>NC_091433.1:4717172-5917172 GCF_964237555.1 Oryctolagus cuniculus | reverse complement strand
GAATTATGGTCACTTGGACTAACAGGAGGGTGCAGACATCAACATCTTTAGCTTAGTGTTAAGAAGATCGTAAGATGGTTGCCAAGGAAGTTGACCAAAGTCAAGTAGAATGTGAGAGCAAGAAGGGAAACAGAAACCAGGCTTCCTTAACACCCATCGAATGCTCTTGATGCACAGCAATTAGAACTGTTTGCAAAAATGGTTTGTAATCTATGAAGTCCAATAAAAACTTTTTTAGAGAGGCTGAAGACAATTGATGCACTCATTCAGTACATATTTGGACTGTTTATTAGTTGCTAAGAATTCTTCTAGATATAACAGGGCATAAACTACAAACATCTATTTTTTTCATGGAACTTACATTTTAGAAGGTGAGACGGACAGTAAATAAGCCCATAGAGAAAGAAAGAATATAGTACCTCAGACGTGTTAATTGCCACAGTGAAAAAGCAAACAGAGAAAGGGGATATCAAACCCAAAAGAGGTAATGCAAACTGTGTTTTAAGAAGGCAGTTCAATAGCGGCGCCGGCACACCGGGTTCTAGTCCCGGTTGCAGCGCCGGATTCTGTCCCAGTTGCCCCTCTTCCAGGCCAGCTCTCTGCTGTGGCCAGGGAGTGCAGTGGAGGATGGCCCAGGTGCTTGGGCCCTGCACCCCATGGGAGACCAGGAAAAGCACCTGGCTCCTGGCTCCTGCCATCAGATCAGCGCAGTGCGCCGGCCGCGGCGGCCATTGGAGGGTGAACCAACGGCAAAGGAAGACCTTTCTCTCTGTCTCTCTCTCTCACTGTCCACTCTGCCTGTCAAAAAAAAAAAAAAAAAAAAAAAAAAAAAAGAAGGCAGTTCAAGGCCGGCACCGCGACTCACTATGCTAATCCTCTGCCTGCGACACCAGTACTCTGGGTTCTAGTCCCAGTTGGGGCACCGGTTCTGTCCTGGTTGCTCCTCTTCCAGTCCAGCTCTCTGCTGTGGCCTGGGAAGGCAGTGGAGGATGGTCCAAGTGCTTGGGCCCTGCACCCTCATGGGAGACCAGGAGGAAGCACCTGGCTCCTAGCTTCAGATCAGCGCAGTGTGCTGGCCTTAGCGGCCATTTGGGGAGTGAACCAACGGAAAAGGAAGACCTTTCTCTCTGTCTCTCTCTCTCTCTCACTAACTCTGCCTGTCAAAAAAAAAAAAAAAAAAAAAAAAAAAAGAAAAAAAAGAAGGCCGTTCAAGAAAAAGCATCATTCACATGCAACATCTAAGCAAAGATGGATTATCTCCAGGTTGCTCACTTGGCATTGAAGGGCCTCCCCCTCAGTTCTCCCCTGGCCAATCATTCTCAGTGATTCTCAAAGGGAATTTTGAGGTCTATCATTTATCTGGATGATACACACTGCTAATCATATGCTGTTTCTGGATCAATTATACCTAAAATGTTTTAAAAGCATCTACCTCTTTATTTTTATTTGCTACTGTCTCTGTCTCCACTACTAGTCTATCATTCTCATACGGTTCAGAGATAGTATCTGTCTTTTTGGCATTCTATCACCAGCACTCAGAATAATAAGTAGCAATGATAATAATTTTTGAGTACTTATGTATTGGATGGATAGAAGGAACAGAAATTAGGAGAAATGTAGAACATGTGTATTTTGTAGTCTCCAACAATAATATCACCATTTTCTTCCTTCCCTATTTATACATACTGCAACTCTCTTCTTTTTTTATTTACTTATTTGAGAGGTAGAGTTACAGACAGTGAGGGGGAGGGACAGAGAGAAAGGTCTTCCTTCCATTGGTTCATTCCCCAAATGGCTGCAACAGCTGGAGCTACGCTAATCCCAAGCCAGGAGCTTCTTCCTTGTTTCTCATGTGGGTGCAGGGACCCAAGGACTTGGGCCATCTTCTACTGCTTTCCCAGGACACAGCAGAGAGCTGGATTGGAAGAGGAGCAGCTGGGACTAGAACCAACACCCATATGATATGCCTGCACTGTAGGCGGAAGATTAACCTGCACTAGGGCAACAGCCCCTGCAATTCCCTTCTGAGCAGGACTTCATACACTGTTCAACCAATGAAGCATAGAGCATGGAAGAATAATGTTTGGGGACTTCCAGGGAAATAATCCAAGAATTCCTACAGTGTCTTTGTGCTTCTTCCTGTTTCTGGAATACATAATCAGGGAAGCGCCTACAACCATGGTAAGAAACCTGAGGATGTTGAAATCTCAATGATGTGTGCGAAGAAACAAACTAAGGCAGAGAAAATCCACATGAAAGGAGAAACACCTAACCCACCCACGTGTCTGTATCCAAACGGCAGACTCCTGTCTTAGTTGTCATCTGTTTGCAACTGCATGACAGAATTCAAGCAGGAACTGTTTAATGGAGCCAAATCATCCTCACAACTGTGGAAGATAAAAATAAACTGATGCTTCCAACCATAGGATTTTGGGATATTTTGTTACAGAGCAATGAGTAACTGGAACATCTAAAAAACAACATATACAGAAGCATATGCTGTCATTTTATATACAATATATATACATATATATATATACATACAATGACCATAAAAATGGAAAAGTAAGTATGAATGGATCCATTTTATAGATGAAAAAAGATGAAGATTACAAAAGTCCATTGACCCCCAGAGAGGAGCACAGCTAAGACCAGAATCTGAGCCTAGGATGAAAGAAGAGTCAAGGCATAGAAACAGTGATGAGGTAAAAACAAGACTTCACAAGGTCAAGATGTGTCATCTTTTCTCCTGTCTTTCTTAACTGATTTCACTGGAAGCTGAGATTGTATAATCCAAGTGGTCTTTACTGAGCTAAATGTGATTTTTTTCCCCTCTGCGCATCACCCAGGTCTGTGTGTGTGCTACAATTAAAAATAAAATAGAATCATCTGTGGCTCAAATAGCTTCCGTCCTTCCGCTCTTCACAGTGCCTGGGAAATGTGTCCCCAAAGTCATGGGTCCTTCTGGCTGTGTTTGGATTTGATCCAATCATTTAGCAACTACCAAGAAGTCCAACAGAACAGAGTCCAAAGCGTCTTCCCATTAATTAGCCCTGGCAGTCTTGAGGATCCCAGCTGTGCAACTCATTTTCATGTGCAATATCCCCAATTAGGCTAACTCTGTCTGAAATTTCTGGAGCCACAACTTCACAATCTGCAGAGAGATTCACCAAGCTAACATAAGGTCAAGACAGATTTTCTTTAGTGGTTCCCCAAGGCAAGCCTTCAAATAATCTACCACAGTGAAGACTACATTTTGTATACTTTATAAAAATAAATGTTCCATCCTTGAAAGGGATGAATCAATGATTAAATATCTGGCCACTTCTCTTTGTTATAACCTAAAGAAACGACCATTAGGTTCTTTCCTTGATTTGTCTGACCTCTTTTCTCATATTTTTAAATTAACTATCAATCTGTAAGAGGCTGATTTTCTCCAGTAATTTGGTCAAAAGATTCAGGTTGGATTGCTGACCTAGGAACCCACTTAGTTCTAGGTGTCTGCCATGAAAATGCTATTTCATAAGGAAAATGAGCTTCTTTCTTACATCAACTCTATAGCAGACCTATTGATCACAGGAACTGTTATGCCAACAGTCCCTTTGCAAGCAAATAAAACTCACTCTCCCCCATCTACTTGCCTGCCACCACAGGACTTGAAAAATTGAACAAGGCCAAGAGGCATAGCTTTTGGACCAGTGCAACCAATCCACACACCAGCCAATATCCTGCCAATGTGCATTCAAGTGGAAAACCAGGCTGAGCAAGTCCAATGCTCCCTCCCTCCTGAGTTCAAACAAAAACATTCAGCAATGACAGTAACAGCAGCCCAAGTAGCTGTTTAAAACCACAGAAGAACAAGAAGTGAGAAGGAGCATGCTGAGTCTCCAGTGAGCCAAAGCAATGAGTAGCCTATAAAATGGGGATGTGAATTTTTAGAGGAAAAAAAGCCAGCTGGTTGCAAGAGAGCTTGTTGAAGCACATGTAAAATATGAAGTGGAGGCACCTTGGGAGGTGAACACCATGACAGCAAGAAAAGGCAGAGAGAGGGGAGCTGGTTTCTGGATAGCCTTGGCTGCTAAAGGCTCCTTGCCCATCTAGATCCCAGGCTGATTCTGGACTAGATGTGTTTTCTCAAGTTCCTTGTCACTTAGGGTGGCTGCCCTAGGCTCTGATTCCTGCTGAGCATGGTGGTGACCTGCTCGGGACAGAGAGGCACCTGAACACCAGACTTGGTGAGGTTGCTGCACGGCGCGGAAACGGCCTCCCAAGGGTGGGGCATGAGGAATGGTGTCCCCCTGAGGTGGGTTGACACAGACGCCCCTCTCCCTCCCACCACAGCAGGAACACAATGCTGGAAGTAGGACTCTGGCCCAGTGCCACATTTACACCTACAATGTGTGGAAACCTAGTGAGCAAACCTAAGCATGGACTGCTGTCCTGTGAAACCCGGAGCCATCTTTCAGACGACTCTGAAGCCTGCTCCGTGTTCCAGGCAGAGAGTGAGGATTTTCCGGAAGGAGAAGAGTCTGTGTGGCTTGCAGTGTCTTCCCTCACCCTTCCTGCTCACTCGGCCACCACCTCTGAACACCCTTGTCTGACTCCTTGTGACCATCGGTGCCTTAGAACATCACATTTTTCCTCCTAATACTCCTCACAGGCCCAGGGATGAGGACTTTTAAGTCGATTCAGTTTTGCTTTTTATCTGTCAGTTGCTGGAATAGATTTAAATTCTTTCTTAGTTTTTTTTCCCAAAATTACTAGCAGTTTCAGGCTTACCTTGCCATAAAGGTAATATATGCCTATTGTAGACTATGAAAAATACAGAACAGGCAGAAAAAACACCATTTACAAACTAGAGACAACCAAAACGCATTAACATTCAAATGTCCCTGTATAACTTGCTTTCTTAATTCATAAATATGAAATGTTATTTCTGAATCACCTACGTTTTGATATCTTCTTCTTTTAATTATTCATTTATTTATTTGCTTTCATTTTATGTGAAAGACAGAGAGACAGAAGCATAAGCAGAGAGAGACAGAGACAGAGACAGAGACAGAGAGAGAGAGAGAGAGGTTCTCCATGTACTGGTTCAATCTTCAAGTGCCTGCAACAGTTTGGGGCTGGGATGAGCTGGAGCCAGGGTCCAGGAACTCAGCTTGGATCTCCCACATGGGGGCAGGGACCAGGGACTCAAGTACTTGAGCCATCACTTGCTGCCTCCAAGGAGGTACATTAACAGGAAGCTACATCAGAATGCCAGGCATTCTAAGGTAGGCATCCTAAGAAATATCTCAACCTCCGCATCGAATGCCTGCCCCTGGTATTTATGTGTTATTTCTTGAATGTGCTATATGATCACTAAGTAGCCTCAAAAGCATTATGCCAAACTTGGCTGTACACTGTTATCAGGTGAAAAGACTGATTTACTTAACTGTTTCCTTACCGTTGCACATTTGGTTCAATACATCCACAATCGTAGTTCTTCCAGAGCAGTTTATGTTGTGACCTTGGGTCTCACTGCTTACGATGGCAAACTGCATCTGGTGACACACGGAGTGAGCTTGGCTGCATTCAGTCCCAGCTGAAACATTTGCGTGTGTATTAACCCAGGCAGTGTGTACTTCTGTTTTCTCATCTCTGAAATCAGAATGGAAGTCCTTCCTTCATAGATGAAGCCAGCTAACACGTGTAAACTGTTCACAAAGGGGCCTGGCACACTGTCCCCTTTCCAGATGCTAGCTGTGTCTCCTGGATCCCGTATTGAAGGATGACCCTCTATCCAAACAGATGTTCTTCTAAAGAGCCAGAGGAATACTTGATGAGACAGAGAGAAGGACACAATGGGGAGATCTGCATGCAGATGGAGGCTGGGTTATGATGGTGCAGGAGCACCTGAAGCCATCAGAAGCTGGAAGACACAAGGGAAGTCTCCCCTGGAACCTCAGGAAGGTGCACAGTAGCCCCGCTGACACCTTGATTTCTGACTTTGGACTCCACGGCTGTGAGAGAATACGTTTCCACTGTCTTCTGGTAATTTGTTATGGCAGCCTTCAGATATGAATACGTGGAACCTATTCCTTTTTTTCTGGGCAGCAAAGAGTCGTCAGAACTACATCTGCATTTTTCCATGTCATAATCCCTACGACATAAGTGGGCCTCTAAGAGGACAGGCCTGGAGGGTGGACGCTGCCTGCCCTGGGGGTGGGTGAATCTGTCTATGGCTGATCCGGAGGCCCACTCAGTGACAACCACACAGGGCTTCCTTCCACCTAGGCTGTATCAGATGAGAAGAGAGCTTTTGATCTCTTTTGCCTTATTCTTCCATGTCTGCATTCACTGGTGTAGAACCCCAGAGGGAAACCCCACTATGAACTTTGATGATTTCTGTCTTTAAACTCGTCTCTCCCTTGCATCTACTCTTAGGAAAAGAGTGAAATTCTTTCATGCCAGGAGTTGGATATAGTTAACTGTTTTCACACACACACACACACACACAGCCTCAATTTGCCCACTTCGCATTCTTCGCCCTCACTTGTAGATGATTTCTGACGGTTCCTGCCCCATCTCAGACTCCCACGATCTCATCATTGAACCTGGTGCTTGAGGTGTGCTGTTTTCCCTCCACCGCTCAATGCCTGCCCAGAGCGGTGTTAGATTTGTTTCTGCCCCTTGGGACTTGATCTAGCACCCTGTCCCTCTCCTTCCCCAGCTGCAGCATGCAACACTCTCAGAGGTTCACAACCATGCACAAACAAACCCTGTGATGATTTATAACGTGACAGTTCCGATGTGGACTCCTGTCATGTGATAACAAAAACAGGCATGTTGGTTTTATTGGAGTTTTATGCACTGTAATTTTTATGCTCTGCTTCCCCAAACCAATTGAAATTTTTTTTTACAAAACTTTTGGTCTTTTGTGAATGATCTATGCCTGAAACTTTAGATGATTAACAAAAACTAACATCCTCTGTACCACTGTTAACTAAGTCATAAGATGCCTTGCAACGCTCCATCAGCATTCCATCTTCCGAATTCTTTTTTTTTTTTTACTTTTTTTTCAACTTTTATTTAATAAATATAGATTTCCAAAGTACAACTTTTGGATTATAGTAGCTTTCCTCCCCATAACCTCCCTCCCACCTGCAACCATCCCATCTCCCACTCCCTCTCCCATCTCATTCTTCATCAAGATTCATTTTCAATTATTCAACTAGATTATCAAAGCTTTGGAAGGCATGGTCTTTAAACCTCAGCAGAGGGAGTCTTTCCCAGAGCTCTGTGTGTGAGAGAATCCCTTAAAGCACACATACACGCATACACACACACACACACACACACGGCATACAAATTTACTTATGATTTGGTCCTTCATCCTGACATTTGATAACTCACAACCATGAACATTCTCTTTTAGGGGTCGAACTGTTCAGGCCCCAGGAAAATGCTCCCAATATCTCTTGCCCTTTCTCCTTGAGGGAGTGGTGCCTGGATGTAAGCATACAGTTGTCTTGAAGCTTTGTGGGCTATACCAGCTACTGACTTTGAATGCTGATGCTCCAGGAAGTACTGAGGTAGAAGAACATACATACTTCTTGCTTTATCTCACTTTTCTTTCCAATGGGAAGAACACAACTGATCATTGCTCAATAAGGAACGTAGGTCGGCGCTGCGGCTCACTAGGCTAATCCTCTGCCTTGCGGCGCCAGCACACCAGGTTCTAGTCCCGGTGGGGGTGCCGGATTCTGTCCCGGTTGCCCCTCTTCCAGGCCAGCTCTCTGCTGTGGCCCTGGAGTGCAGTGGAGGATGGCCCAAGTGCTTGGGTCCTGCACCCCATGGGAGACCAGGAGAAGCATCTGGCTCCTGCCTTCGGATCAGCGCGGTGCGCCAGCCGCAGCGCGCCAGCCGCAGCGGCCATTGGAGGGTGAACCAACGGCAAAGGAAGACCTTTCTCTCTGTCTCTCTCTCTCTCACTGTCCACTCTGCCTGTAAAAAAAAGATAAGGAATGTAACTTTGTGGAAAATGACTAAATTGTCTTAAGTGAAGAATGAGACCTGTGATGTGCTCTGAATGAAACAGCAAAATGTAATTCCAGTTGTGCTGTGTGGATACATCTCTGCACATGCTGTTCTGGATATTGATTCACTTGCCCTCCATGATAAGAACTCTGTCTTCAGTTTATAAGAATAATGTGAATTTTTCATTAATCTTTGATACACAACAGCTATGGACGTTGAAGGGAGAAGCTGACCATCACTTTCACTACGTTACTTCTACGGGTTCATCTGTTCCTAGTAAGCTGTCTCTCTCCCGTGTATCACTAAGTCAAGTGACTTAATGTTGTAGCACACTCTCTTTCATGAGCAATGGGTAGAGCAATCCTTTCTTGTAATTGAGGCTGGCACTTTCTCTGGGGAAGGGCACACTGAACACAATAAGTCTGATGATGTACAGTTATACATTGCTCTTGTCCCTCCCTGATGCTACTTCACGCAACTTTGGCCTTTACAATCCAGCACCCCTGTTTGTCTAGAGAATGAGTATACAACTGAAACACACCTTACCTTTTATTGATTTCCTTTCAAAGTTATGATGCAACACTTGTAAGAAATATCAACCAGATGTAAGCTTCAGGTTAAAACTGATAAATGGTAATGTAACATTTTCAAGGAGCCTCAAATAATTGATTAAAATACTTAATGAATTATAGATAATTTGCTATTTTTGCATATGTTCTTGCTCCTTTGATAAACATCAGTTAGGAGTTTTAACACACCTTCAATTGCAATCATTCTGAAGTATGTAAGATTTCAGGTTAAACTGGAAGCTTAGTGGTTCCTGTATAATTCTAAGATGGCTAATCTGTTTTGAGAATTGGTTTAAAACTTTATCACATTCATTGTGACCAGTATAAATGGCTTGGTGATTCCTGAGTTAGCACTTTGCCTGAAGTTATTCCCATGTAAAGTTTTACAGTAATGAGAAGAGTCTGTTTTGTTCTGAGTCATGGTACCAGAGGTATGCAAGAAATAGGTAGGAACATATAACAGTTAGCTTTCTTTTTTATTTGTAACATTGAAATATTTTAGCCATGAGGTGTATGGGAATGCATTTGTTCTTCTTCCTTGGGTTCTGCAAAGGAGAATGTTGGGCCTGCCCATCACATCTGCTGATGCTCCTGACCCTGCCTTCAGGACATAGCTCAGGACGGCTCTGGATGTTGGAACTACTGTACATGTCTGTCTGATGAATCAAGGCAGTGTATTGGAAGATAAATCTTCCTGCAGGTATGAGAAAGCTACATGTTCTGCGAATGATGTCCAGGAAACCTGAAGAGACACACTAAAGGGCCTCAGGAAGAACTCACTAAACTCCCTCTGAGGTGGTCTTAGTAGTGCTCTACTAAGAACACTCCACAAGCAGAGATGGAAAAAGGGATCAGGAAGAGTGCTTTGGAGATCCTGAGAGTCAAGCAGTCCTTAAGACAGGGTTGATCCCAAAGATGTCATTTTCTCTCCCACAGCTAAGGATTCAGGGGTTATGGGAGGTATTCACTGCAGGAGGAGAGTGCAGTGGGAATGAGATGTTTGTAGGTTGCATGTATGGATTTTCACAAGCCACTCAGAAAATGCTGCCCAGAGACCATGAGGACTGACCTTTGAGACAAGCAGCTCTTCCTTCAGAGAATTCGACCACCACCACATGGCTTAAAATTCGAAGAAGGCAGTCAGCATTTCCTAGGTGAGGTTGCGAACCAGTGAGGTTGGCAATGACATAGAAGCAAACAATGAAATTCCCAAGAAGGGAAAAGTTGGTGGTGTATACGTCTGTCAGATCACAACTATAGTAGAAATTTGTAAATGGTTCAATCCATCATCAAGATTAGGGTTTTTTAATTTCTTAGCAGACTCTCTTGTTTTTATGAAATCTGAGAGTTGCAGGCATTACCTAGAAAGAATCCATTGAGAAATGAATGAAACAACGCTGGTACCTAAACGGGATGTCAGAATACATACTTCCTACTGAATGATAGAAGGAAAAAACAATTTTAACTGAGAACAAAGCAAGATCACTTAGTACATTTTTATTATAGAATCACAGTAACATGAGCATCAAAATTCAAATGAGTGAAGATGAGTAAGAGGTCTAGAAGGGAATTCATATGTTCATGGTCATATTGCTGTCACAGGGTCCTGGCAGGATTCAAATTGAGGACATCTCATCTCAAATTCTGATTCTTGGCACTTGGCACTCTGTTTCTGACACATATACTTAACTCGAAGCAGATGAAAATTACTATTGGTTCCCTACTGCTGCTGTAGCACTATACCATGCTCAAGTTGGCTTCAGCCAACACATGTCCATTATGCAGTTCTGGAGGTCAGAAGCCTGAAATGCGTCAGCAGGGCTGTGTTCCTTCTGGAGGGACTAGGAAAAAACTGGCTTTTCTTTTCCAGTCTCTAGAAGCCACTTGCATTCCTTGGTGCTCATCCCTTTCTCCACCTCCAAACCTGTCACTCCAACCTCTGCCTCTGTTATCACATCAGTTTTCGCTGATCTTGATTATCATCCATTCCTCTTATAAGGAGTCGTATAATTACTTTGAGCACACTTGGATAAGCCAGGATACTCCCTCCTCTCAAGATTCCTAACTTAATTACATCTGCACAGTTCCTCTCACTATAAAGTTAACACAATCACCCGTTGTAGGGATTGGACATCCTTGGAGGGCTGTTTTTCAGCCTACCAATAGCTCCTTATTGATTGATAATGGCAGTTGCATTGTGTATGCTTTGCCTTTATTGAGTGCTGGCAGAGTTCACAGTCTCCCATAAACAATGAGGGGTGAGAGTCTTTTCCTGGCTCACTGCCCACCTGTATTAGGCAGAACCTGTATGTCCATGATTGCAAAACAAGATGCTGAGGGAGATAATGGGGAAGTCGATGTAAAAGACAACAGGAGACAATAGTCTTTGACTGATCGTCTTCTATTTCCAGATGGCCAGAAGCCCTGCCCCAGAGCCCTGGCTTGGCAGAATCTGTATGGCTCTCTGCAATGGGGTGAGTTTGGAGAGAGCACTTAATCAAAGAGACAGGGACCTCTGCCCTGCGAGAAGGGGGCAGACTACTTGCTTTGCCTCCTAACTTACCTGCACAAACCATACAGGCTACAAAAATGAAAGGACCAAGGAAATGGACTGACTCCAAGTCCTTTATTTCTTTTTTTTACACTAAAATGTGCCTCAGTCATCAGCTCTGTGAATACCTAAGCCATCTTGGGCCTCAGTTTCTTTATTTGCAAAATGGAAGTGATAATATCATGGTAAAATTTCCAGGATGGAACAGCATACAATTTACAAGAGTTCTCCCCAATACCTGGCCTGTAGCTCGAAAAGTGTTTGCCTCACTGGTTCAACACCGCATCCAGGTTGTTCACAGACTGGCTATGGAACCTCTCACTCTGCTTCTGCGTCCTTTTCCTTGTCTTAATCAAGAATGAAATGACAAGTATTGATTTACATGGGTTACTAAGATAATTTATCAGAGACCATAATTCAAATGTTCTGGCCTACACATTGCCAACTTGCAACCTATGGTTCATGTGACATAAAACATGCATTCTACAAATCTGATGCATGTCAGTGTTGGTGGTTGAATGACTAGTAAAAATATATCTGTCCGTGAGTCAATGATTGTGCCAATGACGCTGGCCTCTGTTCTGTACTTGTTCTCAGGAGGTCTCCAGTTCTGTGATGTCTTATTTTCTTGAATCCATCTAATAAATCTTGGGATCACAAAACCCTTCAAATTTCTCTTTATAATACCCCCAGTGCCTCCCCTGCCATCTCTCAGCTTCTGCAATCTTGTCCTTAGTATCTGATTTTTATCCCCAGTAGCTTGTGTTTTTCTGAAATTGCATCACCTATGCGGTTACATACAAACTGGATGACACCGCCTACCTTCTTTCAGCTCAGAACTCTCCAAAACAGAGCCACTCACTCTTCTATGTGCTAAATGCCATTGCCCCCATGCAGAGCTCTGAGCTCTGGCTTTTTCCAGAAGCTGACGTGGCAGCAAGAACACAAGGAGCAAGTAGAAAGCACAGGTAGCACAATAGAGAAGTGAGACTGGAAAAGAAATCAGGTAATAAGGTTTTTTTTTAAAGATTCATTTATTTATTTGAAAGGCAGAGTTACATAGAGGCAGAGTGGGAGAGCGAGGTCTTCCATCCATTAGTTTACTCCCCAGTGGACACAATGGCAGGAGCTCAGCCTATCCAAAGCCAGGAGCTACTTCCAGGTCTCCCACATGGTTGTAGGGGCCCAAGAATCTGGGCCATCTTCCACTGGTTTCTTAGGCCATAGCAGAGAGCTGGATTGGAAGAGGAGCAGCTCGGACACAAACCTGTGCCATATGGGATTCTGGCACTGTAAGTGTGGCTTTACTGCTATGCCACAGTGCAGACCCCAGGGGTTTGTCATCACTGGCTACAAGAGAATTTTAGACCAGAGGAACACTGGCAAACATGGGCTTCACATTATCCCACCTGAGGGCTTAGGAGCTGGGCTGTGTCCACACAAACTCAGTTTGCCTTTGTTTGAGGACTGCTTGGGACTGGCTAAAGACACTCCAAAATCTGGAATCACCCCATCATGCACAGAGTGAGCTCAACATTTGGGGAAAAAAACTCGAGGCTAGCAGATGAAAACTACCAGAGCAGTAGGTCATGGGAGCAGCCCTTATGGCCTCTGCTATAGGAATCAAAGGCAAAAAACTGGAACCAATGAAATCTGAACTCAAAGCCCTGATTTTGCCAAATTTACCATATACTTTATAAAGTCAGATGACTCCACTTCTTTTCTCTAAAACTGATACCATTTGAAGAAACAGAGATCATAATATCTACCCTTTGGAATTGCTATAAAGGTTAAACAAAATCGTAAAATTAGTGTAATGTTCTGTCTGTTTAATTGATACCTGTTATTTTTCTTAAGGCAGTATAGTATTACACAATCGTCTACAGATATCAGTGCCTGATTATACGCATTGAATCTAAATTTATATACTATTAAAAAAAACTCCAAAAGACATTAACTTGAATTTTCCCTGTTTGTATTTTCCACTTTACTACCCAGAATGACAGAAAGTTACAGATGTTATTGAAAAGAATTCTTCAAACATCAGGGACACATTTTAATATATGTTAACAGAATGCCTTTGCTTTCCAGCACTTTGCAGAAAGTAAACTAATTAGAAGGAAGGAAAGAACATGAAAAGAAAAATATTCTTCAAACAGGACATGAAAAGAGAGCTATTCTTCAAATATTTATGGGGCTTTGGCCCCAGAGTTTTCTACGTTTTCATCTCAATTCAATGGCCTCGGGAAGATGGGGAATGGCACATTCGTCACATGGTGAGACGAGGAGCACCTTCAGAGAGTGACAAGGCTGAGCAAAATTCACATCACTTTGCAAGGGACTGGCAGGTGTTCTCTGCAGTTTCTTGGCAGGCATTAGACGGTGGGTGGCAGGGGATGGGATATAAATTAAAAGAAGACTCCTGGGTGTTGCAATATTTCCAGTTGCTTAGATCCCAAGCCACCTGTCGAGGGCAGTGTCCCAGAAGGACTCAAAGAGTGAGAAGGGCTTCCTAGACCTCATCACAGCCATGAGAGTCTTCTCTCCAAGCAGCCTGTTGTCATTAATGAGACTCAACTCCAATACTATGTGTTCTCTACCAAGGAGGCAGGTACCAATGCCAGTGCACTTGGTAAAGTGACACATATAAATACACAACCGATCAAAAAGATAGGGTAAGTGTCGAAGAGATTTCACAAATAAGACCAGTGTAAGCAAATAATGAAGGATAGAATTAAAAGGGAGAGAATGATCCTGCAGGGGAAGCAGGACACACAGCAGACTCATAGAATGGCAAACGCCCCAAACAGCACTCCTGCCTCAGAATCAACCCTTGGGACATTCGGATCTGACTAAAAGGTCCATGAGAGTCTCACAGGCATGGAAAGCCATGACTCGGTGGCAAAAAAACACAATCTAAATAAAAGATCCTGGTGAACAAGACCCCAGCAGAAGGAACAGGCCATCAAGGAGAGAGGCGCCTTTCTCTGAAGGGTGGAAGGAACCTCCACTGTGATATGGCCTTGACTAAACAAATTCAGAGTTTGTGAACTCAAGGGGCTTCCATAGCCTAGACAGCTCATAGCAAGAGTCTCGGGTGATTGCTGATGTCATAAATAAGAGTGCCAATTGTTAAATCAACAACGGGAGTCACTGGGTACAGGCTCCCCATGTAGGATCTCTGTCCTTAATGTGTTTTACTATGAAACTTAAAAACAACAGTACTAGTCGAACAATACCCTATACCTTGTGTGGTTGTGTGTGTGTGCAGCCTGTTGAAATCCTTGCTTAGTGTATACTAAGTTGATCTTCTGTAAATGAAGGTAATTGAAAATGAAACTCGATGAAGGGCGGGATAGGAGAGGGAGTGGGAGAGGGGAGGGCCACGGGAGGGAGGGAGGTTGGGGAGGGGAGCCACAACAATACAAAAGTTGCACTTCGTAAATTCACACTTATTAAATAAAAAAATAAAATAAAATAAAAAAATACTTCTGTTCTCATCCAACAATCACAGGAGACAGGGTCTGATTGACCAAGATGGGGTCACCTGGCTATGGTCTGGGTCAGTCAGCAGTGGCTAAGTCAGAGCCCAATGGTACGAACAGGGTCACTGGGAAAGAGGCAGCCAGTCCCTGGGACTTGGAGCTTGTCTATGTTCCCTCTCTGCTCTGGAATTCTCAGCACAAAACCCAAGAGAATCAGAAGAGGGCTGGGTGGAATGGTTTTCATTTGAAAAGTGTCATTGACTACAGAATTTAAAGTGCAGGGTGGTGTTGTGGCTTAGGGCGTAAAGCCTCCACCTGCAGTGCTGGCATCCCACGTGGGTACAGGTTCGAGTCCTGGCTGCTCCACTTCCAATCCAGCTCTCTGCTATGGCCTGGGAAGGCAGTAGAAGATGGCCCAAGTCCTTGCTCCCCTGCACCCATGTGGGAGACCCAGAGAAAGTTCCTGGCTTTGGATAGGGCCAGCTCTGGCTGTTGTGGCCATCTGGGGAGTGAACCACCAAATGGAAGACCTCTCTATCTCTCTCTCTCTCTCTGCGTCTGCTCTCTGTAACACTGCCTTTCAAATAAATAAATACGTCTCTTTAAAAAAAAAAATAAGTGCAAAGTAGGGCCAAAGAGAGATTTATCAGACAGCTGATTGTTCCAAGAAGCCAGGAAAAGGGAAGGAACATTGGATTTATTTCCTAAATTACCCAGAGTAATACACTTAGAATTGTGAAGTTGAGATTCAGAACAAAAGTGGAGGAAAGGAGAGCTAAAATAATTGACATAATTAAAGTACAATTGAAACAGAGGAGAGAATGTTGTGTCATTGAATGCTAGTAGTGTCCTGATGAGAAGGGGTCAAAATAATTTCATTTCATAAAAAATATGAAGTGATGAAGTAGTTGAATCTATTATTTTTTATGATTTTTTTATTTATTCAAAAGGAAGAGTAACAGAAAAAGAGAAAGAGACGGAGATGTAAAAAGAGAAAGAGACTCTCATGTGCTGGTTCATTCTCCAGTGGCCACAACATCTGAGGCTGGGCCAGGCCAATGCCAGGAGCCAGGAACTTCAACCGTGTCTCCCCCCTGGGAGGCAGGGACCTAAGTATTCAGACCTTCACTTGCTGCTTACCCAGGTGCATTAGCAGGAAGCTGGAAACAGAGCAGACAGAGCTGGAACTGTCGCTGTAATACGGGATTCTGGCACTGCAAGTTGTAGGTTAACCTGCCGCAATTCAGATGCTGGCCGCTGATCCATTTTTGAACCAACTCCCATTTCCCACACAAGAGAATCTTACCCAGGTCTCACCTGCTGACAGCAGCTTATAAAATGGCAGGAATTATTCCTTATATATCAATATTAGCTTTGAATGTAAATAAACTAAATTCCCCAATCAGAAGATAACCGTTGACCAAATGGGTTAAAAACAAGACCCAGCTATACACTGCCTGCAAGAAACTCACTCCTGCTGAAGACACACAGACGGAAAGTAAGTGGGTGGAAAATGGTACAATATGTACATGGAAATCACAAGATGGACTAGCTATACCCACATCAGATAAGACAGACTTTAAATAAACAACTGGAAAATGAGACAAGGAAGCATATATTATATTGATAAGAAAATTAATTCAGCAAGAGGATACAACAATTAAAAACATACATGTACCCACCACAAGACCACCCAAATATATAAGGCAAATATTACTATACCTAAAGGTCAAGATAGCCTTAAATATACATTCGTCTCATCAGCACGTGAAATATTTGCATAATAGACTATATCTTGGTCCACAAATCAGGTCTCAGTATATTTGTAGAAAATGAAATTATACCACATATCTTCTCACATAACAAAAGAATAAAACTAGAAAGCAACAACTAGAAAATTTAAAAATATGTGAAATTGAACACCAAGCTATTGAGTGACAAGCAGATAATTGGATAAATTAAAAGGAATTTAAGGGGGTGGTTTGTTTTGTTGTCACGGAATTTCTTGATCTCTTTGTAGATTCTGATTATTAATCCTTTAATTGTTGCATAGTTTGCAAATATTTTTTCCATTCTGTCAGTTCCCTCTTCACTTTCCACGAGTGTTTCTTTTGCCGTACAGGAACTGCTCAATTTTATGCAATCCCAATTGTTAATTTTGGCTTTGACTGCCTGTGCTCTGGTGTCTTTTCCAAGAAGTCTTTGCCGGTGCCTATATCTTGCAGGGTTTCTCCAATGTTCTCTAAATCCCCTTAAGAGATGGGCCAAGGACCTCAATAGACATTTTTCAAAAGAGGAAATCCAAATGGCCAACAGGCACATGAAAAAATGTTTAGGATCACTAGCAATCAGGGAACTGCAAATCAAAACCAAAATGAGGTTTAACATCAACCAGGATAGAATCGCTCACAATGAGAAATCTACCAACAACAAATGTTGGCGAGGATGTGGGGGAAAAGGGACACTAACCCACTGTTGGTGGGAATGTAAACTGGTAAAGCCACTATGGAAACAGTCTGGAGATTCCTCAGAAACCCGAATATAACCCTACCATACAACTCAGCCATCCCACTCCTTGGAATTTACCCAAAGGAAATTAAATTGGCAAACAAAAAAGCTGTCTGCACATTAATGTTTATTGCAGCTCAGTTCACAATAGCTAAGAACTGGCATCAACCTAAATGCTCATCAACAGTAGATTGGATAAAGAAATTATGGGACATGTACTCTATAGAATACTATACAGCAGTCAAAAACAATGAAATCTGGTCATTTGTAACAAAATGGAGGAATCTGGAACACATCATACTGAGTGAAATAAGCCAGCCCCAGACAAATATCATATGCTCTCCCTGATCGGTAACAACTAACCGAGCACCAAAAAGGAAACGTGTTGAAGTGAAATGTACACTATGAGAAACGGTGACTTGATCAGCCCTTGTTCTGACTGTTGATGAACAACTTAATACTTTATCCCTTTTAGTATATTTTCCTCCTTAATACTATTGGTTGAACTCTATAATTAACACACAATTATTCTTAGGTGTTTAAATTTAAGTGAAAAATGATCCCTGTTAAATATATGAGTGGGAATAAGAGAGGGAGGAGATGTGCAAATGGGACATGCTCAATCTGAACTGCCCCCAATGGTAGAGTTAGAAACGTGCCAGGGGATATCAATTCAATACTATCAAGGTGGCATGTACCAATGCCATCTCACTAGTCCAAGTGATCAATTGCTGTTCACAATTGATCATAATGATAGGTCTAAGAGTCAAAGAGATCACATAAACAAGACTAGTGTCTGCTAATAATAACTGATAGAATTAAAAAAGGAGAGAACAATCCAACATGGGAAGCGGGATACACAGCAGACTCATAGAATGGCAGATGTCTTAAACAGCACTCTGCCTCAGAATCAGCCTTTAAGGCATTTGGATCTGGCTGAAGAACCCATGAGTGTATTTTAGGCATGGAAAGCCAAGATACTCTGGCAAAAAAAAAAAAAAAAAAAAAAAAAAAAAAAAAAAAAAAAAAAAAACTGAATGAAAGATGAAAGATCTCTGCACTCTGCGAGTGAGATCCCAGTGGAAAGAATAGGACATCAAAGAAAGAGGTACCTTTCTCTGAAGGGAGGAGGGAACTTCCACTTTGACCATGGCCTTGTCTAAATACGATCAGAGTCCACGAACTCAAAAGGCTTCCATAGCCTTGGCAACTCATGACAAGAGCCTAGGGTGATTACTGACGCCAGCCATAAACAAGAGTGTCAATTTGTTAAGTCAACAATAGGAGTCACTGTGCACTTACTCCTCATGTGGGATCTCTGCCCTTAATGTGTTGTACTATGTGAATTAATGGTATAACTAGTACTCAAACAGTACTTTACACTTTGCGTTTCTATGTTGGTGCAAACTGTTGAAATCTTTACTTAATATATACTAAATTGATCTTCAGTATATAAAGATAATCGAAAATGCATCTTGATGTGAATGGAATGGGAGAGGAAGCGGGAGATGGGAGGGGTGCGCGTGGGAGGTAAGTTATGGGTGGGGGGGAAGCCATTGTAATCCATAAGCGTGTACTTTGAAAATTTATATTTATTAAATAAAAGTTAAAAGAAATTTAAAATTTTCTTGGAAGAAATAAAATTGAAATGGCATATCAAATTCTGTGAGATAGAGTGAAAGCAGTATTAAGAGTAAAGTTCATGGCTGGCGCCGTGGCTCAATAGGCTAATCCTCGCCTTGTGGCACTGGTGCACCAGGTTCTAGTCCCGGTCAGGGCACCGGATTCTGTCCCGGTTGCCCCCCTTCCAGGCCAGCAATCTGCTGTGGCCCAGGAGTGCAGTGGAGGATGGCCCAAGTGCTTGGGCCCTGCACCCGCATGGGAGACCAGGAGAAGCACCTGGTTCCTGCCTTCAGATCCACGTGATGTGCCGGCTGCAGCGCACCTGCCGTGGCAGCCATTGGAGGGTGAACCAATGGCAAAAGGAAGACCTTTCTCTCTGTTTCTCTCTCTCACTGTCCACTCTGCCTGTCAAAAATAATTTTAAAAAGAGCAAAGTTCATAGCAATAAAGTGCAAACATTAAAGGTAGAAAAATTCCAAACAAAGAACATAATGAAGCATCTCCAGGACTTAGAAGAGCAGGAACAAGCCAAACCCCAAATTATCAGGAAGTAGGAAATAGGAATCACAGAAGTAAATGAAATTGAAACTTAAAAAAATACAAAAGATCAGTAAAACTAAAATGATATGTGATACACAAAATGACAAACCTTCAGCCAGGTTAACAAAGAAAAAAGAGA
Source organism: Oryctolagus cuniculus (assembly GCF_964237555.1). NCBI lineage: Eukaryota > Metazoa > Chordata > Mammalia > Lagomorpha > Leporidae > Oryctolagus > Oryctolagus cuniculus. The sequence continues at coordinate 5,897,735 of NC_091433.1, read as the reverse complement.
AAACCTCAAATAAATAAAATGTGAGGTGAAAAAAAGACATTACACCTGATTTTACAGAAATGCCATGGGTCATAAAAACTACTATGAACAACTATATGCTAATGAATTGGAAAACCTCTAAAATGAATACATTTCTGGAATCATACAACCTACCAATATTAATTCAAGAGGATACAGAAAATCTAGTAAGATAAATCACAAATAACGAGATTGAAGCAGTAGTTAAAAGTGTCCCATCAGAGGCCAGTGCTGTGGCATAGCAAGTAAAGCTGCCACCTGCAGTGCCAGCATCCCATATTGGGGCTGCTTCAAGCCCCCTCTGTTCCACTTCCAATCAATCTCTCTGTTATGGCCTGGGAAAGCAGTAGAGGATGATCTAAGTCCTCCCATCCACCCATCACTTTATGTTTGTGTGGAGCAAACTGTTGAAATCTTTACTTAATGTATGCTAAACTGATCTTCTGTATATAAAGAGAATCGAAAATGAATCCTCATGTGAATGGAAGGGGAGAGGGAGTGGGAAAGGGGAGGGATGCGGGTGGGAGAGACGATATGGGGGGGGGGAAGCCATTGTAATCCATAAGCTGTACTTTGGAAATTTATATTCATTAAATAAAAGTTAAAAAAAAAAGAAATAAATAATTTTTTAAAGTCTCTTATCAAAGAAAAGTCCAGGACCTTTAACTGAATTCTTCAAAACATTTAAAGAGTAATTAAGTCCAATGCTACTAAAACATTTTAAAATATTGAAAAGGATCAAACTCTGCAAAATTCTTGTTAGGAGGTCAAAATTACTCTATTACCAAAACCAAACAAAGATACAACACAAAAAGAAAATTACAAACAGATATCCTTGATGAAATAAATGCAAACCGAACCCAATGCCGATTCAAAATGATCCAAATGATCAATCATGATCAACTGGGATTCATCCCAAGGATACCAAGATGATTCAACTCTCACCAATCAGTAAGTATAGTAAGTCACATCAACAGAATGAAGAGTGAAAGCCAAATGATCATCTCAATAAATGCAGAAAAAGCAGCTGATACAAACTTTCATGATACAAACTCTTCACAAATTAGGTATAGAAGGAATATTCCTCAAAACTATAAAGATGATAAACACAGTCAATATAGATCTGAATGGGGAAAAGCTGAAACCATTTCCCTTTAAATCTGGAACAAGTTAGGGATATCCAATTTCACCACACTCAGTCAATACAGTATTGGAAGTATCATCTGGGACAATTGAGGATAAAAAACTTAAAAAGACTATCAAAATTATTTAGGAGGAATTCAAAATATCCATGTTTGCAGATGACATGATTGTGTCTAAGGAAAAATCTAAATGTTTCATCAAAATATTGTTAGCATTATTAAATTAATTCAGTAAACTAATAAACTAATTCAGTAAAGTAGGAAGATATGAAACTGATATTAAAAAAGCAGCATTTTATAAGTCAGTAATGATTACGCCAAAAGAGAAACCTATACTACTCAAAATTGATACAAATATTAAACATTTAAGAATAAATATAGGGGCCGGTTGTGGTGTAAAGGACAAAGCTGCCGTCTGCGTCACCAGCATCCCATATGGGCAGTGGTTCGAGTCCCAGAAAAGCATCAGAAGATGGTCCAAGTACTTGGGGCCCTGCGCCCAGGTGAGAGACTCAGAGAATGCTCTTGTCTCCTGGCTTCAGACTGGCCCATCCTTGGCCATTGCAGCCATTTGGGGAGTCAACCAGCAGATCGAAGACCTCTCTTGGTCTCTCTCTCTCTCTCTCTCTCTCTCCCCCCCCCAGTTCTGCTTTTTAAATAAATAAATAATTTTTTGAGGCAGAGCCAAGATGGCAGAAGAGTGAGGGCGCGCACTGATAGTCCGGGAAAACATAGTTTAATAAAAGTGGAGTTACTGTAGTCTCAGGAAAAGGCTCAGGAAAAATTGCAGAGGAAACTCTCCTGGATCTAGTGGATGTGACACAGAGGACCTACGGGGAGAGCAAGGATGCCCACGGCACGGAGGACAGCCACGGAGTCTGCGTGCCAGTGCTGGAAGGGGAGGTGAGACAAAAACCTCGGTAACCCGAGACATTGGCGGGGAAAGGCAGAAACAGCCTAGAGGGAATGAAAGCCCCACTAGGGAAAGCTCACCAGGCTGACTGGAGGAGAGGAAAAAAAACGAATAAATAAGGGGAACCGGCATGGACACTAGCCTCTCTCTCCACTCACCTTACAAAGCCGAGCAAGACAAAGAGCAAGCGCCACTTTGAATATATATAAAGCGGCACCTGCCATCAGCCAAGCAGAAAAACCTGACTCTGGTGGGGAGAAATAACAGGAGGTTAGGACCTAGTGAAAGTGTGGAGCTAACCAACTGAGATTGTGAAAATCTGAGGGTGGGCGAGAGAATTCACCGAGTACACAAACTCGGTAACCTTGGCAACCCAGTGAGAGACTGCGGAGAAATTTGAGACCACACTGAGGGCTACATAAACTCTTTGTGCGGTTCCTTGAGTAGAGAGAGCAGAAAGATACCAACAGAGGCCAGATTTCATATATCAGCTACCCTCAATTCCACTCAGCTGTGTGGAATTACTCCCCTTTTGAGTCAAAAAAAAAAAAAAAGAAAGAAAGAAAAGAGAAAAGAAAAGAAAAGAGGGAGAGAGAGAGAGAGCCAGCGAGAGAGAGGACAACCTGGGTGAGTCACCTTTGACACACCCTTAACCCTGAAGAACCAAATAGAGATCTCTGGCCACACCCATCTCAAGCCTCTAAGGATCCATCAAAAGCAGACAGTCCTCTTAATCTAGAGTCATAGTATAACGAGAAAACACCACAGCAAAGAAACCAAAGAATATCTCCAATATGCCAAATAACAAATGTAAAAACCAAGGTAACAAGAACAAGGAAGACACTATGACGCCCCCAAATGAAAAAGACACCCCGATTGCAGATAATGAAGATGATGAGATAGAAGAAATGCAAGAAGTGGATCTCAAAAAATTGATAAGAACATTAAGAAGTTCTCAAAAACAAATTCTTGAACTACAGAAATCCTTAATGGACAAGATAGAAAATCTCTCTCATGAAAATGAAATATTAAGGAGGAATCAAAATGAAATGAAACAACTAGTAGAACACGAAACTGTGATAGTGAAGGGAAATCATAATGAAATGAAGAATTCAATAGATCAAATGAAAAACACAATAGAGAGCCTTACAAACAGAATGGGTGAAGCAGAAGAGAGAATATCGGACTTAGAAGACAGTGAACAGGAAAGGATACAGTCAAACCAAAGAAAAGACGAGGAAATTAGAAATCTAAAACATATTGTCGGGAATCTTCAGGATACTATTAAAAAACCCAACATTCGGGTTCTAGGAGTTCCTGAAGGCATGGAGAGGGAGAAAGGATTAGAAGGCCTTTTTAGTGAGATATTAGCAGAAAATTTCCCAGGTTTGGAGAAGGACAGAGAAATCCTGGTACAGGAAGCCCACAGAACCCCTGATAAACACGACCAAAAGAGATCCTCACCACGACACGTTGTAATTAAACTCTCCACAGTGAAACATAAAGAAAAGATCCTAAAATGTGCAAGAGAGAAACGTCAGATTACTCTCAGAGGATCTCCAATTAGACTCACAGCAGACTTCTCTTCAGAAACCCTACAAGCTAGGAGGGAATGGTGAGATATAGCCCAGGTACTAAGAGAGAAAAACTGCCAGCCCAGAATATTATATCCTGCTAAGCTCTCATTTGTGAGTGAAGGCAAAATAAAGACCTTTCATAGCAAACAGAAATTGAAAGAATTTGTCGCCACTCATCAAGCCCTGCAAAAGATGCTTAAAGATGTGTTACACACAGAAACACAGAAACACGGTCATCAGTATGAAAGAAGGTAAAGGAAGGATAAATTCCTGGACACATGCAACCTACCTAAATTGAACAAGGAAGACATAGAAAACCTAAACAGACCCATAACTGAGCCAGGAATTGAAACAGTAATAAAGGCACTCCCAACAAAGAAAAGCCCAGGACCAGATGGATTCACTGCTGAATTCTACCAGACATTTAAAGGAGAACTAACTCCAATACTTCTCAAACTATTCAGAACAATCGAAAAAGAGGGAATCCTCCCAAATTCTTTCTATGAAGCCAGCATCACCTTAATTCCTAAGCCGGAAAAAGATGCAGCATTGAAAGAGAATTAGAGACCAATATCCCTGATGAACACAGATGCAAAAATCCTCAATAAAATTCTGGCCAATAGAATGCAACAACACATCAGAAAGATCATCCACGCAGACCAAGTGGGATTTATCCCTGGTATGCAGGGATGGTTCAATGTTCGCAAAACAATCAATGTGATACAACACATTAACAGACTGCAGAAGAAAAACCATATCATTATCTCAATAGATGCATAGAAAGCATTTGATAAAATACAACACCCTTTCATGATGAAAACTCTAAGCAAACAGGTATGGAAGGAACATTCCTCAATACAATCAAAGCAATTTATGAAAAACCCACAGTCAACATCCTATTGAATGGAGAAAAGTTGGAAGCATTTCCACTGAGATCTGGTGCCAGACAGGGATGCCCACTCTCACCACTGCTATTCAATATAGTTCTGGAAGTTCTAGCCAGAGCTATTAGGCAAGAAAAAGAAATTAAAGGGATACAAATTGGGAAGGAAGAACTCAAACTATCCCTCTTTGCAAATGATATGATTCTTTAGTTAGGGGACCCAAAGAACTCTACTAAGAGACTATTGGAACTCATAGAAGAGTTTTGCAAAGTAGCAGGGTATAAAATCAATGCACAAAAATCAACAGCCTTTGTATACACAGACAATGCCATGGCTGAAGAAGAACTTTGAAGATCAATCCCTTTCACAATAGCTACAAAAACAATCAAATACCTTGGAATAAACTTAACCAAGGACGTTAAAGATCTCTACGATGAAAGTTATAAAACCTTAAAGAAAGAAATAGAAGAGGATACCAAAAAATGGAAAAATTTTCCATGCTCATGGATTGGAAGAATCAATATCATCAAAATGTCCATTCTCCCAAAAGCAATTAATACATTCAATGTAATACCAATCAAGATACCGAGGAACTTCTTCTCAGATCTGGAAAAAATGATGCTGAAATTCATATGGAGACACAGGAGACCTCGAATACCTAAAGCAATCTTGTACAACAAAAACAAAGCCGGAGGCATCACAATACCACATTTCAGGAAATAATACAGGGCAGTTGTTATCAAAACAGCATGGTATTGGTAGAGAAACAGATGGATAGACCAATGGAACAGAATTGAAATACCAGAAATCAATCCAAACATCTACAGCCAACTCATATTTGATCCAGGATCCAAAACCAATCCCTGGAGTAAGGACAGTCTATTCAATAAATGGTGCTGGGAAAATTGGATTTCCACGTGCAGAACCATGAAGCAAGACCCCTACCTTTCACCTTACACAAAAATTCACTCAACATGGATTAAAGACTTACATCTACGACCTGACACCATCAAATTATTAGAGAGCATTGGATAAACCCTGCAAGATATAGGTACCAGCAACGACTTCTTAGAAAAGACCCCAGAAGCACAGGCAGTCAAAGCCAAAATTAACATTTGGGATTGCATCAAATTGAGAAGTTTCTATACTTCAAAAGATACAGTCAGGAAAGTGAAGAGGCAACCAACAGAATGGGAAAAAATATTTGCAAACTATGCAACAGATAAAGGGTTGATAACCAGAATCTACAAATAAATCAAGAAACTCCACAACATCAAAACAAACAACCCACTTAAGAGATGGGCCAAGGACCTCAATAGACATTTTTCAAAAGAGGAAATCCAAATGGGCAACAGGCACATGAAAAAATGTTCAAGATCACTAGCAATCAGGGAAATGCAAATCAAAACCAAAATGAGGTTTCACCTCACCCCGGTTAGAATGGCTCACATTGAGAAATCTACCAAAAACAGATGCTGGAGAGGATGTGGGGGAAAAGGGACACTAACCCACTGTTGGTGGGAATGCAAACTGGTAAAGCCACTATGGAAACAGTCTGGAGATTGCTCAGAAACCTGAATATAACCCTACCATACAACTCAGCCATCCCACTCCTTGGAATTTACCCAAAGGAAATTGAATTGGCAAACAAAAAACTGTCTGCACATTAATGTTTATTGCAGCTCAATTCACAATAGCTAAGACCTGGAACCAACCCAAATGCCCATCAACAGTAGACTGGATAAAAAAATTATGGGACATGTACTCTATAAAATACTATACAGCAGTCAAAAACAACAAAACCCAGTCATTTGCAACAAGATGGAGGAATCTGGAAAACATTATGCTGAGTACTATGGGTACTATGAGAAACAGTGACTTGATCAGCTCTTGTCCTGACTGTTGATGAACAACCTAATACTTTATCACTTTTAGTATTTTTTTTTGTTCTAGTACTATTTGTTGAACTCTGTAATTAACACACAATTATTCTTAGGTGTTTAAATTTTAACTGAAAAATGATCCCTGTTAAATATAACAGTGAGAATAAGAGAGGGAGGAGATGTTCAATTTGGGACATGCTCAATCGGACTTGCCCCCAGTGGTAGAGTTAGAAATGTGCCAGGGGATTCCAATACACTCCCATCAAGGTGGCATGTACCAATGCCATCTCACTAGTCCAAGTGATCAATTTCAGTTCACAATTGATCACACTGATAGGTCTAAGAGTCAAAGGGATCACACAAACAAGACTAGTGTCTGCTAATACTATCTGATAGAATCAAAGAGGGAGAGAATGATCCAACATGGGAAACAGGATACACAGCAGACTCATAGAATGACAGATGTCCTAAATAGCACTCTGCCTCAGAATCATCCCTTAAGACATTTGGATCTGGCTGAAGAACCCATGAGAGTATTTTAGGCAAGGAAAGCCAAGACACTCTTGCAAAACAACAACAGCAACAACAAAAAAACACCTAAATGAAAGATATGAAAGATCTCTGCAATTGAGATCCCAGTGGAAAAATGGGGCCATCAAAGAAGGAGGAACCTTTCTCTGAAGGGAGGAGGGAACTTCCACTTTGACTATGACCCTGTTTGAATAAGATCAAATTGAGAACTCAAAAGGCTTCCATAGCCTTGGCAACTCATAACTAGAGCCTAGGGAGATTACTGATGCCATAAACAAGAGTGTCAAATTGTTAAGTCAACAACAGGAGTCACTGTGCACTTACTCCTCATGTGGGATCTGTCCTTAATGTGTTGTCCAATGTGAAGTAATGCTATAACTAGTACTGAAACAGTATTTTACACTTTGTGTTTCTGTGTGGGTGCAAACTGATGAAATCTTTACTTAATATATACTGAATTGATCTTCTGTATATAAAGAGAATTAAATCTTGATGTGAATGGAATGGGAGAGGGAGCGGGAGATGGGAGGGGTGCGAGTGGGAGGGAAGTTATGGGGGGGAAAGCCATTGTAATCCATAAGTGTGTACTTTGGAAATTTATATTTACTAAATAAAAGTTAAAAAAAGAAAAACATTGAATAAAAAATAAATAAATAAATAAATAAATTTTAAAAGAATAAATATAACTAAAGGGGTGAAAGGTCTTTACAATGAAAATTATAAAATCCTGATGAAAGAAATCAGGAAGAACAACAAAAACATGGAAAAGATATTCCTTGTTCATGGATTAAAAGAATTAATATTGTTAAATTTCCATACTACTTGGGGCCAGCACTGTGGCATAGCAGGTAAATCCACCGCCTGCAGTGCCAGCATCCCATCTGGGCACTGGCTCGAGTCCTGCCTGCTCCACTTTCGATCCAGCTCTCTGCTGTGGCCTGGGAAAGTAGTAGAGGACGGCCCATGTGGGAGACCTGGAAAAAGCTCCTGGCTCCTGGCTTTGGATGGGCGAAGCTCCGGCCGTTGCAGCCAATTGGGGAGTGAACCAATGGAAGGAAGACCTTTTTCCTTCTGCCTCTCCTTCTCTCTCTGTGTAACTCTTTCAAATAAATAAATAAAAAATCTTTAAAAACAACAACAACAACATGGTACTGGTATAAAAATGAATACACAGATAGAACAGTACAGAGAACCCAGAGATTATTCATGTATATACATCCAACTAAATTTCTACAAGGATTGTAAGAAGATACATTGGGTAGAAGATATTTTCAATAAAATAGCTCTGCCAAAATTAGATATGTACAGGTAGGAAAATGAAATTACTTCCTTACTTCTCAATATTTATAATAATCAATTTAAGATAGATTAAAGAGCTAAATATATAATATGAAGCAGAAATTGCTAGAAGAACACATAGGAGAAACAACATAAGATACTGATTAAGATAATGAGTTTTTGGAGAAGACCCCAAAAGTATGGGCTATCAAAAAGAAAAAAAAAACTATAAAATTAGATTATATCAAATTCAGAATCTTCTGCACAACAAAGGAAACAAAAGAGTAGAGACATCTGATAGAATGGGAGAAGATATTTGTCAGCTATTAATCCAAGGATTAATAGCCAGAACGTATCAGGAACTAAAAAAGTCACTCCTGTTAGAAATGGCTATTATCAGAAAATAGAAAGAAACAAAAGCTGACAAAGAGTACAGAAAGGGGAACTTTTATGTTTATGGGAATGTCTGTAAGTACAGCCAGTATGGAAAACAGTAGGGAGAGCCCATTAAAAAAAAAAAAAAAAAAAAAAAACTAGAAATAAAACAGATCTGGCAATCTCAGTAATGAGTATATATCCAAAAGTCATGGAATCATTGTATTGAGGGTTCCCTTCCCACCATGTTTACTGAAGCACTGTTCACAGTAGCCAAATAGAATCTGTCAATTTGCCCATCACTGAACGAAAAGCAAATGTGATATAAGTACACAATGGGATATTTTTCAGCCAAAACAAGAATGAAGTGCTGTCATTTGCGACCAAATGGATGGAACTTTAGAACATCCTGCTAAATGAAATAAGTCAGATACAAAAAGGACAAACACTACATGTTCTCTGTCATATGTGGAAGCCAAAAAATTTCAATCTGTACACATAAAGGCTTGGAAAGGTATGAGACGATAGAGAGTCTGGATGATAGAGACAAAAATCAGAGTTAGATCAAAGAAATAAGTTTCTAGTGTTCCATAGCATGGTGGGGAGACTCTATGTCATAGCAACCTAGAATATATTTTCTAAACAAATATAAATAAATTCAAAGCATCCAATTATAATGTCACAGAAGGGGTCATGTGGAATACCCTGATTTGACAAACATATTATATACATATTTTGAAATGTAATGAGGTAGCCTATTAATATATAAATTCTCATAAATAAAAATGTTGAAAAGAGTAAACATAGAAGATACAGATACAAACAAAAGAAAATGTGTATTCTAGGAACATTATTTAAGAAAATCCATGATACCACCTGCACAAATAAACCAGATATCAGTAAATGCATATGGGAGCAAATCAGAAGTTTCTAAGTTGTACAGTATCCAAGGCATTTTAATGCACTGAAAGATTTCCATAGTTGGGAGTAATGTAGAAAATATCCTAGTGGCAAGTGCATAGATAATTGCAAACAAAGAAAACCCACAAAATATGGAAGAGAAAAAAAAATCAGAATAGCTTACTAAATAGTCCAACCACATATATACTTACATGTTCACGATAATTTTTAAATGTTTCTTTATTTTCATTTTATTGAAGAAAAAGAGAGGAAGAGAGAGAGGGGCTGGCACTGTGGCATAGCGTATAAAGCCGCTGCCTGCAATGCCAGCATCACATATGGGCACCAGCTCCTGTCCTGGCTGCTCCACTTCCAATAAAGCTCTCTGCTACGCCCTGGGAAAGCAGTAGAGGATGGCCCAAGTCACTGGGCCCCAGCACTCACATGGAAGACCTGGAAGAAACTCCTGGCTTCTGGCTCCAGATCAGTGCAGCTCTGGCCATTGTGGCCATCTGGAGAGTGAGCCAGCGGATGGAAGACCTCTCTCCCTCTCTCTCTCTCTGCCTCTGTCTTTCTGTAACTCTGACTTTCAAATAAAGAAGTAAATCTTTTAAGAGAGAGACATTTCTCACTCACTGATTCATTCTACAAATGCCTATAAGATATAGGGCTCAACCAGGTCAAAGCTGGGAGCACAAAACTCAATCCAGATCATTTGTGTGAGTGACCCAACTACTTGAACCATCATTTGCTGCCTCCCAGGATGTGCATTATCAAGAAGCTTGTTTCATAAATTGCCTTGATTATGTTGAGGAATGTTCCTTCTATACCTCAATTTGCTTAACATTTTCATTATAAAAGGATGTTGCATTCTATCAAATGCTTTCTCTGTATCCATGGAAATAAGCATATGGTTTTTGTTTATCAGTTTGTTAATTTGATTTATAACAATGAATGGGAAAAAGCTGTAATCATTCCCACTAAGATCCAGATCTAGACAAGTGGTCCCATTCTCACCATTGCTGTTCAAAATAGTCCTGGAAATTTTAGCCAGAGCCACTAAGCAAGAAAAAGAAATCAAAGCCATACAAAAAGGAGAAAGTCAAAGTATCCTATTTGCAGATGATATGATTCTATATATAGGGGATCCAAAACACTCTCTTGAGAGACTATTGCAGCAGTTTGGTAAAATGGCAGGAAATAAAATTAACACAAAAAATCAATAGTCTTTCTATACACACACAATGCCATGACTGAGAAAGAACTTCTAAGGTCAATCCCATTAATAACAGTCACACACAAAAAGAAATTAAGTACCTTGAAATAAATTTAACAAAGGATGTCATAGATCTCTATGATGAAAATTACAAAACATTAAAGAGAAATAGAAGACACAAAAATGCAAAAATCTTTCATGTTCATGGATTGGAAGGACTGATATCATCAAAATGTCCATACTACTGAAAGCAATTTGCAGATTCAATTTACAGATCCCAATCAAAATACTAATGACATTCTCAGATATAGAAAAAATGATGCTAAAATTCATATGGAAATGAAAGAGACCCCAAGTAGTTAAAACAATCTTATATAACAAAAACAAAGATGGAGGCAATACAATACCAGATCTCAAGATATACTACAGGAAAGTCATAATCAAAACAGCCTGGTATTAGCAAAATAAACAAACAACAACAACAAAAACAGCTGTGTAGAGCAATGGAACAGAATAGAAACCCCAGAATGAATCCACACATCTACAACCAACTTCTCATTGACAAAGGAGCTAAAATCAATCCCTGGAGCAAGGACGGTCTTCAATTAATTGTGCTGAGAAAACTGGATCTCCACATGCAGAAGTTGAAACCACACTCTAACTTTTACCTTACACAAAAATCCCATCAAAATGGATCAAAGACCTAAATCTACAACCTGATGCCATCACATTACTAGAGAACATTGGGAAAATTCTTTCTTTAAGACATTGGCATAGCAAAGACTTCTTTGAAAAGATCCCGGAAGCACAGACAATCGAAGCCAATTTTGACAAATGGGAAGCTTCTGCACTACAGAAGAAACACTCAGCAAAGTGAAAAGGCATCCAGCAGAATGGGAGAAAATAACAGCAGACTATGCAGCTGCTAAAGGATTAATATCCACAATCTATAAAGAGTTCAAGAAATTCAACAACAACAAAAAATAATCCAGTTAAGAAATGGGCAAAGGACTTGAACACATATATTTCAAAAGAGTAAATTCAAATGGCCAACAGACACTTGAATAAATGCTCAGGATCACCAGCCATCAGATAAATGCAAACCAAAACCACAAATGAATGAGGTTTCAGAATGGTTCTACAGAAATCAACTGATGAGGATGTGAGAAAAAGATACCCCAATCTACTGTTGTTGGGAATGTAAACTGGTGCAGACACTGTGGAAGACAGTAGGAGCTATCTCAAAAATCTGAATATAGAGCTACGACCCAGCCATCCCACTCCTGGGAATTTACCCTAACAAAAGGAAATCAGCATATGAAAGAGTTAACTGTACCCCAATTTTTATTGTCACCAAATTCACAATAGCTAAGATATGGAGTCAACCCAGATGTCCATCAACTGTTGACTAGATAAAGAAATTATGGTATAGAAACACTATGGAATACTACACAGAGATTTAAAAAATCAAATACTATTATTTGCAACAAAATGGATTCAACTGGAAACCATTATACTTAGTGAAATAAGCCATCCGCAAAAAGACAAATACCATATGTTCTCCCTGATATGTGGTAATAGAGTACCTAAAAGGTAATCTATAGGAGTGAAATTGACACTTTGACATATGATTTTTTTGTTTTTGTTTTCAATTTTTATTTAATCTCTACATTACAAGGAGAATATTCTGGACAGTGTTATGTGTGTATGTTTTTTTTTCCACACAGCTTTATTAAAGTATAACTGACAGATTTAAAATGTACACGAGTGTAATGTGCAATACAACATTTTGATATATACATGCATTTGAAGCTCACTATTGTTTTTGTGGTGAGAACATGGAAGACTTACTCTCCTAACAATTTGCAGGTGTATAATTCAACTATAGGGACCCTGCAGTACCAGAGATCCCCACAACTATTTCCTCCTAACTGACCCTTGTAGGTAGGCATTGACCAACATCCCCCACTACTCCTTCAGCCCTTCCCCTAGTAACCACCATTCTCTCTCTACTTCCACGAGTTCAACTTTTTCAGAGTCCACTCATAAACAAGATTACACAGTATTTGTCTCTCCATGCCTGGCTTATTTTTTTATACTTTTATTCAATATAAATTTCCAAAGTACAACTTTGGATTATAGCAGTTTTTCCCCCCATAACCAACCTCCCACATGCAAACCATCCCATCTCCTACTCCCTCTCCCATCCCATTCATTTGTAATTATCTTTATATATAGAAGATCAACTTAGTATATACTAAGTAAAGATTTCATCAATTTGCACCCACACAAACACACAAAATATAAAGTACTGTTTGAATACTATTTTTGCCATTAAGTTGCATAGTACAACATATTAAGGACAGAGATCTTACGTGGGGAGTGAGATACAATGATTTTTAACATTCCTTGTCTCAACTATTGAGGACCAGTATTTTTTTTCTTTCATACTATTTGGTGAACTCTTTATTTAGTGTAAGATTAATTTTATGAATACAAAGTTAAACGAAAATAGATTTTAATGATAAATAATAGGAATAGGAGAGAGTGGAGGAAGAAGGGCGGGAATGTGGGCAGGAGATAGGGTAGAGTGGAAAATAATCACTATGTTCCTGAATCTGTATATATGAAATACATGAAATTTGTATGCCTTAAATAATATTATTTAAAAATAATCAAATTATTTAAAAATAAACAAACTTAGAAGTTTGCTTAAGAAATAATGGAGCTGGCACTTGAATCCAGGATGTGGGCATCTCAGATGGTATCTTACCATTTCACCAAATGGCCGCCCCATTATGATAATTTTAATGTTAAGTTGTGATCTAAAGTATTAGGATTTTTTTACGATAGGTAAAAAAAAAAGAACTAGAAAATGGTGGTTGATGTAAGGTGGAGGACTAAATCTTCATTTTCCATACTAGAAACACATTATACATTGCCTGAAACTGTGAAACAATAAGAAAAAGTTTATATATTCTGCTACATAAATGTAAAATAAACAAAGTTATAAATGGATGTCCTTGGGAAGAAAAACCTTGGGTTCATTCAACCCTCTTGGATTGGAGTGTGGTCAGGGACAGTATTTTCCATAACAGGGATTGTAGAGTGATTTTAGTTTTTATATAGGTGCATGCCTTGCAAATTAAAAAATAAAGAAAAACTCTTTTAAAAAGATTGTGTCCTCCCCAGGCAACCATCTTTATACTATTTGTTGAACCCTTTACTTAGTGTAGTGTTAGTCTTATGAGTATAAAGTAACCCGAAAATAGATCTATAACAGACGGAATAGAAGCAGAGGAGGGAGCAGGGTGGGAGCGTGAGAGGGAGGCCGGGTAGGGAGGAAGAGTCACTATGTTCCTAAATCTGTACCTATGATATATACATGAAATTTGCACACCTTAAATAATTTTTTTAAAAAAAGGATGTGCCCTGATTCTCGGAATCTAGAGACCTTATGTTTGGAGGAGGAAGGGTCCATGGATGACAGCATTTCTGCAGGGTTCTGTGGATCTCAGGTCCTTTCTCAGTAAAATGAGGACACTTGAGCCTATTTTCCATTTTTATGTGGATGAACTCTGAACATCTCATGAAAAAGGTGTAGGCAGAAGAGTTCGGATGATGTGTTTCTCAGTGATTATCTGAATTGACCCCGAGTGCATCATCTCAAAATGCGGACTCTGGGTCCTGTCCGCAGTGTAAGTCCTCTGCCGCAGCCTTTCAGGCTGGAGGCTTGCACATTTGATAAAGATCCACTTGTTTCTGATTCTTACCGCAGTTTGCAAAGCCTGGAGTGGGAGCCTGACACATTTGGTTTCAATCCCTGTCTTGCATTTGTGTGCGCTGGTAACCTGGGCAATTTCCTGAAACTCACTAAGCCTCTGTTTTAAACTTTTTGAACAGGGGTTGATGATTTCTCCTATATACAGAAAGTTTAGCACTGGGCTTCCACTTGGTATGCATTCAGTAAATGTGAGTTGCCTCTCTCTATATGAATCAGCTTCGTCTCTGATATAAAAATTGTCTTGGCACATTACAGAATCAGACAGTTAAAATAAAAAAACCGAGACATCAAATTGGATCCAGCCTCAATTGTACAAGCTACCAACAGCTGGTTATTGAGCGACTGATGTGTGGCCAGCATTCCATTAGATGCTGCAAAGACAATCAACATTTCAGGAGCAGAAACTCACTCTGTAAGAGGTCATCTTGACAGACAGCTTCAGTGCAAAGATATTTCAGAACCAGAGAATGTGAGAGATTGAAGATACCTTGGAGGATTTCTGGTTAAACATCCCCATTACCCAGAGTAAGAGACGGAGGATCTGGGAAAATGTGATTTCCCCTAAAGTATACATAAAAGGATAAATGTCAGCCAACTCAAGTTGAAAAGTTTGTAGGACAGTTTTGTTTTCAATCTGGCAGTGTCTTGCTTAATATTTTTGTTATCAGCTGAAACATGTATAATAATCAAATAGAATATGGAAACTCAATATATAAACTACACACAAGTAAAACTTCTCTGCTTGAAGCATGTCTTGGATATGCAT
The DNA here is from genome assembly GCF_964237555.1 of Oryctolagus cuniculus. Taxonomy (NCBI): domain Eukaryota; kingdom Metazoa; phylum Chordata; class Mammalia; order Lagomorpha; family Leporidae; genus Oryctolagus; species Oryctolagus cuniculus. The sequence continues at coordinate 5,882,468 of NC_091433.1, read as the reverse complement.
GCTCATATCCATTTGGGTCCTCCATGGAACCCATGGAAAACCAGCTCTCCACATACCATGAACAAAACCCTAATGAGCATTTTCATAAATAACGTTCCTAGGATACTCCTTGACCTTTGATTGCATCGTCTATGTTTTCTTTTTTTCCAAAACAGTTATTAGCAATCATGGTACATACTTATGGGCTACCATGTGACATTTCAATTCATGTACACAACAGCTGCTGACCATATCAGGGTAATCAACAGTGCCTCTTTGGCATTTCTTCATGGTTAGGTGCTTGGAGCTTCTTCCGTCTGTTTGTTCATAAAATATGTACTATGTTATGTGAACTATAATTGCCCTGCTAGTCTGTGTAACTACTAACTTTCTCCCTCAATCTAACTCTGATTTGAGCTCCATCACTCAAACCCCATGGTGTTCCTCTTCCCAACCCCTCCCAGCCTCATTTGTCATCTGATTTGCATTTTGTTTCCATGTCTTATACTTATCTGCCCTCCCTGTCCACAGCCTACAGTGGGCTGTAGGCAGAAGCCATTGCAATGAGTGTTCATATGGCCCCTTCTTTCTATGGAAGCAGAGAGTGGAAGAGAGGAAGAAAGGAAGAAAGGGAGGGAGAGAGGAGAGTGTGCACAGTGCAGACTCTGATGTTTCTCATTTCAAAGGCACTAATTCCACCATGAGAGTCCCACTGTCATGTCTCACTGGACTGTAATTATCTTTCAAAGGCTCCCTCTCTCAGAATACTATCACTGGGGGTTTAGTTTCAGTGGAAGAGTCCAGGGGACACAACCTGTAACACAATTCCAAAGCATCGGTCCCTCTGCAGAAGAGGACCTTCTTTTCTACATCCCATTTAACATTTTTCTCCTTGCTGCTAGATGCAGGGGCATGACAAGAATCTCCTATATACGAATAAACATATCTTGGGAATAAATTGAGATTAAACTTGTCACAAAACATTTAAAGACAGTATGCAAAGTAAATTGTTTTATCTGAGTGTGACAAGCTTGAGTTAGAAAACTGGCTCTGCCACTTATTAACTTTACAACTTGAATAAATTATTCAGTCTCTCTCACCCTCAGTGTCTTTATCCTCATTTTAAAAATGGACATAGGAGTTGGGCATTTGGCATGGCAGTTAAGAAGTTGCTTGGGACATAACCCATATTGGAGTGCCTGATTTGAATTCTTGCTGCTCCACTCCCCCACTTTTTTAAAGATTTATTTATTTATTTGAGAACAGATATACAGAGTGAGAGAAGGAGAGACAGAGTGAGATCTTCTACCTACTGGTTCACTCCCCAGATGGCCAAGTTGAAGCCAGGAACATGGAGCTTCTTCCAGGTCTCCCAGGGAGTGCAGGGGCCCAAGGACTTTGGCCATCCTCCACTGATTTCCCAGGTACGTTAGCGGGGAGCTGGATCAGAAGTGGAGCAGCAGGGACAGAACCAATGCCCATATGGGATGTCAGTGCTGCAGGCTGTGGTTTAACTTGCTGCACCATAGCACAGGCCCCACTGCTCCACTTCTGAGCTACCTTCCTGCTAATGTGCATCCTGGGAGGCAGCCAGTGAAGGTTCAAATACGTGGGTCCCTATCACCCACTTAGGAAACCTGGATTGAGTTTCCAGCTCATGGCTTTGTTTGATCCAGGCTCAGCTGTGGGGAGCAATCCGGACTAGACTAAGTTACTCGAATTAAGACTTATTCTATGCATCTGCTCTCCCACAATATGGCGCTGGGAGAGAAGTAAACAGCTTCCGCACAGCTGCCTCCAGTTCAACCAATTAACTGTAGGACTTGCTCCTGATTGGAGAGCAGCGTACTCGGCGTGTGGGCAGCCGAGTTGGGATTGGCAGAGAAGGACTATAAAGGAGGAGAGAAACGGCATGCACCGGGAACATCTATGGGGAACATCTAAGGGAACCCGTGCAGCCCCCAGAGAGCCGGCCGGCGGTGTGCCGCTCCCCTGCGGAAGTGGGGAATGCGGCCAGGGGGAACCGCCCTTCCACGGAGGTGGAAGGGATAGTAGCCAACCCGGGAAGAACCAGCAGCAAACCCGGGGAGGGCCGAGCAGACAAAAGAACAGCGCAGGGTCCTGTGTCGTTCCCCCATGAAGACGGGGAGCGACATAATGGTGCCGTGACTCGGATAGGAAACCTAGGACGGATAGCAAACTTAGGAGGGAAGAAACGGGAAGAACTGTGAAAATATCGGAGAGAGAGACTAGCAAACAGCCTAGGGAAAATACCGGAGAGAGAGACTAGCAAACAGCCTAGGGAAAAGCCGGACGAAAAAGGTGCCGGAAGAAGCTATTGAAAGCCTAGGCATAGACTCGGATACGGACTACGGGGGGAAGCTGGGAGGAATCTCTAAGGTCGAAAGCGAAAGTGAAAGCTAGAACAAACAGACTCGGACGCGGACTGTGGGGAGAGGCCAGGAGAAATGAGGGAGGAATATCGTTGGAGGAAAGTTTGGGGAAACATACCGGGTAGAGAAAAATGTTAGGGAAATTGAAGCCGCGGGGGGCAGGCCGAGGCGGAAACGAAAGCCACTTTGGGGTTCTCAAGTTAGCCCGGGAATAGGGGGCGAAAAGTTGAAACCAGAAGCTGAGACGTAAGCCAGATTGGGATCCGTCTGATTAGCCCGGGGAGCAAAGGACGGGAAGCCAAATCGTGGGGCGGAGACGTACGCTGGGTTGAATTCGCCAGGCTAGCCCGGGGAACTTAGATTGAATCCTAGTGGCGGAGACGCAAGCTACGCTGTGTTACTCGCGGAAGCCGCCGCGTGCAGAGAGAGCACGGGGCGTGAATAGATAGGGAACGCTGGCGTAGGCCGTGGTTCAGACGCGAAAGGGTTAAGCGTGGAGACCGCGGAGCGCGCAAAGCCGGGAAGCTGCGCAGATGAGAGAGGCGCTCGGGCTGAAGCGGCGCAGAGCCGGGAACCCGCCGGCGGGGCGAGGTGCCGGAAAGCTGCGGGGATAAGAGAAACAGAAGTTTAGAAGTAAAAGAGAAATAGGAATGTTGGCAGACAGAAGTAAAATGGGAGAAATAGAAATGCCCGGAGATAGAGAAATAGAGAAAAATAAGGCCTCCCCTCAACATGCCAATTAGGAGGCTTGGATTCGGTCTGCCTGATTTAAGGCGGTAAGCGCCAGCAAAGCTCGACCAGAGTATGAGCTGCAGGTCACCGAAGATAGGCACAAATCAACACTAATAAGTCTCCCCCACAATACGGCAATGAGAAGGCTTGGATTCGGTTTGCCTGATAGGTTTTGTAAACACCTGCAGGCAGTTCTAGCAGAGCAGAGTATGCGCTGCAGGGCACCGAACACAGGCACGCATCAGCGCCTAAAAACCTCCTCACAACATGGCGAAGAGAGGACCCGGATTCGGTTTGCCTGATGGATAGGACTTGTAAGAGCCTGTGGCAACTCTAGTGTGTGCCGCGGGACACCGAAGACAGGCGCGTATCAACGCCAAAAATAAAAAGAAAGGGGGATCTGTGGGGAGCAATCCGGACTAGACTAAGTTACTCGAATTAAGACTTATTCTATGCATCTGCTCTCCCACAATATGGCGCTGGGAGAGAAGTAAACAGCTTCCGCACAGCTGCCTCCAGTTCAACCAATTAACTGTAGGACTTGCTCCTGATTGGAGAGCAGCGTACTCGGCGTGTGGGCAGCCGAGTTGGGATTGGCAGAGAAGGACTATAAAGGAGGAGAGAAACGGCATGCACCGGGAACATCTATGGGGAACATCTAAGGGAACCCGTGCAGCCCCCAGAGAGCCGGCCGGCGGTGTGCCGCTCCCCTGCGGAAGTGGGGAATGCGGCCAGGGGGAACCGCCCTTCCACGGAGGTGGAAGGGATAGTAGCCAACCCGGGAAGAACCAGCAGCAAACCCGGGGAGGGCCGAGCAGACAAAAGAACAGCGCAGGGTCCTGTGTCGTTCCCCCATGAAGACGGGGAGCGACACTCAGCTATTGTGGGTATTTAGGAAGTGAACTAGCAGATGGAAGATCTTTCCCCACCACCATCTCCTGTCTTTCAAATAAAAAATGAAAATAAAAATGAATCTTGAAATGAGGGTATGAAGGCTTATCTAACAAAATTATTATCAGCATTATAGGTTAGAATACAGTATTCCAGACATGTTTGCTGTCCATTGTTTTTAGTTCCTATCCCTTTTACTTTCTTTGGTGGGACAATTACTCTCTGTGCCTTCATATAAATACTTCCAAAAGTAAATGTTGCTGTAACTGCTGTATAGACTCCACAAATATAAGTCCCAAAGCAGAAGATGAAGAATACAGAAGTGGAGTGAAGAAGGCAAGAAGGAGGGAGAAGAAGAACTCCAAATGACTGAGGTATTACATGCTAGGCACTGCCATAGGACTGTAGCACACTTTAGTTAGGTATGATTATTATTCTTGCCTTATATATATATAAAAAGTTGAATTTCAGAAGCTAGTACCTCATTTATCCACTGTCCATAAAATGTACTGGATATCTATATCTATATCTATATCTATATCTATAATTCTGCCTGTTCAGGGATGGAGATTGATGTTCCAACACTCCTGCTGAGGGAAGACAATCAGAATTTGATACATGTAACCCCAGATTCATAGAGCTAGCCTGGGTGCCAGTCCACATCTATTCTACTTTGAAATCCAGTACATTTTCTTAAGGTTAATACAAGGAGAATGTCCACTGACATTTGTAGAACTTCGCTTTCAAATTAACATTTTGTTGTTATGCTTTGTTTTATGAAGCAAAAGCAAATACTACTGAATAAGAGAAAACTTAACTTTTGAGAATCTTTGTTGACCCCAAAGAACAATAACAGTATTTTATTTTAATAGCTCTTGTTCCCTAGGGACTGGATGATGTTGTGTTAATGGGAGTCTTCTTAGAGGTAGACACCCATGCTTCTATTAATTCAGCCAACATGTACCTCCAGTCCCCTACATGCCACAAATCATGTTAGGTTTTGAATCATGACTGTTGGGTAACAGCAGACGCTTTCTAAGCCTGGGTAAGTGATAATGTTGTGGAGAGGAGATGGCAAGGTGACCCAGGAGTCAGTCTTAGGGGGTTAACAATAGAAACATCGTCTCCCATCTCAGTGTATGTGTTCTCTGGATCAGTGCTCAACTGTGTATTCCATGCAGTTCATCTCATTTCATCACCACAGGCACCATCTGAGCAGTGCTGGTGTTGGAATAGTGTTCCTTATAGGTAAATAAACTACTTCTGAGTGAACAAGGCATTTATCCAATGTCATAGCACTTACAAGTGGTAGAAACAATGTCCAAAATCAAAGTTCTTAGCCATTAAGTTCCCCTGTGACTGAACATAAGATGGCAGAATGCATCAAAGATCAGCCACAAGGTAGAAGTTGAGCGATAACTTTGACATCAATACTAAGCCAGTGGAGTCAACTTGAATGTCATACTAGGCCATAAGGGCCAAATCATAAAGATTAGGCCAAGTAAAGGCAGTGGTGTGGAGGCAAGATCTAATTAGATGCATGGGACTTCCACATATAGTTATAACACCACAGAAGTGGTATTTCCATCAGACTGCATTGGCAGTGTGGCATATGTCACAATGTCATCACATGCACCTGTCTATAAATAATAGCCCTTTTGAAATTTTGGGGAGAAATGTGTTCTTTATTGTTAGCTGGTGATTTGTAAAGCAATTTGTAGATGAGATAGTCATAAATACCCATTACTTAAGGGAGCACTTCTTCAAAATTTTGAGGAAGACAATGTATTTTCTCCACAGCAACAAAGACCCAACGATAAGAACAAAGCATGAATTTTAAGGATTCATTCCTTCGGTCATTAGTTTTCTATATCAAGTTTGCTTAAAAATTGAAGTCACTGGAAACAGACCAAAGTACAAGATCATGGGTTCTCTTGGCTAAAGGAGTGATATTCTGGTGGGAACAGTGACAGACAAAACAAGCAAAAGAAAACAAAAGAACTTCTGATAAGGCTAAGTGCTGTGAAGGTAATAAAATGTGATGAGAAGTGACTGGGAGAGAAGAACAACTCTCCATGAGTGATCAGGGAAGACTATGAATGATTAAAAGAAGCCAGTGGATAATGAGGCAAGGGAAGAGCATGCTAGGGGCAGGGAACAGCAATCCACAACACTTGGGAAGTGAAATGAGTTGGGCACACAGAGTAAAAGGAAGGAGGTGACTGTTGGACAGGAGAGAAGGGGATCTAGATTTTCTCTAGAAATTTTCTCTGAAACTAGAAACTAGCTAGATCTTTCTGTGTTTTCAAATCTTTGTTTTTGGCCTAGATTTCATTCTGAGTGCAAAGGGAAACTGCTGGTGGATTTTAAACAGTGGGAGAGAATGATACAGTCTTTAAATACTTTAAAATATTCTATACTTTTAAAATATCTCTGCAATTGCAGACTGTGGGGGTAAAGTTGAAGTCGGAAAGGAATTCCGTTACTGCAGGCAACAGGTAGCATTGGTGTGAATTAGGATAGGTTAGCAGAGATAGAGAAGCACAAATGGATTAAAGTTGGATTTTGAAAGAAAATCTTCCAATGGGTTGACATGAGGTTGGAAAGAAATTTAGTCATGAATAGTTCTCAGGAACTGGGATCTGTTGAAGCAGGTAAGATGCTGCTTAGGACACCTGCGTCCCATGTTAGAGTTCCTGAGTTCCAGTCTCAGCTCTGCTCTCCTTCCAGCCTCCTGTCAATGCTCATTCTGGGAGGCAGAAGAGGTGATGATTCAAGTACTTTGGTCCTTGCTACCCACGTGGGAGACCTCAATTTAGTTCTAAGCTCTGGGGTTCTGTCTGACCAAGGTGTGGCTGTTGAGGGCATGTGGGTAGAGAACTAGCAACTGCGAGACCTTTCTCTCTCTCTCTCTCTCTCTCTCTGCCTTTCAAGTAAGTAAAAGAAATAAAACTTTAAAGAAAAAATTTGAATGAATGGTGTTGCTACTTACTCAGAGGAACAGATTAGAGAATGCAAGAAAAAGATTCTTCTGCATCTGTTTTGTTAATTGAGATTCCTTTGGCATCCAAATTTAACAGTCAAGTCAGTTGTAATAAAACTTCTGAGTCCAAAGCAGTTTTCAGGGCTGAAGATGTAAATTATGGCATCACCCTTTTACTGATGCTATTTAAAGCTTGTTCCAGGGAACCTAGGGAAGAGCACAGGTCCATAGGACAGGAGTCATGGACACACCCTGGGCACTGAGTTGGTAGATGCAGGGAAGATGAGCAGAGTGTTCCCCAATGTTGTGACCTCACAACATAAAAGCTTCACCAAAGCTAACCAGGAATTCTGTCTTTAAAAATTGATACTGTGTCTGCTAATAAAAACTGATAGAATTAAAAAGGAGACAACGATCCAACATGGGAAGTGGCATACACTTCCACTTTGATTATGGCCTTGCCTAGATAAGATCAAGTTGGTGAACTCAAGAGACTTCCATAGCCTTGGCAGCTCATGACAAGAGCCTCAAGTGACTACTGACACCCTAAATAAGAGTGTCAATTGTTAAATCAACAACAGGAGTCACTGTACACCTACTCCCCATGTAGGATCTCTGTCCATAATGTGTTGTACTGTGCAAATTAACAGTAAAAATAGTATTCAAACAGTACTTTATACTTTATGTGTCTGTGTGGGTGCAAACTGTTGAAATCTTTACTTAGTCTATACTAAGTTGATTCTCTGTGTATAAATACAATTAAAGATGAATCTTAATGAAGAATGGGATGGGAGAGGGAGTAGGAGGTGGGATGGTTTGCAGGTGGGAGGGTGGTTATGGCGGGAACCACTATAATCCTAAAGTTATATTCTCAAAATTTATATTTATTAAATAAAAGTTAAAAAATAAATAATGGATTTTAAAAAGCAACACTGTTAATTTTTAGACAAGGCCATGGTCAAAGTGGAAATTCCTCCCTTCAGAGAAAGGTACCTCCTTCTTTGATGACCCGTTCTTTCCACTGGGATCTCACTCACAGAGATCTTTCATTTAGGTTTTTTTTTTTTTTTTTTCAGGCTTTCCATGCCTGAAATACTCTCATGGGCTTTTCAGCCGGATCTGCATGCCTTAAGGGCTGATTCTGAGGCCAGAGTGCTGTTTAGGACATCTGCCATTTTATGGGTCTGCTGTGTATCTCACTTCCCATGTTGGATCGTTCTCTCCCTTTTTGATTCTATCAGCTAGTATTTGCAGACACTAGTCTTGTTTATGTGATCCCTTTGGTTCTTAGTCTTATCATTATGATCAATTGTGAACAGAAATTGATCACTGGGACTAGTGAGATGGCATTGGTACATGCCACCTTGATGGGATTGAATTGGAATCCCCTGGTCTGTTTCTAACTCTACCGTTTGAGGTAAGTCAGCTTGAGCATGTCCCAAATTGCACATCTCTTCCCTGTCTTATTCCCACTCTTATATTTAACAGCGATCACTTTTCAGTTAAGTTTCAGCACTTAAGAAGCATTGTGTATTATCAGAGTCAGTGAACTCAGGGGGCTTCCATAGCCTTGGAAGCTCATGACAAGAGCCTAGGGTGATTACTGATGCCATAAACAAGAGTGTCAATTTGTTAAGTCAACAACAGGAGTCACTGTGCACTTACTCCTCATGTAGGATCTTTGTCCTTAGTGTGCTGTACATTGAGATTTAATACTATAACTAGTACTCAAACAGTATTTTTCACTTTATGTTTCTGTGTGGGAGCAAACTGTTGAAATCTTGACTTAATGTATGCTAAACTGATCTCCTGTATATAAAGAGAAACAAAAATGAATCTTGATGTGAATGGAAGGGGAGAGGGAGTGGGAAAGGGGAGGGTTGCGGGTGGGAGGGACGTTATGGGGGGGAAGCCATTGTAATTCATAAGCTTATATTCATTAAATAAAAGTTTTAAGAAAAAGCAACACTGAGGCAGGGTTTGAAAGAGTGGTTAAGATGCCACTTGGGACACTCCCATCAGAGTCCCTGGGTCGAGTCCCAGCTCTACTTTTGACTCTAGTTTATTGACGATGCACATCCTGCGAGACAGTGGGTGATGGTTCCAGTACTCAGGCCCTTCCACCGCATGGGAGACCAGATGGAGTCTCAGGCTGCTGGTTCCAGACGAGCTCAGCCCAGGCTGTTGCACACATTAGGAAGCGAAGCAGCTAATGGAAGACTCTCTCTCTCCCTCCCTCCCTCTCCCTCCCTCCCCTCTCTCTCCCTCCCTCCCTCTCCCTCTTTCTCCCTCTCTCCCTCTCTATCCCTCTCTCTCCCTCTCTCTCTCCCTCTCTCCCTCCTTCTCTCTCCCTCTCTCCCTCTCTCTCCCTCTCTCTCCCTCTCTCCCTCTCTCTCTCTCCCTCTTTCCCTCTCTCCCTCTCTTTCTCTTCCTCTCTTTCTCTCTTCCTCCCCCTCTCCTTCCCTACCCTCCCTCTCTTTTCCCTTCAAATTAAAAAAAACCATTTAAAATAAAAAGCAGCACTGTCCTCCTATTCAGGGAAATGCTCAAGAGTTAAGTTAGCAAGAAACTAACAAGTGAGACAGAAGAAATATCCAAGACAACTTTAGAAATTTCAGATGAAATTCAGCACTGGGAGGGGGGAGCTTCATTGTTGCTCACACCCAGCCTCCTATTCTGTTTCATTTTTATGTGTTTTTAGAATACAATAGAAGACATGAGAAGGGAAAAGAAAGTCTCTCTCTCCCTCTCTAATTCTCTCTCTCTCTCTCACACACACACACACACACACACATACACACGGAGACTTCTAAAACTAAAAGTCAGTATCAGAGAGCATTACAATACCTTTGAGCTGTCAAAGACCTCGCAGAAGCTTTAGGGTGCCTATTAGAGAGTCATAGGATCAAAGTAGGGAACAGTTATGACCAAGAGGGACAATATCAGAGACAGTAAATTTAACTCCAAGGGCCAAATTTTCCAGTGTTTTGCTCATTATCAAAAAGGTGTGGGTTGAGCCCCAGAAAGAGATAAACACAAGACAGCTTGAAAAAAGACCAAAGTAATGTGGATGGAGGATCTGTACGTTTTGAGAACAAAGAACTTAATAAAACCCAGGCTATTTTCAAAGAATGCATGTGGCCATGGAACACAAACAGTTCCAATATGGTGCCACAAATGCTGGGAGGCAAGAGATTATGGTGTCAATGGGACACTACAGTATGTCAGATAATTAGGCCTAAAGGTTGCTAAGTATAAAGACTACCTTATACTTGTAAAATAAGCAGCATTGCAGGGGGCATTTAGCCTAATGTTTAATAGGCCTAACTCTCATATTGGAATGCCTGAGTTCAATTCTTGGCTCTCACTCCTGATTCCAGCTTACTGCTAAAATACGTGCTGTGGAAATATGTGCTCACACCTTCAGCTGCAAGTTCGTTTTTTCCATCTTTCACCCACCAAACGATTCTGTTATGATGAAAAGTGGTCTTATGGAAGGCTTTCAAAGCTACTTTGACAATAAGAAGCTTTTCAGCGTACCAATGCACAGGCTTATAGATTTTCTCCAAGGCAGAAGGTAACTGCCTGCTCTAGATTTGTATGCTTCTGCAAACACTCGATCATAGAGCTTATTCTCTCCTCATAGGGTCAGCTCGAGGGTCAGGGTCATCCAATATGTGGCTCTAGAACAATTATTGTTTGTATGTTAGTCCCCTCTGTCATCTGATGGGAATCACAATGATGATAAGAAGAGGAAGAAGAGAAGGAGAGCAGAACTTCGTGGGATTACAGTGAGGATTACATTAGTTCATAAATATAAAATACTAAAAATCGTGATTCTTCAAGAGATGCAATTGTTATCATTCATTCATTCAACTAACACTTAATTGGGAACCTACTATGTGCAGGATCCTTTGCTGAACACACAACGATGAGTGGGATTGCACCATCTAGTGTGAAACCAGATTAATAAGTAGATGCAAAACCCTATGCCCTGTGGCTAAAGCTCCTTCTACTCCTTTACATTCCTGTCATCCAGTGACACCTTGGTCCCCTCTTCATGTTGTTGCAGCTTTGACACCTGAATCACAAACATCGTTCTCCCAACCTCTGATAATCTTAGAGGTCGTCAATCGCTGAGTAAACCACTCACCCACACCCGAACCCCAGGATTCCTTATCTCACCACGTTCACTGACACTTCGTAGGTCAGCCACCATTGCTACGTAGCTACCTCCCCTATAAAACAGGAAACATTGGACTCTACTCTTCCAGCTCAACTTGCCATTCCTTCACCTCTCTATACCATTTTTCTCTTTAAACCCTATAGACAGGAGTTCAATCAGAGAAACGAGTGGATCAGCCTGGGATAGAACAAATAGCTCTTGTGTCCAAACGCAACATTTTCCCATTTCCATGTGCATATGAATCACCTGGGAATTTTAAGAAAACACAGGTTCTGATTCAGGAGGTGTAAAGTGGAGCCTGAAATTCTGCAATTCAAAAAACTACCAAGTGATGCTGATGATTATAATCCAAAGATTACACTGAATTTCAGAGTTCAAGGAGCCCTCTTTTACTTCTTCCCATCCATTGCCATCTTTCTGAGCCAAGCCCTGAGTCCTGGCAATTCAGAAATTCAATGTATGCAAACAAAAATATCTCTTATGTGGATAACTCATGCTGACCAAATTCATGAGTGTAATGCATTCAGGCAGAGGGAAAAGAAAATGGTCATTAAAAAAAGTAACCATCACAAAGATTGAGGTGCTTAAGATCCACGTGGCCAGCCATTATCAACCTTGGGATGATTTGCAGGCAAACTCACCTGGTAATTAAGATGCAGTGTGGAGAGCACGGAATCAGAACAAGGGAGCCTGAATAAACTGAACAGGCTTATACCACAATTGCTTATGTGCCTCCCAGGTCAAATTTGCTAGTCAACCTCTGTCTCTAGGAGTCTTGCTTCTCTATGATTTCATGACAGACACACCCTCAAGCCCCTAAGCCAAGAGAGACATTCTTTGATCACGTATGTTATAACAGGAGAGATTCTTGATCAGGAACATCCCCTTAAAGACAGGCATGGCACTTCGGAGCCTAGCTATTTATACTACAAAACAACAGCAGCAAGTAGCACTAATATTAATGAATGTTTGCTACAAACTGAGCGTAGTGGCTACACTTAACACTCACAAGATTGCTATGAAGTAAGCATTCTATTTTCCTATTCTATAGGTGAGAAAAGAGAGGCTGGAAGACTCACTTGCTCCTGGAGTAGGGATGGACACCTAGACAGCTTGCCTTCTGAGACTGAGCTGTCAAGCAAGAGCTGAAAAAGATGTCATTGCCACACTCTATAACAATGTACAGTGTAGTTTACGGAAAGGACAAATAAGATGGGAAAAAGTTAAACTCATTTAAAAAGCATACGTGTGTGTGTAAACTAAATAAGTTGTGGGTTTTCATAAAGTTAAAATGAATGAACTATAGCCATGTATATCAATATGGATTCATTGAGAAAGTGAAAATATTCAAAACTTAAAAATAAGACAAAAGTATTAGCACCAAGGCACAATGAATCCCTGTCAAAACTGTCTCCCTCCCCACCACACACACACAAAAACAACTTCTTATCAGAAACTATCCAGGTTGCTCATGTAAGTGGCCGGGCCTGAGTACTTGAGCCATCTTTTTCTAATGCATTAGCAGAGAGCTGGATTAGAAGTAAAGCAGCGGGAAACCAACTGGTTCTCTGTTAAGGGATGCCAGCATTGTAGTTGGTGGCTTAACCCATTGTACCACAATGCCAGCCCCTCAAAAATGTATTTTTTTTTTGACAGGCAGAGTGGACAGTGAGAGAGAGAGACAGAGAGAAAGGTCTTCCTTTGCTGTCGGTTCACCCTCCAATGGCCGCGGCCAGCGCGCTGCGACCTGCACACTGCGCTGATCCGATGGCAGGAGCCAGGTACTTATCCTGGTCTCCCATGGGGTGCAGGACTCAAGCACTTGGGCCATCCTCCACTGCACTCCCTGGCCACAGCAGAGAGCTGGCCTGGAAGAGGGGCAACCGGGACAGAATCCGGCGCCCCGACAGGGACTAGAACCCAGTGTGCCGGCGCCGCAAGGTGGAGGATTAGCCTAGTGAGCCGTGGCGCCAGCCCTCAAAAATGTATTAAGCCTTCACTGACAAGACTAACAAGGCCAACAAAGGATCATTTAATGCATCTTTATTTATTTTTTTATTTCTTCTTTTTTTTTAACAGAAGATCAGTTTAGTATACATTAAGTAAAGATTTCAACAGTTTGCACCCCCATAGAAACACAAAGTGAAATATACTGTTTGAGTACTCGTTATAGCATTAAGCCTCAATGTACAGCACATTAAGGACAGAGATCCTACATGAGGAGCAAGTGCACAGTGACTCCTGTTGTTGACTTTACAAATTGACACTCCTGTTTATGGCATCAGTAATCTCCCTATGCACCAGTCATGAGTTTCCAAGGCTATGGAAGCCCCTTGAGTTCTCTGACTCTTATCTTGTTTAGACAAGGTCATAGTCAAAGTGGAGGTTCTCTCCTCCCTTCAGAGAAAGGTACCTCCTTCTTTGAAGACCCGTTCTTTCCACTGGGATCTCACTCGCGGAGATCTTTCATTTAGGTTTCTTTTATTTTTATTTTTTTTGCCAGAGTGTCTTGGCTTTCCATGCCTGAAATACTCTCATGGGCTTTTCAGCCAGATCGGAATGCCTTTAGGGCTGATTCTGAGGCCAGAGTGCTGTTTAGGACATCCACCATTCTATGACTCTGCTAAGTATCTCGCTTCCCATGTTGGATCACTCTCCCCTTTATTTATTCTATCGGTTAGTGTTAGCAGGTACTAGACTTGTTCATGTGCTCCCTTTGACTCTTAGTCCTTTCATTATGATCAATTGTGAACTGAAATTGATCACTTGGACTAGTGAAATGGCATTGGTACATGCCACCTTGATGGGATTAAATTGGAGTCCCCTGGTATGTTTCTAACTCTACCATTTGGGGCAAGTCAGCTTGAGCATGTCCCAAATTGTACATCTCTTCCCTCTCTTATCCCCACTCTTATGTTTAACAGGGATCACATTTCAGTTAAATTTCAACACTTAAGAATAACTGTGTATTAATTACAGAGTTAAACCAGTCATATTAAGTAGAACAGACAAAAAACACTACTAAGAGGGATAATGTATTAAGTTGTTCATTAACAGTCAGGGCTATGCTGATCAAGTCACCGTTTCTCATAGTGTCCATTTCACTTCAACAGGTTTCCATTTTGGTGTTCAGTCAGTTGTCACTGATCAGGGCGAATATATGGTATTTGTCCCTTTGGGACTGGCTTATTTCACTCAGCATGATGTGTTCCAGATTCCTCCATTTTGTTGCAAATGACTGGATTTCGTTGTTTCTTACTGTGGTATAGTATTCTAAAGAGTACATATCCCATAATTTCTTTATCCAGTCTACCGTTGATGGGCATTTAGGTTGGTTCCAGGTCTTAGCTATTGTGAATTTTGCTGCAATAAACATTAGGGTGCAGACCACTTTTTTGTTTGCCAATTCAATTTCCTTTGGGTAAATTCCAAGGAGTGGGATGGCTGGGTCGAATGGTAGCGTTATATTCAGGTTTCTGAGGAATCTCCAGACTAACTTCCATAGTGGCTTGACCAGTTTGCATTCCCACCAACAGTGGGTTAGTGTCCCTTTTTCCCCACATCCTCGCCAGCATCTGTTGTTGGTAGATTTCTGTTTCACCTCACCCCGGTTAGAATGGCTCACATACAGAAATGCATCTTTATTTAACTTGCTATTTACCACTGATCAGGGGCCTTGCTTTGTAAAACAGATGTTAATTTTTGAATTTTGGTAAGTTGCAAATGATTGGTGGAGATGCAAATGATTTTTATCCAATAAAAAGGATAACTCCAATGCTTATGGGTTTGTTCAATTGTAGGATACGTAGGTTTTTAATCTGATTTATGGATTATATTTCATTATTGTTTTCATTCACTAGCATTGTATTTGGGCCTTTCTTACTCCCCTTTGCTTGGTTCTACCATCCTGCTACATTCATGCTTCCTGAGTTAAATGGATCAATACATGTGTTCACTGTATACTCCTCAGGAAGATCACGTTTTTAAGCGTTTGAAATTTGTACATTAGCACAGTTCAAAAAACAGACAACACATTTTAAAACATTTGCATATTAACAAAATTGTAAAGGAAAACAAAGAACTGATAAACAAATTGTGTAAAGTAGTTACTTCTTGCACAGTTGAAAGAAGGTGCAATCAAGGAGGGTACAAGAAAATTGAAAACATTTTGTTATTTAATCTGAATTTGGGGCACATGGTTATTTTTGTACTATTAGTATGATTAACAAAATCTAAGCATGCGTTGCTTCCTTTTAGAGGCATGATATATTTTGTGTTAAAGTTTTAAAAACGTCTAAATTTTAAACTATTTTATTTGTAGTCACAAGTATTATTCTGTGAACAAACTGAAGAATATTCATTATATATCATATTCTGCTTATATGGGCAGATCTAATATTTTTCTAAATGTGTACTATCATAGTTGTGCCTGTACATTCTAAAATAATTTTTATCCCTGAAAATATAGAAAACAAAGCTTTGACAACTTGTGCTTTCTCTCATTTTCAGGTCTTTTCTGTTGTGGGCCATCCATGCACCCAGCCATCCATCCAACCATCCATCCATCCATCCACCCACCCGCCCAACCATTCTTCCATTCACCCATCCATCCAATCACCCATCCATGAATTCAGTCAGCCAGCCATCCTTTGATCACCTGTGGGGTTTTTGGTTTTTAAAATAAACTTTTGCAAGAGAGATAGGCATTGAAAATCCGTTCAATTGTAATGAGCATTAACACAGAAATAAAACAGAAAACCGTAAAACATACAAGAGGACATCTAATCCAGTTTAAGAGAAGATTACTTAACATCTAGTTTGTACGTCCTTGGCTTACACTTTTGTTAGATTAACATCATTTGCTTTATAAAGGTTTTGCTTGCCTCCCACGTCTCAGAAATCACAGGATGCAGCAGAGTGCAGTTCAGTGCATTTGGGTTGAACCCACCTTGCTATCAGATGTCATCTATATTGGAAGCTTTAAATTTGTCTTGAAAAGGGCCTTATGTGGCTGAAAATGTTCAGCAGGATTTTTTTTAATTTTTCAAATATTTATTTATTTATTTGAATGTCAGAGTTACACAGAGAGAGAAGGAGAGGCAGAGAGAGAGAAGTGGGGGGGGGGGAGTGTGAGAGTCTTCTATTTGCTGGTTCACTTCCCAATTGGCCACAACAACCAGAGCTGCGCCAATCCGAAGCCAGGAGCTTCTTCCAGGTCTCCCATGTGGTGCATGGACCCAAGGACTTGGGCCATCTTATACTGCTTTCCCAGGCCATAGCAGAGAGCTGGATCAGAAGTGAGCAGCCTGGAGTCCAATCGGTGCCCATATGGGACGCCAGCACTGCAGGTGGCAGCTTTATCTGCTATGCCACAGTGTCAGCCATCAGGATTTCATGAGAGAGCTAGATAACCTTAAAGGGGTAAGAGTTTAGTCAAAACTATTTACAATGATCCTACTGTGAAGAGACCCAGCCATTACAGAGTAAACTATTAAAATAAAAACTAAATAAAAGCTTCTATCCCATTCCTTCATTTTAGCTAAATGAATTAGTTTTCTGTGTCTCAAAATCAGAAAAATCAGAAATCAATTAGCACATATAACTGAAAATTTCAAGAGTAGGCCTGAAGTTCAGACTCCGACCCTAAGATAATATCAACAGTGTTACCAGACACCTGTGAAAATCTTCACTCTCTGAAGGGTAGGCAGGGCAGCCATAGAAAGATTTTGTTTGTCAACATTTTAAATTTTTTTTTTTTTGACAGGCAGAGTTAGACAGAGAGAGACAGAGAGAAAGGTCTTCCTTTTCCATTGGTTCACCCCCCAAGTGGCCGCTGCGGCCAGTGCACTGCGCCGATCCAAAGCCAGGAGCCAGGTGCTTCCTCCTGGTCTCCCATGCGGTGCAGGGCCCAAGCACTTGGGCCATCCTCCACTGCACTCCCTGGCCACAGCAAGAGCTGAACTGGAAGAGGAGCAACTGGGACAGAATCCGGCGCCCCAACCGGGACTAGAACCCGGTGTGCCAGTGCTGCAGGTGGAGGATTAGCCAAGTAAGCCGCGGCGCTGACCAACATTTTAAAATCTTGTTTAAGAATTGGTATTCGGGTCGGTGCCATGGCGCAGTAGGTTGATCCTCCGCCTGCGGCGCCAACATCCCACATGGGCACTGGTTCTAGTCCTGGCTGCTCCTCTTCCAATCCAGCTCTCTGCTGTGGCCTGGGAAAGCAGTGGAAGATGGCCTAAGGCCTTGGGCCCCTGTACCCACCTAGGAGATCAGAAAGAAGCTCCTGACTCCTGGCTTTGGATCAGCACAGCTCCGGCTGCTGTGGCCAATTAGGGAGTGAACCAAGGGATGGAAGACCTCTCTCTCTCTCTCTCTCTCTCTCTCTCACTCTCTCTCTTCTGCCTCTCCTCTCTCTGTGTAACTCTGACTTCTAAATAAATAAATAAATCCTTAAAAAAGGAGAATTGGTATGTTGAATAATGAAAAATGTCCCCACTTTGGGCAAAGCAATAAGTGAGAGATAGCACACCTGTCTATTACTTAGTGCAGGAATGCTGGGGAAGCGTATAAGATGGCATTACTGTGGCATCTCTGTGGGGGCCTCCAGAAGAATGCTACTTACAGGGGAGAGGTAAGAGGAAAAACTGCGTAGGAGCTAAAAAAAAGGAAGAAAGTTTTTCTAAAAAAAACTTGTCTTTTCTTACATAAAAGGTGACAGACTCTACCAGAAGGAGTCGTTTGCATAATAAAACACCAGCAGAAATGGACTAGGAGAAGCAAAGTTGTGGTGGGGCCTTTGTGCACAGAGCTGCTCACACATTTTAATGAGTTCCACGTGGGAGCCTGTGTCTGGATACATTGGAAGCAGCATGAACCTGGACGTTAGAGAAAACTTGTTCTGCAACATAGTTTTTGACAATAGTCTTGAGTAGCAAGCCCTCCCCTGTGTAGTGGATTTAATAGTAGGTGGATGAACAAAACATGGCATCCTACCACTGCTTCTCAGCTCTCTCTCTCTGACAAAATGGGGACGTGCTTGCCTGTCTTCGAGTTCCTCTGAAATTAAGTGCAATTCTGAATGCTGCATGGTAGGCTCTCAGGTGACCCTCCCTGCTCCTTGTCAAAATTAAAAATTAAAAAGTCATTTTCACATTGGAACATTCAGAGTGGACTCCTCCACGATGATGAATTCTATTAATATTTGTCTCTCAAATAAAAGAACAATTGGGGGGAAAATTGCACCCAGCCAAATCTATTTTAAATGGATGACAGTGGAGCAGTAAATAATGAAGAAGAATGTAGACAGATACAAAAAGCGACGTGGGCCGTTTTGCCGCTAATAGGTGCCACAGACAGTTCATTACTGATAAATGTAGAATAATGATGTCCTTAATGAGTCTTTTCACGCACAAATTCATCATAAAACAAGAGGATGAGGTAAAACAAAAAGTCTTTGAATAGCATTCATACAGCAGGGATTGCAAGGATAATTTCAAGTACCCAAAAAGAGCTATAGATTTAATAAAGCCTTCTGAGATTTTCTTCATTGTGTCCCAACTTAATAGCTTTTCTTCTAATAGCGTAGAGGTTAATTTCAACCTGCTGCATGGTTTGGGGCAGGTGAAGGACCCAGAAAAAGCAGCCCTGCAGGTCAGACTCAAAAGCCTATATTGCCTTGTTAGTTGTTTGACCTTGAGCCATCATCTGTATCCCAATTTTCTCACCAGTGATATGAGGATAATAATACCTTTTCTTGGAGTCACACATTTGATTGGTATTATGGAGTGAAGCGCTGCTCCACTAAATCCTTATTCTGAAGTTTGCTCCAGTGCCTCAAAATGCAATGTATTTGGAGAAAGAACCCATAGACAGTGAAGTCAAGGGAGGTCATTAGAGTGGGCTGAATCCAGTGTGACTGCTGTCTCTACAGAAAGAGATTAGGACACGGACAAGTATAAGGACAGCCATGTGAGGACACAGGAAGAAGATGGCGTCCACAATCAAAGGAGGGAGGTCTCCAAAGGAACTCTCCCTGCCAACACCTGGATCTTCGACTCCTGGATGCCAGTACAGTGAGAAAATAAATTTCTATCATTCAAGTCCCAGCAAATTAACACAGTGGGGTTGCTCAAAATGTGGGCACTAATTTGTGTACACCTACTTCTTAAGTGGCACTTGTTAAGTCTTTGACAGCTATGGGTGTAGATGTCAGAGATGTTGAATGCAAGGACTTCTAGATGTAGCCATGCAAAGCAAGGCAAACATTTTAGAGGTTGTGAACACCCCTGCCTTCTATACATATTTCTTAAAAGGTCTTTCTGTACAATGTTCCAAATAGTGGACTCTCTAAAACTGATGCAACCAAATCAAACTGACCTCACTTTTTATTATTATTTTTGACAGGATCACTGTGTGAGGGCCACGTGACAAGGATTGCCGTGTGAGGGCCACGTGACAAGGATCACTGTGTGAGGGCCACGTGACAAGGATCACTGTGTGAAGGCCACGTGACAAGGATCGCCATGTGAGGGCCACATGACAAGGATCACCATGTGAGGGCCACATGACAAGGATCACTGTGGGAGGGTCACGTGACAAGGATCACTGTGTGAGGGCCACATGACAAGGATCGCCATGTGAGGGCCACGTGACAAGGATCGCCACGTGAGGGCCACGTGACAAGGATTGGAGTTGGTTTCTAGGAGCTCACAACAACCCATGGCTAGGAGTTGGCAAAAAAACAGGCATGTCAGTCCTGCAACCACAGGGAACTGAATTCGTCCAACAGCCTGAGTAAGAAAGAAAGAAGACACAGGGCTTTGGACAAGGTCAGAGCCCCAGCCAGCACCTTGACTTCAGCACCTAATTGGAGGATTCAGCTAACCCAGGTCCTGACTCCTGACTCATGAAAACCACAAGGCCATAAACCGTGTAAGTGTGTTTTGCTTTAGGCTGTTAATTTAGTAGTAATTTGTTATGGGAGAATCAAGAAACAAAAACAAGAGCAAAATGCTGCCTTTTCATCCTTACATGCAGGCATATTCTTTCTCACACACACACGTGCACACATGGTTTTTAAGAAATTGTAACTTTAATTAATGGCCAGTCTGATCTCAAAGCAGCCTTTTTCTTTTTTAAGTAGAGAATCATGAAACCTTATGAAAGAGAAGAAAATAATCTCTTTCAATTATCATGAGGAACAGATACACTTCACGCTGATGTCTCAAGCCTAGGGACAGTTAAATAACTGGGCAGTCTGGATTACAGAGTGTCCTTCAGGAAAGACATTTATCACCAGCAGGTGTTTCCTATTGAGAGATCAAATGCCAGACATGTAGTCCACAGGAAACGTGTTTTTATAAATATAAAAGAATAATGATAAATATAAATCCCAGTTCTTCATTTGTCATCTGAGTGTGAGTAAAGTTCTTCATCTTCCAAAGCCCAAGTTTTGCTATCTATAAAGTGGGACAATAATGTGCACCCTCTAGATATGTTTCTATTTTTGTTGAGATATAATAACATACCTTAAAATTCACATTTCAAAGTATGCAAGTGAATATTTTTAATAGTTACAAAGTTGTTCAACT
This sequence comes from Oryctolagus cuniculus, assembly GCF_964237555.1. Taxonomy (NCBI): domain Eukaryota; kingdom Metazoa; phylum Chordata; class Mammalia; order Lagomorpha; family Leporidae; genus Oryctolagus; species Oryctolagus cuniculus. The sequence continues at coordinate 5,861,711 of NC_091433.1, read as the reverse complement.
ATCATCACTAATTCCAAAGTATTTTTATCATCCCCAAAACAACTTCCATACCCATTAGCGGTCACTCTCCATCTTCCTGTCCCTCAATCTCTGGAACCACTAATTTTACTCTCAGTCTTAATGGATTGTCCTACTTTTGACATTTTATATAAAGAAAATCTTATAATAAGTGACCTTTTGTTTCTGGCACTTTCTCATAGCATAATGTTTTCAAAGTTCATCCATGTTGCAATCTAATGAGATTTTTATTATCGAAACAAAAAAGCCTTAATCCAGAGCTGTAGGGAGCATTTCAGCGCATTATTTATGTAGCATGCACCTCCCTAATCACTGCCTCACTTCCTGTGGTTCCTTCAATCTCTTCTTGACAACCTCACCTCCAACCCTGAAGATTCATCACCAAGACAGGCATTCCTTCTCCATGACTGCAGAATTCTTTCTTGTAGTGAAGCAAAATCTACCTCTCATTAATTTACCCACTTAGTCCTCAGTATGGGTTCAACAGTGTCCCTCCTAACAGGATATTTGAACACTTGATCCCTCTCCCCCATGCTCTTCATTTGGGAATTATATGCATCAGTTTAATCAAGATGAAGTCATTAGGGTTGCACAGTATGATATGATGGTGATCTTATAAAACAGGGAACTATGGAGACAGATATACACACACAGAGAAAGAACTTCATGTAGACATGAAGACAGAGATGGCAATGATGCTTCTGCAAGCCAGGGACTGACAAGAGGTTTGGCAACCAGAAGAAGCTAGAGAAAATTCCTGGAACAGACAGCACCTCACAGCTCTCAGAAGGCATCAACCCCGCTTGCACTTTGATCTCAGACTCTGGTCGCCAAAGTTAAGGACAGTATTTTGTTGTTTGAAGGCAGCCAGTTGGTGGCACTGATTACAAAAGTCCTAATTTTGTGCCGAAGTGGCAAACACATTTGCTCTTTCTTCTCATGTTTGACATCAGCTCATCTGTTCCATCCCGACAGCACAGTCACCAGCCTCCAGCTGTGCGTGCTACTTGAAGCTCTCTAGGCTCCCTGTTCCTTTTTTGGACATACAAGGACTTATAAACAAATACAACTCTTTTTTAACTTTTATTTAATGAATATAAATTTCCAAAGTACAGCTTATGGATTACAATGTCTCCCCCCCCCATAACTTCCCTCCCACCCGCAACCCTCCCCTCTCCCGCTCCCTCTCCTCTTCCATTCACATCAAGATTCATTTTCAATTATCTTTATATACAGAAGATCAATTTAGCATATATTAAGCAAAGATTTCAACAGTTTGCACCACACAGAAACACAAAGTGAAAAATACTGTTTGAGTACTAGTTATAGCATTAAATCACAATGTACAACACATTAAGGACAGAGATCCTACATGAGGAGTAAATGCACGGTGACTCCTATTGTTGACTTAGCAAATTGACACTCTTGTTTATGGCATCAGTAATCGCCCTAGGCACTTGTCATGAGTTGCCAAGGCTATGGAAGCCTTTTGAGTTCGTGGACTCTGATCATATTTAGACAAGGTCATAGTCAAAGTGGAAGTTCTCTCCTCCCTTCAGAGAAAGGTACCTCCTTCTTTGATGACCTGTTTTTTCCACTGGGATCTCACTCGCAGAGATCTTTCATTTAGGTCATTTCAAACAAATACAACTCTTAAGAGTGCGTATTGAGCCTTGAACCATAAATATTCTTAATACACCAAATATTCCTTTTTGCCATCTCGTTGGAATCTGTAGGATATACACTCTTCAGTGGAAGAACTCACATTATGCAACACCTGTTTAAATTTGAGTAAAATCAGTATCAGGCTGGTATGGGTTATCTGAGGCTGCCCAGAGTGGAGCCTCCTCCATAATACATCCTGAATGCCTTCGTCATTCTTACTGCTCCCATGCTGGTCAGGCTACAACCACTTCCTGCCTGAACCTGCACAACAGCCTGCCAACTGCTCCTTATGACTCCACTCCTTCCCAACATGTAGCCCACCTCTCACCCTATAGCCAGAGTGATCTTTCTCAAAACACAAACTAGACCATGAATTATGGTCTCTGAATGCATGCTCACTGCAGTCAGACTCAAAGCCTTGCCTTGATCTATACGGTTGTATATGACAAACCCTGCGCCCATCTCCATTCTCATTCCTAGCCATCCTCCCCCACCCCCAGCATACTTGCTCTGTTCCTGGACACACAGAGTTCTTCCCACCTCTGAATTCTTACCACGATTTCTCCTCTTCATGGAACATTTTTCTCCCTACCCTTTCATGCATCTTCCAATGTCTGGCTGTGTCAACATTCAAGTCTCAACTCTGTTGTCCCCTCTCCAGAGTGGCCTCACTTGGTACCTCTAAGCAAGCTGGCCACTCTTTTCCCATGTGGAGCCTGAGGATCCAGTGTGTGTGTGTATTTGAGTGTCTGCTCACACAAACATGTGTACCTGCTAAAATTCCCCATTTTCCAAAGATACTTGATCCATTTATTTGTTAAGTATTCCTGTTATTCACTACTACATTTCCATCATTTAAAATAGTGTGTGGCATACAATAATTGCTCAGTAATACTTTTTAAAGAAGAAAACGCATACAAGAATAAGTGACAGTGGGAAAAGGATCTGGAAAACAAGGCTAACCTTGAAACAGGGCATCTCTGAGTTACACACGAAAGTGTTGTTCCAAAGAAATATGGCAAATGTTCTGAAAGGAAATGGATTTTTAATATAATTTTACTTTAATTTTTAATTAGTTTCTTAACAGATTCAATGTGATTTGTAGATATAGTTCTAAGAACATAATGATATTCCCTTCCTCCCTCCCTCCTGTTTTCTCCCTCCCAACCTCTTTCTACTTTTCTTTCTTGTTTTTTTAGTTTTTGAGATAACATTTTAAAATTACATCACAGTAGCTGGCGCCACGGCTCACTAGGCTAATCTTCCGCCTACGGCGCTGGCACCCCAGGTTCTAGTCCCAGTTGGGACGCCAGATTCTGTCCCGGTTGCCCCTCTTCCAGGCAAGCTCTCTGCTGTAGCCTGGGAAGGCAGTGGAGGATGGCCCAGGTGCTTGGGCCCTGCACCCGCATGGGAGACCAGGAGGAAGCACTTGGCTCCTGGCTTCGGATCGGCACAGTGCGCCGGCCACAGCACACTGGCCATAGCGGCCAATTGAGGAGTGAACCAACGGAAGGAAGACCTTTCTCTCTGTCTCTCTCTCTCTCACTGTCTAACTTTGCCTGTCAAAAAAAAAAAAAATTACATTACAGTAAAAAGGCTTAACACTTCACTGAATAAGAAGTTTAGTGCGTATAAAGCCAAAAGACCCTGGTTTATTGAGAATATAGACAACAGCTATAAATATAATCAAATAAAAATGACCATTTCATCTATATACAGTAAATTTTAAAGTAATCATAGATCATTAAAAGTATAGTAGTGTAACATTCTTAACCATTTATTTGATAATGTTATGAAACAAATTTTTACAAAACTATATTTGTAGCAATGATGATGATACACACAGACATTTCTTTCTTTTTTCTTTGCCTTCTTTTTTTAAATTTTAGCTACGGCATATAAGTGAGAACATGCAGTATTTGTCTATCTGGGTCCAGTTTATTTCATTCCACATGGTGTTGTACAGTTGCATCCATTTTACTGAAAATGGCAGAATTTCATTCCTTTTTATAGCTGAATCATATTCCATGTGTATGTAGACCACATTTTCTTCATACATTCATCATTTATACACTGTTGATAGGAATGTAAATTAGTGCAGCCACTGTGGGAACAGTGTGGAAGGAAATGGATTTGATGAGGTGGACTCCTCAAACCATGTTCTTCCCCTCTGTGTCGTCGAGTTTTCATCCACAATACCCAAGAGTGAAGAATCTGGTATAGAACAAGCAAGTTCAGGGTCCAGATCCCAAACACAGGGAATGTGGTAGAGCAGTCTCTTCACTCGGAACATTCTTACAAGGCCAACTTGGGTTCCTAAACATGTCACATCAGGTAATTTGAAACTCCAGAGTTATTTTCCAGAACTTCTCTGTCCATTGACTTTGCAGGAGTTCCTGAAGACTTGACAATGATTCTCCCTAACGTCTAAATCTCTTCAGAAGAAATCTGCTAGAGGACTATGGTGAAAAGATGCACAGATAGTCCCAATCAAGGAACTGAGCTGGGAACGTGCCGCAGGGGTATCCAACCTTGAATAGATCATCTCCCAGTAAGATCTGCCTGAGTGGGAAAAGGCTCACCTTACACCACCTTATGCTCCCACCATCTGTCTCCTGCCTGCCCTTTCTTGCGGGAGTTTTAATTTCTGAACCAGACACACTTCCACAATTATGCTTTACTTCATTTTATGCATCCTGCTGTGTGCCCATAGAAGCTCCTGGTAATTAAAAGTCTACTTTGTGAATGGTGAGGAAGTTTCTGCATTAAGTACTGCTCTATTTGCTGTCAATATGGCAAGAAATCCAGGATTTGGGCACCTTGAATAGATCCCAGATCATCAGGACCCAGACCCATTACATCTGAAAACACATTCTTAGAGAAAGAGGGCATTTGGAGTTTGACTAAGTCCCTCCTCAGCCTCTCACCAGCTGTGTGTCTCCAAGTCACTCTTTTGGCTCCATGAAACGTGGTTTCCCCAGTCCTGGGAGGAGAAAACAACGAGGCAGAGGGAAATGTCAGTAAGCAATGCTCCTGTGCTTCACTCCCAAGTGTGCCGAGCACCTTGCCTCGCTCTTTAAGCAGCATTAGCCAACTATAACTGCTGGTCTTATTGGACATGGAGATGAGTTGTATTTGGCATGGACAGCTTTAAAAGAATAAGCCCAAAGTCTGAAAATCAAGGGATTCCATATACAGTTTTTTGGTTATTTTCCAATTTTTTTCCTGAAAAATTGAGAGTTTTTTTTATTTGACAGTTATAGACAGTGAGAGAGAGAGAGAGAGAGTCAGAGAGAAAGGTCTTCCTTCTGTTGGTTCACTCCCCAAATGGCTGCCACAGCATGTGCTGCGCCAATCCAAAGCCAGGAGCCTGGTGCTTCTTCCTGGTCTCCCATGCGGTTTCAGGGGCCCAAGCATGTGGGCCATCCTCCACTGCCCTCCCAGCCCACAGCAGAGAGCCAGACTGGAAGAGGAACAACCTGAACTAGAACCAGCACCCATATGGAATGCTGGCGCCTCAGGCAGAGGATTAGCCAAGCAAGCCACGGCACTGGCCCGGGAGTTTTTATCATATGGGGAATACTTTATTTTTATATTTTTATTATTTATTTATTTGAAAGAGTAAAATAGATATATGGGGGGAGGGAGGAAGGGAAGGACAGAGAGAGAGAGAGAGAGAGACAGAGAGACAGAGATCTCCCATCCTTTGATTTACCCACCAAGTGCCCACTACAGCCAGGTCTGGAGCGGGCAAAAGCCGGGAGCCAGGAGCTCCATCCTGGTTTCCCACATGGGTGGCAGAGGCCCAAATACTTGAAAGGTCATCATCTACTGCTTCCCAGTCACATTATCAGGAAGATGGACCAGAAGCAGAGCAGCCTGAACTGAACCAGCATTTTCATATGGGCGTCCAGTGTAGCAAGTGGCAGCTTAACCTGCTGTACCACACTGCAAGTCCCTGTGGGGCACACTTTCTGACAATGAGCATTTGGCTGGAGTAGAGACCCTTAGCAGGGCACTCTGGACCAGTAACTTCCCCAGATGTTCAGTGCCTGTCAGTCGCTTGAGCATCTTGTTAAATACAAGTTTGTACTCATCAGAATTAGGGTGGAGTCCCTGATTCTGTATTTCTAGCAATCACCAGGATGTGAGTTCAGGGGTGGTGGGAGCCCAATTTCAATAGAGTGACCCAGCACAGTGCCATTCTCTGTCTTTGCTGCCCTGCTCTGTTGTCGTCCAACCCCAATGATAGACATCAGGTGCAATTTATCATTCCACTCACTTTAGTGTCATTCTTCTACATTGTCCTCCACCTGCCCACTTCACTCATTTGTCACCTGTCAACCTCTGAATATATTTGAATATTTAACCCAGCTGTAAAGGGCATTTGGCAACCTGAGACTAGTTGAATCAGTCAGAGTCCCACTAGGAAAACAGGTACCATCAACTATTATTAGTGGAGAGAATGTAGGTTGCACGCATAATAGAAAAATTGATGGTGAATTAACCAAGGGATTAGCAACAATGGAGAGTTTTGAGCCCTAGGGTGAAGAAGGCAAATAGAGGAGGTAGTCTCAGCAAAGTTCAGGTATATCCAGGGGCCCCTGCAGACACTGGGACCCTGATGAATCTGTCTACCATAAGCTGGAGACACAGCAAAGATCAGATTCCATTAGATACACTGCTAGAGGCAGACAGGAGGGCTGAGGAGCACCCTAGCTTCTCTTTCAATCAGTAAACCTCACAGCACTTCCCACTGGATAAAGCCAGCTGGAATGGGAGAGAGAAAAATGCAGTCGGCAGGGGTCTGAATCCCTTCCCACACATCACAGAAATGAAATGGGGCAAGAGTGAATCTGCAGGAACCCAGGTCTGGCACAGTGCCTTGGGTATAATCTCACTGGTGTCAAGTGGAAAGAAATCTTGGACTAGAGTTTTGAAGACAAAATATTTTTCCATACTTTCTTAAAAATGAAGGGGAGGAAACCACACAGCCTTTTTGCACCTATAAAGTAAGTACATCCTCTATAGGCATAAAAAGAACTATGGTCTGGTCCAAGAATTTTCATATGTTTACTAACTGACCTTAGTATATTAATTTGATCAGTTTGGTTTCCATATCTGTAAATTCTTAAATGGTAATAATGATTGATTCTCTGCTTACTTTATAGGGATTTTGTAAGTAAAGAATGAACTATTATTTCATTTATTCATTTAATGGGCAATCAATGCCAAGCATCATCGTTTCTGCTGGTCAGAGGGTATCTCCATTCAAAAGCTTGCTAGAAACCAATTCTGTTAGACATGATGTTAAGGGTCCTACATGGACTCACAAAGCCCTCTTGCTCTCCTGGTATTTTTATCAGGATCAAATAAAGACATAGAGGGGGAGGGAGGCAGGAAGGGAATATCATTATGTTCTTACAACTGTATCTACAAATCACATTGAATCTGTTAAAAATTAACCAAAATTTAAATTAAAAAATTTTTTTAAATATTTAAAAAGGACAAAGAAGCACATGAGCATTGTGACATAGCAGATTAGGCCACCATGTCCAATGCTGCTATTCCATGTGACTGCCAGTTTGAGTGGTGGATGCTCCACTTCCAACCCAACTCCCTTCTAACATGCCTGAGAAATCACCAGAGGATGGCCCAAGTGCTTGGGCCCATGACACACACTTGGAATACCCAGTTGGGGTTCCAGTCTCATGGTTTTGACCTAGCTCAGCCCTAGTGGTTGTGGCCATTTGGGAAGTGATCCAATATATGGAAGAAATCTCTCTCTCTCTCTCTCTCTCTCTCTCTCTCTCTTACTAAAATTATGCCTTTCAAATAAATAAACAAATCATTTTGAAAAAAAGAAGGACACCAATAACTGAACATGGAAAGTTAAATATAAATAATTATCAACTTGAAGCAGGGGATTAACTGCTAAGATATACCTGGATTGCCCTACTTATACCATAATATTGATTCTTTGTCACCTATCAATCTGGGGGTTCCTTTATAGCAAGAACTGTGTCTTTAATCATTTTAACCTTAGATACAATGTTGACACTAAGTGGCAGCTAAATGATTTCTGAATAAATGAATGAGTAGGCACACAAAGTCTAAGGGGACCTGAAGGTTCAAAGCACTACAGCAGTTGGGGAGCTGTGCTCTAGCACAGTTCTTGGTGGAGACCAACGGAGAAATCTGGAGAGATGAGGACTAAGGATGCAGAGTGAGGAGCCTCTACAAATACACGAGGCATGGGACAGCAAGGCTATTCTAGAAACTACTGGCTGCACAGCTTTGTAAACTGGGGGACAAAAGTCACAGAGTATGAATTTGCAGAGAGGAGTCCGGAGCTTTTCCATGGGATGGAGTTTAAATCTCTCTGGTACAATGGGAACCATGGAAGGATTTGAGCAGGAAAGAAAGCAGGGATGTGGGGGGGGGGGGGTCATCTGGGCACTCTGCAAGGAGTGCTTTGGTGGACTGCAAAGGGCTGTGCTTTTGGGGAGTAAAGTCCACTATTGTTTCCTGTGCATGAACACAAGCAATTCAGTCAAAGAAAAACAATTAAATGCAAGCACTTGCTTAATCCAAATGTGATCAACAGTTCTGGAAACATTCCTCTATTTCTTAAAAGCCATGTAGATGAAATGAATATCACTATTGAATCAAACTCTGAAAATACCTTTGAACTCACTTCAAAAAAACTGCCACCAAGCCTGGAATTAAAATTGACCAGAAGATAGTATATGTCAGTGGAGTGTTTACTAATAGCTTTGAAATAAAAGCTCAAGTTCATTGTATGCAAATTCCAACGAAGCCACTTGAAATTGAACTTTCTTCACTCTTTAATCCCTTCCCCATAAATTCATGCATGACACATCAAATGTAACTGAATCACATTTTAATTGAAATCTCCTTAAGCTCTCAAATTTTGTAAGGTGCAATTCACCTCACCTCAGTCAGCCTTAGTTTTCTCATCTGTAAAAGGGACACAACTGTGATTTCCCATAAGATTATTTAATAATGCCATTAAACCTTTTTTTAAGAAACAAAATTTAATTTTGTGAAAAATTATTTCTGAAAAGCACTATATTTTTACCTCTCGTGTATTTTCAATTCACTCTCAGTGAATCACGACTTAATGAAATTGTAGGGTAGTATACTTAGTTGAAGAGTAAAACTAAATCAAAAAATATAAATCATTTACCTATAAAGAACTTCCCACATGCCAGTTGGCCTAAGTAAGTAAAATGCAAATGTATATGATTGATGTGGCATGTCCAATTGTACAGGAAAAAAAGACTGCATCTCTTGCACACGACATGCCAAGAATAAACCCTTTTGTCATTAGAAGCTACTTGTTTATTTGGCTTCACCTAATTAAAACCAAGTTTCCAAGGCAAGAACGCTTCATAAATTTTACCAACTAATAAACACATAGTTTTATTTATTGTTTAATTAAACTAGTTACAACTCGATATTTGCATTTACATCAATCATCCTTTCAAGTATATCAGCACTTCAGTTGACAGCCAAAGTTTCTCTGACAATTACCTTATCAGTAAAAAAATTAAAAACTAGAAAGTTTGGAATATCTAATTTAAGGCTGATATGTGGATTAACAGACTGTGTTTGCAAAGTGCTGATGTGAGACTTGTATGTGTTGTATGAAAAATAGACAGTGACTGCTAATACTGTTTTAATTTTAATTATGGCTCTTTCCATTGCTGTTATTGATAAAAGCTCTTAGAACATTGCTTGGCACACAAAAATAACTGATCAATAGCTTTAAATGACTGTATGTTACTCCAGATGATGTGTGATAAATGATTTATGGATTGAGTGTGGGTGAGAGGATATTAAGACTTAATGGTCAATGTCTTGATATACCCTTGCTTAATAAAAGTGGTTAAGTTAATGTCTATTATCACTCTCTTAAAAAAATTAGGCCCATTGTTTACCAGGTGATATATACATATTGGAACAATTCAAATTTATAAGAGATTATAAATGGTCTCCCTACTATTCTTACATACTTCGATATTTTCATTGTAGTTTTGCTATGGTTTTTGCTCCTTTTGTTTCTTTGACTTTTAGGATGAGAAGCTCTCATTTAGTTTTTCACTGAGACAGAAAAAGATTGACTGGATTGGGCTGATTAACATTCTTTCAAGGAGGGACCCAGTGGTGACTCTTCAGTTTTATGAACAGAATATAGGTAAAACATCCATCTCAACACAGAGATTTTTTTTTTCTGGTAATTTTGTTTTTCCTAAGAAAGTATCTCCTTAACAATTTACAGGTCGCTGGGGAGAAGTGTGGGGTATTTTTACTTGGTGTCTAGAAACCTCTTGAAAAAAAGAAGACGAAGATAGAATGTCTTCTATAGATTAAGAGCTCCAAATTGTGTATAAACTAATAAATGTATGATTTTGATCTTTCTCCATGCTTAAGTTCCCACATCACTATAGACACTGCTGTGGAGTTTGAATATTTGAATATATAATTACTGTTACAAACTTTTGGCAAGAATGCAAATTGGTGCAATGCTTCTGGAAAACTAGTTTGAAATATTTAAAGCAGGTGGATTTTAAGGCCTTCACACCTACTATGGTCAACGTGGAGTTGTTTTTTCCTGATAGTATTCCCACTGCAAAACAAAGAAATGCTGAGAATTTTTTTTGATAAAATCAGTTAAGGACAGGCATATGGGACAGTGGTTCAGATGCTGCTTGGGGGACACCTGAATCCCTTACCAGAATGCCTGGGTTCAAGTCCTTGCTACGAGGCAGCAGGTGATAGCTCAAGTACGCATGTCCCTGCCACCCAGGTGGGAGACCTATGTTGAATTCTCACCTCCTACATTCAGCCTTGTGTAGCCCTGGAGGTGGTGGGCATTTGGGGACTGAACTAGTGGATGGGAGATCTCTGTCCGTGTTTGTCTCCTTGACTGTCTTTCAAATAAGTAAAAAGAAATGTCTAGCATTTTTAAAAAGAAAATAGACTAAAAATACCCGAGAACTATTAAGGTCACATTACATGGAGGCCCGGGGCCCGTAGGGATGACCATAGCTCTAAACACCAATTCTTACAGCAACAGACTTTCTATTTCTGAGGAGAAACTGACAGGGAGCAAACACAAGACAGCGTACAGCATTCTTTTTCTGTAAATTTCTTAAACAAATACATTATAATTATATGTATGTATGGGATACCAAGGGATGTTTGGGTACATGTATACTTCATGTAACATCCAATCAAGGTAAATACATCTACTCCTCAAATTTAACATTGATTTATGGCAAAACATCCAAAATCCTGCCTTCTACTTTTTTTTAATAAAGCAATATATAGCAACCCATTAACATCATCTATAGTCACCCTGCTGTGCAGCAGAACTCCAGAGCTGTTTACTGTGTCTCACTATAATTTAGCACCCATTAGTCAACTTTCACCATCCGCCAGCTTCCAAAACAAGTGTTATTGAGGATACAGATAAGAGGAATCCCTTGTCCATGGAGAGTTGGAATGTAAATTAGTATAGCCATTTGGAAAATAGTACAGAGGTTTCTCCAAAAGCCAAAAATAGAACCACCATATGATCCAGCAATCCCACTGCTGGGTATGTATCCAAGGGGGTGAAATCAGTAGGCTGAAGAGACATTTGTACTCCAGCACTATTGGTAATAGTCAAGAAATGGGAACGACCTACGTGTCCATCTACTGATGAATGGAAAAGGAAAATGGAGGACATATCCACAATGAACTAGTATTTGGTCATAAAAAGGATGGAATCCTGTCATTTGCAGTAATATGGTTGGAACTGCAGATCTTTATGTTACGTGAACTAAGCCAGGATTCTGATGGGCCCTGAGAGGAGGGTCCTGGAACACATCTCAGGTTTGTAAAGGAAATGCCCATTTGGTGGAACTGCAAATGACTACCCCTTAGGACAAACGAAGGGATTCACGAGGCTGATTCTCAGTCTCCAGTAGGACCCTAAGGAGACGAGGAAAGTAAATACTATGTGGAGTCCAAGATAGGAAACTGAGGAAATCTCAGTTAGCTACAAAATACAGCTTATAATAATGTATCAATATTTATTTACTTTTCATAACAAAAATTACTACAGTTATGTTAATAAAAAGAAAAACTGGATGAGGTCTACGGACCCCAGTGTGTTGTCTTAAGAAATTATGTGTTACCCTAATATAATTTTGAAAAAAGTCAATTACAAATACAAAACATTGGCATTATATAAAAATGAAAGAAATCATCTAATTGAAAACAAAATTTTCATACTACATAAAAATTAAAGAAAAAACAAAAGAAACAATACCAAATGTCAGAATATTAGAATAGCATAGTTATTCTTTTCATTTTAAATACAAAATGTTTAAATATTATTTTAGAATATCAAAATAATGGCATTTAAGGGATAAAATTGACAAAAAGAGGATATTTTACTACTTTAAAAAATATCAATCTATTTGTGTTATATAGAACTCCTACCTTCTTTCCCCTTTACCAACATTGACTCAAAATTCGTAAAGCAAATATTGACAAATTTAAAGAGAAAAAGACAAATATTCAATCATCATGGGAATTTTATCACACCGTTCACAGTCACTGATAGAATAAGCATTAGTAAAACTGAAAGAAATAAAGGATATTAAGTATTAGAATTTACATTTAAAAATTCTGGCTATTTGACATTTATAGCATGATGCATTCAACAACTACAGAATAGTTTCAAATGCGTGTGGAAATGCAATCATGTCAAGTACATTAGGATCATGTAAAATCAGTCTTGAAACAGATTTTAAACAATAAATGTTTCTTTTTGATTTGGAAAGTAAGCAAAAAACACTTCTAAATTAACAATGGCTCAATTAAAATTAGAAGATATTTTGAGGCTAGTGAAAAAATAAATGTAAATTAAACAAAAATCTTACAGAATGAGGCTGCACTGTGGTTATAAAAGTATTTGTAGGTCTAAATGTAATTCCTTTGTAAATACATGGCATAGGTATGCTTATTGATACATCAGGATAATGTCAAATTAACAAAGTAGGAGGAAGAAAAGAGCAGAAATACAGAGGGTGAAAATATACACTACACAGAGAATCAAGAGACCTAGAAGTCTCTTCATTGGTACAGCAAGAAGATCAATGATCTTTTAGCGAAGTTAATCAAAATAGGAGAAAAACGTAAGTTATCAACATTAGAAGACAGAATAATCACTACATATTCAGCAAACATTAGAGTAAGAAGTTATTATGTACAACTTTATGCCATTATTTGAAAGAATAGATAAAATTGACAGTCAATGAAAAACTGAACTTACCAAATTAACCCAAGAAGAAAATAGGACACTAATTTCTATGATCATTCTTAATAGTTGCAGTAAATTTTTGATGAAGTTAAGGTCTAAGCATGATTTAGACAAAATAAAATCTTAAGCAAACTAGAAATAAAGGGAAACCTACCTAATCAGATAAAGAATATTTTTAAAATAACCAAATCTGGCTGGCACCACGGCTCACTAGGCTAATCCTCCACCTTGCAGCGCTGGCACACCAGGTTCTAGTCCCGGTCGGGGCGCCAGATTCTGTCCCAGTTGCCCCTCTTCCAGGCCAGCTCTCTGCTGTGGCCAGGGAGTGCAGTGGAGGATGGCCCAAGTACTTGGGCCCTGCACCCCATGGGAGACCAGGAGAAGTACCTGGCTCCTGCCATCAGATCAGCGCGATACGCCGGTCGCGGCGGCCATTGGAGGGTGAACCAACGGCAAAGGAAGACCTTTCTCTCTGTCTCTCTCTCTCACTGTCCACTCTGCCTGTCAAAAAATAAATAAAATAAAATTAAATAAAATAACCAAATCTGTACAAAATCACAGTCTCTCTCTTTATCTCTCTCTCTCTCTGATACACACACACACACACGCACACACACTAAATGGTATCTTGAGAGGGTAGTCAGTGGAATAAGGCAGAAAATTAATAGGGTTGGAAAATTATAAATAAAATTCTCATTAATCACAATGTATCATCTGCATTTATTGACTATTCACAAAGTTTTTGAAAGGTCTAAGTATTAGACTGCATAAGTGAAGTTGGCAAGTTCACTAGATACAAAGTTAATAGGCAAAAGTCAATTGTGAAGATGGCGGAATAGTGAGGGCGCGCCAATTGTCCGGGAAAATTTAGTTAAATAAAAGGGGAGTTACAGTAGCCTCAGAAAAAAAGAACCAGGAAAATATTGCAGGGGAAACTCTTCTGGATCGAGTGGCTGTGAATCGGAGGACCTACTGGGAGAACAAGGTCGCCCACCTCGCGGAAGCCGAGCCACGGGACCGAGCCGTGGAAGCCACAGGGTCTGCGCGCCAGTGCTCGAAGGGGAGTGCATGCCACACAGACAACAACGGGGAGACTTGGGACGTCCAGGGCTCCGAGTCCACACATCGGCGCTGGAAGGGGAGGTGAGCTCAATAACCCGAGACGTTGGTGGGGAAACAGGGGTCAGAATCTAGAGGGGGGCTGGAAAATGCAGCAAACTCACTACCGGAAAGAAGGAAAAAAAAGCTTCAGGGTTTCTCTTCCCCCTAACCTTGCAAAGGTTGCAAGGCTGCAAGGCTGGAAGAATTCTCAAGAGACAAAGAGCAGGACCCCTCTCTGGATTTACAAATCAAGGGGGGAGAGCTAAGGAACTGAGTCACTACAATTCAGTAGCCTAGGCAACCCAGTGGGAGCCTAAACGGACTCTGGGGGTAGAAGCCAGAGACTGGAAGCTAAACACCATCAATTTTGCACAGCCGTGCCGTGCGGTGTTACTTACCCCCTGAATAAATAAAATAAATAAATAAATAAAAAGAGAGAGATTTACCACACATAACCTGAGGATGTCACCTTTGCACACCCTTAACCAGGAAGAACCAAGCAGAGCTCTCAGCCCGCACCCATCTCAGGCCTCCAAGGCTCCTCCAACAGCAGGCAGTCCACTTAACACAGACATAGTATAAAATAAAAAAAATAAAAATAAAAAAAAAAAAACAAAAAAACGCACAGTGACGCAAGAAGAATTAACTATGCCAAGTAACAAACACAGAAATCGAGGAAACAAGATCAACGATGACACTATGATGCCTCCAAATAAACAAAACACCCCAAACCAAGATTATGAAGATGATGAGATAGAAGAAATGCAAGATACGGATTTCAAAAAATTTATGATAAGAACATTTAGAAGTTTTCAAAAGCAAATCCTTGAACTACAGAAATCCTTATTGGACAAGATTGAAAATCTCTCTCGTGAAAATGAA
The DNA here is from genome assembly GCF_964237555.1 of Oryctolagus cuniculus. Lineage (NCBI taxonomy): Eukaryota > Metazoa > Chordata > Mammalia > Lagomorpha > Leporidae > Oryctolagus > Oryctolagus cuniculus. Next base: position 5,846,707 of record NC_091433.1, on the reverse strand, counting down.
ATTTTAAGGAAGAATCAAAATGAAACTCAGAAACTAGTAGAACAGGAAAGTGTGATAGTGAAGAGAAATCAAAATGAAATGAAGAGCTCAATAGATCAAATGACAAACACATTAGAAAGCCTTAAAAACAGAATGGGTGAAGCAGAAGAGAGAATATCGGACTTATAAGATAGAGCACAGGAAAACATACAGTCAAACCAAAGAAAAGAAGAGGAAATTAGAAACCTAAAAAATATTGTTGGGAATCTACAGGATACTATTAAAAAAACCAACATTCGAGTTCTAGGAGTTCCTGAAGGCATGGAGAGAGAGAAAGGATTAGAAGGCCTTTTTAGTGAGATACTAGCAGAGAACTTTCCAGGTTTGGAGAAGGACAGAGACATCTAGTACAGGAAGCTCATAGAACCCCCAATGAACATGACCAAAAGAGATCCTCATCATGACACGTGGTAATTAAACTTACCACAGTGAAACATAAAGAAAAGATCCTAAAATGTGCAAGAGAGAAACGTCAGATTACTCTCAGAGGATCTCCAATCAGACTCACAGCAGACTTCTCATCAGAAACACTACAGGCTAGGAGGGAATGGCGAGACATAGCACAGGTGCTAAGAGAGAAAAATTGCCAGCCCAGAATATTATATCCTGCCAAGCTCTCATTTGTGAATGAAGGTGAAATAAAGACCTTTCATAGCAAACAGAAATTGAAAGACTTTGTGGCCACTCGTCCGGCCCTGCAAAAGATACTTAAAGATGTGCTACACTCAGAAACACAGAAACACGGCCATCAATATGAAAGAAGGGAAAGGAAGAACACCTACCAGTAAAAGAGCATGGGAAGCTCAAAGCATATACTAGAAAATATTTCCGGGCAAATGGCAGGGCAAAGCCACTACGTATCAATAGTCACATTGAACATTAATGGTCTGAATTCTTCAGTTATAAGACACCGTTTGGCTGACTGGCTCACAGAACACAACCCAACTATTTGTTGCCTACAAGAAACACATCTCTCTAACAAAGAGGCATGCAGACTGAAAGTGAAAGGTTGGAAAAAGATATTCCATGCCAACAGAAACCAAAAAAAAGCAGGTGTAGCCATATTAATATCAGACAAAATAAACTTTAATACAAAAACTGTTAAGAGAGACAAAGAGGGACACTATATAATGATTAAGGGTTCAATTCAACAGGAAGATGTAACTATTATAAATGTATATGCACCTAATTACAGGGTACCGGTCTATTTAAAAGATATGTTAAGGGACTTAAAGGAGGATTTAGATTCCAATACAATAGTACTGGGGGACTTCAATACTCCACTCTCAGAAATAGACAGATCATCTGGACAGAAGATCAACAAGGAAACAGCAGATTTAATTGACACTATTGCCCAAATGGATCTAACAGATATCTACAGAACTTTCAACCCTACATCTACAGACTTCACATTCTTCTCAGCAGTGCATGGAACCTTCTCTAGGATTGATCACATACTAGGTCATAAAGCAAGTCTCAGCAAATTTAAAAGAATTAGAATCATACCATGCAGCTTCTCAGACCACAGCGGAATGAAGCTGGAAATTAGCAACTCAGGAAACCCCAGAAAGTATGCAAACACATGGAGACTGAACAGCATGCTCCTGAATGAACACTGGGTCATTCAAGAAATCAAAAGAGAAATCAAAAACTTTCTGGAAGTAAATGAAGACAACAACACAACATATCAAAACTTATGGGATACAGCAAAAGCAGTATTGAGAGGCAAATTTATAGCAATAGGTGCCTATATCAAGAAATTGGAAAGGTACCAAATAAATGAGCTTTCAGCGCATCTCAAGGACCTAGAAAAACTGCAGCAAACCAAACCCAAATCTAGTAGGAGAAGAGAAATAATTAAAACCAGAGAAGAAATTAACAGGATTGAATCCAAAAAAAACACTACAAAAAATCAGCCAAGCGAGAAGCTGGTTTTTTGAAAAAATAAACAAAATTGACACCCCATTGGCCCAACTAACTAAAAAAAGAAGAGAAAAGACCCAAATCAATAAAATCAGAGATGAAAAAGGAAACATAACAACAGACACCACAGAAATAAAAAGAATCATCAGAAATTACTACAAGGACCTGTATGCCAGCAAACAGGAAAACCTATCAGAAATGGATAGATTCCTGGACACACGCAATCTACCAAAATTGAACCATGAAGACATAGAAAACCTAAATAGACCCATAACTAAAACAGAAATTGAAACAGTAATAAAGGCCCTCCCAACAAAGAAAAGCCCAGGACCAGATGGATTCACTGCTGAATTCTACCAGACATTTAAAGAAGAACTAACTCCAATTCTTCTCAAACTATTCAGAACAATCGAAGAAGAGGGAATCCTCCCAAATTCTTTCTATGAAGCCAGCATCACCTTAATCCCTAAGCCAGAGAAAGATGCAGCACTGAAAGAAAATTACAGACCAATATCCCTGATGAACATAGATGCAAAAATCCTCAATAAAATTCTGGCCAATAGAGTACAACAACACATCAGGAAAATCATCCACCCAGACCAAGTTGGATTCATCCCTGGTATGCAGGGATGGTTCAACATTCGCAAATCAATCAATGTGATTCACCACATTAACAGACTGCAAAAGAAAAACCATATGATTATCTCAATTGACGCAGAGAAAGCATTTGATAAAATTCAACACCCTTTCATGATGAAAACTCTAAGCAAATTGGGTATAGAAGGAACATTCCTCAATATAATCAAAGCAATTTATAAAAAACCCACAGCCAGCATCCTAGTGAATGGGGAAAAGTTGGAAGCATTTCCACTGAAATCTGGCACCAGGCAGGGATGCCCACTCTCACCACTGCTATTTAACATAGTTCTGGAAGTTTTAGCCAGAGCCATCAGACAAGAAAAAGAAATCAAAGGAATACAAATCGAGAAGGAAGAACTCAAACTATCCCTCTTTGCAGACGATATGATTCTGTACTTAGAGGATCCAAAGAACTCTACTAAGAGACTATTGGAACTCATAGAGGAGTTTGGCAAAGTAGCAGGATATAAAATCAATGCACAAAAATCAACAGCCTTTGTATACACAAGCAACGCCACGACTGAGAAAGAACTGCTAAGATCAATCCCATTCACAATAGCTACAAAAACAATCAAATACCTTGGAATAAACTTAACCAAGGACGTTCAAGATCTCTATGATGAAAATTACAAAACCGTAAAGAAGGAAATAGAAGAGGATACCAAGAAATGGAAAAATCTTCCATGCTCATGGATTGGAAGAATCAATATCATCAAAATGTCCATTCTCCCAAAAGCAATTTATAGATTCAATGCAATACCAATCAAGATACTGAAGACCTTCTTGTCAGATCTGGAAAAAATGATGCTGAAATTCATATGGAGACACAGGAGACCTCGAATAGCTAAAGCAATCTTGTACAACAAAAACAAAGCCAGAGGCATCACAATACCAGATTTCAGGACATACTACAGGGCAGTTGTTATCAAAACAGCATGGTACTGGTAGAGAAACAGATGGATAGACCAATGGAACAGAATTGAAACACCAGAAATCAACCCAAACATCTACAGCCAACTTATATTTGACCAAGGATCTAAAACCAATTCCTGGAGCAAGGACAGTCTATTCAATAAATGGTGCTGGGAAAACTGGATTTCCACGTGCAGAAGCATGAAACAAGACCCCTACCTTACACCTTACACAAAAATCCACTCAACGTGGATTAAAGACCTAAATCTATGTCCTGACACCATTAAGTTATTAGAGAACATTGGAGAAACCCTTCAAGATATTGGCACAGGCAAAGAATTTCTGGAAAAGACCCGGGAGGCACAGGCAGTCAAAGCCAAAATCAACTATTGGGATTGCATCAAATTGAGAAGTTTCTGTACTGCAAAAGATACAGTCAGGAGAGTGAAGAGACAACCGCCAGAATGGAAAAAAAATATTTGCAAACTATGCAACAGATAAAGGGTTAATAACCAGAATCTACAAAGAGATCAAGAAACTCCACAGAAACAAAACCAACAACCCACTTAAGAGATGGGCCAAGGACCTCAATAGACATTTTTCAAAAGAGGAAATCCAAATGGCCAACAGGCACATGAAAAAATGTTCAAGGTCATTAGCAATCAGGGAAATGCAAATCAAAACCACAATGAGGTTTCACCTCACCCCGGTTAGAATGGCTCACATGCAGAAATCTACCAACAACAGATGCTGGCGAGGATGTGGGGAAAAAGGGACACTAACCCACTGTTGGTGGGAATGCAAACTGGTCAAGCCACTATGGAAGTCAGTCTGGAGATTCCTCAGAAACCTGAAGATAACCCTACCTTTTGACCCAGCCATCCCACTCCTTGGAATTTACCCAAAGGAGTTTAAATTGACAAACAAAAAAGCGGTCTGCACCCTAATGTTTATTGCAGCACAATTCACAATAGCCAAGACCTGGAACCAACCTAAATGCCCATCAACGGTAGACTGGATAAAGAAATTATGGGATATGTATTCTTTAGAATACTATACTGCAGTAAGAAACAACGAAATCCAGTCATTTGCAACAAAATGGAGGAATCTGGAACACATCATGCTGAGTGAAGTAAGCCAGTCCCAAAGGGACAAATACCATATGTTCTCCCTGATCGGTGACAACTGACTGACCACCAAAAAGGAAACCTCCTGAAGTGAAATGGACACTATGAGAAATGGTGACTTGATCAGCATAGCCCTGACTGTTAATGAACAACTTAATATGTTATCCCTCTTAGTAGTTTTTTTTTTTTGTCTGTTCTACTTAATATGACTGGTTTAATTCTGTAATTATCACACAGTTATTCTTAAGTGTTGAAAATTAACTGAAATGTGATCCCTGTTAAACATAAGAGTGGGAATAAGAGAGGGAAGAGATGTGCAATTTGGGACATGCTCAAGCTGAGTTGCCCCAAACGGTAGAGTTAGAAACATACCAGGGGATTCCAATTCAATCCCATCAAGGTGGCATGTACCAATGCCATCTCACTAGTACAAGTGATCAATTTCAGTTCACAATTGATCATAATGAAAGGACTAAGAGTCAAAGGGAGCACATAAACAAGTCTAATACCTGCTAACACTAACTGATAGAATAAATAAAGGGGAGAGTGATCCAACATGGGAAGTGAGATACTCAGCAGACTCATAGAATGGTGGATGTCCTAAATAGCACTCTGGCCTCAGAATCAGCCCTAAAGGCACTTGGATCTGGCTGAAAAGCCCATGAGAGTATTTCAGGCATGGAAAGCCAAGACACTCTGGAAAAAAGATCTCTGTGAGTGAGATCCCAGTGGAAAGAACAGGTCTTCAAAGAAGGAGGTACCTTTCTCTGAAGGGAGGAGAGAACTTCCACTTTGACTATGACCTTGTCTAAACAAGATAAGAGTGGGAGAACTCAAGGGGCTTCCATAGCCTTGGAAACTCACGACTGGTGCATAGGGAGATTACTGATGCCATAAACAGGAGTGTCAATTTGTAAAGTCAACAACAGGAGTCACTGTGCACTTACTCCTCATGTAGGATCTCTGTCCTTAATGTGCTGTACATTGAGGCTTAATGCTATAACGAGTACTCAAACAGTATATTTCACTTTGTGTTTCTATGGGGGTGCAAACGGTTGAAATCTTTACTTAATGTATACTAAACTGATCTTCTGTAAAAAGAAAGAAATTATCAATTCCCAACTTGACTCTCACTGGGATTAAACATGACAATAGGTCTGATCTGATTTCATCATCACCTAAAAAAAATCATCTATTATTTTTCACTTTATGTTTCTGTGTGGGAGCAAACTGTTGAAATCCTTACTTAATGTATACTAAGCTGATCTTCTGTATATTAAGATAATCGAAAATGAATCTTGATGTGAATGGAAGGGGAGAGGGAGTGGGAAAGGGGAGGGTTGTGGGTGGGAGAGATGGTATGGGGGGGAAGCCATTGTAATCCATAAGTCGTACTTTGGAAATTTATATTCATTAAATAAAAGATAAAAAAAAGTCAATTGCATTGCTGTTACACAGAAATATTAGAAAATGAAGTATAAATTGTTATCTATCATTATATATATGTAAATGTTATTTACAATTATATATCATCTACATATTAGGTATATAGGGATGCATACTATATATATACAATTATGCATGTATGAGCATATGAACGGGAATATTTCTCATGGTATCAAAAGAAAAATTACAGAAAATCTAAGTAAATTGAGAATTTTAATGTGTATAGGTTATCTTCAAGCTGATCCTGAGTTCCGAGTGGATTCCCAGCAGGTATGCATGTGTGTGTGTGTGTGTGTGTGTGTGTGTAAGAATTGATAAACTGCTGCTAACTTGTAAGTGGGAATCAAACGAGTCATGAAAAAGAAAGACTCAGAAATCTCAGAAAACATTTCATGAGAAAAAGACTTAAAACTTCTAAAATATGATTTCTATAATTTATTTCTAAAAATATTAAGAAAATTAGGAGAGCATCCACTAATTGAAAGCCAACAGCCATCTCATTCTCAGCTTCCCACATCTCAATTTTATGTTCATTTGCATAGTTGATACAACTGAAGACACCAGCCGACCAATTTTCCAGGTGTACAGTTGGGACTCACAGGAAATCAAGATTCTTCCAATCCTTAGCAAACAACTTCACAAGTCTTGTACATTTGAAACATGTTCAAGTACATATTAAGGAAGTTGTAATGTACTATTTGAAGAAACGTTTGACTTTACAATTAAAAACTAAAAAGAATTCCAGAAAAGAAACAACATAAATTGTACAATTGAAGGGAGATCCAGACACAGCTGAAAAGAAAATGAGTCAGAGTATTCATTCAGAAGTATGTCATGAGTGTTACTAACCAGAGCAGACACGTATCATAAACAAGACATAGGCTTAGGACTAGGAGATGAGTAATTTTTTATTTCACACATTCCCAGAGTCATTTTTCTGCTCCCATGTAGTTTTTTTCAGAATGTCGTGGTCTTGGTTCAGTCCATAGTCAGTATCACAGGGTAGGTCTCCTGTTCTGTGTTAGTCTAATGCTTCCGCAATAGGGCAAAACACGGGGATCGTGTTTTAGATTTTGGAGTTTTAAGTCATACCTGATACTGGCAGAGAAGTCAACAGCACCTGGCTTTGGTGTCAGCTTTGGTGGTTTATTTGTAAATTTTTGCAGCATCACAGAGCATTAGCTTGCAATGAGTTACATGTGCCCAGAAAAGCCAACAAGGAAATATACAAGGGAGAGTCTGACTACGGGTGAAGCAGATCTTCCCCTAAAATTATTTTGCATGGACCCAATGCTCCTGAAAGGTTGCTGTAGTGTCCATTGCTGTCCTGGAAGCTCACACTCAAGCTGGAATGGAGTTTCAGCCTTTAAGGAGGATAGCCATGCAAGGACTCAGGTGTTAAAAGGAACATCTGGAAAAATACTGGAATTCTCATAACATGAATTCACAAACATTTAACCTGTACTCCACACCTTGGTTAGCACCATTGGAAAGACCCCAGGATCCTAATGACCATTTCATTAGATGGCAATATCTACTAACATTATTTTATAATTTTATTTTTTTTAACTTTTATTTAATGAATATATATTTCCAAAGTACAGAATATGGATTACAATGGCTTCCCCCCCATAACGTCCCTCCCACCTGCAACCCTCGCCTTTCCCACTCCCTCTCCCCTTCCATTCACATCAAGATTCATTTTCGATTCTCTTTCTATACAGAAGATCAGTTTAGCATACATTAAGTAAAGATTTCAACAGTTTGCTTCCACACAGAAACATAAAGTGAAAAATACTGTTTGAGTACTAGTTATAGTATTAAATGTCAATGTACAGCACACTAAGGACAAAGATCCTACATGAGGAATAAGTGCACAGTGACTCCTGTTGTTGACTTTACAAATTGACACTCTTGTTTATGGCATCAGTAATCACCCTAGGCACTTGTCATGAGCTGCCAAGGCTATGGAAGCCCCCTGAGTTCACTGACTCTGATCATATTTAGACAAGGCCATAGTCAAAGTGGAAGTTCTCTCCTCCCTTCAGAGAAAGGTACCTCCTTCTTTGATGACCCATTCTTTCCACTGGGATCTCACTCACAGAGATCTTTCATTTAGGTTTTTTTTTTCCCCCAGAGTGTCTTGGCTTTCCATGCCTGAAATACTCTCATGGGATTTTCAGCCGGATCCGCATGCCTTAAGGGCTGATTCTGAGGCCAGAGTGCTGTTTAGGACATCTGCCATTCTATGGGTCTGCTGTGTATCTCACTTCCCATGTTGGATCGTTCTCTCCCTTTTTGATTCTATCAGCTAGTATTTGCAGACACTATTCTTGTTTATGTGATCCCTTTGGTTCTTAGTCCTATCATTATGATCAATTGTGAACAGAAATTGATCACTGGGACTAGTGAGATGGCATTGGTACATGCCACCTTGATGGGATTGAATTGGAATCCCCTGGTATATTTCTAACTCTACCGTTTGGGGCAAGTCAGCTTGAGCATGTCCCAAATTGCACATCTCTTCCCTGTCTTATTCCCACTCTTATATTTGACAGCGATCACTTTTCAGTTAAGTTTCAGCACTTAAGAATAATTGTGTATTGATTACAGTATTCAACCAAAAGTATTAAGTAGAACAAACAAAAAAAACTACTAAGAGGGATAACATATTAAGTTGTTCATCAACAGTCAGGGTGAGAGAGAAAAACAGACAGATCTTCCATCCACTAGTTTACACACACACTCTCTCCCTCCAGCCCAATGCCCACAACAGCCAAGGCACGGTCAGGCCAAAGCTATGAACTGGGAATTCAATCTGGCTCTCCCATGTGGGTGTCGGGTACCTAAGTATTTGAGCCCTCGCTGCTTCCTCTCAGGGTGGACATTACCACCAAGCGGGATTGGAAGCAGAGGGGAAACTCAAACCAATCACTTTGGGATGGGAGCTAGCATTCCAAGCAACATCTAAACTACTGTGCCAAATGTCTGCCCCTAGTACCTAATTTCCTATGGCTGCAAATGTGTATCCAATCTATTTGTTGCATCAGGACTTTTTGCTTTTTTCTGTCTGAGGTGATTGACACGCCAACAAATGTATCTGGTCAACTCAGAGTGGAACCGCTTATGTTGTCAGAACACTCAGAAAGAGGAAAGGAGAAGCTTCTCTGCCTTGAGATGGTAAAATGAAACAAAACACCTCACAGCTCTGTCTTATGCACAGCCTAGGAGGCAGTGGACGATGGCTCGCGTTCTTGGGTCCCCAACTCTTGGGCTGAAGACCCAGTCGTAGTTTCAGGCACCTAGCTTCAGAATAAAAATTTTGAAAATAAAAAGATTCAAAAATGATATTTTTTTTCAATTTGAGAGGTAACAGGAACAGACAGAGAGATGGCTCCCTTCTGCTGGTTCTCTCACCAAATGCCCATAATGGCTCAGCTGGGCCAGGGCTGGAGCCAGATCCAGGAAATAGGAATCAATCCAGGACTACCAAGAGGATGGCAGGAATCCAATTAATTGACATATCGCCACTGGCTTCCAAAGTCTACATTAGCAGGAAGCTGGAATCAAGAATCAGAACTGGGTATCAAACCTGGTACTCTAATGTGGAATGCAGGCATCCCAACTGCTGGGCCAAACACCTGCCTCAAATAAGTCCATTAAAAGAAAAGGGAAGTATGATCTTTCCCATTAGGTAGGATTCAGGCTCTTGGCTTTAGGAACAAACACCTTATCAATTCCTTGGGTTGTGACTTGCTTAAAAATGTTTAATTCTTTTTTTAAAATATTTATTTATTTTATTTGAAAGGCAGAGTTAGAGAGAGGCGGAAGCAGAGAGAGAAAGAGAGAGGTCTTCCATCCGCTGGTTCACTCCCCAGATGGCCACAACAGCTGGAACCAGGAGCTTCTTCCGGGTCTCCCACACAGGTGCAGGGGCCCAAGGACTTGGGCCATCTTCTACTGCCTTCCCAGGCCATAGCAGAGAGCTGGATAGGAAGTGAAACAGCCGGGACTTGAACCAGCACCCATATGGGATGCTGGCACTGAAGACGGTGGCTTTACCTACTACTGCGCCACAGCACCAGCCCCCCCAAAAATGTTTAATTCTTACATAATGTTTGTTTCATATATATTGTGTCATCCCATTGCTCTTGCTAAAAATCATTAGCCACATATGGTGAAAATATTCCAATACAAATTTATTGCACTTTATATGATATACATTTCAAATATGTCTTTATATATATCTCAATAGTTTTTGTAAACGCCTCCTTTCTGAACAAATATAATGCAAGATCAAGTTATTTCTGAACTTTTTTCTAATTTATCAAGTTTGTAATACATTTTCAAAGCTTCAAGCATATTTTTAAGGTGAGAAATTCCTTTGTAGAAAAATAATGCAGATTTTAAAATACAGTCACAAAATGTTGACACTTCTCCCAGTAAACCAGGAGGTGTATGTTCTCTCCATTTATTCTAGGCTCTGAGTCTTCCTGGTGACAGGTGAACATGAGGCTGTGCTAGTTTCTGGATCCAAGTCTTAAGGGGGCAGATGTCATGGCATACCAGGTTATCCTGCCACTAGGGACACACACATCCATACGAGAGTGCCAGTTCAACCCCCGGATACACCAGTTCCAATACATCTTTCTGCTAATGCACATAGGGAGGCAGCAGACGATGGCCCACGTACTTGGGTCCCTATCACCCACATGGGAGACCTAGATGGAGTCCAGGCTCCAGGGTTTGTCCTGGCCCATTTCAGCTATTGCAGACATTTGAGGAGTGAACCAGTGAATAGAGGGGCTCTCTATCTCTTTCTTTGTCCTTTTGACACTCTGCCATTCAAGTAAATAAAAATAAAAACAGAAAGAAAAGAAAATGGTAGCTTGCATTTTTCTATGACAACTCTTACCAATAAAACCATCCACCATGTTGTGACGAGAAACAAGCTACTCCACAGAGAAGCCCACATGGAAGGGAACTGACTGCCAAGAACTTGCCAGTCACATGATTGAACTACTTTTAAATGAGCCCTCCAGTCCCAGTTAAGCCACCTCAGCCAATGCTTCATGGGATGAAATGAGCTGTCCCACTGGCCCAACCTGAAAATTTGTCAGCAAAATAAATGGTAGGTGTCATTTAGGCCACTAAATTTCAGAATGTTTTTTTGTGCAAGAATAGACAGCCAGAATGCTGACAATTACAATTATATAATTGTTAGTGTCTTCTAGAGGTTTCCTGGTAAGCTAAAACACTTTTAAATTCTAATCATTCTTTCTTTATTAAAGCATCATGATATATCAGTCTAGGCAGAGGAATGTATTCAACTTTGATCTATTTCCAACTGTACTTTTCAAAAATTGAGGTTCCGAATGGAAGTTGCTTAGTAGTAAGGAAACAGATCTATACCCATATTGCAGTGATCATTACGTGAATCTACAGATAGAGTAAAATTCAATAAAAACTACACACCAAAAATAAGAATAAGGAATTGTGTGAAGCTGGATCTGAGTAAGGTCTTGTTACTATTATTGTGCCAATGCCAGCTTCCTGGTTTGGAAAACTGTCTCAGTCTGGTTGTGTTGCTTTGACAAATTCTTTAAAATGGGTATGTATAAACAACCAGAATGTATTGCTCATAGTTCTGGAAGCTGAGAAGTCCCAGATCAAAGCGCCAGGAGGTTCTGCCTCTGCTGCGGACCCAGTCTTCGTAGCTGGCAGCTTCCTGTTGTGTCCTCGTGTGGTAGAAGGGTCTGAGCAGCTCCCTTGACCTCATTTATGAGAAACAAAATCCCATTCATGAAAGTGCAGCTCTATGACTTAATCCTTTTCCTTCAAAGACCCACCTTTTAATATTGTTGCATTGAGTGTTGTAGCAGTCCCAACATATGAGTTTGGGGACGAGGCCAACATTCACACAATAGGCACAATGATTATGATTTTGCAGGATATTAAAGTCTGTGCAAGTCGGATGAAAGGTACATCGGAACTCTCTCCTATTTTCGCAACAACTTGTGTGAAACGCTTCAAAATAAAACTTTATAATGAAATTTAGAATCTGGACAGTAGAAAAATCCATTTCAATGAGAGAATTCATCCTGGAGAGATGTCTTGGTGTATGTGGTGCAGCGAGAAGAGCAATCACTGGCCATGTTTTCTAGGGCTAGCACTCTTCAGGGCTCAGAGCTCTAGTGATGGTACTTCAGGGGCTTTTCCTTATATTGATATGGACAGTTTCATAGAGGAGAGTCTGTCATAGAGAAGGAAGGTACAGAGGAGTCAGCGCTCAGTGCAGGGGTGATCTTAAATGCACTAGCAATACACGACTGTGACTGAGGGTTACTGGGAAGTTCATTTTTCCTATGTTCCAGATGCTTCCCAATTAAATTTCCCCAACCTGTACCAGGGGTGGATGAAAGTCTACACCCTCCCAAAGATGAGACGCTTTGGTCTTCTGGGGACGTTTTACAAGTATCTGTAAGAAGGTTGGTTGGTTTCTTCAGAACAGTTGCAAACCGTCCTGAGCACTCTGTGAGGGAAGAAATCATTTTTTTTTTCAATTTTTACTCTTTAGTAAGCCTCTATATACACCTCTATCCCTCTCTCCAGGGAATGGCATTTCCAGGTTTCTCTTCCATGGCTCAGGAGCCATGAAGGGAAAACCAACTTTTGGGGCCATCTGTGAAGAATGGCTTTCATCTCTAAATTCATTTTATAAGTTGGGCACTATCCTAGCTTAATAAAAATGGTGCACAACACTAAGACTTCTCAGTGACTCAAAGATTCCAGAGCTCTATGGGGGTCAAAATGAAGCACACACAAAGATAACCTCCTGTTTCAACAGGGAAGCGTGGGATTTCCGGAAGGCAGAAAGACAGATGGTCACATAGTGTGTGCTTCCCTCCCAAGATTGGCAGCCATACTGCACTGCCACGCACCCAGGACCAGAGCCAGCGCCTTGCTGCACAGCCCCAGGGGGAAGAGCAGTGGCAAGGAGGGTAAGATATGGACACATCCAGGAGTCTTACCTACTTTGAAATCCAAGACTGTGTCCATTTTGTGTGAATGCTAAATGTGGCTGTGTCATGTACTAAAATGCCTGCATGTGAGGGCAAGTGAGGAGAGTGTGCCAGTCAAAACCCAAGAATGACTTTGCCCAATTGTTAACATGCCAGTTTCCCTCAGCAGGGTGTACTCACCCCTCTACTTCCCCAAAACAAGCACTTTCCATTTTAAAGGCATTTTGGAGGTACTTGTCTGAGGGGACCTTGAAACCCCAAGGACACCCAGGCTCAAAAGTCTGATAATGTGTTCACAAAAAATAATTCAAACATAAATTTTTTAAAACAGGCAAACAGCAGTGTGGGGAGCAGCTCGGACTAGACTGTTACTGGAATTAAGACTTATTCTATGCACCTGCTCTCCCACAATATGGCGCTGGGAGAGAAGAAAACAGCTTCTGCACAGCTGCCTCCAGTTCAGCCAATAAACTGTAGCACTTGCTCCTGATTGGAGGAGAGCAGCGTACTCGGCGTGTGGGCAGCCGAGTTGGGATTGGCGGAGGAGGACTATATAGGAGGAGAGAGACGGCATGCACCAGGAACATCTAAGGGGAACATCTGAAGGAACACCTGTGCAGCCCCCGAGAGAGCCGGCCGGCGGTGTGCCGCTCCCCTGCGGAAGTGGGGAATGTGGCCAGGGGGAACTGCCCTTCCACGGAGGTGGAAGGGACAGTAGCCAACCCGGGAAGAACCAGCAGCAAACCCGGGGAGGGCCGAGCAGATGAAAGAACAGCGCAGGGTTTAGTGTCGCTCCTCCACGAAGAGGGGGAGCGACAGAGCAGTAAAAAAACATGTACAATATACATACACTGGAAAAGAGAGTCAAATATGCTTAGAAAATTGGGGGATCACAGTAAATGAGATAGTGTTGTCTGAAATGGGATTCTGATACATATCTAACCAGAGGACACACAGTCCTCTTGGGAGATTCAAGGGGAGGAATGGCAGTGAGGGAGGCAAAACAGGAGTGATTTTGTGTGTGTGTGTGTGTGTGTGTCACTTGAGCTTTAAAATCTTAGACTACGTACCACAAACGATTCTGGTCTTTTGTTGGTTTTGTTGACTGTTGTGGTTCATTTGTGTTATTTATAAGGCTTATCCCCCTTATCAAAGAACAAAGGTGTAGGAATTATTCTAGTTGATATCAAAATTTATTATAAATAATAATCAAATAAAATAGCACTAGTGGTACAAAGAGAGATAAATTAGAAGCCTCACCACTTCGTGTTGGCCTCACCTCTTTTTAAAAGATTCATTCATTCATTCATTCATTTATTTGAAAGGCAGAGTTACAGAGGCAGAGAGAGAGAGGTCTTCCATCTGCTGCTTCACTCCCCAGATGGCCACAATGGCCAAGCTGCGCTAATCCAAAGGCAGGAGCCAGGAGCTTCTTCTGGGTCTCCGATGTGGGTACAGGGGCCCAAGGACTGGGCCATTCTCTGCTGTTTTTCCAGGCCATAGCAGAAGGCTGGATCAGAATTGGAGCAGCCAAGACAGGAATTGGCGCCCATATGGGATGCTGGCACTGCAGGCAGTGGCTTTATGCGCTATGCCATCGCACCAGCCAGCCTCACCTCTTAATGTCCTCACGCTGACGATAGGATTTCAATGCATGCATTTTGCAGGAACATAAACATTCAAAGCAGCACCTACATTTCTGAAAAAAAAAAAAAGTAGCTTTCAAAACTTGGTGGATATCCTTACACCCCTCAGAATAGCAACCACCAAAAATAATAATAATTAAAAATAATACATTCTGATGGTGAAGATACAGATCAATGGGAACACTTGTTCACGGGAATTTAAAATAGTGCAAGTGCTGTGGAAAAATTTATGGCTGTTCCTCAAAAATTAAAGCTAATTAAAAACAGAATTACTGTGGGTTGCAGCAACTTCACTACTGAGTAAATATTAAAAGAACTAGAATTAGGACCTCAGAAAGATTATTTGCAGCATTAAACACAATCGCAAAAAGGCATTATCCAAAGCAACCTTCTACAACAATGAAATTCCCTGTCTGTGCTGACCAGTGCAGTAGCTACTCACTACAATTGGCTACTGAACACTGGCAATCCGAGTAGTGCTACTAAAGTCCTGTAAGTTTTCAAAACTGTGTCTAATTATGACTAATTTAAGTTGAAGTAGCCACATGGGGCAATTAGTTACCATGTTAATGCTCATCTAGATATCTGCATTCCTCTTCCTCTATCCTTGGACACTTTCTTGCAATGAACTTGAGAAAATGGAAGCAAAGCTCTCCTCTCACCAGCAGTTCCCCTGCAGTATTTCCTGCTGGGTTATAATTACCCCAGGGGTGGGGACTGTGGCCCCTTAACAAGATGCTTTCTCTGCTGCTCCCCATAAAGAGCTTCCTCTGTGGTCCTCCTTTTCATCTGCTCTGCTGGCAAACATTCGTCCTGGTGAAATCACTGTAAGTGCTTTGCTGAGCTTCTGATTGTTATCAGATTACACAGGCCTGGAGGGGATCATTGGGAAGCTCAAGTCAAGATTCAAGCTCCAGTTCAAATGATGTGTGTGGGGGGGGGCGGTATCTGCTCAGTTCTAATCAGTTGTTCCTGGGGCACCATTTCTTTACCTGGGGAAGTCAGGCATTTCAAGAAATGAATGATCTGATTATAGAATACTCTCCAAAGAAAAGCAGCAAAGCAAATTCCCGAAGAAGCAAAGAGGAACATTGGAATCAGATGGATCGGGGTTTCGTTCTGTTTAGGCTGCATACTATCTATCATCCTGAACAAGTCCCAAACTACTCTGATCCCACGTGTTGTGGATCTATAAGATAAGGATAATAGCACATTTCAGGTGATTAAGCTTGGTGTTTGATGACCAATCCATACACATCCATTATCAATGCCCAACTCCATGCCCCCTGCTCTGCTGGCAAACATTTGTCCTGGTAAAATTACTGAAATCCTCCTAATTTCTTCAATCACTTGGCTGTAATAGAAATAAGATAAGGGTAGCTTCAGTGGCCTTTTAAGGAAGGTGTCCCTGAGAACTTGGTCCTGCATTTTGTATGGCAAAATTGTAGATTATAGAGATAAATCCCTAAATGATATTTTTAGATGTAAAGAACTTACAGTTTTTATTTGTTGGCTTGTTTTGTATTTTTGACCTAGATATGGGCTGGAGGAGGACAAGTGAATAGAGATAAAATATGAGCCAGAAACACTAGGCTCACTTGGGGCAACAGTGAGGAGTAGGGTAACCATACTAGCATAGCCAAGCAAAGTCTTTGGAAAGTAGGCATATTTTTATTTATTAAATTTTTGGTTGTCTAGCATAGATGTAAATCCTTCCTGGCACCCACCTAAATTCTTAGTAGAATTCTCTTTGTTAGAGCTTTTTGCATGAAAGGGTGATTTTGCGGAAACTCAACAAGCATCTCACTTCTGTCTATGAGAGAGAAAAAGAGAGAGAGAGAGAGAGAGAGAGAGAGAGAACAGAGAGGTGTCACACATCTGGGTTGCCAGTTCTCTAGAGTTTCAATCAAGCAGAGTTGATAAGATTTTTTTCTTGAGCATCTTATCAGGTGAAGTGTCACCAACCCTTACAAAGGAGTTTCTGATCTTTGTCCATAAGGATTTTATGGTACAAGAAGTACACAGATTATCAAAGAAGACATGCGGGAGATGCTGAAGAATTTCCAGGACGTCTGCCTCACTTCACAGAAAAGGAAAAGGAAGGCTTTGAGGCTCAGAAAGGCCAAGTCGTTGCCACTGGGTGTCACAGCCTGGACTTGGAGCTTTGATTTTGGATGCACGGAATAACGGTATTTCTGCTACATCAAGAAAGCCAAATTTCACTTCAGAGAGAGGAATGATATCTTTCCATCAAGTCTTATTTGAGATGGGCTGCAGCAGAGACATTATTATTTGATTCCCAATCGAACGTCTCCACATTTTCTTCAGTATAGAGCAAAAAAACACAAAAACCATAGTTATTTTTTAAATTTTACTTAAGGTGCACAGATTTCACATAGTTCATATATTCAGATTTAGGAAGACAGTGATACTTCCCACCCATGCTCCCACCTTTCCTCCTCTTTCATTTCCTATTCCCTCTCTTAACTTTTACAATGTTCTACATTCAGTTTACTTTATGCTCAAAAAATTAACCCAGCACTAAGTAAAGAGTTCAACAAATAGTAAGAAGAATAATAAAAAAACACATCCCACAACAGTAGAAACAAGGGCTGTAAATAATCATCAAATCTCAAAAATGTAAATTCACATCTTATATATTACATTTTTGGTACTCTATTAGTTATCACAGATCAGGAAAAATATATAGTATTTGTCTTTGAAGACTGGCTTAAAAAATCCTAGTCTCAGCAAAAACTCCAGTCTCTAGACCGCATTGTGCTTCACTGCTGTCCTGCATGAGTTTTCAGTGTTGAAGGTGAGCTGGAAGTAAATTTCCCTGTACTGTTCCAGAAAGTTCACCTAAAGTGGATCAGTGGGCCAATCAGCCGCAGCCCCACCTCTGACTCAGCCTTCTGGTATGACCAGGTAAATCAAGGCAAGTTTGTGTTAGGTTGCAAGTCAGAAATTGAGCCTATGTGTGTGTGAGAAAGGCCTGAAGACCAGCACTGACTGCTGAAGCTCCAGAAGCCCAGCATCTGGCACTTCCAAGTCCTGCCCAGACCCTGAGAACCTCCCAGGTGGGCCCAGCCCTTCCCCCAAGGAAAGCTCCCAGGAGAATCCTCTCTCCTCAGGACCAAATGGGTTACCTGATAACATGGGGCAATAAAACCTTCTCATATGCCCCAAGGGAAGCCCCCCTACTCTACCCCAGCAGGGCAAGCCAATATGGGGAGGAATTTGCTAATTTTCACCCAACAAACCCTTCCACAAGAATTCCTCATCCTTTGTCCTGGAGGAGAGGGGGAGGTGGGTATACAGACTCCCTTAAAACCTAGGAAATCCGTTGATGTACAATGTAATACTTTATCCATTTTAGTATTTTTTTTGTTCTAGTACTATTGGTTGAACTCTGTAATTAACACACAATTATTCTTAGGTGAAAAGTGATCCCTGTTAGGAATCTGAAAAACATTATGCTGAGTGAAATAAGTCAGTACCAAAGGGACAAATATCATATGTTCTCCCTGATCGCTGACAACTAACCGAGCACCAAAAAGGAAACCTGTTAAAGTGAAATGAACACTATGAGAAACGGTGACTTGATCAGCCCTTGCCCTGACTGTTGATGAACAACTTAATATGTTATCCCTCTTAATATTTTTTTGTTTGTTCTACTTAATACTTTTGGTTGAATACTGTAATCAATACACAATTCTTCTTAAGTGCTGAAACTTAACTGATAAGTGATCACTGTTAAATATAAGAGTGGGAATAAGAGAGGGAAGAGATGTGCAATTTGGGACATGCTCAAGCTGACTTGCCCCAAACGGTAGAGTTAGAAATATACCAGGGGATTCCAATTCAATTCCATAGAGGTGGTATGTACCAATGCCATCTCACTAGTCCCAGTGATCAATTTCTGTTCACAATTGATCATAATGATAGGACTAAGAACCAAAGGGATCACATAAACAAGACTAGTGTCTGCAAATACTACCTGATAGAATCAAAAAGGGAGAGAACGATCCAACATGGGAAGTGAGATACACAGCAGACTCATAGAATGGCAGATGTCCTAAACAGCACTCTGGCCTCAGAATCATCCCTTAAATCACGCAGATCTGGCTGAAAACCCCATGAGAGATTTCAGGCATGGAAAGCCAAGACACTCAGGCAAAAAAAAAAAAAAAAAAATGACCTAAATGAAAGATCTCTGCGAGTGAGATCCCAGTGGAAAGAACGGGTCACCAAAGAAGGAGGTACCTTTCTCTGAAGGGAGGAGAGAACTTCCACTCTGACTACGACCTTGTCTAAATATGATCAGAGTCGGTGAACTCAAAAGGCTTCCATAGCCTTGGCAGCTCATGACAAGAGCGTAGGTTGATTACTGATGCCATAAACAAGAGTGTCAAGTTGTTAAGTCAACAACAGGAGTCACTGTGCACTTACTCCTCATGTAGGATCTCTGTCCTTAGTGTGCTGTACATTGTGATTTAATACTATAACTAGTACTCAAACAGTATTTTTCACTTTGTGTTTCCATGTGGGTTCAAACTGTTGAAATCATTACTTAATGTATGCTAAACTGATCTTCTGTATATAAAGAGAATTGAAAATGATTCTTGATGTGAATGGAAGGGAGGAGGGAGCAGGAAAGGGGAGGGTTGCAGGTGGGAGGGACGTTATGGGGGGAGAAGCCATTGTAATCCAAAAGCTGTACTTTGGAAATTTATATTCATTAAATAAAAGTTAAAAAAAAAAAAAACACTAGGGAGTCCAGTGCTTAGCCCTCTGCCTGCTGAGCCATCCACCTGGCCTGCCCAGGTGTGTTCTCGCCACTCAACCACGTAACCTCGCTCCCCCCAGTCCCAGTGACTGAGAGCTCTCTCTGTCCTGTTCTGAGGGATGCCCTGACCCCATTAAAGCCTCATCACTCCACTCTCTGTCTCACGCCTGAATTCTTTCTTGTGTGAAGACAGGAACCCCATGGCTTCCACAGCCTTCCCTCTGGTAACATTTGCATGGCTTGTTTTTAATTTTTATGAACATAAAGAGAACAGATTTAATTTATTTCATAAATACACTTCTAAGAAGATAACCATACCTCCTTGCTCCCTCAATCCTCCGCCCTACTTTCTTTTTCTTTTTTTCAATTTTTACAGTTAACATACTTTCAATTTAGTTTATAATCACAGGCTTAATGCATCACTAATCATAATGTTCAACAAGTAAAATGTAGAAAGATCACTGCACCTCAGGAATATAGGCAAGACTATAAAAAATAACCAGATCATAAGATGTCAATTTCATTCTTATACACCTTTTTGTATTCTGTGTTAACTACCACATATTAGAGAAAGCATATGATACTTGTCTTTTGTGGACTGGCTTATTTCATTAAGCATAATGACCACAGGTTCCCTTCCCAGGAACTTATTTCCTTATTCTAATTTTCTGTGTTGTGTGCTCTCTTTTTGTCTTAACTTATTTACTCTTGAGGACTCAGGACAAACCCTGCTTCCTTCAAAAATCTATAGCTTAAGCAATGGGCTGTGTGTGTGCTCCTCATCCCAAATTCAAATGTGGAATCCTAATCACCCAGTTGATGGTATAGAGAAAAAACAAATGTCTTTGGGAGGTGATTAGGTCATAGAAGCTCCGCCCTTGTGAACTGAAAGAGGGCCCAGAGACCTGCCTTGCCTTCTGCCATGTGAGGACATTCAGGCTTGTATTCCATGAGGAACAGGTCCTCCACAGACACTGAATCTGCTGGAGCTTCTTCCTGGACTCCTCCTGGCTTCCAGAATTGTGAGAAATACATTTCTCTTGTTAAAAAGACTGGATCTTAGATCCGGTCTAAGATATCTTGGCATTGCAAACCAAATGGACGAAGACACGTGACACCAACAAAGACTCCTTCAGATGAACATTCAAAACTGTTGCTACATGTATTCTCCATGTCAAGGCAAATCCACGGAGCCCATTCATGTGGAGGCTCTATATCCCACATGAGACTCCGCCACAGAACACCAATCCCCTGCAGAGCATACCATGTGTGTGTGCTGGGGTGGGGTGGGTATATGTCAGACTTAAATAAAGGAAAGTAGAAAGAGAAAAGGCACATTAGTGTAGGTAAATGAAAATAACCATGAAATTCTGTTACCCAACAAAAATCACCCAGATATAAAATAATCTTTGCCAAGCGTTTGAGAGAACAAAAGTATGCATGTGCGTAAACTATCAGCCACCACATAAAGACCAAAGAAGGAAAAATAGACAGGGGACCACCTATTCTGTACAGACAATCTTAACTCAATTTCAGTAGGGAAGTGAAATTATTGGGTATATAGGTATAAAATGGACATTTCAATGACTTTAATTCTGAGGAAAGCCAAAAAGTTGCTGACCTGTTTACAGGAGAAGAGAAGGAACCCGGCATTTACATGAGGGAAGAAACTGACAAAATCTGAAATCTTCCATCCACAGGGCAATACTCGACTGGACACAACTTGCTGTCATGAGAGAAACATTACTGCCATGGCTATCACTTTCTGCAAAGTGACTCCTGTCTTCACAGAGGTGTAAAAGGGCCTAGTCACAGACAGGAGCTCACCACTGGCAGAATCAGACAACTCCTACAGGCTCCAACACACCATGGAAAGGACATCCACAAACCTCCTTAGTTTATTCCAAGATCTTAAACTTTTCATTCTATTCCTTATTTACTACATCAACTTCCTGTCTCCTGTCCCTGAAAAAAACATCTCCTTGAATACTTACCTCTTTCTTGCTCCCTAGGTCTTTTCAACAGCTTCTCACCTCCTAACCTGATTTGACACTGTCCCCTTTGTTCCATTTTCCCACTGCTCCTTTTTCTCCTAGTCTCACCATGAATGTCTTCCTCAGATAAGACTTTTTTGACACCAAATTTAGAAAAAGTCCCCTTTGATGCCAGATTCTTGCTTACTCTGTCTATAATCTCAATGATGACATGCGCAAGGTCTCTGTTTAATGCCTGATGGAGTGAAACAAAAGGAAATAAAAAGATTGGCCTTAACTCAGCCTCAACATCCTCAAGATAATGTGGGAAATTATCAATGCCCTGCCTATTCTCAAAGCCATAGTACCAAAGAAGACTGGAAAAAATGAAAATTGGGTCTTACAAGCAAAAAAGGAGTTTTCGTTTGTTTGTTTCTAATTTTTTAAAAACCCTTGGCAGTTCCCACCTCTAATAGCTTTCAATGCCTATGAAATAAGGATCCTGATAGGAAGAATAGTTTGAAGTTGATTTAAAGTGAACTTGGGGAAAAGTAGACATTTTAGGCACCATTGGAAAGAAGAAAAAGTTACAATCATAAATACAAACACCAAGTTGGCAGATACTCCTGAGCAAGGCTGTCAGTTAATGTGGTAAATATTTATTTCCTTCCGACACAGTCACTGCGTTCTTTTAGGTATTTATGGAGGGGCCTGGTAATGAGCTGTTTATTATGATCTAAAACAAACCGATGCACATGCAAAATGCAACCATCTAATTAGGGAAGAATAAATAATTTCCATTGTCAAAGCCTCCTACCCCAACTCCAATCCCATGTCAAGCCTTGCCAAAGACACTTGAAAGCCATCAATTTACTGTGCGTACCGTATGGTGCTCACATGGAAGACAGATCTACTGACTCGTTAAAGTGCACTAATTATTCCACAATTTTGAAAGTGAGAACATATGGGAGCTGTTTTCCTTGGGAGTGTTTCTGCTTCAAAAACAAAGTACATAAAACTGAACAAGTATTTTCCATAACCTACGGTGTTTGAAAATGGTACTCAGCATTCACCAAATTCATTAAAACTGAAAATGCTTAATTTCCCTCTGCTCAAGGGCCATCTGATACCCAGTGTGTCCCCTCCCCTCTTTGTTTTCTCTATTTCCTTCTTCCCACTGAGCTGTGACTACTTCAACCAAGATGAACACAGCTAAATTAAATGTGATATGTTCTGACCATTCAATTAGTTGTTGGGTCAACAAATTGTGAGCAGCTGGTGGATGTTTTGCTTTTTTTATTGTTTTCCCTAATTGAGCAGATGCCTTGGTGCTGCAAGGATACAGCCCCGAAGGACACAGTGCCCATCTGCAGTGGACACCACAATGAGGATCCCAGTCCAGGAAGAGAGGACCTTGAGGGATGAGGAGAGATTCTCTCTTGTATCTTTATTCCTGCCACAGAAACCAATCTCTGGCTTCCTGATAGAGATGCTGAGTTCACAAGGCCCAGGGGAAGCTCTGTTGAATGAACTTATCATTCATAGAAGCACCCCAATCCTAAGCCAACACTTTGTTACTTGAAAATAAAACCAGGTCACAAAGGAGTAGAGAGCTGAGCCGAGCAATAATATTTATCTAGATATTAACCATTACATTATTGATGGAATATTTTATTCTTCTGCCTTTCTGTGCACCTGGCCTGTCCTTGCTAGCTTGTGTTTGCCTGGGGGCAAAATTGAGAACTTCTCCCAGACAGAATGCAAAAAGTAGCAGCAAGTTTATGTGTAGTTTTTGTCATTCAAATGTAGGATTGGCATTAAGACAAAGGCCTTGCAAGTTAAGATATGGTCTTGAGAGTAGATCTGCCATATCTTTATTTCTCCTCCTTTGGCCTACAAAAAGCCTGGTCCAGGAGGTTCCTGTCATTGTGTTTTCCAGCAAAGTAAAACAGAGATCCTTCTACCTACAGCAGCAGGGAAGGAAGCTAACCATTTCTTGATAAAAGCATTTTATAAGAGAATTGCTAATGAGGAAACTATGGCCCCCATAAAGTTATGCTGAAGGCCTTACCTGCAGTACCTGTGTACACATGTGGCCTTATTGGAAATAGAATTTCCAACTTAGTATCAAGTGAGATGAGGTCCTCAAGGTGGGTCCAGTATGACTGCCATCCTTCTGAGAAGACGGCCAAGTGAAGACACAGACACACAGTGGGGACCCCGTATTGATGAGGGCAGAGATCGGAGCCATGGTATTTAAAGACAAGAGCATTAGGAATGGCTCACAAATACTAGAAGCAAGAGACGGCAAGGAAGAAATGCCTTCTCCATGTTTCTGTGGGAGCATGGCCTTCATAAAGTCCTGAATTTGGACTTTGAACCTCCAGAACAGAGAACAAACTGCTATGGTTTCAAGGGACTCCATTCAAAGCACTTTTTTGAGGCAGCCGTAGAAAAGATACAAATACAGAGGAAACCCAACAACAGAGAGAGGAAGAATGCAGTAGGCGAAAGAAATCTATGTATTTCTTTCATCTCTCTGAGAATTCCCCTCTGAAGAGTTGGAGCAACATGAAGGTGACACCAAGGATGGCGTGTGGTGGGGATCATTACCTGATTTCTCAAAGGAGTGAAGAGCAGCAGGTATCCTGCATCAACAGGGAAGCCTAGCAGGATGAGTCTGGGAGTGCAGGGGGTTTGATAAATGAAGAAAGAATCGTAGCCTCCCTCACACCTCCCTTGGTTCCTCTGTGTCATTCCCAAGGACTAAGAAATGCTGAGGCCCAAAGCAGGATTGTACATTAGAATTCCACATATCTAGGAGTTCCAATTACAGCTCTTCTTAATCTCTCCTCTGCCTTTTGAATGAGGTGGGAATTCAAGTGCTGATTTTCCAGTAAAGTAACCATTGTACAAGTTGGTTCAATGACAATTACTTTCCCTGACATCCCAATTTCTGTTAATGACACAATCATTCATTGAGTCATCCAGCCTTGATACTACACGCTCAGCTTCTGTGTCTGCCCCCCTCTCTCAATGGTGTCCTCTAAACCATCTCTCTGCCTGGAAAACAGCCTGCCAGACCTTCCTGCGCTAGCCTCCTGCCTATTTTATTCAAGAAACAAAAGTTAATGCTTACCAAGAAAAGGTCACCTTTCAAGGTATTTGAGATTTAATAATGAGTAAAATGAAAGTGGTACCTGCCTTCACAGAGTTCACATGATCTATTAACTAGCACAGATACAAACTTAATAATTATCCAGTGAAATATGTAATTAAAATTGTAAAAATGCTATGAAATTAAACTGTGGGATCCCCTCAGAGATTATAACAGGGGGACTGATCTAGTCTGTAGAGTAAGGAAAGATTTCCATGCAAAGTAACATTGGATGCAAAGTCCTATGAGTGAGTAGGAGTTTCCTGGGTGGAGCAGGGTGGGCAAATCCAGGGGAATCTGGTGATAGAAGCCTGACATGCACCTTAAGGAGGAACGGAGCATTGAAGGAACCTGAAACAGGGTAGCAGTATGACCCAGAAAGTCGGGGAGAAAGTTGCCTGCAGTGGGACTGGATAAGAAGGCAAGGCCAAGACATGCATGAGATATTAGCCTTTTAACGGTCTTGATGTTTTTCTTTCTAAAGAGCTACAGAAAACCATTACCAAGTTTCAGAGTGGTGACATCTTGATGGCCACCGTCTCAGGCCACCCAGATCACTGTGCAAAGGTAGACTTTCTGGTCTGGCCTGAGCCAGGGAAACAGCCTCCAGGCCGGCGTCCTCAGCCTGGCTCTGTGCACTCACTGCTTGGAGGCCTGCCAGTCTTCTGGAGTCCATCTCACACCAAAGTCTCCTGGCATCTCCATGTTGAAACTTCTCCAGGTAATCCTACAATGCCATCAAGATTGAGAACTGCCATGGTACATGCATGGTCAGCTATGTGGCGGCAGGGTCTTCTTTTTGGTATCCTATCTTTTTACTACTTGTCTTAGTCTATTTGGGCTAATATTAAAAAATGCCATAAACTGGCAACGTATGAACAACAGAAAGTTATTTCTCAGAGTTGTAAAACCTTGGAAGTACAAGACCAAGGTAAATCTGATGTCTGATGAGGGTCTACTTTCTGGCTTCTAGATGGTTTAGAGCTGGCGTCTTCTCACTGTGTCCTCATGTGGCAGAAGGGGTGAGGCAGCTCCATGAGCCTTTATTATAAACACCAATCCCATTCATGAGGGCTGCACTCTCATGACCTAATCACTTATCAAACAATCCATCTCCTAAGGCAACCTTTAAGCTGTGGGACTTCAACACATGAATTCTGGGAACACACAAATAGGCCATCATTCTACCTCTTACCTTTGACCCTATATTTAAAATAGGGTTTGGACTAATATTAAATAAAGAAAGGATGGTAGAAAGGAAGTACATGAATGAACATATTTTTAATGTTCATTCCACTATTTCCAGCATTGCTATTCCTAAATAAAGTGCTCTGCTCGCTATGGAAGTCAGTCTGGAGATTCCTCAGAAACCTGAATATAACCTTACCATACAACCCAGCCATCCCACTCCTTGGAATTTACCCAAAGGAAATTAAATTGGCAAACAAAAAAGCTGTCTGCAAATTAATGTTTATTGCAGCTCAACTCACAATAGCTAAGACCTGGAACCAACCCAAATGCCCATCAACAGTAGACTGGATAAAGAAATTATGGGGCCGGCGCCGCGGCTCACTAGGCTAATCCTCCGCCTAGCGGCGCCGGCACACCGGGTTCTAGTCCCGGTCGGGGCGCCGGATTCTGTCCCGGTTGCCCCTCTTCCAGGCCAGCTCTCTGCTGTGGCCAGGGAGTGCAGTGGAGGATGGCCCAGGTGCTTGGGCCCTGCACCCCATGGGAGGCCAGGAAAAGCACCTGGCTCCTGGCTCCTGCCATCGGATCAGCGCGGTGCGCCGGCCGCAGCGCGCCGACCGCGGCGGCCATTGGAGGGTGAACCAACGGCAAAGGAAGACCTTTCTCTCTGTCTCTCTCTCTCACTGTCCACTCTGCCTGTCAAAAAATAAAAAAAAAAAAAAAAAAAAAAAAGAAATTATGGGACATGTACTCTATAGAATACTATACAGCAGTCAAAAACAACGAAATGCGGTCATTTGCAACAAGATGGAGGAATTTGGAAAACATCATACTGAGTGAATTAAGCCAGTCCCAAAGGGAAAAATATCATATGTTCTCACTTATCGGCGACAACTAACTGAGCACCAAAGGGGAAACTTGTTAAAGAGAAATGGACAGTATGAGAAACAGTGACTTGATCAGCTCTTTTCCTGATGGCTGATGTACAATGTAATACTTTATACATTTAATATTTTATGTTCTAGTACCATTGGTTGAACTCTGTAATTAACACACAATTATTCTTAGGTGTTTAAATTTTAACTGAAAAGTGATCCCTGTTAGGAATTTGGAAAACATTATGCTGAGTGAAATAAGCCAATCCCAAAGGGACAAATACCATATGTTCTCCCTGATCGGTGACAACTGAGCACCAAAAAGGAAACCTGTTAAAGTGAAATGAACACTATGAGAAATGGTGGCTTCATCAGCCCTTGCCCTGACTGTAGATGAACAACTCAATATGTTATCCCTCTTAATATTTTTTTGTTTGTTCTACTTAATACTTTTGGTTGAATACTGTAATCAATACACAGTTATTCTTAAGTGCTGAAACTTAACTGAAAAGTGATCGCTGTTAAATATAAGAGTGGGAATAAGAGAGGGAAGAGATGTGCAATTCGGGACATGCTCAAGCTGACTTACCTCAAACGGTAGAGTTAGAAACATACCAGGGGGATTCCAATTCAATCCCATTGAGGTGGCATGGACCAATGCCATCTCACTAGTCCCAGTGATCAATTTCTGTTCACAATTGATCATAATGATAGGACTAAGAACCAAAGGGATCACAGAAACAAGAATAGTGTCTGCAAATACTAACTGATAGAATCAAAAAGGGAGAGAATGATCCAACATGGGAAGTGAGATACACAGCAGACCCATAGAATGGCAGATGTCCTAAACAGCACTCTGGCCTCAGAATCAGCCCTTAAGGCATGCAGATCCAGCTGAAAAGCCCATGAGAGTATTGCTGGCATGGAAAGCAAAGACACTCTGGGGGAAAAAAAAAAACCTAAATGAAAGATCTCTGCGAGTGAGATCCCAGTGGAAAGAATGGGTCATCAAAGAAGGAGGTACCTTTCTCTGAAGGGAGGAGAGAACTTCCACTTTGACCATGGCCTTGTCTAAATATGATCAGAGTCGGTGAACTCAGGGGGCTTCCATAGTCTTGGCAGCGGCAGCTCATGACAAGAGCCTAGGGTGATTACTGATGCCATAAAGAAGAGTGTCAATTTGTTAAGTCAACAACAGGAGTCACTGTGCACTTACTCCTCATGTAGGATCTCTGTCCTTAATGTGCTGTACATTGTGATTTAATACTATAACTAGTACTCAAACAGTATTTTTCACTTTATGTTTCTGTGTGGGAGCAAACTGTTGAAATCTTTACTTAATATATGCTAAACTGATCTTCTGTATATAAAGAGAATTGAAAAAGAATCTTGATGTGAATGGAAGGGGAGAGGGAGCGGGAAAGGGGAGGGTTGCGGGTGGGAGGGACTTTATGAGGGGGAAGCCATTGTAATCCACAAGCTGTACTTTGGAAATTTATATTCATTAAATAAAAGTTTTTTTTAAAAAAAGAATTATGCTCACTATGCTGTTGATGCAGGCTCTCTCTCTTTTAAAAAGCAGCACTCCCAACTTTGAGATACACACATGACTGCCCAGCTGGGGACCACATCTCCCATCTTCCTCAGCAGATTGTTCTGGCCATGTGAAAAAAATGCTGACTAATGGGATGTGATCCACCCCTACAAGTGCAAGTTCTAAGTCCTCAGAGACTAGCATGGTTGTCTTTCACCTCTTCTGTCCCTCACCCAAGACTGATACCTTGACCCAGATTGTGCGGTTCAGTTTCCATATCAAAGACAAAAGCAACAGCACTGGGAAGGTGAAGCCACAAGAAAACGCTGTCAGATGGAAAAGCATTCGTATAACAACCAGATTTCACTAGACAAAGACAATAATTTACTTTTCATACCAGTCAGGAGACAAATAATAGCTGCATGTATACTTTATTTTAATAACCAGCCAGAAGAAATAATGTCAACAGATGAGTAATGTCATATTTTAATTCAATATGTGTTTCCCTCTAATATTTTAACATCAAAATTCCTTGGGAAGCTCATGTATTTCAGGTCAAGTTAGCATGTGGAATATTATGTTTTTATTATAGAAATCTCACATTATTTCATGAGCGTATGACAAATCATATTTAATAAGAGATTGATTAGACAAAAGATGCAAATAAGTTCTGCAGGTTCTGTGGGGTGTTCATGTTGCATCTTAAAAGAAATAAGCTACAGTGCAGCATTTGGTACAACACTGAGATCCTTATTTGTGGTGTGCATGGAGCCCCAAAACACAATGCTTCATTTCTCCCAATGACCAATGACTGTTGGTGACAGATGGGTTATGAAAATGTTTTAGCTGCTCTAAAAAGGTGTTCTCGAGTTTTGCTCATCTTTCTGTTTAAATCAAAGCTATTTAGACTGCTTAAGCACAAAATACAACAATAAAAAAATCAGAGTTTGTGAGAAGGAGCAGGTGAGTGTTCACCCCAGCTGGCACACTGCAGCCTTCCGTTGTTAAATAAGCTTGTGAGAATGCTTTTCATCTCCGAAATGAAACTCACTCCTGCTGGGCAGAATTAAATGTGTTAAAGCACCAAAATCCATTGGACCCTTTACATGTCTGTGCCTGCAAACTCCTGAGACATCCAGACCAATGAAGCACAGGAGACACCAGGCAGCTACACGTCCTCAGGAGGAATTTTCACCCAGCACATATGTGTGGCCCGCACAAAGTTGACTCCCCTAAGAATGTCCACACCTGCATACATCAAGTCTGTTAGTATGTGACCTTGTATCACAAGAGAATTTGCAGGTGTGATTAGATTAAGAATCTTGAGAAGAGGCAGTTATCCTGGATTATGTCCAATAAATTCACAAGGGTCCTTGTAAGAGGGAGGCAGGAAGGTCAGAGTCACAGAAGGAGATGAGGTAATGAAAGCAGAGTTTGGAGTGACAGGGGCTGCAAGACAAACAGTGCTGCAGCCTGGACAGTCTACAAAAGGCAAGCAAAGAGCCTCGGGGGAATGCAGCCCTGTGGACACCCTGATCTTACCCCAGTAAAGCTCATTGCAGACATAATGCCTCTGGAATTCTAAGATAATAAATTTGTGTCCTTCGAAGCAACTGCATTTGTGGATATTCCTTTCAGCATCCAAGGGAAACTGTCTTTTTGTTAATGGAAAAAAGTTAACTATGATCTTTGTATTATATTTTATAACTAAGTCACCAAGGATAGTAGACCAAAATTACAACAGTAAGATCCCTTCAAAACATAGAATGTTTTTGTAACCTCGAAGTAGAAAAAATATTTTGTAGAGAAGACACAAAAAGAGAAACTAGACATTATAAAAAATACAAACAACATCTGCTAATCAGAAGAAAGTTCAGAGACCCACAACATGACACAACAGGTTAAGTCACCGCTTAAGATACTGGTGTCCCATATCAGAGTGCTGGTTTGAGTCCCGACTGCTCCACTTCTAGTTAATGTACCTAGGCAGAAGAAGATGGCCCAAGTACCTTATCCATGTTGGAGACCCAGATGGAGTTCCTGGCTCCTGGTTTCAGCCTAGCCCTGACCTGGCTATTAAAGCCATTTGGGGAGTGAACCAGTGGATGGAAGATTCTCTCTCTCTCTCTCTCTCTCTCTGTGTCACTCTATCGTTTTCTCTTCTTCTCTGTCACACTGACTTTGAATAAATATGTAAATGAATGGATGAATTGTTTTAAAGATTTATTTATTTGAAAAGCAGAGTTAAAGAGACAGAAAGAGGGAGAGACAGAGAAAGAGAGAGATCTTCCATCTACTGGCCCATTCCCCAAATAGTCACAATGGTTGGAGCTGGGCCAATCTAAAGCCAGGAGCCAGGAGCTTCTTCCAGGTCTCCCACATCGGTGCAGGGGCCTAACTACTTAGGCCATCTTCTGCTACTTGCCCAGCACATTAGAAAGGAACTGAATCGGAAGTGGAGCGGCCAGGACTTGAACCGGCATCCATATGAGGTGCCAGTGCAATAGATGGTGCCTTTATCTGCTATGCCACAGTACCAGCTTCATGGGTGAATGTTAAAAAAAAAGGAAGTTCAGAGGAAACCCCAGGTGAGAGGGCATATTTATAATAGGTATATCTGGCAAGTGACTTAGATACAAAATATATAATGAAATTCTACAACTCAATAAAAGGATACACAACCCAAATTTTAAAATATGGGCAAATGACTTTAACAAGTACTTCACAAAACAAGTCAGATGGCCAATAATCAAATAAAAATGTGGTTAACATCATTAGTCATAAGGGGGATATAAATCACAACAAAGAACGTCAAGGATGTGGGACAAGTGGGATACTTACACATTGCTGGGGAAGATGAGTGATACAACTACTTTTAAAACAGCCCATTAGGTTCTCCTAACATTGATATTCTATAGTAACTGGTCTGTATCTCCCATATGGCACAGTAATTACACTCCCAGGTGTTTACCCAGAGAAAACGAAACTATCTTTCTACACAAATGCGTGTACATGAATGGTCATAGAAGCTTTACTTATATTAGTTCTGAACTGGAAACAACGCAAATATCTACCAACAAATAAATGGAAGAACAGACTCCAGTGTATCCATGCAATGGAATAGTATGTGGCAGGAAGAAGAAATAAACCACTGCCACATGGAACAACAAGGGTGAATCTCTAAAGCATGATTTGGGATAGGCATTTCTCGTAAAGTTTAAGGTACTACTTGGCACATTCACATCCCAAATCAGAAGTTCTGGGTTTAAGACCTGAAGCCACTCCCAGCTTCCTGCTAATGTGCATCCTGGGAGGGAGCAGACGTTAGCTCAAATAGTTGGGTTCCTGCCACCCACATGGGAGAACAGGATTGGATTCTGGGCTCCTGGCTTCAGCCTGGTCCAGTCCTTGCTAAGAAGGCATTTGGGGATGAACCAGTAAATGAGACATCTCTCTCCCTGTTTCTCTCTCTTTGTCAAATAGATAGAAACTTTAAAAAAAATTCTGAGAGGTGATGTCACACATAGAAGAATATGATCTGAATAATTTAATTAGAACAAAATTCTGTAATAGCAAACTCAAGTCCAATTTTTAGTGATAGATAGTAAATCATTGAGTCTCTGGGGTCAGAAGATCTGGTGGCTAGAAAGAGGCAGATATTTTGAGGGTGGGGCGTGTCACAGAAATCTTCCGTATCTTGATTGCAGTGGCTGCTCAATGGTAAATACATTTGTCAAAACTCATTTAACTGAGTACATTTTAATTGTGTAAATTATTCTCCAATCAAGTAGATTTAAATGTTGTAAATGCCAAAAGTACAAGTATGAAGGACGGTGCTAATAAGGTTAAAGGCATCCAGCAAGAAATTAAGAATGAGATACTCCTTTGTGTTAGAAAGCAAGGGAGGGGCCGGCGCCTTGCCTCACTTGGTTAATCCTCCGCCTGGGCACCGATTCCAGTCCTGGCTGCTCCTCTGCCAGTCCAGCTCTCTGCTGTGGCCCGGGAAGGCAGTGGAGGACGGCCCAAGTACTTGGGCCCCTGCACCCACATGGGAGACCAGGAGGAAGCACCTGGCTCCTGGCTTCGGATCATCATAGCTCCAGCCTTAGTGGCCATTTTGGGGGTGAACCAAAGGAAGGAAGACCTTTCTCTCTCTCTCTCTCACTGTTTATTTCTATCTGTCAAATAAAAAAAAAAAAAAAAGCAAGGGAGTCACCAAGGCAACAGCAGGTCTGGTGAAACAGCACTGGGGAGGCATGAAGAGTCTCCCACGCACCAAAGATAAGGCAATTTAATCATCCAAATGGATAGTAAGTACCGTTGGCTAAAACAGATTTATCATTCAAAACCAACACTGCCATGATTTCAATGTTCTGCTCCCTCAGAAACATGATGAAATTTAATTGAGTGGGGCTGGTGCTGTGGTGTAGTGGATAAAGCTGCTGCCTGCAGTGCCAGCATCCTATATGGGTGTCGGTTCGAGTCTTGGCTATTCCACTTCTGATCCAGCTCACTGCTATGGCCTGGGAAAGCAGTAGAAGATGGCCCAATTGCTTGGGCCCCTGCACCCATGTGGGAGGCCCAGAAGAAGCTCCTGGCTCCTGGCTTTGGATTGGCATAGCTCTGGCCATTGTGGCCAACTGGGGAGTGAACCAGAGGATGGAGGACCTCTCTCTCTGCCTCTCCTTCTCTCTGTGTGTAACTCTGATTTTCAAATAAATAAGTCTTAAAAAAGAAAAGAAAATCAATTGAGGTAATAAATATAAAATACTTAAAAAAAAGAAATTTAACTGACTATGTAATATTAAGCAATGAGACCTTTAAGAGGTGATCCATTAAGCTGTTCTGTCATGAATGAATGAATTAATCCATTCGTGTGGTTAATGGATTCATGGGTTAAGGGGCAAGAGGTTTATCCTGAGTCTGAGTCTGGCATACACACTGTCTGGCTAGGTCTCTCTTGTGTCTCTTGCCACACTGGGACTCTGTCAGTGGGAAGACCACCACCTGATGCAGCCCCTTAACCTTGAGTG
This sequence comes from Oryctolagus cuniculus, assembly GCF_964237555.1. Classification (NCBI taxonomy): domain Eukaryota; kingdom Metazoa; phylum Chordata; class Mammalia; order Lagomorpha; family Leporidae; genus Oryctolagus; species Oryctolagus cuniculus. The sequence continues at coordinate 5,813,404 of NC_091433.1, read as the reverse complement.
ATATCTATGAGCCAAAACAAAGCTCTGTTCTTAATAACTTACCCAGTCTATTGTGTTGTGTTGTTAGCAACAGAAAATGGACTAAGACAAATGGATTCCATAATGAGAGAGGGAAAGAAGAGAGAGAGACAGAGACAAAGATAAAGAAAGACAAAACCTTTTTGGACACCATTGGATGTAGATGGAAAATTAGATCATCAACTTCATTGCCTGAACCAGAAAGTAAAGGAAAAAATTGTCTATCTTGCATTTCCTGTGCAAATTATATGTCACAAAAAACAAATAGCTTCACAAAAGAATTCCAGCAAATAGACATGAAAAGATTCAAATAATCAATAATTAATTATATTTGCCCAGAAACCTTTTATGTAAGGAATATAAACTTAGGAACATAGTGACTTTTGCCTTTGTACCCACCCTCTGACCCATATGCTCACCCTTCTTCTTCCTCCCTCTCCTAGTCTCATTCTTATTTTTTACTAAGATCTATTTTCAGTTAACTTTATACTAAGTAAAGAGTTCAACAAACAGGAAGGAAAAAAAAAAAAAAAAAACCTGTTCCCCAACAGTTGAGACAAGGGCTGTTCAAAGCCATTGTATCTCAAAGTGCAAAGTGTCAATTTCACTTCTATCGATTACCTTTTAGGTGCTCTATTAGTTATCACAGATTGGGGAGAACATGCAGTATTTGTCCTTTTAGGACTGCCTTATTTCATTAAGTATGATGTTTTCCAGTTTCAACCATTTTGTTGCAAATGACAGAATTTCATTTTTTTCACTAGGCAGTATTCCATAGTGCACTTAACCTATAATTTCTTTATCTAGTCTTCAGTTGATGGCATTTGGGTCAATTACATATCTTAACTATTGTAAATAGAGCTGAAATAAACATGTAGGTACAGATAATTCTTTCATATGCTTATTTCATTTCCCTTGGGTAAGTTCCTAGGAGTGGGATGGCTGGGTCATATGATAGGTCTATATTCAGGTTTCTAAGGTATCTCCATACTGTTGTCCACTGTACCAGTTTACATTCTCAGTAATAGTGGATTAAGGTACCTTCTTCCCTATATCCTGGCCTGCATTTGTTGTTTGTTGATTTCTATATGAAAGCCATTCTAACTGGGGTGAGGTGAAACCTCCTTGTGGTTTTGATTTGCATTTCCCTGACAGCTAATGATCCTGAGCATTTTTTCATGTGTCTGTTGGCCATTTGGATTTCCTCTTTTGAAAAATGTCTGTTTAAGTCCTTTGCCCATTTCTTCATGGGTTGTTTGTTTCATTGTTGAGTTTCTTGATGGCTACATATATTTGGATTATTAATCCTTTATCCGTTGCGTAGTTTGCAAATTTCTCCCATTCTGTCAGTTGCCTCTTCACTTTGTTGAGTGTTTCTTTTGCAGTGGAGAAGTTTCTCAATTTCATTATTTTAAAACGCTAAATACGGGCTAAGGCAGTGACCATGATTGACTGGACAATTAGTGAAAATCTATTTCACTCTATTATTACTAGTAAATTATAATAATGACATTGAGCTATCAAAGTGGTACGACAAGCATTGTGTACCCCTTGGAGTGGTGCAATGTGAAGTAAACTAGGAATGAAGTGTTGTTGCTCAAAATGCCAAACTTGAATCTTATCAAGCTTGTAGTGCTGACTTCCATAGATAGGAGTATGGAGAGAATAAAAGAAGATGTTAAATGCTACCACCAGGGAACAAACAGACAAATCCAGATTGTAAACTATCTACAGAAAACCTAAGCCAATATATACAACAGTAATATGACAAAAAGGAAAAAAAATGAAAGTGGGTAGATTGTATTACCCTAACCATATGTAAGTATGCATGGCAGATTCAAGAGGATGGAACAGACAATGGAACGCAACAGGAAGCTCAAGATTCCTCACTTAACAAGAGTACGTTTGAATCACTGGGGAAAATGTAAAGCTAATCAATAAATGTTTTGTGACAATTAGATAAATATTAGGTAATAACAAATTTGTTTTCACTGCATCATAAAATGTGAGTATAGGGGCAGGCATTCAGCACAGCGATTGAAGATGTCACTTGGGACACTGGCATTCCAGTACTGGAGTGCCTGGATTTGAGTCCTGGCTCTACTCCTGACTCTTGCTTCCCACAATACTCACCCTGAGAGACAGTAGATTGTGGTTCAAGTAACTGGGGCACTGCCACGCTGTGAGAGACCCAGATTGAGTTACTAGCTCCTGGCTTTGGCCTTGCACATCCCTGGCTGCTATGGGCATTTGGAGAGTAAACCAGCAGATAGGATATTTCAAGCTCTCTTTCTCTCTGCTTTTCAAATAAATAAAATATACTAATAAAAACGTATTTTAAAAAGTATGCATAGAATGAGTACCTTAAAATAAAAATACTATTGTGATGTCACACAATAATCTGAATAGGAAGGCCTTCCTTGTTAAAACAGAATGCAAAATCCTTAAAGAGCAATCATCATAATTTAAGATAAAAATGTTACTAAGATGTGATTTTTAAAATGTGGAAATCAAACACACAACTGGGGAAAAAAGCTTCCAATTTACATGATAGACAATGCATTAATATAAAGAACTCCTACACATACAAACGTCATCTCTGGATGAATCAAAAACTTCAATGTAAGACTTAAAGGATTAAGTTACCAGTAGAAAACGGGAGAAATACTTCAAGACACTGATGTAGGCGATCATTCTTTGGGTAAGATCCCAAGTGTGTAGGCAACAAAAGCAAAACTCGACAAAGGGGATTTTTTTCAAAGAACTTTCTGCACAGCAAAGAAACAATCAACAGAGTAAAAAACATCTGACAGAATGGGAGAAAATATTTGCAAGATACTTAACTGACAAAGGTTTGACATCCAGAATACATAAGAAACTAAACAACACAGAAACAACCAATCCAATTAAGAAATGGCCAAAGGATCTGAACAGAAATTTCTTGAAAAAAGAAATATAAATTGTAAACAAATATTTGAAAAAAATCTTCATATCACTAGCCAGCAGGAAAATGCAGTCAAAACCACAATGATCTATCACCTCACCCCTGTTGGAATGGCTATTATCAGCAGACAAAAATTAGCAAATGATGACAAGGATGTGGAAAAAGGGGAACTCTTATACCCTATTGATGAGAATGTCAATTAGCACAACCAGCATGGAAAATAGTATGGAGATTCCTGAAAAAGCTAGATACCTTAAAAAGCTGATATCATATATTAACCATACTATTGCACCATATTTACTGCCACACTGTTCATAATAGCCAAGATACAGAATCAGCCAAGGTACCTCTAATCAGCTAAATGGAAACAGAAAATGTGGTATATATACACAATAGGATATTATTTAGCCATAAATAAAAATGAAATGCTTTCATTTGCAGCAAAATGGATGAAACTGGAGGACATCATGTTAAGTGAAATAAGCCAGAGACAGAAAGACAATCAATACATGTTCTCTCTGATATGTAGAAGCTAAAAATATTCAGTCAGAACACAGAGTAGCAATTACTAGAGGACAGGAGCAGTGAGAGAATAGAGGGTGTTTGGATAATGGATACCAAATACAAGGTGATTGAAGGAATAAGTTCCTACTGTTACACAGCAGAACTGGGTAACCATGATTCACAGTACATGTTTTATGAATAAATAGAAGAAAGGAGTTCCAAGGCTCAGACACAAAGTAATGTCACAGAAGGGAAAATGTTGATTACCCTGAGTTCATCAGTACACATTACATAAATGCACTGAAATGCCACACATTCTAGCCAATAAATGTGTTGAATTATTAACAAAAAAGAAGAATAAGAAAAATCTGCTAATGTATTAAAAAAAAAACTCCTACAAGTCAGTAACTGATAACTCTAAAGGAAATGCAAAAAAGAAACAAACCTTGCTTTTCTCACAAAAAAGAAACAATCAATTCAAAGGAAAAACATGAGGAATTAGCACAGAAAATATGTAATATTTTTGCAATAACATTCAAATAGCAGAGACATAAATAATAGTAATAATAATCCCTAATACATAAAATATATATTGTGTAATGTATTATGTAATATATATAATAAAAATATCCAATACTCAGCTCACAGAAGAGGAAAAATGCTAAGATTGATCGTGGACACTGTTGGCAAGCTAATGGAGAAATGAGTTCCTCTGTTACACTTATTGTGCAGGAAAACCTTCCCCACTTTTCATTGCCCTTTTTTTTTTTTTTTTTTTTTTTTTTTGACAGGCAGAGTTAGACAGTGAGAGAAACAGAGAGAAAGGTTTTCCTTCTGTTGGTTCACCCCCCAAATGGCCGCTACGGCCAGCACTGCACCAATCCCAATCCAGGAGCCAGGTGCTTCCTCCCAGTCTCCCATGCGGGTGCAGGGACCCAAGCACTTGGGCCATCCTCCACTGCCTTCCCAGGCCACAGCAGAGAGCTGGACTGGAAGAGGAGCAACCGGGACAGAATCCGGATCCCAACTGGGACTAGAACCTGGGGTGCTGGCGCCGCAGGTGGAGGATTAGCCAGGTGCGCCTCAGCGCCGGCCCACTTTTCATTGCCCATTAACATAATGCACCTTGCTCTGGCTCTCACTCGCTCATTCCTACATGACAATAATTAATCTGATTAGAGAGCTTGGACAATGGAACTTAAAGACTGTGTAACTTGGCCTCTCTCCTTTGAGAGTAGACAGTTCAAAATCATCAGGCTTTCTGCTTTACAACTCTGGAGTATTTTCTGGCTGTGTAGTTGAGAGATCAAGGTGGGCAGGGCTGGGGAGGGCTGCCCCAATCCAGACATTCTGAAAGAGAAGTGCATCTAATTCTGGGATTTGGGATAGAACAATTTTTTGCCTGCTTGCTATGATCTGAATGCTTGTTTCTCCTCAAAATTCATTTGTTGAAAATCTAGCTCCCAAGATAATGGTATTAGGAAGTGAGTCCTTTTGGTAGGTGATTAGGTCATAATGATTCAGAGATTAGTACTCTTGGAAAAGAGAGCCCAGAAAGCGTCCTGGTTCACTCATGTGAGGACACAGTGAGAATTTACCACGCATGAGGAACAAATCCTTACCTGGCACTGAGTCTCTGGGGCCTTGATTTTGGACTTCTCAGCTTCCAGAAGTGTGAGAAACCAACTTGTGTTGTTTATAAGCTTCTCTCAGTTTATGGTGTTCGCTATAGCAATGTGAATAGACTAAGATCCCAACAGAAGTAAGCCACTCAATCTAAGTCTAATTTTCGAGTAGAAAATTGGAAATTTGCCTCTAACATATCAGTCTATGCATCTATTGCCAAATAGCAAATCTCTGTAAACTTGGTGAATCAGAATTATTTCCACCTATCAGGGTTCAGTGTATCAACTGTGTTCCCATGGGCAGATCTCTCATCAGTTGCAATCCGGTAACAGCTGGAGTTGGACTCACTTGAAGGCTCAACTGTGCTGGCCATCTCTGATGACTCCCGCAGAGTTCTATCATCCAGTGATGGCTTGCAGCTCGTGGTATCCAGAAATGTCGATCGGAACAGCTTCTCACATGGCTTGGGTGTTTTACAGCTTTGCAGCCCTCTCTGAGTGCGTACTTCCTGAGACTGAGGAGGCTGAGATACCTGAGCAGAAGTTGTATGGCTCTGTATGGCCTAGATCTGAAGTTCCTGCACATCAGTTTTGTCACATTCTTTTGGCCAAGGCAACTCACTCAGGCCAGTCCAGCTTGGAGAACAGAATAAGGCCCTCCATTCTAAGGTGAAGCAGAGCATGCAAACACAGATGGGGATGGAAAAGTAGTAGTCTTCTCTGATGTCTGCTGCACACAACTGCATTCTCTCGTTCAGTCACTTTAGAATTCAGATCTGGAAAAAGAGCTTTTTTTTGGGCTGCAGTAAAAAACTGTTCTTAGGAATATCTTGATACAATCTGAAGGCATTGATTAAAATCCGAAGTAGTATAACCACTGCTATAAATTCTAGAACATCTCCGAAAAATTTACTTTTGTGTGTACCCAAAGAGATTTGCACAAGTGGTTAGTATCTGTCTTGTTTGTATTAGCAAGAGATACGATCAGTGAAAGTGGTCCCCATTCAGGTGATGAGTAAGAGCTATGATAGATTAGCATGTCGCTCCCCCACTTGCGGTGGAACGACACCGTCCTGGGTTTGCTGCCGCCCCCCCCCCCGCCACCTCTGCGGAGGGGCGGCACCCCTGCTGCTTCCCCCGCTTCCACGGAGGAGCGGCACACCGCCGGCCGGCTCTCTCAGGGGTGCTCAGATGTTCCTCAGATGTTCCTGGTGCATGTTGTCTCTCTCCTCCTTTATAGTCCTCTTCCACCAATCCCAACTCTGCTACCCACACGCCGAGTACGCTGCTCTCCTCCAATCAGGAACAGGGTCGGCTCTTGCAGCTTATTGGTCGAATTGGTGAGGCAGCTGTGTAGAAGTTGTCCATTCCCTCTCAGCGCCATATGGTGGGAGATCAGATGCATAGAATTAGTCTTAGTTCCAGCAATTTAGTCTAGTCTCGGTTGCTCCCCACATCAGCACATGCAATACTATGCAGAAGCTTAAAGGACTAAGGCAGATACACATCAATGCACTGAATAACAAAGGACCACATATACAACAGTAGTCCCAGAAGCATATAACACAGCTGAAAAATTCTGGTACCTGGTGACATTGTAGCTGCCGTAATGGACCACAGCTCATTACTCATGGGTTGTATCTCTGGTGATGCTGGTTCACACAAAACTACTGTACTGCTTGTCCTATAAAAATACAGCACAAGCACGAATATAGAGAGTATGATACTTGTTCATGATAATGAATGACTGTTCCTGGTTTGTGTATTTACTCTCCTAGACTTTTTTTTTTTTTTTTTTTGACAGGCAGAGTGGACAGTGAGAGAGAGAGACAGAGAGAAAGGTCTTCCTTTGCCGTTGGTTCACCCTCCAATGGCCGCTGTGGCTGGCGCACTGCAGCCGGCGCACCGCACTGATCCGAAGGCAGGAGCCAGGTGCTTCTCCTGGTCTCCCATGGGGTGCAGGGCCCAAGCACTTGGGCCATCCTTCACTGCACTCCCGGGCCACAGCAGAGAGCTGGCCTGGAAGAGGAGCAACTGGGACAGAATCCAGCGCCCCAACTGAGACTAGAATCTGATGTGCCGGCGCCACTAGGCGGAGAATTAGTCTATTGAGCACAGCGCCGGCCTCTCCTAGACTTTTATTATTAGTTTAGAATGTACTTCTTCAGATTAAAAAAAATTCACGTCGACTGAGTAATAGTCTCAGGCAGGCCCCAGAAATGGGTCTTGCTGTTACAGGAGTCGACAGCCCCATGCCAGTCAGTGCTCCTGAAGACCTTCCAGTGGACAAGATGTGGGGTAAAGACGTGGTATCAATGTCCCTGGCACTGTGTAGGCTGTGGCTAAAGGATGGGTTTGTGTCTTAATTTTTAACAAAGAAATTTTAGAGGACAAAAATATATACAGGGAGAAAAGCTTACAGAATGGGGATATAATGTACAAAATACTTTTGTACATCTGTCAAATGTATTTGTGTTTTAAGTTAAGTGTATTTGCAAAAGAATCCAAATGGCAAAATATTTAGAAAATTTATTAAAGAAAAATGTTTACAGTAACCTAAGAAATAGATTTTTACAAATTCTGTGTAGCCTGAGTGTCCCATGTGCATACAGGAATGGACAGCAATGTCCTAGGGCTTCACATTAATGCCCCAGTCACTCACTGACTCACCATAACTTCCAGTCCTGCGAGTTTCATTCATAGGAAGAGTCCTATGTGTGTGCACCATTGTGTATTTTATACCATATGTCACTGTACTTAATGTTTAGATATATTTAGGTACACAAGTACTTACCATTGTGCTGCTATTGCCTGTTGCACAGGCTTTTTTTTTTAAGATTTATTTACTTATTTGAAAGTCAGAGTTACACAGAGAGAGAAGAAGAGGCAGTGAGAGAGAGAGAGAGGTCTTCCATCCACTGGTTCCTCCCCACTTGGCCACAGCGGCCAGAGCTATGCCGATCTGAAGCCAGGAACCAGGAGCTTCCTTAGGGTTTCTCACACAGGTGCAGGACCCCAAGGACTTGGGCCATCTTCTACTGCTTTCCCAGGGCACAGCAGAGAGCCAGGTTGGAAGCAGAGCAGCCAGGGCTTGAACCGGCACCCATAGCGCCAGCCCCTGCACAGGTATTTAACAGTGAAGCAATGGGCTATACCATACAGGCAAGGTCTGTTAGCTATGCCATCCAGGCTTTGTGTGCTTATACTCCGTCACAGTCCCACTCTGAAAAAATTTGCTGACAACACATTGACCAGAATGTGCCCCCATCATTAAGCAGTGCAGGACTGTATATGAAAATGACATGGACACATTCCCACGACTTGTGCTGTGACTTGTCTCGCACATTTAATGTGATATGAGTAATGCAAAGATGTTACTAAAATTGACATATAATTTAACTGAAATGTAAGACCATACAGAACAATTTTAACAATGATTTGCTTTGGGAATATTCTGGGAGACAGATATCAAGGAAATCTTAAGACTAATCTATGTTTTATAATAAAACCATTACTATATGACTTCTGTAATTTTAAAATAAATATTGTAACATATAATGTACTATAGATCAATAAAAGCTATGATTTTTTAATGTTTTATTGATCTTTCTTGAATTTGACCAATCAACAGTAATGTGTGGGACCGGTGCTGTGGCACATAGGGCTAAGCCTCTGCTTGCTGTGCTGGGATCTCATATGGGCTCTGGTTCATGTCCCAGCTGCTCTCTGCTATTGCCTGGGAAAGCAGATGAAAATGGCCCAAGTGTTTGTGCCCCTGCACCTGCATGGGGGACCTGAAGAAGCTCCTGGCTCTTGGCTTTGATTCAGCTCAGCTCCCTCTGGCCATTGCAGCCTTTTGGGGAGTGAACCACGGACGGAAGACCTTTCTCTCTGTCTCTCCCTCTCTCTGTCTGTAACTCTACCTCTCAAAACAAACAAATAAAAAAATCTTCAAAAAAATATAATGTGCTTTTAAACAGATATAGCATATAATATCTGATAATAACATTGTACTTCAAGGTTTATAGGGGGTTAATATATAACACACTTTCTTTTCTAATTATGTTCAGAAGTAACTAAAAGATATAGGAATAGGATCCAATGGAGATCATTACTTAAGATTTAAAACAGATTAAAGCTAAGTTAGAGGACTTGACTTAAAAGCAAAGGCTAGATGAACTATACCCAATACTACTCTCCAGAAAAACACTTACCTTCCCATTATAGGAAGAGCTTGACAACTGGAGGACCCTCACATGTGGATCTGCCCCTACTAAATTACTACATAAAAGAAGGGAATGTATGGACCTGCAGTTTGCTTCAGTGTGTAGTACACATTATTCTAAAATAACCTCCCAAATTCCTGGCCTATTCCCAGATGTTCACTCAAACACTAATCTGGGCTGGTGCCAAGGCTCACTTAGCTAATCCTCCGCCTGCGGCGCCAGCACCCCGGGTTCTAGTCCCGGTTGGGGCGCTGGATTCTGTCCCGGTTGCTCTTCTTCCAGTCCAGCTCTCTGCTGTGGCCCAGGAAGGCAGTGGACGATGGCCCAGGTGTTTGGGCACTGCGCCCGCATGGGAGACCAGGAGAAAGCACCTGGCTCCTGGCTTCAGATTAGAGCAGCAGGCTGGCCACAGCTCACCGGCCATAGCGGCCATTTGAGGGGTGAACCAACGGAGGGAAGAAGACCTTTCTCTCTCTCTCTCTCTCTCCCCCCCTCACTGTCTAACTCTGCCTCTCCAAAATAAATAAATAAATAAATAAATAAATAAAACAAAACCACTAATCTGGAGGTTTCTGTGAAGGGATTTTGCAAATATAATTAAGGTTCAAAGTCAGTTGACCTTGCTCTGTTAGGGAGTCTATCCAGGAAGGCCTGACCTGAGTACTTGAGAACCGGTCAGTGGGTCAGAGACAGGAAGTCAGAGATGGGAAGCAGCTGTTGATGCCTTGAAGGTGAAGTCCTACAGCAAAGTGCAGGCAGCTCTGGTTTCTGAGGGTGCCCCTGGTGGACCATCAATACGGAAAGTGTCCACCTGAGTTCTCCCAATGAAACAGAGAGCTTGGAGGCGGCTATTTCTCCAGAGCCTGTAAACAGGACCCGAGCTGTTGCCTTGATTTCAGTCTTGTGCTACCCTGAGCCAAGAACCCAGCAGCTCCGTGCCAGACCCTGACCTTCACAGCTGGGAGCCCATCAGTGATTGCTGTTTGTAGAAATGTGCTGCACCATAGGAAAGAGATGAGGAAGACACCCGGAAAGAGTTAAACCACGAGGTATCCAACGCAAACGTGGAAGACAGACTGAGGGAGTGGAAAGGGGTCCACAGGTGACTTGAAGAGGGGTTCCGTCCCATGCAAACAGGGTGACAGGGAGAAGTGCTTTGTCCTAACGAGGGAGCCCTCAGCATCAGCTCCAGACAGGCGCTTCCTTACTGGTGCTCTCAGAGGTATTCTCTCAGCAGGACACGCCTGCCATGCGGGACTTTCTCAGGCATTACAAGATGTTTGCATCCCCTGCCCCACACCCCGACTAATTGTCCAGTGTTCAATCATTGTGACAACCAGACACCCTCCAGCATTTCCCTGTGCCCTGGAGGGTGACCTCACCAAGAAGCTGAACCTCATTATTTGACAAATGAAGAAACTGACGACAGGGGACAAAAACTGCCTTTGGGAAGGTCTCACAGCCCTATGGTGGGAGACGGGGTTCCCAGCAGACTGCTTTTGCAAACGGAAGTCACCCACGGTACTGCTTACCGTGAGCTGCTCACCACCGCAGGCACTGGCCACTCCTGTCTCCCTCAGACACTTCCTCCAAGCGAGTGCAGACCCCCCCTGCTCAGGAGAGCTTTCAGAGCCCCCCTGTGTAGAGTGCAGGCCCCTCCCCCATGCCAGGATGTCCTGTTTGTCTTCCTTCTCTGAGTTATCCTTTGACTGAAGGTCTCCTGACAGGCTATGCAGTTCACAATTTGTTTTTTTCTTGTCCTTCTAAATTACAGCTAAATAATCAACTCCCAGAGTGAAGGACCCCAGTCTGTTTTGTTCCCTGGTGTGTGCCCACTCTTGTGTCATGACCTGACACCTGGTAGGTGTTCAATATTTGGTGAACGGATAAAGGAGTGAAGCTGTTTCTCCAAGTATTCTTGCACACTGTTTGGAGAGAAAAATAAATCTTAGAAAGTAGTAAAATTACATTGTGCTTACCAATAACCATCTCAGAGAAGCAACTATGAGAAAGGTGGCAAAGAAGTTTATGAAAATAAGGAAGGAGTTTTTATGCTAGATTTTATAAAACTAACGTATGTAATGAAGGGATTTATTTTCTCAACCAAAAATAGCATCCTTAATATAAATGTGATACATTAATTATGTGTTTTCTATGTAAATTAGGTCTTGACCAGTTTAGAAAGTGATAATATGCATTTATATCTTTTTAATTTTCCAGTAAATTATTCATACATTTTTGCCTCTCCCTGCCCACTCTCTAGACTAACAAGGTCAACAGTGGGGATGATTCTTTAAAGAGAATGCCAAATTTCAAAAAATTGAACCCATTGTGTACTGAATCTAGTCTGTTTTTAAAAATACTGAGAACTTACTAGATGTTTTGATAGGTTTGATATGGAATAGGCAGGCAGCTAGTTTGGGATCCCTGAGCTAGAAGTCACAATCCTCTCCCCACCTGATACCCTCTACCATTTATTATAATTCTGTCCTCCTCTTAGTCGATCAAAATGCCCTCTTTCCTGGGATGTACCTGCTTCATCTGGGACTTGGGGGGAAGTGCCATGAATATACGGATATTAAGCTCCATGGGGCATTTATGGAGGTGCCAGGTGGCTTCATGCTTCTAGAGGCACTGAGAGCATATGCAAAAAATATTGTTAACAATCACAGTGTGTATGGTTTGTCACACAGATAGACTGAATATTTTGAAATCTTAATCATAACCATTTGAAGAGAGTTCATATCTTATTTCAATTTATCTCATTTTTTAAATCTTTATTTTTCCCACATGGCAAAAGTCCTTAGAAAATAACAGAAAGGAAACAAAGTTTTTGCAACATGTTTTCTCTTTGCTGTATTTCAAGACTATTTCAAGTGGTAAACAAGACCGGTGGTAACTTGCCGTGAAATTTGCTAGCATCAACATTCATGTTCATATCTATCCTTTTTCTCATAACTGAAATTATTTTCCCTGAAAAGGGAAGAAATAAAAATGCATAAGTTTGCTGCCTTCCTGAATATTTTAATCAGAGAGTTTGGTGTGAAGTTGAATAAAATAGCACTCAGTTGTCCTCCCACATTAACAGCATATGATTTAAACATACCAGGGATGCTTTCTTCTCATATAAAGATCAGCTTTTAAAACATATATTAGATAGACTTTCTAGCACCCAGAGTGATTGGTCACTAAGCAAACATTGACGTGAATTCTTGTGATGGCCCTGTAATGCCAAAGGTCACATTACAATCAACTCCAGGAGCACTTAGGGTGTTGAGGAGAAAGGGAGAGGGTGACTATTTCCAGATAATTTAACTCACACACCTAGGGGACTGACACGTGTTGTAGTGAAGGGGCCTTTACTTCACACACCAGCACCAGCTCATGGTAAAAACTAATTAAAAACTTTATTCATTTGTTTAAGAATTGCTGGGTATGTTTCAAGGGCCCAGTTGTTGAAATACGCCAGGAAGAATTTTTTGTGCCTTGAGGAATGGGATTGATGAATTTAGGGAATTAAAGTGAACAGGAGGGCAGAGCAAATTGGAAGCATCTTAAACAGGGCATTGGTCAGGAAGATCTGAGCTCTGAGCTGCAGACTGGTCTCACGGTTAGTGTTTTCTGCAGTGGATTCTGCAACTATGAAGCTTGCAAAGAGATAGATTTCATATCTCTCACCAAGGGAACCCTGCAAGAGGTCACCTGAAGGAGAATGCTGGTGAAATGAATATCTGGGCCAGAAAGCAGTGGGAAAGTCAAGGGAAAGGAGGCACAAAGACCCAGCAAACAGTGATGGCGCCACATGGGTTACAAAAGGAAGGTGACCCACTAAGACAGGATAATAAGGGGTTAGAAAACCCAGCTGAGCCATCCCAAAGGAATATTGGAACAGGAAAGGAAAATTTAGCAAATCGAAATGCTATTTTAAGCTTGGAACATTTCAAAGCTGAGGATGGACCCCCCTGGGAAACACAGGGTGAAGGGACGGGCACCCTGCGGCTCTTAGAAGTGCACGCTTCCGAAACACCAACAGCCTCAGCTCCGGCATCCAATGCAGGTGACTCTGGGCGGGGGCTGGGACGCTGGTCTAACCATGCAGCACCTGTCCTGGCAATCAGACGGCACCAAGTTTGCTGTCATGACCTGGAGCACTTGCCCTCGAGAGTCACAATGTGAACTTGCAACACACACTGGCACAGCTCCAGGGCTCCAGAAAGAAGTTCAAGGGAAAAACGGGAAACCAGAAGCTCCGAGGAAGGCCTTGCTTGGCCGCGCCGGAGCTCATGACTATCCCCAGCCTTGGCAGCTCCCTGATAAATTCTAGAATCAGCTCATCACCTCATGAAGCAGTTGTGATTTTGGTTGACATAGTACAGTGAATCAATGTTGAGATTATTGGTATCTACACGGAATGAATTCTGAATTCACTGGGTATAATACATAGCTCTCTTTTTCTTTTTCTTTTTTTAATTTTCTTTAGTATATTTGGATAGAATTCTATGATTGTTTCTTTGATGGACTTTGATGACCCTGTTGTCTTTTTTCTTAGGTAATTATATTTTTAGACTGCTGTACATTTTTCAATTTGACTCGCCATTTTTAGTATACAGAAAAATGCTCAGTGATTTTTTATATTGATTTTGCATCCAGCAGCCACGCTAAATCCTTATCAATTCTATTTGCTATCTATAATTTATTTATATATTTTTATATTTTTAGGTAAGTAAGAAATTATCTCCTAATGCAGAGGCTTATAGCAATAATAAACAGTTTTTTTTTTTTTTTTTGACAGGCAGAGTGGACAGTGAGAGAGAGAGACAGAGAGAGAAAGGTCTTCCTTTGCCGTTGGTTCACCCTCCAATGGCCGCCGCTGCAGCCGGCGCACCGCGCTGATCCGATGGCAGGAGCCAGGAGCCAGGTGCTTTTCCTGGTCTCCCATGGGGTGCAGGGCCCAAGCACCTGGGCCATCCTCCACTGCACTCCCTGGCCATAGCAGAGAGCTGGCCTGGAAGAGGGGCAACCGGGACAGAATCCGGCGCCCCGACCGGGACTAGAACCCGGTGTGCCGGCGCCACAAGGTGGAGGATTAGCCTATTGAGCCACGGCGCCGGCAATAATAATAAACAGTTTTTTAAAAAGACTTATTTATATGTTTGTTTTTTTGTTTGTTTTAAAGGCAGATAGATAGAGAGGGGAATACAGAGAAAGGAAGAGACAGAGAGAGAAAGAGAAGGAGAGAGACTGGTCTTCCATTTGCTGGTTTACTCCCCAAGTAGCTACAACAGCTAGGTCTGAAATACAGGTGCCAAGAACTCCATCCTCATCTCTCACATAGATGATAGAGGTTAAAATATTTGGGCCATCTCTGCTGCTTTCCCAGGTGCCTTAGCAGGAAGCTGGATCAGAAGCAGTGCAGCCAGTATTTGCACCAGCACTTGGGTCTGGGATGCCGGTGTCTCCAGCAACAGCTTAACCCACTGTGCCAATGCCAGCCTCGAGAATCACTCATAACTCTCACGGTCTCTGCAGATTAGGAACTCAGATTGGGCAGAGTAGGAATCTTTGTATCTGCCTCACACGTCCTCAGCTGGAGTCATCCGAATTCCTGCTCACTTGCATAAGTTGATGATATTAGCTAAGACCACAATTGAGGGGCTGGTGCCGTGGCTCACTAGGCTAATCCTCCACCTGTGGTGCTGGATTCCATATGGGTGCTGGGTTCTAGTCCTGGTTGCTCCTCTTCCAGTTCAGCTCTCTGCTGTAGCCCAGGAGGGCATTAGAGGGTGGCCCAAGTGCTTGGGCCCCTGCACCCACATGGGAGACCAGGAGAAAGCACCTGGCTCCTGGCTTCAGATCGGCGCAGCACCGGCCGTGGTGGCCATTTGGGGGGTAAACCAACGGAGGGAAGACCCTTCTCTCTGTTTCTCTCTCTGACTGTCTAACTCTATCTGTCAAATAAATAAATAATAAAAAAAAAGACCACAGTTGAGGTTGTTGGTTGGAAGCTCCGTGTGCCTTCTCCCTGTGGTCCAGGCTTCCTTCCAGCATGATGACTGGGTTTCAAAACCGAGTGTCCAGACACAGAGAGAGAATGAGCCACAATGTTACTTCTGCCACATGCCATTGGTCTTCCAGGGAGGGAAACAGCCAGCTCAGGAATAGTATAATCATTTGGTCTGGCATAGGCAGAACTCAAAATTCAATAAATTTAGAGCAGCCTAATTTTTAAGCTGATAATTTTGTATGGCTACAAATGACATTATAAATATCCAAATGGCCCTTGGCAGAAAAAAATGGCTCCACACTCCTGCCGTCGTTCCTCACCCAAATTCAAGGAGACACCACAGATGCTGTCTCCCCAGGACAGGAGGCTGACACATGACAAGCAACATGAGATGGTCTTGGCGTAGCCATGTGGGAATATAATGTTTGCCAAAACATCGCACAGAAAAATTATCTGCAAATTTCTTCTTTTACAGGTCTTATTTGCTTTCCTTTTCCTTCATCATACTGTACTACCAGGAAACTTTGACACAATGCCGATAGAAGGGGTAGGAAGAAGCTTATATTTTGCCCCACCAAAAAGAGAACACTTTAAACCCTTATTAAAACTGAGTTTTGCCACAGGTGCTTTTAGAGATAAATATAATGGTCCGATCATCCTGTTCCTCAGCAAGGAGGGATTTGCTGTCCAGCTACAGGTACGCCCTCAGCAGACAATCCTTGGTTGTCAGCTCTCCAGGGTCCCACAGCTCTGAAGACTGAACACGGTGAGAATATGAAGGTCTTGCTACTTGGAACCAACACAGGATTCTCCAGTGGGAAATGCTGGTTCCAGAGTCTCCACTGTGTTTCCTGAGGTTTTTTTGGGGCCTTTATTGAAATTCACGCCTTCCTCTGACCAGCTGTGTATCCTATCACAGCTCTTGATCCCTAATAAATACATTGAAGCCATCTCAGCAGCTGCTTCCAGGAAACACACCCAATAAACTATTGGCACCGGAGGGTTGGGATACCATGGGCAATGAGAGGGTTTTGGAGCAGGCTGGTCCTCTCTTTGTTGGAGGAGGACCTTGTCCCTGATGGCAGGTGGAACAGAGAACTTTCACAGAAGCTGATGGTCCAATGGTTACCATCTTCCTGAAGGTGAACTGTTGCTCCCCCTCTTCGTGGAGGAACGACACAGGACCCTGCGCTGTTCTTTTGTCTGCTCGGCCCTTCCCGGGTTTGCTGCTGGTTCTTCCTGGGTTGGCTACCGACCCTTCCACCTCCGTGGGAGGGCGGTTCCCCCTGCCACATTCCCCACTTCCACGGGGGAGCGGCACACCGCCGGCCGGCTCTCTCGGGGGCTGCTCAGATGTTCCTCAAGTGTTCCTGGTGCATGTTGTCTCTCTCCTCCTTTATAGTCCTCTTCCACCAATCCCAACTCGGCTACCCACATGCCGAGTACACTGCTCTCCTCCAATCAGGAGCAAGTCCTGCTGTTTATTGGTTGAACTGGAGGCAGCTGTGTAGAAGCTGTTTCCTCCTCTCCCAGTGCCATATTGTGGGAGAGCAGATGCATAGAATAAGTCTTAATTCGAGTAACAGTCTAGTCCAAGTTGCTCCCCACAGTGAACTGTGAGATTACTTTGGTGGCAGAGAGTACATTAAAGACAGGAATGCATTTGGCATTTGAGAGGTCTAGAAAAAATAGTAGCTGTAAGAATAGGCTTATCTGACAGGCCTACTGTAACAGAATACCACAGACTGGATGGCTTAAGCAACAACATTTTGTTTCCTCGTAGTTCTGGAGACTAGAAGTCCAAGATCCAGGTGCCAGCACGGGTGGTTTCTTCTAAGGCCTCCTCCCTTGGCTTGTAGATTGCCTCCTCACTGCATCCTAGATGACCCTGGAGTGAGAGTGAGAGTATGCCAGTGACAGTGAATCTGCACTCAATACATGACCTCATTTAGCCTTAATTTTGTCTTCAAAGGCCCTGTCTCCAAATATAGTCACAAAGGGATTAGGACTTTGACACAGGAATTCGGGGGAACACAACTTGGCTACTGCTAAGCATTATAAATGTACTACAAAATGACAAGAAGCAGCTAAAGTGAGTAATGGGAAATCAGATGGAAGTCAAGAGTGAAATCCAGGGCGCTTCTTTGTGTGTATGCGAGGAAATGGGACTGAGAAAGCTGGTAGAGCCAGCAGGTGGATGTGAGAAGTATAGCCCTACCACAATCCATATTTTGCACCATGCAGACACACTTCGGCCATAGAAACTCCAGCAACAGACCCGCTGTGGTCCTCTTGCACCTCTTTCTGAAGGGAAACTTAGAAAAGGGACCTCAGTGGAAAACCTCAAACCCCTGTTGCTGTAGCTGAGCTTTGGCTACAATCAGTGCTCACTGTCTGCGGCCTTGACATCCATTCATGAGGCCATGCAGCTTACCAGCAGGATTGCAGGACAGGACTGACCCTGCAGAGCTGCACTTGTCCATTTATAATCACATGCATCGCCATCAGCCAGTTCTCTTGCATCGCCTCCAGTCCCACTGTGCTTCTGCAACCGGAGCTCTTTGCCCAGTGGGTCAATTAAGCCTTCCAGGTGGTAAATATTCTCGCAAGATAATTCCAGTCATACTGTAATAAAAAACTGTGTGCCCACTTCTCGCAGAGTGTTTTGTTTGCTGAAATTTACCTTTGAGCTCTTTGCCTATGCACTTCTAAACAAATATTGCCAAATTTCCCTCTGTTGATGTGGCACTAATTTTGTATCTAAACAATATATTAAAATGCTTGTTCCCCATAGCCTCATAAACAGAGAATGCTCTCTAATTGTCATGATTTTGGTAGTAGTTTGTATGTCCTCCAATGGCAAAATAACACTTATGTTAATGGTTAATGGATTAAAGATGGACGTTTGCTAAGTAGCATCTGGGAGGTGGTTCCAGTGAGAGGTCTTCAGGTCACTGGGCCATGTCAGTGCTATAAACCCCAGTCAAGCATGAAGGCCTGAGAACAAGGAGCTCAGATGTCCAAGAGTGGGAGACGGTGAAGGTCTCGGTTCAGGCAGACTGAGTGGATCCACTCTTCTTCCACCTTTCTGTTCTGTTTGGGTCCTAAAGGGATGTGCACCTACATTGGTGAGAGTAATGTACTGCCTCACCTGTTAATGTCTTCTGGAAAGCTCCTGGCAGACACACCCAGCAACCTGTCTTTTCACCTATCCAGACATCTTGTTGCCCACACAAAAGTTAACTCATTAAATGAACCATCACACAAGAAAGTGTTATCTACAGTTGTGTATGGAAAAAAGAACTCAGTGACTGGCAATCCCATCAAGGTGGCATGTACCAATGCCATTTCACTAGTCAAAGTGATCAGTTTCAGTTCACAATTGATCACACTGATAGGTCTAAGAGTCAAAGAGATCACATAAACAAGACTAGTGTCTGCTAATACTAACTGATAGAATAAAAAAGGGAGAGAACGATCCAACACGGGAAGCGGGATACACAGCAGACTCATAGAATGCCAGATGTCCTAAATAGCACTCTGGCCTCAGAATCAGCCCTTAAGGCATTCGGATATGGCTGAAGAGCCCATGAGAGTATTTTAGGCATGGAAAGCCAAGACACCCTGGAAAAAAAAAACCTAAATGAAAGATCTCTGCGAGTGAGATCCCAGTGGAAAGAATGGGCCATCAAAGAAGGAGGTACCTTTCTCTGAAGGGAGGAGAGAACTTCCACTTTGACTATGGCCTTGTCTAAATATGATTGGAGCTGGCAAACTCAAGAGGCTTCCATAGCCTTGGCAACTCATGACAAGAGCCTAGGGAGATTACTGACACCATAAACAGGAGTATCAATTTGTTAAGTCAACAACAGGAGTCACTGTGCACTTACTCCCCATGTAGGATCTCTGTCCCTAATGTGTTGAACTATGTGAATTAACGGCATAATTAGTACTCAATAGTACTTTATACTTTGTGTTTCTGTGTGGGTGCAAACTGTTGAAATATTTACTTAGTATATACTAAATTGATCTTCTTCTGTGTATAAAGATAACTGAAAATGAATCTTGATGTGAATGGGATGGGAGAGGGAGTGGGAGATGGGATGGTTGCAGGTGAGTGGGAGGTTATGGGGAAAAAGCCACTATAATTCAAAAGTTGTACTTTGGAAATTTAAATTTATTAAATAAAAGTTAAAAATTATGGAAAAAAATGAACCATCACAACATTGAATCAAAAATGCCAGAGCTGACAGGGACCTGTGTTATTATCACCCTCTCCCATCATAATATAATTATGGCCTCTGTCAAAAAAAAAAAAAAAAAAAAAAAAAAAAAAAAAAAAAAAAACAAAGCCAGACACTAGTTAAAATGGTGAGGACAGATTTTAATGAGCGATAACTGTTGAAATGGAGAGGAGTCCATTATAACCAAAATCAGCTTTGGTTTATAGAGAAGGAATAGGATGCAGGAAAAGGAGGTGAATGGGGCTCAGAAGAATCAGTGGGGTGAAAACTTGTTAAAAATAGGAAGGGGTTGGTCCTTGTGGGACCCACTTGAGATTGTTAACTGGTGCTCACTGAAATCAGGCTCCCGCCTTCCCACAGAGGTTTGGAGACAGGGGCTGTATCATAGGGTGTTGGCTGGACAAATGCTGCATTGTTTTGGGAGGCTTGAGTTTTTCAGGAGGTCAAGGGTCATCCTGTTAGTAGCCTTGTTAATGTCTGTTCACGTCTTTAAAAGGTCAAGCTTGGCTGGCACTGCGGCTCACTAGGCTAATCCTCCGCCTGCGGCGCCGGCACCCCGGGTTCTAGTCCCGGTCGGGGCGCCGGATTCTGTCCCAGTTGCCCCTCTTCCAGGCCAGCTCTCTGCTGTGGCCAGGGAGTGCAGTGGAGGATGGCCCAAGTACTTGGGCCCTGTACCCCATGGGAGTCCAGGAGAAGCACCTGGCTCCTGCCACATCAGATCAGTACAGTGTGCCGGCCTTGGCGGCCATTGGAGGGTGAACCAACGGCAAAGGAAGACCTTTCTCTCTCTCACTGTCCACTCTGCCTGTCAAAAAAAAAAAAAAAAAAAAAAGGTCAAGCTTGAAGCATGTCAAGAGATGGACTCAGGTGAGATTGCCTGGAGTTTGGTCAAGGATGGAATATATGCCAAATCTGAGGATCAAACGTCTGAGCCAAGGACATCCAAGAGAACCAGGAAAGAGATTGGACCAGTCCCTAATTCGCTGGCTGCCACTGGCTGGTAAAAGTTTACTGGCAGGAAGTGTCTGCTCACAAAGATCCTTTACTTATTGGCACAAACAGCTAGCTAATCTAGAGAGCCAGTGACTCAAGTCATTTTGGCTAAAACAAAATAATAATAGGAAACTTCCTCTCCCTTGTTCTCATGAAAGTGACATATGGTGAAGACTCTTCCCGTACACACAATCCATAATTCAAACAGAAGTGCTGCCTGCTTCCTCATTAGCTAAATTGTATTCATTGCAGAAAGCAGCTTTCGGTAGCAGTATCGATCAGCAGGAAGTAAGATGGGAAAAATTAGCACAACTTGAAAAACTCCAGGTTCTGGGGTGTGACTTGCCATCTGGGAATGACTTATTAGGAAGGAACAAGGAAGCGCTGTCCATATATTACCTTCCCATTTTATCCATGCAGTCAGCCCTCGTTAATCTCAGCCCTGCAACACGGAGTCTGCAAAAATTCAGAAGTGACAAGTGCAACCCCACTAAAGGGAAGCTTCCATGAAAATCCTCTTACATGCGACCCTAAAGTTGCAAAGACAAGTCAAGTGGCATATTTTCTTCTACTTCTTTAGTTATTTTTATATGTAATCCTACATATTAGTCAGTGTACATAGTGGGGGAAATCAATGGACTTTTTTCCTTGCTTACATTTCTGGGTTGGCATTGTGGCACAACGGGTCAAGCCAATGCCTTCAATGTTGGCATCCCAAAAAGGTGTCGGTTTGAGTCCCAGCTGCTCCACATCCAATCCACTTCCATGCTAAGGCACCTGGGAAAGCAACATAGGAAGGATTGCCCAAGTCATTGGGCCCCTACATCCATGTAGGAGACCAGATGAAGCTCCTGGCTCCTGGCTTTAGCCTGGCCCAGCCCTGGTTATTGTGGCCTCTGGGGAGTGAACCAGCAGACATAAGATCTCTATATTTCTCCCTTTCTCTGTCTCTGTAACTCTGCCTTCCAAATAAATAAAATACATCTTTTAAAAAAACTCCCAACATTTCAACTTCTTTGAAAATTAATCTCTCTTTCCACATTTTAAATTAATACCATTTGATATGATAAGAACAATTTTCTTTTTCCTTGTGTGGTGTTTTCTCTCTCAGCTTTTCTCAACTTCAGTAACAAAGAGATACTTTAAATAAATGGTCAAGGTAAAAGTGTAGTAAAATAAGGGTCTTAATCACAGAACTCTGCCCTGAGAAATCAGCACACAGAATAAAATCCACATTATATTTCTTTGTGTGTTCTAATAAATGAACAATTAGCTGTTTTCCAGAAAACTAAAATAAAATTTACACCCTCCTAAGCCCATTACCCAAGTTATTTTTAATAATTTCCTATTTATCTGCAGTTTGAAAACTGTTTTCATTTCACTTTGCTTTTGTTTAATCTATTCACTTCCTCAGATGAAACTTAACGGGTCTAATAAAGATGCAAAGTGTTTCTAAGGAATACAAATTGACCCAAATAATTAAGTAAGAACTTGATGTTAATGGGAGAGGGGCTCATGAGGTAGGAACAATAGTAGGAGGTAAATAGCATATCATTATCCATTTCTTCCCTCCACTCTTTTCCTGTGTTTGTTATAAATTTCCAATTTGTTATGAAATGATTCCAAATTAAAGCTAATTATCAGCTATATATCAGTGTTTTTATTGCAGCAAATCTATAATACACGTCTCTATGTCAAACACTAAGTTGGGGGAAGCTCAGCGAGACATAAGACCCACATTTCTGCCACCAGAGGGTCTTGGTTTTTGGTGCAGAAAACAGATGCAGAGGGACTGGTGACTTGTTCCTTTGCTAAGGTTGCCATAACAAATGACCATGAATGCAGTGGCTTAAACAACAGAAGCTGATTCTCTTCCAGTTCTGGAACCCAGAAGTTGGAAATTAAACTGACAGTGCAGAGAGCTGCTGCCCCTCCACAGGCTCTAAGGGAGAATCCTTTCTGGCCTCTTCCAGCTCCAGGTGGCTCTGGCCACCCCCGGAGACCATTAATTGGCTCAGAGCTGCATCCTTGCAATCTCTACCTCTGCTGTGTACTCGGCGTTCATTCTGTGTCTCAATAAGTGTCTCATCTTTTATAAAAATTTATTTATTTTATTTGAAAGGCACAGAGAGGGGGAGAGAGTGAGAGAGCAAGAGTGAGAGGTATCTTCCATCTACTGGTTTACTCCCCAAATGGCTGCAACAGGCCAGGCTGGCCCAGGCCAAAAATCAGGAGCCTGGAATTCCATCTGGGTCTCCTACATGGATGATAGGGACTCAAGTACTTAAGACATCTTGTGCTGATGTGCAAGGCACATTAGCAGGGGCCTGGATTGGAAGTAGAGCAGCCAGTACACCAACCACCGCTCCAATATGGGATGCTTAACCTCTGCACCACAAAGCCAGACTCTCTTGTTTTATCAGAGCATCAGTCACTGGATCTAGGGTCCACTCTAATCTAGTATGACCTCTTTCTCACTCATTTATATATCTTTAAAGAGCTTATTTCCACAAAGACCATGTTCTGAAGTTCTGGGTAGATAAGACTTTTGGGACACTATTCAACCTACCATAGGTGGCTATGAAACGGTGGTGGGTGAAGACAGGTAGAGCCGAGGTTGAACTGAGACCCTCATCAGTTAAGAGAAAGGTGGAATGGAAGGCCTGATCCAAGGTGTCATTGAAGACAAGATGATGTGGGCTCGGTCTTGCTGTTCCTCCCTACACCCTCTCTCTTTTCAGCACCAAAACCACTTATGGCTATCAATCCAAACTTCCTGCTTCCCCTGGGACATGTGTTAATTTCATGTGCCTCTGGAAATTTGTCAGTGAAATATGCTAACTCCACAGTTTCTGGTGAGATCCAAAATTGGAGATGATGGAGATTAGTTGCTATTATATTTGATAGATGAGAGCTAAGATCATCTCTGCCACACCTGCTAAGAGGTGGACAAAACAAGTCCTGAAACTCAACCCAAAACTCAGTGCCCACCTATCTGTCTATAAAAGGGTCCCAGGTTCATCAAGCAAGTTGACTGGTGAGCATTTATCAAGAAAGGTGTCAGCCTGCAAGAATGGATAGAGGCATTTTTCCTCCTCTCCCCACAGAGTTGAGAACAGGTAAATGAAGGAGACCTGAGTCCCAGTTTTGATGTGGCACTCCACAGTGTGCAATGATGCAGCATCCAGATCAACTGCCATTGGCCTTAAAGAGCGGAGGGCACAGAGACAATGCTGGGCCCTTCCTCTAGGGGACAGCTAGATTGAGTCACCCTCACAGCAAATGATAAATGACAGCAAGCTACAGTGGAAACAGCACTTCCCACAGGGCAGCGACAAGCCAGCTAAAGGGAGTCAGGGCCACTGTCAGGGGTAGCTGGATAAGGACTTTCTCTAAGACCCTTCCCAGAGATCTACTTGCAGATTACAGCAGACACTGGCAGAAAGCCACCGGAGACATCTTGCCAGCAGCAAAAACTGAAGCAGAGCCACTGTCCATCAGGAGGGTTAAGCACTGTCCTTCTCAGAAAATACTGAACAATGTAGAATCCCAAACACTGTACTGTGAGGAGATCCTAAAACACCCTCAACGGGAGATTCAGCCTTTAGATATCAGCCATGTGGAAGGGCATTGGACAGTTCAGGGAGAACTGTAATGACACCTGCTATGCAAAACTCTACCACACTTTCCTCATTTACCCTCAGTCATGGTGGAGGAGCCAGAGATAGCTGATCCAGCTTGGGTAGGGAGCGTGAAGGGACAACTGTACTTTATCTTAGCCAACAGGCTGAGAAGAAGTGTGCAGGGACAACTGATAAGAATAAGCTGGGAGCTGCTGTGGTGCTCTCTCTCTCTCTTTCTTTCACATGCACACACACACACACACACACACACACACACAGCTCCTTAACTTAAAAGGAAAACTTCTTGCTCACCCATGGCCATGTCAGGTGCTCTGCTAGTTGCCTCACAGAGTTGCCAGCCATTCTGAGTACTGCTGGTCTCTAGGGAGACAGAAGACTGTGGCTAAGCATCAACTTTCATCTCCCATCCAGAAATTACACACCTCACTGGCTGAACCTTAAATAGGTGTCAGTGTCACCCTTCCTGTTCCGAGCAGCAGAGAGAACTGGAACCTTTGTGAGCAGCTCCAAGGCCCACCAAAATGGACAAGGAGAACAGAACAGGTTGGAGCTCCCTTTTCCATTGCTGGCCTCAGAGCGTGTTCAGGCCTAAGGTAAGAACGGAGAATAGTTGAAAATTCTATGACCTATTGGAGTTTTCATCAGGCAGAGAGTTAGACAAGAGCAACTCGGGGAAGGGTGCCAAATCCTCATCTAGGGGTGGAACCAAGGACTCTGCCTGCCCCCACACTCCACCTCAGACTTCCCACTTTGCAGTTTAACTTGTGGTGAAAGTATCCTGATAAAATGGGAGCTCAGCCAAACCACAAAAGTCTAGTTCATAGTCATATGCACAAACACTTCAAAGATATGCACTTCCAGATGTCAATCACAAATGCTAATCATGCCCATCATGGCCACATCAGCAGTCAACACATTTAAGCTTTAGGGATAAAAACCCCAAACCAGGGGCAAAGGTACCACACCTTCTCTCAACTGGCCCACTCCTTTCTTGGAATGCACTTTAATAAACTTTGTTATACTATCCCTACTTTTGTCTCACTGAACTGTGATTCATATCCCTACTTTTGTCTCACCAAACTGTGATTCATTACTTGGTTGGCAAAAAGAATCGAGGCAAACTGGCTACAGCTGGGGATATACGGGGGCAGACAAAATGGAGTGGCTTAATGTCTGAAGAGTTTTAAAAGTCATGTGGCATTCAAGATGATTCTTGAGTATTTTATTCTTCTTTCTTCCCCATGAGAGGCACACTAAAACCTTGCCCACTGCTTTGGCCAATGTGAGGTTAGCAGGCATGATATGAACAGAAACCTTCATGGACCTGAGGGGTCTGGCTTTTCTCTTGTATTTGGAGATTGTGCGTACCCCAAGGTAGTTACTGCCCTTTCCATTCTGAGTGTACTTGTAAGTCACAGCCAAATCCAGCTAGTAGAAGACCACAGAGAAGACCAGCCAAGCCTAGTCTAAGCCACAGCACCACAGCTGTTGCACACTCTAATACTGAGAATTGCATCCTACTACAACCCAAGGATTTGGAATGACTTGTTACAAAGCATTGTTGGGAAAACAGCCTCCTAAAACCTTCCTGAAGTTATTTAAAAGCAGCCAGCAAAGATCACATGCATTTCAAAAAGGAAGAGAAGACAAGATGGGCTTAATAGTAGAGAAGGGGAACATTTTTAAAGTGGTTTTAGACTGTGCTCTGTCAAGTTCAGCTCACAGAACAAGTCAGTTAAGGCTCTCTTCCTTTACTCATTCTTCCTTGTTCCCTGTAAGCTTTCTCCATGTAAAAAAATTTTCACTGTTCTTTAAAGATCCAATGACTATGTTGCCCTGCACCCTGGTGAGTGAAGAATTTCCTGACTTGGGTTGGATTGTATTGATAGCTTTGCAGAGGGCTTTGTCCAAACTTCTCTTGAAGGGCTTAATGCTTTATCTCCAGACTGGATTGTGTCTTCCAACACGCTGGAAGAACTGCAGGTACTTTCCTAAGTCTATCTTCCCCCCGAGATGATATGCTCCTTGTTCACTCAGTCAGTCACGTGTGTAAAGCATTTACTGATTTCCTTATTTGTTCTATCATTTACTTAACACTTTTACTGACTGACTACTAAAGTTAAAGACAGAGAGTGTCAAGTACTGTCCTCAGTGCTTTTGTATGTGTTTCTATATTTGTTGGGCTGGTGGTGAAGCAACAGTAGGGGAGAAACTCATTGGTGGGAGTAGATCACAAGCTTGATTCTGAGTTTGATGTGCTTTTCAGGATATTCGAATGAAACGGGCCAATGGGGGTTGAGTTTTCAGGGGTTTAACAGAAAGATGCTGGCCACCAAATACATGAGAGATTCATATGTTCACAGTACATAGGGATTTGGTGACATAATATATGGTGTTTGCATCATAATACATGTGTGTCAAGATGTCTCAGCTATCTTGAAAAATGACTAAAACACCAACATTTGATTGTGACTTCCTTGAGACCAAAATCTTTTCTGTCACTGCTCTATCTTCAATACCTAGAACAATGCGCAACACTTCGTAAGAAGGTCTCAGTAAGTATTTGTGAAAGTCCAAGTTAGTGAGGCAACTTGAGAGACAGAGAAAGAGAAGCATAAAATCAGGCTACCGAGAAATGCCTGAGTCAGGTCTCTGCCTTCCAAGTCTGCTCTCCCTGCCATATTCATTTGCCTTGTGAAAGGTAAAGTGGTGACTTACACAAAAGACAAAGGCCATAATGCAATGATAGAGTCATATGGTTGAGCTAAGCAACGTAAAGTGAAATCCAATCTGCCAATTCAGCATGATTGCTTTAAGGGCAACGGAGAGCCTTTGCATCTGATGAAAAAGTTTCCACAAGAGAAAAGCAATGCAATACCATTTCACAAAGGATTAGAACTCAAAGGGAATTACCAAATGCCTTTTTGCATTTCTGGTATTTGTTTAAGACACACAACTCACATACACAGGAAACAGAAACAATGGGAGAGGAAGAAGGATGGGGAGACAAAAAAGAAATAAAGGAGAAAAATAGTAATCTTAAAAGTCTGTCTTTTAGGGCCGGCGCCGTGGCTCAGTAGGCTAATCCTCTGCCTTGCGGCACCAGCACACCGGGTTCTAGTCCCGGGCGGGGTGCCGGATTCTGTCCTGGTTGCCCCTCTTCCAGGCCAGTTCTCTGCTATGGCCAGGGAGTGCAGTGGAGGATGGCCCAAGTGCTTGGGCCCTGCACCCCATGGAAGACCAGGAGAAGCACCTGGCACCTGGCTTCAGATCAGCACGATGCGCCGGCCGCAGCAGCCATTGGAGGGTGAACCAACGGCAAAAGGAAGACCTTTCTCTCTCTCTCTCTCTCTCTCTCTCTCTCTCACTGTCCACTCTGCCTGTCAAACAAAAAAAAGTCTGTCTTTTAACTGAATTACATGAATAATAATGCACAGTAATTTTAATAGAGAATTTGATCATATGACTTTTAACAATTATAATGTGGAAAAGAGCAATATTACTCAAAAGTTCATCACAAAATATGCTAGTTCAAAAGTCAGAAGGGAGGAAAATCTCCATATCATTGATTGTTCCCCATGAAAATATCCCAGGCTAAGGGCTTTCTGGATATATGAGTGATCACCCAAGAACCTTCTTTGGAGGAGGTATCCTGAGTGCCCAGGGAGCAAAGGTAGGAGTTCACCCTCCCAGAACACAGAGATGTAGCAATAAAAGAGCCAGGGGTCTGGAATAAAACAAAACTGAGCTAAAGCTAAGCATCAGTGTTAACCTACAACTTTCCAGCCATGCAGAATGGGAGACTCCCTTCCCCTCCCCCTCTTTCATGTCCCTTACCAGTACATGAGGATAGGAATACCTGACCCAGAGGATGACTGGGTGCCCTACTTGTACAGCATCGGTGCCTGGGCACATCACTGGCATTCAGTGTATGGCAGCATTGCTAGAGGTAGTGGAGTACAGAAACAGTTAAGGCAGAGTGGAGCTGTTTGTTGTGGGTACATTGTCATGTGGTCTGAGACTAACGATATACATGTCATGGATTTAACTGTGTCCCCCAGTAGACATATTGAATCCATCATCCCCAATATCAGTAGATGTGGCATTATTTGGAAACAAGATCTTTGCAGCTAAGTAAAGATGAGGTCATACGGGTGGAATCTAACCCAACCTGACTGGGCACAGCCATGAAGACACAGAGACCCAAAGAGAACACTTAGGTGAAGCTGGAGGCAACAGATGGAGGGTTGAATCTACAAATCAAGAATCACAAAAGGTTGATGGCAACCCCAGAAGCTAAAAAAAAGGCATGGAGTAGAAATCTCTCCAATCCTTCAGATGGAACATGGCCCTGATGACATGGTCTCCATAGCAGTGAGAATAAATTTCTGTTGTTTAGAGCCATCTAGTTAGTGGAACTTTGTTATGATAGCCCTTGGAAATTAATACATTCTGTAAAGTATTTAATGTTCTTTAATACTGTAAAGTATTTAATCTGTAAAATATCAATGCCTGTAAAGTATTTAATTAGGGTCAACAGAACTGATGTCTCTGTACTTCTTCACTATCCCTCTTACAGCATTTCCTATTGTCAGGGAATACCTGCCCTTGTGTGTCGCTCCCCCTCTTCATGGAGGAACGACACAGGACCCTGCGCTGTTCTTTTGTCTGCTCGGCCCTCCCTGGGTTTGCTGCTGGTTCTTCCCGGGTTGGCTACCGTCCCTTCCACCTCCGTGGAAGGGCAGTTCCCCCTGGCCACTTTCCCCACTTCCGCGGGGGAGCGGCACACCGCCGGCCGGCTCTCTCGGGGGCTGCACAGGTGTTCCTTCAGATAGATGTTCCTCTTAGATGTTCCTGGTGCATGTTGTCTCTCTCCTCCTTTATAGTCCTCTTCCACCAATCCCAACTCTGCTACCCACACGCCAAGTACACTGCTCTCCTCCAATCAGGAGCAGGTCCTGCTGCTTATTGGTTGAACTGGAGGCAGCTGTGTAGAAGCTGTTTCTCCCTTTTCAGCGCCATATTGTGGGAGAGCAGATGCATAGAATAAGTCTTAATTCCAGTAACTTAGTCTAGTCCGAGTTGCTCCCAGTTGCTCCCCACACTTGTGCCTACTGCATAAGGACAGTGACAGTGCCTATATCATGGCTCATCAGCTTGTCTGCCTGGGATTTCTCTTCCCTAACCAGTGTCTTTGAGGTCTGGGTAAGCTTCAAAATATAAATCTTAATGTCAATTCACCCTCCACCCTCCACCTACACCAAATCCTTTCTAAACTTCCCCATTTCTTAAGACAAACACAAAAAACTCTCACAGTCTGTGTGGACTGGCCTTGCCTGCCTGTCCCTTCTGATGTCCTATCATTTTTCTGATAAGCTTTGGCCCCACAGATATACAGGAGGGAGCACAGTGCACTTGAGGAATTTAAAGGCCAAGTTCATGTTCTTTCCATATCATATCTACTGTGTGAAATAGTCCTCATTACCCCTTTCTCTCAGTGCCAAACATCATTCAGGTCAAACATCACCTCCTTGGGGGAGACTAGGTCAGACCCTCATGTATAGGCTCTTTTAGCCACAGACACCTGGTATTAGTATAATTTATCACAATCCATATTTACGTAATTATTATATCAATGTTTATTGACACCCATCAAGAATATATAAGTTCCAAGAAGAGAGGAACTGTATAGTTAGTGCAGAATTACACCCTCAACAATTAGTATAGTACCTGACATATAAAGAGAGTTCAGAATATATTGACTGAGTGAGTGGATGGATGGATGAATGGACAGATGGTGGTTGGATGGATGGGAAGATGGATAGATGGATGGATGGTCGGAGAGATGGATGAGTGGTTGAGTGGGTAGATGGATGGACAGATGGATTGGTAGATAGACTGTTGGATAAATGTATATCTTAACCAAAAGCACGAATAAGTTCTTCACTCAGGAAGTTGTACATCTTCAATTCTGAGGACTAGCAGGTGCACAACATGCTCAATGTAGGCTTAACATCTGCTTTACTTTGCTCTCCAGGTTCCGGGTCATACTGGCATGGGACTCTGTATATCAGCTCTTGGCATTTCTGACCTTTTAACTTCTCTCCACTTGCTGGTTGCAAATGCATTGGCCACCTCAACTCTGATGTCCTTATTTGCTTTTGTGGAACTAACATATCTCTGAAAATGGATGTATGGAATACTTCCCAAAGATTGTGGAAAATGGAAGTTAGAGATAAGCTTATTTTGGTGAAAAGCACTTTTGAAAGCCATGCATATTTTTTCATAATATGTATTTTCCATGAATTTTTTGAAGTACATGGAAAAATACTTCAAAGTCCAGTTTCTCCAAATACATGCTGTATGATTTAGGTTGAGTTACTTGTACTCTTTAATCTTCATACTATGGAAGTATATAGTACTCCCCTTTTGCGTAGATCATGGGAGATGATTGCTCTGACAAAATATGGAAACAGTTTCAAAGCACTTCAGTGACGTCCCCAAGGTCATAAAGAAAAGAAGTTTAAAAGCTGAGGTTTCCAACTAACTCTGGCACTTTCCTTCCTTTCTTGATCACTGCTCATATATATCTTTTTTAGAAGTTCGGGTATTTTCCATTATTCTCTGAGGATACGGCACACTCAGGGTAGTGCATATTTGTTCCCAGACAGAATTTAAGCTTTTCTTCATTGCTGATGTTCAATTTAAATCCTCTTCTCCCACCTACTAGAAGAAAAAAGGGTAAAATAATGAAGAGATGTGGAACAAATGGAAAGAGATGTCATATCACAAGAAATCTTGATTACTCCACTTGAAATGCTGTATTATTGCAGACTGTGCGCAGGAGCTTTGGAAGGAACTATTCAAAGAATTAACCAAGGTTAAATAATCAGTATGAATGTACCCAAGCTGAACAGATTATAACGTTCTAAGAAAAAAGTTATACAGGATGGAGGAAAATGTTATAAAAATAAAATTAACAAGAATCCATGTGTTAGTTTAAATTAACAAGGACATAAAGAAAATGACACATCCTTCTGTGGAAGAGTGGTGGAAGAGAAGGTATAATGTTGACTAGCTCCTTGTGTGTGTCCAAAGGCAATACTGACCCCACTTTGGGAGCCCTTCATATGTAAGCTCACAATTATCTTAGGTCAAATTCAAGTTTCTTGCACTTATTCTGTGCCTCAACCCCCTGAACTAGAATTTTTATTTTCCCTTTTTTGATATACTCAAAACCAGTCCTGAATTAAAGAAGAGAGCATGTAAGTAGGATAGCATATTTAAAGGCAAGACTCAGAGCCAAGTGGACTGGCATTTGCATTCTGGCTTGGTCTAACTGTGAGACGCTGAGCCTCTCACTGTATTTTTCAGTTTTACTTTCCTTGCCTCATGATGATGATAAGATGCCTCTATCATGGACCTGTTTGAAGTGTTTGATGCAGTTTAATGTACTGGAACAATGTTTGATTGACACGTAGTATGCCTCTCAATAGGGGATCTCAGCTGCAAGCAACAGAAGATGACTCCAGATGCTTAAACAGAGAAAATGGTTTTATGGTATTTTTGAAATCAGTATGTTGAAGAGACGTTTGTACTTCCATGATAATTGCAGCATTATTCACAATAGCCAAGATATATAATCCACCTAAGCATCCATCAGTGACTGAATGCATAAAGAAATGTGGTGTAATACACACGGAATATTATTCAGCCATAAAGAAAACAAAATCCCATCATCTGCAACAACATGGAAGCTGGAGGGTATTATGCTAAGTGACATGAGCTACGCACAAAAAGGCAAACATCACATGATCTCACTCATAAGTGGAATCTGAAACAGAGCTGATTTCAAAGAAGTATAGAGTAGAATGGTAGTTACCAAGGGATGGAATGGTTAGGGGGTCAGCAGGAATTGAGAAATGTTCATCGCATTATGTGCAATTCCAATTTGATATGAAGGATACATTCAAGAGAGCTTCAGTGAAGTTGGACAACTATAGTTAATGACCATCGATTGCATTCTTGAAAAATACAAGAAGAATGGGTGTTAAGAGCTCTTACCACAACAATGGTAATTGTGTGAGGTGACGCAGTTGTTAGTTAGCTAACTACAACGCACATATACTTCAAAATTCACATTGAACAAAATAAATACTCATAATATTATCTATTGAGCAAAAAACAAGTTTATAAAAGGATATTAAGATGCTGACTTAATTCGGAAGAAGCTTGGAAATTAAACTCCTGTGTGGATTTCCAGCAATGCTCAAATACAGCCTGGAGAGAAACCACTGCTGTCCAGGGAGCACCAGAAGGAACTGTCACTGTCAACTCCAACATTTCCTCATCTGCCCCAGAAAGCGCACCTGACTGCCTCCCATTTTCAAAGAACCCAGGAGGCGTCCTCGCAACAGATGAAGCCCAACAGCCCTTACACCTTGCCTTGGGCAAGAACCATCCCAATGTCCCTTCCCTCCACCCATCTGATCCTCTCAGCAAAATACATTCATCCAGAAGTAACTTGATTAACCCGTGATTGAGAATAAAGCACCAGACAAAAGCAGGGTTCAGAGCATTCTCACCACATGTTCCGTTGATTACCGTCCATCTGGCCTCTCCAACCCCACCAGGCTTTAAGCTTCTCAAGGGTAGGACCAGTTGTTTATTATGGATCATGTGTCCAGAATAGGGCCCAGCAAGAGTGTTCAACAAGTGGTTGGTGAATGAGTCAATGAGTAAAAGTGGGAAATGGGGTCAATATCTGCCCCAGGAGCCCTCTCCTATCTGAGAGTTGAGTATAACAGGACCTTAGAAAGTCCTGCACTAGAAGATGGCCCAAGTCCTTGGGTCCCTGCACCTGCGTGGTAGACCTGGAAGAACCTCCTGGGTCCTGGCTTCAGACTGGCCCAGCTCTGGCTGTTGTGGCCATTTGGGGAGTGACCCAGCAGATGGAAGACCTCTGTTTTTGCCCCTGCCTCTTTGTAACTCTGCCTTTCAAATAAATAAATAAATAAATCTCTTTTTAAAATCATCTCTGTGGTATACTTTTCTCACTATTTCTGAAGAGAATATCTGGAGTGCCCTGTCTTGGACTGCATCATTCTTTTCTGTATCTGGGGAAAACATCACATTTAAACAGACTGGATTTTTTGTTCAAATATTGGCACAACAGGAAACAAAAAGCCTGGAAGCCTAACAGGTGTGAAGGGGTGTGAAGTACACAGAACTTTGTCCTGGCCACACAACACACCCCACACATAGACAGAGACACACACTACCATTTGCTTTTCTCCATGTTGCAAACTCTCTGTAATGAATGAGCTTTGCTTTTAAACAAAGGTGAACAAAAAGGATCTCACACACTTATGCACACGCACATGCACACACATCACATGCACACACACGCAAATACACCCCATGGAAGTCTTGAACTCTTGTGTCTCCCAGATCATCTCCATTTATTAAGAGAAGGTCAGGCCTGAGAAGTTAGCCCTTGGGAATTGACGGCTCTGAGTGAGACAGCATAGCCATTTCCAAGAGGCCAGGCCAGAGTGCTCTGTAAAGAAAGAACCCTGGAGCCCGCACTGTGGCATAGCAGGTAAAACTGCCGTCTGCAAAGAAAGAAAGGATGAACCCTAGGCCAACGAAAAGAGACCAGACTCTGAGTAAGGACCTGTGTGTTTGGACTTCACCAATTGTCAAATCCTGACCACGCTCCTGAATTCTCAGGCAAAAACCTTAACCCCTGTGAGCTTGTATTAGTTTCCTGGGTCCACAGAAACTTGAATTCCAAAAACTGGGAGACCTGAAACAAGAGGTATGTATCCATCACCGATTGAGAAGGCCAAAAACCAGATATTAACGTGGCAGCAGGGGCAGTCTCTTTTGGAGGCTCTAAAGGAGAACCTGAGCCAAGGCTCTCTCCCAGCCCCCAGTGACTGCCCGCGATGCTTGGCACTCCTTGGCTTATAGAGGCTTGAGTCCAGTACCTGCCTGTGTCCTTAGAGAATGTTATCTCTGCATCTCTCACCTCTTCTCATAAGGAGACCAGCGATTGATTTAGGGCTCACCCTACTCCAGTATCACTGCATCTTAGCATGAATGCCCCTGCACAGATCCTTTTTCCACATACAGCCACATTCCCGGGTACCAGAAGTCAGGACTTGAACATCTCATTTGGGGCAAGAGTTTTACACACTAAAGAGCCTGATTCATCTCTTTTCTGTCTCACAGAATTTGTTTTGAGGGTAAACTGAATAAAACCATGACTGTGTTAGTCATGAAATATGGGTGTGCATCTTTCAGATCAATGAAACGTTCTTTTTAGCATTCATATTCTAAATCCACAAGACTAAAATGTTAAGGTCCTCTGACCACACAAAGAGGTTTTGATCTAAAATGTGACAAGCCCATGCTAGGGGCTGCATAGAAGACCCCACCGAAGCAGGGGAAAGAGCTCACGCCTGGCTCCAACAGACTGATCCCAAGCCTAAGGTCCAAGTTGGGGAGGGGTGAGTTTCACTATTGAAAGCACCAACGGTGAGGAGTACATACTGCCCAAGGAGATGTAGGACACTGGGGCCAATAATGACCTTGAAACCCAGGACACTCCCCCTCCTCCATCTCAGGGGATTTATCAGAACCTTGGGGAAGGCTTCAACAGTCAGCCACACGTCTCTACCCCACCAGAGACACAGGGCTGTGACCCACAGCCAAATGACAGGGCCGACGTTTGTGTGCATAGGGAGAACACAGCCAGTGACACCTTCTTCTTTTGTCCACATAGAAACTGCAGCCAATCAAAGGATGCTCATTTGTAAGAAGTAAACACACACACACACACACACACACACACACACCTGCCCAGTATCAATGTCTGGAATGCAGCAGCCACTCTTGACTTGTGCAGATCATTGCTCCAAGTCCCCTTCCAGACAGGCCTCTGGTCTACTCGGGTCCTGCCATCTGCTTTGACACAAGGCTGAGTATAGAGTAACTCTCAGGGGCTGCAAACACAGACTTAGAAACAAAAGACTTTGGTTTTGCGAACCAGGCTGTCAGTGGAAAGATGACAGCCAAACAAGGAAATGGCCCACCAGTGCTCTGAATAATAACAGATTCTCCAACACAATGACTGCGTGCAGATGCACACTCATACCAGAGAGGACCACCCCAGCCCGCCTACGCCAGCACATGACACTGAAATGCCAACTGTGGAAATATGAAAGAGGGGAAATTAGGAGGAAGAGTCCAGAAGCAAATGAAACAGATTGCTTACCCAGGGAAGGATTCTGGAGAGAGAAGCAAGAACAGGAATGGGAAGAAACCCAGGGAATGGGAAGAAGCCCAGGGAACAATGGCCCACAATGCACTCTTGGCATTATCCTCTCCCATTTAGGATAGGCAATGATTATCATGTAAATGTTAGCATGCTTGTGGTTTGTGAAAGAAACAACCAACTTTAACTTTGGAGTCAAAGTCAAAGCCACAGCCTGGCTTGTTGGATGGAACCCTGAATTCCTTGCTGCCTCTGTGTTCTGTGCAAAATGGGATTAGCATAGCCATCTCCCAGAATTACTGTGGCCATTACTGGAGACAGTTTAGACAAAATCCCTGAAAGACAGTAGTTAGTAATAAATATAACAACAATAAAAATAAACATAAAAGTAATAAAGCCCACTGTTTAGAGACTATTTTGGGTCTAAAATTTTAAAAAGGAAATCGAGCAGATGGACGGGGGGCTGGATTTCAGGAGCTGGTGTGTAAGTTAAGGAAGCAACATGTGCAGGACTTAAGATGCCAGATGGCCTGGGTTTCACTGCCCAGCCCGGCCACTTCCTGTTGCAAACTGACAACGCACGTCACCTCTTCGTGCCTCAGTTTCTCCATTGGTAGACAGAGATAGGGGTTTAATGTAGCTTTATGTTACACAGGTTAACACAAAGCACTTAGAATGGTTCTTGGAACATGGTAACCATTCTGAGGGTTAGTTACTCTTTTTGTTACACTCATTAAATGATTCATTCCTAATCCAGTTTGGATTGCTTGCAATGGACATTTTTAGAGATAAGCATGACATCCAGATAATCTTCATGTCTGTGTTCATAAATGAGGGACTGAGTCAGTAACACATGTTTGGCTTCTCTGTTGCATTGGTTTCTGTGCACTAATTCAGAGGAGTATTAGTGTATTCCTTGATTTCCTTGGGAGATGATTTTCTAACTTTGGAGAATATACAGTGAAATTCACAAAGTACTAAGGTATCTGATTACTTAAATATAACTTTATTTTTTCAATGTAATTTATTAAATGCATTCCAAATCCAAATAGCAAGCTGGATGTTGGTGCTGGAGGCACAGATAATTCCTGGCTATGTCATTTAGTTGATGACTCATTGCCAGAAACCCACCCATTTATAGAACCCAAAAATGCCAGATGGTCTTTGCCCAAACATAGGCAAGTTCTAGCCATCACAAAGCTCAGACTTCAGCTGGGTGCACCTGTGAGGAAGAAACAAGTTTGTTTTTTTTTTTTTTTTCAGAACTTTCCAGTTTGGCATCCCATCTCTCCCTTTGAAAGAGACCTAATTAAGTTTGCCGGGTATCCGTCTCTTCTGTTACAGCAACACACTCCACTGTTCTCAGTGAAGCTATAAGACAAGTAGACATTTCTTTTGCCTGCATCCCTGCATGCCCAAATTGCAGCCTGGACTTTAAGAATCTTGCTCTCTCCTGGCACATTTCTTAAATCACATCACACAAACAGGATCTGGCTTTATCATGAAATCATTCAATTTTATAAATCTATCAAGAGAGTAAGTTTAATGTTTTGTGCAAATAAATCCAATCTGTGGAAAGTTTTGTTGCTTCTTTTGTGAGTCTTTTTTGAAGGTTTCCTTCCTCCTTACGTGTCGCTCCCCGTCTTCGTGGAGGAACGACACAGGACCCTGCGCTGTTCTTTCGTCTGCTCGGCCCTCCCCGGGTTTGCTGCTGGTTCTTCCCGGGTTGGCTACCGTCCCTTCCACCTCCGTGGAAGGGCGGTTCCCCCTGGCCACTTTCCCCACTTCCGCAGGGGAGCGGCACACCGCCGGCCGGCTCTCTCGGGGGCTGCACAGGTGTTCCCTCAGATGGATGTTCCCCCTAGATGTTCCTGGTGCATGTTGTCTCTCTCCTCTTTTATAGTCCTCTTCCACCAATCCCAACTCTGCTACCCACACGCCGAGTATGCTGCTCTCCTCCAATCAGGAGCAGGTCCTACAGTTTATTGGTTGAACTGGAGGCAGCTGTGTAGAGGCTGTTTCTCCCTTCTCAGCACCATATTGTGGGAGAGCAGATGCATAGAATAAGTCTTAATTCCAGTAACTCAGTCTAGTCCGAGTTGCTCCCCACAGATCCCCCTTTCTTTTTATTTTTGGCATTGATACGCGCCTGTCTTCGGTGCCCCGTGGCACACACTCTGCTCTGCTTGCTAGAGTTGCCCACAGGTGCTTACAACCCTACCAATCAGGCAAACTGAATCCGGGTCCTCTCTTCGCCATGTTGTGAGGAGGTTTTTAGGCGCTGATGCGTGCCTGTGTTCGGTGCCCTGCAGCGCATGCTCTACTCTGCTAGAACTGCCTGCAGGTGCTTACAAGCCCTACCAATTGGGCAAACCGAATCCAAGCCCTCTCATTGCCGTCTTGTGGGGAGACTTATTGGTGTTGATAACGTGCCTGTCTTCGGTGACCTGCAGCTCATACTCTGGTCAAGCTGCCTGCTGGTGCTTATCGCCTAATCAGGCAGACCGAATCCAAGCTCTCTCATTGCCGTGTTGTGGGGAGGCCTTATTTTTCTCTATTTCTCTATCTCCGGGCATTCCTATTTCTCCTATTTCTTCTTTCTGCCAGCATTCCTATTTCTCTCATTTTACTTCTAAACTTCTGTTTCTCTTATCTTCGCGGCTTCCCGGCGCCCACCCCGAGGCTGCTTCTCGGCGGCTTCCCGGCTCTGAGCCGCTTCAGCCAGCGCTTCTCTCATCTGCGCAGCTTCCCGGCTTCACGCGCGCACTCCGCGGTCTCCGCGCCCCTTCACGCCCGCACCACGGCCTCGCACTAGCCCCACGTTCCCTATCTATTCACGCCCCGTGCTCTCTCTGCACGCGGTGGCTTCCGCGAATCACACAGCCCCAGCTCACGTTTCCGCCACTGGTATTCAATCCAAGTTCCCCGGACTAACCTGGCGAATTCCAACCTGGCGGCCCACGTCTCTGCCTCTGGTTCCAGATCTTCGCCTCTTGCTCCCCGGGCTGACTTGAAGAATTCCAAGCTGGCTTACATCTCCGCCTCGGCCTGCACTCGCAGCTTCATCCTCCCTAACATTTTTCTCTACCTGGTATGTTTCCCTAAGTTTTCTTCCA
Organism: Oryctolagus cuniculus; assembly: GCF_964237555.1. NCBI lineage: Eukaryota > Metazoa > Chordata > Mammalia > Lagomorpha > Leporidae > Oryctolagus > Oryctolagus cuniculus. The sequence goes on along the minus strand of NC_091433.1, from coordinate 5,774,805 downwards.
ACAATATTCCTCCCTCATTTCTCCTGGCCTCTCCCCACAATCCGTATCCAAGTCTAAGTTTCTTATAGGTTTCACTTTCACTTTCAACCTGCAGTCCGTATCTGAGTCTAAGTTTCTTCTTGCTTTCACTTTAAATCCTAACTTCTTTCCCACAGTCCGTATCCGAGTCTATGCGTAGGCTTTCGATAGCTTCTTCTGGCACATTTTCCGTCCGGCTTTTCCCTAGGCTCTTTGCTAGTCTCTCTCTCCGGTATTTTCCACTTCTTCCCGTTTCTTCCCTCCTAAGTTTCCTATCCGAGTCACGGCACCATTATGTCGCTCCCCGTCTTCGTGGAGGAACGACACAGGACCCTGCGCTGTTCTTTCGTCTGCTCGGCCCTCCCCGGGTTTGCTGCTGGTTCTTCCCGGGTTGGCTACCGTCCCTTCCACCTCCGTGGAAGGGCGGTTCCCCCTGGCCACTTTCCCCACTTCCGCAGGGGAGTGGCACACCGCCGGCCGGCTCTCTCGGGGGCTGCACAGGTGTTCCCTCAGATGGATGTTCCCCTTAGATGTTCCTGGTGCATGTTGTCTCTCTCCTCTTTTATAGTCCTCTTCCACCAATCCCAACTCTGCTACCCACACGCCGAGTATGCTGCTCTCCTCCAATCAGGAGCAGGTCCTACAGTTTATTGGTTGAACTGGAGGCAGCTGTGTAGAGGCTGTTTCTCCCTTCTCAGCACCATATTGTGGGAGAGCAGATGCATAGAATAAGTCTTAATTCCAGTAACTTAATCTAGTCCGAGTTGCTCCCCACACTTACTCCCTTCCCCAAGTTTGGTAATCACCTTATGCTCATGAGAAGCTAAATGGCATACTTGAAACATAGTAGATAATCAAATAAAGACAAGGGAGTGATATAGAATTGAGTGTAAATCTCACTCCTTTCATTGAACCAAGTCACAGATATCAAGGAGAAACCTAAATAGATGGAGTATTTTAAGCATTAGCCTCTCGCCTGCGGCAGTGTGGCAAGGCTGACACAGGACAGCAGCACAGGGCTCCATCTGCTCTGTAACCCTGGGCAACTCACCGGGGCTCTTTGGGATACTCTGTTGGCTTTCAGAACCAAGAACAAAAATATTTGTTAGGAGTATGAAGTGGATCCATCAAACTTCAGCCTCCATCTTCCCTACAACAAAACAAACAACGTTCCATTTCTGTACCTGACATTTAGGCTAACAGCTATTATTTCCCCCAGCACTGGTCCCCTCTTGATGACGTTGAGTACACAGGCAACTGTGCTTTGGCAAAGCAGGATGTTTTCTCAGCTGAAATGGTGGCGGTTCAATTAACTTAGCAGTTTGCAGAGAAGATTCATTCAAAACACTGAAAAGCAAACATTGGCAACATGGAAAGTTATTTCCTCACTTGCTTGGGAGGTATTTTAAACACTGAAGATCAGCAGGAAAAAAAAAAAAACCTATAAGAAAACTTCTCGGTCCAACCAAGGTACAAGCAGGGGTGTTGCCCACGTGGATTGCATGCTGCGGGCTCTTATTTGCCAAGAATTAGGTCCTCTGTGACCCCTCATTATTGTGTATCCTTCTATTAATAGCATTGTATTGCCCTCTCTCCCTTTCTCTTCAGTAACTTATTGGTGCTCTCCTTCCCCCATCCCTTTATCAGACTATGAACCAACTAAAAGCAGAAATGTCTTATCTGGATCATAAGATAGTAAAGAGAACATTAGGAGATGATGGGAAGGAAAGCTGGAGTTCAAAGCTGTAGGTGAGTTGACGGCTGACCACCATGTTAGCTGTGGCAGTGTAGCTGGACACAGGAATCTGGGGTTTAGTTTTATTAACAAGCACAACACACAGAAAAGCCACCAGTCTTCTGTAGCCTCAGTGTTTCATCTGGGAAATTAATCTTATGTCTCCTCTTCAGAAGCTAACTAAAGCAAGACACAGCTTGTTAAGAGTTGTACCCTTGACTATTGCTGATTTTCCCTCCTCTCTGATAATCAGAGGGTCATTGTGAAAATCAAAGGGTAAAATCAAAGGTGCTCCTCCTAAATACCGCTGGATGCAGACTCCCTTGCGCTCTGTGTATCCAATTCTTAGGTGTGGCCCGTGGCTGTCTAACACTTGACACCCCGAGCTCTCTGTTCCTGAGATACCTTCTCTGTTGGTCCCATTGATGTCCGATTTATTCTGAAACTTGCCTTTCTCGGCCCCACCTGGAGGAAGGCAAGCCAGGTGCCTGGAGCTGACTCTGAGGCTCCTGCCATAGCTGGGCTTGTGCTTTCCTGGGACAGGGACTGAGTGCCTCCTTTAATGGTTCAGTGTACCATGAATCTGCCTGTCTCAACGTGTGGCTGTCTTGTCAGCTGTGACTTGGCTATTGTATTTATTTCCTAGGGCTGCCCAAACAAACTATCATAAGCTGAGTATTTACAACAGAAATTTATTTTCTCATAGTTCTGAAGGTCAAAAGTCCAAAACCTCAGACCTTGCTCACTCCAAAATATTCTAGGAAAAAATCCTTTCCTTGCTTCTTCTAGTTCTGGCATTCTAGAGACAACGTCACATTCACAGACACTTAAGGGTCTCATGTGGAATCATAACGTCACCTATAAAAAACTGTAATTAAGTCATTGTGAGACTGCAAGCTCAATGATGGCGGGTACTAGGGCCTCTTCAAAGTATAAGCTCTCATCCTGGGACTCCCTGGGGCTCAGGCAGCTCTCCTGGAACCACAGAAGGAAGATGGCTGGAGAAATTAAATGCTACACAGATTCTAAAGGACGGCCTGGGATTTCTTGACCTGATTGGCAGAGGTGCACATGGGCATCCTGGAATGAGAACTGGACTAGGGATTAGAAGAAGCAGATTCAAATGTTGTTCCAAATCCGTTTTTTACACCTGGAAAATGGGGAACTAATTTGCTGGCCTTCCATTCTCGAAGTCCATTGCTATTACTGGTTCATGTGCCCTATGCCATTTGTTCTTGTTGTAAATATCCTGTGGAGAAGAACCTAGGAAAGTTATAAATATGCCAGCTTAATGGACCTGAGCCAAATTGTTTTGCACAATATTCAGACGCTTGAATTCTCCCTCCTGCTACCTTTCTCAGGGAAGTCTACCAGGAGGCAGATAGAGAGAGTGGGAGCCCAGGATATCAGGCTTGGGGTGAGATCAGGAGCGAAAGCCACTTTTCTTAGCAACCAGACCCTTTCTCCCGCCCCCTGGTTTCCAGTGGAGTGTGTAATATCAGCACATGGCACAATACAATTAAAATGTGTGTTGTGGAGCGTGCGTATCTTTACATTCTAATTACAGGTTAATAGAATAGACCCAGAGAGATCGCCTAATTAATCTTGGAAGGAGATGTGTATGTTTAACGATCCTTCAGTAAAGGAACTATACTCCCTCCAAGAGGACTGGATTGAAATGAGGCTAAGCTCAGGTAGTGCATTCATTTCTAAATGAATCCACAACTTCAAGATAAAGAGTCCACTAAATATATGCTCGAATCCAATTCATGAGTGTTGGTATTGCAAAAGTCTCCAAACACACACATCTTACATCTGTTTTATCATTCATCTCTTCATTCATACGGCACATAATTAGTGAGTACATTCAACTTCCAAAACAACCCAAAATAATCATTCAAATGTATCAAAGTCACCTGAATCCTTGACATGATTCCCAGACAACAATGAGCATCTCCTAAGTGATTTTTTTCTTATTCTAGTTTGTACCAGTTCTAATCTGAACATTGTGATACAGTGGAAGTGATTTTCCAATCTTTCAGTGGGATCATACTAGTTTCTTAACAACATAGGATGTCTTCATTACATAACAAATGAACTCAAAGCTCCACACGGTTTACATCCTTCTTAATCTGGTCCCAGTCACCTCAGCACCTCATATTGTGTCCTCTCTTTGCACCATTCACCTCTGCGAAAGGTGTTCTACAAATCACAGGTTTATGTGCTCAAAATCACTGAGTGGCTTGTTAAAAAAGGTACAGATCTGGCCTCTGGGCCAGACAGGCCAAATCTACGCCTGTGAAAGGACAGCCCTGTGCATCTGCATTTTAGCAAGTGTACGGATGATTCTGATGCTTCGGGGCACGAGAACCTGTGTTCTGGAAGTGAGTGGCGTGCAGCGAGACTGAGCCATCTGTGCCCTGTCTCACCTCTCGGATCTGCTTGCACCTCTCCTCTGGCAGGATTCCCTTCTCCCTTTCTACTCTCAATAAACTCCTTTCAGTGTCCAAGTGCACTCACATGTCCCCTCTTTGGGAGAAACTTTCTATTCCCTTCCACTGAGGGCTACAGTAAGTCCACTCTTCCCTCAGAGCCACTCATGTCTGGTTTTCCACCTCTATTTATAGCACCCAGTATGTTTTCATAACGAAGTCTATTTTCCCCACCACATCTCCAGTTGCTTTCAGACAAGACTCATGATTTATTTGGCTCAACCTTTTCAGCTTAGAGTATAGTACCTGTGTCTTATCACCTATCATCCATGTTCCTTCAGATAGGGATGATGACAGTCCAACTTCTGGATGGAACTACAAAGATCACAGTTTCACACTCAAATCTACCATCTTCTTGTTTTTTGGTTCTACAAGTCTCAGTTTCCCTATTAAAACTAGATTATCCTCATCATTTATTTATTTATTTTTAAAGATTTATTTTATTTATTTGAAAGTCAGAGTGACACAGAGAGAGGAGAGGCAGAGAAAGAGAGAGAGAGGTGTCTTCCATCCATTGGTTCACTACCCAGATGGCCACAACGGCCGGAGCTGGGCCAATCTGAAGCCAGGAGCCAGGAGCTACTTTTGGGTCTCCCACGTGGGTGCAGGGGTCCAAGGACTTGGGCCGTCTTCTACTGCTATCCCAGGCCATAGCAGAGAGCTGGATTGGAAGAGGAGCAACAGGGACTGTAACCAGCACCCATACGGGATACCGGCACTTCAGGCCAGGGCTTTAACCCACTGCGCCACAGTGCTGGCCCCTCCTCACCATTTATGTATTAATGGTCATAATTCTTCACCCTATGGGTGTCCACCTCTTTGCTACTTGCAAGTTCCTGAGAATTCAAACCAGCTCACCAACTGGACTTGGCCAGTGAGATATGAAAGCATACACTGCTACTGGGGGCTTGAGAAGCATGAGCAGAGGTCTGCTACTGCCCTGAGGACATGAGGAACATGAGGACGGGGAACAGACCCACTGCAGCCAAAACCTGCCTGCATCAGCCATTGACCAGACTGGAGTGAGCCAGCTCAGACAGGGGATGCAGCCTCTTGTCCTCTCACCTGCCCTAAGATGTGTGAAAAATAATTAACTCCTACTGTGGGTTTTGTAGCTTTGTATTGGCAGCATCACTGCAGCCATGGATAACTGACACAAGTCACCAAAAGTCTCCTGGGAAGATTAAATGTACTTATGTGACTGTGTTCAGCTCAGAAGCTAGTGCCCTTAGAAATCTCCACAAATGGAGATATTATGCAATGATTGACAGAGCTACAAGTTTTTATTTTTTCTATTAAGTCTCCTTTGAGAATTTGCTCATAATGCCCTTTTCTGCTTGGTTTTGTGCCTTCATCTTGTCCCATGGCATTAAGCAGACCCTAAACTTCTAGTCATTTATGGTCAAGGCAGCAGGCAGCTACATTTAGATTTGCCACATGGACCTTTTGTGGAGATTTCAAATCAACGGCTCTCACAAATAATCCGTTATTCTTCATGTAAGAGCTCATCGTTAATTCAACAAATGGTGTTGAGCCAATACTATGGTTTAACAATGGTGCAAGTATTTTAAGAACACAGGAAAATAGGAGAGTCTCTGCCCTTGTGGTTCAAACTTGACTCCATGCAGCCATTCATTCAACTCTTAACTTACTCATTCATCCAGTAAATACTATTGAGCATCAATTAGTACTGATATTACAGTAGGTACTTTTACTAGTTTTGCAAGAAGACTTTAAAGAAATTCATATTTTTATGTAAAACTTCCAGATTTTGAAGTGTTGGCATCAATTGAAAAAATATATTAAAGCTTTTTGTGGGTCAAACAAAAAAAAAATCAAGGGCCACTATTGAAGATGCTGCTTTGTAGTCTGTATTGAAATTATCTGTGTGAATTTTATCTCCCCTTTCAGTTTATGAATTCATTTGAAATGAGATCAGTGGATTCATCTTGGTGTCGCTCTGGTGTTCTGTTCTGTGCTTTTAAGTAGCAAGTGTCTATAAATCTTTATGGAATGACTGGGGACACGGTCTTGGCATTTAAGGAATTACAAAAGTGATCCCATTCACAGAAGTAAAACAGGTAAGACATGTTTATAAATAACCACTATGTGTTGATCACAACAGTGAAGGCAACAGTGACTACTACCACTATTGAGTCCCATCAAGTGCTGGGCATTGTAACAAGTCTAGAGCTATATGCCTGAGTTAATATCATCCCAGTGATTCAGCAAAACATTGTAACCCAAGTCTTACCTGCCTGAATGTCCCCCAGTGTTCTTGTCTTCTGACCACCTGTCCTCAACATGCAAATTTAAAATAACTTAAACATCATTATTCATAAAGTAGAGAACTCACCATTGGGCACTTGGAAATCAATCTCCATAGATCTCCACTGAGACTTCATTTCCCATCCAGCTCTTGCTCAAACATCCTGCCCTCTGCTGGATTCCAGCTCTCCCTGTGTGTATTCCCACACAACTCAAATATCCAAATAGCACCTCATCCTTTGGCTCTCCAAAGCAAGTAAAACAATCAGTATTTTCCAGAGTTTACTAAAGTTTGGAGCTAATAAGGCATCTCCCTAACTACAGTATAAAATGAGATCCCTAGAAGAATAATTCAACATACTTTTCTTAAAGGATCTCCCTGCAAAAGACTGTGGAAATCCCACTGGCTCCACTTCCCATTTCTATATTTCTACCGAGTTACTCAGGGAACCCCCTTCTCAGGACCACCTCCAGTGTCTTGAGCTCTCTTACCTCAAATGTTTAATTTGCATTACTAATTCCAATTACCTGCCCCCGGGAACATCTAACTCAACTGCCTGGTTTGTAAAAATAATTATTTTTTAAATGCCCATACTACCTAAAAAATTTAGTCAATGCCATTATCAAAATTGCAAGGACATCTTTCATATCAAGAAAAGAAATAATCCTAAAATTCATATGGAACTCCCAAAAGATCCTGAATATCCAAAGAAATACTATACAAAAGAACAAAGAAGAGATAGCTGGGACCATCATTCTACCTGATTTCAAACTATAATACAAAGCTTTTGTAATCAAAATAGCATTGTAATGCCATTATAACAGACAAATAGACCAATGCAATATAACAGAGACCCTAAGAATAAGCCTACGCATTTCTTAAAAATAATATTCAACAATGTTACCAAGAATACACAATGAAGAAAAGACAGTCTCTTTAACAAATGGTGTTTTGGAAACTGGATACCCACACACAGAGAAATGAAATAGATATTTTTCTTACATCATATATAAACATAAACTCCAAATAGTTTATATTTTAAACCTAAAATAAGAACTGAAGGTGTAATACTATTAGAAGAAAACATGAGGGAAAAGTTTCATTACTTTAGTTTGCTAATAATTTTTGGAAAATAACCTGAAAATTGAAAACAGCTGAAGTAAAAATAGCCAACGGGGTTGTTTCAAACTAAAAGCAATCAACAGAGGGAAGAGACTACTTGCAGAATGAGAGAAACCATCTATAAATCCTCTTAAGTTCTTAGCCCTTAGAATGCTTATGATGATTAGTTTCATGTCTCAACTTGAGCAGGCCACAGTTCCTGCTTCTTTGGCTAAACACAAGTCTAGGTGTTGTCATGAAGTCTTTTACATGTTATTAACATTTCAAGCATTATAATTTAAGTGGTTTTTTCATCATACTATTTGTTGAACTCTTTATTTAGTATTAGGGTTAATCTTATGAGTACAAAGTTAACTGAAAATAGATCCTCATAGAAAATAAAAATGAGGAGAGGGAAGAGATAGAAGGGTGGGAGAGCAAATGAGACAAAGGGTAGGATGGGAAGTATCACTATGTTCCTAAATCTGTATATATGAAATGCATGAAGTATGTAAACCTTAAAAAAAAACAAACCAAACCAACAAACCAACAAACCAACAAGAACTTAAGTAAAGCAGATCACCTCATCCAATCAGTTGAAGGCCTACAGAGGAAAGACTAAGGTGCCTTGGTAAGGAAGGAATTCTGCCTTTGGACTACCTCGGAGTTGAGACTGCAACATCAACTCTTGCTAGAATTTCCAGTTAGCAGCCATGAGGATTTTTGGACTTGCCAACTCCAAAAGTTGCATATTTCACGTCATTAAAACAAATCTTACATATTTGCGCATGTGTGTTTCATGTTGTTTCTGGTTCCCTGCAGAATATTGACTAATGTACCTCCTGTGTCCTTTCTCCTTCTCCTGGAACAGAAGGGGTTATCATCTTTCATGCTCTACTGGGTATGTTGGCAAACACAGTCAACTAACCCTAAAGATATTTTCCCAGTCCCCAAGAAGGCACAAGTCATGGGCAGATGGTTGTTGAGAGCATTTCCCTTGTTGATCAGATCTGTTTTGTTTCTGCTTGTTCATTTGTGAAATGGAGAAAATGAACATCCAAGGCACTGGATGATGTTTCCCTCGGCTATTAAACAGCCGGCATGGAGTCATGAACTTCAAAGTTTATGTCCCCTCATCTCATCTCACTATCCCAATAATGTCACAAGAATCAAGAAGGAAGCAGATTGCATGTCTTGTCTCTTTCAGAAAATTAACAGAGATTCAGACACTGGGAGCCCAAAGGAAGGGCCGTCTCTTTCAAGGATGGCAGGTGTGATGACGGGAGGAAGAAAGTAAGGGAGGTGGAGAAAGGAGGCTATTTGGTTGGGGTGGGGAGGAGAATCGAGAATTCTGGCTGATATGGGAGACCTGGGTTGAGTTCCAGGCTCTCAGATTTGGCCTTGCCCAGTCCCAGCATTGCCAGGCATTTGAGGAGTGAATAGGCAGATGGGAAATCTCTCTCTCTCTCTCTCTCAAATCTCTCTCTCTCTCTCTCTCTCTCTCTTGTTTGAGAGAAGGAGACAGAAGCAGAGAGATTGACAGAGGGAAAGAGTTTGAGTTCTCATGTGCAGGTTCACTCCATCGAATGCCTCATCACAAAGGCCAGGTGAGCCAGGAATCGAGTTGGGAGTGGAGCTGGAAACTATAAGGTAGGCATGCCGATGTGGGATGCAGAAGTTCCAGCTGGCACCCTGCCTACTACACCAAATTCCTGTCCCATTTGTTTGATATTGTTATTGTTTACAAAGGATAATTAAGAGTACAAGCTATTTGAGTTTTCTGTATCAATTATGTCCAATGAATAAGTTATATAGTTGATACTTGTGATAATAAATATATAGGGACTGGTGTTATAGCATAGCAGGTAAAGTCATCCCTGTGACACTGGCATCCCATATGGGTGCCAGTTCTTGTGCTGGTTCTTTTCCCAGTTTCTTCACTTCTGATGCAGATCCCCACTAATGGTCTGGAAAAGCAGGACAGCCCAAGCTTTTGGGCCCCTGACACCCATGTGAGAGATCCGGATAAAGCTCATGGCTTCTGCTTCAGCCCTGACCATGGAAACATCTGGGGAGTGACCCAACAAATAGCATCTTTCACTCTCTCTCTCTCCCTCTCTCTCTCTCTGTGTGTGTGTAACTCTGATTTCAAATGAATAAATAAATATTTAACAAATATATACTATCCACATACACCATCTTTTATATTACATCTTTTACTACAAGTCTCAAAATGTTTAAAAGAAGTGAATGATAACATAAACGTGATTACGGGTCTCCACCAAGCAACAGAGCAAAGCTGAGAAAAAAAATGACAAGGCATAGAGATCTTTCAGTAAATGGAAGGAAGATGTAGGTTGAGAAGATTATGACTTTGGGATTGACACTGTGGCCCAGTGTGACACTGTGGCTGCTGTCATGCTGGCTTCCCGTAGCAGAGTGCCAGCTGCTCTGCTTCTGAACGACTTCCTGCTAATGTGCCTGGGAAAGCAGCAGAAGATGCCCAAGTGCTTGGGTCCCTGCCCTGCTGCAGGAGACCCCAAAGGGTTTCAGGCTGCTGACTTCAGCCTGGCCTAGCCCTGGCACTGCAGTCACTTGGGGAGTGAATCGGCAGATGGAAGATCGATTTCTCTCTCTTTCTCAATCCCTCTCTCTGTGTCACTCTGCCTTCTAAATACGTAAATCCCTTTAAAAAAATATGGCTGGAATACAACGTTTACTCTAAGAGTAACACTGCCATAGTCTGCAAAGCTGGAATGGGCAACGGGGTATGGCTATGGAAGGACCTGAGGACAACGAGGCAGTGGAAAGCAAACACAGTAGTGCTCTGGTCTGTGTGCCTACCCCAACGCTCACAAGTTAGAAACTGAATCCCCCGTGCAAGCGTGTTGAGATGCGAACTCTAAGATGGGATTAGATCTGTGAGGGCTCTGCACACATGGATGAACAATACCATGACTGCTGCACGTGGATCCCTTCCCTCTCTTTTGTGGTGCAGGGGTGGGTTCCTGGCAAAAGGCTGCACGTGGATCCCTTCCCTCTCTTTGTGGTTATGTTCTTTTGCTCTTCTGCCAAGGGATGACACAGCAAGAAGGCCCATGCCAGGTGGAGTTTGCAGCCCCCAGGAACATGAGCCAAGCAGATTTCTATTCATTATAAATTGCCCAGTCTGAGGCGCTCTGTTACAGCAGCAGGAAACAAGCTAAGACAGGAAACGAGGGTGCTCGAATCACAGGGCCCCCGTGCACAGTGTCGTGCACAGTGCCACAGAGCCCCAACTCTACCTCTACCTGGAAGAAGTGAAACGAAGAGTCTCTCCTGCGTAGGAATCAGGACGGCAAAGACAGAACTCACACTTTGCAGATCTTCTACATGAACAGCAGGGATCCAGCTGCTCCAGCCATCACAGCTGCCTTCCAGCATGTATATTCACAGGAAGCTGGAATCAGGAGCTGGAATACAGCGGTCTTAACCAATTTCTCAACCACCAGATTAAACATCATCCCGTAAGTGAATTACTGACTCTACCAAATAGCCTCTTGTGATTTTTTTTTTGCTTGTTTAACTTTTAAAACATATTTTTCTTTGGATGTTTTTGAAAGTTCACCATGCTTAGAGAACAGTGCATGTGGACAGCTCAAGGAATTTTCACAAAATGAACACCCTGTTTAAAAACCAGAGCACTGATGGTGCCTCCACGAACCCCCTGCCCCCTTCCTCTCACTACCCACGTCAAGAAGATTATCACTTTAGCAGATTCTGCCACAATGTGATGCTTTTTCAAATAATACGTCCATATGGTGAATTTAAATGTTCAGAATACACATACAGTACAAAGTAAGTTGTTCTGGCCTTGCTCTCCAAGGCTTTTCCCCAGAGGCGACAGTGGTTAACAATTTATTGTGAATCCTCACAGAGACATCCTTTGTGTATTTTTGAATTTGGCTTTTGCACCACATTCTACAGAAGGGCTGTCTTTGGATTAACTATTATCTTTAATTTCTGTGCGAAGCAAGCAAGCCAAATCTAAGCATCTGGAGAGCCAACACACGCAGAACAATTCTCAAGAAAAATGATCTCATCCTGGCAGCTAATGGCCACACTGCTTTGCTCACTGGCCTAAGGTCCATCTCTCTGGTGCTTCTTTCCTGCCTGATTTACCTGCTTAAGAAATGAACGAAGAGACTGTCACCAGGCTGAAAAAAGGCAGTCCTTGCAGACAGCATGTGAATACTACCTCCTCGGAGGTGGAGCTGGCACCCAGCTGCCAAAATCCGCCTTCAGTTGGAAGCCGAGAAAACACAGACTCAGGATTCAGGATTCATGGATAGTGTGTGTGTGCATCTGGTGTCAGATTCCAAGTGCATGTCAAAGTTGTCTGCTCCATGGAGAAGGCCAGATGTGAGCGAGAACCCCTTTAGGGCTGCCGTCACGTAAATGCCATAGCCCCTTGTAAGCTGACTCTGGACAGCTCTGAGTCCACGAGATTCTGCTGCACTCACTGCTGGGGAAACGGAGCCTCCCTTGTCTTTTGTGCTGGTAGCTTTCAACATACCTCCCCCTAGAATGCACTTCAATAAAGAAGGCTGTGGAAGGCAGTGGATGAAACCTGGAGTCAAGAGACACGGACCCAAGCCATGTGTTTGTCTTAAAAGCCCTGTGACCTTGGGAAGGGCACTTAGTCTCAGGATATTCTGGTGCAAACAGAGAAAGAAAAAGGATGACTTAAAATCTTCAGGTTGTTAAGGAGATTAAATGTGATAATGCATGCAAAACTACTTGGCACAAAAACAAACGCAAGATATTAGCCACTGAGAATTTTCCAGTAGAAAATTAAATCCAGGGGCAGGTGTCTGGTGCAACAGTTAAGTCCACATGGGAAGTCCACATCCACTATCAAAGTGCCTGGTTCAAGCCTTGGCTCCTCTGTCCCACCCAGCTTCCCACTAGTGAGCATCCTGGGAGGCAGCAGTGACGGTTCAAGGGCTTGAGTCCCTGACACTCGTGTGGGAGACACAGACTTCGTTCTCAGTGTTTGGCCTCAGCCTGGTCCAGCCCTGGCTGTTGTAGATATTTGGGGAATGGAAAAGCAGATGAAAGATCAATCTCCCGCTTTGTCTCTCTGTCTCTCTCCCTCCATCTCTCTCTCTCTCTGTGTTCTCTCTCTCTCTCTGCCTTTCAACTAAAATGAAAATAATTTTTAAAAGAAAGAAAATTAAATCCAAAGCTCACATGTGTGCTACATAAACCAGCTTCCCTCTTTCTAAACACTCTATCATTGTCACCTCAAGTATTCAGGGAACACACACAAAACTTACAGTTGCCTTCAATTTCTCCTTTTCCTTGACTCTTCCCAATTAATCAGACACCAAGCCCCCAGATCCCCCCTTTTGACACTTTCCATCACCAGTTCCTCTGTGCCAGTCCCAGTCCAAACATATCCCACCTTCCCTCTTGTCCAGTAGTTCTAAGAAATGGTCACATTCACCAACACAGCACTCCCTCATGCGAAGAATTTGGGGCGATGTCTGGAGGCGTTTTCATTGTCACACTGGGGAATACTGATGCCACTCAATATCCTACAAGAAAAACTGTACCCTCACCACCAACAAAATATGTATGAGCCCAAACGACAATTAAGCCAAGGCTGGAAATTCTGATCTAGTCTAAATCTTTTTCTCATCCTATCTCCTTCCTTTACTCTCTATCAAACTAATTTAAAAAATCTATTATAATTATAACTCAGAATAGAACTCTATTCTCTAAAACATTAGGCCCAACATTATAAATTTAACTTGTTATGTGTAGAAAAGGGAGATTCTTATTAAAAAAATAATCAACCTTTTTGAGCAATAAATACGTGCCAGGAACTCTTCCAAGTATTTACTATGTATTCACTCATTTTAATCCTCAGAACAGCTCCATTACAATTAAACTCAGGTGCTCATTAAGCTGTGGTATTATAAGTTGGCTTTCCTTGATCAAGTTTGCAACACAGCAGAGCAAAAGCTAATGGTGAACATGCTGAGATTTATTGAGCTTGTTACATAGCAGGCGCTGGCAAGTGTCTCATGGATATTGCTTCATTTCATCACCAAAAACAAACATTTTCCCCAGTAACAGGAATAAAATGCAAGTGTTTGACTTAGTCATGGCTGGCCAGACTCTCAAGGCCCATGGGAACACAGACACTAAAACAAAATGCCACTTTTTAAATCCCTATGCCACTTTGTAAAAAAAATTTAATGGATGAATGTCCACAAGGCTGAAGACTGCAGACAGAAACACGTTTTCCAGCCTCTTTTCCCCATGCGTTGGCAGAAGGGAATTATCTGAGGATGAGTTGGCTTGTGTCTCTGAAGGGCTTATCTCCCAGGCTCTGCTTGCATGTTTCTTGAGAAATTTTCCAACACACTGGCCTCATCCTGCTCATCTGCTCTGATGAGGATGGTGTCGTCAACAGAGAGGAGCAGAACGTGCAGCTGTTCCTGGAATTCTCAGATCAGGGCCATGGATAACAACAGAGGGTGGCAGAGTTCACATAGCTCTGGGAGGAAGGTAAATGCAAGCCATAGTGTCCAGCGCAATGCAAATTTGGTCCTCTTCCTGATAGAGATGGAAAAGACAGGGATTTCTTAAAACAACGGCCACATGCTGTGTATCTGGATCCATGCTATCCTTGCTCTAGCAAAGAGCCAAATAGGAACCAGTAATTGGAACAGGGGCTACTTTTGAGTGAGTTGACACCAGTTTTATGGTTACTCTCCAGGATCTGTGAGTTTTCACAAATCAGTCTGGAAAATTAAATTGTGAAATAGTGAGTATCACCATTGCTACATATTTTTTAAGATTTATTAATTTGAAATGCAGTTACAGAGACAGAAGGAGAGACAGAGAGATCTTCCAAATAATGGTTCACTCCACAAATGGCCTCAACATCCAGGGATGGGCCACGCAAAGGCCAGGAACCAGGAGCCTCATCCGGGTCTCCTACATAGGTATCAGGGGCCCAACTACTTGGACCATTTTCTGCTTTCCCAGATGCGTTAGCAAGGAGCTGGATCTCAAGTGAAGCAGTCAGGACTCAAACCAGCACTCATGTGGGATGCTGGCATGGCAGGAGGTGGTTTAATCAGGTATGCTACAATGCTTGCCCCCATTCCTACATCTTTTAGGTCTACACTAATTTCTGTTATCCTCCCAACCAACTAGGGTTGTTTTCTGTTTACTGTTTTGGTTAAGGGATAGGTCATTACAGAGACTTCCACTTGGCCCTTCCCATTGCAAAAGTCCTTATACCAGACACCAAGACACCAGTCTGGGAGCTGTGACAATTATCAAGGCTTCTGTGTTAGTGTCCTAGGGGTGCTGAACAAAGTTTCACAGACTCCATGACCTGAATGCAGAAATCTGTCTTCTGACATCTCTCCTTTGGTTTATAGATGGGTTTTTCCTCCCAGTGCCCTCATGGTCTCCTCTGTGCACATGTCTGTGCCCTAATCTCCTTTTCTTAGAAGGACATCATTCACATTGCTTTAGGAACCACACACATGACCTCAGTTTATTGTACTTACTTATTTAAAGGCTCTCTAACCAAATATAGTCACATGCTGAGATACTGGGTGTTAGGACTTTAACATATGAAATTGGTGATGACACAATTTGGCCCATAACAAGTGTGTATTCCAATGATGTAATAGGAGACTAGAAATTATGGCTACCTGGTACATTCATGGAGCAGTAATGAGATGAAGAGCATCCTGGGAAGGCATGAACTTGGGTAATGAAGAGACAAGGAGCTTGGGGCTGTCTGTCAGTAGTATTACTACAGATGATGATTCCTTACTTTCTCCCTAAAAGTAGCTCTTTCATGTGGTGCACCATAGCAGTCATGGCATTCAAATTGATTAATCAAATGACGTCTTGACAGTTTACTTGAACATTTTGTAAGCTCATACTCTGGTTATTTAAAAAGTATACCACTCCTCCCTAGGGGACTGATGACTGTCATCACTCCAATGACAAGGGAAAATTCAGTTGGCAAAATAAAATAAGTTCTGGGCTATTATTCCCCTCTCTTGGAGTGGTCTTACAACTCAGAGTGGTCTGTGAACCAGTAGCCGCCCTATCTACTGGGAGCTCATGAAAATGCAGCATCTTGGGTCCCAGCTCAGACCTGCTGAGCCACGATCTGCACTGCAACACACCCTCAGGGGATTCTCATTCTCACTGAAGTTCAAGAAGCACTGTTTTATATGACCTTGGGCAATGAATTAACCTCTCCGGGCCTGCATTTCTTCATCTGTGAAAGAAGACCATTATAACCAGAAGACCCCTTAGATCCCTTCAACTTCTAAAATGCCATGACAAATCTGAGCAGAGTTTGATCTTTAAAAGTAACACCGTGCCTCTCATAGAAAATGCACTGAACTTTTAGCCTTCCTTATGCACGAACCTTCTGCTTCCCGAAAACTTGACTTCCATCTGTAATCGGCAATTCAAGTCACGGTTGATGGGAGACTTCTGATAGCCTGAATGTGAAAGGCATTCTTGTTAATGTGTCAGCTCTGCACCTTATGCCTCCAGTGCTTGAGAGGTGTCTCCGGGTAATGTGCAAATGCGCCAGACCAACACTTATTGGAGTTAGAGGAGCGATTTGGTGAGGCAAGCGGTTTTACTCTGGTGACTTGGCCCTCCGCAGAAGGCTGATGACTACTGGTTAGCTTTATAATGTACGGCGATGCTTCACTTATGTTTCCCATCAGCAAGAAAGTAAGGGAGAATAGTGACAAAGATACAGGGTGCATGATAGAAGTTCTGCGTTGGACACCAAATCATCGCTGGTTCTCTCAGTCTCGATCATTTGAAGTCCCAGGTCCCCTCCTAATTCAAAAATTCCAAATGTCTAGAATTCCACAATACCTGAAGGATGACTTGCAAATAGAAGTTGATATAGGGGCTGGCATTGTGATGCAGCAGATTAAGCTGTCACCAGGAACGCTGGCATCCCTTATGGGTGCTGGTTTGTATCCCAGCTATTCCACTTTTTTTTTTTAAGTTTTTTTTTTTTTGACAGGCAGAGTGGATAGTGAGAGAGAGAAACAGAGAGAAAGGTCTTCCTTTGCCGTTGGTTCACCCTCCAATGGCCGCCGCAGCCGGCACGCTGCGACCGGCGCACCACGCCTATCCGAAGGCAGGAGCATGGGGTGCAGGGCCCAAGCACTTGGGCCATCCTCCACTGCACTCCCTGGCCACAGCAGAGAGCTGGCCAGCTATTCCACTTTCAATCCAGCTCCCTGCTAATATGCCAGCAGAAGATGGCCCATGTACTTTGGTCCCTGCCACAAATATGAGAGACTTGGATGGTGTTACAGGCTCCTGGCTTCAGCCTGACCCAGCCCTGACCATTGCAGTTATTTGGGGTGTGAACTGGCAAATGGAAGAAGAATCTCCCTCTCTCTGTAACTCTGCCTTCCAACTAAGTAAATACATCTTTTATAAAAAATAGAATTTGACATAAATCAAAGCTTCCCATCAAAAAATGTGTACAGGGTCTGGTGTTGTAGCATGGCGAATGAGGCTGCTGCCTCTAATGCCTGCAACCCATACGAATGTCAGTTCACGTCTGGCTGTTTCACTTCCAATCTAGCTCCCTGATAATGAGCCTGGGAAAAGCTGTTGAAGATGGCCCATGTGTCTTGGTCCCTGCCACCCACAGAGGAAACAGGAGCAAACTCCTTGATCCTGGCTTCAGCTTGGCCCAGTGCTGGCTGTTGCTACCAGCTAGGGAGTGAACAAGCAGAGGGAAGATTCTCTCTCTCCCTCTTTCTCTCTCTCTCTCTCCCTCTTCCTAACCCTCTCCCTAACCCTCTCACTCTCCCTCTATCTCTAACTCTTTCAAAAGCTAATTTTTTTTAAAAAAAAGTGCCCAATTTTTTGTAATGATAATGAGAATAAAGTTGCAATGCAGGTGAAAACTATACAGAAATTAAAGTTTGAGAAAAGATATATACTATTACTATGATGGCAGTAATAAAAACAGAATTGTGATTATCCTGAATTGGCCTTTTTCAAAGCCAGCAACTTTTTTGATGTACTTAATTAAAACTTAAAGCAAATCAGTGAAGAAGCTCCATTAGGCCTATTAAACAGATGAGGAAACTGAAAACTTAGATTGAGAGATATTTTCAATGTGGTATAACTGTAGTAAGGACCCAGATCATATAACCTCAGATGTATATACAATACTTTCTTCTGTCCTGAATTCCTTAATAATCCAATTCTTGCTGCTATATATATATATATATATATATATATATATATATAATATCCTTAATAAATATGTGTGATTGAGGGCTGGTATTTGGCACAGTTCTTAAGACACCACTTGGGATTCTTTTATCTCATACAACAGTGCCTGAGTTCACGTCCCTGCTCTGCTTCCTATTCCAGCTTCCTGTTGATGCACATCCTAAGTACTCAGTTTCTGCCCACCTGGAAGACCCAGATTGAGTTCTAGGCTCCCAGCTTTGCCCTGGCCCAGCATTAGCTGCTGCAACCACTTGGGGAGTGAACCAGTGGGTGGGAGATCTTCGTCTCTGTCTCTCTGTTTCAAGTAAATAAATAAACAATGAAGTATTTAATAATAATAAATATTTATAACAAGTGCTATAATCCCTATTTTATAGATGAGCAGAGATCAATTACTTGCCTGACTGAAGAGGTCTTGGTTACAGTGGGGGGAAACATCTGGCCCATGGGCTATATAAGGCTTGGCCCCACCACAACAACACAGGTAGGGCTTGAAATTCAATAAATCTAGAGTGCACTAATTTTTGTTGAAAGTCAGAGTTACAGAGAGAGAGGGAAAGGCAGACAGAGAGAAAGGAAGAGAGAGAGGAGAGAGCGAGAGCAAGAGAGAGAGATCATTCATCCACTGGTTTACTCCCCAGATGGCAATGATGGCCAAGGCTGAGCCAGGCCAAAGCCAGGAGCTTCACTGGGCCTCTAACATGGGTAGCAGAAGACACCTGGGTTATCTTCCACTGCTTTCCCTGGCCATTAGCAGGGAGCTGGGACAGAAGTGGAGCAGCAGGGATATGTGTCTTTACCCACTATGCCATAACATTGAACCCCAAGCTAATTTTTGTATGATCCACAAGTGATGTTATAAATATCCAAATGACCACTGGCAGAAAAAAAGGTTCCCCACTCCAGACTGAAAATAGGAATTCCTGCTTCTATCTATGGTGCCCCCAACTTCTTAGCACCTAACCTTTGCTACACCTTTTCCCACCTGTTACAGCTACAAACTAGTTAACAGAATGATGCCTATTTTATAATCCCCACTGGTCTTCTTTCCAAGGTGATTTGAAAGAGCTCTACTTAACTCATGATAAAATGATGTTGTAACTTAAGTTTAGCATAAGAAGAATGCAGCTTTGAAGGAAATAAACCTTGGAGCCATATCATTGGATTAAAGACTTATCTCAGAATGTTAGTGTTTTAAATGAAGTCAATAATCCACGCTGCTGAAATGCTCCAGGTGGTGGCCATGACCACTCTGTGGATGAGGAGCTGTGGTTGAAGGAGACACACTGAGGTGACCTTTTCTGTGATGTCCCTTGTGCCGTCTGGCACTTACCATCCACTCAGTGCCTCATTTCCAACTTCCACAACCCACGCTCTGCCCGAGGAGTTGGCTTTCTTCAGAAGATGACGTCCCACTGCCTATGTACCAGGTCCACTCACTGCCTGCAACCAATGTCTGGTGGCAACTGACCGCTTAAACCCAGGCTCTCTGACCCCTTGGCCCTGGAGCCCTGTGACAAGCTCCAAGCTGCCTCTCAGCAGCCCTCAGTGGACTAAGCACTGTCTTAGTAACTCAGTGGACTAAGCACTGTCTCAGTAACTCAGTGGACTAAGCACTGTCCACAGTGCTACCACAATGCCCACAAGAAGAAATTGCTTGACATACCCATCAGCTTTCTTTTCTTCTCTCTCACTGTCCCACTCCTACAATCATTCCTGCAATCACATTTCAAATAAACTCTTTGTATTTAAAATCTTAATTTGATTTCTTCCCAGAAGCCAACCTGAGCCACAATGAAGGACTTGCTGAAGTGTACCTGCATCGTAAGCTGAGAGCCCGCTAGATGTCAAGCACCAGATTACGAGCCATCGGGCAGGGGCTGGGATACACCAGTTTGGGTGTGCCTATGGAGCTCACATCCCGTATGGGCGCTGGTTTGAGTCCCAAGTGCTTCACTTCCAATCCAGCTCCCTGCTAATGCACCTGAGAAAGCAGAGGAAGATGACCCAAGTCCTTGGGCCCCTGCACCCATGAAGGACACCCAGAAGAAGCTCCTGGCTCCTGGCTCCTGGCTCCTGGCTCCTGGCTTCAGACCAGCCCAGCTCTGGCCATTGTGGCCATTTGGGGAGTGAGCCAGAGGATGGAAGATTTCTCTCTCTCTCTTTCTTTCTGTAACTCTGACTTTCATATAAAACAAATAAATCTTTTTTAAAGAAGGTCCATAGCTATCATGATAAACAAGCGGCACAGGGTCCCTCCTTTCACTGAGTCAACAGTCCAGTGGGCAAGACATTCAGAAAGCAAATGAAGTTTCCAAATGGAGTAGTCAAAGCTTCAAGAAAGGAGCCAGTCTAAAGGGGACTTGTGAATTGTGTTCCACTTGCTTTGATAGTTAATAAAATCAGGAGACAGGCATTGTGGCACAGAAAGCTAATCCACTTGGGACACCTGCATCCCCTATCAGAGTGTCTGAGATCAAATCCTACTTCTCTTCGGGTACAGCTTCCTGTTAAAGTGTACTCTAGAAGGCAAAGATGGCTCAAGTAGTTGAGTCCTTGCCACCCATACGGGAGACCTGGATGGAGCTCTTGGCTCCTGTCTTTAGCCTGGCCCAGCCCTGGCTGTTGTGGGCATTTGTAGAATGAATCAACAGAAGGAAGATTTCTTTGGATATCTTTCCTGCCTCCCATACCCTCACATGTGTGTGTCTGTATGTGTGTGCATCACTGTACCCTTCAAATAAATGAAATAAACTGCAAGAACAAGGAAGAGTATGCCAGAAGGCAAAACCAAAGGCTATGTGGTGCATAGCAGCCATGAGAAGAGCAATGTGACTGCAGGGGTGAGAGAGTGGTAACAAAATATATATATTCAGGGTGGAGAGGTAGGCATGGGTCAGATCAACCAGATTTTTTTTACAACTGGATTTTGCGACTTTATCATCAGTGCAATGAAAATCTGTTGTAGAAATTTAAGCAAGGGAGCTGAAAGATTACACTGGCTAAAAGCAGGTGCTTGACAAGAGTTGAGGCAAGGACTGAGCTGGGAGAGCAGCTAAGAGATCTCAGATTCTAGCCCTGGACTTTGGAATATGCTTTGTTCCCTTTCGATGATTGTGTCACTTAGGTACCAAATTCAGAAGCACACAACAGAAAATCCACCTAATGAAGGCTTAATTTTTTTTTTCTTACATAACAAGAAGTGCAAGAATAGACAGATACTTTGTTGGCTTTGGTCTGATGACCTTAGGATGTTGGAGACACCATCCTTATGGTCTTGGTATTGTCTGTATGATCACAACACATTTCAATCTTAATAATCCCATTCATTATATCTGCAACCAGAAATGCAAGTATGGAAAGTGAAAAAAAAAGATATGGACAGCCAAGTCCACTTTTTAACAGTTCACCCAAAGATTTCTGCTTATATGAAGTTGTCTCAAAGAAGACATAGCCACCCCCAGCCACAAGGAAAAGCAGGAAATGTCATTTTCGGCTGGGAACATTGTCACTGAGGAAACACAGATGTTCCATTAATAAGAAACAAAGGGAAAATGGATGTCAGGAAAGTAATTAGCGGGCTCCACCAAATCTATGCACGATATGAAAGTCAGATTAGATGAAACAACAAACCAGCCAAGTATTGTGAGAGCAAAACTCATAACAATGATAGCAATTCTAATACTGCCTCTGTGTACAAAGCATTTGTACTTTTGAAAGTACATTTTATGAATTCAATTCCCCTGTTTAATATACTTAATAAAATAGTGATGCATAAAAATATTGATGTTTCAAGCGGAAATTACCCAAGAAATGCTGAAAGCATGATAAATATGAACAGCAGAGAAAACAACTTGTCAATGAGTCTTAAATTGCTTCTTTAGCACAGATTTTTTTCTTGGACTTTGACTTAGGTTTGTAATTGGGTATGTCTTCCTGGAGGGGGTACATTTTAGGGTCCTTTAAACAAAGTACCACAGGCCCTGCAGTATGGTGTGAGGAAAGAGACTGGGGTTTGAATCCAGTCTGATCATCTATTGCTCATGACAAATGAGCAAGGTACTTACCCTTTCAATCTCATTTCCCTCTTTTGTAAAATATGGCAAAGTGAGCCTACCTTACAGAATTTAAAAGACTTCTAGATGATCCATGGCTCAATGTCTGTAAGTTTCAGTGCTTGTGTTTGCTTTATTATGCTACCACTATCGATTAAAGACACTGGAAACAATGTTAGAGTAACACACTTGTAAAGCAATGAGTGGTAAATTTTGACACGGCTTGCAGAGCTGCGCAGCCTGAGGCCAAAATGAGGCAGGCTTTGGGTGTGATGTGAGGGGGTTTGCAACATCCCCAATCCACCAGAGGCAATCAGCAGTACTGCAGGGTGGTGGAGAGGGTCCAGCTGAGGCCCCAGGAGCCTTCTTCAACAGGGGGGCACTAGATTGTGTGCAGGAAGAAGAGAGGGACTTGGGCAAGTCTTTGGGGAGAAAGTGTTCAATTTTTATTTTCCTTTAAAAGGGTACATCTGAAGCGTGACCAAAGAAAGGCTCTGTTACCTAAAATAGTCTCTTCTCCCCACCCCAAAGGAGCTTTGTTTGCCACAGTGACTCACGGCTGCTTAGGAGACAAGCCCCAGGGCCCGTGGCATAGGCCTGCAGGGCGGCCCTCTGCGTGCCTTTCTGCTCCCCATCGTGAGTCCGAGAGCCTTTCTCGGAGGACTGCCGTCTCCCTTCCCCTATCACACGCCTGCAGATCATGGAACAGAATTAACTGGGCTTGGCCCCCTGCTGAGCTCAGTTAAGCTGCTTAGAGTTGCCAGGAGGCAACAGAAATGGCCACTCACGAGAATCTCAACATGGTTGACATCTGGCCTCTGTAGGCGATGGAACCCAGCCGTCCTTTGCCAGCCATGGACTTCACGCCAGGCTCTGAGCTCTGCCCTGAAGACAGAATGATGAAGCGTGGCTCCCTCCTCGAGGCCCCAGTCAATCCAAGGAAGGTCACTTCCATGGGCGGAATGGGGAGGGTACCCATCTGCCTGAGAATCTCAGGGAGGTTCCTAATGTAGTTATTTTTATTTTGTGCTCTCTCTCTCGCTCTCTCTCTCTCTCTGTATGTGTGTGTGTGTTTGAATGGAGAAATTTGAATGGAGAAATAGCAGAATGAAACATCAGGCAGGCAGATAGGAGAAACAAAGGCCCAGAGGAGAGCAGGGCTTGGCAAGGTCTGGAAGCTATGGCAGCATAACCACAAGCCCAGTTTTGGAAAGAGATTCTAGTTTCCCTTATGAATGTAAGGCTAAAGCAGGTAGCAGTGTATTCCACAGTCAATAGAGAGGCAGTGAAAGATTTTGTATTCAGGGGTCGCCGCTGTGGCTTAGCGGGTAAAGCTGCTGCCTGAAGTGCCGGCATCCCATATGGGCACCAGTTGAATCCTGGCTTCTCCACTCCGATTCAGCTCTCTGCTGTGGCCAGGGAAAGCAGCAGAAGACGACCCAGTTCCTTGGGCCCCTGCACCCACGTAGGAAACCCAGAAGAGGCTCCTGGCTTTGGATCGGCACAGCTCCGGCTGTTGCGGCCAATTGGGGAGTGAACCAGCGGATGGAAGACCTTTCTCTCTGCCTCTCCTTCTTTCTGTGTGTAACTTTGACTTTCAAATAAATAAATAAAATCTTTAAAACAAAATGATTTTGTATTCAGATCCACATCAAAGTAAGGAGTTCGCAGGGTGCAGAAGCACCAGAGTGGAGAGAGACTGAGGTGAGGAAGATGAGCTGGACTGAGGTGAGGAAGATGAGCTACAGAATGAATGTGAGCATCCAAGGGAAAGGCACTGGAGGCTCTCTTCTGGACTGCAGCCATGGAATACAGGGAGGGGACAGAGCCCCTTGCACAGTGTGCATGCAGAGGCCCATTGTGCTTCACTCCTGTACTTCCCAAATGGGAGGAGGAAGCAAGGCCCACCCTAGGTGCAAGCTCAGGACCCAACGCACCCAGTTGTAATGTGTCCATTCAGAGAGGTAGATGGACTCAAGGTTTGCCAATCAGGCAGGCCTCAGTGGCAGGCAGCCCTGGAATTCCTGCCAAGCTGATGTTTACCGTCACTGCATTTAAGAAGAGATCTTTTGTACACATGGGGATGAATTCCGGGGACACAACTGGGGCCATGCGTTTAATCTGTTTTTATTTTCTAGAGGCTCAAAGATAAATTTTGAAATCAAGTCTCCAGAATTTAAATATCTTTACTTAGTCCCCTTCTAAGTCACTATAGGAGTGACTTCTTGCTTCATCAACTACAGTCTGAAGCAGATGTGGTTGGAAAGTACTAGTGATATTTGCTGGAAAGCACAACTATTTCCTAACATTTGTTTTCATTGCTTTCTGCTTTGGCTGATTTCTGGATATTAATTTAAATCCTCTCCTAATTTTATTAGAGGTCGAAATTAATAGTGTTGAGTCTCTTAACTTTTTTCTTTTCTAAGAAAGGATGTTAACTTCTGCAGTCTAGGATTTAAAGTGTCTGTATTTATTTTGGGACTTCACAACAATGCATGTGGATTTATATTTGGATAGGGAATATGGAAGTGCATTCCCGGTGCCTTTGGAAATTAATTAAAAATGTTTTAAGATTTTTTATTGGGTTATTTAGTTAAGTCACCCTGAAGTAATGAACTGGCATAAGCCAAGGTTTAACGCAAGTCTTAGGTGTCTGAGTGTTTCATAGCATCTGGATTTAATATTCATTAGCTCATTTCCGCCATGTTCCTTCTCATTCCCAGCCTCTACCCCAAATGCTCCCACTGCACTTCAACAGCACTGCCATTTCTTTACCTGTCTTTCAGACATCATGCTGGTTCCTGGGCACTTGGTTTTACAAATAATTTCATTTTAGCCTTAAACTGACAACCTTCGTGTTACAGGGCACGGGATGACGTTTCTATGTGTGCACACCTTGTGAGATGATCAAATCAGGCTGATTAACAGAGCCATTTATTTTGCTTCTTTTCTTGCCTCTGCCTGACCCCTCTCTCTCTCTTTCTCTCTCTCACACACACACACCCCTTTATGTGCCTCATAAATTCCTCTACATTATTCAAAACCTTGCTAAAGCATTCCCTTTTTAGCATAAGCTTTAACAAACCTTCTAGAAACTGTGTCTGTCACTCCTTCTATCATTTCTAGCCTTGGAACAGCTCTGCTGTACTTATAATAAAGTACTGCAGTTTTACTTAAATGTCTGCCTTCCTTTTCGGACTACAAGCCCTTGAAGGTCTCATTTTCTTCCCTCCCCCTCCCACCAGGCTTAGTGTAGGCTTCAAATGCGGTAGCAGTTTGAAAACCTGAGCTCAACTCCCATTCCTCCTCTTTCAGGGTGGACTGCTGTAAGTAAACAATGCAAGTTGGCTTTTTTATTAACCTGCCGAGTAGATTAGACTTTCAATTTGTCAACAGTCTGAGTTGAGTTCAATTATATGTTTGAGATTTACTTAAAGCAGTTATTAAATGCCATCTGAAAGAAGTGGCAGAAAACTATCGATTTTATACCTTAGAATTTATAATTTTCTATTTTAAGGAACATCATTGATATCCAGAATTGAAATTAAATAGCAATGATATGGTCTGATTAAAGTGTATGAATCATAGGGCAGAATTTTTCTGCACTGGGATTTTCATACTCTCTGCTGAGAAAAAATAAAAAGTGAGAACTCCGATAAGGATAAAGTCCTACTGTTTGCTTTTTCATTGGCTTCTGATTGTACCAGGGCACAACCAGTGATGTCCAGAAAGAATGAAATGTGCTACAGAGACATGTAATGGGAACTCGATTCAGAAAGTTTAGTCCAAATGGGCTTTTCTCCTTATAAGCATGTGAATTAAATAAACAAACCTAAAACTTATTCCTACTGCAAAACTCCATAGAGCACCTTCATAATAATTTTCTGGAAACCTGGGATTTTATATAGCACAATGTCAGAAATGATTCTCTAGACTCAGAGATCTGTCTTGCGTTTCCTCATCTCCATAGTATTTCCTTTCATAGCATCATGGGTGTGGAGCTCCAACCATGGATTCAATCCAGGTCTCTGAGCTGGGTGGCCACTGGCCAGGAGCCTAACACTTGTAGGTTAGTTTCCCCTTATGGGGATGCGTCATTAGGCAGTAGCCACCTCAAACACCTCTCTACAGCATCTGCTACGTGGAATGTGATTAAGAGAAGTGAGGTCACTCTTCCATCTCACCCCACGCTCCTGCCTCCCTTGAAAGTGGCAAAAGGAAACTTCCATGCTTAAGGTTCCCATTCTGAAGGATGCCATGATCTGATTTGTCTTTTAATCTCCTGTGAATGAAGAAACCAGATAACTGTGTTTATCTGAATTACAGAGAAGAAAAATAAACAAAGAAAATTCTAGAAATTCATTTTAAAGCCTATACCCAGGGCAGGGCCAGAGGTCAGTATAGCAAGGATGAGGCCACACTGAACCGTCATCACCAATGTAAATCAAACATCCATGCAACAAATGCTACTGCTTTGCCTACTGAGTCCTGGTGAATGGACTGGACTTTGTGGATGCAAAAAGGAACGCTGATAGAAGTGCAACCTGTGCGTCCCAAGAGCCAGAAAATTAGTGCCTGTGTGTTGAGGGGTGTGTAGTGGGGACGGGTGGGTGGTAGTAGACGCAAGAGCACCTGGTTTCCTATCTATATCCCCAGTGTCATAGTCAAGCAAAAATCCAGATGGGACAGGGAGGGAGACAAAGTCAGGGGGTTGGTTCTGTTCTGTTAGGGGAGAGTGGGCTGAAGTTACCCGGGAAGGCTTTGCTGGGCCACCATGGATGGGTTTAGCGAGGCAGAATGAGCCATGACCTGGAGGCGGCAGAGAGTAACCAACAAGTCCTAGGCTGGGGAGGAACCTGATTGCCTGATCAGATCTGTGACTTGCAGAGGTGTTATTGAGAAATCTGGCCTTCCATTTTAATATGATCTTTAGTGCACAAAGGGTTCTCCTGCAATTTACCATAATTGTAGGATGTAATAAATTTGTATTATCTAAAAATATCAAAAGGGAGACCAAGAATGTAGTGAAAATGCTTCATTCTTTGAAATGAACACAATCCAGGTTCGATCAGCAAGAGCACACGCAGGAAAGGAGCTTTGCTGGGAGTGAGAACAGCACACAGAGGGGATGGAAAAGGAAATCTGTGGAAAACGGAAATCAGAAAACCCCATGGCTTCTAGGTTCATCAGAGGACACTTTTCAAATTTCTTTTCCTTAATTTTAGAGGTTTAAATAAATTTTTCATTTAATCTCTTCTTCACTATGACTCTTTTGATATTCCTTCACTTATCTGTTTACTCAATGGAAGGAGAATGAAACCTGTTGAGTACCTACTATGGGCCAGGAACAGTAGCAGGTATTTTCTCATTTTTCCATTTAGCTCTCACAAATCTATTATTTAAATGCTGCTGCCATCATGTTGCATAATGAGACTGTGATGTTAAATTGTTCCTTGTCAAGTTCCAGTCTTGATTTTTAATCATTGTTCCTTCCAGAGTTGCCATGTTTGATAGATGGATTATGAATGGTGCATGATGGGATTGTGCAGTATAATAGCCCAGTCACACCAGGTATGTCCACAAAGGCAGTATGAAGTACCACAGAGGGTCTGCTACCCCAAAGATTATCTTCTAATTACCAACTTTCAGTTGCATTGCTTCATTGGTAGCAATATTTTAGAAAAATAATTTCATCCACTGGATGGTCGATAGATTCACGTTATCAATCCGCTTGTGAATATTTGTTGTCCTAATAAAACTTAATTTGTGGACAAAAGCATAACATAACAGTTACTCTGAGGCTTTGGTTTAAAAAGATTCAATTAACTGGGTTTTCATTCTATAATTGCATCGTGTTTTCCTTAGCCAGACTCCTGTGCCCTCCAGAATTCAGCTAAGAATGCAAGAAAACATCAACAAAGATCCAAGAGCCAGGGCCGGCATGGTGGCATAGCGGGTAAAGGTAAAGCAGCTGTCTGCAGTACTGGCATCCCATGTGGGCACTGGTTCGAGTCCCAGCTGCTCCACTTCCGATCCAGCTCTCTCCTGTAGCCTGGGAAAGCAGTAGAGGATGGCCCAAGTGCTTGGGCCCCTACACCCATGTGGGAGACCTGGAGAAAGCTCCTGGCTCCTGGTTTCAGATCGGCACAGCTCCAGCAGTTGAAGCCATTTGGGGAGTGAATCAGCGGATGAAAGACTTCTCTCTCTCTCTCTCTCTCTCTCTCTGTCTCACTCTCCTCCTCTCTCCCTCTCTTTTTCTCTTTGCCTCTGCCTTTCTGTAACTCTGCCTTTCAAATAAGTAAATAAATCTTAAAAAAAAAAAGACCCAAGAGACTCCAGAAAGTCCTCCAGAGAGTTTGTGATCTGAAGCAAAGGCAGTTTATCTGTAGGGTTGACTTACACCTTTCATTCACTCCTTTTCTTGGTCTCTCCTAAGTACCTATCTGCTCTAAAATCAGGAAGGGCTTGGACATGACTGATGATGGATTGACCAGACCACTTCCCAGATGAAGCAGCAAGAAAGGGGGTCTTTGTTGCAGTTGATTTATCAACAATGTTGCAGTGGATTCATTTCTGAGAGGAGGAGCTGTGGGGAGCAACTCAGACTAGACTAAGTTACTGGAATTAAGACTTATTCTATGCATCTGCTCTCCCACAATATGGCACTGGGAGAGAAGTAAACAGCTTCTACGCAGCTGCCTCCAGTTCGACCAATAAACTGCAGGAGCTGCTCCTGACTGGAGGAGAGCAGCGTGCTCGGCGTGTGGGTAGTAGAGTTGGGATTGATGGAAGAGGACTATAAAGGAGGAGAGAGACAACAAGCACCAGGAACATCCGGATAACATCTGAGCAGCCCCCGAGAGAGCCGGCTGGTGGTGTGCCGCTCCTCCGCGGAAGTGGGGGAAGTGGCAGGGGGAGCTGCCCCTCCATGGAGGTGGAGGGGTCGGCAGCCAACCCGGGAAGGACCAGCAGCAAACCCGGGAAGGGCCGAGCAGACAAAAGAACAGCGCAGGGTCCTGTGTCGTTCCTCCGTGAATGGGGGAGCGACAAGGAGCATGGTGGGGGCAAGAGGGTCAGAGTCACCACACGGACCACAGGAGTCGGGTGAAAGCGGGCTTGAGACAAGCAGCCACAGACTCGTTTATTTCAGTTAGTACAACAGCTTATATAGTCAAGACCAGCCAATCCGGTCAAGGGGCGATCTATGCCCCAACCAATCACAGCCTGTTGCCAGGCAGTTTCCAAAGCCATCCAATCACAGCCTGTTGCCAGTCAGGCTCTTGTTGCCAGGCAGTTTCTGAAACCATCCAATCACGGCCTGCTGTCAGTCAGGCTCTGTTGTCATGTGGTTTCCTCTGTTGTCATGTGGTTTCCAAAACCATCCAATCACAGCCTGTTGCCAGGCAGGCTCCGTTGCCAGGTGGGTTTCAAAGCCATTCCTGAGTAACTGATGCTCGCTTGCCAGCGGCCATCTTGGCATGGCCTTCTCATTCCACCACAGGTCTTGGAGTCACTGATGCAGGAAGCATGGCACAGACAGAGGAGTGAAGAGAAGCAGCCAGAAGGAAACCAAGAAGCCGAATGGTTGGCTATCCTTCAGCTGAGAGCAGATACTCTTCCAGATGTCAAACAGTCTCTCAAGAGCTCACTGCAGACGATTAGGCCCACAAGCCTGCAGCCTGGTCGGGTACATAAAGTTCTATTGGATCGCAACCAGACTCCTTCTATTACCTTTGTCATGGTTACCTTCTTGTATCAATGGCCGAGTCCAGTCATAGCGAAAGGGATCCAAAGGCCCAGAAAATCTGAAGTATCTACATTACGGCTCTTTGCAGAAATGTGTGCCCCTCTCCAGAATAAGCTGTGTTACAAGGATCTTCTCTGGCCTCAGACTAAACTTCTGCAGGTCTCCACGGAGCAGCTGTGGAGCTTCCTCACAACCCGTGTACCACACAGAACCCAGAGCAGCACCCACTGAACAAAGCTTACCCCAAATGCAGTTAAGTCCTTAGATGCTCGAAATGATAACCTTCCTTTATAGAAAAACCTCCTTAGGTGACCCTGAGGGGCCCTTCTGCCTGGAATAACCTCAGGTATCTCTCTGCATTACATGCAGTTTCATTTCTTTGAGGGCTCTGCTCAGATGCCACTGCCTCACAGAACCCACTCCTGATCACCTGACCCTGTACTAGCACGTCTTCGGTGTCTTTATGCCCTTACTCCACTTTACTTTTCTCCAAGGCACTTAGCAATAACACCTATTGTAGAAGCCTTTGTTTATTATTGGTTTCCACTCACAAGGATGCAAGACTGATAGGGTCAGCATCATAATTTCCATTTTATAACCCCCATAAACATCCCCAGTTTGCTTAGTAAATGCTTGAGTGGTTGAATAAGTGAAGTCAAGTAATGGTGCTACACAGGTGCAATGTGACCTCCTGTTACTGGGTTAGGTGAGGAATCTTAGAAAGAAGAAAAGAAGGGGGATGAAAGGAAGAAATATCCTTCATTAAAACATGAAATATTTTTGTTAACTCTATCATGTGCCAAAAATTCTAATGGAATCACGGGTAGCATTTGTGTTGCTGGAGTTCTGTGGTGAGACTATGGGACACGAGACTATGGGACACAGTGGCAAGCATGTGGAGCGACAAAAGTTGCTGTTTGAATTCCAGGCCTATTTCTCAGTATGTGGCCTTTTCAGACATTAAATGCTCATATATTTATGTATATTTAAATAGTGCATAAGTATATATACATTTAAGATTACTGGTTAAAGATAAGTTCCCTGAGTACAGGTAGAGCATCCCTTCTCCAAAATGCCTAGGATCAGAAGTGTTTCACAGACATCACCCACTGAGAATCCCTCATCTGAAAATCTGAAAAATCTGGCATGTTTTAGAATGCAAAACCATTTCAGCATCACACTGGTATTCAAAGAGTTTCGGATTTGGAGCACGTTGGAGTTCAGATTTTTAGGTCAGGGATGTTCACCTGTATACCAGAGGTGATGAGTGAAAAGTCACTGACAGCCCAGCCCTCCTGCAGTAGTGGGCTTTGCTCCCATTTTTTTTTTTTTTTTTGACAGGCAGAGTGGACAGTGAGAGAGAGAGACAGAGAGAAAGGTCTTCCTTTGCCATTGGTTCACCCTCCAATGGCCGCCGTGGCCAGCGCGCTGCGGCCGGCGCACCGCGCTGATCCGATGGCAGGAGCCAGGTACTTCTCCTGGTCTCCCATGGGGTGCAGGGCGTAAGGACCTGGGCCATCCTCCACTACACTCCCTGGCCACAGCAGAGAGCTGGCCTGGAAGAGGGGCAACCGGGACAGAATCCGGCGCCCCGACTGGGACTAAAACCCAGTGTGCTAGCGCCGCAAGGCGGAGGATTAGCCTAGTGAGCCGCGGCGCCGGCCTTTGCTCCCACTTTCAACAGGACACTGCAGAAGTGATGGACCGCTGCTCAGACCTGCCTCCGCGGCCTTCACAGTGCCCTCCGTTCCTCACTGTCCAATTTGAAAGTGAAAACAGGAACTAAAAACCAACGCTGATGAGAGATGGCTGGGTCACAGTCCTCCTTGTTGGAATGGGGAAGGCTGACTCACCTTTGAGGGGATTCCAGGAAGTCTTTGGACGAGGGCTGCGGCTTGTTTACTGTTTTCACTTCTGACTGCCTTGTTGGTTGCCATAGCTTGACATTAGGCACCTCTGATGCCAGCTGCCTCATTAAAATAAAGCATGCTCTATGCCTTTGATGGCCAGAGGTCTCCACAATAAAAAGGAAAGCTATTTGCAGCCAAAGGCTGGGGTCACCAATAGAGGGTGGGTACACATTCCCCACCCTCAACCTGCTGCCAAATAGCAGC
Organism: Oryctolagus cuniculus; assembly: GCF_964237555.1. Lineage (NCBI taxonomy): Eukaryota > Metazoa > Chordata > Mammalia > Lagomorpha > Leporidae > Oryctolagus > Oryctolagus cuniculus. The sequence continues at coordinate 5,742,963 of NC_091433.1, read as the reverse complement.
AAAGACCCCAGATTTCTTAGAAAAAAAAATCATTCAGCATAAAAAACAAATTTTTATGCTCTAATAAAAATAGCTGCCAAGTTTTTTGTGAAGTGCCACTGGTAAAAGGCATGTTGTGAAAAGGGTACTCTGGGAGAAGGAATAAGAAGGGAAGGAATGTTCTCACTCAGACACTACCTCACTGTGGTGAGAACAACAGAATAGGATAAAATTAAGTGAAAGCAAAGATTTGTTTTTCTTTTCAAGAGAAAGAGGCCAGCCCAGCAGAGAAAGAGCCTTTTTGAAATGTTAAGGATTTGTAAGGACAACAAATGAGCTTGGCTTCAGAGTAACTTCCATCCTACGGTTCACAATCTCCAGCTGCCTTGGAATTTTGGTCTTCACCAAAACCCTTCTGGCGACTGCAGTCAATTCTCATTTGTCTACAACGTTGAGAAAATGGAGCATTTCTAGTCTATTAATTAAATCAGGTCGGTAGTGACAAATGGAACCAGCCATGGTCTGCAATCTTGGGTCTGTTGCTTTATAGATGTGCGACCTTAGACAAGATCACAACTTCTTTGAGCTCAGTTGTAAAATGTGTGAAATGTTACTAACTACAAAGGCTGGTTGGGAGAAGACACATGTTTTAAGGTGTCTAGGAGAGCGAGACTGTGATGTGGGGCAGGCAGGGAGTTAACAAGGGAGAAAGGAGCTGAGAGGCTTCCAGCAGTCTTCTTGCCCCAACCCTGCACTGCTAAAAATACAAAAAAACAAAAACAAAAAAGCTGCACCCCAACCAAAGGAATGCACATCCCCATGAAGCACCTGGGCCTCCTCCAATATGCAGGAGACACCACAATGAACACGTGTTTGCTGAGCTCCAGGTGGAGACACCATGAAACCTTCCCAAAACCCCACTCCATTTGTATATTCAATTAGGGTACCACTCATACCGGATAAAGGGGGTGGCCCAACTGGGATAGGCACTGCTCTCCCTACTAGGTTGCCTGCACTCATGTCTGAGTGTGCACTCTCTCGTTACACTCTTTAAGGAAATCCTACTCCCACTCACACATTTTATTTATGTCTCTGCTTTGAATTCATTTCTTACACTGAATAAAGAACCTTGGGGAAAAAAATCAAGCTGGAGACCCCTAAAGATCCCCTACAGAGGCTAGAATAACTCCTTCTTATTCTTTGAACTCTGGACACAGCATTTAAAGATAGACGTGGGAAAGGATTCAGGACCGTAACTTGAAAACCCAAGGTAGAGGCAGTGGAAACCCAGAGGCATGATGTGGAGAAGATAAGGCTTTGGGGGGCATGAAAACATCTTCAAGTAAGTGTTTGCTAGAAATGGATTAGACTTCTATAGTGACAAGAAGAAGTTAGCGGGGGAAGAATTAACAATTACAGAGAGACATATTTGGGTTTCAAATTGTGTCTATATGAAATACTAGCTTGAAATGTGCAGGAACTCCGACATCTCAGTTCTCCCTCAAGTTCTATCATGACTTTGGAAGATCTTCTTTACTTCCAGATCTCAGTTTTGTTTCTGAAACAAAGAGGGCCAATCATAAGAAAGGGTGGTCATTACGATTTTTATAGACATTTTCCTAAAGAAGGATGACATTGAGCATTATTTTCTTGTCTTTATTGGCCAGGTGTACATTTTCTTTGAAGAATTGTCCCCAATTTCTTTGGAGAGATGTCTATTCAGATTTTTATTGGGCTACTTGTCTTTTTATTGTAGAGTTACAAGAATCACTTTTCTGGGGCAGACGCTGTGGTGCAGCAGGCTAAACCCCAGCTTGCAGCACCGGCATCCCTTACAAGTGCCAGTTCGAGTTCCAGCTACACCTCTTCCAACCCATCTCCCTGCTAAAGAGCCTGGGAAAGCAACAGAAGATGGCCCAAGTGCTTGGACCCCTGCCTTGCACCCACATGGGAGACCTGGAAGAAGCTTCAGGCTCCTGGCTCCAGTCTGGCCCAATCCTGCCATCTGGGGAGTGAACCAGCAGATGGAAGATATGAAGATCTCTCTTGTCTACCTACCTACCTACCTATTTTTCTCTCTCTCTCTCTTTCCCACCCCCACTGTCACTTCATAACTCTGCCTTTCAGATAAATGAATAACATCTCAGAAAAAAATTTTAAAAATAATCATTTTGTATTCTAGATACAAACTCTGTATCAGCTACATGATTTGTAAATATTTTCTCTCATTGTGCAGTATTTTAGTCAATATTCTTGCCAGTGTCCTTTGAAGAACAAACATGTTTATTGTTGATGGTGAACTAAAGGCCTATTTTGTACTCTTTATTATAGTCCATCATTCTTTATTTCCAGTCAACGTAGCCAGTGCTACATTGTCTTGATTTGTGTCGATTTGTAGTAAGTTTTTGAATCAAAACATCTGAATTCTTCAACTTTGTTATTCTAGTTCGATTGTTTTTTAATCAGGTTCTTCGCTTTCCCATATAGATTTCATGACTGGCTTGTTAGTTTCTTCAAAAGAAATCATGTGAGATTTTGATAGGGATTTTACTAGATTTGTAGATCAATTTTGAGAGTAATATTGTCATTTTAGCAATATTGTCTTCCCACGCATAGACATATTTTAACTTTCCCTTTATTTTGGTTTGTCTTTAATTTCTTTCAACAATATTTTATATTTTATTTTTTCAGTGTACATGTCTTGCCCTTCTTTGTGTTAAGTGTATTTCTAAACATATTAATCTTTTTTTAGGTTATGACAAGTGGAATAGTTTCCTTAACTTGGCTTTCAGATTGATCCTTGTTGGTGTACAGAAGTTCAATTGATGTTTATATATTGATCCTGTATCAGTTTGAGCTTCCAGTAGGAACATCAGCCACATATGTACACAGATTAATATAAAACTGGAATTTACTTCTCAATAGATACATTCACAAGTGAAAGATGCTTGCATTCTCCTTTATTTCCTAAAAGTACGGGTTATAATTACATTTTAAATCCAGTTCCTCAGAAAACTATCTTAATTTTGCTTTTATCTTTGAAAGACATAGTCAGAGGTGAGAGAAATCTAAATGGCAGGTAGAGACAGGTGAGAGCAGGCAGCATAACCAAGGAGTGTGCTTTGTGGCCTTGGCATTTATCTTACAGCTTTATGCCATGTTTGCATCCTTTTAATAAGAGAGCATTGAGGCATATTTCTTCATTAACGGCCTGCTAGAACAAGAAGGAACAAATCATAAGCCTTGATCAGTGTGTTGTCCTCAGGAATTTTTTTTTTACATTATAGTGAAAATTGAAGAAATCAATGATTTTTGGTTCAATCTGTGCTTCTTGTTTCACACAGTGTCAGTATATTTTCCTCAAGCCACTTCTGCTCTTATTCCCCAGGGACCTTATTCCATTTTCAATTTTAACACCATTCTCGTTTTCAAAATCACTCATGCAGCACACAGAAATAGAAAAGCAGGCCACCTGAGTCAACCTGAAAAAGTAACTAGCCGGTACATCCCCATCCATAAATGACTGCTGTGACACTGCGACGCCCTTGCCACACTTCCTGTACTGCGTTATGGCCATTGGTTCACACACCTGGCCGCACCAGCCCTGCCCAAGGAGGACCCGCGGCTTTTTCACTGCTGTTCCCTAGAATCCTGAGCGCCATGGCTGGCCCAAAGTGCGTGATTAGAAACTGTTTTCTGGATGGTTTTGCAGTGGAGCCTCCTTCGGAGACCCTGTACCCTTTCTTGGTCCCACAGCAGTTTTGCAAACATAACTGCTTTGGCATAATTTTTCTAAGCATCTCTTTTTGACATGTCCTTTGGGAAATAATTTTACCAAAAGTCAACAGAGTTATGGAGCACCTGCTGTGTGGAAGATTCTGCCAGATGTTATGTGCCCTGAAAACAACAGAGCTTCTGATCTAGTTGGGAACACAATTCATTTAGCTGACAAAAATAAGCACGAGTGTTGACCAAGCACTTATATGAAGAAACCTCACAAAGTTCATGGAAAAGGAATTGAAAGATCAGTTTGGTGCAAAATAATTTGAAATCCATGCAAAGTTTTTTCATAAAATACAGTTTCCATGAACTTTTCGAAGATTCCTTATGTGTGAATTTAAAAATCTTTGCACCAACATAAGCTTATACCTTAATTCCATACCTCATTATCTTTTTCTAAAAGATTTATTTATTTATTTGAAAGTCAGAGTTACACAGAGAGAGAAGAGGCAGAGAGAGAGAGGAGAGAGAGAAAGAGGTCTTCCATCTGCTGGCTCACTCTCAAATTGGACACTACGCCAGAGCTGCAACAATCCGAAGCCAGGGGCCAGGAGCTTCCTCTGGGTCTCCCATATGGATGCAGGGTTCCAAGCACTTGGGCCATCTTCTACTGCTTTCCCAGGCCATAGTAGAGAGCTGAATTGGAAGTGGAGCAGCCAGGACTTGAACCAATGCCCATATGGGATGCTGGCACTGCAGGTGGTGGCTTTCGCATCATGCCACAGTACCAGCCCCTTATTATCTTTTTGAAGTATCCTCATATCTGCCAGGACTGGGTCCTTAATAAATGTAACTATTTTAATTCATGCAACAAATTCGGGCATTAGGCATTGGTGCTTTTTTTTTTGACAAATGAGGGAGTGATGCACAACATGCCAAGTACCCACACAAGGTCACCCAACTCATGGATGGCTGAGCTAGTTTGATGCTAAGCAACTACCTCCAGAACCTTTTTACTTTACCCATACTCTAAGATTTACAAATAAGACTACAGAGAACAATTGACAGATAATTTGTTTTTTCATTTCTCCAACAATGTAGGAGAGCAGGTGACTACTCTAGGCTGGGATGTCTACTGAAAGACTCAGAGACTCATATTTGAGTTAGCTGCAGAAAACCAAGACAAATTTAGAGACAGTGAACAGAACTGTAGGCAATGTGGAAGTACAAACAATAACTGAAGAGGCAGGAAGGAACTCCAGCCTCTCTGAGGATGGCAGACAACACCAAACATACAATTCTGGGTAACAATGAGCAAATAAGACAAACTTCATGCTCTTATGAACCTTATGTAATAAGCTAAAAAATCAAGATAGACTTGTCCAGTGGTAATTTGTGCTATGAAAAATCATAAAGCAGTATAAGGACAAAGGAGGTATTGCTATTTAATATAGCACACGCAAGAAACAGACTGAGAAAATGATATTTCACCAGGTACCTGCAGAAATTAAAGCAAGGAACCATGTAGCAACCTGGAGATGAGGCATTTCTGGAAAGAGAACAGAAAACCCAAAGGCCCTGAGTTAGATCATTCTGATGAGCATGAGGAAGGTTAAACAAGCCAGGAATGGCTGGAAAAGAGCAAGTGGGAAGGAGCGAGGTGGCAGGGGAAACCCAATAGACAGTTAAGGTCAGATGTTACAGGCATGTGGACCATCGCAATGGCTTTGGATTTTCCTCTGCTCAAGACTTCCTAAAGTGGGGGTGGATATTTGGCCTAGCAATCAAAATGCCGGTTCAGATACCTGCATCCCATGCCTGAGTTCAATGCCAGCTGACTCCTGACTCCAGCTTCCTGATAATGCAGAGGCAGCAGTAATGGCTAAAGTAGTTAGGTTCTTGCTACCCACTGGCAGACTTGGAATGAGTTCCAGCTCTCAACTTTGGTTCAGCCCAGACTTGACCATCGCAGGTATTTGACAAGTGAATCCACAGATAGGAGAGCTAGCTCTCTCTTTCTTTCTTTCCCTCTACTCTTAAATAATAATAACTTTCCAAGGCTTCCCATCTGGCTCATAAGAGAAACACACAGATCTTCTATTGTATAAAGGTCACTCTGGCTAACTGTTCCCGGAATAAAGGTGTACATATACAAAACAAGTAATCAGATGCCACAGGAGCAGTATTCTTGGCTTGGGTGTTCATGTGGAGAAGTAATGAAGCTGAAAAGTAAATTAGGAGAGGTCTTTATTTCCAAGATGACGTATTTGAACTTGACTCTACAGCAATCAAAGGGTTGGAGTTGGGCACTATATCAAATGCATGGTATATGCTTCATATTTCCTGGGCCAAATGTCTTCCTGTGTTATAAATGACATATTTGGGATTTTGGAATATTTTTAAGAATGTTTGACAAGGTCAGATACATGAAACCAATGAAATGTTAAACAAACAAAGACATTGCCACCACCAATCCTCTGCAGGTAAAATACATTCTAGACAATTTTATTTTAATGTAGCAGACATCTTCTAAGCATTTTTGATATGTGAGTCATTTTGGTACGTGCTTTCTTTGGATTAGCACAGTCAATCTTTATAAGAATTCCAGCAATGAGACACATCTTAATTTTACTGGTAAAAAAAAGACCTGACACTAGGGAAGCTTGGGCAATTTAGCCATGGTAACATTTAAGAAAGGGTGAAGTCTGGTAGTGTTTTCATTACTATTATATAATCACTTGTACTATTACCATGTGTCAGTATATTTACCTAAATTACCTAACCCAGGGTTTTGAAGAATTCCTGGCAATGCCTAAGAAACTGTAATGAACAAACTAATGTCTCTATAGCACCTAGACTGGAAACCTGTGTTTAGGTGTTGAGAGAGAAAGGAGGAACAGCAAGTCAATTAACAGGAGGAGGAGACCTAGAAGGTCCTGCATTCCTCAGTCCAGTCTTGACCAAAAACAGTAATTTTTCATGAGGTGAAATTCAGAGTTCCTAAGACAAAACATAAAATTTATTGTTTCCGGCCGGCGCCGTGGCTCAATAGGCTAATCCTCTGCCTTGTGGCACTGGCACACCGGGTTCTAGTCCCAGTCAGGGTGCTGGATTCTGTCCCGGTTGCCCCTCTTCCAGGCCAGCTCTCTGCTGTGGCCAGGGAGTGCAGTGCAGGATGGCCCAAGTCCTTGGGCCCTGCACCCCATGGGAGACCAGGAGAAACACCTGGCTCCTGCCATCGGATCAGCATGGTGCACCAGCCACAGCGCGCCAGCCGCGGCGGCCATTGGAGGGTGAACCAACGGCAAAGGAAGACCTTTCTCTCTGTCTCTCTCTCTCTTTCACTGTCCACTCTGCCTGTCAAAAAATTTAAAAAAAATTATTGTTTCCTTTATAGGATCCTTGTAAACATGCAAATAATCACTAAGAAGAACATGTGATGAGGACCTAGAACTCATTGGTGAATCTTAGGCTCTACTATGTCAGGTACACCTCCCCACCCTAGGATTTATTTCATTGCCCAACTCAGGACTCCATATTTGATTTCCAATGCAGATAGCATGAGAGAAAGGGCCTGTTTTTCTACCTTAGCTCTCGAGGAAAAACCCATATTTCACTGCTAAAGAAAATAGGACTTCCTTCCGGTTTAACTTTGTAGGTTAGAGATTTTTCCCATCAAATGAGGCCTCAGACTTCTCTATAGAAGTTATATATTGATCACACAGGATATGAGCCATGAAGAAGGTATCTCAGAACTTCCTTCCAGCAGTACCTTTCATTCAGTTTGACTTCACTCAGCACTGAAGACTTCAGGGCAAGAGAGCAGCCTTCCCCTCCAGCTCAACTATGATTGAGGGCAGTTCCTGGGGATGCAACTCATCTCAGTTTCCATATTTGTAGAGTGGATGGACTCCTGCCACCTAGACACTTGCACATGTCTTATCAGATATAATTAGAAAAGCATGTTCTTTTCTGAAACTAGCTCGAAGAGAAACTAGATCAGTTATAGGAAAATTTGCAAAATCTAGCGCCTATACTAAATGCAAGAGGACGATTGGTTTTCCCTCTTTTCAGGCAGAGTTGAGAAGGAAACTGACTAATCCAATTTAAGTAAGATGGACACCTCTTAGAATGTTCCAAACAACTGAATGGAAAGGTCATGGTGATGACAGAACAACACTGGCCTTGCATTGTTGCATCCTCCCTCTTTTTAGCTGCATCATTTGTATCTACTTCTGCATCCATCTACCTGTCTACCCCTCTATCTCCCTACTTACATATCTATCCATCATTTATCATCCATATTTATCTATAAATTATTTATGTATGTACAAACCCACCTATAGCTCTATTCTCATTTTATTTTTTTCTTTATCTTACAGGTATACATTGGGCACATACAGTAGGGTTTCTGTGGTTAATGATGCAAAGATCTGCTCTTGATTAGCTTACAACACATATGTATGGTCAAGTGACAATAACAGTGGGACAAACTCTTTGAGGGAAGTTAGCAAATAGGGCTGTGGGTGTATGTAGGACTGATGCCTGAGGGAGACTCAGTGAACAGGCAGGAATTCAAGGGTCAAAGAAAGGAAGAATCCAATGCATTGAGAAGTTAGAGGCTCAAGAAGTAGAGATGCAAAAGGTAAGTACAAATCAAGTTAACCTGGTAAGGTGTGTGTAGGATCTAATAAAATCTTTATTTGGTACCACTCTGTGGTGGCTTTTCAATGAATCATGAATGTAACTGGAACTCCACCCAGAGAACCTGCAGATCTAAATGTAAATACAGCAGTGTGGTTTAAGTCATAAGGCCAGAAAGACGATAACATGCAAAACAATCAGAATATCAACACAGACTTCAGTGCATGGTTAGTTTATATTATAAAAATGAATACAGGGTTGCCATTTTACACTATTTGGGAAATAATTTACTGTTGAGAGGAACTGATAGCAAAAGGAAAACAAGTCAGCCCAGTTCTAGATGCATATATTCATAGTCACCACTCCATTTAATATCCTGCAATTCCATGTGAGAATAACTGAGAATTGCAATTATTGTCCAAGTAGGATTAAGAACCTGGTTTCTACCCTGATGTGAAAACCTAACTCACTTTCCTTTTTTGGATTTGGTCTTCTAAACACAGTCTATTAAAAGTTGTTTTAATTAGCATTTTGTTAGAAGGTTAATGCAAACTTACCAAAAATAGCTTGTGAAGGAAGCAGATAAGAACATAAAGGGAAAATACATTCTAATTGCACAATTCTTTTCTTTCATTCAGGCTTCTTTTCAAAGGCAGTTTTAAAAACAGAGGCTCAATAATTTAGCCTACGGCAGTCTTTTTCTCTCTACTAGTCTCTATTATTCCTTGAGGGACTTCTTTCATTCCTGCTTCAATTCTTCAGCTCATGTGTTGTTGGTTAGAAGGCCTTCTTATTCAACCAACCAACACTACTGATGATGCACTGCATATTTCTCCTTGCTACACACAAGTTTGCTTTGTTTGCTTCTTTTCTATTTACCCCCTTTCCAAGAAACTACATTTTCATGTGTGTCCTTTGAGAACTGTTCATAAATCCTATGTTTGAAAGGTTTTACTACAGGTACATTTTATTCCTTTCACAAAGATCCTATTGCTTATCTTTTACCAGAAAACAAAGGTAAAATATACAGAGTTCTCACCTCCAGAGAGTTCATTGTCTTGTGGGCAAGACCGATAAGTCAAAAATTACGATAAAACAAGGTGTGTGAAATGTGAAAGATCTATCCAGAGACAAGAAGACAATGAAACACATCCTGAGAAGGTGAGTTGTCAGTGTATCCTAGCCACACATGCAAGTTCTTGTGACACGAAAAGGGATTAATACCATAGGCTAACTCAACTTGCCAAAATCTCTCTCATATTTACCATAACATTTCATTTGCCTACTATTTTGCATTATAATCAAATCATTACCTTTTTTTGGAAGCCACCAAAAAAAAATTCCATGGAAACTTTAAAATTAGAATCTAAATTTAGCTTCTACCTCTTTCTGCTTGGTTTCCCTTCCTCGTCATTGCACTACCCTTTACATGTGTCTTGTTCCTTTACGAGGCCACACACCTGCTCTTCTCTCTGGAGGGTGTGGAGCTAGTAAAGAGGCTACCAAAGTACGACTCACAGAGAACAAGGCGTCAGGTTCCATCACTGTCACCATGGCAACCATCACATTTGTTGCACACTGAACAAAGACGTTTAGTGTGTAGTCCATGTGTTTCACCAATACTCAAAGAAAGCTTCACATCAACACCATGAAGTTGGAATTAGTTTCTTTGTTTTGCAGATAAGAAATCAGGGGCTCAGGGAGTCTCTGACATTGGCCAAGGTCACTCATCTGGGCAATACCTGAATTGTTTCTAATGAAAACTAAGACTTGGGCTGGGGACATGGGGCAGAGGTTGTGTTAATCAAAACTGGAGCACAGTCTGACTCCCAGGATTGACCTGATACCGAGTCCAGGATTGTGGTCCTAGAATTGCTTAAATTCCTCCCCCCCAGTTCAGTTTCCAAAGTTCTGGCTATAGGGAAGAAGGACAGCCAGAGGGTAGGGAGCAGGCAGAGTTGGTGAGACAACTCCCAGTTCCCGCCTGCATCCAGGAGGGCTACTCTGCCCTCTCTGCTCACAAGTCTCTACATTAATCCTCTTCTAGGAGGAAGGACTGCTTAATCTCTTGTTGCAGAGCCGGTTTGTTCAAGACCCTTTAGACACAGAGGACTTGGCAAGGACTGGAACACAGGCATCTAAAATGGCACAGCCTGTGCCCTTTCACTCTGTTAAAGTTGCAGACAATATATCACTTGAAAGTTCTGAGGGTCAACTCAGCTTTGTTCTTGCCACACCTGACCTTCTGCCTAGTCTATAGACACAGCCTCTCTATCACACATAAAGCCAGTGGTGGCCCCATGATGACTCAGTTCTGGTCCCTGTCTTGGTCTCTTTTCCTCCTAATTTGCTCCAAGACTGGTAACTGACTTTCTTCCCAAAGCCTTGGGCCTGAAGTCCTTTTAATTAACAATCACTCCCATCATCCCCCATCTTTCAAAGACTGTCTCAAACTTGCTTTCCTGGCTACTCTTCCATGTTCAAATAGGAGCTTCTGCTGACGCCAGACATGAAGGTTGAGCTTAGCTTATTGATCAAAAAGCTGATGCTACGACCTGACCACCTGCTAATTTCTGAAACTTTCCCAGCCTCGTGTTCCTGTTACTCTGTCTTCCCCATCCCCTAGCCGTAGTCTTATCATCCTACACATTCAACCCTGATGCTGACTAACAGACAGGACCAGAACTTGATACCTTATAACCTGCAGAATAAACTCTGAACTTCTTCACACACAGAGGGTCTGTTCATAACACGCACCAGAGCAACCTCTTAAGCCTCTTCTGTTACAGCCACATGCTGCATTTGGGATGATCCGAGCCCACAAAACCAGCTGGACTTCCATGAGTCCATAGTGATGCTCATCATACCGCCCATTTACATTTCTTGAGATATCCTTCTTGTACTGGTTTTATCAATTTCTAATTGTTAGACTATAATTGCACATATTTAATAATTTTGACAAGAACACGCACCTGTTAAACATTCATTATATCAAGGTAATTAGACTTACCTATCCCCTCCAAAAGTTTCTTTGTGTCATTGTTTTATTTTTTGTCTTTCTGAAAAAAAATACCTCACATGCGGTCTATCTCAGCAAGTGTTTAAGTTCACAATACAGTATTGTTGACAGTAGGCACTACATTGAGAAAAAGATCCCTAGAATTTATGCATGTTGCCCCCACTCAAATTTTACAAAACTTATTTTTTAACTTTTATTTAATGAATATAAATTTTGAAAGTACAGAATATGGATTACAATGGCTTCCCCCCCCTAACATCCCTCCCACCCGCAACCCTCCCCTTTCCCACTCCCTCTCCCCTTCCATTCACATCAAGATTCATTTTCGTTTCCCTTTATATACAGAAGATCAGTTTAGCATACATTAAGTAAAGATTTCAACAGTTTGCTCCCATACAGAAACATAAAGTGAAAAATACTGTTTGAGTACTAGTTATAGCATTAAATCTCAATGTACAGCACACTAAGGACAAAGATCCTACATGAGAAGTAAGTGCACAGTGACTCCTGTTGTTGACTTAACAAATTGACACTCTTGTTTATGGCATCAGTAATCACCCTAGGCTCTTGTCATGAGCTGCCAAGGCTATGGAAGCCCCCTGAGTTTACTGACTCTGATAATTTTTAGACAAGGCCATGGTCAAAGTGGAAGTTCTTTCTTCCCTTCAGAGAAAGGTACCTCCTTCTTTGATGACCCGTTCTTTCCACTGGGATCTCGCTCACAGAGATCTTTCATTTAGGTTTTTTTTTTTTTTTTTTTTTTTTTTTCCAGAGTGTCTTGGCTTTCTATGCCTGAAATACTCTCATGGGCTTTTCAGCCGGATCCACATGCCTTAAGGGCTGATTCTGAGGCCAGAGTGCTGTTTAGGACATCTGCCATTCTATGGGTCTGCTGTGTATCTCACTTCCCATGTTGGATCGTTCTCTCCTTTTTTATTCTATCAGTTAGTATTTGCAGACACTATTCTTGTTTATGTGATCCCTTTGGTTCTTAATCCTATCATTATGATCAATTGTGAACAGAAATTGATCACTGGGACTAGTGAGATGGCATTGGTACATGCCACCTTGATGGGATTGAATTGGAATCCCCTGGTATGTTTCTAACTCTACCGTTTGAGGTAAGTCAGCTTGAGCATGTCCTGAATTGCACATCTCTTTCCTCTCTTATTCCCACTCTTATATTTAACAGTGATCACTTTTCAGTTAAGTTTCAGCACTTAAGAAGAATTGTGTATTGATTACAGTATTCAACCAAAAGTATTAAGTAGAACAAACAAAAAAAAAATACTAAGAGGGCTAACATATCAAGTTGCTCATCAACAGTCAGGGTGAGGGCTGATCAAGTCACCGTTTCTCATAGTGTTCATTTCGCTTTAACAGGTTTCCTTTTGGTGCTCAGTTAGTTGTCACCTATCAAGGAGAATAAGTGGTATTTGTCCCTTTGGGATTGGCTTATTTCACTCAGCATAATGTTTTCCAAATTCCTAACAGGGATCACTTTTCAGTTAAAATTTAAACACCTAAGAATAATTGTGTGTTAATTACAGAGTCCAACCAACCGTACTAGAACAAAAAAAAATACTAAAATGGATAAAGTATTTCATTGTACATCAACTGTCAGGACACTCTGGCTACAAATCTAGAAATTACTTCACCTCCCTGTCTTGTAGAGGGATAATATGCGTGTCTCCACTACCTACTGGTAACTACACTACCACTGTCTCTGCTCTTTTCAAGAATTTATGCCATTTTTTCGCTTTTCCCAGAGTTCCATCCAATGGGTGCATGGATAGAAATGTGAAATCCATTTGACTTCTTAGCTGACTTATTTCAGGGCTATAAATGGCAGCCCTAGGAGTCTTTATGGTTGTCAGACATCTCTAATAGATCATGGTGCTCTTTCCCACTGAGCGAGACCACAGTCTCAGAACCCTTTGCAAAGTAATGCTCCAGGCAACCACCACCAATCAATGTGAAATGGGATATGAGTGTCGGTTCATCAAAAGATTCTATAAGAACAGGGAGAAGGCAAGCTCCGTCCTGGGAGAAGGTATTTGCAATGCACACAACAAAAGTTCAGCATCCAGATAGCACATAGAATACCACAAATAAAGAAAAGAAATGGCGTATTAGCTGCTTTTGCTATATCAATATTGTATACAAAATTAAGTTTCCTGAGCTCACAGCTTAGCCTTCACAGACATAGAATATGGGCACCATGGAAACATGCAACTGTTTGATGTCAACAGCAGGTGTGACAGGTTTGGGGCTGCACCTAGACTGTGCACACCTGCTTTGTCCCAGAGCTACCAGAGTCCAGGCTCCTACTAGCAACTTCACATTCCCATGACTGGCAGACTGGGGCTTCCACCTGATTTGGCTCTCCTTGACCACTGCACACATCAAATAGACCAAGATCCTTCGAGACCAAGATCTTCACAAGGGAGTCAGAAAGGGATCCGCTTTCTGAGGAAGCACTGATGTAAAACACCAGGCACTTCGACAGCAAAGAAAATTTGTAGGTTCTGTTTGCTACAGCAGCCGGAATTTGACCGCAATCTAAAAGACACTTAGTGAACGCAGTTGCAAATTCCTGAGTGATATTTCTTGCTACGTTGCTGTGCCTTCAATGGTGAGTCTGTTAACCTTTTCTTTTGTTATGCTTCCTTAAATTATGAAAAGGATTAAATTATTGGCTGGCCCCCAATAAAAGGAACCAGAATTCTCTAATAAAAGGGAGGGAAAATTGGACTGAGTGATGTCAGAATTCTTTCACTTGACAGTACAATCTTAAATGCTATTGGTTTTGCTATAATGATCTGCATGGGTAGGATGTTAAGTGTTGACCCAAACCAGTGATGGAACTATAAGACAATTAGTAGATTTGCCAAAAAAAAAAATTCTTTGATCTTAGCGTCAGGTAGTCCAGATTCAGGCTTTGCAAATACTGGGGTTGAAAACCAATTCCTTATTCTCTGTGACTTTTAGCTAATTCAACCACAAAACTAGTTGAAGGACTATTTGAGAGAATAAATGAGATAACAACCTTACAAAGGTCTCTGAAGTGTGGGCAGGTGATAGATGCTTGTTGAGTAGTGGAGGAGTCTCTTTCCCTACTTATGGTGGATGTACAGGAATATCAGCTCTCTGAGAGCAAGAGTTTTCCTGTAAATTCTCTGCAGATCAATAGAATTTCATTCATTTGCAATGCAATACTAATATTATCTGAAAAGTGATGAAAGCATCTCAGGATAGAATGCAGCAAGCATTGGAAGAATAGGTCTTGTCAACTGCAACCAACAGGAGAAGGTGGCTGACAAGCCTGGCACAGGCAGATGCTCAGAACACAAAGGTACATGAGCTGGCCTTTGACAAACACATGGAAGCCCAGTCTCAACTGAAAACAGCAAACACAGAAGGGAGTGTGTTGGTCACTGATGGTGCTAGGTACTTAGGAGCACACATTTCCTCAATACCTAACAGGTAAAATGGGGGTGCTTTAATTCCCATCTTATATATCAGAAAAGTGAATCCCAGAGAGATTCTCTACGCACCAAGTGTGACATAAATAACATAAGCACACTTGGAAAAGTAGGTGAAAATTGAAATAAAGCATTTACATTGGGGCAAAAAAAATTTGAAACCCACGCATGTGAGAGACCCTAAACTGTATATTATGAAAATCTATGTACTACGTATGGATTCTAAAATTATTTGCAAGAAAAAATTTATATTTTAATTATCTGGGAACTCTGCTTTTTCCACAAACTCTTGGAGTTACCATTGCACATGAAGAAGCAGAAATGGGGCTGACTCCAGTTCACAGCTAACCGCAAACCAGCCTGATGGGAAAAGAGTCCAAATGGGCAGCGGAGGAGAGAAGGTTCACTATTGTCAACAAGTGCAGGGCGGTTCAGTGACTGGAGTTGGGTTTCGGAACAGACTCAGGGGAAGACACAGGGGCTGTGCTGGCTTTGCTAAAACCTGGAAAGTGCAGGGGGCACAGAAATCAGCGCAGCAGCCACAGAGATAAATACAATGTAGAATCAGGATTGCTGGCAGGTGACTCTCCCTTTCACGGGAAGGTACTCATCAGTCTTCCTAAACTAGTCGTGCTCTCTGAAATCTGCACAAAGAGTTTCCTAAATGAAACGCTACAGCATTTACTGTCCTATTCGCTGCTGCCAGAGGGAGTGGCGTAAAGAAGTCACATTATCCTTTGTAGGATCACACTAGCAAAACTGTATTAGCAGATACAATTGTCTGGCACTTTGAGGAAGTGATGTCGCAAAAAATAGCAACTCATGAGGAGGCGGAGAGAAAGAACACCTCACTCACCTTTCCTCCATGGCTATTTGTGTTACAGATACAACTTTTTTCATTTGGGCTTAATTCACTGGCATATTTCTATATCTACTTACAAGGTGCAAGACACCATTGCTACTTTTAGTATTCCTCAGTCTCACCTCTTCTGTCTGTCCTCTAACTGATCCTTCTTTCACTCAGAGTTTGAGGGGATGTGAAAGGCACCCAGTCCCCATTCAGAGCTTCAATCTTTGGTCCTGTGTGTCACCCCAAACTTGAATAAAACCACTCAGTGGCAATGGAAACTCCTCCCACTATGTGGCTTTCCAAGTTTGAAAAAAAAAAAAAAAACCATTGTGGGCTATTTTAACTCTACTTATAAACCTTGCCAAGCTGCCTCTCACCACAGTGCCTTTGCACATACTGCCTACTCTGTGTAATTACCAATCCTCATTAAATCCACCCAACATTCAGCTTGAATGAACTCACAAGAACTGACTGTTGGATTTTCATGTCTCTTACAAGGTGGTTGCTAAACAGAGCTGTTATTAAAAACACAATTACATAAACTCATAAACAATGCCTATTGGAAACAAAGGCAGTAAATACCCAAAACTCATTACTACATTAGATGACTGCTTTCGCTCTAGGTCATTTCTGCATGACACACTTGTTACACAATGGTGGCTACTGAACTTGTCTCACAAACTCTACACCCACACATTCCACATCGATAACTTAAAATCAGCCATAGTGGGAACAATGACAACTTGGAAACTGGAAAATGCTACACACTGTGGCTGGGTGCCCCCAACCCATGCAGAGCTAACTGGTACACCATCAGCAGCTTACCCCTGCTCACTCTTACCCCAATCCTCACTTCCCTGTGGACACCCCACCCCAAGATCCTCAGCCCAGGTTAGAATCCAAAGCGTTTGACTTCATAGGACTGAATGCCTTTTTTGCAAAGCCCTCTCTTTTCATCATCGCATGTTAATAGTTAACATGTAGGTACTACTTTCTTATGGGCAAATTCTTCGCATGTCTTTCACACCATTATGATGTCCCTAGCCAAAAGCAAAGGAAAACAAACAAACAAGCAAAAAATATGTCAAGCTTAAAATAATGTCACAATAAACTGTAGGGTGAATATCAAACTCAAATTATCAGAGAAATTTAACTTGGGATGAGACAATCTGATCATTTTAAGGAAAGGTAATAATATGTTATCTTCAAAGAGGAAAGCAAGTTCCTCTGAGAAAACAAACTGTCTTCTTATGCAGCAACATTGACAAACTATATAGGGTTAAAAGGAAGGCCTCAGGACTGGGCTCGGCAGAGGTTTGGGACAATGGATATGGCTATAAACCCTAACGTATGAGGAGAGGAATAGGTGATTAAGGGCATGGGGCTAGGAGACCAGGAGCTGAGAACTATCTAGAAACCATGTCCCTGTACCCATGAAGATGCCATGTAGACAAAGAGTGTCTGGGAAAAACAATGGCATGTCATTGGAAATTTTTGTGGATTTGACATACATGAATCTTGACTCAAGACTTCTGCCTTAACTAGCCTTGAGTAAAGTCTACATGCACACAAAGGTTATGTGTGTGCCCATGAATGTAAGCGAATGGAAGGAGTGGATTTCAGGCTTGGATCAATCCCCTGTAGCACATATACAGGAAGTATGTGATGGAATATACACAGCATGCATTGCGTAAGCTGAAATGGTTATGCTCATCAAGGAGGTGTGAGCTAGTGGCAATGACAATCAGATAAGAGCAGGCACACATAGAAACCATAGTAGTTGTAGACTTTCAGTTCATGAAGCATTTAAGATTTGAGTTGGTCGGTCTGTGTTTTCCTTTGGATCCCAAGTCACTGGGAGACATCTGTTTCAGTGGTGGTCCTTTTTCTAAATCCAGAGAGCAAACATACTTCATTTGGGCTGACAGTTCCCTCTGAGGCCAGGGAAGGGGAAATTTGGATCCAGAACTGCATTCAAATGCGAGATTAAAAATGCATTACTCTGGATCAAGGTCATTATACTCATCAAGCCAGAGCTGATGGAGCCTGAACTGAATGACTAGCAAGGAAAGAGAGCTGGGCAGATTTCAGACGTATTTTGGAGACAGTACCAATCAAAAGGGCTAACAGACTAATTCTAAAGGTGAGGAAAACACAAGTCATGTAATGGCTCTCAGATGTCCAGGTACAGCACCTGGGAGATGGTAGGTAAAATCTGCAGGAGGACCACCATGAGCAAGGAAAGTTGGCACAATGTGAGGTTCGATGGTACAGTGATGAGATTCAAGTAGAGAAAGAATGGCCCTGCTTGGTGGGTCTGCAGGCCTCTCAGTTAGCAAGTGCACACCCAGAACTGCTCCCAGAAGTGTCATGACTAGAGGACCACAGCCCCTGCCTGTATACCCACTGATATCTGTTGGTTTCTACTTTTTAGCTTGTGTTGTGCTGCCCAGCATCCTGTGGGTTTACTTGTGTAATTCATATTAATAAGCATCAATGTTTCAAATCTACTTCTGTTAAAAAACAAAAGGAAGCAAAAATATTGGCTTGAAACTGCACAGGGTAATGGTTCTGTAGAAAATGTCCAACATGCATCTTTCATACCTGATTCCTTCTTTCCTATTTGTAAGAACACTACATTAAACAGTGAATGAGAGTTGGTCGAGAAAGTATCAAGGGGGAAATAGAGGGAATAATAAGAGGATAATTGTTCATGAATTTATCTTTCCCAAAATTCTAGCTATGCTGTGAGATCAAAGGTTTACTAAACATCAAAAGCAAACATGGTACCAGGCAAATACAACCAGATGTGATCCCCAAAATGCCCATGCTAAAGAAGTTTCAAAGATACCAGAATTTAAAGGTATAGCATGTCAAATGGGGGGGGGGGCAAAGAAAGAAGTTTATAAGAGGGGGCAGCCATTCTCACACAGCAATGCTCCAACGATTGAGTCATGTGAACTCTACTAACGCACTGCTAGACAGCTAACAGAGGCCAGTGTTGCAGTACAGGTAGATATGTCGCCACTTTATACATTGCTTTCCCATACTGGAGTGCCAGTGCAATGCTAGATGCTCTGCGTCTGATCCAGCTTCCTGCTACTATGCCTGGAAAGGCAGTGGAAGCCGATCAAGTGCTTGGGCCTCTACCACCCATGTAGGAGATCAGAACGGAGTTCCTGGTTCCTGGCTTCTGCCTAGACCAGATCTGATGGTAGTGGCCTTTTTAGGAGTGAATCAGAAGATGCAAAATTCTCTCTCTCTCTGCCTTTCAAATAAATAAATATATTTTTTAAAAAAGAAAAGGAACAGAAACCACAATATGCAATATGCATATGGGTTGAGACATGGCAAAAAAATTGCTTCACAGAATAATTAATTGTTATATAAAATGCCCAAATGTGAATACTCTTAGTATACAAGAAACTAAGAATCACAGCACATAAATGTGTTGAAATTCCAGGAAAGGATATACCATAGACCAGTGACCACTGAGTAGAGGGAAAACAGGCAGCAGTCAGTTAGTAGAGGTTGCTGTTGACCCAAGCTGAGGCAGCTTGCTTCAGGGATCAGGTCAAGACTTTTCTCAACACAAAGTCAACTACATAAGTATTTTTAGTTACACACTTACACACATATACAGGGGGAGAGAGAGAGAGAGCGAGCGAGAGCGAGCAGGCAGATTGTTATCTACCATGGACATGATCCAAAGACCCCCAATGGATGCCTGTAATCATGGACAGCACCTAACTATCTATACTGTGTTTTCTCCTATACATTTATGCCTACGATACAGCTTCATTTATACATAGGCACAGTGAGAGGCCTGCATATGATGCAGGGAGTTAAGCCACTTCTTGCCATGTCAGAGAGCCAGTTCGAGCCCAAACTGCTCCACTTCTGCTGTAACTCTCTTCTAATGCACCTAGAAAAGCAGTAGGAGATGGTCCAAGTACTTGTACCCCTGCCATCCATGTGGGAGAGACAAATGGAGTTCCTGGCTCCTGGCTTCAGCCCAACCCAGCCCCAGTTGTTGAGGACTTTTGAAGAGTGAACCAAAGGATGAACACTATTTCTCCTCTCTCTCTGTCTCTCTCTGTTTCTCTTTCTCTCTCTCTCTCCCTCTCTCAATCTCTTTGTGTTACTTGTCCTAGCAAATAAATAGTCATGGTGAGAGATTAAAAACAGTAACTAATAATAAAATAGAGCAATTATTATAGTATACTATAAAATGTTATATGAATGTGATTCTCTCAAAATTTCTTATTGTACTGTACTTTATCTTGTGATGATGTGAGGTGACCAAATGCTTACCTGATGAGATGAAGCTGGGTGATTGATGCAAGCTGGTGATATAGTATTAAGCTGTTGTGTAAGTTACTTTAACACAAGCACTGTCAGGCTACCTCAGTCAGGATGATAACCAAGACAGTTGATTTTTTGTTTGTTTGTTTTTTAATTTTTATTTAATAAATATAAATTTCCAAAGTACAACTTTTGGATTATAGTGGCCTTTTCCCCCCATAACCACCCTCCCACCAGCAACCATCCCATCTCCCACTCCCATCCCATTCTTCATCAAGATTCATTTTCAATTATCTTTATACACAGATTTTAAGAGGACTAATGGGAGTGTCAGGCACACACTGTGTGTACACTGGACAAATGCATAGTTAATGTTCCAAGCAGCATGAAGTGGGAGAACAAAAGATTTTATCAACTACTCAGAATGGTATGAATTGTTTGTTTCTGGAATTTTCCACTTAATACTTTCAAATCACAATTGAGCATGAATCACTGAAATTGTGGGTAACTAAAACCAATGAAAGCAAAATCACAGATTGGGGGAATTACTGTATACACATTAGAATATAATATTGCTTCCTTCATGATACCTCTCAATGGAAGAGCAGACTTAAGACCTGTGGCATGTGTGCCCTTCTCCTAAACTAAGTTTGGCCAATATGGTTTAGGGAGGCAAGAGCTTAGGGCTGTCCTGTGCACAGCAGTGAGTTCAGCAGCATCCCTGGCTCTGTCAGTAGATGCCAGTAGCGCCTCCCCAGTTGTGACCATCACGTCAGCCTGCAGAGACTGTCAACCATCCACTGAAAGGTGAAGTCATTTTAACTTACCACTGCGCTTTAACATCTGTCCACATGTACCTACAGTTCAGTGGTTCTCAACCTGGAACATACAGTGGAATTCCTTAGGAGGCAGGTTGTTAAAACAGACCATTGGACTTCGCCTCTGGATGTTCCAATTCATTGCAGCAGGGCCCATGAATTTGCATTTTGAGTAAGTCTTTGGGTGACACTTATGCTGCTGATCCAGGTACCACAGTTTGGGAACCACTGCTCTAGTTCATTTCTTCTAGCTGCCACCTGGAATTCCATTACTACATCTTCAATGCTCTCCTCTAGTGATGACCAATCAGGCTGTCTTTGCTTTCCTGTTCACACAAACAATGCTTCAGTCAGCTTCCTTGTGCCTGTCCTCTCACACATACGGCACACTTTCCCAAGATCCATACCCAGGAATGGCATTGCTGGACTATAGGATATATATGTGCTTTATTTTATCAAATGCTACCTGCATTTATTGCACACCACAATATGTGAGCCTAGCTATTTTCTCATCAGCTGTGCATAAATAACTTTACCCCCATTTAACAGAGGAGGAAACTGACTCAGGGAGTTAATTAAACTGACCCCTTCTTTCCCTGCCATGAACACAACTAGTGTGCAGAGTCTCCTGCAAACCCTGGTCTGACTCCACTTTATTGTTTATTTATGAAATGCTCTTTAAGCGGCTTTGAGTTGCACCACAGAAGTATCTACAACTCTCAGTCTGACGTTTAGTCTTCACCCAAGCCCTAAAGGGTGCTTGTTCACCCTCCCTGGGCTTCATGTTCTTAAAGTATTAAAAAAAAGACATTGGTTGGGAGCAGGCATTTGGCCATGTGGTTAACACGAGGGATAAGACACCCACATCCTACTTAGGAGTTCTTGGGTTTGATTCCCGGCTCTGGGTCCCTGGCTCATGCTCCCTGCTAACACCGATCCTGGAAGTCAGCAGTGATGGCTCAAGTAGTTTAGTTTCTGCTGCTCCTACTGGCAATATGGATGGAGTTCTTACCTTCCAGCTCCAGTGTGGCCCAGTTCAGAACGTTGCCAGCATTGGGGACTGAGAAAACAGATGTGAGAGTCCCTTCTCTTTCTCTTTCTCTCTCTCTCCGCTCTACTTCTCTCTCAAAGAAATGTTTGAAATTTTTTTTCATAAGAAAACAGTTATTTGGTTGAAAATCCTACCAGTGGGAATAGTAAAAGACACTTGCTCCTCATGAGCTCCACACAGAATCAGATTGGATTTCCTGGATCACATTTGAGGTTTTTTCATGACCTCAGAATCAGCTGTTACGTGCACCCCCTCCCCCAGCTCATGAGAGTCCGGGTTTCTATCTCAGCATCTATAGAGAAGGCTGGCTCAGGTAGTGAAACTTGGTCTGGGCAAAGCAGCCCAGTCTGTTGTGAGGCTCCCTAATACTGACAGTGTATCAGCCTACCACTCGCTTCATGACCTTGGAGAAACTGTCCCTGACTCGTATGTGTCTGTTGGAGGTGATGTCACATTTCCTGGCCATCCCATTTGATCTGCATTTCCCTCTAGGTGATAACGAGCAGGCACTGCCAGACTCATGTGAAGGATCAGACCAACAGTGAGGGATTTGCCACGGTGCATGAGGGGCGGAGCTGGAACCAGGATGGGCGGGTCTTTCCCCAGCCACACTGCTCTGAAGCACTTTGGGGCTCCAGCTTCTGTATTTCAAAAATGTAGAAGGTTGAAAGTGCTTTAATAATACTAATACTGTTGTTGCAGTTGAAACTCCAGCTGCACCCTATGACGGGTTGATTGTGTACCCCAGAAATCCATATGTTGACTTCACTCCAGAACCTCAGATTGAGACCTTCCTTGGAGACACGGCCACTACAGACATGATCAGTTAACATGAAGCCATGCTGAAGCAAGGTGGGCCTCTAGCCACCATGGCTGGACTCCAGCCCTGGCAAAGGGGAAAACTGGACATAGATACACACACACAGGGAAAACAGCCATGTAAAGATGAAGGCAGAGATCTGGGGTGATAGAGCAGAAGCCAAGGAACACCAAAGATGGCCAGCATGACAGTGTCCCTCAACAGACCTCAGGTCTTGTATTTCTGGCCTTCAGGACTGTGAAACGATGTACTTACGTTGTTTAACCATTTAGTTTGCAGTGCCTTGTTGCAACAGCCCCAGCAAAACAATATACACCTTAATTTAGCCACAATAATGCATGGGTAGGCTTCGTCTTTAAAATTTTGGCTCCTAAATGTCCCAGAGAGTGTCTCTTCAGCTGGGAGGAGGGAATTGAGGCTGAGGAACTCTGTCTTTACACCTGGGACCCATCTGGGAGTAGTGGCTTTTCTTCACCAAGGAGCAGACACAGGTTTCATGCAGGTGCAGTCACATCAGAGACTAGAGAGGTGGTAGCATTCTTTTCTGTCTGTTCCAGATGCAGTCTCGCTTCTTTCTTATCCTTGAATCCACACTGAACCCAGTGAAAGACAGGGTCCAGGCAAATAGACTTATGAACCAGAGGGTAACATGAGGTGCGAGTCCCCAGCCAGTTGTAGAGCTGTAGAGAGAGGGGATCCTAGCAGGTGGCGATCCACTGAGTTATCTTTTCACAGAATGCTTCACCCCGCAGGCTACAGTTAATAATCACCAGATAAGCAGCCCTTTACCAAAACAGAGCTGTTGCCATCTCCAAGGTATTGTGGGGACCTGGGAGCGAATCATCCCTCTTGTCTAATTTCCTCGGCTCCTCTACTTCACAAAGGAAATACGTCAATAGCTCAATAGATAAGGGACCAGAGGCACCCATGTGAGCTCCATCACAACTAGATCTTCCTCTGACCCCACACACAGGCTTCTTCCTTTCACCTTTCCATGGGTCCTCACTTCCATCCTCTTCCCCAGATTCATCAAGTTTCACCTGAGAAATAACAAACATCAGCTCCCCACTACTGTCCTCTTGAACGGGCTTTTCTTCCCTCCCATCTCTAACCCCCTTCTTTAGTTCTGCTGGGTCACCAGAAGACGAAGAGGTCTCATTCTTACACAGGTGCTGGGGGGTTGGGGAAGAAAGAATTAGGTAACGTGAGCCCTGCGTTGCATCTGTTCCTACTTCAGAGGACTCCCAAGCAAATCCATGTCTACATCCTGAGAGCTACTCCTTCCCATAGCCCCGTGTTCTACACTTCTGTTCATCCAATACTGAGCACCTCTTGGGTACCAGGGCACAATTCTAAGAACTTTAGACACAGCAGTGTTCAAAACAGATACAGTGCCCTGCTCTGATGGGGCTAAACCAGGAGATGCAAACCAGGACACTTGTAACCATCACGTGAGTCATACAGTAGGTAGGAAGGTGTTCTGAGCTGTAAGGACAGGGAAAGGTAGAGAAGAAAGGGAACTGGAGTTCTGAGATGGAAGTGCATACTATAGAATAAAAAAAGGCAACGGGAAAGCCTTCTTCAAGAGGATGACTTGAGAGCAAATACTTGAAGGATGAGGTGAGTGTGTTATCAATGCAGACATATGGCAGAAGAACATTCTGGGCAAATGAAATAGCAGGTGTAAAAACTGGGGATGAAACTGATTGGCATATCCAGGGAGCGAGCAAGAGGGTGAACTGCATGACTTACATGAGAAATTCACACTCCTTCGTGTGTGTGTGTGTGTTTGTGTGTGTGTGTGAAATATTAGGTACTTCAAAAATTCATGGAAAGTGGAACTAAAAGCTAAGTTTATTTCAGCACAAAATATCTGTATTCTATATATACAAGAGTTATTAAGAGTTCATGTAAAGTAGACATGAAGGAAAATTGCAGAGATTTCAAATTTGTCCCCCCCTTTTTTACATATGTATGTATTTACTTGAAAAGCAGAGCATCAGCAGAGAAGGAGAGAGTGAGGCCTTCCATCCTCCGGTTCACTACCCAAACGGCCACAACAGCCAGGTCCAGGCCAGGTTGAAGCTAGGAACTCCACATGGGTAGCAGGGCCCTAAGTACTTGGGCCATCCTTTTCTGCCTTCTCAGGCACATCAGCAGGAACCTGGATCAGAAGCAGAACAACCAGGGCTCAAGCTGACACTCTGATATGGGATACAGGTGTCACAAGTGGTAACCTAACCTGATGCAACACGATTCCAGACCCCAAACTGCTTTTCACCAAAGTAAATGTATTTTTTTAAATTTTTTTCCATGAACTTTTTGAATTATCCTGATATAAAATGTTAAGTATGTATAATATATACATCTTTATACAGTTATAATAAGTTCTGAAGTAGCTCACAATGCATTCTAGATATCTTGACAAGGAAGAGTTCCTCTTTCCAATAACTGCCTGAGCAAACTCATTTATCTCATCCACACATAAAAACAGCCAAAGCCTCATGGTGTTATGTACTTTCCCTCTTTCCTTGGCTCCTAGGATATCCTCAGACTACTCCAGAGTTCATAAGAATGTCAATGAACACTGAACACAGATTATTGTGATCTTACTGGAACAAAACTCCTACACTCTAGTAATTTCCAAAGAGACTATATCAATGAATATAGTATCTTGAATGGCAGGCATGATAATTATTAGCAACATTGTTATCAATGTGCAAAGTTCTAAATGAAAAGGAAACAACTCCTGCCTCAAGTGATAAAGTAGACACAAATCCAAGTATGCTTTCCCACAACACCAGAAGAGCTGGCATGTCCTCAGAGCTACCTACACTCTGGGCATTTTTCCAAACACTTTCCATGTGTTATTTCTCTTCACCCACACATCAGTTCTGGGACAGGAGCCTACTCACATCCATAAAGTCATAAGCAGAGAGAGATTCAAAGAGGCTAACAAACTTCCCCGAGTTGATACAATTAGTGAGTGGGAACAGCAGAATCCAATCTCTAGCTGCCTGATGGAAGAGCTTCCTACTACACTCTACAAGGATATGGTTAGGACCTTACAAAACTGTTTGTATGAGTGTTATAGGAGCAAAGAAAAGTGGTCATTCACACTTCCCTTGAGGTGTAACAGGAAGCCACAAAAACTACAGAAAAGTGGGTCATTAGGTTCACAAATGGGGAAGCGGGAATGCACATGGCTGTGGAGGAAGCAGTAGGAACACACGCAGACAAAACAGGAAACAGAAGGAGGCCACCTACACTAGCAGGAGATGAGGTGGGTAAGGGAAGAGGGCTACGCTGATGCGAGGACCTTGTGCTGCAGGTTTACAAACTGGGATTTCATACTGCGTGTAATCAAACGAGATTTCACTGAATACATGATTTGATATATCGTGACACAGAATTGGTGGCTTACCCTCCCCTGCTTTCATATTGCATATTGATCTTATCTTGTTTCCCAGGCTGATCAACAAGCAGTTTTAAATTAATGTAATGTATACTCATAGTGTATGTCACCCAAAACAACAGGTATTGGGAATACAATAGGTACCTGTCAACACTGGTTGGTTGGTTGGTTGGTTGGTAGTTGGTTGATTGGTTGGTTAGGTTGTCAGGGTACTAGGTTGATGGAATGTACAAATGAAGAGGCCATGCTATGCTCCTTCTAGTCCCCTAGTGCTTGCTCAATATTTGATAAACATTTCAACAATCACTGTTTGAATGAAAGAAAAGATGAGTAAGGTTCTAAGGCAATAAATGTATGAGCCTATAAATGAGTAGACAAATAGACATCACACCAACAAATGAAAGAATAAAAGTGGGGGCCGGCGCCGTGGCTCACTCGGTTAATCCTCCGCCTCCAGCGCCGGCATCCCATATGGGCGCCGGGTTCTACTCCTGGTTGCTCCTCTTCCTGTCCAGCTCTCTGCTGTGGCCTGGGAGGGCAGTGGAGGATGGTTCAAGTGCTTGGGCCCCTGCACCCGCATGGGAGACCAGGAAGAAGCACCTGGCTCCTGGTGCCAGCTGTAGCGGCCATTTGGAGAGTGAACCAATGGAAGGAAGACCTTTCTCTCTGTCTCTCTCTTTCTTACTGTCTATAACTCTGTCAAATAAATAAATAAATAAAAATTTTTAAAAAAAGAAAGAAAGAGTAAAAGTGAATGTTCCATCCATCTATGTCCTTTTCTCCAGGGAGTGGAGGCTTTGATGGATGCACACCATGTTTTCTCTATACTTCTTTCTCCCATAACACAACTCACAAGTAGCTTGTATTCCTGGGGAGAGGAACATCTCAATGTGTTCTATTTTTTAATTAAAGGTTTAATATTTGAGAAGATTGTAGCATCTCTTACAATTGTAAGAAATAAACAGCAATCTCTACTTTTCCCTCTTCCCACTTCCTCCCCGTGGTAATCCCTGAGGAAACTGTAGTACAGCTTCACAACCAGTATAGGGACATTGACTATGTCAAGATCTACAGAGCATCTTCACCACCCACCACAGGATGCCAGTGCTGTCCTTTCATAGTCACACCTTCTTCCCTCCAGCCCCAACTCCCTCCTTAATCCCTGGCAACTGCTTCTCAGTTCTCTATTTCTATAGTTCTCTCGTTTCCAGAACACCACAAGAATGCAGTCACAGAGTGAATAATCTCCTTAGATCGGATTTTTTCACCCAGCAAAGTTCTTTGGAGACTCATCCAAGCTGTGTTTGTGCATCGATACTTCACTCCTTTGTTTATGGAGCAGTATTTAATGACACAAATGTACTCCGAAATTTGTTTACTCATTCTCCAATAAAAGGACATTTATGTTGCTTCCAGTTTTTTGGTTATTACAAATAATTTGGTTTTTGTGTGAACGCAAGTCTTCATTTCTCTGGGATAAATGCCCAGGAGTGCAATTGTCAGTTGGTAGTGTTTTAAGAAGCTGCCAAACGGTTCTCCAGTGTAAGCTGTGCTGTTTGATGTCCCCTCCGGCAATGCACGCCCAGTCCAGTTTCTAGATCCTTGTCGGCATTGGGTGCTGTCAGAGTTTTATTTTTACTCAGTTCTTTATTTTTCTTTTCCTGTTCCTAATTACATTTTCAAGGTCGGGAGACAGTATATTTTACAGGACACTAGTTCATCTTAGCCACTCTGAGTGGTACATGGGGACACCTCTTTGTGATTGCCATTCATGCTCTCAGTGACCAGTGCTGTGGAGTATCTTGTCCCGTGCTGTCTGCCACCCATGTGTACTCTCTGCTCCTGGCTAGCCCATGTTCTAATCAAACATACTTTCCATGAGTTTCAAGAGGTCTTCAGTAGTCTAGAGCCTAGTTTTTTTTTTTTCTGTCATATACATGGGTTGCAAATGTTTCCTCTCAGTCTATAGCTGTCCTTTTATCATCTTAATCAGGTTTCTAC
This sequence comes from Oryctolagus cuniculus, assembly GCF_964237555.1. NCBI lineage: Eukaryota > Metazoa > Chordata > Mammalia > Lagomorpha > Leporidae > Oryctolagus > Oryctolagus cuniculus. The sequence goes on along the minus strand of NC_091433.1, from coordinate 5,714,856 downwards.
AGAGAAAAGAAATCAGCTTTGAAGTCCAATTCCATTATTTTTCTTTTACGAATCTGGTTGTTGTTGTTTTTTTTTTTTTTTTTGGTGTGAAGTTTTAAAACTCTTGGACTAACCCTTCATTCCTAAGATTTTATAGTTTTTTTTCTAAAAATTGTATAGTCCTATATTTTACATGGAAATCCATAATCCATTTTAAGTAGTTTTAGATAAAGTGTGAAACATAGATAGAGGTTCATTTTGGATTTTTTTTGGTGTTTGTCTGGTTTTTGTTTGCTTGTTTGCCTCAGCATGAATAATTTACACCAGCACCATCTGTTGAAAAGGGGATTTCTTCCATTGTTTCATTTTTGCACTGTCTAAAAGTAGCTGAGCAATTTTGTGAGGGTCTATTTCCTTGTTCTATCATGTTCCATGATTCTCTGTTCTTCTGCTAAAACAAGACAATTCCTTTTTTTTTTTTGACAGGCAGAGTGGACAGTGAGAGAGAGAGAGAGACAGAGAGAAAGGTCTTCCTTTGCCGTTGGTTCACCCTCCAATGGCCGCCGCGGCCGGTGCGCTGCGGCCAGCGCACCGCGCCAATCCAATGGCAGGAGCCAGGTACTTCTCCTGGTCTCCCATGGGGTGCAGGGCCCAAGCACTTGGGCCATCCTCCACTGCACTCCCTGGCCACAGCAGAGAGCTGGCCTGGAAGGGGGGCAACTGGGACAGGATCCAGTGCCCCTACCGGGACTAGAACCCGGTGTGCCAGCGCCACAAGGCGGAGGATTAGCCTAGTGAGCCGCGGCACCGGCCGACAATCTCTTTTTTTTAAAGATTTATTTATTTGAGAGTCAGAGTTACAGAGAGAGAGGAGAGTCAGAGAGAGAGAGAGAGAGAGAGGTCTTTCACCTGTTGATTCACTCCCCAATTGGCCGCTATGGCTGGAGCTGTGCTGATCCGAAGCCAGGAACCAGGAGCTTCCTCCAGCTCTCCCATGCCGAGTGCAGGGGCCCAAGGACTATGTACTGTTTTCCCAGGCCATGGCAGAGAGCTGGATCGGAAGTGGAGCAGCTGGATCTTGACTGCCACCGTATGGGATGCTGGGACTGCAGGCAGCAGCTTTACCTGCTACACTTTACCTGCCATGGCCACCCCTAAAACAAGACCATCTTGATCACAAGAGCTTGTGAATGGCAAACTGATTTCTGAACTTTATTTTCTCCAAACTTGCTTTGGGTACTCTAGTTTCTCTGTCTTTTCACATACATTTCAGGGTAATTTTATCTATATTTACAGAACATTTTGGTAGGATCTCAACAAATATTGTATTAACTCTGTATATTCTGTATATAACATCAGAGAATTGAGATCTTTACCATGCCAAGTCTTCTAAACTTTGTCTCTGCACTTATTTGGATCTTTTATTTTATTTTTCATCAGAAGCTTGTAGTTTTGAGCCTACAAAGCCCCATCATATATGCTGCATATGATTGTTTTGCTGAGTTTTAGTTGCTAATATTTTGTTAATGATTTTTTATTTATATTCATAGGGGACAAGGAATTCCTAAGGGATTTGCCTGGTTTGGGTATCAGATTAATATTATCATTATAGAATGAATTGTAGGGGCTGACATTGTGGCTCAGAGTGTTACGTTAAGTCCCGGCTGTTGTGCTTCCAACTGAGTTTCTTGCTAATGTGCCTGGGAAGGCAGCAGAAAATGGCCCAAATACTTGGGCCCCTGTGACCCAGATGAAATTTCTGTCTCCTGGCCACAGCCTGGCCTAGCCCTGGGTATTACAGTCATTTGCCAAGTGAACCAGCAGATGGGAGATTCCCTCTCTCTCTCTCTCATTTTCTCTCTTCCTCTCACTCTTTCTCTCTGACTTTCAGTTACATAAATCTTTAAAAAAATAATTTAAAATGATTGTGAAGTATTCCCTGCTGTTCCGGAAGAGATTTATGCGATTTTGCTTTACTTTTATTGGAATTCACAGTAAAACCATCTGAGGCTAGGGATTTATCTTTTGTAACTTTTAAAACAGTATAACTAAAAGTAGTATCTCCTTAATTCTTACAGGGATGTCTAAATTATCTATTTCATTTGGGTTTGCATTGATATTTTATATTTTTTGAGGAATTGGCTCCATTTTATCTAGATTACCATATGTAAATGTATAGACTTGTACACAATATTCTTTTACCAGTTTGATATCATCAGGGTCTGTGGTGATAATCCCTCTTTTGTTCCCGATTATCGAAACTTCAGTCCTTTTTTGTCTTTGTCACTCCTAGGATAATCTGTAAACTATATTGATCTTTGTAAACAAATTCTCCTGATTCATTAATTCTAATGTTTTTCTTTTTTTATTTCTTCTGCTCCTGCTTTTATCTTTATTATTTCTTTTTTTTCTACTTCCTCTGACTTCCTTTTGTTCTTTTGTTTTCTGGTTCTGGACATGAGATCTTACATTATTGGCATGACACTTTGTTTTGTAAGGCTTGTAGTTAAAGCTATACATTTCCCTCTTGGCATTGTCTTAGTTATGTCCTACAAAGTTTATATGTTATATTGTCACTTTCACTCAGTTCAAAATACACTTTTTAATTTCCCTGGAGACATCCTGTTTGACCCACAGATGACTTAGCAGTGTATACTTTAGTTTCCAAGTGATAGGAGCTTTTTCAAGGCCAGTTTGAGTCCACATTGGTCAGACAACATACTCTGTATCATTTCAAATCTTTTAAATTTGTTGAGGTTTGTTTTATGCCCCAGGATATGGTTTCTCTTATTATATGTTCCAGGGCTCCTTGAAAAGAATGTGTATCTTATCATTGTTGGGTGAAGCTTTATAAAAATGATGGTTAGAACTGGTTGTTGATGGTGTGGTTGAATTCCTTTGTATGCTTTCTGATTTTTTGTTTGGGTGTTCTGTCAGTTGCTGAGAGAGGAGGTTGTGTCTCCACACCTATAATTGTGAATTTGTCTATTTTTCCTTTTAATGCTACCAATTTTCAGCTCATGTAGTTCACAGGTTTGGGGTTTCTGTGCATCCACATTTAGGATTTTCATGTCTTCTTGGTGGGTTGATGCTTTTCTCACATGGTATCCCATTTTATCTCTAGTAATCATCTTTCTGTGAAATCTACTGCATATGATAACAATATTACCTGATATTTATATAGTGAGTCCCATTGATGTACTCACTCATGGATTAGTATTTACAAATTAATTAAAATATAAAGATTAGTGTATTTTCCCATTATTTATTTTCAACCTGCCTACATCATTATATTCAAGATGCGTTTCTTATCATCAGCATAGAGTTGAACCATGTTCTTAAATATAGTGTATCTGTAGACCATTTACATTTAATATAATCATTGATATATTGGGGCTTAAAACCGATTTTTTGTTTAATTTCTGTTTGTTATGTTTTCATTGCTGCTATTTCTGCCTTCTTGTAAGTTATTTAAACACTTTTTCAAATTATATTTTGATTATCTATGGTGTTTTTGAATATATCTTTGTGAATTTTTTAGTAGTTGCTCTAGGTTTAACGTTATATATACAAAACGTATCACAATCTGTTGATATTGTCATTTTATTGGTTCAAGTAAAATGTAAGTAGCTTACCTCCCTTTCTATCTATCTTTTCCCATTAAAAATTGCTTTCATCATTCCTCTACCTACATTTAAAATCATATCATAGAGTATTATAATTTTTGCTTCAACCATGAATCCCAATTCAGAAGATTTAAGACAAAAAGGCCTGCATTTTTTGTATATGCATCCTTTAGCTTACTGTGTTCTTCCTTTTTTCTTGATGCTCCAAGTTTCCTTCTTTTATTATTTCCTTTTTCATTATGGAATACCCTTTAGCCATTTGTTCATGGAGGTCTGCTAGCGACAAATTCTCATTTTTCTTCATCTGAGAATGTCCAAATGTCCCTGTCATTCCTGAAGGATAATTTCACTAGAAATAGGACTCCAGCTTTATGTTTCTCTCCATTTTTCTGACTTCTTTCTGATATCCATGATTTTTAATAAAAAGTTCAATCTCATTCAAATTCTTTTTTCACTTGTAACATTGTTCTTTCCTGTTTTCAAGGATGTTTTTCTTCTGTATTTAGCACTCCAAAGTTTTATTATGATATGCTTGGTATGGACTTCCTGGGGTTTATCTTTTTTGGGGGTTCCACTCAGCTTCTTGAATACATAGAATATGTCTCACAAAATTAGAAAGTTCTCAGTAGTTATTTCTTCTTTTTTTAAGATTTATTTTTTATTTCTTTGAAAGACAGAGTTACAGAGAAAGGTAGACAGAGAGAGAGGACTTCTATCCACTGGTTCACTCCCCAAATGGCCGCAACAGCTGGAGCTGAGCTAAGCTGATTCAAAGCCAGGATCCAGGAGCTTCTTCTGGGCCTCCCACATGGGTGCAGGGGCCCAAGTATTTGGGCCATCCTCTGCTGCTTTCTCAGGCACATTAGCAGGGAGCTGGATTGGAAGTGGAGCAGCCAGGGCTCCCGGTGCCCACATGGGATGCCATTGTTGCAGGCTGGGGCTTTTACCCGCTGCACCATAGTGCCGGCCCCAGTAGTTATTTCTTTGAGTGTTTTCTTCAGCCTTCATTTTCTTCTATTTCTGGAAGACTTTTGGCACAATTGTTCGACCTTTGTTACAGTCCTACAGATCTCTGAGGCCCTTTTGGATTAGTCTGTTTAATGCATTTTCTCCACGTAGTTCAGATTGAGTGATGTCCATTGTTCCACTTCCAGCTCTTGATTTCCTTACTCTGATCCTTTCATGCTGCTGTTGAGTCCATCCATGAAGGATTTGTTTGGTTTTTGTTTTTCTGTTGTTTGTTGATTTTTCTGTTGTGTTTTGTTGCTGTTGTTACTGTATTTTAACTTCTAAAAATTCAATTTGATTTTTCTTTGTCTTCTTTTTCTTTGCATTTTTTGCAATGATTCTTATTTTTTCATGCATTTCAGGCATATTCTTAATTGTGCATTGAAACATTTCTGTAATAACACTTCGAAATGTGTGTCAGATAATTTTAACATTTCTGTCATCTCTTTTTTTTCCCATCAACCAGAAGTTTCTGATTTGTGGTATAATGAGTGAGTGTTTATTGAAACCTGCATTTTCTGGATATTAAGTTATGAACCCCTATATTTCAGCTGACCTCCTCTGACACCACTCTGACAGGGAAGGAGGGAGGCTGCCTCATTTTCCCCAGGGTAGTGTGGATTTAGAAGCCTGGATACTCCAGTTAGCTTCCAATGACACTCTCCTGTTTGGGAGGGGGCAAAGTGCCTCATATTTCTCATTAAGCCACACTGGGGAGATAATTCATGATGCTGGAAGTCCAAGTACCCCAACTGGTTACCACAGATACCACCGCTCATTGCTACCTTGCAAGGGGGAAACTTCCAGCCTCCTACTCAGCTTCCTCTAATGCCACAGCACACCTTACAGTATGGCCTGACGAGGTAGAAGTCCAGGCTCCCCACCTGACCTTCGCTGCTGTGGGTAGACCACAGTCCCTGCTGTGGTGTTGAGCTATAATACAGCAACTATTTTTTATCAGTTTTCTACAGTTATAGCTTACTCCTCCCCTCTTTCTTTGCATGCACAGGGCAAGCTTTTTTTGAGGCTTTTCTTATAGGTGCTTGTTGGTATTATCAGGTTGCTGGCTCCTCTAGCCCCAACTTTAGGATGTGGAGACTGGATGGAAAACCCAAAGAATTCTTTCCTGTGTTGTTCTTTGGGTCATCAGCCTGCCTGCACCTTTCCCCCACATTTCAGGGCTTTCTTCTCCTTTCATTTTTATATTAGGTTTGGGGCTATTAGTTGTACTTAGTGGGAAACAGCATGTTAAAAAAAAGGATACCTAGTCAACCTTCACATGTGGATTTCCCACATGTCTGAATCAACTGTCCTATATATGTAGGTCTTATTAACATATGTACTGGACTTTACCAAAATCCTCAACATTACACCAAGTAAAAAAAAAAAAAAAAAAAACAGGTGAGCGGGCAACAGAGTCATAGAAATTTTCCTGGCCCAGGAGAGACTCCACGTGGCCATTACTGAAGAAGAAACTCCTTGAAGATCTGCTTCAATAGAAACCACTTACTACTGAGCTAATATTCCTGAAACCTCCATTCTCTACCATTCACTTAGAAATCTCAGTCCTAAAAATAATCTTGTATGTCCAGTGTTTGGTCATAATGCATTAAAACTTCCATAGCTCTTCACACCGTAGAGGCAGAGGGACAGAATCTACCTCTTCTGGATGAGTCAGATCCTGATTCAAAGCTGCTCGTTCTCTGCCAGGCAGCTGCAAGCTCTGAAGATTTTCCCTGCAGCTGCCAGCCCCACCTCCCTAATTCCTGCTGCTCATGTTCCGTAGGGCTGCACAGGAGAGATCTATGCCTGACACAGTTGTGGGCAAATTAGGAGTCCAATGCTTTGGCTAAGCACACAGAGCCTGTCATACAAGTGGAGAATTCGACTCAAGTGCTTTTAAGAAGAATTTTGGTGATATTAAACCAATATAAACTTAATATTCTTAATTATACTCTGGGTAGCTGCAGCTAAGAAACAAATAGATATTTGAAAGAAGAGAATAGAAGTGAATGAAGGGGCCGGCGCCACGGCTCAATAGGCTAATCCTCCGCCTTGTGACGCCGGCACACCGGGTTCTAGTCCCGGTCAGGACGCCGGATTTTGTCCTGGTTGCCCCTCTTCCAGGCCAGCTCTCTGCTGTGGCCCAGGAGTGCAGTGAAGGATGGCCCAAGTGCTTGGGCCCTGTACCCCATGGGAGACCAGGATAAGTACCTGGCTCCTGCCTTTGGATCAGCGCAGTGCGCCGGCCGCAGCGGCCATTGGAGGGTGAACCAACGGCAAAGGAAGACCTTTCTCTCTGTCTCTCTCTCTCTCACTGTCCACTCTGCCTGTCAAAAAAAAAAAAAAGTGAATGAAGGGAGGAGGAATTATCCTGTTGAAGAGAAAATCTGCCGAGTGATGGTATAAGCCAAAGAGAACATTACACACACTATTATCTCAAGTGAGTGGTACTTGGCAGGGTCGTGGTAACAAACATTATCCACATTTTGAAAATGAGAGAACCAGGGATTTAAGAGAACTGCTCAAGGTCACACACTCTGAAAGGAAAGTAGCTGGATTGAACTTAGTTCTGCCCTTTGCTGCTGTAGTGGGACTAAGGTGGGAGCCACAGTCCTAAACAAACAGAAAAGGAGCAAGCGGCCCCACGTTGACTGTCCCAGGGCTGGCTGGGTGCTCCTCTAACTCTGAGAGACAGATGGCTTCCCAGTCAGTAGATGCAGAGAGAGGTTCATGCTTCTTTATTCTCCTACTTTATTTCTGTTTGACTAGGAGGGCAGAGTCAGAAGGAGAGGGATCTTCCATCAGCTGGTTCACCCCCAGATGCCCACAACAGCCAGGGCTGGGCCAGGCAGAAGTCAGAAGCCCAGCATTCAGTCCAGGTCTCCTATATGGGGGCAAGGGCACGATGACTCGAGTCTTCCAGGGTGCCTGTCAGTAGGAGCTGCAATGGAGAGCAGAGCAGGAGCTCAAAGCATGGGGGAGGGCACCCCAAGAGGCATCTTAACTGCTGTACCAACTTCTCCTCCTCAGATGCCCGGGCTGTGGCTCTGTAGTCCTCACGTGGTCACAGATTTTTCTGCTGGTCTACAGACTGCTTGTGTTTTTTTAGAGATTTATTTTATTTTATTCTAAAGTCAGAGTTAGGGAGAGACAGAGACAGAGAGACAAAGAGAGATTCTCAATCTGCTGGTTCACTCGCAAAATGGTCTCAATGGCCAGGGCGGGGCCAATCTGAAGCCAGGAGCTTCAATCGGATCTGCCATGCGGGGGCAAGGGCCCAAGCATTTGGCCCATCTTCCACTGCTTTCCCAAGCGTATTAACAGGGAGCTTGATTGGAAGTGCAGCAGCCAGCACTCCAATAGGCACACATTTGGCATGTTGGTGTCACAGGCAGTGGCTTAGCCCACTACACAACACCACCAGCCCCTACAGACTGCTTTTCAAGTAACAAAGATCTGAAGCATCCAGTTTGATCATATGTAAAGGAGGGTAATATGGATTTGATCTTTAAATGAAAATATTTCAGACAATTCATTTCTTTTTATATTTTAAAAATGAAACATCATAAAATTACCTGACTGCTTCATTACCAATACTGAAACTGAATGAGAATGTTGATTTGAAGCAGAAAAAAATGAGGGTGCATAAATGTCTGACTATAAAAAGGCAAACTAAACTCTCTACCTCTTAGCAACAGTTTTCAATATTCTCTAGCTAAATGGACCATAATTCCTAAATCAAAAGTGAGAACACATGTTTCGGTGATTTGCCAAAAGACTAAAAACTGAAATCAGATTTTGTTAATTAGGGTGACTTTTCCATTGAGATGTAAAAATACTTCACTGCTAAAGTCATGAATAAATATGAAAATAAGCCACACACACTCACATGCATGCACAGAAATCAACAATGTGCTATTGAAAATGTTTTATATTAAAAGAGATATGAGAACAAAAGGATATTTGCATAGAGCTGCTGTTCTGATATTCAAATGTGCAGTTTGTTTAAACTAAAGCAATAACCCTCAGAGTAGAGGTTGAACTTAGTGCTTGGACACACATATCCTATATCAGAATATGCCTAGCTCTGGCTTCTGACTCCAGCTTCCTGGTGATGCATACCCTGGGAGGCAGAAATCATAGCTCAGGAAGCTGAGCTCCTGCTACCCACGTGGGAGACCTGGATGGAATGCCCAGTTTCTAGCTTTGGCCCATCCCATCCTTGGCATTTGGGGAGTAAACCCAAATGGATGGGTTCTCTATCTTTCTGCCTTTCAAATAAACATCAATAAATAAATAACCCTCTTCATATGATTTGAAGGAACTATTTGGCCACTTGAACAACATATGCCTATGCATGTTCTAAAGAACTCTATTTTCCAGGACATGTTAATTGGTCCAGTGTGAAACCCAGGCCAAAGCTAACAAGTTTCTTTGCTGAAGGGCTTCTTCAAACTAGCTTGTTGGATTCAACAACAAACCAGCTTCACTTTCCCCACTGCTAAAATTTAACTGGAAGGAACAATTCTTTCCCAGTTCCTAGTCTCCCTCAAGTAGCACAAAATACTCAACTCAACTCAAGCCACAAGCATGATCTTACTTTGTTGCTAGGAAGTTTATTACTATTTAAGAACTAAACTCCCAAGGTTGTTTTGTAGTCCTATGGAGGTGTGGGGTTTGCAGAGCCCACAGGCAGGAATGGGAGCTCTGTGGCCTTGTGTTCTTCCGCACCCTACCATTAACAAGGAAGTGAGAGAGTGGTACAAAGTTGTCTATCCGTAAGGTTGTGAGCTGGTGACTGTGTTTGGCAGGTATAGGAAGACCCCTCAGAGCCCCCTTCACCACTACTCCCATTGTTGGAAGTCACCCCCTGCAGCCTTCCCAGGTGAGTGATGGCCTGGTCTTCTGGCCTGCCCTCTATCTGTTCTACCTCCTCTTGGCTGAGGCCCTTCACCCCTCCCTCCATCATAGTACCGTCTTAGTAGGAGCTGGGATGATTCCACACCAGCTCTCTCTTGCTCCTGGTACTCACTTTGTTCATTAAATATAGTGCCTTCCTTTTCCCAGAGAGATTTTTGGAATGCAGGATACCCAGCATGCCCTACCCCCTGCCCCTCCAGCTCATCCATTCATGTGCAGCTGGTCAGCTCCCCGCCTGCTCTTTAGGTTTCTTGGGGAAGACGCGGTTCCTAGAACACTGTGACGAACCCTGGCCCATAGCCCTGTGTAAGGGACTTTCTGCACAACCCTGTGGGTGGTCCTGCTGAAACCCTCCTCTCATAACCACACCTGAGATGAGAAGCAACACCTCCTCTCCTGCCCCTTTGGGAGGTGTAAGGGTCTCACAGCTCAGCAGTACCTTCTCCAAGAAATACATATTCAAAACCACTCTCCTGGCGCTCCACTCTGCTGGCCCTTTTGATACTGTGGCTGTGGGTGAGACATCTAAGTAGCTTTTGATCATCTGCTTTGAGCTTCCTGCACTGGATCTAGCACCTCCTTTGAAAAGCAATATCCATTGTCTCCTGGTGCCTGGGCTGGTCTTTCACCTTCAAATCCTGTTCAATATGCTAATGGACCTCCGGAATCCCTGAGAGTATTTCTGAAATTTCCCCCAACCATAGACCTCCTTTTTACGGTGCAGATCACAGAGCTGGATTGGAGTGCTTCTTGTAAACACTTCTGCACAATGTTGGCACTAGGACAGACTTGAGAAATAAGCTGTTTCCATTCCTCCCGTTAGTGGAGGAGAAGATCTGCGGCCCAGAAAGCTGATTGATAAATTCTGGATCCCCAGGTTCCCGTGGGGGCTGAAAGGGAGCAATCCTGACTCGAAGTCCCCTCCACGTCTCTTTGGGAAACAGGTTTCAATGTATGCAATTTTTAGAAATTGAGGGAGAGTAAAAATATCTTTTCTTTTTTAAGCAGAAAAAAAACAGCCTTTCCAGACAAAAAGACTTAGTGCAGAAAATATAAGAAGAGTGTTTTTAAGACTCCATGCCAGCGTTCTCTGAGACATCTTGCTTCATGGCTTCACATATACTTTTTATAGTTCAAACTTATTTGGCAGCTATTCTTTGGGAAAGAATGTTCTGTGATTTAACTGTATTAGGCTAAAGGGTCTTCTGTGAGATTAAAGACCTAAGTTAGAGAGCACTAGTTTATGCTAAGAGAAATTGATCATTCTTCTGCTCATATTGGGCACCAAATCCTGCACTGCATGAAGGAAGACGCTCAGAGTCCCCCTGCTCCTAATACCCAGTGTCGGTGCAATGAAGCAGTTCAGAGCAGGGATGCATTCATGCCCTGGTTGTAGGTTTTGCCACCAGCTCACACCTTTACAGAGAGAAGAGAATGTGGCCCACAAGTTTCAGATCTGATGTATCAATCTGCAGATCTCCGACTTTGCTGAGAGGCTAGGGCCACTATACCTTGAATAGGAAATCACCCACAAGACCAAGTCAGATACTTAAACTATAGGCTTCACTCACCCTATGCTCAGAGCCAAAACCAGGTGCTTGAACTCTACGTATCCCTCATGTTACGCTCAGGGACAAAGCCAGATGCATGAACTATAAGAACCACTTGGCCCATGATCAGCATCAAAGACCTCAAGCCCAGAAAAAAACAAAACAAAACAAAAATCCTCTTTTTTTTTTTGTTGTTGTTGTTTTTTGACAGGCAGAGTGGACAGTGAGAGAGAGAGACAGAGAGAAAGGTCTTCCTTTGCCGTTGGTTCAACCTCCATTGGCCGCCACGGCCGGCGCGTTGCAGCTGGCGCATCGCGCTGATCTGAAGCCAGGAGCCAGGTGCTTCTCCTGGTCTCCCATGGGGTGCAGGGCCCAAGCACTTGGGCCATCCTCCACTGCACTCCCTGGCCACAGCAGAGAGCTGGCCTGGAAGAGGAGCAACCGGGACAGAATCCGGCACCCTGACCGGGACTAGAACCCGGTGTGCCAGCGCCGCAAGGCGGAGGATTAGCCTAGTGAGCCGCGGCATTGAGATTTAATGCTACAACTAGTACTCAAACAATATTCTTCACTTTATGTTTCTGTGTGGGAGCAAACTGTTGAAATCTTTACTTAATGTATCCTAAACTGATCTTCTGTATATAAAGAGAATCGAAAATGAATCTTGATAGGAATGGAAGGGGAGAGGGAGAGGGAAAGGGGAGGGTTGTGGGTGGGAGGGACGTTATGGGGGGCAAGCCATTGTAATCCATAAGCTGTACTTTGGAAATTTATATTCATTAAATAAAAGTTTAAAAAAAAACAACATCCTCTCTGCATTAGGGCTGAAGCTCAAAGCCAGTGGGCCATCCTGTTATCAAGTCTATGCTATTCTCTAATCAAATAGTTCACTGGGATTTTATAGAGCAGGTACAATATGAAAAGCACCTTGCAAACAAATAACCGGACAGCCTGAGCTTGAGGAGGGCACAGGGTAAGGCAGACACAGGTGTAACCAGGGAGTGACAGAGTCGCACCTGTGGTGGTACAGCAGTGACCGCCCAGTAGGGGAGTAACTATCCTGCGTGTCCAGGAGGTGCCGAGGCAGTCAGCAGGGAGCTGCACTCTGTGATGCTGGGGCTGAACACATCAAGCTCTGTCTTCAGTGCTGCAGGGACTCCTCCTCCCCAGCCCACTAGGACCTTTTGCCTGCACAGCATCAGCTCCTCTGGAGCTGTGAAATGGGAATCAGGACAGTGCAGCCTCCAGGAGGCTCCAAGAGGATGAAGTAAAGTCTTACTTCCAAGTCAGCTAGAGCAGTGTCTGGTCCATAATCTGTGTTTGACACATCAGCTATCGTCACTGGGGAAACCATGCCGGGGGATGCACACCCAAGCACACACAGAGCAACACCTCTTGCATTCCTTTTTTAAAAAAATGTTCTTGCATCCTTTTTCTTAAAAAAAGATATATTTATTTATTTGAAAGTCAGAGATACAGAGAGAAAAGGGGAGAGGGAGAGAAAGAGATCTTCCATCTGCTGGTTCACTCCCCAAATGGCTGCAATGGCCAGGACTGGGCCAATCTGAAGCCAGGAGCCAGGATCTTTTTCCAGGTCTCCCACATGGGTGCAGGGGCCCAACCACTTGGGCCATATTCTACTGGTTTCCCAGGCGCATCAGCAGGGAGTTGGATCATAAATGGAGCAGCTAGGACTCCAACCAGTGCCCATATGGGATGTGGACACTGCAGGCAGAGACTTAAACTTCTACAGCACAGTGCCAGCCTCACTCTCGCATTTCTTAATGCTCTTTCCTTAGCACACTCATTTTTCCCTGTGCGTTTGTCAGCAGCCTCACCTGCAGCCTTCTCCTAGGAATCTCAAGGGTCACCCAGCTGTGGATGGTCTGTCTAACCTCTGTCCTTCCTGGGCACTTCACTGATCACCCTCAGACAGCAAGCAGAGAACCAGTTGCCTTCTGATGCCTCTGTCCTCTACTGAGAAGCCCAAAGGGCACATCCCGGCACTCTCCTGAGTTAGGAGTCCAGAGAGAGGGCGACTGGGGTAGCTCCCTTTTACCTATTGCCTTGAAATACTAGCTAACAGAGTTCCCTTTGGTTTTCAGAAGTGTCTCAGTCCAGCTACTCAATCAAATTGTTAGTTATTGATAATCTTGCCAAACAGACAACACTGAAATGAGTGACTTGAAACAGCAAGCATTTATTGAGCTTGCAGCTTGGAGAGTAGAGCCTACTCTACTCTAACTACCCAGCGGGCAGTTAAAGTCTGTACATGAGCCTTTCTCTGCAGGACCAACTGGGACTCACAAGGGGGAAGACCTGATCAGAGACACCTCTGGGCTGGGACTCTGAGACAGGTGGGGCTTCCACTAAACCTGTTTCCCACGTTCTTCCCTATTAGATGGTAACATCTGGAATCTTTTTGTGTTACCCAGCTAGAACAGAGTCCCATCATTCCTGCTTCCTTCCCTCCCCACGCCTACTCTGTCTGCAGACAGGGGGAGAAGCATGAGACTGCCTAACACAACGGCTTGCCAGGCTTGCAGAGCTCTGAGTGATGATGTTGACCCCAGAGCCCATGGCTCCTCCAACTGATTTGCTGTCTTACACTTCTGTGCTCTCTCACTCAATTTCAACAGCACTTCTTATTCTGTGCAACAGTGCTACGGAAGGCATACAAACAGCCCTCCAAAAATATTTATATAATTCTTGGAGCCCATACATGTGTTATGTCAAAAGAGAAAGGGGAATTAAGGTGCATAAATGAGGTTAACGTTGCTAATCAGCTAGTCTTAAAAGAGAAAAATTATTCTGGATTATCTGGTGGGTCCTTGAATGTGGAGGAGGGAGGCAGAAGGGGACATCAGAATGATGGGACAGGAGAAACATTCTGCCCAACACTGCTGATTTTGAAGGTGAAGACAGCCACAAACCAGGGAACGTAGGCAGCTTCTAGAAGCTGGAAAAGGCAAGAAAATGCACTGTCCCCCAGAGCCACCAGAGGGAACACAGCTCTTCCCATGCCTAGAATTTAGCCCACTGAGACTTGTTTCAGGATTTTGACCTCCAGAACAATAAGACAAAAAAAAAAGTGTCACTCACTCCCTTTCTGGCAATTTGTTAGGGCCGCAAAATGAAAAATAATCTAGCACCAGCATTTCCCAAGACCTCCTCTTTTGGGGAAAGACAAATGGCTTCTAAGAGTGTGACTGTGTGTTTCGCTCACACTGTCCACTTCCTGTTAAACAAATGCAGCTTCTCGACTCCAGTTCTTCCACCCCATGGCTACCAGGGGTGACACACAAGAGCTGTGTTCCATATGCAAATTCTTATAAGCAGGCCCTAGACAAATTCTGCCTCCTCTCTTAGGATGTTTCCCACACCTGCCCTGCTTTCTTTTTCTGAGAAGCTTCCTTTCTCTCTCTTGCATCCCTCCCTACACTTGGACAAAATTCTCTCAGCATCTCTGCTCTCAGATACACAATACCTCACTTGACCCCACTGCAGAGTCAGAGTCCTTGATGCACCCAGGCAGAATGTCGTCCTCTGGAGCTGCCCATCCAGTAGGGTTCAGCTCAACCCCTTGAAGGCTCTCCTCCAGCCCCTCATGGGCTCCTGTCTAAGCACCAGTTTGAATGCAAACAACATCTGTCTTTCGGGTGCACCTGTTTGCTGACCTCAAAGGCACTCCCCCAGCTCAAGCCAGGACCTGCAGTCTCTGGATGAGTTTACCAGGATTCCCCTCCATTCTTCATGGGTCTCAGACCCAAATGAACATATCAAGGACTGAATATAAGGGATGAAGAGGTGAAGCTGGCCGAGACCAGGTTTACTTTGGTTCGTGTGTTCCACAAACCTCAGAGTGGCAGGCATTTGACCAGACATCTTATACATCGCTGTCCTGGATTCCTCCCAGCCCAGGGCTCTGGGCTTCAGAGGCTTGTTAACTCTCCCAGAATCCCACAGCTGAAAGCAAAATGCCTGGAGTGTGGGGCACAGGGAGGCTCAATGCTATGACCCTGAGGGCACAAAGGCTCCGTCAGCACCAGCTGCCCAGGCAGAGGTGTAATGCCCTGGAACCAAGAGCACTGGCTGCAGCCCCTCCATGCCCAGCCCAGAGGAGCAGACATGGGTCTCCTCTAGCCTACAGTTGATCCGGGAGAGGGAGGGAGGGAGGGGGCTGCAGGCAGCATCATCCACAGGCAGCTGGCATCAGCCAGCAAGGAAAAATGCATTTTAAAAATGGTTTAAGGAAAATCACATTTGGAGTCCCATAATTTCATATGAAAAGAAAAAAAAAAAAACAAGTATGAAAATAAAAGTGGTTCCAAGTTATTTTATTCTGAAATTTTTAATGCCAATGACAACAAAAGAGTTCTTTCACATGAGTCATTTTACAAACAGAAAACATAATTTCCTGAAATGGCATTTCACAGAAGCTTAAAGGAAAGCCCTACAGGAGAGAGATGGGATGCAGCTAACACCATTCACACATAGGGTCCTGCCCACCCTCCTCCCAGCTCTCCCCTCTCACCTGCCCCTGCAATTTTCTCCTCCTCTCTTCATAGTCCCCTCCCATCCTCCCTGCAAGTCTCCTGTCAGCTGTTATTTCCTCCTAAGGGCCTTCCCCGGCCACTCCCCTCATTTTCAGTAAGACCACCCCTATTCACAAAGTCTCAGAAAGCACTGCTCTGTTTCTCCAGGGCACTCGCTGAAACTGCAGCAAGCATTCTGTCTGCATCTCTGCACCAGGTGCTGAGATCTCCCTCCCACTCCCACTCCGGGAGCTGGCAATCGAATTTGGGAGTGAGCTCCATCCTGCATCCATCTCAGTCAGTTGTGCTAAGGAATGCAGAAGCCCAGGAAGCAAGGGGCCCTCAGACAAGACACAGGAGTGTGCCTAGCAATGGATGCAGACAGACCCTGCTAGGCATTTAACAAACACCTAAAGACAGGTCTCTCCCATGGACCTTGTCTGCTGGGTTCATGCTCTGTTCCCCTCCACCTGGTTTGTGGAACTGGGCACACAGTAGATGCTTAATAAGTGATGTTTTCATGGAAGGGAATGAGGCCATTTTGGGGGTATGAGCCAATAGTATAGTTACTGCCTTTGGCTACAAGTTCAAAGCTGAACCCAAAGCTGAAAGGTACCCATTTGGGCCACTGTCATTGAGATCTCACAAAGCACACCCCTGCTCTCATCCTTCAAGTAGACATCAAATCAATAAATCACTCTCTGTCTTTATCTTGACTTTCCTGTGGGCTGTATTCTGCTCTATGTATGACTGGACACTCATCAGTGAATTTCCCTCTGCAAAGCCCCTCTCTGCCTTGGGGTGGTCCATCTCACCTTCTCCCTGGGCCATTTCTAGGGCGCTGGGACCCCATGGGTTTCTCTCTCTGCTCCTTTGCCCAACACCAGCACAGATCACGTGGGAAGGAAGAGCTCAGTTGCCTTCCAGAAGGGGCTCAACTCTTCATTTAACTTATTTAGCAGACATTTCTAAGTTCCTAGCACTATTGTAGTCATCTTCTAAATAATCATTCCATCAAAGCTGGTAACTTCCACTCCTGAGGAGTGAAGCGTGGCTAGAGATAGAATTCCGGACTCCTACCCAAGAAGCAGTGGTGCGTAGGCAGTGACCCGGGGACCTCGGCTGTCAAATGCCCTCATCTGAACCCCCTTCCTTGAGAAGGAGTCAGTTGTTGCAGCATCATTCTGTGCACACAGCTGGAAGAAGCCCCAGAGGCCACTTCTAACAAGATTTCTGCCTCTCTCTCTGTCTAGTCCAGGGCCGGACCGTGTCCACTCCATGAAGATCTCCCAAGCTCTGCCAGCCTGAAACATCCAACACAGGGCCATGTTCCTCCTCCTTCCTGTTCGTTCTCAGGTGTTTTTGCCCATCCCTTACCGGATCCTAGTCCTGAGAAGCCCTGTTTCCACCACTCACCTGTGTGGTACATTATTTCTAAGTCTGCTTCCCTCATAGTCCCAAGTTTGTCTCAGGCTGTCTCTTCTCCCTGCCTACAAGGATGCTCTGCCCCTTGGCTTCTGTCCCCCTACCCACTACCCACTCAGCCTGTCTCCTCCTTGCTGCAGGTCTTCACCTACCTTGCGTAGTTATTTTCAGTTTTGACCTTACACCAAGCCCTTGGACATCAGGGTTTGTAGTTTCTTTCCCCTTCTAGCATCTAGCACAGGATATGGCCTGGACTAGGAGTTCCATGAAGTCTGCAGGAGCAGCTGGGTCTCAGCTGTGTCCTCATACACTCAGCCTGGTGCAAAGGGACCAGGACACCCACTACTGTACAGGACATTCAAGCACATTGGCTAAGTGACAGGCCAGGGAGGGATGTTTAAGGAGGGGCTCTCAGTTTATGTCCAGGGGCAATAGATGCAACCATGCCTGAAATAAGACACTGTCTGCTTGAAAACTCTGTAGCATGCTTATTATCACTCCCTCGTCAAAATATTGACAAAGAAACAAAATAAAATATATCTTACTCATGACCAGGAAAATTGCATAGTTATAGCTCCATGGCCATCTTAATAAAACAATGGAAGAATTAACTAGGGCTTAGAGAAACTTTGAGCAGCAAAGTTGGAGCTGGTGAGACCTTCCCCGCAGTTAGAAGGGGATCTCCACTTCCCAGTGAGTTGCAATCACCACAATTTGCAGAAATGTTTCAAGCAATAAAACAGTTGAATGCTTTTATTTCTCAGTACAAAGCTTCTGTGTAATTATGCCTGTCATTATAGATATTCCACAATGGCACTTGTCTATTACAGTTTGTCGTTGTTTATACACAACCGTATTTGCTCCACTTTATGAAAGACAGGAATAGGAATTTTTGCAGGAAATTTTCCCTACCCATGCTGCTTTTCTTACTGGCTCACTTAGGAGTCTAAACTTTGAGAGCCACCCATTGCACGAAGGGGTCGGGAGGTTTGTGCTCCAGCATGGCCTCCCTTTGAGCTGCACATAACAAACCACTCCACTTCTCGTGGCTCCAGCTTCCTTATCTGCCTTATCTGTAATATTGAAAAATAGCGCCTGCATCACAAGCCGAGTTCCGAGATTGGAATGAGGCAATGAGTGTTAAATTTTTCAGAGCTGTGAAGCTCTGTGAATGTATGACAGGAGCCCAGCCAAAGTCTGCTGTGCAAAGCAATGGATAATCGCAGGATCTCTGAAAAGCCACCTGGACATTTATTTAGCTTTGGCATTAGAAAGGCTTTGCTTCCAGTTCAGGTTTCACAAACCAGCAATTTCTGGTCTTGACCAAAATGACCCTTGGTTTCTTGCAGAATAATTATATCAATCCCAGATATTTGCTGAATATTTACAAAGTTGAATGCATTGTGTAGACTGCCCCATTTAATCCTCACTACAATTTTCAACTACTTTACTCTGAAAGTCAGCACCTTCACCTCCACCCTATTATGACTTAAATTCCTTAACTAGCCATTCTTTGTTTCACCAAATCTGATTTTTTTCTGATCTCCACTGAAATGCAAATGCTTTATGACAGGAGGGTATTAGGGTTCTCCTGCTAAACAAGAGACAACAGGATACACACACCCACACACAATGGTACTTCAGAAAGTTGATGGAAATGTAATTTAAAAATAAGATTATTCTGGTGCAAAAAAATGTAAAAGCTATGCATAGTTTTTTTCAGAATACAGATTTTCTTTTTTCCTGAACTTTTGGAATATCCCTTATATGTGTGTGTTCGCGCGCGTGCACGTGTGTGTATGTGTGTGTGTTTCTCGTATGTTTGTTCTCCTGTCCCAGGCAAATAGGATGCCAAGTGTTGATCTCATGCCCTGCCTTTCTCCCTCAGTCCTCCCTAGACTGGAACACTGGTCCTGAGACTGCAATGTACGTAACATGATCCTGTGTCTGAACCAAAGATTCTGATCTTTGGTCTGGGATGGGGCCTTGGAATCTGTTTTTTTTTTTTTTTTTTTTTTTTGACAGGCAGAGTGGACAGTGAGAGAGAGAGACAGAGAGAAAGGTCTTCCTTTGCCGTTAGTTCACCCTCCAATGGCCGCCATGGCCGGCGCACTGCGCTGATCCGATGGCAGGAGCCAGATGCTTCTCCTGGTCTCCCATGGGGTGCACGACCCAAGCGACTTGGGCCATCCTCCACTGCACTCCCTGGCCACAGCAGAGAGCTGGCCTGGAAGAGGGGCAACCGGGACAGAATCCAGCGCCCCGACTGGGACTAGAACCTGGTGTGCCGGCGCCGCAAGGCGGAGGATTAGCCTACTGAGCCGTGGCGCCGGCCGGAATCTGTATTTTTAACAAGTGTCCAAGCGATCAGAGAAAACACCACAAACCCAATCGCAGGAAGAGGTTTCTTAACCTTGGCTCCCCAGAAGACGCTAGCATAATACTGGCTACTTTTTTACAAAGTGCAATACTTAGGAAGCTGGAAGGAAGGCAAGTGGGCCAACACAAGGATATGGAACTGGGCTGGCTGGCACGTTGCATCCTGCCCAAGTAATTACTCCACCTTCCCCCCTCGTGGTGCTGTCTTCCTACATCCTCACAAGCCACAGGTGCTCTGGGGAACCCCTCTGGAGTACAAGGGGCGGTAACTGAAATCTCCATCGTCAGAATCAAGCCCACAGAATCAAGCCCACAAGCTCCCAGACGGTTTCTGCATGGGCCTCAAGCCAAATCCTGCAGCATCTCATAGCCCCATGACAGCTGGCTGCCCTGTGCTGGAGGTTCCAGGCTCCAGGAGTAGAATCGGGCTGTAAAGTCGATGTGAAGTAGCTGAGTCTAAACAGATGGCCAAGGGACAAAGAACAACAAGCCCAAGAGGACCAGTGGTAGCTCAAAAATCCCAGCTGATATACCCCTGTTTAGATTTTTTTTTTGTGTGTGATTGGCACTTTTCTTTTTTTTAACTTTTATTTAATGAATATAAATTTCCAAAGTACAGTTTATGGATTACAATGGCTCCCCCACCCCATAACTTCCCTCCCACCCGCAACCCTCCCCTTTCCCACTCCCTCTCCCCTTCCATTCACATCAAGATTCTTTTTCGATTCTCTTTATATACAGAAGATCAGTTTAGCATACATTAAGTAAAGATTTCAACAGTTTGCTCCCACACAGAAACATAAAGTGAAGAATACTGTTTGAGTACTAGTTATAGCATTAAATACAATGTACAGCACACTAAGGACAGAGATCCTCCATGAGGAGTAAGTGCACAGTGACTCCTGTTGTTGACTTAACAATTTGACACTCTTGTTTATGGCATCAGTAATCACCCTAGGCTCTTGTCATGAGCTGCCAAGACTATGGAAGCCCCCTGAGTTCACCAACTCTGATCATATTTAGACAAGGCCATGGTCAAAGTGGAAGTTCTCTCCTCCCTTCAGAGAAAGGTACCTCCTTCGTTGATGACCTGTTCTTTCCACTGGGATCTCACTCGCGGAGATCTTTCATTTAGGTTTTTTTTTTTTTTTTCCACCAGAGTGTCTTGGCTTTCCATGCCTGAAATACTCTCATGGGCTTTTCAGCCGGATCCGCATGCCTTAAGGGCTGATTCCGAGGCCAGAGTGTTGTTTAGGACATCTGCCATTCTATGGGTCTGCTGTGTATCTCACTTCCCATGTTGGATCGTCTCCACTTGCAGACAAGGATAAAATGGGGTTTTCAAAGACATATCAGGGGAATTGAACTCTCTTTTGTTTGACTAATGAAATGATGAGCTGGAAGCTCCTCTCCTCTCTTTCCCATGCTCATCTCTCTTTTGGAGAAAACAGACTGGAGAATCACACTTGGAAAACTGACCTGGACCAGACTGGGGGCAGAAGGAAACAAGCCCTGAGCTGCAAATCAGAGGAAGAGGATGTATGCCCCCTTTTCACCTCTTTCCTTGTCATCGTTAGATCCAGAAAGCCCTACAAGGCCACCATGAACTTGCAGGGAAGAGAGCACAGAACAGGCCAGAAAGTTGAATACTGAAGGAGAGGGGGGATGGGGGAGGCAGGTGTTAGCTCAAGCTCAGACTCAGAGGCTTTCTGGTTTTGTAACACAAGCTCTCATAGCTTAAAGCTCCCTCCTTCTCAATGGGGGTGACATCACCCAGGGAAGTGGTGGCAGTGTGATCCCACAAGACCAAAGCAGCTCACGTGAGGCTCCTGGCTCCTCGCCTCTGACCCAAGGTGAGTCCAAAGATGGAAATGATAAGCGAGAGCCTTGGTCCTACCTGGTGGGATAGAAAACAAGGAGAATTTGGGAATCTAGTATGAATCAGCAAAAAAGAGTTTATACTTGGCTTTCATGAGATTGTTGGTATTTATGCTGCTGAAAAGGCAATTATAGGGCATAGGCGGATAAGTTGTTGACGGGGCTTTAAGAATGGTTGCCTCACTTCTGTGGTAACCAATGGCAAAAGCTGCAGAAGTTGCAGGACCACGCTGGGGAGAGATACTAGTCTCCGTGTAGAAAAGCCTAGAGTACTTGACTGGGCTTTCTCAAGTGCTATTTAGACAATGATGAGTGCTAGTCTGAGAAACTGATCCACAGAGCAGTAAGGTTTCAAACCATGGTCTCCCTGCTCTGTAACACATGGTTATGGTCTATGATGTCTTTATCCCTAAGAAATCTCAAAATATTTAAATCACAACAACGGTCTCTTTCTTTACAGATTTATTATTTATTTGAAAGGCAGAATTACGGGGCGGGGGGGGAGAGTCACAGAGAGAGATCTTCCATCCACTGGTACACTTGCCAAATGACCACATTAGCGAGGACTGGACAAGATAGAAGCCAGGATCCAGGAGATTCTTCCAGGTCTCCCATATGGGTGCAGGGGCCCAAGTACTTGATCCATCTTCTGTTGCATTCCCAGGAGAATTAGCAGGGAGCTGGATCAGAAGTGGAGGAGCCAAGACTCAAACTGGTGTCCATATGGGATGTCAGTACTGCAGGCAGAAGCTTAACCTTCTATGCCACAGTGCTAGCACCCAACAACTGTCTCAATAAGGAAAAACGTGGTATGGAATTAAAGAGCTATAGTCTTTTGCTGTTAAAGGTTTTGTTTACAGGGATTTTCAAAGTAATGGTGTTTCTGAGTTGCAAATGCATAGCTCTGCATCAATGTCCTCAGGATACTACAACAGGTGCAGCAGACAGGGTGACTGTCAGCAACAGAGATCTATTCTCCAAGTGCCTGAAATAGGAGTCTGACACCAAGGTGCTCTCCCTGGCACCTCCATGGTGGGATCTTTCCTCACCACTTTCAGCTTTGTAGTCATTCATTTCCTGGCTTGTGAAGCCTGATCCGGTCCCAGCCTCCATCTGTTGCTGCCTAGTCCTCTGGGCCTCTGTGGCTTCACATGGCGTTCTCCCCGGGAATTCTTTCTTACAAGGACAGCAGCCATCTTCAGGAGGACCCACCCTAACAACCTCATCTGCAATGACCCTTTTTCCAAATAAGGTCACATTCTGTTCAACTGGGGTTTTGGATGTCATTGTATCATTCTGAGAGTTAAGTCAATTAATAACAGGCTCAAAAAAAAAAAAAAATCATCAGAAAACCCAGCCTTAATTATGCCCAGATTTTGCTCCTGAGTTTTTCTTCCCCATCAACACCATCAGAGTCGTTATCACTTTGCTTCCACACATTCTCATCCCTTTGACGCCCATTGTTATGATGTGCCAGGCTCAAAGATAACCAAATAAAGCAGCAGTGTTTCAAACCCCAACAGTT
This sequence comes from Oryctolagus cuniculus, assembly GCF_964237555.1. NCBI lineage: Eukaryota > Metazoa > Chordata > Mammalia > Lagomorpha > Leporidae > Oryctolagus > Oryctolagus cuniculus. Next base: position 5,692,028 of record NC_091433.1, on the reverse strand, counting down.
TCAGCTTCCCCAATGCCTCAGAACTGATGCCACTTCCCAAATGAAATTCTGTTCCATAGGCTTTCACACACCTGTGATGAAAGTCGTGTCCCCTGATTAACTGATGACAATAAGCATTCAATCTCTAGCAGGCAATCTTTCAGTATAGACCTTCATCTAAGACCTGGCATTAGTTGAGAAGTCTAATTTTTTCTTTCCCATCTGCCATCTACAAAGCTGAACAAGCACTGTTCCAAGAGCTAGAAATGGTATGAACCACACAGAGAAAGCCCAGGCCTTAGAATGGGGGGTGGAGGGTGGGGATATCATTTACTGGGCATTGCCTAAAACCTCCATTACAATATGGCACCTGGTGGATGTTCGAGGGGTGTGTCTGCGGCTGCTGCAGTTAAGCCATGTAAGATCGGCCCACTGGCAGGGATAGGTCTGCTTTGGTTCTAGACACGTGGACAGTGCATGATCCCTATACTTTGCTTAAGATGCCCCTGTGCGTGGTCCACCCACGCCTGCATGACCTTTTCGATGATTGGCTCCCCTACTGCGCATGTCTTTTGTAAGCCTTATAAGCCTGCACAATTCCTCAATAAAGTAGTTCCTGCTTCGACAGAACTCACCCATCAACCTTACCTTTCCCGTTTGCCTTATTGGGGAGTGCTTGTACTGTTCCCTGCTGGTCAGGGGCCAGTCTCAGGCTTAAGACCCCAACAATCATTCCTGTGTTAATATTCACTGGACACCTACTATGTTCCTGAGGATTTCCTACTTGGTAGATTTCAGGATAGACACATTCTCTCCCTTGTGCAGTATGCATTTCAATACATAGCCTTGTTCTTTCCTTATAGTTCCTTAGAATTCTGTTCTACACACTGCACATTTTTTAAGCATCTTCCTGAGATCCTAGCCATAACCTGTCTGCTATAAAACATCTTTAGGGTTTCTGATGTGCAAATATGATTACAGGGGTGACACACCCGTCCTGTCTCTTAACAACCCCAGAATTGCAGACTGTTTCCCATAGAAGGGCAGCAGCAAGCAGCAAGCAGTCTGAAGGACTCCAGCATCAGAATCTGGGTCACAGGATCACCCACTGCTGTCTGTAAGCCCAGTACTGACTTTCAACTTCACTGTCTCCTCCTTTGAAAGAGGGAAATGTAATAGTGCAAGGACAAGGGATCTGAAGGGTCAAGACCAGTGGTTGTCCTTGCTCAGTGTTGCACTGCTGCAGGGGCCAGGCAAGAATGATCAGCTAACATATTTGAGTCTCAAAAGTTATGCCAGGCCGGCGCCGTGGCTCACTTGGCTAATCCTCCACCTGCGGCGCCGGCACCTCGGGTAATAGTCCCGGTTGCTCCTCTATCCAGTCCAGCTCTCTGCTGTGGCCCAGAAGGGCAGTGGAGGATGGCCCAAGTGCTTGGGCCCTGCACCCGCATGGGAGACCAGGAGGAAGCACCTGGCTCCTGGTTTCAGATTGGAACAGCGCCGGCCGTAGCAGCCATTTGTGGAGTGAACCAATGGAAGGAAGACCTTTCTCTCTGTCTCTCACTGTCTATAACTCTGTCTCTCTCTCTCACTGTCTAACTCTGCCTGGCAAAAAAAAAAAAAAAAAAAAAAAAAAATTTGTAAGTGACTCTACTTACACACAAAAAAGTTCTTACTTTTTCTATTTACCTTAAAGAGAGGAAAGCAGTTTTGGTTTCCTTTTCCTTCTTCCTCAGAAAGAATCAAAGCAGAAAGAGAAAGGTTAAAAGTCCTGTCCTTCCCTAAAGCCAAAGTCCAGTCCCAGTGTTGGCACTACTTTTGACCTCCTCGGCCTCCATTCCTGTGGTGAGAATCCTCTGCTGCCCCACCTACAGACTGTTCATCCCACGTGCTGATACAGAGCCCCACAAGGGATGGCTCGGCCATGTTCCGTGCTGTTTTCCTTTCCCTTAATCTGATTTTGTCTCGCAGACCTCAATTCAAAGAATGTGAGGACAGATGGTGTGGGGCCATTTGCCCTGCCAATTTAGTGACCCTGGCAAGGATGCAGCTCCTGCGTGTAGAAGGAGTGGTTTTGCCCACATGGTTTAAAAATATTACAGTGTTTTTAACCTCGGGGGAAAGTTTTTGGCGAAAAACCACAGTAGATTTATTTTCTGGTGGATGATGTCACATCTCTAGCCAGATTTCTCTAAACAAGGCTCTGCTTCAGATACATAGTTCACTGCGGCTGCCATGTAAATGCAGAATCATGAAGCATGGTGCTAGAGAGCTGAAGGAGATTTGGTCTAAGATTCTAGAACCTGTTCTCTGCCTTGGTTCTGCCCCCAGTTCATCATGAGGATTCTTTCATTAGGATTCTTTCTCATTTAAAACCAAGAGGTTTAGATTATAGGCAATTCAGTTTAACTACACTACATGATGCAACATGGTTCCTTAGTATTTCAATGGATTCCAAAATGATAAATTACTGCAGCTACCCTCAAAAAGTTTATAACTGATGTTGACATTTATACCCCCCCCCGAAGCTCATCCTGTCCATTGGGAACCTCTCTTGGGGTTCCCTCTCCTTGGAAATACCTTCCCTATGTAGCTATACCTGGATAGGTCCTTCTCATTACTCAGACCTCAGCTGAAATGCAGAGATGCAAACTTAAATAGATTTAAAGAGATCACTTTAAATAGAGTCCCACCCTATATACCCCAGGCCACTCTCAAGCCCATTATGCTGCATTGTTCTTTCATGGCCCTGCACTGTATCCCACATATTTATAGGTCACTAGCACTGCACCAGCACAGTAGCCATGGTAAGGCAGAGCCTCAGGTGCTATGCAGCCCTCATGGTGCCAAGACCTGAGAGGGAGACAGTGGTGGATAAATAAACCCAGCACCAGTATTGTGAGAATGTTACAGTTCTGATTCTATTTTTTTTCTTTTTAAAATTTCTTTTTAATTTGAAAGACAGAGTAGGTTCACTTCCCAAATGCCTGCAATGGCAAAAGGCTCAAAGCTGGGAGCCAAGAACTCCACTGTGGAATCTAGGTCCCCATTATAGGTGACAGGAACCTAATTACCTGGGCCATCCTGACTACCCTATAAAGTCTGCATTAGCAGGAAACTGGAGCCAGGAGCAGGAGACAAGAATTGAACCCAGGGACTCTAGGTAGGACATGGACATCTTAAACACCAGGCCTAACACTCACCCGTGATTCTGCTTTTCCAACCATGTAGCAGCAATAATGATACCAACACAGAGGTATTACTATAACTATTAAACTGTGCCTTTATGCAAAGTACCTGGAATGACTACAGCATAAGCTGAGGTCTTAATTAATGTTAGCTCCTGAAAACTTTCTGGAGAAAAGTGCTCTGAACCCAGCAATGAATTTGAAATTAATGCATATTTATTAGTTGGTAAACCCCCATCCTATTTGTGACTGAAGAATTGGGGGAGTCGAAGGACCCTGAGGCAGGGATTGTAGGGAAGAACCCTTATCACCTGTGTCTCTGCAGTTTCCCAAGAACTTAGATACGAATACAGCAAAACGAGGTTAGGAAATAAATGCAAAAGTCAGGAACAATTTATGTCTAGAATGATTCCCAGCAACTTGTGGGTTATCCCTTTGACCCCTGCATCTACCCCACACAGGTTCCTCTCTCCTGTGGGATCCTTGGTTCAGGATGGCTAGGCCAGGGAAGGGAGCAAGGACTCCCTAAGATCCTGGCCAGAGAGGCATTTGAATTTGAATGCCAGCTGTGTTATTGTGTAGAGGGGCTGGCATTGTAGCATAGTGGGTAAAGCAGCCACCTGCAACACCAGCATCCCATATGGGAGCCAGTTTGAGTACAGGCTGCTCCACTTCTGATCCAACTCCCTGATAATGGCCTGGGAAAAGCAGAGAGTGTTTGGGCCCATGCCACCCACGTGGGAGATCCAGATGAAGCTCCTGGCTCCTGGCTTCAGTCTGGTCATCTGGGGAGTGAACCAGAGGATGGAAAATCAATCTCTCTCTGTCTCTCCCTTTCTCTCTTAAACTCCTTCAAAATAAATAAACATTTTCCTAAACAAAAACTGCTCAACTGGCTCCACAGCCCCCGTTGAATTTCAGACATGCTGAAATTCAACAAGACGGGACTTAAGCTCACACAAAGAGACTCTTTTCAAGTGTCAGGTGATGTGAAGGTGAGAGCCCAGCTCACTGGGGAGATTCACAATGTGCTTCCAGAAGGAGCCAGAATGAGAGCTGAGAAGAGAACGGGCAATGAGAGTGAGCTGAGTCCTCCTCTGGGTCCCAGAGTCACGCTGCCTGAGGCATCAATATGAACAGGTGCCAAACTGTAAGAAATCAGAAACACTGTTGCTAATTAACCCAGGCTTCCACACAGGACATCTCCGAGAATTTGTTTAAAAAAAAAAAAAAAAAAAAACACAGATTTGGACCCATGTGGAGTGCTGTTGAGGACACAGCACTCTACCAGGAATTCATAGCAAACAACACATCTTTCCGTGATGTGTTGGGCGGTCTCTTTCGTGTTTGGGGGTATGGATGTGTAAAGTGCATGGTGCAGCCCCAGACCTTGACCTCGGTCTGCCAACAGCTGTCTGACAGGAGTCTGAACTTGGCAGCCAGCAGCAGCCAAAAGGAAGTAACCAAACATCACATGGTGTCGGGATGTCCCAGAACCAGTGATTTCTTTTAACACCTAACTCTGTCTTGTTCAAAAAAAAAATGCAAAAGAAAATAGTAAGAAAGGGATAAGCTGAGATAAGGTTTTGCCATCTTCTCTCTCCCCCTGAACACTTCCTCATGTCAGAGCGAAGAAGTGAATGAAGAATCAGACCTGTACAGCACAGAACATTTACCCTTAGCAAATCCATTTCTCTGGTGGGAACTCAGTGACACCTACTACACAGGACTCCTCAGTACTGTGGTTTTCCCTCTCCTATGAGTCTATGATTGTTTCAAAATTATAAGGTTAAAAACAATAAAATAGGTAACAAGCTGTAGGCCTAGCAGTAAAACGCCCACATCCCACATCACAGTTCTTGGGTTCAATTTCCAGATCCAGCTCCTGCTTCCTGCTAATGCAGCCCCTCGGAGGCAGTGGTGAAGGTGCAATAATCAGGTTCACGCCACAGATGTGGATTACACTCCCTGGCTCTGCCCTCCGCCTTCCCCGGCTGAGCTGTTGCAGGCATGTGGGGACGCAAACCAGAGGATGGGAGGGATGGCAGCAGGCATGTCTTGCTCTCTCTTTCTCTCTCTCTATTTCCTTGTCTTCCTTTCAAATAAATAAAGATTATCTTTAAAAAAAAAAAAAGCTTTTAAATTGCAGATTCAAATGTCAGTTCCCCTTGTGCGCACTAAAATTGTAGCCAATATTACAAAGACATATTTAAAGATGTCCTGTTTGAACTGGTTCCAGATTGTTACCATATGTGCTGTGCCTGTATTTTCTTATCTACTTGTATTTGCAGGATAATTTTATCACTTCATCGACTTAATGCTGGGAGGTGAGTTATATCACATTCAGCTTTAAAGACGAGAAAGGAGAGAACCGGGTTTAGATAACTCGCCTCAAGTCTTTCAATTTGTGGAGCTGGGCAGGATTTTAACTAATTTTAACTCCTATGCCTGCCAACCCCGCGGCTGAGCCTCCAGGCAGCCCATGAAGGAGCCAGTGAAAGCTCTCTTTCCCATTCACCCCTGTATCCGTGGTCCTACTTGAGCATAACCGGCCCTTGAAAGCCCTGTGTTTTTCTTGTTTTTCACCCTTCTTCCTGTAATTCTTCCATGTGTTCTTTCCAAGCACTTTCTGTTTTCAGTGAATTAGCCCCAAAATGAAAACTCCACAAACTCATAAACCAAGCATTAGCATGGAAATGTCCTGTGCAGGGGGAGGGGGCAGTGGGACGTGCACAGGACATATCAGAGTGCCTGGGTTCAAGTCTGGCTCTGCTCTTCATTCCAACTTCCTGCTAATTTACACCCTCAGAGCAGAGGTGATGTCTCAAGTAGCTGTATACCTGCCATCTACCTGGGAGACTCAGACTGAGTTCTTAGCTCTTGTCTTCAACCTGGCCCAGGTTGTCTCTTCTTTCTGTGTCTTTCTTTCTCTGCTTCACTGACTTTCAAATTAATAAAATAAAAACTGGAAAAAAATTTAAAAGAAATGTCTTAATTTGGACACACATGCAGCTCTACATACCTCACACATCCTTATTCACAGAGGGGACCCATCATCTATCCATCACTCATATGTCTGGTGGCCCCATACTCTGCCTCAGTGGCATTGTGAGGAGAGCCTGGGAAAAATCAAGCCAGCTGATGTTACTTACATGTCTGGCCCAGTGATGGCGAATAATTTAATCCCAACACAGTCCATCCTCATAAAGAACATCATTGGCATGTTGCATATGGCACCCAATCCACTGCCCAAAGGTAGACAGTCTCCCAGTGATCCATCTGGGTCACTGAAAACTAGTTGTCAAGACTCAATAATTTCTGGATTTTTGCAGTGTGTCCTACTGCAACTCAGGGCCCATGGATCCAGCAGACGTTGCAGGGGAGTCATGAAAGAGACGGGGCAAAAGGCAAGGACCCATCAATCAATCAACACGGTGTGAATCTCTCACCAAGTGGGAGATGAACATGAGCCATCAATCTAGCTGAGTAACGTAAGACTGAGGAAAGAATGGAAGAGGAACATGTGGGCAGGGGGGCTGGATGACTGGCCTCAGAGTCTCTCCCTCCAGCTGCCATGCCATGCTAACCCTTGCTCTCCGCATCACAGTAACTCTTCCTCCATTAAGTTCCTCAGTGTCCTGTGCCTTCTCTCCCACCCAAGCATTCACACAAGACCTCTTCAAGTTCAGTCCTGATGCCGCCTCTGCTTCTTCTCTCCTCCCCTGCTTCCTCCTTTCTCCTGCTTCCTTCTTTCCTTCTATGTCTTTTCCCTTTGGCCCCTTCTGTCTGTCCTCCAACTCTCTCCCCTCCCCCCATTCTTTTCCCCTTTCAGTATAGCAAAGACCTCATCACAAAGACCTCACCTCTCAAATCACCTCCTTGAGGAAGTCATTCCTGCCTCTTACATACTTTAGGGCCATCGTTACTCCTGTCCCAGAGCATACAACATCCTGCTCATTATTTCCTGCTCAATATCTCCCCACCCCATAAGATTCTAACCTCCATGAGAGCAGGGACAAGATCTGTCTTCTTCAGCCCTGTATCCCCCATCAAGTCCAGAGCTAGAAAATAAGTAGGTAAGGGAGATCAGTAACTGTCTGGGAAATGGCTGAATTAGGTCTAATTCGCTGCATTCATTACAAGTTGTAATCTTTATGTATTTGTGAAGTTCATAAATTTATTTTCACTTTCTTCAGACTGAAAGCTCCGTGAGGACAAGGGTTAGGTCTTTTACCTCATTAGATTTTTCAGTACGCAGCAGAATTTTTGAGACATAATACTATTCAATATATAATGAATAGATATAAAAAAATCATATCAACATTACCCATACTATTAACTACTTTCTCATTATTACAATCTAGTTTTAATTCTCGCAGGGTTCTCACATCAACAAACAAGTTCTCATTACAGTCTAGCCACTGATTTCATGTGAACATGGGTTTTAGATTTTTTAATAAGGTCCACAATAATTCACTCTCTGTATCCACTCTTTGGGTAATCTTCTTCCACATTCACTCGGGGTAGAAGAAACCATGTGATTTTCCTCAGTCCATAGGCCCTTAGCAAACAGGATTCAGCAGAGACCTGTGTGCAGGCTGACCTGTTAGGGCTTTCTCTCTTTTGCTATCCTGGAAGCCTGAGCCCATCTTGTAAGTGAGCTTAGGAAACTCTGCTGCTGATAAGAAACTGTGTGGACAAGAACTGAGACATCGGACTGACTTCCCAACAATCAGCAGACATATAAACATGATAATCTTAGATGACCCAGCTACCCACCAATGCAGTTCCAACCTGAAAACCAGGCCTTGCTTTAGGTTGAATTATGCTAAAACCCTAAGCCCCAGGACCTCAGAATGTGATCTTTTGTAGAGGCAGGATTCGACAGAGGTAATCAAAGCATAAGAGGTCATTCAGGTAGACTTTAATCAATAGGACTCGTGTCCTTATAAATGACAAATTGGACACAGACACAAGGACAAGACCATGTGGAAGTGAAGACAGCCAAGGAGAGAGGCTTGGAACAGATCATTCCATACCAGCCCTCAGAGGGAACCAGCTCTGTTGACATCTTGATTTTGGACTGCTGGCCTTCAGGACAGTGAGCCCATACATTTATGTTGTTTTAGCAACTCAGTGTGGTACTTTTCATGGAAACCCTAGCAGATCCAGGCCAGAAAGATTGACCAAGCAACCCATATAACAGTGGATTATATAGAATGGTTGTTGTTTAAGTCCCTAACACAGCAAAAGGAAATTGGTAAAGTGGGTAAATTACTTGGCTCTCTGTAGGATTCAGTTTTTACAATTACAAAATGGGATTAAAATTATTTTCCTCACATGGTAATTAGGAAGATTAAGTAGGATAATACTTGCAAGCTGCTTAGCGCAATGCCTGGCCATAATTAACATTCGATGAGTGCTTATGTTAGTGTTACCTTTGGGGCACACATTAAATCAAAACCAGAGTTATTTACTCAAGAAAACATAAATGTCTACCTTTGAATTTATCTTCAGTAATGCTGCAGATTATTTTGGGATCTAGTATCAATTTATATAACACCAATGTGTAAGGTGTGCAGAAGGGGACATTGGACGCTCAAATGGGTCAAGGGTATCATAGAAAGAAATTAAAATACACAGGAACCCCACCCCATCCACTGTTTTGCTTTCCTCAAGTTCAGTTACCCATGGGCTTCCTTGATCTAAAAATATCAGAAAAATTCCAGAAGTCACTCTTAAGTTCCAAATTGCATACCACTCTGAGCTCACATCATCCCATTTGGGAACTGAAGCACTTTGTTGTCCAGTGTATCCATGCCATATATGCTCCCCATCCATCAATCACTTTGCAGCCATTGGTTAGCACATGAACAGATGATGAGAGATCAGGCTGCTGTGCTCAGTAACCCTTATTCTACTGAGTGACCCCAAAGCACAAGAAGAGTGATGTAGGCAACTTGGATTTGCCAAGGAGAAGTCATAAAGTACTTTCTTTAAGTGCAAATGTAAAAGCTCTGGACTCAAGAAAAGAACATACACTGAGGATGAATGAAGGAATCTTCTAGCTGTGAGATTATGAAGAAGGGAAAAGAAACGAGTGCCGTTGTGCTGTGATTCCTCACACAGTAAAAATCACAGCCATGGTGCACGGAAAGTGCCTAGTGACGATGGAAAAGGCATTAAATTATGGGGTTTGATGCTATCTCTGGTTTCAGGCATCCACTGGGGGGTCTGGACTATATCCTCTGCAGATATGGGTGGCTACTGTATTAAGCACTTAATAATATGGCACAACATTGTCAGATGCCTTTATTTGCAATGTTTCTCTTCACTTCTCAGAATAGTTCTAAAAAGCAAATATTACCATCCCTCCATAACAGATGTGGAAACTAATTGAGAAAGAAATAGCAACTGCCCCAAATCCCAATACTGAATACAGCAAGACTCAGAGCTAGCTTGTGTCATCCCAGCCTCTCTCTGTAATGCCTAAAGAGTTTGGTCCATGGGTCTTTGGTGGTCTTGGGAAGCACAAGATACTCAGTGTCCAGCAGATACATTGGAAGGTGTCCGCGTGCAGGACTGCAGTCTCCTACAGCTTCATTTCTGCATTGCACCTCAAGAACAGAAGAGGAAGTCCTGCTTGCTCACGGGTCATGCGCCCGCCATCCGGGTCTGTGGCTGCCTTTCACAGGAAACCAAGCCTAAAACGGACCCAGGAGGAGGCTCCTGCTAAACGACACTGCTCAGCATCGAGCACAACTCAGCCCATGCCCACAGATCATCTGCAGATCTCAGTGATGCCATTGCAAGCACCCTCACAGGAGCCGAACATCTCAGCCCTGAGCCCTGGACACCCTCCACACGCTTCAGGTAAACTGAGCAGGCCAGCTCCCTCATGGTCACCTCCCTCTCACAGTCATCTCCCTCTCATAGATGATCATGGGGGTGGGGGAGCATACCGAGCAAAAAGGGTGACAGGTCATTATATTCTTGGAACTGTATCTATTATCCATAGTGAATCTGTTATTTGTATTAATATCACATTTATATGAGAATTCTGTTGTGGCGATTTATGCATTTACTGTGACCCTGAGAATCTAATATATTAATTTATTCCTTTAAATAAAAAAATTTGAAAAGGGTATTTCTAACATGGGATGCTGTACCTTCTGCACCACTCCCGGTGGACAAAACAAATGCCAGCATCATGAATTCCAGTCTTAAAGATCCCTTCATTCTACTGGGAGACGAAGTTGAGATGCCTACTCATCAAAAATTGAAAGACTCAGTGTTTCAGTCTCTGTGTGTTGGAGCTTGGACCTGCTGACTGCTACTGAAATACAAAGGCCAGGCCGGTCGCTGGCTTTCTTGGCTGGTCTTCGTTAGGACGGACCCCTAGAAAGGCAGCCTAATTCAAAGCAGGTCATTGTGGCGACAGGTTAACTCCTGGAGCCTGTGGAAAAACATTGTTAAGTTTTCTGAATTCATGCGGATTCTTTCGCTTTGGTGTGGCAGAGGTTGGCCTTTGGAGTCAGGCAGGCATCCTTCCCTCATGAGGTGAGAAGCCCAAGAGTGAGAGAAAGTTGAGATGAGATGCTTGCAATCTGCCAAGAGGTGCCTTGTCCAGGTTTTTTCTTGGAGAGAACAAAGAACAAATTGGAATGAGACAGAAAAGACACACATTTCATCGAAGTAGACACACTGATTTTAAAGATATTAGCATGATGGAACTTTGCCAATTACCTATTTTACGATTTCTTCACTGATGCTACTTCTCTGTCTCTTGCTATCCATCCTGTGGCATGCCCACCACCATCTCCACCTGGTGCTGTTCCACTGGGTCCCCATGGGCCACCAAAGCCAGAGGGCATATTCATTGCACAGATCAGGTAGATAATGGTAGGCCTGGCTAATTGGAGGCCAACCAGAGAGGTGACAAAGCTTCAGAAATCCTCTGAGGAGCCTCAGATAAAATATGCCCTAGAGAAGCTTGAAAGGCAACTGGCATTCATTTAGTGCCAGCTCTTGCCAGCCAGTCTATGTATGCATTAACTCACTTAATCTTCACAGCCAACCTTGGGAGTCAGTTATGATCTTCCCTGGCTTACAGATGAAGGATTCCAGTGGTCTAAGGAACATACGCAAGGTCGTGCAGGCAGTTCTGTGAGTTAAAGAATTCAGATCTGAACTGATTGACTGATGTGAACAGGAGCCGGGCTCATGCAGTCTGTCTGCATCAGTCCCTGGAATGGGCTGTGACACCAGCCACCTTCTTGGAAGCATGCCTCTTGCTTCTCTCTAGGGAGTTCCCCCAGATGACTCCATGAACAAGATCATTTTAAAACCAAAGGTAATAACATTTTCTTCTGTCTGTCTTGCTCAGGCCTGAGCATCAGGGAATCTCACTGCTTTCTCACTTTGCTGCAAGATAGGTGCTGTCTTGGAAATGGGATAGGATTTGCTTTCACTTGGAACTTGGAGCAGGCATGTTACCTTATCTCTGATCCTGAATTCCTGCATCTCTCTAATGCAGCAAGATCAGACAAGATCACTATTGACAATTATGTAGTTTCAGTAATATATTTATATGAAGTGAAATATGGCATGCACCTGACCCTCAGTATGTTTTCAACAAATATTAACTTCTTTCTTCATGACTTCCATTTCATCACCCCAAACCAGCACTGAGCTTATTTACAAAATATGCCCACAATCACCATAGAATTTATTAAGACCTATAAAGGTATGAATGTTTTATTTTAGTAATCACAGTCAAGAATATTACTATTTTGTAGTTGCATAGCCTTGTACAATCCATATAGCCATTGGATACATGTTTTTTTTTTAAGTTTTTTTTTTATTTATTTGTTTGAGAGGTAGAGTTACAGACAGTGAGAGGGAGAGACAGAAAAGTATTCCTTCCGTTGGTTCAGCCCCAGATGGCCGCAACGGCCGCAGCTGTACCCATTCGAAGCCAGCTTCTTCCTGGTCTCCCATGCGGGTGCAGGGGCCCAAGGACTTGGGCCATCTTCTACTGCTTTCCCAGGCAATAGCAGAGAGCTGGATTGGAAAAGGGGCAGCCAGGACTAGAAATGGCACCCATATAGGATGCCAGCACTGCAGGCGGAGGATTATTAACCTAGTGTGCCACGGCGCTGGCCCCAGATACATGTTTTCTTATCTAATGACCTTAACTACTTCATGAAGTAGCTTGGACACATATTTGATCAACATGTTGAGATGGGAAGAGAAGGGCTTTGAGACCAGTGAGAACTGCATATGAATCTAGTGTGGCTTACCCATGTGTCTCTGGGTAAGTGACTTAACATTTCTGGCCTTCAATTAGCTGTTATTGATGTTTTGTCATATGAAACTGGGTATAATAACACACTTTGTGAGTTGTTATGGGAGTACGTGTGTTCATACTGCCTCTGTCAGAGAATTAACACTTGCCAACTGGATAAATGGCAGCAGCAGTGTTGAGCCCAAGGTCTCATCATGAACAGATGAGCTAGATCTAGAAGTATCCTTTTTGAATACTATTACTTAAATCAGATATATCCCCTTCATAAGAACTGTCAAGGTCTACCAAGATTGGAAATGTGCATAGCTTCTCCCAGTGATATCTAACCTTCTGTGCTAAGAGGTAGAATGCTCAAAGGGGTTGAATTATTAAACACAGATATAAGTTCTTGGATATAAATTGTACTTAAGATGCTTAACAGATTGAAACAAAAGGTCCAATGGTTTTCCTAAGTAAGTTATCAATAAAACTCTGAAGTATCAGGTTAGATATCACCAACTGTATAGTAACATGAAATACATAATTGTGGAAAAGATACAACTGATTTTTGTGCTTATTTTTAAAAATTTTTATTTATATAAATAGATCATATTTCATGTATCTCATAGGTACAATTCTAAGAGACAACCATAACGCCCTCCCTCTCCCTTTTCCTCCCTGCATACCCCTCCTTCCTCCCTTCCTCCCTTCCTTCCTTCCTCCCTCTTTTCCTTCCTTCCTCCCTTCCTCCTTTCCTTCTTTCCTTCCTTCCTTCCTTCCTTTTTTCCTTTAAATTTTACAAAAGCATAATTTCAGTCCACTTTATAGTCACAGGCTTAATGCACCCCTAACCATAATATTCAACAAGTTAAAAAAATAGAAAGACCAAAGGTCCATAGGAGTATAAATAAAGCTAAAAACAATCAAATCTCAAGATGCCTGCTTCATTCCTATACTAATAGTACATGTCAGATAAAACATGATATTTTTCTTTGGGGAATGGCTTGTTTTACTAAGCATAATCATTTCTAGTTGCATCCACTTTACTCCAAAAGACAGGATTTCATTCTTTTTATGGCTGAGTAGTATTCCATAGAGTATATATACCCCATTGTCTTTATCCAGTCATCAGCTGATGGACATCTGGGCTGACTTCTTAGCTATTGTGTGTTGAGTTGCAATAAACATCAGGCTAGAGATGACTCTTTCATATGCTGATTTCATTTTGTTTGGGTAAATTTCCAGCAATGGGATGGCTGGATCATATGGTAGTTTTATTTGCAGATATCTCAGGAATCTCCATAATATTTTCCATAATGTTGTACTAGTTTATATTCCCAAAAGTAGTGGATTAGGGTATCTTTTTTCCCCACATCCTCACCAACATTTTTTTTTATTTTGGATGATAGCTATTTTATTGTTGATTCTTTTGTAGGCAAAATATCTTAAAAGCCATAACTATGATTATTCTGCTTAATCTTAATCAGGACCCTCAGATACTAATGACTTGTAGATTGTCATTTGAGAATCTGCTACATGTCAGACAATGAAGACTTTACTGTCTCTCATCATTTTATTATACCTTTATAGAAGAGGATCCTGTGGTCCAGAGAGACTGAACGTGTTGTCTATTTCACACAGTGAATAAGAGTATTAACCAGAAATGAGACCCAGGTCTACTGAGTCTCACACTCCTGCTTTTTGCCCTGTGCCCATCAAGGAAGCACTGAATGCCCAGGGTCATGGTCAGATTTTATTTTTCATTATAAATTGATAAATTATAGTTATATATATTTATGGTATATACAATGATTTTATGACTTATGGATATAATGAGTAATAATTAAATCAAGCTAATGAAGACATCTATCACCTTAACTACTTGCCTTTTTTGGTAAGAACATTTGAATTGACTCTCTCAGTCATCTTGAGTGCATAATACATTATATTTACCATATTCATTATTCTGTGCCAAATATCTGAGAAAATAAAACTTAGGAGATGGCCATTCGGAGCAGTGGTTAAGACACTGCTTGGAACACCCACATCCTGTATCAGAGAGCTTGGGTTTGAGTACAAGCTCCAATTCCAGTTTCAGCTTCCTGTCAGTGGGCACCCTGGTAGGCAGCGAGTGATGGCTCAAGCACTTGGGTCCCTGCCACCTGTGTGGGAAACCCAGATGTTGTTCTAGTCTCCTGGATTGGGCCTGCCAGCCGCAGCTGTTGCATGCATTTTCAATGAACCAGCAGGTGGGAGATCTTTGTTCTCTCTCTCTCTCTCTCTCTCTCTCTCTCTCTCTCTCTCTCTCTCCCCCCCCCTTCCCCCCCCCTCTCTCCCTCTCTCTCCCTCTCTCTCCCTCTCTCTCCCTCTCTCTCTCCCTCTTACTTTCAACTGAAATGGAAACAAATAGAGAAAAACTTAAAAGAAAGATAAAGCTTGGTCTCCTGGCTAATTGAGTCTTTGAACCCTTTGTCACTTTCTTTCAAACGAATCAACAGCATTTTAGGACTCCCAGATAGACAATAACCATTAGTGAAATGTATGTGGGAGGTTTTTTATTTTTTTAATTTTTATTTTGTTGGTGATGTTAATTGAAACACTGCTTCCCAGACACCCAAGAATGAGAAGTAGATTCCATTCTGTTTAACTGGCAATGTTAACAGCTGCTTGCCCTGTATGCTGGGATGAGCCAGAGGGCCCGGACACACAGAAAATTCAGGATCTGTGTGTATGGGTCACAGCCTTCAACTGTGGCAGGTTCTCTGCTGAACTTAGTGTGGGGTAAGATGAAGGCTGGCTGGTGGCCCAGGGCCCCACTCTGAGGGGGCCGACCAGCTTTGCAGGTGGAGATGGCTCATTTTGTCCAAGGCACAAAGAGCTGAGGAGTCCCAGTGGCTGTCCCATTCTGGCATTCTGGCCCATTCACCCATCCTCTGGGCCTGGTTCAAACATAGTCATGTGCCAAGTTCAGGTGACCAGCATGCTCCCTCCTAGCAGATTACAGTGGGGAGCCAGCTTGGCAAGCATCGAGTCGGAGCTGTGGACGAGCAGCTGCTGGGCTTGCTGGGCTGTGGATAGCACCCTGGGAGCAATGTCTGCCCCCTGAAGGTTTACAGATACTGACAGGCTAGTCGCCCTCAGTCGTGGACAAGCACAGGGATCTCCTGGCCAGCTCCACTCTCTGGGAATTCCACATGGAATGCTCCATGCTCTTCCCATCTTAGACTCCCGCCTCCATGCCTAAGTTCTTCCCACTACACCACAACACACCACCCTCACTCCACACACTGAGGGAAGTGCAGCCCAGTTTTAACCTTAGAAGGATGATTTTAGGTGAGGTGCTTGGCCTCTCAAAATTTCAATTTGTCCTTTACAAGATGAACTGCAACAGCTTCCTTTGGGAGTTCTGGTGAAAACCAGCTGCAGCACACAACAGCTGCATATTTCAGGGCAGTCCTCTGGCCACCACTTCCCACAGCAGAGGGCCATCGGTTCACTCTCCAATCCAGCTTCCTGCTAATGCCCACCTGGCCGGACGGCAGTGATGGCTCAAGTACTTAGGTTCCTACCAGCATTGTGAGAGACTCAGATTCAGTTTCCAGCTCCAGCTCTGGCCTGGCCAGCATCAGCCATTGCTCATCTTTGGGGACTGAACCAGATGATGGGCGATGTCTCTCTATCTGTTTGCCTCTATGTCATCTCTCTCTCTCTCTCCCTCCTTCACTCTCTCTCTCCCCTTCCCTCCATCCCTCTCACATACATAGACACATTCTAAAATTACATTTTGTAGTGCCTAGCAATTATTGTGTGCAGAGTAAAAATGGGATATTATTATCCTTGTTAGCATTATTATCACGAGCCTATTTTTTTTTTAAAGATTTATTCATTTACTTGAGAGGTAGAGTTACAGAGAGAGGGAAAGACAAAGAGAAAAGTCTTCCATCCACTGATTCACTCCCCAAATGGCTGCAAAGGCTGGAATTGGACCAATCTAAAGCCAGGAGCCAGGGGCTTCTTCCGGGTCTCACACATGGGTACAGGGGCCCAAGTACTTGGGCCATCTTGCACTGATTTTCCAGGCCATAACAGAGAGCTGTATTGGAAAAGGAGCAGCTGGGACATAAACCGGTGCCCATATGGGATGCGGAAGCTTAGCCTCCTGTGCTGCAGCACCGGCCGCATCGGATTATTTTAGATTCAGACAGATCTCTATTAGATTACTATCCTTTTACCCATTTTTAGGAATTTTGATCAACAAAAGTGCTTTTTGAGCTCACCCTATTCATGATTATTTTTATCATTCATCTAAAAAGGCTTGGTAATAACTTACAACTCTTCATAAGTATTGATCATCTGATATTATTAAGATTTAATGAAAATGATATGAATCCCTCTTGGATATTTTCTTTGCTAATTTCTTTTTTAAAAAACTTATTAATATAAAGAGAACAGATCCCATTTATTTCATAGATACAGTTCTAAGAAGATACTTCCCTCCCTTCCTCTCACAAACCCCCTCCTCCCTTCCCTTTTTATCTTTAATTTTTGTAAAAACATAATTTCCATTTACTTTATAATCATAGCTTAATGTACCACTAACCATAATATTCAACAAGTAACAAGTAGAAAGACCACTGTTCCACAGGAGTATAGACAAGGGCAAAACATAATGATCAAATCATGTCTATTTACACATTTTCTGTATTCTATATTATCTACCGTGTATCAGAGATGGCATATGATGTTTGTTCTTTTGGCACTGATTTATTTCACTAAGCACAAGGGTTTCCAGGTGCACCCATTTTGCTGCAAAGATGCAAGTCTGGATTCTTTGTGGTTCTGACATAGGAATGATTCAATAGCCACCTGCTGACGGAGCCTAACAGCTCACTGTTTACAGAGCACTTTCACTCCATGACCTCTTTGCTCTTCAGAACAATCCTATGAGCAAAGTTTTGACTTACATGTCCATTTTTCAGATTACAGCAACTGAGACTCAAGTCGCACCCTTTACCAGACAATTCAGTACACCTGAGCTTAAAGACTTGTGCATACCTTGCTAGAGGACAGCTTCTGAATTAAACAGGGGACAAAAAAATAGCTAATTATACTGAAGATTAGATTATAGGTTAAGCTCTGAGTGTACTTGAAGTAGCAAATGAAGCGATGACCTCACCTGGATCCACACTGTGCTTTTGTTCTCTGGACAGATTTGGCTCAGGAGGACTCTCCTTGCACAAAATGACAGAATCGTTCAACACCGAAAAATCTAGGTCATCTGGGTTGTTGTACAATGGAAGCTAAATTAAACAAAATGCCCTACATAGGGATCTGGGATGCAGTGAATGGCATTACTGTATTATTATTATTATTATTATAAACTACATGACTATTAGTCCAGGCTTGAGGACTTATCTGGACTTTCACGTTCCTTCATTAGAATTTAAGTTTCTCTCAAACCACTCTGAGGTTCTTACCCAGAGAGGCACCGACACACAGCAGGTGCTTCATAAATGTCTGCTGACAGAATGAAAATGCTTTCACTGTCAGCCCTCTGTGTCCACAGGGGAGGTGGGGCCAGCAGGGGCCATCCTCAGCCCAGGGCCAGCCTGTGAGTCACGGTGCATCTGCAGCAGCCCCTGATGTCTGCTCACTTCCTTGTACCTTTCTCTCCCTAAAACCGGCATTCGGTACCACCCCAGTGCCTTAGTCCACCAGCGGAAAAACGTAACAAGCAAAGATGTCCTAGTTAGCATCATAGCAGGGCACACCCCTCATCAGGATTATTCTGCCTTCATTTGTGAGGGCCAAGTGAAGACAGAAGTGAGATGGGATAAATCTAAATAAAGAAGAGAGAATGAATGGGGAAAGGGTTGAAGGAAGGAAAGAAAGAAAATAAGAAATGGAGGGAAGAGGGAAGGAAGGAAGGAAGGAAAAGGTTAGGTTAGGTTTGTTTAAGATCCTGGTAAAGTATACTCAGTGTAGTTACCAAGTGTGGTATAGTTTAGAAAAGGATACTAAACTGATCTTCTGTAAAAAAAAAAAAAAAAAAAAAAAAAAAAAAAAAAAAAAAAGAAGAAGAAGAAGAAGAAATTATCAATTCCCAACTTGACTCTCACTGGGATTAAACATGACAATAGGTCTTATCTGATTTCATCATCATTTAAAAAATCATCTATTATTTTTCACTTTATGTTTCTGTGTGGGAGCAAACTGTTGAAATCTTTACTTAATGTATGCTAAACTGATCTTCTGTATATAAAGAGAATCGAAAATGAATCCTCATGTGAATGGAAGGGGAGAGGGAGTGGGAAAGGGGAGGGTTGCGGGTGGGAGGGACGTTATGGGGGGGGAAGCCATTGTAATCCATAAGCCGTACTTTGGAAATTTATATTCATTAAATAAAAGTTAAAAAAAAAGGATACCAGGGATTACCTGATAAATGTGTGTGTACATATGTATGCATGTGCATATATATGTGCTACTGTCTTTTTTACATGAACAGGAAAATCGTTTTAATAGCAACAGCAGGGAGAGGAACTGTGGAGGAAGAGAGGAGGAGGAGAAAGACAGCAGGAAGGACAGAGGGAGGAGAGAAGGAAGTGGGGGATGACTTGAGGGGATGAGAGCAGGGGAGGGAAAAGAAAGAGTCTGCTTACTACAAAAAGGAATCAAAGGGGAGAGAGGAATCTCGACTCTCCCTGAAGGAAGGGAGACAGGAGGCTGCAGGAAACAGGGACACGGCTTCTGAAAGCAAAACACACCGGGAGTAATCAGTTCAGAAACTGTAGATTGCATCACTTCATTAAGGGTGTTTTCCAAGTCATCTAAAACAAAAGATGGATCCACATTCATGTTCCCTCCAGATATTTAAGAGAAGTTACTTGTCACCAAGACGGCTGCAAAACCTTTTTAAAAATACACCCCTACTTACTGGCAGAAAAACTAAAAAAGCAGTCTCCTTATTTCTTCAAAAATCTATAATAACAATCTATTTGACTTCAAATGATTCCACTCATTGAAAATCCAGTAAAATTAAATGTTATATTTAATTAAATTTAGCTGATTGCCCTGACCAGGGTATAGAATTAGAAATCTAATCAGCATATATTTTCTTCTAAGTATGAGCATCTCTAAAATGTGACTTTCTATTTTTTGATATGAAAATAGAAGAAAATTACATTTTGGCTGAATTGATAAATATCTGCAGCAAAGAAATCTTACTTTCAATGGGTTTACTCTAAATCCAACCATGCGCATACACACACACAATACTTGCACACACACACACACACACACACACACACACTCCCAGGTTTCCATTCTCAAAATATATACAGATCTCTCTCCTTCAGCACCATAAACACTCACACTCACCGTTTGGGTTATGTTAAATGTGATTGTGTTGGGAGAATCAGAAGTGTGTTTTGTGTATGTTATATTTAGTTCTTTTCCTATTTTAATGAGAAAAAAAAAAGCATCGAGCCTTAATTCAGACTTTCTCCTCCGGCTTTTGACCCAGTTTTGTCTGCACGGCGATGTCTTCTGGTCCCTACTGATTCAGACTCTTCCTCAGGGGTTTGTAGTTCGCTTTTGGTCATGTCCTGTATCTAATCAGGTGCACTGTCATTATTAGAGTGATGTTTCTTAAACTTTCAAATAAACAGAGACTACTATTTTTACAAACTTTGTCCTCCCGGAATAAGTGAGAAATTCTTGAGGATTTCAAATAGTTTTTTACTGGGAAAGCATTGTATTTCCTTCATGAAATATTAATTTCTGATCAGGTGAAGTGGAATGCAGCAGCAATATTTATGATAAAATATTTCCCTGCAAGCTCTGTTTGGTAGCATCGATGAATTCCCAGTGGATAACAAGGTTCTCAAGGATAACAGGAAAAGGCGATTTGTTGCATTACATATTCCAATTGTTTAAACGGCTTATGATACCATCGGGATATTAATTATTTTTGGATTAAGATCCACACCAGGGAATGGGTGTTTAATGGTTAAGATGCTCTTCTGCCACTTCGGAGTGCCTGGTTTGATTCCCAGATGTGGCTCGTGAAGACAGCTGCCTGTTAATACAGCCTTTGGGAAGCAGAGGTGATGACTCAAGTAATTGGGTCCCTGCCACCTACGTGGGAGACCTGGATTGAATTCCCAGCTCTTTGTGTCAGTAAATGGCAGTCCATCTCTCTCTGTCTCTCTCTCTCTCTCTCATAAATGTTAAAAAAAGAAAATATCCACACAAAAATCTAAACTATTTAACAACCGAGCCTTTGCTTCCAAACACATTTGCTGAGGTACCAGGTAGGCTGCAAGCTTGGAGCACCCATTCTGATTTTAATGCCTAAATCTAATGTAAGCTTTTTGGAAATCAGAGGCATGCTTGACCCACAGAGTCAGTACTTAAAGAGCTGATGATTGAGGCAGGATCTCTGCCCTCAGGACACTGGCCTTGTTGTGCATCTGTCTTTGGCATGACCCTCTTTTTTTCTTGAAGAGGGCAAAAGCTGAGCTCTGGAGAGAAGCAGCATAAGGTGGAACAGTGTTCATTCTGGACCCTCAAGGAGTTCCAGATCTGGCTCTGTAAATTCCAATAGGAACTTCACTGGTGAAGAGAAAGCATAGGTTTCTAAACCAAAATGAGCTCATTATGAGCATATTATGAGCATATGAACATATTATGAGTATATCCAAGCTTTTTTTTTTTTTTGCCTAGGATTTAGAGTGTGGTATACTGCTATACACTCAGGCAATTTTGATGCCCAAGTTGGCATTTATAATTAGATTTGCACTGGCATTTAATGTGCTATGGGACTTACCCTGGCTGGAGAAATAAACTGGCATCAATAAAAGAGAGAACTAGTCCCCTAAAGACTGTCCAAGGGCCAGGCTGCTGTGTGCCTCTGTACCACTCCATCTAACAGGGCCTCCTCCTGCTTAGCCCCTCCTCAGCCACACTCTGGCAGGCTGGGATTCAGTCTCCTTCTGAGAACCCTTGAGAGCTTCTACCGACTTCCCTGTGGCAGAGGCAACTCTGGACATATTAGCATCATTTTTGCTCCAAGCGCCCTGCTGTGACTGAGTTCTACAAGCAGGACTGACACATGGCACCTCATTGTCACTTCTCTCTGACAGGGAAGGCCTTGCTACTTTCAGCGGCTAACTAGGAAGAGAAACTGAAAGAAATATCCTGATTCCTATAGAAAGGTAATGCACAGAACCTCATGAGAGGTCTCTCATTGCTGGGACACTCTAGTTTCTCAAAGCCAGGCAGGAAAATTTTCATCCTGGATAGATCCTTGAAGTCTGGCCTCTGCTTCCATGAGGGTCTGAGTTACTTCTAAGGCTTGTTGTTGATAAGATGGTTTCAAGACTCCTACAACTCTACAGGAAGCCAAGTGGGTCTGCTCTGGGCATGTCTTCCCCCATGTTCCAGTATCATCTTTTGTTCCTCTGTGTTTTGCAGGAGCATGTTTAACCTCACTACATGGCCAACATTTACAGTACCATGTAGAACACAGAAAAGCACTATCAGGCAGGCACCTTGCTCTGTGCCTCTAATCCCTAGTATCTTCAGTGTGCCTAGCACACAGCAGATCTTCAACAAATATTTGCAGAATACAGGACTAAACTTTAACTTGTAAGTGGCATCAACCTAGATTTTACTTCCTCAGCCTGTAGAAAAGATCTGATTTTGAAATGGCTGTTTCGCGTGATTCAAAGTCTTTTCCACTCTCATTTATATGATAAATGCGTAGATATAGCAGATTTGGTTTTTCACTATCTCCCTCAAAATTTACTCAGAAATGATTCAAAATGTATGGAGAATTCTTTGTAAGCAGTGGTAGTTCTTAAACTTCTATGCAGGATGGACTTGGGACAACAAGGCTAATGAAAGTGTAGTTGTTTGTTCTGGGACATCGGTGTGTTCAGTGAGAAGGCTGGGCAGGTGGAGGTGAGAAATGGATGTAGACTGAGGCTCTGACATCTACTACATTCTGCTGCCTTCTCCCTTAAAATACCTGGGGCATCTGAATAATACCCATACCTGGGCTCCTCCCAGAACAAATGAACCTATTTTTCTGAGGCATCATTCATGCTTTCTAAAGTCCCCACATTGCTCCAAAGACAGACAGGAAACCTATAACTTTCCCAACCAGTGGCTGTGAGCAGCAACTAAGCCTCCTCATTTTTGGAGAGGAAAACCCAGATGTGAAATAAGGCATTTGTCTTCAAATTCAAGCTCATTTTAATCACTATTTCCTCACGTCTTAAGGCATCTTACTTTCTCATGTAAACCTCACAGTATCCCTACACCATCACCACTGTATTACCCCTGTTTTATGGATACAAAAAACAAACAAACAAACAAACAACAACAACTAAGAACAAGCAAACAGTGTACTGGGATTGACTGCAAAGAATCAAGGCTGATGGGACTGAAACACCCGCCGACTGCTCACAGAGCCAGTTGTTGATGCCGGAGGACTGTCAGCTGGTTTTGTAAACTAAGGTTGAGAACACAGACACCATGGGTTACTGTGCTGAGGGAAGGAGGTCATGTAACAGGCAACTGAGGTTCCCCTTCTCTTTGAAAAAGCGCTCATCAGGAAAGGAAAAACTGTACCTTCCTGTGCCCTGTTACCTTCACAGAACCTGCAGACAGGGAACCCCCTCTGAGTGGTGCATCACTCGCCACATCCTTCAGAGAGTGACTAAGATCAGATAAGAGTGGCACTGTACCAGAGCATCTGAGACATTCTGGGTAGAGCACGGAGTAGCTCCCTTGTAGAAAACACGACCAGGCTTGTTGGTGACGCTGCCCGGCTGACACAGACCAGTTGAGTTCTCTTTGTGATCTTCTACAACTTTTTTTATACAATTGATTGCTCACATCTCTCAGAACTACTAGTAGAATATCTAACTCTTGTTAAAATCTAAAATACAAGTCTATTAAGCACTGATGTCACAGGTCAAATCATTTACAAAGGTTTATGTGCTAGTAAAAGATAAGGATTCCTCACCAGTCCTCCCCTGCTCCTCCCTGCTATCCCCATGCTAGCAATTTGGCAAAGAATTTGGCAGTTTTGCTCTGCATGGAGCTCTATTAGAAGCCAATCAAAGGTAAGAAATGTAATGATATATTTCAAACTTTTAAAGCTTTTACTGTCGCTAGCTATAAAAAGATTGTAGGTTGTTTTTTTTTTTTTTTTAAGTGGAATTATGTTGTGGAATCTTTGAGCTGAAAGAGACCTATTTAGCCCAACCTGTTTGCCTTTCAGGTGAAGAAACTGGGGTCAGGGAGTTCCAATGTCCTGTCAAAAGCTACAGAGTGGATGGCAGGGCCAGGGCTGGCCACCATCCCACTCATTAACCAAAGCAGCAAGCCTCCCTGGGACTCTCCTGCATCTGTGGCTCCTCTGCTCTTTACAGATGAATTTGCCAAAATCCAGAAGCAGTAGAAAGTCCTTTATGGAGACAGACTCATTATATTCCATTTCAACCCTACTTCACACAGTGAAAGGACTGAAGTGGCTATAGAAGCATGTCTCTTTTTTTAATGTTTCAGATCTTTACTATTTATTTTTTACTTAGAAACCTTTTATTTAAGGTATACAAACTTCATGCATTACATATATACAAATTTAGGAACATAGTGATTCTTCTTTGTTTTTCTTTTGACAGGCAGAATTAGATAGTGAGAGAGAGAGAGAGAGAGAGAGAGAGAGAGAAAGGTCTTCCTTTTTCCATTGGTTCACCACCCAAGTGGCCCCTAAGGCTGGCGTGTTGCGCTGATCTGAAGCCAGGAGCCAGGTGCTTCTTCCTGGTCTCCCATGCAGGTTCAGGGCCCAAGCACTTGGGCCATCCTCCACTGCACTCCCAGGCCACAGCAGAGAGCCGGACTGGAAGAGGCGCAACTGGGACTAGAACCTGGTGCCCATATGGGATGCTGGTGCTGCAGGCGGAGGATTAACCAAGTGTGCCACGGCGCCGGCCTGATTCTTCTTTTTTTTAAGATTTATTTATTTATTTATTTGAAAGGCAAGAAATGGGGAGAGGGGAAGGGGACGAATATCTTCCATCCACTGGTTCACTTCCCAAATGGCCACAATGGCTGGGGCTAGGCCAGGCTGAAGCCAAGAGCCACGAGTTTTTTCTGGTCTCCCACACGGGTAGCAGTGGCCTCAGGACTTGTGCTATCCTCCGCTGTCTTCCCAGGTGCATTAGCATGGAGCTGAATCAGAAGTGGAGCAGCTGGGACACGAGCTGGTGCCCATATGCGATGCAGGCACTGCCAGCCTTGGCTTAACCTTCTATGCCACAGCACCATCTCCAAACAAGTCTTTAAGTGGTAGATATTCATGGGACAGTGTACAGTTTATCTTGCATAGCTATAATCAAGTTATTTAATCTGTGTAATATTAATACTCAAAATTGGTGTCCTTAACCCTATACACCCAAATATAACATGACTACCTTTAAAGCAACTTACAAACTTGGCTTTGTTATACAATTGAATACCCATATATCATAATATTGTAGTTTATTAGATATTTTCACTTGCATCAGCTTATTTCATACTAAGACAACAATATAAAAGAAATATAGCAATATGATCATTTATAATGGAGGAGAAATCAAGTGGCCCTCCAAGGCCAACCAGCTAAAGCAGCACTGAACTTGAACACAGGTCTCCTGACTTCAAGCTCAGGCCTCTTGCAAGCATTAGGTGTGTACTGTTTGTATCACATCAATGAAACTTCAAGTCCCCTTCCATGCCACCATGGAGGACACAGCTTCTTTTTTTTTTTTTTTTTTTTTTTGAGATTTAAAAAGATTTACTAGAGTCAAAGATCTCCAGGCAGAGAGGCATGAGGCGGGGCATCCAAGAGAAAAAAAAAAAAAAGGCCCCATAGCATTTGGGTTTTTAAGTACAACTTTGAAGGAAAAGTAACTGGACAATCAGATTGGCATTCAGTTACCAGGCGGGGACAGGACCTGATTTACAGTTCTCCATCCTGTCTGGCCTGTTCCTGATAAAACAAAAGACATTCAGAAGGGTGGGATAGGTAACTTGTTTTCACAATAAGCTGTGAGGTCAGGAAGAGCTCCCTTGCTATTCCCATGGTAAATTTGGAGATTCTGAAGGAAGGAGGGCAGCCGGTTTGTTCTTGCTAAAGAAAAAGTTTTCAGGGAAGGAAGCAAAAATTTTCACTCCAAATTCCATTGGGACCAGCCTGACTACCTATTAACCCATCTGACTCCTCCATCCCCCCCCTTAATACTAATGTACCCTAACATCTGCTATGGGTGACTCACACACAGCTCCTCAAGGATACCATGAGCCTCATATTCTGCACACTGTCCCGAGAGAACCATCAGTAGATGAAAGCGTAAAAACTCCTCCTGCCCCTAGGGTTGCAGGATAATCCTCAGGGTGTCAGAGGACCTGTGGCTTAGTAAAGCTCAGAGAGAACTGCCCTGCAATGACTGGTCCAAGAACACACAGCTCCAGTACTTTCCTCATCCTTGGCAATCATAACCCAAGGGCCTCCCCAGGTTCATTCTTATCTACCAGCAACATGCAAGCTGCTAACCTCTCTGGCTCCACTGAACTATGTGAAATGCACAGTGTATTCTATTGTCATGACACCTTTGTGCCTGGAACATCACACTCCATTTGCCTGGAAGACCTTCCTCAATTCTAACAGAAAGAGCCAGGCAAGACCCAGCTTAAGCACTGTCTCCCCTGTGAGGACCTCCTGGATCACCATACCATGACAGAGTTAGGACTTGATACAGTTTATTTTCATTTTTTTTTTTTTTGACAGGCAGAGTGGACAGTGAGAGAGAGAGACAGAGAGAAAGGTCTTCCTTTGCCGTTGGTTCACCCTCCAATGGCCGCCGCAGCCGGTGCGCTGCGGCCGGCACACTGCGCCGATCCGATGGCAGGAGCCAGGTACTTCTCCTGGTCTCCCATGGGGTGCAGGGCCCAAGCACCTGGGCCATCCTCCACTGCACTCCCTGGCCACAGCAGAGAGCTGGCCTGGAAGAGGGGCAACCGGGACAGAATCCGGCGCCCTAACCAGGACTAGAACCCGGTGTGCCGGCGCCGCAAGGCGGAGGATTAGCCTAGTGAGCCACGGCGCCGGCCGATACAGTTTATTTTCTATACATCTGTTTTGACAGAGCACTTTAATATCAGCCTTCATAAAAACACAGAAACTGAAGTAAGTTTTTTAAGGTCATCGTGAAGATGGGTGTCTCACTGGCCACAGTATTTGCACAAAGTACATTCCCAGTAAATGGTTGAATTAATGGATGGCCAGGTGGGTGACACAATGAACTACAAGTGCCCAAGGCTCAGTGCAGTGTCCAATGCTGAAGAGGGATATTTGGCAGATAATTTAACCCTCTCTGAACCTCATTCTCTGAGAAATCCCTCTCTATCCTGCTACATTCTTCCTGGAGCTCCAGGAGGCTGACCCATAGGAGTGCATCCATGGCTTCCCACCCTTAGCTTTCCTGTTGTGCTTGGTCAGTGGGAGACAGCAGCAGGGAACCCGAAGCAGGGGGAGCATGGAAACTGGATTTTCATTCTTTCTGCCACAGCTTCCTCCCTGTAGGTTCTTCTTCCACCAAGCCTGTATCTGGGTCCCACTGCTCACTCTCTCCTTTGACCCTTCCATTACCAGCCCCAGGTACTTCACAGCCCTCTGCGAGTTCCTCCTACCCACCTCACACCTTTAAAATGGTCTCTTCATTATTACCCAATTTGAAGATAGCATCTGTTTCTTGCTGGAACCCCAAATGACACAGGCCCTTTGAGTGAGTTAAATGTGATCACTGAAGTAAAGCTCTCCCTGAATACTCCCACGGTTTCTGCTGCTAATTTCTATGGTAAACGGGGCTAATGATGTCTCCTATGTGGGTGAATACAAGGCTCAAACAAAACGCGGCATCCTCCTCGGTGAAGAGGTTTGCAAATGTGACTCCCAGTGAGTATGTCATGGGAAAGTCACACTCAGAAATGAAAAGCACCCTTCTCGCGTTTGCTGCAAGCTCATGGATTCCCTGGAGCAGAGCAGCCAAGCTTGGGCTAATACGTTTTTGGTGCCCACGGGAAGCAAACAATTGCTCGCCAGGGAAAACTAGGCTCCCCGTGGGTTTGCTCAGCTCCCTGGGGCAGATGGGATGAAGGTTGACAGAAGGAGGACAGCATGCCAGAGGGGAGTAACCTCCCCTACCCCACTCCAGAAATACACCAATTATCGACCCTGATTGATTCTCTTCCAGTCACTTCCTCTAAGCCAGCACCTATATCCGATCTTAACAAGAGACAGCTGAGTGTTTGCCAGAATTAAAACATGATGGTCCAGTCTGATGAAGTTTGCTTTTGTTTCCACAGGCTGAGCTGAAGATCCCTCTTATTTGCCGGGTGCCAAGGACCATGAACAGACAGTAAGTAAGACAGGGCTGCCAGCCCCAACTCCCACCTCCTGGTGGGGACACAAGCCGGCTCCTGGAAAGCACACCGAGGAAGGGTGCCGATGCGCCCCTGTGGGAGGGGACTCTCTGCCTGGGGTGACTGGTTTTGAGAACTACTTTTCTAGTACGAGCATTTGGGTGGACAGGCCATTCGTTTTCATCCAATATGGGAGTGTGGCTGGAACAAAGGTGAGAAACCCCAGTGGGGGGATTCCAACAGGCAGAAATGTCCTCAAATCACTCCACAGCCACATGTGTGAAGGTCCAGGTACAAGGACCAGCATTCCCACAGGAGAGGATCTGGAGTTCAGCTCTCTCTCTGTGGACACTCAGAGGGACTGACATGATCAGTGTAGCATAATCAAACGTGTATCTGATCCAGAAACAAACAAACAAACAACCCACAAATATCCCATACTTGATGTTTATGAATATAGTAAAAAGGTAGTGGTCTTCAAAGGTTTACAAATATTTATAATGAAGACAAAAAGACCTATGCATGAGAAATTTTGCTGTGCTAATTCTAAAATGAACCTCTTATTCTTTTGGAAAGGGAGCACCATTCTCCCCCTGTACCAAGAGAGAAGCCCAGGGCATGCGCTGGAAAGAATGAGGCAGACCTAGTTGAAATCCCTGGCATGTAGGATAACGGGGAAGTGCATATTCAAGCAGTTATTCAGCTCTCTGGAAGCAGGATCTGGCCCCAAGGAGGAGGACTGCCGTCCTGGGCTCACAGGAGCTTGGGAATGCACACAATGACCAGACCACGGCTGCATCTCCCAAGCAGGTGCTGGGTGCAAGCCAGGATCCAGGGTGACTCAAATGGAACAGCTCCCACATCATGCCTGCCACACATGTTCACAGGTGTCACGGTTAGTGTAACTCCACCCTCAGCCAGGCCCAGCGGTTGGGAAAGCTGGAGTTTGCGGTCTTCCTCTCGTCAGGAAAGGTGGAGAGAGTGCTCCCTGGTCACAGTCCACAGATGGACCCCTGCCCTGACCCAGAATCACACTCATCCCATGTCTTTTCTGAGCCAGCTGCTGTGACCTGCTGTGCTGTTCTGAGTCCTTCGGTGGCAAGGGTCTTAGCTCTCTGAGTACCAGTGTCCTCATCAATGTGAGATGTCTGAGTAGCACAGAAGTAGTGATGGAACAGGGGCTAGGATTCAGGTCTGTCTGGCTCAGACCTGAATGTGCGCCCTCCACTATCCTGCCCCTGTGAAAACTGCAGAAGGCCGAAGCAGGGAGCCTGAGCTGATATCAGCCTTGTGAGTTGGCACATTGGTGGCTGTACAGCAAAGGAGATAATTCTCAGATGCAAAGTGGTAATTAGAGAGACGTGGCCAAGAGCAATCTCCTTAAAAGAGAGATGAATTTGAGGTTTGTGGTAACAGAAGAAATTGTAGAGCAGGTGTACTTGCACCCTGGGGCTGCCACAGCAAATTACCACAATTTTCGTGGATTAAAACTTCAGAAATTTAATCTCTTGCAGTTCTTGAGGCCAAACGTCCAAAATCAAGAGATCAATAGTGGGAAGGCATTTAGCACAGAGGTTAAGGTGCCACTTGGGTTGCCCACGTATCATGTCAGAATGCTTGGGTTCAAGTCCTGGCTTTGATCCTGACTATAACTTCCTACTAAAGTGCTTCCCACCCTGAGAAGCAGCAGGTGGTGGCCCAAGTGCTTGGTCCCTGTCACCCACAAGGGGGACTGGGATGGAGTCCTAGGCTACTGGCTTCAGCTTGGCCTAAGCTTGGCTTTTGAAGGTATTTGGGAATGAACCAAAACTGGGAAACCTCTCTCTCTCTCTGCCTTTTAAATAAATAAAATAAACCCACAAATAGAAATTTCAGAAGAGGAATCAGCAGGGCTCTTCTCCCCCCAGGCTATAGGGGTGGATCCCTCCTGCCTCTCGCAGAATCTGGTGGTTCCAGGCATTCCTTTTGGCATGTGGCTGCCTCACCCTGCTGTCTTCCTCTCACTGAGTCTTCTGGGCTGTGTCTCTCCTCTCCTGCACAGTTCCAGCCTCCCTCAGCCTCTCTGTTATGAGGATACCTGCCACTGAATTTGGAGCCTACCTGAATAATCCATGGTGAATTCCTATAAAGACCTGCACTACATCTGCAAGGACTCCTTCCGAATGAAGTCACATTATGAGTGTATATACGAGGGGCATTCAACAAGGTGGTAGAAAGATAATTTGGGTACAAAAACGTGGAATTCTTGCATTTTCTTCTCATCCTACACATTTCTATGAACTGTTTGAATACCTCTTGTATGCTTGAATTTCTGGATTTCTTTGCACCAAAATAAACATCTTTTTAATTTCATTTTCCATGAGCTTGCTCAAGAACCCTCATGCCTTAGATCTGCAGTTCAATCCAGCATAGCAGTCTTGATTTTCATGCTCATGTGAAAAGATGAGGTTACGTGGAAACTTCTGGAAGTATTTGCTATGAGTTCCCCTCTGCTTTGTGTTTTGTATCTTCAGACTGAGTCTACATCTCTTAGTGATTCCACCTGTGCCAGTAGCACCCTCTGTCATGAAGATTTTAGGCAGCTGTGTTTCTAAACCGGAAAGTTGATCTCTTTTTTGGGGACAGCTCCTCATCTAACTTTCCAAAAGGCAGCTTTGTGATTTTGGCTTTAGAATCACTTTAGATATGAAATGATGCATTCATCAGCTTTTGTTACTAGAACAAAATACCTCAGGCTGAGTATTCTCAAAGGTAGATCTGTTTTGGCTCATGGTTTTGGAAGTTCACAGTACAAGATCAGGCAGTCCCAATTGGTTTGGCATTTGGTGGTAGTGTTCTTGCCGGCAGAGTCCCAAAGCGGCACAGAGCATCACACAGCAAAAGGATACACTTGGGTCTGTGTCTCTCCTTACACAGTCATGGAGATTAGACTATGGAGGCTCCATGCTAACAACCTAATCCAATCCTTTCTCTGCAAAGACCATGACTGGATTAAGTTCCCTCCCTCTTAGTGCCATGAACACAAAACTTTGGGGACCAAACCTTTAACACAAGGACCTTTAGGGGACATTCAACACCCAAACTAATATCAAAAATATAGCAAGTGGCAGCAAAATAGACCAAAGGACAAGTCAAACCACCATCACTTCATAATCAATCATCTCTCAGGTTGAACCAACATGGAGACCACAAAATTACCTATTTCTTCACCACAATGATCCTGCCTTGCTCAATAACTCTTCTCCTTTCTGAAAGCTTACAGCATCCTTTTTCTCCCCTAACCCCCATCAACCTCAGACTCATCCTCTCTCCTCGTGCAACCTCAAGTCAACTGATCAGTGACATTGCTGCTGGCCTGTCTTGGAATGAAGAGAAAGCATTACAATGAGTCTTTCCCCAACACACCAATCAGCACCGTATCCATGAGAAGTAAGCTGCTGGGCACACTCCACGTTTGCTTCTCAGCCTCCGAGATTTCCTCCCCAGTGTCTCCTCAACTGTGAGACTTTGTTAAACTAAGACTAGGCTGTGCGTAAGTGGCACCAGCATCACCTGGGAGCTGATTAGAAATGCAGAGTCCCTGGGCTGCAACCCTGCCAGGACATGCAGAATCAGACTGCACACTCTGACAAACTCCCCATCTGATTCCCAGACTCATTATGTAGAGAAGCACTAGACGAGAACAGTGGTTCCCGGCATTGGTTCTTTCCCGGCATTCTTAATAAGCATTCACAATGGTCACCAAGATAGGATTCGGGGAGGGCAGCCACACTTCACATTTTGTGAGCCATACCCCACCCCACATACACCCACAAAGAGGGCTTTTGTTAGGGAGCATCTCATTCCTCAATCAGAATCATTAACCCAATCAATCAAGGCAGTGAATTTTAAGCCAGATAAACAATAGAATCTAAGGGGAGCTCTAAACAAAATATAAATTAATGTCCTTCCCCAGATCAAAGAAATCAGACTACCTGGACATTGGTCTTTTTTATCTTTTCATTTAAAAAATTTTTTGTATATATAAAGGGAACAAACTTCATATATTTCATATTTATAATTTTCAGAGCAGTACCCTCCCTCCCTCTCTCACTTCCATCTTCCTTCTTCCTTATTTTTAATTTTCACAATGATATACTTTCAATTTACATTATAATTTTAAATTTTTAATGCTCAACTGAGTTTAACCTGTAGCAAGGTTGGGGAATGGCATCTTAGAGGGTTGTATAATTCCCTAGACTGGGTAACTGGCAAACAACAGAAATCTGTTTCTCACATTTCTGGAGGCTGCAAGTCCAAGAACAATGCATGGGCAGATGCAGGGTCTGCTCAGGGCTGCTTGCTGGTTCACAGGCGGCCATCGTCTTGCTGCACACTCACTTGGTAGGAAAGACAAGGGGGCTCCTTGGGGTCTCCTTTAGAAGGACCCCAATCTCACACAAGAGTGTTCTGTCTTCAGGCCGAATCATCCCAAAGGCCCCCTCTTTTAATACCATCACCTCTTTATTATGTTTCAACAAATGGATTTGAGAAGCAGGCCATAAACATTTAAACCATAGCATTCATTCTTGTTAAGTACTTTTTTTTTTTTTTTTACAGGCAGAGTGGACAGTGATAGAGAGAGACAGAGAGAAAGGTCTTCCTTTTCCATTGGTTCACCCTCCAATGGCCACTGCTGCTGGCGCTGATCCAAAGCCAGGAGCCAGGTGCTTCTTCCTGGTCTCCCATGGGGTGCAGGGCCCAAGGACTTGGGCCATCCTCCACTGCACTCCCAGGCCACAGCAGAGAGCTGGACTGGAAGAGGGGCAACTGGGACAGAATCTGGCACCCCGACCAGGACTAGAACCTGGTGTGCCGGTGCCACAGGCGGAGGATTAGCCTATTGAGCCATGCTGCCGGCCTGTTAAATACTTTCTGCCATTAATGAAGGAATAAATAAAAATGAATGGATGATAAAGAAATAGATATTACATATGCTCCTACACGTTATGTGTATACATGCCTGTGCATGTACATGGGTATAAGAAGGCACTTCAAAACTCTCTTTGAAAGATGGAATTAGGGGCTGGCGCTGTGGCACAGTAGGTTAAAGCCACAGCCTGCAGCACCAGCATCCCATATGGGTGCCAGTTTGAATCCTGGCTGCTCCACTTCCAATCCAGCTCCCTGCTAACATGCCTGGGAAAGCAGCAGAGGAAGGTCCAAGTCCTTGGGCCCCTGAACCCAAGTGGGAGACCTGGAAGAAGCTCCTGGTTCCTGGCTTTGGATTTCCCCAGCTCTGGCCATTGCAGCCATTTGGGGAATGAACCAGTGGATGGAAGACCTCTTTCTCTCTCTCTGTCTCTACCTCTCTCTGTAACTCTGTCTTTCAAATAAATGAACTACATATTTTCTAAAAAAGAAAAATGAAATTGGAAGATAAGGGACTTGGGACTGCCACTGTGGCACAGCATGTTAAGTTGCCTTCTGCAACACCAGCATCCATATCAGACCACTGGTTTGAGTCTCAGTTGCTCCACATCCAACTGGCTTCCTGATAATGTGTCTGTGAAAGCAGCAGAAAATAGCCCAAACATCTGGGGACCTGCCACCCACAGAGGAGACCAGGATGCAGTTCTTGACTCCTGGCTTCAGACTAGCCCAGACCTGGCTGCTGCAGCCATTTGGGGAGTGAACAAGCAAATCAAGATCTCTTTTTCTGTCTCTCCCTTTCTCTGTGTCACTGTTTTTCAAATAAATATATCTTTAAAAAAGAGAAGGGTCTTAGTGAAAAAAATTGAAACTCATACAGTTTTCCATAATATATATTTCCATGAACTTCTTGAAGATCCCTTGTATGCATGATTTCAAAATTGTTTTGAACCAAAATAAACTTACCTTTTAATTCCATTTTCCATGAAATTGTCAAAGTACCCTCATATGTATATACAGACTTTTAAAAATATATTTATTTATATTAAAAGGCAGAGATAAAGAGACAGACAGACAGACACACACACACACACAGACACGCACAGAGAGAGAGAGAGAAAGAGCAAGAGCGCGCTTCCATCTTTTGGTTCCCTCCCCGGAATGTCCACACAGCTAGAGTTGAACCTGGAATTCAATTCAAGTCTCCCATGTGGGTGGTAAGGACTCAACCACTTGAGCCATCATCAGCTCCCTCCCAAGGTGCATTAGCAGGAAGCTGGAATCGGGATTGGAGCCAGGACTTGAGTCTGAGCACTCCAATACAGGATGCAGGTATCTCCAGCGGCATTTTGATGAGTGCACCAAAAACCAGACTCCATACACACAATTTATGTAGGTATATATATGCATACAATATAAGCATATGCACACATATCTGTGTATGATTGCATCAGTTCAGCTAAAAATGTTTATTGACTGGATATGCATTTTGTTGGGCACTGAGCCAGGTGCTTCTCTTATAAAGATGAAAAAGATATAGCCCTTATCTCCAATGATGCTTACACATATGATAAACAAATCATTTCAGTGTTAGGAAGAAAGCAATGGGGAGACTCTGCAAGGACCAAGAAGGGACCCAGTTGTCATGACTCTAAATTACTTTTAAAATCGGCAGGCTATTTCACATTGACCTTCTGTGCAATAAAACTTGTGGCTTCCCTCACAATCAGGTAAACTACACAAAGCCCCATTCCTTGTCATACACTGGTGCAGCTAGGAGGGAACAAAGGCCTGCCTGCTCCCTGCTGCACCGTCAGGGCTGGATAAAGACACCTTGGGGTTTGGTTTCTAGGATCTCTTCATCATCCTCAACACAGCTGATGAAAGAACCATGATGCTGCAGTTCTGAGTGTTTTGTAAGAGACAAGGTGACTGGAATGATTTATTTCAGGCCCTTTCCAGTAAGCAGTGTCCAACAGGGGCCAGGTCCTTGGGAAATTCAAATAGAAGAAACTCTTAGACATGCATGAGTGGGACTGATGGGACAGCCAGCATCCTGGGTGTGTCCACTTTGAAAAAGGCCAAAAAGGTAGAAAAGTAAACCAGCTTTGTCTGCTAAAATTATCCCCAGTCCTGATGGACATTTTAAAATAGCCTTGGCAACTCATGACAAGAGCCTAGGGTGATTACTGATGCCATAAACAAGAGTGTCAATTTGTTAAGTCAACAACAGGAGTCACTGTGCACTTACTCCTCATGTAAGATCTCTGTCCTTAATGGATTGAACTATGTGAATTAACGGCATAATTAGGACTCAAACAGTATTTTTCACTTTGTGTTTCTGTGTGGGTGCAAATTGTTGAAATCGTTACTTAATGTATGCTAAACTGATCTGTATATAAAGAGAATTGAAAATGAATCTTGATGTGAATGGAAGGGGAGAGGGAGTGGGAAAGGGGAGGGTTGCGGGTGGGAGGGACGTTATGGGGGGAAAGCCATTGTAATCCATAAGCTGTACTTTGGAAATTTATATTCATTAAACAAAAGTTAAAAAATATATAAAAAAAAAGTACAAAGAAGCAAATTAAAATCACCAATTACCCCAGCACTCCAGAAACAAACACTACTTGGACTGTAGATTCCTTAGTTAATTTTTCTACATCTGTATGTAATCTTTTAAAATTTTAGGAAACCTACTTCAAAACTCATACTGGGGATGGGAATTTAATCTAGTGCTCAGGCAGCCACCTCCCATAACAGAGTGCGTGAGCTGGCTGTCCAACTCCAGCTCTCGACTCCAGCTTCCTGTTAGTGCAGTTGCCGGAAGCATCAGTGACAGCTGAATTAATTGGGCTCCTGCCACCATATGGAAGACCTGGATAGTGTTCCTAACTTTCATCCTGGCCCAGCCCCAGTCATTGTAAACATTCGCACAGAGAGCCAGAAAGGAAGGGGTGCCTCTCTCTCAAGTTGAAAAAAAAAAAAAAAAAGCTCATTGTTTTCAGTCATCCATTCAATAATATTGTTTGATATTATGAGCATTGCCCCACATTATTAGTCTTTAAAATCATGACATTTTAAATCTGCTTTTAAAGAAAATTTGCAATCCATCCTCCATAATTTCATAGTCAAAAAGCTGTGAAATACTGGAAGATTTTATAGCAAAACTTGACCTCGAATGAGGTGAAGATGTGTGTATTCTTCATACATCACACTTAATGTGATTCTCCACATGTTCCACTGCAGAAAATTAGTATGTTTAATGACCAGGTGTTGCTCTAGACCCCACTGGGGATATTATAAAGTATAAGCACACGTGCATATTACTTTTCTAAAATCCACAGCTTATGAATTTCTGGCCCTCAGGAACTTGGATAAGGAATGGTGGACCTGTATTTTATCTGGTAGTTTATTTTATCTTGCCCATGGTGTTGGGCATTTAAGTTGTTACCTATAGAGCTTTATGAGGCAATTTCATCATTGAGATTAAACTTAACTCCAGGAACATTAGAGCAGCCTGCATCCTAGTTCTGCCCTCCAGGCAATGCTATGTATGCCACTGCATGTAACACAATTCTATTGTAATACCTGTTATTCTACCATATTAGTCTAATATACAGGGACACAGTTAAAGTTATCTGAAAATAACCTACCATTTATTTTCTTCCATTGGGGAACATATTTTTAATATTTGCTAATTTTGGAAAGAGTTTTGATTCAACAAAACAAAGCAATAAAATAGATATCGAGCTAGAGAAGAGTCTCTCAGGCATACAATCCAAGCTTCCACACATGGTTAGAACCCCCTTAGCAAAAATTCTATGGTACAGAATTGAGATTCTTCTCAAATACTCTTGGGATAAAGAACTCAATACCTTCTGAGACAGAATATTAGGAAACAGCAAGAAAATGCTTCTTTGCATCAACATCAACAAAGTTGGCTTCAAGTCAGTGTTAATCACTAGCCCCATACATTTTGCTCAGCAAAATAATGGTACGTCTCTGTGATACTTTTCTTACTTAAATTCAGTGTCTAGTAATGAGAATTAAAGGATGATCAGAACACAAAAATCATTGACATCTCCCATGGGTCAGGCGTTCTGTGGTCATTTTCCATGAGGATCTGGGTCATACTATGCCTGTACAACACACAAACATGCCTCCAATGCTGCTACAGAAGACACACCTCAGGGTGACAACTTTCCCAAAGTCGTCATCATTAGTTAAAACCGTGTATGTCTGGGTCCAAAATCCATGATCTCGTGCATGTTCAATAGCTTTGCAATTATGATGATCACCATCCTTATTTATCTCTCATCAGAGACACATCACCAGCCCGAATGACTGCTTTGCTTATTAGAGGCATATTTTCTCTTGGAAACCCTGCACAATAAAATTCACTCACACAGGATGAACATAAACTCCTCTAAAATGGGCTCAGCCCAAAGTCCAGCACACAGGCAGCACTGCTGGATGGCAGTTCCCTGTGCCTGTAGGAATGATAAAATAAACTCCAGGTCATTATTTTCCTTCATGACATGTGTGAACAACCCCTGCCATCGACCTCAGGGAGTGTCTTCATTTTGATTTGCAGGAATTAATAAGTGTAAATCCCACTGAATTTTTGGAAAACTAGAAGCAGGGATTTTGGCACCCTGAGATCAGAGTCCTACACCCAGCTGAGCAGTCAGTATGGCCACTCTCCCAGTTACCCAGAAGTAATTATGAGCCAACTCTGGAGCCAACCAGGCCCATCCTCTGATGTATTGCTAGGATTCAGCCTTGTGGTTGGCTAGTAATTAAAAAACTGCAAGCTGTGAGAGAGCAGAGCTGAGATCTAGGGAGACGTTGCCAGAGACTGCAGGCATGGCCAGTGATGCCTTAGCAGAAGCAGCAGGTGTGGTTTGCTCTGAGACTCAGTGACGCTGTCCATGGCGGGGAACGGGTAATTGTAAGGTAAGCTCCCTTCTTTCTTAATGGCTGCATCATTAGCTGATGATGAAACTAGCTGACTTGACTAGCTTATTACCACATGGCAAACTTCCTGCTGAAAAAAATTTAGGCTCATGATGTCTGTCTACAAGGTTGGACTTTTCATGGTTATGACCTTTAAGAATGTCACAAAGAATGAATAAGATTGTCACATATTTTAATATGTAAGTTTACTGTTATCATGCAAGTAGTATATACTCATTGTAGAATATTTTAAAATGTTAGAGTATATACATAAATTAAAACTATCACTCATTGAAAAATAGTCAACATCATTAGGTGTTTTTTAAGGTTGCTTGTACAATTATGTATGTACAACATGCATCCAAGTTTCCCATGGTGGCAAAGTCAAATCCTTTATCGATGCTAACATCAGCTCTCCCACTCACCAGCTATAACAATTTAGGCACTTATTTAAGTTCATTGAGCCTCATTTTCTTGATCTCTTAAATTAAAGTAGTAAGAATAACTATTTCGAAGAGAACATTAGTGACAAGAATTCACTATGTCTAGCACTGTGACTGGCATGCTGGGAGCATTCCATCTATACTTGTAGCCAATGGTACTTTCTAAAAATGGATACAACCGTATTTCCCACCTACAAGACTTCCTGCAATGTGACCGGGACACTTTTTGTTTAGAGGGGACTCTGCCTCCCTCTCCTCCAACACACATGAATCTGTGACAGTTTGGACCAACAGAATACGATGGAGGGGATATTGTGCCAGGTCTGGACATTGCCTTTGACCGGCCAGCTGACTCTGCTTCCAAAAAGACGCATGCTGTTGCTGTCATGCTGCGAGAAACCCCCCTGCCACATGGAGAGAGAAGGAGTCTGGGGTCACTAGTCACCAGCACGAGAGTCACAGAGCCATCTGTGGCATTCAACTTGGTCTAGCTTTGAGACAATGATCTAAATGAAGCAGTACCAGAGAAACCACAAGGAAAACATACAGCTGAGAGCCAGGAGAGACAAAAATAAGTCACTTTAAGAGACTTTTTTGGAGTAGTGTGTTCAGCAGCAAGAGATGATGGCATAGATACCGTCATCACAGTTCTGGCTTCGTGCACAACCCTTTGCTGGTAGATATTCAGGATACAATTTTGAGAATCATTCTAGATGAGAATGGCAATAAATGAACAATTGATAATAATCAAGTAAGATCCTCAGGATCAGTCCTTTTTTACAAGTATGTGCAAAGTGGCCGGTGCCGTGGATCAATAGGCTAATTCTCCACCTGCGGCGCTGGCACCCCAGGTTCTAGTCCCGGTCAGGGCACCGGATTCTGTCCCGGTTGCCCCTCTTCCAGGCCAGCTCTCTGCTGTGGCCCGGTAGTGCAGTGGGGGATGGCCCAGGTACTTGGGCCCTGCACCCGCATGGGAGACCAGGAGAAGCACCTGGCTCCTGGCTTCAGATCAGTGCGGTGTGCCAGCTGCAGTGGCCATTGGAGGGTGAACCAATGGTAAAGGAAGACCTTTCTCTCTGTGTGTCTCTCTCTCACTGTCCACTCTGCCTGTCAAGAAAAAAAAAAAAAAAGAAGTGTGTGCAAAGTGCTAAAAGGGGTAGAGTGAGTCAGAGGTGTGTTGATGTCAGAGAAGACCTCCTCATGCAAGAGTAGCACTCGGGCTGATCCTAAGAACAGAGGAATGCCACCAAGCAGCCAATGGAGCCAAGAGTGGGGACAGAATTTCTTAAGCCATTTCAGCAGCAGGGGAAGTCTTGTCAGCATTTCATGTAAAGAGAAACATTCAACTGATTGAGAAAAAATGGATTCTAGGGGCTGGCGCCGTGGCTCACTTGGCTAATCCTCCGCCTGCAGTGCCGGCATCCCATATGGGCGCCGGGTTCTAGTCCCGGTTGCTCCTCTTCCAGTCCAGCTCTCTGCTGTGGCCCAGGAAGGCAGTGGAGGATGACCCAGATGCTTTGGCACCTGCACCCACGTGGGAGACCAGGAGGAAGCACCTGGCTCCTGGCTTCAGATCAGCGTAGCGCCAGCAGTAGTGGCCATATGGGGAGTGAACCAATGGAAGGAAGACCTTTCTCTCTGTCTCTTTCTCTCACTGTCTAACTCTGTCAAATAAAAATAAAAAAAAATGGATTCTAAATAATTGGAGAGATAATTTCTTGACCACTTGTGATCGATGGTGGAATTTAACTTCCCATATCTCTGTATTAGGAGGACAAGGAAATGCAGTGGGGGAGCCACAAGAATCCTGGTCTGAATCTAGGTGGCGATTTTCAAAATCCTGTGTTGGCAGGATGGAACGAGCTGTCCTGCAACATTTCCTTCTGGATAGGCTGCAGTTAGAGGCATTTCTGCTGCCATTTGTTCCCCTTGCTATTTATTTGATCAAAAATTATTTGAACAAGAGCGAGTGCTTGGCCTATTAGTTAAGACAGCAGTATCCTGTAAGGGAGTGCCTGAGTTCAAATCCAGCTGCACTCTTGCAATCATAGTTTCCTGCTGCTGTGCAGTCTGGGAGGCAGAAGGTGATGCTATGAGAACTGGCTTGAGTTCCTGGCTCCCAGCTTTGGCCTGAGCCACGTCTGGCTGTTATGGCCATTTAGACAGTGAATTAGTAGATTGGAAATCAATCACTCTCTCTCTCTCTCTCTCCCCCTCCCACTTTGCTTCCCTCTCTCCTTCCCTCCATGCCTCTTTCCCTCCCTTTCAAGCAAATTAAATAATCTTTGAATAATGAAAATTCTATATTCAGTTCAGTGTCTGTGGACTTTTTTCTCATGGTTGTATCTGCAAATATCCAGCAAGTTTTATGAAGACAAAACATGAAGTATTTCCCTACCATCTTTGGCAAAGTTTCATTTTCTTCCTTTATATTTGCTTTAAATATTGATTAGATATAAAAGAATAGTTATAAAATATGCATAATGTATAAACATAATAAAATGGCTCAGATATTTGAACTCATCTCAAGTTTGAAAAAAAATCACCATTATTTGTGACATTTCTATTCATGCTTCTGTGACCATAGCCCCTCCCGCCCCAGGGAACAGATATGAATTCTGTTTTCATCATTCACTTGCTTTTATTTTTAGTTTTACCATATCTGTTTGGGTCATTAAAAATATATTAGTTTTTCTTATTTTTGAACTTTCAGCAAAAAAAAAAAATACCACACTCCAGGATATATTTTACACCCAGAATGCCTGTTTTTGACATGTGGTTCTATCAGTTACGGGCTATGAGATGTTAAGCAAGTTAGTAACCTCACTGTGTGTGTTTCTCAGTAATATTTCATAGTGTTCCTGTAAAGATTAAATGTGCTAATTTACATAAGACTTTTTAAAACAGTGCATGGGACATAGCATGGGCTGTGTAAATATTAGCTATTATTGTTGTACAATCTATTTTATGACTCTACCAATCCATGCTACTGTGGATAGATGTAATTCCTGCAGTTTTGTGGTCACACATTATTTGCTTTTGTGAATGCAATGCTATTTATTTATTCATTGCCCACTCAAAAAGCATTTACGTTGATTACTGGATATTGATTATACCAATGCGGGAACATTCTAGTCCATGTGTCCTGGCGCAAATATTCAAGAGTATCTATACTTAGGGTATATTCCTGGGCCTGAAAATTTTGGGGTTCAGGGTATGCATACATAGCTCTAATTTTATTAGCCAATGTCACAGTTTCCCAAGAAATCACACAGCTTTACACCCCACAGTACATGTAAGTGACACGGTTGGCACATGACCCCATCATGCCTCCATAGTGGCATTTCTAATTTTGACAAAACTGCTGGGTAGTTTTAATTCACATCTTGTTCGTTACAGTTGTGGTTAAACATCTTTTCAGATATTCATTGGTCACTAAATTTTTTTTTTCTTTTCCACCTAGTTCTTGTTCAAATATTTTGCCTACTTTCCTGCCAGGCTGTTTGTGTTTTTCATGTTAATTTATATGAATTATTTATTCTGTATACTTTTCCCACTTTGTGACTTAATTTTTTTCTTTCTTTCTATTTTTTTTTTGAGGGGGCATACCTGTGTAGCAATGGAAACTTTTCTTTATAATTCATTCATTAATTCTTTTTGCTTATTCTTTTTTAAATATTTTATTTATTTATTTGAGAATAAAGTTACAGAGGAGAGAGAGAGAAAGGTCTTCCATATGCTGGTTTACTCCCCACACAACCACAACGGCTGGAGTTGAGCCGATCTGAAGCCAGGAGGCAGGAGCTCCCTCAGGGTCTCCCATGCAAGTGCAGGGGCCCAAGCACTTGGGCCATCTACAGCTGCTTTCCCAGGCCATAGCAGAGAGCTCGACCAGAAGAGGAGCAGCCGGTACTTCAACCAGTGCCAATACGGGATTCCAGCACTACAGGCAGAGGCATAGCCCACTGCACCACAGTGCAGGCCCCAATTTTGCTTATTCTTTAAATAAATTTTTCTTAACCTAAGATCATTATAACATACTACATGAATTTCCAAATAATAAATTTGGCCTTTCACTTTTAGGTTTCTAATCAGTTTGGGGCTCATTAATTTGTGTGTGGTACAATGTTTCGGGGAGCTCAAATCTTTTTTCATAAGGATAAACAATTTACTCAGTGTCATAGATTAAAACTTCTGCCCCTTCTCCACTGATCTACAGTGCCAGCTTTTCACAAAGCAAGTTTCTCCATACAAGTGGGTCTAGTTCTGGTTTCCGCTTCTTTGTCCTGATTAGTAGAAGTATCCACAAGTTTGGATACTGGAATTCATCATATCTGGGAATTTCTATTCCGGAGCTTATACTTGAGCATTGAATTGTCTTGAATATTTTTTCTTTAATGCAAATATTAGGATCAGTGTATCAATAAACACACTTTTTGGAATTTTTATTGGGGTTACTTTGAATCAATAGTGAATTTTAAAAAGAAATGGCTTTTTATTTATAGTCCATTTTCCAGTACTTGACCATGTTATGCATCTCCAAAGAGACAGAGAGAATTTTTCAACATAATTACATAATATTTGATAATTTTGTTCTGCAAGAACTGAAACTTAACATTTTGTGAGACTTTTTTCTAGGCACTTTAGTATTTTACTGATACTGTAAATGCTAAAATATAAAAATTGTGTTTTTTTTTAATAGACACAGAATTTTATTTTCCCATGTTTGTTGCTGACTTATATTTTTATAAGTGATGTATAAAGCAGGCCCCCTAACCCTTTTATCAATTCTTATGATATGCCTGCTTGCTTGTTTGGGTTTGTGATATAGATAATAATAGCACCTGGAAATCACTGGATTTCATTTATTTCTCTTATTTCTTATAATTTTTTCTTGCGCAACTGCACTGGTTAGGATCTCAAAAACAATGCAAAATTAAAGTGAGAACAGTGGTTATCCTTGTTTTTAATCATATAAGATATGCTGTCCAAGTTTCACCAAAAACATGGTTTCAGATTAGATAGGCTTTGAACATCAGGAACTTACAAAAAGAAAATTATAAATAACTATTACATTTAATGTCTACTTTTCTGTATTTATTGAGATTATTGTTTTCCCCTCTATTTCTGTTAACATTGTGATTTATATTAATTAATTCCCTAATCTTGACCAGAAGTTCAATTTCTGAGATACTGTCAACTTGGTCATGATGTATTATTATTTTTTTAATATATTGGTGCAATGAGTCATTAGTGAGGATTACTGAGAATGAATATTGTCATCAGGTTTGTGCCAACCTCACCTAATGGGAGAGAGATTATCTTCCAGACAAGAGACTGAATAACAGGGATTATTATGTTCTCTTACAAATGAAACTATCTTGGACTTAAATTTCCTTTGGGAAAAGAATTTCAAGTATTGATTCAACATCATTATTGATTGTAGAAGGATATTTAGTTTTACCATTCCTTCATGAGTTATTTTGGGGTTGTGTATTTTTTCTAAATATTTGTTCACTATTATTCTCTTTCCTTTTTCACCTCTGTTGTGCTTATAGTTATGCTTCTTTTTCATTGCTAATTTTGTCTACTGGTGCCTTCCATTTTATTCCAAGCTTTTTAAAGACTTATAAGTTCAATTAGTTCTCTGTGTTGCATTTTTATTTTCTGTATTCAGAACTTCTGCTCTTATCTTTATTTTTGCTTTTCTGCCTGTGTTTTTGGCATTAGGCTTTGTTATTTCATTGATCTATCAATTAGGGGCTTTGTTAATTAACTTTTTAGCTTTTCTTCTTTTTAAAGACACTTTTTACATATTTTGTATCATTGTTTAATTTTAAATATTTTCATT
The DNA here is from genome assembly GCF_964237555.1 of Oryctolagus cuniculus. NCBI lineage: Eukaryota > Metazoa > Chordata > Mammalia > Lagomorpha > Leporidae > Oryctolagus > Oryctolagus cuniculus. Next base: position 5,647,940 of record NC_091433.1, on the reverse strand, counting down.
CCTATTATTATTTACTCTTTGGTTCATCATTTGCTGATTTACAGATAAACTGTGAAGAATTTTTATGAAATTTTGTCACTGATTGCTTACCTAATCATATAATGATATAGCAAATAGTCTGCACTATTATTTTATGATATTTTTCTTTATGTTCAGGTATGGGACATGTTTTTGTATTGTTCCAATGTACTCGAAAAAAAGGTCATTCCACCATAACTCAATGCAATGTTTTGGAAATATTCACAAGAATTTTGTTAATTATGGTGTTTAAATCCTTTCACTTCTAAATGATTCATTGTCTTATATCCTGTCAATTATGAAGACTACTGTTAAAAATATTTTCTATAATGATAAATTTGTCTTTTCTCATTACTTTTTGTAAATATATATATTATTTGGGAATACAGAAGTTTCAAGTAATTATGTCTTCCTGGTAAGCTAATTATTTTGTCATTATATGCAGACTCACTTAAAAAAATTTATCACAAAACTTGTTTTCTCTGGTATTAATATAGCCAAGGTAGCTATCCTAATACTCTAATGGAAAATCTTTCACATCATTTTATGTTCAAATTTTTCTTATTAAGATTGATTGATTGATTGATTTGAGAGGCAGAGTTACAGTCAGAGAGATCTTGCATTCACTGGTTCATTCCTCAAATGGCCACAACAGCCGGAGCTGTGCTGATGCAAATCCAGGAGCCTGGAGCTTCTTCTGGGTCTTTTACTCAGGTGCAGTGTCCCAAAGACTTGGGCCATTTTCTATTGTTTTCCTAGTAAAATTATCAGAGAGTTGGATTGGAAGATGTGCAGCCAGGACTTGAACAGGCACCCATATGGGATGCTGGTGCTGCAGGTGGCAGCTTTACCCGCTATGCCATAGTGCCATCCCCTCAGATTTTTCTATTCTTATGTTTTAGGTATGTCTGTTGCAAAAAAAAAAAAATCACTTAGATTGTGAAATTTTTAATCTGGGAAAACAAATTGTCTTTTGACCAGAGAATACTCTAGTATTCTCCATTTACATTTACAATTATTTTAATTATGAAATTTACCTCCACATTTTCTTTGGTGCTTTCTATTTGCCCCTCATTGTTTGTTTGCTTATTTGTGATGCCTGTTTTCCTTTTCTGTTTGACATGTGTGCTTGTGTGTGTGCACCAGACACATATTCATCCTTCTTATTCCATTTACCTGTATTGCTTTATAAGTTACACTTCTATTTCTATCTTTGTGATTTCCTCAGATATTTTAATGCATAATTAAATTATCGCCATCTATGATTGAATGATACATTTACAATGTTTATATTTATTCTGTTGCAATAACACATGGACTTTCAATGCTTTAATTCTGAATCCTCACATAATCTGTCTGCTACTACTCTGTTAATTTAATTAAGTTTTAAATTATTATTGTTTTAAGTTTTCAATACCTTTAAGTATTTGTCCAAATTTTTAGCAGAATCTTTGGTTACATTTCCTTTTTATATGAAAACCCACCCCCTGGAAATCACTTCCTTTTAGTCTTATGAACATAATTTGGAATTTTCTTTAGTGAAGGACTCTGTAGGAAAACAGCATTTGGCACCAAAAGTCATCCTTCATTGTTAACAGTGCAACTTCATTGCGCATAGAATTCTAGGCTAACAATTATTTCCTCTCAGAGCCATAAAGTCATTTTCTACACTCTTTTGTCAATCATAGATGTTCTTGAAAAGTTGACTCTTTTGAAGGTAATATTTTGCTTCGCTCTGGACACTTTTAGAATCTTCTTTTTTGCGTTTGTTTTCTGATGTCTCATTGTAATATGTATAAATGAAGATTTCTTCTCATTGTCCTGATTTTAACATATCAGACATCATATCTACATGGAAGTTTTTGCCATTGTTGAATACCCTAATCATCATCTCTTCCATTTTCGTCACCTCATTCATTCTATCTCTCATCTGTTGAAATTCTGATTAGGTGTATAGTAGACATTCACTTTCTAGTCGTCACACTCAACCTCTCCTTCATAGTTCTCATTTCTTCACTCTTTTCTGAATTTTGTGTCTAAACTGAATTAAATCCATTATGTAATTTCCCCAAATCTACTTGAGTGTTTTATAGTGTTTCTTTTTTTTTAACTTTTATTTAATGAATATAAATTTCCAAAGTACAGTTTATGGATTACAACGGCTTCCCCCCCATAACGTCCCTCCCACCTGCAACCCTCCCCTTTCCACTCCCTCCCCCTTCCATTCACATCAAGATTCATTTTCGATTCTCTTTATATACAGAAGATCAGTTTAGCATACATTAAGTAAAGATTTCAACAGTTTGCTCCCACACAGAAACATAAAGTGAAAAATACTGTTTGAGTACTAGTTATAGCATTAAATCTCAATGTGCAGCATAGTGTTTCTTTTTTATTATAGTAAATTTCCCTATTTGTTACCAAAGCATAGTATATAAACTTATTTTATATGCTTTATCTGACAATTTCAACTTCTAAAGATTGAGTAACAGATTCTTTTGCCTATTTTCCCTTGTAGCTCCCACTTCATGCTTTGTTATCTTAAGGGTTTTCTGATTTTGTCAGTAGACTCATCTTTCTTGGAAATTAATCTCTGGCAATTCTTGGAGGCTTAGGTTGAAGATATGCTCCCCCAGAGAGAACCTGAGTTTGCTTTAACCAAGTGCTTAAAGGATCTGTTAAAACGGGACTTTCTCATGCTACCCAGGTTGAAGGTTTTTAGACAATATAGGCAGCAACATTTAAGCTTTCTGGGTGGGGGCAGGGGAATCTTTCTCATAAGCACCAGTTTTTTAGAGTGTGGAAGCTACACTTATCTCAGCTTCACCCCTACAATGAGCATGTAGCTCTTTAGGACACAGTTTTGTACAGTGGAAGGGCCTCCTACTAAGCTTACTACTCTCCACACCCCTGCCAGACTATTCTGTCTACTCTCAGTGTTTATTCATAGGTGTCAGAACACCTGGGCTTTCTTTGAAATCCCTCCCCCGCCGCCATGTTCTGCACAGCTTTGGAAATAAAAGGCCATCAAGGACAGAGTAGACCTCAGGTCTCTGCTTCTCCTTCAGGGTTATCACCCTAATTAAACTTTAGAGTGTGGACTCTTTCTGAGTAGTCCTTATTTTAGTCCGTTTCATTGAAAAATAAGTTGCTTTAAAAAATACTGTTTCTACAGAACTTTCAGCCAGGGTATTTAGTATATTACACTGCAGGAAATAAAAGTCATCTACCCAATGGGATTCATTTTTAAAATTTATATTTCAATAAAACTTTAGTTAAGATAGAATAAGACATGATTTTATGCTTTCACTTTTAAACCGTGCTCTTATTTTTACATAAAGAAAAGTAATACTTCTCCACAATTGTCTTGTCTTTACTTAATGTGGTTCACCAAAGTTTTGCAAATGTTCATGAATTAAGCTCTTACTACATGCCAAACATTGTGTCGTTCCTATTTGAACATTTGATCTCATTAGACTTAATCTTCATAAATAAAGGATTCAAGGGCTACCCTATATATTCACATGGGCAAACCAGATCTTCCTGGTTGGAGACATGGAAGTGAGACCATTGGCTGTGGCTGTTGGATAAAACCCATTGAATTTCTCACTCTCAGGAAATGCATTCCTCTGTCCTCTGATACTTAGATGTTGACATTCATAAAGTAGTTAAAAAGTATGAGATGTCTGAGACTTCCTTGAGAGGAATTTGGGTTAGTATTGACCTTATTCAGTCTCTCTCAAGCTTTGAGAACAAAGGGCTAGAAGAATGGAACAATCGGACATTGACCCAGAACCTAAGGCTGAGCCCTTCCTCTTTCCACCCTTGCAAGCTCCATGAATCTAAGTAAAACATGCCCTCTGTGAGCCCTGGGCTCTCCTATCTAAAATAGGGGGTAAAAAACTCCCACCAATTTTCTTCAACATCCTTCATATGCCTGATGCTTGCAAAGAAAGAATGTTTGATCATGAAGATAAGTGACTATGGCTGTTGAGAAAAGAGAGTAGGCCAGCACTGTGACTCACTAGGCTAATCCTCTGCCTGCGGCACTGGCACTCCAGGTGCTTGTCCTGGTTGGGGCGCCGGTTCTGTCCCGGTTGCTCCTCTTCCAGTCCAGCTCTCTGCTGTGGCCCGGGAAGGCTGTGGAGGATGGCCCAAGTGCTTGTGCCCTGCACTCGCATCAGAGACCAGGAGGAAGTACCTGGCTCCTGGCTTTGGATCGGTGCAGCGCACCAGCCGTAGCAGCCATTTGGGGGGTGAACCAATGGAAGGAAGACCTTTCTCTCTGTCTCTCTCTCTCACTGTCTAACTCTGACTGTCAAAAAAAAAAAAAAAAAAAAAAAAAAAAAAAAGTTAACCTTGAAGTCACCTGGACCACAGTTCTGATCTTTCTTTCATAACCTCTTAGATAAGAGTTACATGATATAACATACATAAAGCACATGAGAAGTATCTGGCATCAAGTGCCTCATAATTATAAGTTCTTTGAATGTGGAGTCATAAGACAGTAATATCTCCACATTTAGTGTCATTTAAGACTCAGATAAAGTGGCCAGTTTCCTCATTTCTAAAGCAGAGATAATAATATATGTAACAAAGACTGTGGTCTCTTGATGCCACTTGTGAATATACATAGGAAAAGTTTTAATCAGTTCAAAATGACAAAATATATATATCTCATTGCGTAGTGATATGTTCAGTAAGATATTTAGCTGAGAAGACCAGCAACAACATAGGGAGCCTGTCCTACAACACTGTGCAAAAGAGGGAACAAACACGGTGCCATTTCTTTCCAATCTCCAACCTATATAGAAGGTGGATCTTCCAAGAACTGCTAGTATCCAGAAGAAGGTCGTAATGGAATGGGTACATTCAAGATGATTAGATGTAGAGAAATAAGCATTGCCTTCCAATCTGGGAATTCGGATTTCAGTCCAAGATCTAATCTAGGCCACCCTTTTGAGAATTAGAGAAGGGGCATCTGTGAGTGTTAGGACAGCTAGCATATCTGCATTCATCATTCTTGTATATCCATCATCTGGAATAATGTCTCACTTGGGTCAGTTAAATGAATAAATGAAGCCTGATTTCTCTTTCCAGCTACCTTTCCCTCTGTGAAATAATGACTATGATAGCTACCTCTTAAAATTCCCTGGACATACAGGGAAGGCCTCACCTGGCACATGGTAGGTACTCAACATAGAGCACTTCTCTCCCTGCACTGCCATCTCCTAGGTGGACTTAATACGACTATCCTACAAATCCCATCAGAAAGTTCAGACATGTCCATAATAAGTACTCTTCCAACACCAAATGGTTAGATCTTAAATTGCCTTCTTTTCCTTCAATGGGATTAATGGAAACAAACAAAAGGAAATAAACTATTTCAGCTGACAAAACTCAAGAACCAAAGGGTACATATGTTTCATGTTTTTCTCAACCCACAATGACTTCAAATTCAGAATCCACTAGCTCAGATATCTCATGAAGAGAATTAGACAGGAGAAAGGAATGGGAGATTTTCAAGGTCCCCCAATAAGCCTGTGGGATTCTGTGACTACAGGTGCTCTGTCTCAATGGACAGCACATTTCTGCTGGTAACTTCAAGGCCAGCCCAGGCTGAGCTGCATCTCCTTTGTATCACACAGCTCTTGCCTCTGAGGAGTGAGCCGGGAGGAAGCATGGTAAGCACACAAATAACAATATCACTTGGATGGAGACACAATGTTCAGAAACAGCAACAAAAAAGAATGTGGGAAAAATCCACCCAACAACAGGTCTGCACTGAGCATGCATTTCTTCCACACAGCCTTGACAAGATTCTAAGCTCTGCAAGTTTTTCAGGTTGCCAAACCCATGATCTTGCAAATAATCCTGGGTGGACCCAACTGCTAACTACTTAAAGTCAACTCCAAGGGGTAAACATAATCAGGAATAATGGTTTGAATGCTGATACTTGGGCTTCAGTGAGCCATACTCATTGAGCCTTATTCAATTTTGCATACAAATTAAAAGTCCATATGCAATAAAAAGGAAAGAGCAGGAGGAGAGAGAAGACAGGCTTCCTCCATCACACTAGCATGGTTCAGTCTTTCTCTGTCTTAATTGCATTGTGTCTGGGAAATCATGCTGTGTACTAAGAAGCATCCAGCTTGCAATGGCCCACTTCTGTCTTCCCCTTCTGTCTTTCACAGGCCAGGTTCACTGGCAGTGGCGAATTTCTTCTTGAGAAAATGCATTTGCTTGGACACATCTGCCCCAAAGCTGATGACATGTCCTGGATACCCATCATAGGGTCATTTCACTTTGCACTTAAAGTCTTGGTTCTATTTCCTGAGCTGACACATAAGTGACACAGACCATCCTTTCCAATGCCAAAGTACTCTGGATTCAAAAATAAACCTTAACCTCACAAGATTTATCTTCTACTTCACTTTTGGTTGTGTTTGTTCAAAAAGCAGCACTTGGATTAGCTAAATGCAATTAGGATTTGAAAATTTCCCAAAGGTCATCTATACAAATAGTTATAACGTATACGTGCTAGCCAACTTCAAAAAGTTCATGGAAATGGTATTAAAGCTATTTTGGTGCAAACAAGTTTGAAACCAATGCATAGTTTTGTTATAGCACACTTTGTCCGTGGTCTGTCTGAAGACCCCTCAAATCTGTGTGTATGTTTGTGTACATGCCATTTTTAAAATAATGTGTATTTTAAAATACTGATACATACATTATGTCATAGGATCATCCTAAGGATTGAATGAGGATGAAATGCATTATTCTCCTCAAAGTGAAAGGTTATATAATTAAATATGTAAACTTAGATCCATCTGACTTGAGTACTAGTGTCATTTCTACTTAGCCATGCAGATTTATAAGGTTCTTACCTTCGGAAAGGAGAGGAATTGATGTCCCAGAGGCATATAAAGTCAGAACAACAGAGTCAAAAGTTCCCTTGAAGGGCATTTATTCACTTTTTAGGCATTTAGTGAACTCTATTACTGGCTAGACAACAAGTAGACACGGGTACAGTGACATGAAAGATCTCACTCTGTCCGTTGTCCATTCACTGTGTCCTTATCCAACAACATTAGCACTAAGAGAAACAAGTGCTGGGTAGAAGATGACACAGGATGCTTGGCCTTGTGAAGAAGGACCGGGGCTACCCAAGACTGATGGAAGCCCAGAGACAAAGGGGATCAGGGAAGGTCCTTTGGGAAAAGCAGTTTTGGTTTTTGATGTTGTCCTCATTCACTTCATCCCATTTTATGGTTCCCAGGTCAAGTCCAAAATGCATTCCTTCAAGGCTCAATTCAGACACCGCAGACACAGCAGACACTCCGTGTACACAGGGAAACGTTACAGTGGCCCAGCTCTGAATGAGCACCCTTTTTATGCTTCAGAGGTTAGAGCCCTGCCTGCAGAAGGGTCCTCTCAAAGTTGTCTGAAGTTTGGGGCAGAGGACAGGAATTAACAAGCAGTGGGAAATCAGGCTCTTCATGATTCTTGCTGAGCCACACTGGAGCCAGAGGGAAAAGAAAATCAGTAATCTGGGGGCAGGCATTTGGCACAATGCCTGGAACACCTGCATCCCATATCAGAGGACCTGGTTGCAACACCCAGCTCCAGATCCTATCTGAACCTCTTGCTAATGCATAACCTGGAAGGCAGAAGCTGACTGCTCGAGTACTTGGGTCTCTGCCACCCATATGGAAGACCTGGATTGAGTCCCTTCTGCTGGCTTTGGCCTGGCTGGTGCACGTATTTGGGAAGTTCATCAGTGAATGGAATCTCTCTCAGTCTCTCCCGCATTGCCTTTGAAATAAATTTTTAGAAAGATGAAATCAGCAATACTGATCCTGTCTTTAAAGATTTAATATTTTTACATTATGGGTTGTTTACATTAATTTTAAGCTTTAAAAAGCATTGCACTAAAACTGCATTCATCCTGATTACTGAGCCTTTTGGTGCCTCCTTTGAGTCTGTTCTCAAGGTGAGGGCTCATGTGCTTCACTCTGATCTCTTCAGTGTGCACTGCATTCTATGAAGGTTGCCTGAGCTCAAATCTGGGCCTACCGCCCATGAGTAAGGAGAGACATCCTAAAAATGATTAAAAAAAAAAAAAAACCCTCATTCTGCCTCAGTTTCCTCATCTATAAATGGAGATTATAGCAGTACCATATCACTTAGTTGTGAGGTTTACATAAATTAAAACGTGGAAGGTGGACGGAGAGCCAACCACCTGGAAAGCACAGTGCTGAGTCATCGTGAGGCATAAAGGTAAATGTGAGCAGTCATCACCCTGAGGCCTGGCAGCTCGGCGGGCTGCACCCCACCCCCACCCCAGCAATGACTGAGACGAGCCTGGTGCACAGAGCAAAGCTCTTGCTGCAGATGGAGGAGTGGCATACTGTACCCCAGGAACAACAACAACTGTCTCCATTTCTTGTGACCACTGTCTGCTGGCTGTGTCACCCCCCATAGTGCTCAGTTTCCCAACATCCTACTGGCTCCCCCTCTTCCCTCTACCACGGATCCGTCTCAGTCTCTTGCTCCTGTGTTGCCCAAATTTGCCTCCATATTATGTAGAACACTTTGACCTATAGTTTCCACTTCCAAGCCCATCCTGAGGCCTGCTGTGCCTAGCCATGCTCATAGAGGGAAGAGGGACATGACAGAGAAAAAGGATTTCCAAGTAATGACCTAGGGCACTCCATCTATAACCATACAAGAGCATACAGGAATCAATGACCACAGCTGATGCCCAGGGATGCCATGGTAGAATGTCTCTTTGGGGCATTCGGACTTTCATCAAAGACACAGAGAATCTGCAATCCTGTTGTTGCTTTGGAATGTTATGACCTAATGTGAATGCTGGTTGGTGACCCAGAAAGTGGAGGAATTTGAGAGTGTGGAGTCACTGGAGAGGCCCTTCTAGCTCCACCCTTGACTCCTGTTCCTTGGTGGCAGCAGGAGATTATAAGCTTGCAGCAAACAGCAGAAGAGAGGCAGTGAGTCACTACTGGACAGCCACAATGGACTATTCTCTTGCTTTGAAGTGTAGGCACCGTTAGGAAAAGCACTAAGTCTGTCTAGCTCACTGTTGCACCCCAAGTTTATAGCACAGACCCTGGCACCCCTGGCACAGAGTAGCCAATAAGCAGTATTCTGTTGACTGGGTTGCATCTAGAGCAATAATGGAAACCTGAGGGAAATGTGAAGATGGGATCTCGTGACTGTGAAACCATATGCTCACCTCCCTCTGCAGCCAGCCCTGGGAGAGATGTGAAGACTCATTTGTACCTCTCAGAAGATCCATTCTGCTCCAGGTGGCAGGAAAAAGAATTAAGATCAGCAAAGAAAGCCAAGGGGCAAGGGTCACGCAACAGCCAGGATCTAGAAAATTCACATCCTGAAGTCCACTAAATTTTTAACATTGTGTCTGTTTGTCTTTACAAAGGAAAAGTCTTTTGGTGCTAGGTAGATACATTTGTTATCCATAAATGTGGATTTTGCATTTTAAATTTCCTTTAATGTCCACTGTTCTACCCACCCTTCCCAGGCATTCTACAAGAATATCAGGGCAAACAGAATCATTCCCAGTTCAGAGCTGAGACAACACAGGATTAAGGAAGTTAGATGGCTTTCTGAGATACCCAGATGTTAAAGGGTAGTGCACCACAGTGAGATCGCGTGGGTCACTGCCTTTTGCTTTCTTTCTTTTATATCCTTTCTGTTATACAGATGGCGAATCCAAGGCACAACGATTCCATCACGTACTCCTTGTATAGAAGTCTCATTGGTGGCAATACAAGGAGTCACACAGCAGCATCAGAGGACCTGATTTTTCTTCCACATATCCAAGCTCCAGGTCTTCTCCCCCCCTCATTCTTTCTTTGCTACTTCTGTCCTGGTGACCTAGTTGGTCAAGAATCATCTCTCCTCCCCAAGTGGTCCACATTTAATATGTAAATCAAATTACTGTCTACTAAAATTGTATCCATTATTCTTTCTAGTCTGAGAGAACATCCCCTCTGTATCTGTTCACTCCCACTTTGCATTTGTTCACATTCCCACTGCATTGCAGATGCTCCTTAGGGACAAATGCAATGTCTTGGTCACCTCCTTGTGTCATGTCACAGAACAATTCTGGGACATGTGTTAGGCGCATGGCAGGAGGAACAGGACACAAAAGCAGAATGCATGTGACAGCCTAAGCTGAAAGCTATAAAGAATTGCATATGTGTCAGATGCGTGTTTATTGTTACTCTCATTTATACCTTGGGCTTTTTCAAAATTGATGTACAAACTTTGTTTCTCATATGTTAGTGATAATAACTGTATTCATAAGAATGCTGAACTAATGGATGACCTATTTGAAGGATGCTTTTTTGTCCATTGTTCACTCACTTGCTTATTCAGTCAGTTAGATGAAGAGGCCTGGCGGCTGAAAGCTGTCTACAGGCAATGCTCCGGGCAGCTGAGGGATGGGCCCTTCAGTTCCACAGAGGATTCTAGACAGATCACAGCCTCCAGTGCAGTCCTGGCATCACGTTTGGACTCTGCCCAAGGATACTGGGGGGATCTGAGGGAGTAAGGATGGGAAATGAAGTTTACCTGCACACCATGAAAACCCATGTTTCTGCTGAAATCAGGGGCCTTAGTGCAGATCCAGGCTATCAGCAGCCCAGACAACAGCACCAGCTGCCTGTCTCTCTGCCCCCACAGGGTCTTCTGTTCCAATCAGCACAGCTCAGGGTAACACCTTTGCCCACCCCCACCAAGACCCCTTTCCAGCCCTCCAGCCCTTGGGGACCCACTCAGTGGCCCCTGCCATGGGCCCCCAGCTGCGATCCCAGGCTCCGTCTCCAGCTGTCTTCAGGAGGTCAACTGGTCTCTACTTAGGAGTCTGAACCATGCTTGGATGCTCAACCTCATGTTCCTACACAAATGCTCCCAGACTTCTGATGGGGCTATGTCTAAACCCATGGAAAACTGAAACTGTCATAAGTAACAGATGTGTCCAATCCACCTGAGCTTCCGAACGCCCTTGTTAGCAGCACAGCACACTGTAGCTTATTGATGGTTCACTCATGATCCAGTGCCTCCCTGGGAGCTGCAGCCGCTGCCACTGCCCAGCAGCACAAAAGAGCACCGTATTGCCTAGTGCCAGGCTGTGACTAGATCAACACATAAAGCGTGGTTTCCACTGAGTGTGTATTGCTTCCATACCACCACAAAGGTGGAAACTGAAAACTCAAACCTTCATAACTCAGGAACCATTTGTAGCTTTAAGACATTCGAGGCAGAAATCATGCATTCTCATTAAATCCTTTTCTTTTCACATGAAAAACAGCACTGTTGAGGGGTGGGCAAGCTTCCAGAGGCAGCTGCCATGAGCCACCCTTCACTGTGGCTTCACTTTCAGCTGTAACAAAAGTCTGCCTGTGAAGCTCAAGGTGTAGCTCCCAGATGAGCACTTCCTGCAGGTTTCTGGCACCTGCTTTTTATCTGCCTACAGGTAGGTTTTACGTAGATGTCTCTAGCTTTTGCTGCAAGGATAGTTCTTGGGCAGGGAATCTGAAGCAGAAGAATGAAGATGGAAGAGTAAGAACAATGGAAACAGCTCATACTAGTACAGCTCATTGTGGTCTATACCTTAAGTCTGGTGGTGTGAACTGATAAACCAGCAGCAGGTTCCCTGACTTGTGAAGATGTGGAAAGGAGGAATATTTATACAGATTCCTTAAAGCTGTACAAGAGCTAGCAAGCAAGAGGCTAGCAGTGCAGAAGCATCTTAGCTTGAAGTACTTTCCATTTCTCTATTTTTGCTTTGACAGTCTGTGCTTCTGGGGTCTCCTCAAAGAAGTCTATGCTTATGCCAATGTCTAGCAGAGTTTCCCCAAAAAATCTCTACTAATTTGTTGGTATCAGGTCATAGATCCTGTATAAGATGTAAGGTAGAGGTCTTGTTTCATATTTCTGCATGTGGAGATCCAATTTTCCAAACACCATTTGTTGAATAGACTGTCCTTTCTCTAGGGATTGATTTTAGTGCCCTTGTCAAAGATAAGTTGATTTTAGATACATGGATTGATTTCTGGGTGGTTTCTATTCTATTTCATTGGTCTACATGTCTTTTTTTTTGCTATGTGCCAGTAACCAGACTGACTTGATTATAACTGCCTTCTAGTATGTCTTGAAATCTGGTATTATGATGCCTCTGGCTTTGTTTTTGTTATTTAAGATTGCTTTTGCTATTCGGGGTCTCTTGTGTTTCCACATGAATTTTAGCATCATTTTTCTAGATATGAGAAGAATGTCATTGGTATTTTGATTGGGACCATATTGAATCTGTAAATGGCTTTGAGTAGTGTGGACATTTCAATTATATTAATTTTTCCAATCCACAAACATGGAAGATTTTTTCATTTTTTGTGTTTTCTTTCCTTCATGTTTTGTAATTTTCATTGTAGAGTTCCTTTACCTCAGTTAGATTTATTGCAAGGTATTTAAATTTTTGTAGCTCTTGTAAATGAGACTGATCTTAGAAGTTCTTTCTCAGCCATGCATTGTCTATGTATACAAAGACTATTGATTTTTGTGCATTGATTTTATATTCTGCAACTTTACCAAACTCTTATGACCTCCAATAGTCTCTAACTGGAAACTTTGGGTTCCCCTATACATAGAATTGTGTCATCTGCAAACAGGGATAATTTGACTTCTTTCTTTACAATTTTTATCCCTTGGATTTCTTTTTCTTGCCTATTGGCTCTGATTAACATTTCTAGAACTATATTGAATACTAATGGTGAAAGTTGGCATCCTTGTCTGGTTTCAAATTTTAGTGGAAATGCTCCCAAGTTTTTCCCATTCAGTTTTATGCTGGCTGTGGATTTGTCATATATTGCTCTGACTGTGTTGAAGAATGTTCCTTCTATACTCAAGTTGCTTAAAGTTTTTATCATGAAAGGATATTGCATTTTATCACATGCTTTCTCTGCATCTATTGAGATAATCATATGGTTTTTCTTCTTAAATTTGGTGCTATGATATATTTATTGACTTGCATTAGTTGATAAATCCTACTTTGCCTGGGTGGATGATCGTTCTGATGTGTTGTTGGATTTGATTAGCTAGTATTTTTTGGAGTATGTTTGTATGCTCATCAGGGATATTACTTTATAATTCTTTCTCTGTTGTATCTTTTTCTGGTTTTAGAATTAAATTGATGCTGGACTCAGGAGTTTGGAAGAATTTCTTCCCTTTCAATTGTTTTGTATAATTTGAGAAGAGCTAGAATTAGTACTTCTTTAAATGTTTTGTAGAATTTAGCAGTGAAGCCATCTGGTCCCGGGATTTTCTTTGTTGGAGGGTGGTCTATATTGCTGATTTAATCTCCATCTTGCTTATTGATCTGTTTAGATTTTCTATATGTTCATGACAATTTTGGTAGACTGTATGTGTTCAAGAATCTATCCATTTCATCTATATTTTCCAATGTACTGGCATATAGTTGTTTGTAGTAATTCCTGATGATTCTTTTTATTTCTGTGGCATCCTTTGCTACATCTCCTTTTTCATCTATCATTTTATTGATTTGGGTCTCTCCTCTCCCCACCGCTTTTTTTTGTTTAGTTGGATCAATGGTTTATCATTAAAAAAAAAAAAAAAAAAACTCTGGGGACAGTACCATGGCTCACTTGGTTAATCCTCCGCCTGAGGCGCCAGCATCCCATATGGGTGCCAGGTTCTAGTCCCAGTTGCTCCTCTTCCAGTCCAGCTCTCTGCTGTGGCCCAGGAAGGCAGTGGAGGATGGCCCAAGTGCTTGGGCTCTTGCACCTGCATGGGAGACCATGAGGCACCTGGCTCCTGGCTTCAGATCTGCATAGTTCCAGCCATAGTGGCCATTTGGGGAGTGAACCAATGGAAGGAAGATCTTTCTCTCAGTCTCTCTCTCTCTCTCACTGTCTAACTCTATCTGTCAAAAAAAAAGCTCTTAATTTCACCAATCTTTTGTATTTTTTGCTTCAATTTTGTTTATTTGTTCTTTAATTTTAATTATTTTCTTCATCCTACTATTTTTGGGTTTGGTTTACTATTTTTGGTTTGTTGTTTTTCTAGGTCCTTGATATGGATTGATAACTCATTTATTTTATGCCTTTTCAAATGCTTGATGTAGGCACTAATTGCTATAAACTTCCCTCCTAATACTGCTTTTGCTGCATCCCATACGTTTTCTTTCTTTTTAAAGATTTATTTATTTATTTGAAAGACAGAATTACAGAGAGGCAGAGGCAGAGGCAGAGAGAGAGAGAGAGAGAGAGAGAGAAGGGGGGGGTCTTCCATCCACTGTTCACTCCTCAGTGAACTCCACAGTTCAGGTCATAACGACTGGAACCGTTTTGATCCAAGCCAAGACCTTCCTCCAGGTCTCCCACATGGGGTGCAGGGGCCCAAGAACTTGGGCCATCTTCTACTGCTTTCCCAGGTCATTGCAGAGAGCTGGATTGGAAGTGGAGCAGTCGGTACTTGAAGTGGCGTCCATATGGGATGCCAGCATTGTAGGCTTTAACCTGCTCTGCCACAGCACCAGCCCCTCCCATAAGTTTCAATATGTTGTATTATCATCTTCATTCAATTCCAGGAATTTTTTTTATTTCCCTTTTGATTTCTTCTACGACACATTGTTCACTCAGGAACATGTTGTTCAGTCTCCATGTATTTGCATATTTTCTAGAGATTCTTAAGTTGTTAATTTCAAGTTTCACTTCATTGTGGTCAGAAAAGATACATGGTATGATTTCAATTATTTTTGAATTTGCTGAGAATTACTTTATGGCCTAATATATGGTCTATCCTAGGGCAAGTTCTGTGCAATCATGAAAAGAATGTATATTCTTCAACTGTGGGATGAAATGCTTTGTAGATACCAGTTAGATTCATTTGGTCGATAGTGTAAATTAGCTCTGTTGTTACTTTGTTGATTTTCTATCTAGTTTATCTGTCCTTGATGAAAGCGGTGTGCTGCAGTCCCCCATTACTATTGTACTAGAGTCTATGTCTCCTTTTTGATCCATTAACATTTGTTAGCCAGGCACTCTGACATTGGGTGTGTATACATGTAGTGCAGTCACATTTCCTGTTGAAGTAATCCTTTAATAATTACATAAGGTCCCTCTTTGTTTCTTTTAACAGTTTTTGTGTTAAAGTCTATTTTGTCGATATTAGAATCATTTTTGCTTTCCATTAGCATGAAATATCGTTTTCCATCCTTTCACTTTCAGTCTGTGTGTTTCTTTGTTGGTGATATGGGTTTCCTGTAGGCAGCAAGTGGATGAGTCTTATTTTTTAATCCATTCACCCTGTCTGTGTCATTTAATTAGAGATTTTAGGCCATTACATTCAAGGTTATTATTGATAAGTAACAATTTGGTCCTACCAGTTTTCCATAAATATTCCTATTGCTTGCTTTGGATTTCCTTTGTACTTTTACTAGATCTTATGCCTTTGCATTCTTCCATAATGTTGACTGTAATTCTGTTATTTTAAGATTTTTTTATTTATTTGAAAGTCAGAGTTACAGAGAAAGTGAAGGAGAGACAAAGAGAAAAAGAGATTTTCCATTGCTGGCTCAGTCTCCAAATGGTTGCAATGACCAGGGCTGAGCAAGCCTGAAGCTAAGAGCCAGAAGCTTCTTCCCATCATTCCCCATGGGTGCAGGGGTCCAAGCAGTTAAGCCATCCTTGGCTGCTTTCCCAGGCCATTAGCAGGGAGCTGGATTGGAAATGAAACAACTGGGATTCGAACCAGAGCCCATATGGGATGATGGAACTTCAGGCAGAGGCTTAACCAGATATGCTACAGTGCCAGCCCCAGGAAGAATCAGCTTAACATTGTGGTGTCTCTAATGTTTTGCCTGTGTGTTAACAATTTGTTTTGTGAGGTGAGATTTCTAAGGCACTCAAAGTAAGGCCACCCAATAGAAATTTCTTTGGTGGTGGAAATATTCTGGCTTTGTGCTGTCCAATATGGCATCCACTTTACCGCACAAGGATATTGAGAACTTAAAATGTGACTAGGGGCTGGTGCTGTGGCATAGCAGGTTAAGCCGCTGCCTGTGGTGCCAGCATCCCATATGGGTGCTGATTCGAGCCTTGGCTGCTCCACTTCTGATCCAGCTCCCTGCTGGTGTGCCTGGGAAAGCAATGGAGGATGGCCTGAGTCCTTGGGTCCCTGCAGCCATTGGGGAAACTCAAAGGAAGCTCCTGGCTCCTGCCTTCAGACTGGCCCAACTCCAGCCATTGCAGCCATTTGGGAAGAGAACCAGTGGATGGAAGACCTCTCTCTCTCTCTGTCTCTGCCTCTCCCTCTTTGTAGCTTTGCCTTTCAGGTAAAATAAATAAAATCTAAAATAAGAAAAAAAATTTTTTTTTAAATGTGACTAGTATGACTGGGCACATAGCCACCATACTGGAGAAACTACAAGTTCATGATCTTGTTTGTTATCTGTCCTTTCTAAGGCTTTTCTCATTTTACTGATGAAGAAACTGGGGCTCAGAGGAGGTCCTGCTGGGCTCTCACAGAGGCATCTACCATTAGCTGGTTCTGAGCAGGAGCTACAGGCAGCTCCTCCCACATGCCCACCAAGTGGCACACAAGCCTAAAGGCCAGCCAGTCACTGTCTGAACAGAGAAAGGGCTTTGCACAATGACCAAGGCCACCAACAAAGTATTTCTGCTGTGTCAGTGTACATGCATCCTGGCGAAACCATTTCCCATCACCAACAGCAGTGGAATGGCTGGGTGGAGTTCAGACCGCCTCTGTCAGGTGAAGGCAGGCCTGCACTGAACGCTGGGCTCTGCTCTGTACCAGGCAGAAATGTCTCTCACCCACCAGGTTAAGAGTCCTCTTGAAACACCTTCAATGCAACAGTTTTTGGACTTGAAAGATATCTACATGTCTGGGGTTGGCGGAAGGCATCTGTCATGGTCTACATTGTATCCTTTTAAAATTTATATACTGAAGTCCTAAGCCCCTATACCTCAGAACAGGACTATATTTGGACACAGAACTCTGCAAGGCAGTTAATTTAAAATGAGGTCATTAGATTAGCCCCTGAGCCTATATGACTGCTGACCTTATGAAAAGAAGAAACTTGGACTCAGATGAGCAGAAGGATGATCAGGTAAAGACATGGAGCAAGGCTAGCCAGCTGCAAACTGAGGAGCGGGGCCTCAAAGAGACCGTGAGCTGAGACTTCTGGCCTCCTGAACTGTGGGATAGTAGGTTTCTGCCATTTAAATCATTTAGCCTATGGCTCTTCACTATGACAGAGTAATATTGTTAACATTTTTACATGTTTATTTATTTATGTATTTATTAGAAAGACAGACATAAAAAGACATATAGACAGAGATTTCTTATCTACTGTTTCACTTCCTATATGCCCCCAACTTCCAGGGCTGGCCCAGGCAGACCTGATTACCTGAGCGGTCACGTCCTGCCTCCCCGGGTACACATTAGCAGGACGCTGGAATCAGGAGAGCTGGGTCTCAAATGCAGACATTCTGATATGGGTGAAGGGTGTCCCGACTGAACATCTTCAACACTAGGCCAAACACCTGCCTCTGCTTCCAGCATTTGATAAATCTTCCCAGATGCCTGTAGCAAGAAGCTCAGGTGGAAGAGCCCAGCTTTAATTGGCCAGGAAATGACAATCACCATACCACTAGTGTCACCAACCATGGTAACAACGAATGAATGCATTATAGCTTTCAGGCGGGCGCCGCGGCTCACTGGGCTAATCCTCTGCCTGCGGTGCCAGCAATCCGGGTTCTAGTCCTGGTTGGAGCACCGGTTCTGTCCCGGTTGCTCCCCTTCCAGTCCAGCTCTCTGCTGTGACCCAGGAAGGCAGTGGAGGATGGCCCAAGTGCTTGGGCCCTACACCCGCATAGGAGACCAGGAGGAAGCACCTGCCTCCTGGCTTCAGATCGGTGCAGCGCACCGGCCATAGTGGCCATTTGGGGGGTGAACCAATGGAAGGAAGACCTTTCTCTCTGTCTCTCTCTCTCTCTCTCACTGTCTAACTCTGCCTGTCAATAACAACAACAAAAAAGCAATATAGCTTTCAGAGAACTCACTTACAAAATATGCTGTGGGAAGGACAGAGTAGATTAGCAGGGGTCATGAAAACTCTACCTGATAACATTTTCTCTTAAAAATCAGTCCCAACCCAGCTTTTCAACCTCACAGCCAGGACACTCCACCCGCAGGCCCAGGCCCCAGACATGCTCCAGTGCATCGTGAGGGAGCTGCTCCATGCCTGGGCATGGCATGCTGGCACCCTCTCTGCTGTGCCCCGCTTCCCTCTCTCTGCCCATCACCACTTGGGTCCTTGGCTCCACAGAGTGTGTCATCTGCTTTATCTGTTTCCTGTGGCTGCCAAAACAAATTATCCCACACTGAGTGGCTTAAAACAACAGAAACACATTCTCTCACAGTTCTGAAGTCAAAATCAAGGTTGTTTGCAGGGTTTTCCTCGCTCTCCCATCCTCTAGTGATTGTTAAAAATGCTCAGCACCCCCTGGCTTGCAGCAGCACCGCTCCAATACCCACCTCCATCACTACAAGGCAGTCTACCCCCTGGTGTCTTTGCCATCACACAGCATTCTCCTCTGCAGGCACCTGTCTCTCTGTCTTTTCTCCTCTCTCAATAAAGACAAATCCCTATTGGATCAGGCCCACCCCACTCCAGGAGGAACTCAGTGTATGTCTTCACTGCATTTGCAAAGACCCTATTTCCATCTAAGTTCACATTCACAGGTACCAGGGATAAGGCCATCAACAGATCACTCTGGAGGACACAGTTCCACCTGCAACAGTGTTTGACAGACCTCCCCAGCTGCCCTTGAGCAGATGAGTGCCTCCCATCTCTGTGTCCTCATGCCTCATACACCACACACTATGACCAAAGTTCATGTTCCAGGGCAGGAGTTGGTGGCTTGCACATTTCTCTTTCTACTTGGTAAGAAAAAAGAAAAAAAAATCCAAGGACAATGCATTATGTGCCCTTGACATCTCTCTCAATATCTGATGCTGTGCAGAGCACCAAGTTTAAGGAACAAAAGAACATGGGCTTAGGAGACAGGCATTAATTTCAATCCTAACCCAATCTCCTAGGTGTGTGACTTTGGGCAAGGTATTTAACCTATAAGGTTTTCAGTCTCTTCATCTTTAAAATGGTGCAATAATCCTATTAAATCCACTTAAGCCACAAAAGGAACTTACTGGCTTATAAAACTGGGATATGCAAGAATTGATCTAAATTCAGACAGAGCTAAATGCAAGGACTTTCTTATCATCTCCAGGTCCCTCTCTTGCTCTCTCTCCTTATTCTGCCATCCTTGGTATTAGCTTTATTTTTAGATAGTCTCTTTCCATGTGAGGCAAAAACAGCCAATAGTGTATTTCATCTGGATAATGTGACATTTCCTTAAAAACTTGGTCGAAAGTGGAATTAAAAGATGAATTTATTTTGGTGCAAAACATTCAGAAATCCATGCATAGCTTTTTCACAATACGCATACTCTCTGAACTCTATAAAGGACCCTCAGGTATTATCCCAGAGGAGAGGAAATCCTTCTCTCTCTTTGGCAGAGGACACCCAAAAGCCCACTGAGAGGTCAGCGTCAGTCCGTCACTGCCTGGGGAAGCTGGGAAATCAGATTGCTCAGGGTGGAATGAGGAGAGGCAGGTCACATGACTGAGAGCCCTCGCAGTTGGGGAAGCCACAGTTCCCAGCAGGGCACTCAGAAGGGGTGACACGTATCCACTGCAGAATGCAAACACTCAGCAAGATCAGGAATCCTCATAAATCCCATGAAGTACTCAATTTCTCTCACTCATTGTTTGCCAAAACACTGAATAAAAAATAAATACTTCACCAATTAGTAAAAACAGTGTCTGTCCAGAAGCCAGAATGGAGGGAGCATCGTAGAATTGTCATGTCTTCTGAAAGGGGACTATCTATGGGGCTGTTATGTGGAACGAAGCTCTAGATTTTAGAATCAGGAGATCCAGGTGGCCCACCTGCTCCAGAACAAAGAGGCCTTCCTCTCTCTGGGGCTCAGTTTCTTCCCGGTAGACCTCCCAGAGCCACAGCACATGCTTCCGCAGTCCCTCCCTGCGAGGCTGTTCTTAGATCTTTCCCTGCTCAATGACTTTCACTCATCTGAGTGAACCTGAAGGGGAAAGTCAAGCTATTCTCCAGGAGGTCTGCAGGGGAAGGAAACATAAAAGCTTCAGAAGGCCAAGTACTGTCAGATATTTCGAAAAACCCAACTTTGATTGGGAAAGCTGGAAGCACAGAGGTGCCTCGGAGAAGCAGGAGGGCAACCAAAAGTGCTCAGAGTAATCAACGCTGAAAATGCACACTCCCAGGAAGCCCAGTAGGCAGAATCCTGTCTGCAGGGTGAGGCTCTCGCTCCTCAGATCAAATGAGGAGAGGTAGGAAGCGTGAAGCTTGAGTAGCAGGGAAATGACAGGCGAAAGCAGTAAATAGGACTAATTAACGTCAGCTTCCTTCCCTAGATGACAAAGGCCCGAGTGCACGCAGCAGGCTGGCAGCAAACAGTGGGGTCCCTGGCTCTGCCTGCTGACCCGGGGCTAACACGCGGGACACTTCCCAGTGTGACCACCCAAGTGTTTCCCTTTCTGTCTGAAGCTACCTGGGGGCCACTACTTAGGGCAAATGTACAGTATTCCTCCCTCAGCTTCTCCTCAGCACCCCCTTTCTCTTTAAAGATCTTCTCTGATGACCCAGCTGTCTCTGTCCACCTTATCTGGGCTCCGGCTTGGCCAAACACCCACCCAGAAAGAAAAAGCCTCCTAAAGAACCAGAGCAAGGGTGGCACTTGGTGTAGTAATTAAGTCGCTGCTTGGGACACCTACATCCTACTTCTGATGAAGCTCCCTGCTTCTGTGCACCTAGGAGGCAGCACATGATATGCCAAGTACTTGAGCCACTGCCACCCCTGTGGGAGACCCAGATGAAGCTCTTGGCTCCTGGCTTCAGTCTGGCCCTGTTCTGGCTGTTGCAGGTATTTGAGGAGTGAACTAGCAGACAGAGATCTCTCTCTCTCTCTCTCTCTCATTCTCTCTCCGGATCCCTGCCCTCTACTTTTCAAAGAACACACAAAAAAATTTTTAACAAAACTTTAAAATAAAAGAAAAAAAGTCTAGGAAAATGGAACTTTTAAACATAAGAGTATGATTTGCATATTTTAATTTTTAGACACTTATCAGGCATTCAAATGGAGATAGTAGGTGGTGACTACACACAAAAGCCATTTGTGCCTTCAACCACCATTTAATATTGCAAGGCAATACATGCATCTGTAACATGCATATTGAGCCTTTTATTCATATGAAAAGGCTACTGGTTCAAATAAAAAGACAGACCTCAGAAGCAGACATATTTGAACCCTTACTCCATTGTCCATTAGCTGTGTGATATCTGAAGGACAACTGGGAAAATCCTTTTGCCCATTGGAGTTTCACTGAGAAGCAGAAATAATTCCTGTGTTCAAGGTTTCTTTGAGAATGAAAGGAGATGGAAAGCATTCTAACTGCCAGATGCTAGAGTTGAACTATTTCTTGTTTCACTTTGCATGTCCCTTTCTCTCTGTCTTCATTACTTAGTGATGAAGTTGGAGTGATTTAGTACTGGATATGCAATTAAATACCACCTAAATCACTTTGTAATGTTACAAATTCTTTATTTTACTATAAGTTCCTGTCTATTGATGTATCTATCTATAGCTAGCTAGCCACATAGCTGCTGACATACTTAGCTGTGTATTTATCTATCCACCAAGTGTTCCCATATTCTTTTCAGTCGACACAATGATCAGAAAACATTTCAGCTCCGTCTCTCTGGGATCTTTCCTCTACTTCCACTGCATTTTCTTTTTCTTTACCTAAGCATCTGCAGCAGAGGCAACATCTCCTCTCCCATGTGTCTCTGGTTTCCAGGACTGTGCTTGCCCAGTGCTGCCCACCCCAGAACAGAACACAATTAAATGACTTCCTACGGAAGGCAGCTGGAGTACTTGGCCTTTATGAGAGGGGAGGTGTACCTTAGGCAGCTTGCAATTGTTTTCAATCAATATGCTCTGGCCAAGGGTCACTCTAGTGTTGCTCAGCAGCTGACCTCATCATGTTGGTCCAAAGGCTGCTAGACAGCAGCAAGAGCAAGATGGAAATGGAGAGCCAACAGGTACAGCTTCCATTCAGCAAGGACAGTGGGCCAGGAAGTGCTCATTCCCTGAAGCAAGACTGGCATTTTGCACCCTTGATATTGTGTGGCCAAAAAAGGAAATTCTTTTCTTTTCTGTAGTTTGTGTCAATACTATCACATGGCCCTTACTTATTTGTCCATGCATTTATTCACTCACTAAGCCAATGTTCATGGAGACAAATGGAAATATCACCATCAAGTCTACTACACAAATCTCCAGTGGCTACCCACTCTTGGTATAGGATCATAGCACCTTGCACAGTCCCTGGCCTCTGGCAGGCACCCCACGGTGTTATTAGTGTGGTAATGAAATAAAAGTATGTATTTATGAATGAAAGGATGGATCAATGAATAAGTGAATGAATGAACCAATGAGAATGAAGGATGCTCAGATCGTCTGGCTAGCGAAGAGGAAAGGAGGACAAAACCAACCTCCTGCACTATGTTTCTGTAATTACTTTTACTGGAGTCTCCCTTCCTAGATTTTGCAGTGATTTTGGAGAGACATTGTCTCTGGATTTGGTTCTAGATGCAGTACAGCGAGATGAAAAGGTGGAAATAACCCTGAGCTTCTAGTTAAGTTGCACAGGTTAGAATCCCAGTTCTGTGCATGGCAGTGGAGACAGCTCAGGCCAGCCCCTTGAGGTCACAAGATCTTAATATTTTGATCTGTGTGATAATGGTAAGCAGAGCCTCTCTTTGCTCATCTCACAGAATGATCACGGAGTCCCAGTGGGGATAAATGAATTTCACAGTAAGTTGTTGATCATCAAGGCAAAGTTGTTCAAAAGAAAACAGCACACTCAGGAGCAAACTGAACAAAAAACAAACCCATTTAAATTAAGAATTACAATATTTAATCAGCGTACAGAAGGCTGAGGAAATCTCATAGAAAATAATCCAAATTCCTGGAGTAGGAACATAGCGGCCATGCCTTGATCTCTGATTGAGCCTCAGTCATTCTCCACCCTGCAGGCATACCTGACTCCCCAGCCCTGCAGGTTAGTGGTGCAGGTGCACTGGTCTCAAATCCATGGGCAGACTGAGGCTGGCCAGCAGCATCAGAAGCCCTGGGATTAGGAGAAAGGATTTTTATTTTCAAAGATTGATGAAATATTTCTGAAGCTTTCAAAAAAAAAAAATGAGTACCTGGGCCTCCCTCATAGAGGCTCCAGCCCTAAGAGTCTTGAAAGAGATGGTGGTTCTCTGTGTATAAGGTTTTCCCAATGACCAGTCAAGGTAGCCTCCCTGACCCTGGCCCACTATGTTGCCTTACGCTGGTGAGTGCTAAAATTTGGAGGACGTTGCCTTGAAAACTCAGTGGGCTTGTGAAAACCAGCCTGGTGGTCTCTTTGTGGCTCCCTGAGGTTCACAGAGATGCCGCACCTTTGGTTGAGGTTTTCTAGATGTGGACATCCCTTCTCACAATCCAGGCAAAGGCAGCCCCTCCTCACCCTTGTTGTTTTTCTGCTCATTGTGTTTGTGGGCCATGTGAACATAAGGGTGCTGTGTATATAAAAACTCCACCCGCTTGACTCTCCGATTGCCAGTATGTGTTGGAAGGTGTACCTAACTCCACCCATTCCTGAAAGCCCAGCATAGGTCAGCACTAACAGGAGCCACTGCGTGCTGAGCAGCCAGCTTGTGGAGAGGCCGGCTTTGTTGTTCTCACTGAGAGGTGAGGAGACAGAGGCTAGGGCTACACACTTTGTCCCAGAGAGCTGGGCATGAAGCCCATTGTTGCCAGCTTCCAAGGTTGCATCCTTGGTTCCAATGTCAATGCTAGATGTTTTAATATCCTGGCAAGCAAAAGAGAAACAAACCCTGCCGTTTAGAAATTTAACATTAATTCAGAGAGAAAAAGGTAAATAATCTCACAAATAAATAACCTTACAAATAAATATTTGCAATCTAAGCAAGTAAGTCCAGGGATAACTGCTGAGAGGACATTGATTTCATCTGAGTTAGAATGTGTCCTTGAATGGAAATCTTAAGGACAATTGGAAAATTCAACAAAGAGCGAAGAAAAAAAAAAATAGGCAAACTTCTCATCTAAAAGACCACATGGAGAAAGACCTTGAATTTGAAAGGAGACTGGCCCTTTTGAGGAAATTAAAGGTCAGTACAGCATGAATTAGGGAGGAAGATTGGATAACCCTTTGGACACTGTCAAATAGCAACCAGACAGAGTTACAGTACACGGAAGTTCGTGCATAAGTTACACAGAAACACTGCACCTTTTTATGCACAAGACTTGAACATCTACCAATCATGGCATCCTTGAAGGGTGCTGCAGCCAATCATCCACAGATACCAAGAGACAGTGGTAGTAGGTTGGCGAAATTTACACTACAGCAGTAAATGAATATCATGGGAGTCAAGTTCTAATGCTGGTTCTGTTGGTTAAAAAAAAATGTGGCACAAAATCTCCCTCTTTTTGGGTGGTAGGGGAAACTGAAGCAGAGAGAGGTTAAACAGCTCATAGAACTGAGCTGTAGGACCAAGAACAAAGCCCAGAGGTGTTCATAACAACACACCGTGAATGGAGATGCAACCATCAGTAGATTCAACAATAGTACATGTCACCATGCATATATTCTTAGTCAAAAAAATTGTCACTTATGTGTGTGTGTTCTACACACTGTAACCAGCATCATTTGTATTGTATGATCTTTATTTTCCTGTTTTTCCTTGTACTTGCTTTCTCACTTTTCTCCTATATCCGTGTATTAATTTTATAATAGTAGTTTCTCCCAATATATACTTAGAAGTGATATTTAAAAAGAAAGGAAAGGGGAAAGGTGAGATTTCTTTCTCCAGTTGTTTTAGAAGGAAGGAAGAACTTGATGTGAATAAATTAAAGGGATTCCAAGAGAGTCAGAGGATATGAAGACAAGTGGATGCAGGTCAGTGACATAAAAAGAAGAGGGAGGGAGGAGAACACAGGAGGAAGAAGCAAAACTTGTCCATCCAAAATCCAGGTCTCTTGGTGACAAAAGAAGAAGAAAAAAAAAAAAAAGATCAGACCACTGCCTTGGAGAAATCCCCCTTTGACACATGTAGATGTGGAGATCTAAGCTCAGAGGCAGCTCCCCCAAGACCACAAGAAGCAAAGAGAGCTGCTCCTAGAGGACTGGCCACTGCAGACTGGAAAGGGTGGGGGCCCTGGGGCAGGAAGGCCTGGGCTTACCACCACCACAGTCACTTGCACAGAAAAGTCAGGGATGACTCCAAAGTCACTCTCCACGCTGGGAGTCATCCCCACACTCAGCACTTCCCTGAAGGTTAAAGTACAAGAGCAGCTAAAATCAATCTGCCTGCTCTGGGCTGAGTCACAAGCATTGGCTCCCTGTCGCAGTCCAGAGGTCTCCTTTCCCGTTGGGTTTGAACCCTCACCCCTGCAATACAACAGCCTTAAACATCTGAGTGGGAGCTTGAGTCATGATGGACAGGGGATTGGGCCAACAGGAGGAGGGGCTTGGTTAAGGAGGCACATGTCTATCTCTGTCCCTCCACCTCTGTCACCATCTCTCCCCCTCTGTCTTAGACACAGCATGTTTGCCTGCCCATGAACACACGGAGTACAATACCTGTCTGGCACTCTTCAGTTCCAAAGATACTGAATGTTCTCATGGAGTCTAAAGGGAACAGCCAATAGAAAGACAGAAACAGCACAGAAGAGCCAAGCTCAGTGTGGCAGCAGGGGAAAGATCAAACACATATTGTTGCAATAACCTCGGGTTGCAGCCCCCTGTCTTGCTGCCTCCACTCTCCTTTATATCTGGGGGTAAAAACTGTGTTCCCAATCACAGTACTAAGATGGTTTTTCTTTGTATTTCCCAGTAAACCTGATGCAATTTGTTCTTCTTGGAAACTATCATGAAAGACATCCCAGACTGCTTGGCCTCATAGTCAGTGGAGGTGAAGGAAGGAACTCTGAGCCCAGCACGGTTCCCATCAGCTGGTTTGCAGATGTTGGACTGATCACTTCCCCCTCTGCAGCCTGCTTCACAGCCACGGCACACGTAGTTATAGCCGAGTTCCCACAGCCCAGAGCTTGTTCCTCTAAACGCTAGTCATCAAAATTCTGCAGAACAGATTTGCTGTTTCCTTACCAAATAATACAGAGCACGACAAACTCTCTCTCTCTCTTGCAATTCACAATGCTTATTAATATTTTGAAAGTCTGCAGGAATTATGCTGTGTTTTCTATCCAACAGGCTAAACAAAACCACTTGACGCTAGGTCACCTCTCTTCATGATGTCTATTATTTTACATGTCCTAAGATTAGGGCCCAGCAGAACTCATCAGTGTTTACCTGTTCCAGCACCTACTGATGTCCCTCCAGCTCTCATGCTCAGGGTTCTTTAAATGATATACATTTGGGGGCCCACATTGTGGTGCAGCATGTTAAGCTGCTGCCTATGACACCAGCATCTCACATGGGTGCCCATTCAAGTTTCTGCAGTTCCATTTTCAATCCAACTCCCTGCTAATGACCCTGGAAAGACAGTGGAAGATGGCCCAAGTACTTGGGCCCATTGCACCCACATGGCAGACCTGGGTGGAGTTCCTGACTCATGGTTTTGGCCTAGCCCATCCCCAGCAATTGTTGCCATTAGGGGACTGAACCACAAGGTGGACGATTAGTCTGTTTATCTTTCTTTCTCTCCCTCTATCTTTCAAATAAATATAGATAGACAGATACATGGATAAATCTCTTTTTAAAATGATGTAAATTTAAACTACTGAGACTTAAGAGGCACCAAGGGCCATGTTCCACACTGCCAGCTGCTTTGGCCACAGAAACATTCTCACTTCACAGGGATTTATGGCTTAGGCATGCCTCACACTTCAGGTTAAGCACACACCTTGTTACCTCTAACATTTGACACATATCCTTGCCCTCATTTCTCTGCACTTCTTACCCTTTAAGTCTAGACTTTTTGTCCTTGCATGGGGTCCACAGAAGGGATTCCAGGCTGGAGCTGACCTTCTATATCAACAGTATTTTCCACCATCTGAGTTTTTCCACATTGAATTGAAATTGCTTATTAATTTGCCTCTAGGAGTTTTCAGCGGTCAGGCACAAATGTTTAAAGCATTACTTATGTACCTGATACTTTTAAGTAATTCCTAAAATTAATTTTAATTTTAGATATTGCCATTTATAATCTAATTCATTTAAATATTCTAATGTGTCTGACATCATCTACAGTATCCAATGAAGTAGAAACTGGCCCTACATCTGATTTACAGGTGAAGAACCTGAGGCTTAGAAATGTATATTGGTGCTACCTACATCCAGACCACCATGAGGTTAGGAACTGAAATTCGAACCCAGTCAGACTCCAGAACTTATACCAAAATCACCATATTATGCTTGACTAATTCAATGGTACTTCAAAATGCTCATGGAAAATGGAATTAAAAGATAATGTGCAGTTCTGTGAATATTTTGAAGATCGCTCAAGTGTGTTGAAAGAAAAGGGAGCAAAGATTTATTGAAGGAACATTTGAAAAGAGAGCTGATTCTCTGATTCTGCATTCTTTAAGTCTTGGAGCTAATGGCTCCTTAATGCTCTCCAACCCAAAAATCTACCTTAAGTCAAGGAGCTCATGAAGCCAATCAACTGAGTTAATTAAGTAAAAGGGAGGCTCATTTTCTGGAATGAGAACTGTATACAATGTAGATCATTTTGTTTGCATTTCCACAGCTTTATTGAGGTATCACTTACTGTTGTAGACTGTGTGTCTGTGTCCCCCTGAAATGCAGATGCTGAAGCCCCAGCTTAGTCCATTTGTGCTGCTATAACAGAGTGCCTGATACGTGGTAATTCATTATTAGTAGAAAGTCTAAGTTCAAAGCATTGGAGGTATGCTCTGGTGAAGGCCTGGTCTCCGCCTCCAAGATGGCACCTTGATCTCCTGTGGCAGAAGGTGGAAGGGCAAAACGGGGCTTGCTGGTTCCCTTCAGCCCTTGTAGAAGGGCACTAGTGCATGCAGGAGGACAACTGCTCCCAAAGACCACACCTCTTACTGTTGTGGTGGGGATTACGGCTCAATCCGAATTTTGAAGGAGACACAAGTATTCAAACCGTAGCAAGCCCTAATCCTCAATACGATAGTATTTTGAGGGTGCAGAAGGGCTTTGGAGGTAGTTGGATTAGGATGAGGTCTTATATGTGGCACCCCTGCGGTGGGACTGGTGAAGGGAATGGCTGTCTCACTCTCTCATCACCACGGGAGTACACAGCAAGGAAGCAGCTGTCTGTAAACCAGGAGGGGAGCCATACCACGCTTGAACCCTGACCTTAGACTTCCAAACTCCAAACTGTGAGAAATGCAGGTTGGTTGGTTGATTATGCCAGTAAGTCCATATAATCCTCCATTACATTATCCCAAGCAGACTGATATTTACATAATAAAGATCAGTGAATTATTAGTTCAAATAAATGCATTTGCTAGTAGAGATCTAGCTTGCGTTTGTACTGCCTTTACCTTCAGCAGATCAATGCAGCAATGAGTGTTTTTTTTTTTTTGTGAGCCAAATTTTTATTTGTTCATTTCTTACATTTGAAGTATTCTTCGATGATATCCTTGGCCTGAGATAGTCCCTAACCACTACACAGCTGCAACCAACCATTTTATGGGGTTTCCCTTCTTGGTCAGTTTTGCAGAGGCTCACTCATTCCTCAGGTTTCTTGTTGTCATCAACCTTAATTAGGTTGATTTATTGTTCAGCACAAAGGGACTCCACCAACTTGACATACATAGGCTCATCATGGTTCGATGCAAGCAGACAAAGATGGGCTTGTCGCTTCTTTAAGGCTTTGACAGCTTCACGGAGTCTGCATGCTAGGTTATCATGAATGAGGGCCATCTTCAGCACCTCTTGTAAAGCAGTATTAACATTCATTACACCTCCAGCAGAAATCTAGCCAAAGTGGTGGAGACACCTCTGCCTCAGTGTGAGGATCGCTGTCTGCCTTCCACTGTTTCAATCAAGGTAGAGCAAAGACCTTCTTTCTTGGTCTGGATTACAGTTAGCCATGGGCTACGATAGCCAGTCTTGCTTCTTCATGAATTGTAAACTCTTTTACGTCTTTAGATGAACCCAAGAATGAAGAGAGTAACATAATTCCAAGGAAAAAACAGAGGGTTGAAAAGCAGTTGACCCAAGTTTGCCTCCCAACATCACCTCAAGCCTCAATTTCCCACATCTGTGCAATGGGAATAATTCCTTTTACAAGCCCGTGTTCCAGGGGCCCTTTGCAATCTAGATGGCATTTACCAAATAAAGGCACAGAGAACTCAAAGGCATTTAAGTATTTTCTGCTCCCTGAAATCTTTGATGCCTAGATTTTAAGGACTCAAATTTCCAACATGAAAGCATTTTCACTCCTTGTCCCTAAGCAGTCATTGTTCCAAAACCACTTGCTTTTACATCCTAGACTGCAAGTACCAAGGCCTGTTTTGCTCGATGAAAGAGAGATTTGAGAACCATTTAACAGTGTACATTTTCTCAGCATCACAATCACGGAAATACCTGGGCTGCATGGCTCAGTGCTGATCCTCGGTGAAAATGTGCAGAGTGTTCAATTACCCTTGGAATTGTTCATCTCTTACCTGTGGAGCCCCAGCATCTAATCACAGGACAATAGGCTGCAGTTGGGAAATTTTTCACTGCATACAAAGAAAGTTCACGGAGAAGCCACGGGCCCCAGAGCCCTCGCAGAAAGTGAGTTGTCCCTCATTTTTCGGTGTATGCATCATCCATTTCTTGTCAGTTTATTCTTAACACTCCCTGGAAAGGAGAAAGTGATTATAAACCTGACATAGTTCTAGAGAATCTAAGGGTAGAAGGTATTCAAGGGCTCACATCTGAGGGTCCTAACTGGATCTGGTAGGATCCAGACACGGGTCACATTTTGGGCAACATGTATATTTATCAGAGTACTCATCGATGCAAAGGAGACCCACTGGGTCCCAAAACGGCAAAGCCTCCCTGGCACTTACCTTTCTGGGGCCGAGTTACAGACTTACTCATCCACTCCTCAACCCATAAAGATTCAATATATGCCAACTCTCTGCCTGGAACTGTGTTTGGGGCTAGGCTTCTAAGCCAAACTAGACATAGTACTTGCCTTCAAGAATCTCCCCATTTCTTGATACATTGCCACTATTCCACCCGCAACAAGATGAAAGCAACCATAGTTCTCTGAGAGTGAAGTCACTGCTCGACTCTGGGGACTGCTTGATGGGTAATTCTCGGGCACTGATGTCAACATGGTGCTAAAGTCCTGCTTTAAAGGGTAAACCAGCTGGTTCCAATGGGAGAGCCTCCCAGTAGAACAGTGCATCCCAGGATTGCAGGTGCAGTGGCTATTGCCCGAGGAGATGGTGAGAGCATACAACTTCCACGTTCAAAATCACGGCACTCATTTTCACAAGAAGTGCCCGTGAGGAGAGGGGTAGGTCTGGGAAGACGGGGTGTTCGTGCTCACTCCCTTCCTTTCTCTTAATACATGGATTCTCACTTGGCTGTGAAGACCAACGGAAGGAAAGAGGGTCAGGCTGTATGTTTCCCATGTTCCTGTGTGAAAAGAAAGCCAAGGCTGGTTACTAAGGCTCCCTCTTTCTGTGTTATTGAGAATCCATCAGAGAATATTCAGACAGAACCCCATGGGCTTTGAGCAGAGCAGGAATAAGGCTAGCACATAGCTGCCACTCTGTGGGGAGCAACTCGGACTAGACTAAGTTACTGGAATTAAGACTTATTCTATGCATCTGTTCTCCCACAATATGGCGCTGAGAAGGGAGTAAACAACTTCTACGCAGCTGCCTCTCACCAACTTGAGTGATGAGCTGCAGGAGTTGATCCTGCTCCTGATTGGAGGAGAGCAGCGTACTCGGCGTGTGGGTAGCAGAGTTGGGATTGGTGGAAGAGGACTATAAAGGAGGAGAGGGACAACATGCACCAGGAACATCCGGATAACATCTGAGCAGCTCCCGAGAGAGCCGGCCGGCGGTGTGCCGCTCCCCCGCGGAAGTGGGGAAAGTGGCAGGGGGCACCGCCCTTCCACAGAGGTGGAAGGGTCGGCAGCCAACCCGGGAAGGACCAGCAGCAAACCCGGGAAGGGCCGAGCAGACGAAAGAACAGCGCAGGGTCCTGTGTCATTCCTCCGCGAGTGGGGGAGCGACACCACTCACCACCTGTGGCTGAGGCAGGATGCTGCAGCTCCTGCAGTTTCTTCACTTGCAAAATGAAAACAAGAATGCCAGCTCCAAGGCAGGCACTGGCCTAGTAGAGGAGATGGCAGCTGGGGTGCTCATATCCCACATCAGAGTGCCTGGGTTTGAGTCTCAGCTCTGCTCTGAATTCCAGCTTCCTGGTAAAGCACACCCTGGGGGCAGCAGGTAGTTGCTCAAGTAGTTTGGTTCCTGCCACTCATGTGGGAGACCTGGGTTAGGTTCCTGGGTTCCAGCTTTGACTTGGTCCAGCTCCAGCTGTTGTGAGCATATGGGGAGAGGACCAGTAGATCGGAGCTTTCACTCTCTCTCTCTCTTTCTCTCTCTCTAAGTAAATAAATACAATTTTTGTTTTAAATAAAGAATGTTACCTCCACAAAGCAGTACATTCCTTAAAATGCCATGTGTGAATCACATGTCACACCATACACTAAACACCTTTTAGTTTGTTGTGTTTGTGTATTTCTTGAGGATCAGAGACCTACCATCAACTCATTCTTATTGCTACAATTCCTTTTTCCTTTCCCTTTTACCTTTCTTTTCTCTTCCAACAGCAACACACACACACACACACACACACACACACACACACTTTCCTGTGTTTCTAGCAGAAACTAAGTTAATTGTAATAACCAATTAGCAAGGTCATTGTCACCACAGAGTGGCCAAGGTGCTCCATGAGGTATTTTCACCCAGAACATTTCATTTCATTTCCAACAAGCTATTGACCACATCATTACACTGAAACACAGGCCCAGAGACCCCATCTGTCTCCCATTGATGCCTTTTCCGGATTTGCCAGCAGCAGTTCAAGGAGTCCAGCTGATTTAAGAACACAGAGCTCCTGAGACCAGGGTGAGTTTATTTTTCTAAGAGGTGATTACTATGCTTAACTCCAATTTAGCGTGAAAAGACTCCAGCTAGTGCCTTCAGAGAGAGTCAAGCGTTGTTAGCATGAATTACAGCACAGGGCCCGTGGGTGTTCCCTTACTGGAAGGACATGTGTCAGCCAGTGTCCACCAATGAGAGCAGCTGATGGAGGGAATGCAGAGCCACGCGTGGCTTCTCTGGGGGCAAAACCAGAGCCCGAGACCCCCGAGGACTGCTCCAAGCGAAAGGACGCTGCGGATGCTGCTGTTCTCCCTAGCCTTCTTGTAAAAACAAGTCAATTCAGGCATTCTTTAGGTGTCACATAGTTCACCCATTTCAAAGTCTACCATTCAGTGACATTTTAGCAAATTTATCAAGTAGTTTTAGAGCATTTCAATCACTCCGGTAAGATTTCTCATGCTCAGTAATAATCCCAGTTTCCCCACCCCCACCACAGTCCCAAGTATCCCCTAACCTAGTTTTTGCCTCTATAGATTTGCCTATTCTGGTCATTTCATGTAAGTGGAATCACACGAAATATAGTCTCTTGTGTCTGTCTTCTTTCACTTAACACAATGTTGTGGAGGCTGGTTGATGTTGTAGCAGGTGTAATAGTTCTTTTTTTTTTTTTTTTTTTTGCTAAATCGTGTTCCAAAGCATGAATACACTCCATTTTGTCTATCACCAGTTGAAGAACATTTAGATTGTTTTCCAATTAGGGCTCTTACAAATAATTACTGCTAAGAACATGCATGTACAACTCTTCTTATAGACAAACATTTTAGTTTCTCTTGGATAACCAAGAGAGAAATGGCTGGGTTGCATGGCGCATTCCTGTAGAACCGTTTACGGAACCCTCCACAGTCTGGATTCTGTGCTACAGGCTCATTTGCTGCTTGCTCCCCAATGCAAATGTTATTTATCTGATTTGGCCATCGAACCTGCTCCCTTCCCTCCCTAGAACCCGAGAGGAAAAGAAAAACAAAGGCTCTCCTTTCTCATCTGACTGAACTACAGGAAGAGAAGTCAAGAGTGGGAACCACAAAGCAGGCAGCCCCAGAAGCAATACAGTCCTCTTCTCCTCTTTTCTGTTCACATGGTACACAGAAAACTACCTAACAGTACAGGTACTGGAAAGTCAAACCATAAGCTTTAAGAAGTTGGCTTGACTCAAGAACCACTAGTTAAAGTCTTGATTTCTAGTATTGTGATCAAAGGTTAACTATTATCTATTTGCAATTCAATTTAGCAGAGAGTTTGTAGTATCTACCAAATGCCTGGCACAGGAAAAGATGGAAGTGGGGAAGAAACTTCAGAGGAGCCAATCGTAGCTTCACTGAGAAGAAATCCAAACCTGACAGTTACACAGCATGTTCCAGGTCATTAGGGGATTTGGGGGCTTTTCTCCCTTTTTGCCCACATCAGTTCTCATTGACAGATTTGTGGGGAGCAATCCGGACTGGACTGAGTTACTGGAATTAGGACTTATTCTATGCATCTGCTCTCCCACAATATGGCGCTGGGAGAGAAGTAAACAGCTTCCGCACAGCTGCCTCCAGTTCAACCAATAAACTGTAGGACTTGCTCCTGATTGGAGGAGAGCAGCGTACTCGGCGTGTGGGCAGCCGAGTTAGGATTGGCGGAGGAGGACTATAAAGGAGGAGAGAGACGGCATGCACCGGGAACATCTATGGGGAACATCTAAGGGAACCCGTGCAGCCCCCGAGAGAACCGGCCGGCGGTGTGCCGCTCCCCTGCGGAAGTGGGGAATGTGGCCAGGGGGAACTGCCCTTCCACGGAGGTGGAAGGGATAGTAGCCAACCCGGGAAGAACCAGCAGCAAACCCGGGGAGGGCCGAGCAGACGAAAGAACAGTGCAGGGTCCTGTGTCGTTCCTCCACGAAGACGGGGAGCGACATAATGGTGCCGTGACTCGGATAGGAAACCTAGGTCGGATAGCAAACTTAAGAGGGAAGAAACGGGAAGAACTGGGAAATTACCGGAGAGAGAGACTAGCAAACAGCCTAGGGAAAAGCCGGACGAAAAGGGTGCCGGAAGAAGCTATTGAAAGCCTAGGCATAGACTCAGATACGGACTACGGGGGGAAGCTGGGAGAAATCTCTAAGGTCGAAAGTGAAAGTGAAAGCTAGAACAAACAGACTCGGATACGGACTGTGGGGAGAGGCCAGGAGAAATGAGGGAGGAATATTGTTGGAAGAAAACTTAGGGAAACATACCGGGTAGAGAAAAGTGTTAGGGAAATTGAAGCCGCGGGGGGCAGGCCGAGGCGGATACGAAAGCCACTTTGGGGTTCTCAAGTTAGCCCGGGAATGGGGGGCGAAAAGTTGAAACCAGAAGCTGAAACGTGAGCCAGATTGGGATCCGTCTGATTAGCCCGGGGAGC
The DNA here is from genome assembly GCF_964237555.1 of Oryctolagus cuniculus. Lineage (NCBI taxonomy): Eukaryota > Metazoa > Chordata > Mammalia > Lagomorpha > Leporidae > Oryctolagus > Oryctolagus cuniculus. Next base: position 5,613,093 of record NC_091433.1, on the reverse strand, counting down.
AAAGGACGGGAAGCCAAATCATGGGGCGGAGACGTATGCTGGGTTGAATTCGCCAGGCTAGCCCGGGGAACTTAGATTGAATGCTAGTGGCGGACACGTAAGCTACGCTGTGTTACTCGCGGAAGCCGCCGCGTGCAGAGAGAGCACGGGGCGTGAATAGATAGGGAACGGGGCTGGCGCGAGGCCGTGGTGCAGACGCGAAGGGCGTGGAGACCGCGGAGCGCGCGAAGCCAAGCCGCGCAAAGCCGGGAAGCTGCGCAGATGAAAGAGGCGCGGGCTGAAGCGGCGCAGCCGGGAAGCCGCGGGGATAAGAGAAACAGAAGTTTAGAAATGGAATGAGAGCGGGAAGCTGCAGGGATAAGAGAAATAGAAGTTTAGAAATAAAATGAGAGAAATAAGAATGCTGGGAGATAGAAGTAAAATGGGAGAAATAGGAATGCCCGGAGATAGAGAAATAGAGAAATAGAAAGGCCTCCCCTCAACATGGCAACGAGAAAGTTTGGATTCGGTCTGCCTGATTAAGTGAGGCGATGAGCACGATGAGCACCTGCGGGCAGCTAGCAGCTTATGCGCCGCAGGTCACCGAAGACAGGCACGAATTAACATCAGTAAGGCTTCCCCACAATACAACAATGAGAAAGCTTGGATTCGGTCTGCCTAATTAAGGCGGTAAGCGCCAGCAAGCAGCTCGACCAGAGTATGAGCTGCAGGTCACCGAAGATAGGCACGAACCAACACTAATAAGTCTCCCCCACAATACGGCAATGAGAAGGCTTGGATTCGGTTTGCCTGATAGGTTTTGTAAGCACCTGCAGGCAGTTCTAGCAGAGCAGAGCATGCGCTGCAGGGCACCGAACACAGGCACGCATCAGCGCCTAAAAACCTCCTCACAACATGGCGAAGAGAGGACCCGGATTCGGTTTGCCTGATTGATAGGACTTGTAAGAGCCTGTGGCAACTCTAGCAAGTAGAGCAGAGTGTGTGCCGCGGGACACCGAAGACAGGCGCGTATCAACGCCAAAAAATAAAAAGAAAGGGGGATCTGTGGGGAGCAATCCAGACTGGACTGAGTTACTGGAATTAGGACTTATTCTATGCATCTGCTCTCCCACAATATGGCGCTGGGAGAGAAGTAAACATCTTCCGCACAGCTGCCTCCAGTTCAACCAATAAACTGTAGGACTTGCTCCTGATTGGAGGAGAGCAGTGTACTCGGCGTGTGGGCAGCCGAGTTAGGATTGGCGGAGGAGGACTATAAAGGAGGAGAGAGACGGCATGCACCGGGAACATCTATGGGGAACATCTAAGGGAACCCGTGCAGCCCCCGAGAGAACCGGCCGGCGGTGTGCCGCTCCCCCGCGGAAGTGGGGAAAGTGGCCAGGGGGAACCGCCCTTCCACGGAGGTGGAAGGGATAGTAGCCAACCCGGGAAGAACCAGCAGCAAACCCGGGGAGGGCCGAGCAGACGAAAGAACAGCGCAGGGTCCTGTGTCGTTCCTCCACGAAGACGGGGAGTGACAAGATTCTTCTATGGGGAAAAGAGAAAACGATAATTGAACTTGAATCTGCTCTAGGTTCATAGCTCCTCCAGCTCTAACAAACAGATTCAGGGCAGTTGAACTTGGAGGACAGCAAAACAAATGTTGACAATGTTGGTAGATTAGGGAAAGGATAAGGAGGCCCCATAATTTACATACACGTTGGTATGAGGCTTAGTCCTAAGGAATTTTGTTCCTCTCATGCTTCCAACCTTGAGAGGAGAAAAGAATGAACTTCTACTGCACATCCAAGACCCTCAGCTCATCTTCTGAGACATTGTTATTCCCACTTCAGAAATGAGAAACATGTGGCTCAAAGAGTACAACCAGTGCCACAGGCCACCAGCCCTGGAGCTAATCCTGAATGTGCTATGCACCAGCTGGATCTGGCTCCCAAGCTGAGCTCATTCACCACAGGACACTGTACATGGCAGCATTTCAAGGTGGATCAGCCAGTGGTGCTCTGGACAATGTTGGAAAATAGATAACAAATAACTCTCCGGGAGAACAAAGTCTGCATACAAACACACAGGTATATAGATACATACGTGTGTGTATAAATCTGGTATAATTTTACTGATATAAAGCATGTATAATACACAATTTACAAATAATGAAATATACAGTATTCTTTATTGGAAATTCCATGCAGCCAATTGATTCTCACCAAACGATTTCATTGATTTTTCCAGAACTCTCATATCCTTAGCAAATCTGTAGAGTGCAATTGACAAATGAGTAAAGCTAGGTCTGGCATCAATTTTTCCTCACCAATGTAAGAGAAAAAGTGTTGCCTTTACTAGAATGATAAAATGAAAGTGAAATTACATGGAAGCATGCCAGAGCTTCACCTGTTCATCAGGGATGTAAGCAAATTTCTTTGCTGAGTCGGGTAACAGTGGTGAATGTCAGAAGAATGTCTCAGTTTCTGTGCTACTCATGGTGTTGTAGATGCAGATATGACTCTTTGAAATTAAATCTGCTTTAACATTACTTCCACGATTTTCTTACGTCCAGTCCATCAACAAAAAACCCAAACCGTGACTTGTACCATGTGCCAATTCCTATGGTGTAAACAGTGCCATGAAGGCCAATGTCAGGCTACCACTGTGAAGCACAGTTGTCACCAAACTTAGACACAAATCACATCAAGACCACAGATTACAGCACAGTGTCATAAAGTAGGAAGTGATTGCCTTTACCTTTGCCTTTATTTTTAATTAATTATTTTTATTTATTTGAAAGGTAGAGTTGTGGGGGTGGATATCTTCCAACTACTGGTTCACTTCCCAAATACCTGCAACATCCAGGGTCAGGGAGGCCAAAGCCAGGAACCTGGACACAGTCCAGGTCTCCCACATGGATGGACATGAACTAAATACCTGAGCCATCACCTGTGCCCTCCCAGAGTGCTCATTAGCAGGAATGCTATATTGGAAGCAGAAGTGGGATTCAAAACCTGGCATTCTGAGAAGGGACACAGGTATCCCTAACAGCTTGACCCCACTGTATCACAGTGGTCACTCCTACCTTCGATTTTAATATAACATATTAAATTGTAATTTTATGTAATGTATCCATAATGACTATTCAACAACTGGCCTGCAAAATTCCTGAAGTCTGAATGAAGAAACCAGCTGTGCTGTGCGAGTAGGAGTTGGCTGCAGCCCAACACAGATAACCACATGGGAGCTGGCTCCACCTAGCCCCTGCTCACCTGCCTCCTCCCATGAGGACAGAGGCTGAAGTCCTTCTTTACTGACTTCCTGTTGAAAGATTTGAGGCTTCAGTTGAACACTGCCCTTTGCTAGTTGATCTTGGGAAAGGGATTTGGCCTCAGAGACTCACTTACTTATTTGCAAGTGGGGATGCCGCATCTTTAGCAGGACATCATGGTGAGAACTGATGAAGTGGCAACCGTGACAACACAGAGAATCTGCTCAGGAGCTGTGAGATTCACCTTCGCCTGCCTCATCTTCACTTCTGGTTGTCTGTGCCTGGCATGGTGCATGATGAGTTCACCAGCCCTCATTCCATCTCCCAACTTCTGTCATTACTGTGCCCAGAACTGCCAGCAACCAGGTGACCTCTCTGATTAGGAGAGTGGGTGCTCACAGGAAGTAAGAACAACAAAGTGTTCTGTGGGTTAACTCAGTTGATCCTTGAGACAGTTGTATGAAGGAAGGACTGTTAGTAATGGCTTCATATTGCAAATGGGAAAAACAAATCCCAGAGGAATCTCATAAATCTTATCCAATTAAACGTGCACACAGCTCCCATGGCTTCGTACTGCAATGCAGACTCCTGTTGGTGGGGCCTGGGTGGTGCGTGGGATTCTGCATGTCTAGCCAGCTCTTCAATGACACTCCTGGTCCAGAGACCACGTTTTGACTGGCAAGGAGCAGGACCATCCAGGCTGTAAGCCAGACACTGCCACTTACTGGATTTCAAATCCCATGTTGTTAACCCCCCTGGCATCCAAACTTCTGGAAAAGAAAGGCTACAGAGGAGGGCTCCTGGGGACCCACGGGCATCACCAATGTCTACAGAACAAGGGAAGGGAACTCAGGTCTACTTAAGGGAACCAGGTCTCACGTAAGTGAGTCTGACATACTGGGTCACCAGCATTCTCTGTAATGAGAGAATCTGCCGTTATTTGGGCCACTCATCAATCTGTGAGAGGCCATCCTAGGATAGCTAATACTCCACAAAACCCCCTCCCAACACACTCCATGCAGAGGGGAGATTGATGTGAATTTAATCGCCTTCTCCATGGAAGTTTGGACCAGGAGAGTCTCTGCTCGTTCAAGCCACCTGAGTTATATTCCAGCTGGGAGACATTAGGATCTGAAAAGGGTCAGAGATTGCTCTCCCATTCTCCAGCCAGTGTGTGGTCATTGCTGGGGGCGGAACACGGAGCTCACTTGGTCAGGCCCTGGCTCTGTTTCCTCAGGAATCCTGAGCACAGATGTGGTCCATGCTCTAGGTGGGAAAGAACATCTCCAGCAGGCCAGTAAGGCAGAGGTAAGCAGTCAGATCCACTGTGCAGACTGAAACAGGAAAAGACATGGACTATCCGGAAACTTGCTTTTGTACTGGCTTCCGGAAGAACAGACAGTAAGCAGATACTAATTCTGTGGGCATAGTCGGGAAAGATGAAGTAGGAGACCCACAGAGTCAGCTATTGTTCCTAGGATGTTATCACCTTCCCCGCTCCTACCCTAGTCCTGGCTAGCGTCATGTCCTGCTCAAATCACTGCAACAGACCCCAAAGATCTCTGTGCTTCCACTTGATCCCTTCTCAGTCAATTTTCTGTTGCTATTAATGAAATGCCTGAAATTGAGTAACATATAAAAACAAGAATAGGAATTTATTTGCTCATGGTTCTAGAAGGCTGGGAAGTCCAAGACCATGCAACTGGCACCTGGTGAGGGCCTTCTGGTTGCATGACAACATGGCAGAGGTGTCACATGGTGAGACAGAGCAAGCATGCCTGCTGGGGTCTCTCTGCCCCTCCTTATAAAGCCACCATGAGGACCCCATCATCATGACCTCATTTAAACCTAAGGACCTCCTAAAGACCCTGTCTCCAACACTGTTCATTTGTGTCCTAAGTTCCCAGTATATGACCTTTGGAAGACACATACAATCACATCCCCCAAAGATCCATTTATTGTCCAGACTGCAATCAGAGAGATCCCATGGAAACCAGACTCTATCACTGTGCTCCTCTCTCTCCAAGACCCTGACATTGCTTCACATTCATTCGCGGCCAAAGTCTAAGGGCTCTTAGTGATTACAGGGCCTCACCACACCTGCCCTAATTCCCCAAATGTTCCTGAGCCCTCTTCCTCACCCACCCCTGCACCCACTCCACTTCAGCCCTGTGGGCCTCCTGTGGGCCAACTGCTTAGCCTCACCCCTGCACTCAGCCTTTAGCTCCAGGCTCTCCCGGACCTGGATTTACATCCTGCATATACCCCAATGGGTGCCCACGGTGCCTTCCCTGTGTTTCACCTTCTCACTGAGGCTTACCTTAAACACTCCATGGGTTTCTCACACCTGCCTGCCAACCTACCCACCTCGCACTCTGATCCTCTTGTTCTGCTCTACTGTTCCTGCAGATCACCTTACCCTCTGCTAACACGACTCACATATTCTAGATGCATCCTGGTTCCGTTACTGTCAGCCTTCTCTGTTCCATGGGCAGAGGTCCTTTTCTGTCCCAGGGGATGTAGGAATCTTTATGTAATTCACTGATGTATGCCCATACTGAGATTTCTGGCCTATGCCACATACTAGGGGAAAAATATGTTAATGATTTCTAGCCTAAATATTCATTGAGGCCATGTTCTATTCTAAGCAAATTTTCTAAGCATTTGCGTGTATTATCTCATTTAATTCTCACACTTTTCTCAAAATATAGCAAATCCTAAAGAGCCCCACTATACAATGATGCACTGAAGACTCCTGGGGAGGCACCAATGAGAGTATTATACTGATTGGCTCCAACTCTGCTTTCTGCCTTTGATTATCCTTTGATAAGTGCTTTGAAGAGCAGTATCAGCAGAAATTTGATAAGATAGATCTGCCTTGGCTCCAAGGTCCTCAGTGTGGGATAGTGACTGGGTTCAAAGGACAGCATCTTAACCCTGATGTAAATCTGGTATCCTGGCCACTGCATTTCCATGAAACCCAGCATGGAGCAAGAGAAAGAAACTCTCTGAGTCACGTAGGCCTCATATCAAATCCCACTCTGACACTCACAGCTGTGCAGCACAGGAAATACTCTTTGCTTCTCTGTGCTTCCCTCTCCACATCTGTAAAGTAGAAATAAAACTTGGCCTGTGAGGTGATCAGTGTGAATAACTGAAGAAAGTGGTTGCCACATGCTAAGTAAGATATTGTGTGAGTGCTTAGTATTTTTCACTAATCAATTTGTGCATTACCCTCTATTACCCTCTGCCTTAGGGACTGACTGCAAATCTGTGCTTCTTCTTCAGGGCCATCATGTGGGGCAGACCCCATAGTAGGGCTCAGCTCTGTCACTTTACAACCATCTGTGTTGAGCCCTTCCTATGGGTGGGACCTGGTCCTAAAGCCAGAGACGTGGACAGCCAATGAATGTCATTTTTTCACCAAGGGGTGCAGGAAGGTTACCTAAAGCCCCTCAGCAATCAGCTGCTGATAAAATGGGATGAGTTGGAACAGGAATGCTTGCATCACATGCTAATCTGTGACAGTTTTCACCTTGGGAATTGTGGGAATGGAGGGGGTAATTTATGTTATTTTCCTTGATTACAAAGATTGAAGGGACAAGAACCATTCAGGTACAAAGTTCACAATGGCTGCCATCAGGGTACAGAGTGGGTGCTTTGGAGAGAGAACAGTGAGGGAGTATCAGGGACCACATTGATGGTGAGAAGACTTTGTGTCATGACTGGAAGAATGGCCATGACCATAGGCAGTAGAAACACCAGATATCAGAATGAGGACCCTGGTGTTGCAACATGGAGCACGGATTGGAGAAAGTGAGAAGTGTGGCAGGAGGAGGAGAAGTGACCTCCGGGGGTGCTGGAAATCCCAGGGGAAGAGAAGGTAGGAGCCAAGCCTAGGAGCCAGTGCACTGCTGGCCCTCCCCATTTTTCTTCTCATTTCCCTTCCCTGCCTTGATTGCCATTCTCTTCTTTGGACCTTCTGGAGTCAGAATGTGTTCAACCGGGAGAAGGAAAAAATTGATACTTTCAGGGGCCTCCTATCCACTCCTGCACTCCGGGTGTGAGGCCCCTTCTAGCATCCCCCAGACCACAGAAGAAGGCTGGTTATATTGATCCCTTTCACTTGGGCTTCTATGGGATGTGTACTCACCAGGCACAAATCAAGGTTAGCTTTCAAGGATTATTTTTAGACATGTGCATATTGGTTTTTGTTCATGTTTTCTAACACGTATCCAGAATCTTTCAGGCATGACCATCTATAAATTAAATTCCACTATGAACACATCAATAGACCTATAGAAAGGGTAATTCACTGTGGTTATTGTGTTTGCTCATTACATACATTGATGGCCTATTAGGAGTTTCATCCTCTGACAGTGAGGACAGAGAAAAGAAAAGAGAAAGCATTTGAAAAGACGAAATGCAAGCATCTCTTTGTCTTGGTTCATTTATTTCCTTTTGCTGAATCAAAACTGAAGCAAAAAGAAGAGGGAGGAGGACGGTTTTATGGTGTTTCTTGAAACCTGAACATAAAGGATTGAGGATTACTTTGTTGCTTTCTAAATTAGATTATCTTTTTTAGTCCCTTCTCAAGAAGATTAAAAAGAAAAAAGGAGCATTCATTTAAGAGGCTTAATTAGAAAACTAGTACCAGGGAAGTCAAGGCCAAATGCAGGGGACTTCAAGCACCTCACATGGAGGCTGGAAGATGCCGGAGAAACTTCCTTGCTGGCATCCCGTTAGCATGGCGAGTCATTTCACTTCCCAGGGCCTGATTTTCATCATTTGTAAAATTAACAGGTTCGAGCAGATGATATCTATTTTTCCATGCCATGCTTTGAGATTCCTTGGGGCTATAACTCCAGGAAAAGAAGGAGCTAAAATCAGACACCATCCTCCACTCTGCACCTGCAACCCACTGGCAGAGCTGTTCTATTCTAGAATAGTCTAGATCCATTTTCCACCTTGGTAAACAAGACTAGGTTATTCCTATGAGAAGGTCCTGCCTTTATCTACGGATTTTCTGATACACAAACATTTCCTTTGATACTACCCTACCCCATGTGAGAAGAATGAAGGTGGTCCTGGCAATTAGAAACTCAAATTTTGGGGGTATGATTTGCATGTAAACAATGACCGTGCAGGTGCAGGTGCCAATCCCTGAAAATCAAAGCCTGATCCATTTCAGCAGAGGACAGGGCTTCTCTCAAAGTCAGGAGAAAGTGCAGGAGGGGTGTAGCCCAGTTGAACCCCAGTGACCAGAAGAAGGCCCAGACAAGGGTCTATCTACTCACCAGGTAGAAATATGAAAGGCAGATTTCAGAGACGCATACAGAAGGAAAATCAATTCAAAGCCAGGTAGACTATCCTAAAACCAGGTGGCGGTTCCAATCAGAGGCAAGCAAGGGCAGGGAGCTGTGGAAATAAGAAAATAGAGGGAAGGAGAGCCTCTTCTTGTGGCATGTTCTCCACTCTTGGGTGCCCTTCATGAAATACAGCCCTCGATGTCTCTCTGCCCTATGTTCACCTGTGTCCCAGGCCTGCTATGGGCTGAATGTGTGTGACTCCAGCACTGATGTGGACATCATGATGGTATAAGAAGTTGAGGCCTTTGGGAAATACTTAGATCATGAAGATGGACCCTTTGTGAATGGGATCTGTTGCTTTATAAAAAGAAACACGAGAGAAAGGAGTTTTCTCTCAGCCATGAGAAGACAACCAGAAGATGGCCATGTGAAAACCGGGAAAGGACTTTGCCAGCAACTAGTCTTTTCAACAACTTGATCTTGGACTCCTCAACTTGCAGAGCTAAGGAATTGTTTATTAATCCCTCACACACTATGGTAATTTGCTGTAGCAGCCCGAATTGGCTCAAACAAGGCCTAATATAATGTCCAGCCCAGAGTAGCTACTCAACAAATGTTTGCCTTGAGGATGGCACCAGGGTTTGCTGCCCAATTTCAACTCTGTTCAGTAAAAGATTTGACTATGAGAGGACTTCCTTCTCCTTTATCCCAAGACAGAATCTTTCAGAAGCAACGGGGATGAGTGTGGGGCCTCAGGAATCACGGCTGTGGTTCACTTGGGAGAAGTAGGTATCCCTCAAGTTCCCAGAGGGAGCGGGGTACATGTGTCTAGACACATCTGTGGAAATTTTTTGGGAAAGGTGATGCCTGTGCTGTAACCAGAAGACAAAGAAACTTTGAGGACACGGAGATGGGGAAATAGGAAAAGGAAGAGAAAGAAATGGGTTCACAGGCAGAGGACACTGCACAAAGAGAATTTCAATTTGCTGCTCCCATCTAGCAAGAAGTTCAATTTTCCCAGAATGATGGTTGTAAAACAAAACTCAAGGGATGAAGAAAGAGTAGAGACAAAATTGTAGGGGCTCTGTGAGTAGACAGGCATTGCATTCGAGAAAATCACTTAGGGAGTCCTGGGAGGGGTCCAGGGAATTCAGTTGGCACAGGGCACCTGGGTTAATTGAGCCTGCTGCCCACCTCTCTTGGCACGCACACTCCCTCTTGGGGTCTGGTTTTTAGGACTTTCCCACTAGATTTTGAGGAACTTAAAAGCCAAGACTGTAATTCCCCTCTGTTTAAAGCAGAGACAGAAAAGTGCTCAGGATACATGTAATAACCATCTATAGTGAATGACACAATTAGTTCCACGCTCTGGTTTTACTGATGTAGTAATCTGGCCCCACAATGGATAAGTTGAGATGACACGATGAGTCAGTGAAACAGTTGGGTTCAAACCCAAGTCTAATAGTCATACTTCCCCTTCAGCTGGACATCCCCGAAATCAGAGTCCAGGACTGTAGCTCTAAACACAACAGGTGGGAAGCATTAGACAGGCTACAGAACCCTCTGAGCAATAAAGCTGAAGCCGCTTCAAAATTATGTGAGTCTTGTATTCAAGTTGTTTCCCTTACTTTCTGCTACAAATGTCTTTCCAGGCAGGACAGAAATAGCCTCTACACTTTGTGGACTGTGATTTCCTGGTGAGCGGGGCACAGGAAGCCACAGGATCTCATTGCCTCCTGTGGTGCCATAGCATTATCACCTGCCTCCCAGCAAATGTAGCTGCGTGCAGGACAATCAGACATTGGTTCATTGCAACAACCCAGACCCAGAGGTTAGACAATGCCCCACAGGTAACAGCACTCACTGCATCTTTACTCGCACCAGTCTCCAGTATGACCCAGGCAGGGCATGGGAGGAGCAGCCCCCAGTGGAGCAAAGGCAATCTGATAAGGGCCCTGCTGTCCTCAATGGAAGCTGGCTGAACACTTTACTCAGACCTCATAGGATCCTTCAGCACAGAAGCACTCCTGGTGCACCTGTTCCTCAGACCAGTGTAGCCAACAATGGGGCACGTGTTACCTGTGTAGTCTGTTCAGTGGAGAAACAGGCTGTAAACTGAGATATGTCTAACCAAAGCACCTCAATGCCTGAAGCCCTACGTCTCAGTTTCCTCATCTATAAAATGAGGACAACCTGCGTATCTAATTTTAGGTGTTGTAAAGATTAAATCAACTCCCTAGGCTAGCACCTGCAAAGAGTCAAGGTTTGCTGCCTAGTAAAGATGTTTCCGCTCTCCCCTCTCCATGGAGAGGCCAGTCCCACTGACTGATTTTTTTAAGATGTGTATTAATCAAGGCACACCAGATAAACAGAACCAACATGTGAGAGAGACAGAGATGGAGAGACTGAGTTTGACTTCCAGTGATTGGTTCACAAGACTGTGGGGGCTGACAACTCTGAAATCTGTAGGGCACGCTGACTGGCCAGTGAGCCAGGTGAGCGCATGGGGTGCTCTTGATTCCAGACTCCTCAGGACAACAGGCTAGAGACTCCAGCAGGCTTCCCGGGTCGCAGTCTTGTACAATTCCTGTCTTCAGGAAACTCCAGTCTTCGTTCTCAGTGGCTTCAACTGATTAGATGAGAGGCCCACACACATTTCAAAGAGTCACATGCTTGACTTAAAGCTTAATGATTTAGATGTCAAGCACCCCTGAGAAATACTTCCACAGCAACACCAGACTGGTGTCGGAGCAAACAACTGGGCACCAGAGCCTCACCAAGCTGACACACAAGTGAACCATCACACCATGAAACTGGAAGGGTAGTAAATAGGTGAATGACAGCAATTAAAATATCTCATTGTGGTCAACTCACTATTGAGCAGATTTTTCTCCAAGTTCCTGTTCAGCTCAAATTGTCAGGGCCCATTCAGTTACTATAAGGATGTGAGATCATAGGGAATCAATGGTGGGGCTTCATGAACTTGACAGAACAGACCCTATGTAAACATGTTCAAATTCAAACTTAAAAATCTGTAGGTAAAAAGGCTTTGCATGTCTCTGAGACAAGTGTCTCAGTCAAGCAGTGCGAGCACAAGGATGGCACCCGTCTCCCCACCCATGGTCCACAACCTCCCCAGCCCGCTGGGATTAGCTCAGTGACTCAAGGAGAAATCCTAACACTTAGAAGAAGCTGTGTACAAGAAAATGCAATGTAAAGGAAGCTTACATATACCACCTTTCAAGCTTAGGAACCAAACGGCATGAACAAGAATGGGTGTCAATCCCTAAGAGAGAGTATTTGTGACAACTGATGTGATGACTGTTCTAAGGGAATTAGAAGCAGTGTATCCCTTCAAAGATGTACTTACAACCTTCACATTTAAAAGCAAAGAGCTAGAGAACCAGTTTGTTCCAGTATTTGCAAGAGCCTTCTGGACTTTTCTGAGAAACTTGTGGCAATTGGCTTGACAGTTGTAGAGGTCTTTGTCATAAAACAGGCTACAGAAATATCCTAGCTGGTTTGGCTTTTAGGTTTACAAAAACCCTTCCAGATGTTGCTGAAGTGCCATCTCCGTGCAAGCCTCTCTATTGTGTATGTGTATGTCGCAGATGGACACTAAAATGTCCCCCAAGTACCCGCTCACCCTGAAACTCATGTCCCTTCCTGTGGAATCCCTCCTTTAAGCGTGAGCAAGACTTGTGACTGCTGGGTAGAAAACCAAATTGCTTATTCTCTCTCCATTCACACAGCACTCAGCACAGCCCCTCCAACACAGGTATGTAGGGGTTGTTTCTCCACATACCAAGCAATCTCTCAGCAAACACTACTTCAGCTCAGACTCTGTCTACCAGCAGAAAACATCAGATCCCACAGATTGAGCACTCAGTCTCACAAGACTACCCCCACTTCAGATGCCAGTGGCAAAACCACAGGTTGTGACATGTCCTTCTGACTGACCAACTGTCAGTTGGTGTCCCAATGACCCATTCCCTAGGCTCCATCAATCTGTACAAGTGGCTGACAGAACCCAGCTGAATGCTTTATCACACTCAATCATTTTTTACAAGGATATTATGAAAGTTACCAAAGTACAACCAGATGCAGAACTATGTAAGGCAGGGCCTGGAAGGGTGCTGAACACACAGAGAGCTCTGTCCCCTTGGAATTGGGATGCCCCACCCTGTAGACACATGGTTATGTTCTTGTTCACGAATCTGGAAGATCTCTGATCTCCTTTACCTTGATTTTTATGGGGACTTAGTTATGCAGATAAGAGTCATCACATCACAGGCCACTGGTAATCATCTCAATCTTCAGCCCCTCTTCCCTCCTCAGAGGTAACTGGACTGTGAGTTCCAACTCTAATCACATGGCCATGGGTTCCCCTGGCAATAAGCCCCCATCTTCTGGGAATCAGTGGACTTTCTAAACCTCACTACATTAACATAAACCCACGTGTGCTTGAAACGTACATGTCATGAAAAAACAAAGATAATGTCTTTTACCTTGATCACTCTAGAGCTGTCCGAGCTGTTTCAGGAATCAAGGGCAAAAGAACAAATATTTTAACCAAACATACTCCTGTTACTCTAATCACTTAGGAAATTACAAAGATTACAAGAGCTGTGAGCCAGGACTGCAGACAAAATCCAAAATACACATTTTGTGATTATCACACTGCTTCTAAACAGTATGATACAGCAAGAGTGATGGGATGTCATTGTAACTCTCCTCTTGGCCTCTTGGTCTGCGTGTTTCGATGAAACAAGCCACCATGTCAGGAAAGCCCATGTGGCAGGGAACAGAGAGCCACCTCCAGCCAACATCCCATAAGGAAATGAGATCTTTAGTCTAACAGATCATCAGAAACTGAATCCTGTCAACATTCGCATGTGCACAGAAGCAGATCACCCCCTGGTTGAGCTTGCAGAGAAGAACCCAGTCCTAGGTGACACGTCACAGCCTCAGAAGTGACCAGTGCAGAGGATCTGGCCAAGCTGTGCCTGGATTCCCGATTCACAAAACTGTGAGATAATAAATGTATGTTGTTTAAGCTGTTAAGTGTGCGATAATTCTGTTACACAGCAATAGATAACTAATAGAGGATGGTATTTTCAAAGGAAACAAAAGGCAATGTAGCCTCTCTAAAGATGCTGAAATAGCAGTGTGCTCTTGTCCTTTGGTGGGCACAGTGACAGAAACTAAGGGAAGAGAACTGATAACAGGTTAATTTGTAAGTTGTATAAAAGCACATCAAAAAGCTCATGGAAAAATGAAATTCAAAGATAAGTTTGGTTTGGTGCAAACTTTTTTTGAAATGTATGGTTTTTTTTTTTCATATTATTTCCTGTAAACTAACTTTTTGAAGAACACTTGTATAAGGGAGAAAAAAAAATCTCATGGATTTATAAGAGAGAAGAAAATGCCACAGGCTTTATAAGAGAGTGGAAAGTCTCATGGGATGCATAAAGTAGAAAGACATCACATGAATGTACAAGTGAGAACTAATTGTAATGCTAGAACAAAGCAAGAGTGGCCAATGGTAAAATGGAGGCCATGGCTCTTGCAGGACTGCACTAGATAATTCAATATCACATTGGCTAGGCTGGACTCCAGTGGAGACCCAGAAAATTCTGTAGAAAAGTTGGTACTGCCTTGTCACCCTTCCTAGATTGACCTCTGCTGTGGGTGAAGGGCTGGGCTGCTAATAGGGTTTATTTCTGTCAGAGACTAGGGCACAACAGATGGATGTTATTAAGCATGAAAGGAAACAGTATGCCATTTTTTCAGAAGTACTGTAAGGCTCTATAGTCAACCTGATGACATAGGGAAGACAGTAAGTGATGGTGTCAACAGTTGAACGTTTATAGCAAGGGCAAATATCTTACACTTGAAATTGGGGTGACAAAAATGGCGTGACCAAGGGATCACATCACATGGAGAAACATGTCTTACTCTCAGACTATGTGCCATGTAGAAGTTCACTGAAGCATTCAAAGCTATTCACCAGTCACTGGAAGAAACTGTTGGAGTTAACAGCAATGACACAACTTCTAAAGCTTATGTGCCATTAGATTAAATGAAAAAACTAAACTTCTTGCTATCAGGGTGTGTTGGAATACAATTCACAATTTACTTGGAGAAATGCTGGACAATTAACTGACTACCAATTAGGTAGTCACTGCACTTACAGAAAGTCAATCCTCATAAAATGAGCAGCCAGTGCACTCAAGCCCTGAAGAAGTAGTACTGGGAGGAAGGCTAAAATGATTGAATAACTTAATGTTATTCTAGTTTAAGGCCCATGTTGGCTGCAGGTTTTTTATGTTTCTCAGTCTCAAGTTAAGGTGTATTTCATGATGGTATCCTCTGCCATATGAAATAATAAACACATGTAGTTGTTTACCAAACAAATAAACCAGAAAGCAAAAAAGAGACAACTCCATGGTCAAGCATGCAGATTAGGTAATATCTGGTTTGTAACTGAGGAATTCACACATTTTACCTGGTTGTCACACTGTATCAACCACCCTTCTTGGTGCCAGCAATTGTCCATCGCAGATGTCCCTTAGAAATGCTCAGCAAGAATTGGGCCCTGCATAATAAATATGAGCACTAACACACAATCCCTACCTGAGGAAGTCACCATAACTCTTCTCTTCCACATGTGTGAAATGGGAATGGTTAAACAAATTAAGTAACCTTAATTTTGTTGTTAGGACTGGATTCAAATCCAGATCAGGTCCAAGCGTATGTGTCCACATGACACTCCCTTCTGTAGAGACCAGCACATCCCTGCTTGTCCACTCCCAGGGAACACCTGTTCTCAGGATGATCCCTGCCTTTTGTGCCCCCCTTCCTCCCTCTTTCTGCTGTCTCCCATTCTTTTCTAAGCAAGAATAAGATATAAAAAAGTGAAAAATAGAATCAAGTTCTATCTGGACTTTGGGTTTTCAAATTAACTAAAGAGTCAGAATCCAACTGACCTTGCTCTGGACTCTATGAGTCTCCATCCTGGTCTCCCTCTTAGCTTTCTTTGGTCACTGTCTTACTTTCACAAAGTTATCCCTTGTGGAGTAGCCCACATCCACTGACTGTTTCACCTGGTGGTACAAAGGCTCAGCCCTCCCACGTCAACTCGAGACACCTTTGAAGGGCCATCATTCCCCATGGAGGCTGCCGAGGCCTTTACTGAGACTGTATCACAGGCCATCTTCACCTTCCGCTCAATTCTGCTCCCTTCTCTCACCACAGGAGTAGGGCTCAGGCACACTCCCAAATACGCTTCCAGCACAAGCATCTCCCTTTCAGAGCCTTTAATCTTAGAAGCCCAACCTGTAGAAGTTCCCAAGGCAGTGGAGCATGATTTAAACACAAGACAAAGAATCCAATGGTGTTTGAGACAGAATAAGATCAGCCCCAAAGGCTAGCTGTGAGAATCAGGTGTGGAATGTCAAACAATGACCAACAACTTGTGACTCTTATGTAATTTCTTAGCTATTCTGATTATCATTCTAATTGTAGTATTATGTGTTATTATTGTTCATGATCCTGGAGTAGAAAATCTAGCTGCACAAGTCCTTAAAAGAGAATTATGGTTTAACAGTAACTTGTGTGATTTCTCAGCAACTTGCAAGCTCACTCTGAGTGTACAGAATGATCTTATGGAAAAATCTGAACTTGAGTTGAAAGTCCATTGAAAGAAGTGTAGTTCACAACAGCAGATATGGTAGCCATTTCTGTGCAGCTCAGGCTACACCTGCCATATTGGGTGTAGCTGGATGTACCCAAAGTAAAGGTGAGAAATTAGAGGGGAATGACAAGGATGAATTGGAGAAGACAAACTTAATTCTCAGAATAGGCTGCCCCTTCTTACTCTTCAACCCCCAATTCATCTCATCCTTCAACCCCTCACCAGGTATCCCCACCTCATGGAGGCCTTTCTTGACTATGGCTTTACTTAAAGATTTGGAAAGCTTCTTCCTCATTTTTCCTTCAGGAATATAGGTTTTACTTTATCCTTGCATCTTTGCATCGTTCAGGTGAGATGTGGGTCCGTTTCTTTTCTTTTTTTTTTTTTTTTCCTTTCGGGAGAGGTTAGATATTCAGTGTATTAGTTTATCAGGTTTACTGGAATAAATGGGTACAAATTGGATGACTTAAAACAAATTAATTGTCTCACAGTTCTGGGTCCCAGAAATCCAAAATCACAAAGTGTTGACTAGACCCTGCTCCCTCTGAACAATCTAGGAAAAAAATCCTTCCTTGCCTATCCAAGCTTATGGAAGCATAACTCTAAACTCTGCCTTTGTCTTCACATAAGTTATCACATAGCCTTCTCTCTCACGTTTTCTTCTTTAGGACAGCACTTGTCACTTGACTTAGTACCAATCTTAACCCAGAATGGAATAAGATCATATGCACAGTCTGTGGCTAGACATACATTTTGGTACACACCATTCAACTCATAATAGTAGGTACATACTGAGTCAACTACACTGACCTAGCTTCTGTTAAATCTGCCTGAACAAACAATGAGGGTGTGCAGAACACAATGTCAGAAGGGAAATAAGGAAGGGATGGAGTAAGAAAATACGTGAAGGGGGACAGATAGGTCTTACTGACTGATGACGCAGCAGTGGGGTACAGAAGGGGATACATCAAAGATGGCCACAAAGCATGGCCCTGAAGTCCTTGGAGGAGTCAGGAAGAAAACCTGGAGCAAGTCTGGTGATGTGCTCTGCTTCGGCAGAATGTGAGGGGATTGCAAGAAGTTATTGACTGGCTCAGGGACTCTCTATGCCTCAGTTTCCCTCCAAGCTTATGGCACTTCTGGCTTTTCTGGCATGTTCTGAGTTTTCTGGTCAATAAATTATCCTGTGTTGCTTCCCTGGAGTATACATTATCACAGGATAATAGAACAGCAGTTTAAAGATGTTGATTTGATTTGATTTATTTTACTACACAGCTGGGATGGGCTGAGTGGATGGCAGGAAGGGCAGCTGCTCCCAAATAGTTGAGGCCTTTTAAAGTGATGCACATATACTTGCAAGACTAGAGGAAATAGTTCTATAGCTGCCCCCATGCGCAAGGGCTCACTAAGGACCAATTCAAGGCAGAGAGATCTAGCAGGGAGGAAGCCTGGTTATGCCCTTTCTCTTTGTATGTGTTTTGGAAGCAAACAGATTTTAATTACAAATGACCCAAATAAAGAACACACTGTAGGGGGGCTGGCACTGTGGCATAGCAGGTAAAGCCGCCGCCTGCAGTGCCAGAATCCCAGATGGGCACCAGTTCAAATCCTGGCTGCTCCACTTCTGATCCAGCTCTCTGCTATGGCCTGGGAAAGTAGTAGAAGATGGCCCAAATCCTTGGGCCTCTGCACTCACATGGGAGACTTGGAAGAAGCTCCTGGCTCCTGGCTTCAGATTGGCACAGCTCTGGCTGTTGCAGCCAATTGGGGAGTGAACCAGCAGATGGAAGACCTCTCTCTCTCTCTCTCTCTCTCTCTCTCTCTATATATATATATATATATATATATATATATATATATAACTCTGACTTTCAAATAAACAACTAAAACTTAAAAAAAAAGAATACACTGTAGGAGTAAGAGCCTTTCCCATTCTCCATTTGCCCTGCCCCACTCTCCATTTCTTTGGGTTCCTTGGCCACTTACAGCCACCTGCTCCTAAGCAGCAGGCAATCTCCTTCGTCTCCCTCTCAGCACAGCTGACACACACTGGGCAGAAACTGCCAACCTCATGTGTCACACTGGCTTTGCTACCCCCAACAAATCCAGTCCCCTGGATCATCTCCTCATCTGTGGCATGAACTAAGAAGAATATCTTTCCATTTATTCCTGTGGGTTGTTGTGAAAATGATACAGAAAGAGAGTCTGAGTTCAACTCTCTTCTTAAAATTTTTTGAAAATGCCCAGGCTGATAATCTAGAAGGGTCAGAGAGGGCATGCAGGCTGTTGGGTCCTTGATGCCTCTAGGAAGAGGCTGAGGAGAGGTACAGAATGCTCCCCATGCTCCTAAAATCAGATGGGTCTACGCCATTTGGCTGAGCGTCGTTACAGGGCTGTCAGAGAACAGAGTGATGCCCATAACCCAGAGGTGTGAGGGACTTGAGGACCTCCTTCTCAGGGCGGGGACAGAGCTGAATCCCCAGGTATCACAGAGACCTGAAGGACTCCACGCAATACATGGATCACTACTGTGTGGGCAACCAGACTAGCAAGCCATTTATCTGCAAGTTCTCTGTGCATCTATGTATGGTCTCCTAACACTTCCCGAGAGTGTGCTGGGCTCAGTTCTCCCATGTGCGGAAGAGAAGATCCAGGAAATTTCCCATTAGAAGCAGCGTGTGTGCACACAGGTGCTCCACGGCATTGTGGTGAGGCAGGAGCATGTGCTGGATCTTGGCCTGTCTCCCCAGCTCCACTGGAAGCTTCATGAGGCAGCTAATATCTTCTTTCATGACTGCCCAGCACACTGCCTGAGAGAGAATAATTATCTGTTGAGTCAATGAATGAATGGATTCATGAGCACAAGAGAGGTGTGCAGTAGAGAAGAACTCATAAAGAAGTAATATTTGAACTTGACCTTGAAGAAAGGAAAATATTTTCCAGATCCAGAGGAGACAAAAAGAATAATCTGATCAATGATATGGAAGCATAAAAGATAAAAAGTATGTCCCAGAGGTCAGAGTGTGGGAGGCCTGATAGAACACGGTAGGAAATAAAAGATTCAACAAGAAAAATGGTATTCAAGGCCGCTGGGGTGGCATCTCGGCTATTGTAGCTGAGTTTGCAGAATTAGTGAAGATTTTCTCTTTTACTAATATTTTTATTTTAATTTATACATGATAATTATAAATATTTATGTGGAACATGGTGATAATTCAATACTTTTATACAATGTGTAATGATGGAATCAGGATAATTAACATTCATGTCTTTTTAAGTATTCACATTATTTTGTGTTAAGAACCTTTAAATTCCCAGTCATATTAAGTAGAACAGACAAAAAAAAACTACTAAGACGGATAATGTATTAAGTTGTTCATTAACAGTCAGGGCTATGCTGATCAAGTCACCGTTTCCCATAGTGTCCATTTCACTTCAACAGGTTTCCTTTTTGGTGTTCAGTCAGTTGTCACCGATCAGGGAGAACATATGGTACACAGTTATTCTTAAGTGTTGAAAATTAACTGAAATGTGATCCCTGTTAAACATAAGAGTGGGAATAAGAGAGGGAAGAGATGTATAATTTGGGACATGCTCAAGCTGACTTGCCCCAAATGGTAGTTAGAAACATACCAGGGGATTCCAATTCAATCCCATCAAGGTGGCATGTACCAATGCCATCTCACTATTCCAAGTGATCAATTTCAGTTCACAATTGATCATAATGAAAGGACTAAGAGTCAAAGGGAGCACATAAACAAGTCTAGTACCTGCTAACACTAACCGATAGAATAAATAAAGGGGAGAGTGATCCAACATGGGAAGTGAGATACTCAGCAGACTCATAGAATGGCAGATGTCCTAAATAGCACTCTGGCCTCAGAATCAGCCCTAAAGGCATTCGGATCTGGCTGAAAAGCCCATGAGAGTATTTCAGGCATGGAAAGCCAAGACACTCTGGCAAAAGATCTCTGTGAGTGAGATCCCAGTGGAAAGAACAGGTCTTCAAAGAAGGAGGTACCTTTCTCTGAAGGGAGGAGAGAACCTCCACTTTGACTATGACCTTGTCTAAACAAGATAAGAATCGGAGAACTCAGAGGGCTTCCATAGCCTTGGAAACTCATGACTGGAGCATAGGGAGATTACTGATGCCATAGACAGGAGTGTCAATTGGTAAAGTCAACAACAGGAGTCACTGTGCACTTACTCCTCATGTAGGATCTCTGTCCTTAATGTGCTGTGCATTGAGATTTAATGCTATAATGAGTACTCAAACAATATATTTCACTTTGTGTTTCTATGGGGGTGCAAACTGTTGAAATCTTTACTTAATGCATACTAAATTGATCCTCTGTAAAAAAAAAAAAAGAAATTATCAACTCCCAACTTGACTCTCACTGGGATTAAACATGACAATAGGTCTGATCTGATTTCATCATCATTTAAAAAAATCATCTATTATTTTTCACTTTATGTTTCTGTGTGGGAGCAAACTGTTGAAATCCTTACTTAATGTATACTAAGCTGATCTTCTGTATATTAAGATAATCGAAAATGAATCTTGATGTGAATGGAAGGGGAGAGGGAGTGGGAAAGGGGAGGGTTGTGGGTGGGAGGGACGGTATGGGGGGGGAAGCCATTGTAATCCATAAATCGTACTTTGGAAATTTATATTCATTAAATAAAAGTTAAAAAAAATTTTCAAAAAAAAAGAACCTTTAAATTCCCATGTCCTAGTTTCTTATAAAATATATAATGAATTGTTATAAATTTTAGTCACCTCACCGAGCTACAGAGCACTAGGCTTATTCCTCCTATCTAACTCTAATTTAGTCCCCATTATCTAACCACACACCCACGCAAACATACACACCCACTTCTGGCCTGCAGTGACCACTATTCTTACCCTCTGATTCCATGAAACCAACTTTTCAGCATCCACGGTTGAGTGAGAACACACTGCACTATCTTTCTGGTGGGAATGTGACTTAAGAATTTTCTGTCAATTAGACATGTTGTTCTACTGCAGTTGGGTTGATGGATTGGAGCCCAGGAGGCTGGGATAGCAGTCAGTGGTGGAAGCCAGCAGCCTGGCCAGAGATTCAGAAAGGGGAAGACTGAGAATAGGCTACAGGGTAAAGGAGAGTCGGGTGGAGAGACGTTTCTGGGACCTGATTGTTAGGATCTGGGAACAAATTTGAAAGATGGCAACGCAGGAGGTGAAAAAATAGGAATGCCTAAGGGGAGTACCCAGCAGAGGGTTTGGAAACCACATGAGCCATGGAGCCTCTCCCCAGGCAGATGGCCGCACTCTTGCGGGAGGACAACCAGTTAGAAAGGCTGAGAGAGAAGGTGTATGTTTGAGTCCAGAACTTAGAAGTCAGGGTACAGATACAAATTTATGAGTCAAACTTTACCCTGACAGAACAATGAAATTGTGAAACATGGGAAATAACATGATCATCAAGTCATTTTGAAATAAATAATGGAAAAGATGAAAACAGGTAATGAAGTCATAAAAGAACACCATCTTTCTACATGGTCAATTTGTACAATGACAAAATACATGCAGATGACTTGTGGATTCTTTATTTACCACACTGTGTTCTACAGGGCACACATGAAATCCCAGTCAAGTCATCACGAAGCCTTGCTTGGAAGCCCTCTGTTGCATGTGCAATCATGTGTGTCCACAGAGGCCACGTGGGCCAGGAACAGACCCAGGCCCTGGGGCACAAACCTACAAACCAAGCCCTGCCCTCACAGAGATGGTTGTTTACTTGTCATGTCAGACAGGAATATCAACTGCAAGTTTAAAAAGAAATAAGGGGTGGGTATTTGGCACCGTGGGTAAAATGCCACTTGAGATGACCACCGTCTCATATTGCAGTACCTGAGTTTGTGTCCTGCTTCCACATCTGATTCTAACTTCCTGCTAATGCACTACCACCCAAATAGGAGACCCAGTGAATTCCTGGCTTCTGGCTTTGGCCTGGCCCAGCCCCAGCTGCTGCAGGCATTTGAGGAGTAAATCAGAGAAAGGAAGATCTCCCTGTGTCTATCTTGGTCTCTCTGCCTTTGAAAAAAAATGTTTAAGAGAGAGGAGTAAAGTTGAAATTCAGACAAGGAACCAGCCACTCTAGGAGCTCAAAAGCAGGTTCTCTATGGAAGCAACACTTGAGCTTTGTTCAGAAGCATGAGTTATGGACAGTGAGATGAAGAAAGACGATGGGCATCTGAGAAAGAGGGCACAGACCTTCCAGAGCTGGTAGAAAGGGGAAGGCAGTAGACACAGTTCCAGGACAAGGGGGAGGCACCGCTGGCCCAAGTGGAGAGAACGCAAAAGACAAGGAGGCAGCTGTCATGGAGGATCCGCAGAGGAAAACAGCACCAGGAAATGTGTGGGAGCTCATGAAATGCCCACAAAACAAGTACCTGAAACCTGGCTAATTAAATGAAATAAGGATGCATAACAGTGATGTTTCTTGATAATGAATGAAGAAGATAAATTTTAACAAATTAACTCAATTTAAATTACTTTAATCTCTTCATAGAAAATACCTTAGCAGAGTGACTGAATTGTGTGGAAGTTCAATAAATATTACTGGAATTGTAGTTGCTGTCACTAAATACTCTTGACTCCTTCATTGGATGCTGCTTGCTATATTTTTGACAAATTCAGCACACATCGGAAAGCATCCGGAACATTGCACAGTTCACAATCACTGTCTTCTAAATATCTTAAGAGCTCCCCCCCCCCCTCAACAATGTGGCTAAAGTTTAATGTAGAGGAGTGGAAGCTGGTGGAGCTTAAGTAAGGGACCAAGGTCAATGCCCGTGTGGGAGAGGTACCCCATGTCCTTCTCTGCCCCATGACATCATCCCTGTAAAATATAGCTCTTCCCTTTAAAAAAAATTAAGTAATTGGGCTGGTACCCCAGCTCACTAGGCTAATCCTCCACCTGCGGCACCGGCACCCCAGGTTCTAGTCCCGGTTGGGGCGCCGGTTCTGTCCTGGTTGCTCCTCTTCCAGTCCAGCTTTCTGCTGTGGCCCGAGAAGGCAGTGGAGGATGGCCCAGGTCCTTGGGCCCTGCACTCTCATGGGAGACCAGGAGGAAGCACCTGGCTCCTGGCTTCGGATCAGCGCAGTGGGCTGGCCACAAGGTGCCAGCCATAGTGGCCACTTTGGGGTGAACCAACGGAAAAAGGAAGACCTTTCTCTCTGTCTTTCTCTCTCTCTCACAGTCTAACTCTGCCCGTCAAAAAAAAAAAAAAAGTAAGTAATTGAATTACTTTAAATGCAGATTTTTTTTAAACCCCAATGGAAATGCAAAGAGAGATTCAGACTTACGTGTGAGGCATTAATTACTTAAATCTGACTGGGTGCTTCTTTCTATGAATGAATGCACTTAATTAATTTTTTCCCTAGCTTCTTGCTATTTCCCAGATATAATCTATTTTCTTTCATCCCAGGGGCAACAGAAGGACAACAAAAGAAGGATCCGCTGATCTGAAATTCCAGAACTTCGCTCTGCCGATAAACAGGTCTGCAGATTTACTTGTTTATTAACACAAGAGGGGAAATGTTGGTTGTATGGCAAACTGATGGCCACATGCACACAGAAGCTATCGTGCGCTGGAGTCGCGCCACTGGTAGTGACCTCAGATGCTATACAGAGACAGAGGTGCAGGAGCAGGGGCTTGATGCAGGTTGAACCCCCAGCAGGTGCAGGGATACAGCCCTAGGCTGAGAGGCCCCTCCTCCACAGCCCTGCTGGTGAGCCCCCCCCCCCTCCTTTAAGACCTTCCAGCCAAGTCTCTAACCTGACAGAGAGCCACACAGAGGGAGGGTTCAGTGCCCTGCCAGTGAACAATTTGAAGGTTGCATGATGGATCAGGCCACAAGTCCACTCAATGGCTCACAAGCAGCCGAGAGAGAGCCGGGGGCTTCTATCATTCCCTTCCTTTATGCTTCAATTGAGAAAAGCACTTACAGCATCAAGACTCGAAAGGGCTACTGAACATGCAGGGACAGACGACAGAGCTTTGCCCTCGGAGGCTCACAGACCAGTGGAAAAGCTCAGATGCAAGTGCCACTTCAGTGAACAAGGGAGCAAACTGGAAGTCAAGTCCATCTCTGCTCTGCTCAGTGGACTACACTAAGCAACAACCTGTCCTTGTGGGGTGCTGCTGCTCCCAGCAGGGGCCGCTGGACATGCCTCCTGGGTGGGGGAGGCACTCTTCCTGGGGAGGCTGTGGTCTGAGGGTCTCCATAATCACACAATCCTCATATCCCAATTTAGTTCAACTCAAGCCAGCCTACCAAACATCCTTCAGTCCCTACTACGTGCCAGCTACGATACGCAGTCTTGAATTCAAGATGTGCTCAAAAAAATTACTCTCTGTAATGCTCATGCAACTGAATTCATGAGGTATTTTTCAAAACCACTTTAAGCAAAGGAAAATTTGTGACTGCTTTCAGACTTCTTTAATGTTTACATTAAGTGCATTTGAATAACGCATTTTAAGTCTGTTTTTCTTATTTCTTGACAATAGCAAAGATGGGAGATGGAAGGGCTAGAAGCTTTCCCTCAAATGTAGAGGACTGCAGCAATTACATACATCAAAGTAATATTTACAGTTACATGGGGGGGGGAGAGGGGAGAGCACTGCTTTTTTCTCAAGCAAATTATTTCAGGATGTGTCATAGCACGCTCAGGATATATTAAAAAGAGCAACAGACGATGTTTCGGCAGCCTGTTCCAAACCATTTATAAACCCAAGCTTCAAAAAAAAATTCCATATACATACAAATCTCTGTACCACTGCATATTTTATAATGGAAGTATTATACGAATATAAATTAGTATCTGAGATATGTAAATCAAAGCAAATGTCTGAAAAATACATATTGAGTCTATCTTGTTTTAAAAACCATTAAAACACATGTATTCATTCCCCATAGAAATTACAACGGCCAGCATTCGATGGCAAGGGTGAGGGGAAGTCACTGACAGGCAGGCTGTGATGCAAAGCTGGTCCTCTGGGTCTGGGTTTGAATTCAGAAGGTCTCTTTCCATTCCAGCATCTGGTGACTTTTAGAAACTGCATGTGAAATCTCATGTCCATCCCAGAATTGCTTGGAACTATAGTTTCAGAATAAAGGGAGGATCTCCGTGGGCATCACATTTCCTCAATAAATAGCAAAGGTTAATAGTCTGAGCACTCACTATGTGCTAGGTTTACAGGCCAGGGAGGTGAACAAAGTCTCCCAAGGCTAAATAGCTACTCATGGTAGATAAATGCAGACATAATGATCACTGCTAGTACTGAACACAACCCTGGCCACTCCACGCCACTGCACTCACACTGTTGCATGCTGGGAGGCAGGGGGAGCCAACCCTCCTGAGAAACATAAAAGGTTTGCCCAGCCACCTTCAAGCTCAACTATCCATCAACCTGCTTGTAGCATACAAATAAAAGGCTGGGGCCCCACCCAGACATATGGCCAGGAGGTCCTCCATGAACAAAACAGGTCACAACCAGTATTCATTATCCATGATCCATATGCAATATTGGGAAGAATGTGTCTGAGAATCTCCCATGGGAGTTGTCCTACTAAATAAATCCCTAATCTTCTATTTTGCACTGTTTCCTCGTGTGTATAGGAACAGGCCACCTGATGTTCTCCAGTTGAGTCCAATGTCAAATCCATAAGGGAGCTCCTGGTACGCACCCAGCACAATGAAGGGAGCTTTGGCATTCAGTCTTCACCGTAATGCCAGAAATAGGTTATTATTACTCCATGCACAGGTCATGGAAAACAGTCTGAGGGAGTTTCCATGCTTGGGTCCCTGGCACAGAGCTGGTAAGTGGCAATGTAGGATTTGAATTCAGCCTAATTTCAAACCAGTGCCATTTCTGTCTCCTAAATGATCCAGGCTTTCTATTTATCAGCATGCCTTAACCCATTTTCTATTGTGAGTAACACAATACCACATTCCAGTTCAAGGTCAAAGACTCAATCTAGTCATGGCCTTCTTGCTGACAGATCCCTGTGTCATGGTGCAGAGTATCACATGGCAAAAAATAGTGGGCAGGAGAGAAACCTAGCCCCAAAGGCTTCTCTAGCAGGCCTACTCTCAAGCTAAGCCACTGATGCACCCAAGCATGAATGCTTCAGATCAATCTATTTGTGAGGGTAGAGGCTTTATAACCTCCAAAAGGTCCCAATTCCTGGTTTCTCATAAAGGGGATTAAATTTCAGCCTACGTTTTGGAGGGGACAAACCACTCTCAAACCATGGCAGTGTATGCATGTATAACTATGTACATATGTGCATGTGTGTACACATGCATGCATGTGCATGTGTGTGCTTGTGCATATATGTGTGCTTGTGTGTATATGCATTTGTGTATGTGAGTGGCACATTCTCTCTTTTTAAAACATTAATTCATGTATTTGAATATCAGAGTTACAGAGAAAGAGAGAGAGATCTTCCATCCACTGGTTTACTCCCCAGATGGCTGCAACAGTTGGGGCTGGGCCAGGGCAAAGCCAGGAGCCAGGACTTTCATTTGGGTCTCTCATGTAGGTGGTAGGGGCCCAAGCACTTGGGCCATCTTCTGTTGCTTTTTTCCAGGGAATTAGAGGGTAAAGGGATTGGAAGTAGAGCTGTCAGGACACAAACTGGTGCCCATATGGGATTTCAGAGTCACAGCCGATGGCTTTACCCACTACACCACAATGCCAGCCCCAAGCAATTTCTATTTTTATGAGTTACTAACCTGCTTGTGTCAAGATTTCTCTCATGAGAGAGGGCAGGTGCCTTACACCCCTGAAAGACACATACACATGTATGATGAGAGCAAAGTCTCATAGTGCCAGTTCTTAGGGCTGGGCCTAGGACCAGCATCATCAGCAACTCCTTCCCAGTGATCCTGATGCTTGCTGATACTTGAGAATCATAGCTAGAAGCCTTATTACCAAGAGTGCAAGCTTCAGAGTTGGAGTAAGAGGCCTAGCACTCCAGTCCTGCTCTGCCCTTGCCCACTAAGTAGTAAGATGACAGAAGAAACAAGGTGTGTGTGAGAGAGAGAGGAGGGCATGGCAGGCAGGGAATGCTGAGTGCAAGAGTTGCTCTCCCTGGGGAGATGGCCAGCCCCTTAAATGGTTAACCTCCCCAAGGTCACTATGTGGAGCCAGAGAAAACCACAAATGGACAAGACACAGCCCCACCATCAGGATACTCAGTATATGGAGGGGGTGGGACAGTGGATGCGGAAACAAAAAGATACATCTAGCAGATCATAAAGCAATGAGCTATGTGTCAAGACAGGACACACACAAGCTCTCTAGGAACACCAGGGACACAGGATCCAGGAAGGAAGGGCTGGCCAAGCCCACTATTGAGGGAGTGGCAGAGTCAAGGTTCCATTCGGTGTCTTCCTTTGCCACGGGCAGGTCCCCTGTCTCTACCCGGTCACTGACAGCACTGGCCCTAGCAGTGTCCTTCACACTTTCCACGCTCAGATCCTTCCAGTGCATGACCTCATTGACTATGGATTTTTTTTTTTTTTCCTCTGCCGCTAGCACCTGCAGCAATAGTTCATTCCATGGAGACAAACTGCAGGTGGCTGTAATTTCTCAAGGCCCAGGAGAGCCAAGTCCTCACCTAGGAGAGACTGGAGCCCTCTTCTATTACATACACTAGGAGGCCCCCTACTGGGCCTCAGGAGCCAGGCAAGCCCAGGAACTGTGGCCACTGCTGCCCATCTGCTCTTCTGACTTCTCTGTTTGTGCCCCATCTGTTGCCAACTTTCATGTGACTCTGTAACATTGAGACAACACAGAGACTCACATTTGCTCGCTCTGCCCACCTCACTGTGTGGAAGGTGGAGTGTTAAAGATCTCAACAGTGAAGAGATATATACCAAGTCCAAGGTTCTTTCACAGAGGATGGATGAATACAGTACGGAGTCCGGACAGCAATTCCCAGGGTCGTCCACAGGGGACACACACCTACTCACTGCTCAATGAATTTTGCAGAAAGGTGCGGAGGACAAAGGGGGAAAAAAGCTAAGACCCACTAGGATTTTATGGTGTTATTAATACACTAGGTTGCTGCTGCTATATCCAGAGCCTCACACAGTGCCTGCCATGTGCTAGGTACTTAGCAGGTAACAAAGTGAGCAGGTGGGAGATGGAT
Source organism: Oryctolagus cuniculus (assembly GCF_964237555.1). NCBI lineage: Eukaryota > Metazoa > Chordata > Mammalia > Lagomorpha > Leporidae > Oryctolagus > Oryctolagus cuniculus. Next base: position 5,584,627 of record NC_091433.1, on the reverse strand, counting down.
AGAGGGAAGATGACAGAGAGAAGACAGAGACCAAGTGGGGAAGGCCAGACAGAGGTGGGGGGATTTGGGGCTTTGGTGTTGTTCTCGGCAGAGGCCCTTCCTAGCTAGCCCAGGCATGGCAGCTCAGCCTGCCACTCTTACTTGTCTGCTGTAGATCTCATCACAATGTCAATATTTTTTTGTTTTCATTTTTTAAATATTGTCCGGAGACATCAATAGCTTATGTGAAAGACTGTAGATTACAAAGACAACTTTCTGGGATTGAAAAGGTAAGGTCTAGTTAACAAAAGGAAAAGTAATAAATCTAAATATTAAATTAATAATTAGATGCCACCTTCCAGCTTTCCCAAGTCTGTTATTAGAGCTAGAAGTGTCACGGGAGTGCAGAGTGGGGAGGGGTCCAGATGGGCCAGGCAGGGCAGGCTCCAGAGGAGGCGGGAGCCAAGCGTCTCAGGAGGATAAGCTTACAACAGTTCTGAGAGGTAGCAAACACATCCGGGTTTTTCCCCAGTGTCCTGTCAAGGAGTTGCATGTCCCAGATATTTTTTATAAAAATAAAATAGATAATAGGAAGATTCTGGAAGCTAACCATGGACGTCTTTGACATAATGAACCTATTTATTCACTGATCAAATATGAGCCTTGACTTGATTGCTACCAGGGGGTGAATTTCACCTGTTCAAAGTCAAGTGGGGCTAGGAGATGCTCTCTGATCTCCAGTCCATAATGGAACAAGGGACCTAGTCCAGTGGGCACTTAGGTGGTACTGTATAGGCATGTGGAGCAGGTCACTGCTATGTGCTGGGCATTATTGGCCTTGCTGGACTAGGACACACTTGTACACACTGTACACACTTGCTGTACAGACCCAGTATTCATTGACAATGTGTCTTGGAACCATACCCCTTCTCTAGCTTTCCTGTGCATGTGTAGGTAGTGTTCATTCACTCACCATCCACCCATTCTGCTCATGCAACAGCACATTTGTGTGTATGGACCACACTCCAGGCACTGTATTGGCATCAAGTTTCCCTTTAAGGAGCTGGGAGTCCAGTCCAAGAGGTCAAGTTGCCTTCTGTCCCAGTGAAGTGAGTTATATTGGACAGTGGCAGAGGCATGCCCAGGTGGTGAGCAGAGGGCTTTGGTAACCACGAGGGAAGAAAGGAATATACTCCCTATGTGGCCATCACTCCCTGGGCCAATATAAACCCCAGTTCTTCCCTCTCCAATTAGCCCCACATGCTCCTGCATCACCTTTCTGACACACAGCTCTAAGCATCTTGTGCCCACCTGCCTTGCAAGACTCCACACGGCCTGCTACTTTATCTCTCAGGTTCCCTCCTCCTGAGCACACTATGCAAGTCCAGACCTTAGCCTCATAGCTCCCTGATGCCAACCCTCTACCTCTAAGGGGTGGAGAGGAAGGAAGGTACACCTGGCCACCAGACAGGCTGGTGGGACACCCATACCAAAGACTTCCCAGGGGATTCTTCACACTCAATCCATCTGAAAAGTGCTAGTAATTATAATTTGGTTCTAGTGATCTATAATAGCCTCCAAATTGATATAATGATGCAATCTACCATGAACTGCAAAATCATTGCTGCAAAGAGCTCAGTTCCCAATGCAGGGCAGGCATTCAGATAGAGGGAAGAAGGCATGAACTAAGTCCCTTTAGATCCCTGCTTCATTTCTGTCCAGATCGTATTAAAAGTGAGTTTAGTAACTATAAGAAGAATCAGTTGTCTTTCAAAAGCTAGAGAATTTTATTCAGGAGTAAACATTTAACTTCAGGGCAGAACTTAAAATGAGAAGTGGAGCTGAGTCGGTGAATGCCGGGGGTTTCAGGAAGGGAGAAGATCATTTCCCAAGGGTGTGCCACCGACTTCTGGCCAGTCAGTGCTTGGGGAGACCCCGAGGGGACCTCCACACTACACTCGAGGGGGCAGTGAGTTATTAGTCTCCAGGCAAGGAGCTTGACCCTGGAGACAGGACCAGTCCTGTCTCTATGGGACCGGAACAACACACAACCAAACACGGTCCCTATGGATAAGGATGATGTGAGCACAACTCACTGCCTCACCAGATCCAGCCCTGCCAGGCAGCAGGACAGGGGAGTTGGGGACAGGACATGAGTTTACTTCCATTTCCTTCAAAATTTAAGAATTATTCAATTATTAAATGATTTAAGAGTGTTAAAAGTTAAAATAACTCAGAATTTAAAATCTGTAATGAGCCTTATTGAAGCCCACACACCTTGGAAGGTCCGCCTTGTTCATCTCTTATCTTCTGAATGGTGACACCTTTCATACACACTGGAAACAGACAATTAGGAAAATCTGCTGTGTTCAGGCCCAGATATGGAAGGGACAAGCGGAGGAGGGGAGCAGAAAGTGGCTGCCAAACCACCGTGGCCCACCCCTCGTGGTTGTGTCCTTGATGCTGCTGACAAAAGGCAGCCAGGGCATCCTTGTCATCCCCTGGTAAGAGGCAGCGTACAAGCTCCCAGCCTTGCTGGGCACACGGAGAGCCCATCAAATCTCCATGAGGTTTGCAAGCAGCCTCGTGCATTCATCACCCCGAGCTGTCAGGCTGCAAAGAGTGTGAACAGGAGTCTCTTCAGATCGCTTGTCAGCGCCTGGTGTCAAGGCAATGTCCGCACTCCAGCCAGACAAAACTGTGGCATCTGGGACACTCTGGAGGCTGCCTCCAGCCCTCTCCTCTCCCTCCCCGCTTCGTTTCCCAGGCTCCCAGGCTCCTAGCCGGGGCTCAGCTGGAATAACAACATCGTTCCCTGTTTTGTTGGTGCTTCCTCTGCTAATTCACTTGGCTTGCGCTGACGCACGGAGTGCCCTGGGGTGCATAATCCCGCAGGATATGACCTATGAATGAGCACCATCACTCCAGGGCCCCGCAGAGAGGCAGAGCAGACCGCATCAGCCACTTTCAGACAGCCTTGGCAATGGGGAGGAAGCTCCCGATGCCCAGAACAATGCAGTCTACCTTGCTGCTGCCACCTTCCTAACAACCAGGGACTTAGAGCCCGACAAATGCTGGCTCTGCTGACCCTTGCAAAGCTGCTCTGGGGGAGCTGTTGACTCTCCTAAGCTTTGGTTGCATCTGCAAAGTGGAGCTAGACATGCACAACACACATGCATTGCTGCCTTATGACAAAATGTCCAAAATGCCCTCTTCTAGCTCTTTTGAAATGCATCTTTATGGATGTGTTTACCCTACAGTGCCCTGTAACAGCAGAACTTAACTCCTCCTGTATAATGGCAGCTTGTGCCCATTGTCAGTCTCTCCCATGCCCCCACTGCTAACTCTACCAGATCTATGGTTTTATCTTATACCCCATAAATTTGCACAATTATTATATGTCCATTAAAAATAAAAGAGACAAGCATTTACCCTGGCAGCTAAGCAGGTAAGCCTAGTCCCACATTGGAGTAGCCAGTTTCAATTCCCAACTACAGCCCCCCTCCAGCTTTCTGCTAACAGGCATGTGGGAAGGCAGCAAGTGAGGGCTCAAATATTTGGGTCCCGACCATTCATGTAGGAGATCGGATTGAGTTTCCAACTCCCAGCTTTGGTCCTGACCCAAGCCTGGTTGGTGCAGGAATCTGTGGAGTGAACCTTTTGAACGGGAAATTCTTCTCTATCTATGTCTCTTTTAGTATCTCTACCTCCCAAATAAATAAATAAAAATAAAAATTAATACATAAATAAAAGGATAAAAGAAACACTTGCCTCAAAACTCATCAGTTGTACACATTAACTACATATAGCTTTCTAATATGTCAGAACAAATAAATAGAATTTTGAACCTGAAAAAGAAATTTAAAAAATAAATGTAAATGAATTGAACTGACCAGTATTTTTAAAAAATGCCTACCATTCAGAGTACAGCCTAGCTCAGTGCCTAGACAGGTGCTCAAAAACATGTTTCCATTCTGTTTCCCTCTTCTTAGATGACAAAAGACCTCACTTTTGCCTCCAGAAGCCTGAGCAGCTCTAGTCCCTGGTTCTCCCACTTACAAAACTCAGGAATTGGCCAATATTATCCTAAACATACTTTCTAGTATCCATGGCCTTTGATTCTAAAGTCCAGGTGAGGCCAGAAGAAGGTCAGATACTAAAATAATCCTCATCGCTCCTTCTAAAGTCCTGGGCAGTTTGCCTTGTATTGAAAACCCCCAGGGGTCAGGTCTCACAGGTTGGCTCTGTTGGACTTGCTGTCTCCTGTAAATGGGATGGTTTTCCTCACTTCTATTTTTTTTAAAGATTTTATTTATTTACTTGACAGGCAGAGTTAGACAGTGAGAGAGAAAGAGAGGAAGGTCTTCCTTCCATTGGTTCACCCCCCAGATGGCCTACTGTGGAGCTGTGGAGCCTACTGAGGCCTTCCTCAGAGCTCAGGATCTCAGGGAAGAGGCTGTCTGTGCAAAGTGTCAGGAGAGTGAGCAGGCCCCAGATAAATGCCTTGCTCCTCCTGGCTGATTTACTGTTAATTTCTGCAGAATCTCAGGCAACTTGAAAGGATACCAACTGCTTCCCCAGAGGCTCTGAGGGCACAGCTGCACCTGCCTCTGGTGCATGACTGGCCACGTCCTCCAAGACCTGGGTAGGGAACACAGCAAGGCTTGGGGGACCACTCTTTGTGGCTTTGTGGAATGAGCAAGTTGTTGATCCCTCCAAATGACCTGTTTCCTCTTCTGTAAACTTGGGGTTCTCAACCTGGTCATTTTGAGAATTAAAATAGGGAAGAGAAGGCAACAAGGCAGGCTGTTGGTCCCCTGGTTACCAATACCTCACTGCTCCACTATTGTGTACCAGTCCCAGCCATCAAATCAGCCTCATAAATATTTACACCTGGTGTGTGTTGCGATGCGCGATTAATTGCACCTGTGACGCACTAGGAGCACCTCAGAGGAAAGTTGTCATGTAAGGGCTGGCGGTGATTAGAGGCACAAACAAGCTGGCTCACGGAAGCAGCCTCCTTTGGATCCTTGCCCAAAATCTAAGGAAAAGGTCCCTCCAACAGCCCACTTTCCAAGGGTGAACACAGAGGCTATGCAAACACCTTGCTAGAAAATGGACAAAGATGTGTACAGATAGAAGAAATGCAAGTGGCCCAAAACTGTCTGAAAAAATAATAATCTTTCAGTCTCAGCAATCATCAAGAAAGAGAAATGGATAAAATAAGGAGTCAATTGCCAAGTGATCTTAAAGAATGAGTTCCATGGTGGGAGATACGGTGAGACAGTCACTGCAAATTCTATGGATAATGATAGAAATGAATATGAATTGGCACCAAAAAGCGACTAAAATTAGGCAACAAGGGGCCTACAAGGTCTATTCTATTTGGCCACTCTGTTGCACTTGATAAAGTCCCTTCATGGAAATATTCTGAGAGACTAAAAATACAAGCAACAGAATTTATAATTGTCAAAAATACCTCAATACTACCTCCAAAACATCACATAATCAGTCAATATCTAAAGATATAAAATGTATTTAGGATCTTATGCTCTTAGGAAACATTTAATGTATATTTGTCTCAATGTTTGTGTACATCTTCATGATATGCCTATGTTTCTGAAAATCACCAAAATTGGATGTGTGATGTTGACTTCTATGTGTTTCTGCATGCCCTTCCCTATTTTCTTTCTAAAGATACCATAAACTGAAGTCTACAGCAATGCAAACAGAGAAATGGCATAGGCTACTGGTGAGTGCCCACTCCTCTGAGCAGCTGACACTCACTCTGGCTGTCTTTTCTTGTCCTAGGTCATCGCCTCACCTGCCTCACCTCAGTGGTATCCCAGGTGAGTCACTGAAGCTGTGGGAAAACCTGCACAGATCTTCTGGGCTGTTCTCTACATTCGTTTCTGATTTTCCTCTAATGAAACTACTGACCTATTCAAAACGGCATCAGCTGCTCCCAACCGCACCTCAAGTTACTGCTGCGGCACCGTTGGTGTGTGACGTGCACAAGCTTTGGAAGCTAGAGAGTGGGAATCTTGGCTTTCTGGGTATTAGCTGTGCACCCTTGGAGGAAGCACAGATCTCTCTGAGCCTGGGTTCCTTTATCTGAGGAATGGACGTAAGTGTCCTAAGTGCCAGTGTTGTGGCTACTAGTTAATGTTTGTTCAACTAAACTCTATATAATGAGATCCCACAAAATATTAAGGTGAGTGGTTCAGCAACTACGTTCTGTGCTTGTCTTGTATCTCAGAGCCAATTTCGTAGTACTAGGCAGTTAATAGGAGCCCAGCAAAGTTTGAATAAAAGTTATACTCTTCATTTTGGCAGGCAGAGAGAGTTCCAGAGAACATCCCTAGAAAGCTGATTTCTGGACATAATGACTGAAATGTGACAGAAAAAATGAGAATAGTTCAGAAAAAGTATGCAAAGTAAGTGATCGAGTGGTACAGAGTGACACAGTCAGCAAATGAATCTGAGTTTATTATAGAACACGTTGGAGCACACAACCAGCTCTCAGCAGGTGCACAGCACTGAGCAGAATGGGGCAGATCACTCATAACCAGCTCTCAGCAGGTGCACAGCACTGAGCAATTTGGGGCAGATCCTGGGGTGTGAGTTTATGCAGGGCCTGAGCACCTAGCTAGTCTCTCACAGAAATGATTTTATGAAACTTCCCAGACAGATCTAACTATGGCTGTGCTGACTCAAGAGGGGTGCATTCTAATTGTTCTCAAGTCTTTGAGCTCAGATATACCACCCCCTTCCATGAGCCTATCCCCTGGAGGGAGCTGTAGGAAACCATGCCTGGAATGAAGTTGCTTATCTGCTGTGGTGGCTGATGCCTTAGGAAAACACGTGGGTAACACAGCAGCCAGCTGTGCAACCCTCCCCCTTCTATCTTGCTTCCCACCGCAGTGAAGACAGAGAAAGCTAATAGGTGGGGGTTCCATTTCCTGAACAACATTCTAGAAACACAAGCAGGAGAAAAAAATAAATCAAAACCCCCCAAAAAGCCAACCGAGATTAAGCTGCCTGGGCCTGCCCATACCCACGTGCATCTATACCCTGCCAAAAATACTTAGCAGCAAATCACGACCGCCCCGCCTGTGCGTACTTATGAACCACGGCAAAGCCTGTTAAAATAGAACAGACCTGCCATAATCAAGGATGCGCATGGGGATTTGCATAAAAGGATGCACATCACAGGATATTTATAACATTCCTAGATACGTCAAGTTGTCTGCGGCTTTTTTGCCATGGGATTAATTGAAAATATGATGGGGCATACATGGGGGGAAATACTCTGTAGCCACTGAAAATGATAATGTGAAGCACCTTCATCAGCCTGCATATGTTGATGGTGTGTTTTATGATTAAAAAAAAGTGAGCAAGAAAACAGTGAATATATTGGGATCCTATACCGGGGGACTTCAAAACATTCATGGAAAAATGGAATTAATAGAAAATACACATCTTCCATAAACTTCTTGAAGTTTCCTTATATACAGAAACTATACATTTATATATATATATATATATATATATATAGTGTGTGTGTGTGTGTGCCCATGCAAATGAGTCAGTGATTTCACTAAAGTCAAAGTTTCACAGTGGCTGTCTTGGCATTGTGGCACTGTAATGATTTTTATTTTTTTCGTTAGGCATTGCTGTGCCTAATAATTTTTCAACAGTAGCATATACTCGTATTTTTCTATACTAAAAAAAATCTACTAAAAAATAAATTCTTAAAAAAAGAAACACTCCAGGCCTGAAGATACATTCTGTATTCAAACTTGCACAATCTGTCAATGTCAATACCTTCTCACAGGCATATATGGAAACAGCAGTGCTGTGCTTTTCCATAAAATAAACTCACTCAGGAGTTCTCCTGCCACCAAATAGTGAAACTGGAGAAGGGAGCCCTATTTAGAAAGTGGGTCCTTCTGTCTTAAATCACCATAACAATAGAAACCCTGACAAAGATAGATGTTGACTGATTCTATTAAACAGGAAAAAATTTCCTTTTGTCACAGAATATTTGATTTTTTTTGTTGTTTCCTAAGTAAAGCCATGTTGAAGGTTGATGATTTTTCTCACTTTGGAAAGAAAAATTAGTATTTTAAGAATAAAAGGAGAGGCGAGTACAGAATATGTGAGTATCCACTGTCCCCTGCTGGCCATTTATAGACATGTCAACATCGTATTAATTCAGCAGAAGCCAGGCTCAGATGAGTTCTCCCCAAGATGCTGGGAATATCGGTGACCACAAACAAATCGGAAAAAGAGAGTTGACTTGCTGGGACAAGGTGCTCATGCAGTTCTTGTAAACAAAGCCACAGTTTCAAATAACCCCAAGATCTGTAACCACAAAGACTGACAACTGTCCTCAAATTCAGTGTGTAACGAATCACAATTAAAAATACACAAAAAGGCCGGCGCCGCGGCTCACTAGGCTAATCCTCCGCCTAGCGGCGCCGGCACACCGGGTTCTAGTCCCGGTCGGGGCGCCGGATTCTGTCCCGGTTGCCCCTCTTCCAGGCCAGCCCTCTGCTGTGGCCTGGGAGTGCAGTGGAGGATGGCCCAGGTGCTTGGGCCCTGCACCCCATGGGAGACCAGGAAAAGCACCTGGCTCCTGGCTCCTGCCATCGGATCAGCGCGGTGCGCCGGCCACATCGCGCTGGCCGCGGCGGCCATTGGAGGGTGAACCAACGGCAAAAGGAAGACCTTTCTCTCTGTCTCTCTCTCTCTCACTGTCCACTCTGCCTGTCAAAAAAAAAAAAAAATACACAAAAAATACGGAAATTCACACATCATTTTTCATGATATGCATTTTCATGAACTTTTTAAAGATCTTCCATATATATGGATTTCAACTTTTTTGGCTCCATAATAAACTTGTCTTTAAATTCCATTCACCAGGAACCTCATATTCTGAAGCCTACACCAGGGTTTATACTTTGGTTGGTCTATAGTAAGCCCAAGAAATTCTTAACTTTAACAAGATAAATTCAATTCAGGTAGTTCTAGGATTTTTTTTTTTTTTTTTAAGAATCACTGTCTGATGCTAAATTAAGGGGAAGGAGGATGGGGAACTGTCAATTCTAGACTACAAACATTTCATGTGAATTTCTGAGAAGCACCCAAAAAATGGAATGAGAGGCAGCTGCCTCACCTATCACCAGTCACTCTTCCAACCCCTTCATTCACTCAACCAATCTGTGGTAAGCTGGTAATATGACAAAAATGACAACCAGCTCTGGGCACAGGGTTTTTAAAAAAGAAAAGTGGAAGAGGACATGGAAATGGAAAGGTGCTAGGGACCAGGGAAGGACTGGCCAGGCTGCAGTTTCAATGCTGTGCTTTGCAGGAGAGAGAGGAAGAGAATGTGTGAGGACTAATCAGTGAGAACAGTAAGCCTGTTCTCCAAGTCTCCAAAACACCGTTCCTGTGCAGCAATTCAGTGAGTTTTGACTATTTGTGACTTGAAGCCATCAGCTCATAATCTTCCTATCAGGGGACTGATGTCCAGCAAATCTTTCTCTCTGGGTGGGTAGCTGGATAGACAGACATAGAAAGATAGAATAGAGATGGGCGCTGGGTTCTAGTCCCGGCTGCTCTTCTTCTAGTCCAGCTCTCTGATGTGGCCCGGGAAGGCAGTGGAGGATGGCCCAAGTGCTTGGGTGCCTGCACCTGCGTGGGAGACCAGGAGAAGCACCCTGGCTTCAGATCGGCACAGCACCAGCCGTAGCAGCCATTTGGGGGGTGAACCAATGGAAGGAAGACCTTTCCCTCTCTCTCTCTCTCTCTCTCTCACTGTCTAACTCTGCCTGTCAAATAAAAAAAAAAGAAAGAAAGATAATAGAATACACACACACATGGTCTTCATGCAATGTGTATATTATGAAAAATTATACCTGGGTTTCAATTCTTTGCACCAAAATCAATGTACCTTTTAATTTATTTTTGAAATACCCTCCAGTATTCTACATATAACATAGAATATAATGTAGGTATTTCTGTCTCTATTTCTCCCTCCTTCCCTTCCTCTCTCTTCCCTTCATTCTCCCCAATTATAAGCTGACTAGACATCAGACTCCTTTCCTCAGACAGCACACAAAGGAATGTAAGAAAGCTCAGCTCTCCTTTCTATTCAGACATGGTTGATGCCAAACCAAAGATGTCCCAAAGTTTGGAACCTGCCAGGGTAGAGGGTGTGAACAATCCTGGTCCCATCAACCTGAGATGAAAGTCTATCCACAAACACCTTGTAGGTCCTAGAAGATAAAAGCTGAACAAGGCAGTCCAGTGCCCAGGAAAGAGCCCAAGGCTCTCTATCTAGAGCCCAGAAGTTAAATTCTGGTTCTCTTACAACGCCAGCATGCTCCAGTACCTGGCCATGATGGAAAGGATAGAAAGTAAATGTCCTGGTTTGGGTCAGGTGATTTATAACTTGTCTGGTTCTGCTATAGAGTGCTGATTCATTACACTCACTGTACAGATAAGGCAGACTGAGGCCAAGAGACGTTAGTGTGGAAGGAAGTCAGTGGAGCGGAACTGAAACCCATAACAACTCACTTGCGGGGGCAGTGTGACAAACACTCCTGGCCTCTCTTCTTTCATCTTTAAACGAAGGGTCACCCAGACAGTGACCACTGAATCCTTCAGCCTCAGAGACGGAGCAGCTCCAACCGGTGTGAAGGATCAGCAGGTAGATGTCAACAGAGTTGAACACTGAAAGAGGCACACATTTTGCTTAAAAATGAACGCTAAATAATGAGCAGGTTCCTAATATAGCTCTGAATGCAGTGCTAACGATCTGGGTTGTGTGAGAAAAATTTGGTCATGAAGCTGAGCTTGAAAAGACAAGCACAGAAGATAGCATCTTGTCAGTGGGCGCTGCGCCAGGCAGTCAGTTTGTGGAATTGAGAGTTGATGTTCGATGTGGATGCCATTGGCCAAAACTCCACAGCTATGTTGGGTAGATACCAGTATTCCCATTCTATTCCCATTCTAACATTAGTTAATGGGGCTTTGGCCTGAGTTCATATCATGTGAAAGTGATGGGGCCAGGACTATAAGTTACTTCTCATGGGTTTCCATGGAATGCGCATCTTCTTCAGGCCTTTGACCAGCAATGGTTGAACTCCAATCTGGCCTCCAGAAGGAGAGAAAATGCGAAGGACTACAAGGCACTTCAAAAAAAAAAAAAAAACTAAACACTTGTGGGGACTTAAACATCGTACATGTTTGATTTCTTTTGTTCCTTCCTGTGTAAGTTAAGTCCAGAAGTGAGCAATCAAGACTCTTGGGCAGCTCTGCTCCTGCAAGTCCTCAGAGACCCCTGCTCCTACTGTCACACTGCTCCCCTTCTTGCACTGGCCTCTAACCTACAGCCTAGAATAGTCATAGCCACGCTCCAGGCCGCAGGATGGAGGATAAGAACAGGAAGAAGAAACAAAAGGTGTTTAACAACTTCAGGAAGTTTCTGGGAAACTGCAAGTTGATGTTCCACCTGGATTCCACTGACTCAGACTCAGATGTGTCTGGGTCAGTGGACTTAGCTGCAAGGAAATACGTTTGTAGTAGTGACTTTCAGTGACCATGTACTCGGCTAAACCTCAAGGTGTTCCTCTGCCTGACAAGAGAGGGAAAGTGGATGTGGGGACCCACAGCCATGTCTACCAGAGGAGGCAGTGATGGGTCACTCGGAGGCACTGACCCCTCAGTTTCCACCGTATGTTTATGAGTAAGTCCAGCTGGTGGCCTGTGGAGTTGGAGCCAACCCTAATCTTTACTGTACCCCTCAACCGTGCACTTCCCTGGGTCTTCCCTTGTGCCTAAAATGAAAATGGAAGCTGGGTTTGCTTGGAGAACCAGTCGGGCATGAGAAACCCGCTGTCTTTGTTTTCCAGAGAAATAGAAAGTTCTCAGTCTCAGCAGGCTCCCTAATTTTACTTCACTTCTCACATCAGATAAGCATATTCTTGTCAATGGGACCTGCTGGGAACTCTTTCAGGCCATGATTTCCTCTGAATGTGAATATCTTATGGCAATTGCACTTGGAGGCTCATTCAGCTACTCTGTCCATGGAAAGGCACTAAGTCAGGGCATAGACACAGACCTGAGCCAGGTACCTCCAGGGATGTGAGCTGGCAGAGAGAGAAATGAACTCAACTCCAAATACACAAGGTATGGGGATTTGCAAGCAAGGTGGGGTGGGTGCATGTCAGTGGGGGATATTCACTGACAGGAAATCTCAGCTAGAGTTTTGTCTAGGAGGGGATCTCTGTCCAGAGAAACCTGCAAAGGAAGTGGTCAGAGATAGATGCCAAGCGGATGGTGCTGGGCCTTGGTGTCCACACAGGGGTCTAGACAGTAGGTTGTGGGTCAGTAGGTGATATGGACAGGCAGTTTCAGAACCACATTTAAAATTGCATCTTCAGATTCTTCACTGTTAGTACAGATAGACTGGGAGATGAAGATATGAAAAAGAGCATTACCTAAAGAAGGGCAATGCATACACAAAGAAGCAAAGAAGCAGTCAGATGCTGCTGTTTTACTTAAGTGCCACAGAGAATGAGACAGAAAGCAAGTGTTTCAGCAACTCAGTGAGACTCAGGTGGCCTCCAGTGTGGCCTCCAGGAGAGGTCAGAGGGAAGCTTCCCCAGAAGGCAGGAAAGTAGAATCTCGCAGGCTACTGAGCCTCTGGGAAGCAATGGGAAGGTGGGAGAAGGTGAAGACTCCAGGCAGAATGACACAGGCTCACCCAGAAGGGGCATGGAGTCTGTGTGGAGAGCTCAAGAGAGTCTCAGGCTGGAATGCTGGCCTTGGGCAAGGAGATCCCATAGGTCTCAGAGAGATGTTGGTAAAGGCCACACTCAGTGAGGCCAATTTCCTGAAATGAAACTATATTGAACCCTGAATTACACACTGGAGGTGCTTTCCTGGATGACAAGGGCCAGAACGGATCCCCAATAATTCTGTACTCATTTGCTCCTCCCAGGCCAGCTGGGCTGAAATGGGTGACCTTATTAACTTCACTCAGTTCACAAGAGAGTACACATTACTGCTCTCAACAGCTGGAAAAATGTGTGGGTTTCTCTGCCAGGGATCTCAATGGAGAAGTAATTGTGCAGGATCAGGAAAGTATCACTGGTGAGCCAGGGTAGTTGGAGCTGCCCCTTCCACCAGCAGGGTGGGCTGAGACAGGGCAGATGCACACTGGATTCTGCTCCTCCATTGGGTAACACTTCCCTTATCCACTGGTCTGCAGCAAATTCCAAAGAACTGTTTCCACTGAACCAAACTTTCATTAACTTATACATTACACCCTACAAAAGCCTCAGGCATGCTGACACAACTCACAGCTACTTATTTCATAGTTCGCTGTGGTGAGGGAATTCAGGATAAAAGGACAAAAGGTTCAGAAAATAATTAAGCCACAACATGATCAGAAACACCCCTCATACCATGGTGCCCCACAATACCTGGACACAGTTCAGAAAAGTGTCTTAAATTTCTTAACAGCCAAAGGAAGACGGGAAATATAGTGTCTTACAGAAATGAGGTTTTCCACTAAATCAAAAGTACCCAGCTTCTGTTCCCTCAGGACCAGAAAGTTCTCACCTAAGCACCAAGAAAGAGAAGGTGGTAAGAACATGCACTGCATTTAATAGTCCTCAATACAGACCGAGAGCACAAAATTACAACACTTAGGAAAAGGAAGCCTATGAGGAACGAAACAATCCATGGGCCACATGAGCAGTTCTGTGGTCATTCTGCAGCATCTGAAGGTACCATTCAAAATGTAAGTTCCTGAGTGGGCTGCCTGGCCTCCAGCAATCTAGGGGCCAAATGAGGGATCTGAGAGTTGAGAAACCACAATGGAACAGTATTTAATCAACAAACACCTTCCAGAAGCTCCATTGCTCCGTTGCTCCTTTGTGGGACTAGAGCCTGGAGCCAGGGATTGCAGAATGAGAACATATGAGTCCTGCTCTCAACAGGCTGATTGCCTCTTCAAGGAGAGAGATGTGTAGAAAGATGACTGTAACTACATCATACTGGGTCTTAATGGGGTGGGGGGAGCACACGTCACCATGAGATGCTGGGGAGTCAGGACATCTAGAGCAACTGGGGGCAGATCGGGGGACCTTCCAGCAACCTCTCAGTGAGTATTTTCACCTGCTGTAGCAAGAGCAAACCTTCTTGCCTCCATAGCCACAATGGCTATTTAGTGTGAGTTTCAGTTGATTTTCTTTCCTCCTTTGCCATGGCGCCTGTTTTGTAAGATCAACAGGTAGAAATGGAAACATGGAACTGTTCACAACAGTTTTGAAAGATTACGGTCAAGAAAAATTCATGGAAACAGACACAGGATTTCTGGAGAAAAACAAGAGCCCAGTCTTGTCAATGTTTTGAGCTGCCTCTGTGATGGAAATAACATCTGGTTCCTTTTTATTGGCAGGCCAGTACCAGACTATTAAAAAGCCTCCCCGGGATGACGTAAGTCACTGTTTCCCTTACCTATTCTGCTAGTCTTTGCTGCTTACAAAGTAAGTGGCTTTTCTCAAAATATGCAGTAAATTAAAATTAAAAAAATACTTTCCCAAATAAAGTACTTCATTGGCAGGGAAAACCGCATTTCAATTCTTGAGTACAAAATTGTGTTCCGATTTCCCAACGATAAAATGGAGATAAAAATTAATTCACATGGCCATCATGGAGGTAGAATAAGATGAAAAAGCCAGCACACCATGCTGACAAGTGTGTTAGGAGAAATGCAGTTCAATGATCTACTTCAGTTTACTTTGTCAGAAATCCACAGTAAAATTTTAAATGGAAGCAAACTTTCTGGAAGGTAATTTCACAGTATTAAACAATATAAAAATATCCATCTTCTTTTTGGCTCATGCTTGGGAATTTAAACTAATGAAATCAACTAAAATTCAGATTCATATTAAAAGACATTCACTGACATTTTATAATAATATGTTTGAATATGTTAAGACATATCCATTTTATGGAGCCATTTGCAATATTTACAATGAATTTTAACAATTAAAGGAAAATATTTAAATGCATGAAGTTGTTTTCCTTAAACAAAATTAAAAGAGAAAAAAGAAAAAAATTCATAACATTAACTCAAATATCTAGTATTACAAGAAATTTTATTGCTAAGTTATATATGAGATCATCAAAAAGTTCATTTAAAATGTTTTATGAAAAACTTATGCATGTGGCCGGTGCCGCGGCTCACTAGGCTAATCCCCTGCCTTGTGGCGCCGGCACGCTGGGTTCTAGTCCCGGTCGAGGCGCCGGATTCTGTCCCGGTTGCACCTCTTCTCTGCTGTGGCCAGGGAGTGCAGTGGAGGATGGCCCAAGTGCTTGGGCCCTGCACCCCATGGGAGACCAGGATAAGTACCTGGCTCCTGCTATCAGATCAGCGCAGTGCGCAGGCCGCGGCGGCCATTGGAGGGTGAACCAACGGCAAAAGGAAGACCTTTCTCTCTCTCTCTCTCACTGTCCACTCTGCCTGTAAAAAAATAAATAAATAATTTAAAAAAAAAGAAAAAAAAGAAATAAACTGGATTTTGCATAGTCTTGATCATGCCTCCTGACACCTTGCTGAATCATTCTTTCTAAATTATAATGATTTTTAATGGATTCTTTTGGATTTTCTGCATTCAATATCATCTCATCTGCAAACAGAGTCCCTTTCTACATTTAAAGCTTGGACCCAGCCATGTAATTGAGAATAATCTGCCAATTTTGAAGTCAGGTGACTAGTAACCTTAATTACACCTGCAGTGTTCCTTCACTGTTTAAGGCTTGATTAAATAATCAGCAATAGGAATATTTAGGGAGCAAGTTTATAATTCTACCTAGCATAAGAATTAAACTCGTGTTTGACTCCCAGCTCCAGACTCTTAGATATTTTTTTGGGCCGGCGCCGTGGCTCACTTGGATAATCCTCCACCTGCAGCACCAGCATCCCATATGGACGCTGGGTTCTAGTCCCAGTTGCTCCTCTTCCAGTCCCGTTCTCTGTTGTGGCCCAAGAGGGCAGTGGAGGATGTCCCAAGTGCTTGGGCCCCTGCACCCGCATGGGAGACCAGCAGGAAGCACCTGGCTCCTGGTTTCGGATTGGTGCAGTGCCAGCCGTAGTGGCCATTTGTGGAGTGAACCAATGGAAGGAAAACCTTTCTCCCTGTCTCTCTCTCTCACTGTCTATAACTCTGTCAAATAAAAAAAATTTTTTAAAGTTTATTTTTCAGGCTGGCGCCGCAGCTCACTAGGCTAATCCTCTGCCTGCGGCGCTGGCACCCCCGGTTCTAGTCCCGGTTGGGGCGCTGGGTTGCTGCTCTTCCAGTCCTGCTCTCTGCTGTAGCCCGGGAAGGCAGTGGAGGATGGCCCAAGTGCTTGGGCCCCTGCACCCGCATGGGAGACTAGGAGGAAGCACCTGGCTCCTGGCTTCGGATCGGCGTGGCACCATGGTCGCAGCACGCCAGCTGTAGTGGCCATTTGGGGGGTGAACCATCGTAAGAAAGACCTTTCTCTCTCTCTCTCTCTCTCTCACTATCTAACTCTTCCTGTCAAAAAAAAAGTTTATTTTTTAAAATATTTATGTATTTCATTTGAAAGGCATAGTTGCAGGGAGAAAGAGAGAGGGGAGAGAGAGAGAGAGAGAGAGAGAGAGAGAGAGAGAGAGAGAGAGACTGACATTGAGAGAGAAAGATCTTTTATCCAATGGTTCACTCCCCAAATAGCCACAGTGGCCAGGGCTGGGCCAGTCCAAAGCCAGGAGCCAGGAGCTTCTTCCAGGTCTCTCACATGGGTGCAGGGGCCCAAGCACTTGGGCCATCTTCTGCTGCTTTTCCAGGCCATAGCAGAGAGCTGGACCAGAAGTGGAACTGCCAGGACTAGAATCTGCACCCATATGGAATGCCAGTGTCACAGCTGGAGCTTAACACTGCTCTACTACTGGCCCCAGACACTTAAATCTTTAACTTGAAGCTAAAAAAAAATAAAATAAAATAAGAACTTGATGGTGTCTTCCTAGCTAGCACTGTAGCCTGCACCATGCGTCAGCATTCTGCATTCCTTTGACTCACTCAAATGTCCTGACCACTTAGGAAAAAGGCTTTGCTGCAGCCCTGGATGGAGCAAAAGGCCACAGAGATAACGCCTATGAAGATCCCGAGTGTCAGATGGCAGACACATGGCCACTGGTGAAATTTTTACCAGCCAGGCCCATAAAGGAATCTGAATATGCAGGTACCACTTGGGGGTCTTCCTAAAGTCTGAAGACAGATATCCATGCTGTGATGATGCATAGTAATTACAGGTGCAGATTCTGACCAACCATAGTGATTACGTGTGCAGATTTTATCCAACCCTGGGTTAAAATCCCACCTCCATGGCTTACCAGCTGCATGACCTTCTCTAAAACTCCTTTTATCTGAAAACAGGGTTCATAATAGGACGTATCACAGAGAGTTTCCTGCAGGTTATATAAACGATACGTGTGGAGTTCTCAGCACACAGGCCGACCCCTGTGGTTGCTAGCCCTCACTGATCCAGTGTCCTTCTTGAGTAAGAATAGCTTTTGGCCATGGCAGAGAGTGGCCAGGCAGGCATGTGGGCAACATGGGAAATGTTAGCATGGAGCTTGCACTGAAGGGAGTAGAATGAAAGGCAGACTTTTTAATGTGGTTGATCATTTTGCAGATTGTCCTAGGGCATGGCAGCAAAGCCACCTTTGGTAAGATTAGGAAACACCTAATTTCACATCCACTGTGGCCTCTTTCAAATTGAGGTACATATTTGGCTCAGCAAGCTCTCTGAACCATACCACAGCACACCACTGCAAGGGGAAAGAGGAAACAGTCATGATTTCTGAAGGCCAGGCCTGCTGAAATGAATCTACAGAATATTTTTTGGAGAGAATCATCTCACAAACAAAGACAATAATCTTTTCATGCGTTCAACAAGCATTTACTAAATATCTGTGCTGTGCTGGGATTAATGAAGGGACACAAAGGCAAAGCATAACACATGACCTTCAGGAAGGTCACGATCCAGTGGCAGAAACAGATCAACAGATAAATTTGATAGACTACATCAGGTATATGCTATAGAAATGAGAACCAAGGGTCAGGTGTGGGCGAGTGGAATCTAGGAAGATTTTTTTAAGGGTGTGGTGTGATGTGGCACAAAACAAAGTAGTTTCTCAGATGACAAAGTGAAGGATGTTCAATACCTTGACATTTACTGTGTGCACCAAAAGGAACAATTTCTGCTCTTCATGCCAGTTTCCTCATCTGTTAAGAGAAAGCAGGATTTCGGGCCTCATATTTTTGTGAGCATTTGATTTGTCAGTGTGCAAATATTTTGTAAACGTAGTGTGCTAAAGTCTACATAAGGTGTGATTTTCATATTTTTCTCTTTGCAAAGATACACGCTATTTTAAGGGTGTGATGGATCCTTCCATTCTGCCAAATGTCAAGACCTCCATCCCCACAGAAGGGCAAGCCTGGAACCCATGGACAAGACTGGAAGAAGTGAGTAAACACTGGACCCTGTGAAGCAAACACATGTAGGGCACATCCTAACCAGCTGGGAGCAGCCCCAACCCTTCTTCCCCAAGGCATCTCCTTGGGTGGTGAGCAAAGCAAGTTCAGTGAGGTGCAGAGGAGCGACTTACATGACTAACAAGTCTACCTCTCTACAGAATCTAGAAGGAAGTAGAATTAACACTTGCTGAAAATTTACTGTGAGCCACGCGTCAAGCTAATGACTTACATATAGCTCATCTAATGCTTAGTCTTTGGAGCAGAAATTTCGACTCAAATCTGATAACAATACATTATTTCACCCAGACTCTCAGCCTATCATTCCTAGTTGCTGACTGAATGGTGATAAGTCAATCACGTGACTTCTCTGAGCTTCTTTTTAAATTTATCTACAGAACAAGAATGAGAAGTCCCACCACGCTTACTTCCAAAGCTGTTTATGAAAATATCTGTTAAACATCTCATAACATGTTCTAAACATATATAGGAAGAGATTTTTACTTTTAATAAAATATTTCTTAACTTTCTTAATGTAGAAATACATAAAATATTCATTAATTCCCCCAGGATTTCAGGGTTATTTATCACAACATTTTGATGTATTTTGTGTCAGTATTTTTATGGATTTTGTTTAGCTAAATATTTTAGGTATTATCTTAAGATAATATATTTTTAATTTACAATTATAGACAAAGTCTTAATGTTCCACTAAAGACTTCAACAAATCTATGCAGATATATTTCTTACAGGAGGGCTTTTTTCACATTGAGTTCTAGCTGTAAAACAATTTCCCATGTGACAAACAAGGATTCACAAGTGTAATTTTTATAGATATATCATATCTCACTGATAGGATTTTTTATTATTTTACTTAACCATCTAGTGAAAACATTTGGAAGGCTTTGAAACATCCTGTGAAATTTCCTTCCTGAAAATTTATTTCATTTAACCCTCTCAGAAGCTCCCATGGGAATATCCACCTCGTGGGCTCTCACTGATTACTTTGTTCATGTTTTAGACGATTTTTTTCTGTTAATTTCTTTTTTAGCTTGCACTTCATCCATTAGTTAAGATGAAAATGCTTTCAAATACTCACATTATTTCTTGTGTGTTATCTGGTCACATTGTTTATCAATATCACTTGAATTCTAGTGTTAACACTGGCAATGCCTTAGTGCATTTTATGCTGCTACTAGAGAATACTTGGCATTGAGTACTATATAATGAGCAGAAATTTATCCCGCACAGTGCTAGAGGCTGGGAAGTCCTAGATCAAGGAGTTGGCATCTGGAGAGGGACTTCTTGCTGTCTCAGGTGGTAGGGGATGATATCATGTGACCAAAGGGCAAAGAAAGAAGAAAAGGGCCAACCCCACCCCTTTTTTTAACAAACCCACTCCAGTGGGAATGAATTCACTACCACGATGGCAATAATGTGAGGGTGAGGTCCTCATGGCCTAATTACCTCTTTAAAAAAAGGATTTATGGGGCTGGCACTGTGGTACAGTAGGTTAAAGCCCTGTCCTGAAGCGCCAACATCCCATATGGGCTCCAGTTCTAGTTCCTGCTTCTCCACTTCTGATCCAGCTCTCCGCTATGGCCTGGGAAAGCAGTAGAAGATGGCCCAAGTGCTTGGGCCCCTGCACCCATGTGGGAGACCTGGAAGATGCTCCTGGCTTTACATCGGTGCAGCTCCGGCTATCTGGAGAGTGAACCAGCGGGTGGAAGACCTCTCTCTCTGTCTCTACCTCTCTCTATAACTCTGTCTTTCAAATAAATAATTTATTTGATTTATTAATTTGAGAGGGAGGGTTATTTTATTGATTGATTTATTTAAGAGGGAGATTTATTTATTTATTTGAGAGGGAGGGTTACAGAGAGAGAGAGAGGGAGAGACAGAGAGAGGTCTTCCACCCACAGGTTCACTCCCTGAATGGCCACAATGGCCTGAGCTAGGGCAATCCGAAGCCAGGAGCCAAGAGCCAGAAGCCAGAAGGTTCTTCTGGATCTCCCACATGGGTACAGAGGCCCAAGCACTTGGGTCATCTTCCACTGCAGAGAGCTGGGTTGGAAGTGGAGCAGCTGGGACAGAAACTGGCATCTATATGGGATGCCAGTGCCACAGGCAAAGGATTAACCTACTATGCCATGGCACTAGCCCCACCTAATTACCTCTTTTTTTTTTTCTTTTTTAAGATGTATTTATTTACTTGAAACTCAGAGTTACACAGAAAGAGAAGGAGAGGCAGAGAGAGAAAGGTCTTCCATCTGCTGGTTTACTCCCCAATTAGCTGCAAAGGCCGGAGCTGTGCCGATCTGAAGCCAGGAGCTTCTTCTGGGTCTTCCATACAGATGCATGGGCCCATCTTCCATTGCCTTCCCAGGCCATAGCAGAGAAGTGGATTGGAAGTGGAGTAGCCGGGACTCAAACCGGCGTCCATATGGGATACCCACACTGCAGGCAGCGGCTTTACCTGTTATGCCACAGCACCAGCTCCACCTAATTACCTCTTAACATCACCACCTCTTGAGGCAGACATCTGATCTAAGAAGCCCACGTCCCACGGGCAGTGTGTAGGTTTGACTCCCAGCTCTGGCTCTGACTCTAGCTTCCTGTAAGTGAAGACTGTGCGAGGCGGTGGTGATGGCTCAAGTAATTGGGTTCCTGCCACCCACCAGGGATACCTGGATTGAACTTCTTTTTTTTATTTTTATTTTATTTTATTTTATTTTATTTTTATTTTATTTTTTTGACAGGCAGAGTTAGACAGTGAGAGAGAGAGAGACAGAGAGAAAGGTCTTCCTTTTCCATTGCTTCACCCCCCAAATGGCCGCTATGGCCGGCGCACTGAGGCCGTGTTGCTGTGCTGATCCGAAGCCAGGAGCCAGGTGCTTCCTCCTGGTCTCCCATGAGGGTGCAAGACCTGGGCCATCCTCCACTGCACTCCCAGGCCACAGCAGAGAGCTGGACTGGAAGAGGAGCAACTGGAACAGAATCCAGCGCCCAACCAGGACTAGAACCTCAGGTGCCAGTGGAGGATTAGCCTGAGCTAATTAGCCACAGCACCGGCCTTGGATTGAACTTCTGGCTCACAATTTCAGCCTAGCCCAAGTAGTATATGACAGAACCACTGGATGACAGCTCTGTCTCTCTCTGTCTCTCTACCTCTCAAAACAAATAATTCAAAGTTCTCACCCCTTAGTATTGTTAAAACGCCTGTTAGATTTCAACACAACTTTGCAGACAACAAACATTCAAACTCTAGGAGACAAAAAAAGTACAAACTGTATGCCAAGCAATGTCATTTACACAGAATGTATCTCATAGAGATCGAGAGAACAAGTTGCAGGATGAAATGTTGAAGTTCCTTTATACCCAGGCACTGGGCTAAACACTTCAATCATCCACCCACCAAATTCAATCAAGGAGTGCATCTCCAGGATCTGCCAGCATCAGACACTGTACAGACTCTGGGGACATCTCAGTGAGCAGAAATTCCCTGCTCTCATGAAACTTACATCCCAGTGGAAGGAGACCAACAACACGTATATATGAAAATAAATAGCAGATAGGTAATAGGGCACGTGATATGTAATTAAAGCAGGGTAAGGCAGACCAGGGGAAGCCTTTCCTAGCACCGATCAGACTGAGTGAATGGCACTTCAGCCTTAATAGAACCTTGCACGGTGAACATCAGCCCCATTTTACCAGATTCCAATTTATGAGCTCTGTGCCTTTGGGCCAGTGACCCACGCTCTCTGGGCTTTCACGATCCTCTCCATCAAATGTCATCACTGACACAGGAATACATGGACAGCACAAGGCCGTCAGTCAGGGGCGTCTCTGAGATGAGAGGGACTATGTTAGCTCCAGCTGCCACAGCTCCTTTACACAGGAGAATTTCAACAGAAGTCAGTGAAACGGATGAACAAACTTCCAATCATTTGAACTCAATCCCAGAAAACAAATGGTTGTTAATGGAAGAAGAGCCAGTCTTGCTTCTGTTCCTACAGAACCTTGTTTTCAGCCCAGCCTTCAAAGTTCTCCTACTCACTAACAGTGTTTGCTACGTCACCAAACTGCAGACGGGGCAATACAATGGGGCGCAGCTTGTCAGGGAGGGCACATCTCCAGACACTTGGCACAAGTGAATAAAATGTGCTCAGGGAACACAGGATTTCACAGTGAGTGGACTAGGGGCAGATCTGGTTGCAGAGGAGTACAAACGAATGATCAGCTAACAAGCTGACTCTTCCTTGCCCTAGAGAGCACTGGTCACCCCCTTTTACATGTAGGGAGTGTCCAGAATGAAAATTTTTCAGAGAAAATAATCCTTATTTGATTTAAAATGGAAAAATAACTATGCCAGAATTTAAGCCTCTTTCTTGTTATTTTATATTCCTTCACATGTGTTGAGCATGCCTAGTCCAAAAATCTAAAATCTGAAAATACTCTGCTATCCAAAACTTTTTGAGAACCCACATAACACTCAATGTTTCAGATTCTGGATTTGGGATTTTTAGATTAGGGACGTTCAACCATGAAGTCTACACAAACATTCCAAAATTTGGAAAAGCTCCAAAATCATAGGCTCTTTCGAGTCCAAGCATTTCATATAAGGGACACTTGACCTCT
Source organism: Oryctolagus cuniculus (assembly GCF_964237555.1). Classification (NCBI taxonomy): domain Eukaryota; kingdom Metazoa; phylum Chordata; class Mammalia; order Lagomorpha; family Leporidae; genus Oryctolagus; species Oryctolagus cuniculus. The sequence continues at coordinate 5,561,429 of NC_091433.1, read as the reverse complement.
TGTAGTTTTGCAGCTTAAAACAATTTTTTTTAAAAAATTCTCCCTTTAGCTAGATCACTTTGCAAGTGGAAATCACAGACAAAGAGGACAGGAGAGGCCAAGAGAGAAATCGTCTTATAAACTAAGCACAGACTTGGCCTCTATTCAGATAAAAAGGGGAGTTTTGCTTTGTAGTCAGTGTTTTAAAAAAAAATCACATTTTTATGGCAGGTGTATTATACTTTTCCCTTTGGGAGTTGGTCATTATTGTTTCCACACAATTATGTTGAGATTAAACTGTCTGTGAAATGGACAGAGGCTAGTTCTTATCTAAACTCCTTAGGTTGGCTACTCTCTTACCCTAAAATACTGGTCCTCCTTCTATTTGCCTCCTGCACACCAAGCTCCATGAAGGTATGAACATGAGGCAGTGCCCACAGTTTAATGGAGGAAGCAGAAACCCAAACTGGCGGTGCTGAGGGAACACAAAGTGCTAGGGTGGAGGTGAACCAAGATGAAGGGAGCACACAGAGCTTCCTGGCTGAGCCCAGCCTGCAGCTTTCTGGAAGCAAGGCAACGCTGTCTTTCACACCAGTAACATGTCACACTGTAATCAGTGGCTCTCAGCACGTGGGTTGGATTGTTTTTAATTGACACATCAACATGCGTACATATTATGGGGAGAATTTGGCTCTGATGGATGGAGACCTTAGGCAAAGTCTGCAGACGTGTGACTGACAGGACTAGAGGAGTGCTGCTGACATCTTTTTAGGTGAAAGACAGAAATACTAAGCATCATACGGGACACACACAGGAAAGGCCCCCACAGCAAAGATTTATCCAGGCCTGAAGCTCAATTTGTAATGCCCTGATTCAGAACTGTGGTATAATGCACCTATATCATGCATATCTGAGGCCTCCTTGAGGACCTAAGCTCTCTCACAGTCCACATTGCTGCAGTATGTAGGAGGTACTAATAAATACTTATGTGACAGAAAACAGTAAAACCCCCGGGGAAAGGCAGAAAACACCCCTAGGCCTGGGTCCCACTACTACCAGAGGGTGCCAACTATTGGAGGAGACTCCCTACCCACAAAAGGCACAAAGCAGAATTTGGTGGGTGCCTACTATTGGGAGAGACACCAAAAGACCCCCTATCCACAAAAGACACAAAGCAGAATGTGGCTGACAAAGAGAAAAAGAGCAGGGGCACCAAGGAAGTCCTGTCCAAAGAGGCTAAGTTTGCAGGCACATCTGAGATGGAGACCACAGAAAACCCCTCCTGCCCCCACTGACCAAGCAAGCAACAGAGAGAGGTGCAAGAGCATTGAGAGACAGCCACTGTGGGGGGAAGGCGGACAGAGAAGAATGACAGCTGTGGGTGTACTGGGAATGTGAGAGAAACCCTACAGCACTCCCAAGAGTAACCCTGGAGGAATTAGAGATTGAGGATGCAATGAAGGAAAGTACAGCCACAATAAAATCAAGCCCTAATACTCCATCTTGGCTCTATTGAGCAGGAGACAATCACTATGCCCTTCCCAAGCAGACACAATACTGTGGTTCGAAGGCCCACAGAGGGTAAGAGGCAGTATTGGCCTACTTCCATCTATGGCCAACCCAACTTAGTGCCATTAAATAGTGATGCAAAGACCCCCAAAACTGACTTAAAGGCTTTCAAAGACATGGAGCATCTGATGGCATCTTCATCAGCTTTTCTGCCCTTAGATCTTCCAATGCGCAGCAGAGTTCACTCTTTTGAGCAATGGCACCGAAAACTCCCCAGCATGAGTAGTGACACCTAGTGTTCTGGGCAATTGGCAGGTGTGTCTGTGATCCTCCCCTCCTCATGTGGAATCCGTACTTTTGTCACACCCATTTCAAAGACGAGGAAACTGAGGGAGAAGGCTGTGTGACCTCACAACCAGGCCACAGTGCAGATGGAATCCCAACCCAGACTTTCGTGGGGAGCCAGACTCTGACCTGCCTGCTTGGTCACTTTCAAGTACCTGCTCATGTACAAGGAACTACAAAACACGTGTGGGAAATAGAAGTAAAAGATAAGTGTATTTTGGTACCAAAAATATGAAATCTATACATTTGAGGGGGCTTCAAAATAATCCATGGCAAATGCATACTGTGAAAAGAGTATACATGAATTTCCATTTTTTGCACCAAAATAAACATCTGTTAATTCCATTTTCCATGAACTTTTTGAAGTACCCTATTATTCTGATCTTCATAAGAGTCTAATGAGGTAAACTGACTGTGTAAGCTCCCTATTTATAAAGGTGAAAAATCTGATGCTCTTAGGATGCCCTTCCCTAAGGCCCACAGCAACGTGAGGCAGAATCGTATCTTACATCCAGGTGTTTGGGGATGAATGCCAGCTGGGCCTCTGCACCCTTCCTGGCAGTGGTGCCTGCATGAATTTAAATGCATTTACTGATGACCAACCATGCAGCATGGTCCTGTCTAAGAAGGCTGAGTCCGGGGACTCGGGTCTTTATCCTGGAGAATTTAACCACCCAGAATAGCTGGTCACAAGATGGGGTCGTGGTCATCATTTAAGAGCTAACAATGCCACATCGTCTTTTACAGGTGGACAACCCTGTTTCTAAGGACATCAGAAGCCAACATGTCAAAGGTAAAGCTTCATCACAAAAAGTTGAATGCTAAGTATGAGAATATTCACACCATAATGAGATTGCCTTATGAATTTTTTTGTGGTCCTGAATCACCTTATATAAGGGGGTCTTCTAAACTACCCCTCAGGAAATAGCTGTCTACTTTCAGAAAGAATCACACACCTTATGTCTTTCTATGCCTCACCTATTGACAAATAAATTGATTGTGAAGAATCAAGGAATTCTCTTAAAACACATGGATTTCACTGAATATATATAACGATGCCATTTCCATAAATACACCCATAGAAAAGTCACAATAGGAATCTAACTTTTTAAAGTTGAATAATTAATATGACAACAAATTTCAACACTTGGGCAAAACAAACCAACTTGAAGATGAAAATACAGGTATGAGCCTGAAAGCTAATAATCAGTTTGACTAGCACTAGAAGCACAAGTGGAGGAGAGTGAATGAAATTGAATCATGTCTGTTACATCCTCTCTCATCATTTCTCCTGGTACCCCCCATTTCTACTTACAATGTTCAACTGGAAAAGATAAGGATCCTATGATTTATACTTCCCAATAACTGAAATATATCAAATTCATCTTTTATGTGTCTAGTGCTATATTCTGTGTCTCATCAGCACCACATTTTCTTTAATGGGGGAACTATAGCAGCCAGGAACCCATCAGAAAACGGGAGGCACATGCCAATTTGGATAATTTAAGGAAGTTTATTTACAAAGGGGCTATTTCCTGAGATGTGTGGAATGTACATGGCAAGAATAAGGGATGGTCCAGGAACCACAGCTAATGGTAGTGGCATAGTTACCACCCCTGAGCCCAAAGCGAAGAGAGGATAGTTACTGAAAGCCAGGAACACACCATCTTGAGTGACCTTGGCCAAGGGACCTCCCAGGGAGACAGCCAACGGACTAAATACTCAACCTCTCTCTCCAACTGCCCTCTGCCCTCCCAATGGATGGGCCCAACCAGAAAAGAGAAGGCGAGGCAGCCCATATGTATCCATGCTGGTCACTCTCCCGGGGGGAAGAACAGAGTGGAGCATGGTAAAGGTAGAGGGGGTGATGTTTGGTGCAGCAGCTAAGATGCTGTTTGGGACAACTGCATCCCATCTCAAAGTGCCTTGTTCGAGTCCCAGCTCCTCCACTCACAATTCTAGCTTCCTAATAATGTGCACCCTTGGAGGCAGCAGGGATAGCTAAAGTACTTGAGTCTCTGCCACCCATGTGGAAGACCTGGATGGAATTCCAGGCTCCTGGCTTTGACCTGGCCCAGCCTTGGCTGTTGCAGGCATTTGGTGAGTGAACCAAGGGTTGGAACTACCACTCCCTATCTCCCACTCTCCTCCACTTATCTCTCTTTTTATAATTTATATTAATATAAATAATAACACAGATTTCTATATATTTCACAGATACAATTCTTTTTTCTTTTTTTGGCAGGCAGAATTAGTGATAGTGAGAGATAGAGAGAGAGAGAGAAAGGTCTTTCTTTTTCCATTGGTTGACCCCCCAAAACCAGCGCCGCAGGCGGAGGATTAGCCAAGTGAGCCACGGCGCCAGCCTTCACAGATACAATTCTAAGATAACTATACTTTCCTCCCTCCCTCAGCCCCTCAATCTCCTTTCATTCCTTATTTTAATTTAATTTTTGCAATAACTTCATAATTTCACTTTAATTTATAATCACAGGCTTAGCCATAATGTTCAACAAGTAAAAAGCAGAAAGACCATGGTTCCACAGAAGTACAGACAAGAGCTACAAACAACAAACAAATCAGAAGGTGTCAGTTTCATTCTTTTTTTTTTTTTTTTTTTTGACAGGTAGAGTTATAGACAGTGAGAGAGAGAAACAGGGAGAAAGGTTTTCCTTCCATTGGTTCACTCCCCAAAATGCCGCTACACCGGCGTACTGCACTGATCTGAAGCCAGGAGCCAGGTGCTTCCTGCTGGTCTCCCACGCGGGTGCAGGGGCCCAAGCACTTGGGCCATCCTCCACTGCCCTCCCAGGCCACAGCAGAGGGCTGGCCTGGAAGAGGGGCAACCAGGACCAGAACCTGGCACCCATATGGGATGCCGGCACTGCAGGCAGAGGATTAACCAAGTGAGCCATGGCACCAGCCCCCAGTTTCATTCTTAAACATCACTTCTGGCCGGTGCCGCGGCTCACTAGGCTAATCCTCCGCCTTGCAGCGCCGGCACACCGGGTTCTAGTCCCAGTCAGGGTGCCGGATTCTGTCCCGTTTGCCCCTCTTCCAGGCCAGCTCTCTGCTATGGCCCAGGAGTGCAATGGAGGATGGCCCAAGTCCTTGGGCCCTGCACCCTATGGAAGACCAGGAGAAGCACCCGGCTCCTGCCTTCGGAACAGCGCGATGCACCGGCCGCAGCGTGCTGGCCGTGGCGGCCATTGGAGGGTGAACCAACGGCAAAAGGAAGACCTTTCTCTCTGTCTCTCTCTCTCTCACTGTCCAATCTGCCTGTAAAAAAAAAAAATCGCTTCTTTTATATTCTGTATGAACTACCACATATAGAGAAAACATATGATATTTGTCTTTTGGTGGATGGCTTATTTCACTAAGCATAATATCTCTCATTCTAATAAGTAAAAAGAAATCAATTAAAATTTTCAAAAATAAGAAAGTGGAGGGGGCCCCTGGCAGGGCACACAGGAGACAGGGTGGACGGAGCAAAGACAGTAGTTGCACCTGGGTCCTGCCATGCCCCAGCTGCATGACCCGATGGGGGCACCCATCCTACTGAGTCCTGTCTTCCCCTCCTCTAGCGAAGGAGAGCAGAGTACGCACTGCAGTTGCATCAGTGGAAAGAGGGTGGAGCCTGCAGTCTGGAGCGAGAGCAGGTCCCTACCCCTTGCTCTTGCGTATCCTGTGCAGTCTCACAGACTCCTGCCTGTCTTCCTTCCATCACATTCCTGAAGCCCCAAACCTGCAGCAGCTCTCCTACCAGCTCCCCTGCAGCCCTTACAAATGGTGATACTTTCACCATACCCAGCACTCGATTTAGAGCTCTCCTCCTTAGCTGGTGCTTCGTCATTCTTAGAAACTCCTGGTCCATGATATAGAACAAGTTCTTTCCCCAGAAGCACAGAGGGACCACGGATCAGAGCACGGTCACTTGGTGTTCAAACCTCCCAGGGTCACAAATGCCCTAGGTGTGCTTCATAGACATTCCCTGAGACATGGGTCCAGGAGAGAAACCAGCACAGGAGTGGGCTTCCAGGCACTCTCTTGGCTGGAGCTCACCACGGACCTCATTTATTTGGCTAGAGCAGCTTCTTCAGACACTACTCCACACATCAGCATGTCTGTTTTACCCATCAGTTATGTGTCTATACTTTACCTCTGTCCACAAAGACACCACACAAAGACCTGAACAATTAAAAAATAGAAAAAAAATGAAAATGACAGAAAAATAAAATTTAGGTTCCTTGAGCACACTTTGCTAAATTCTATTGAAATCAAACTGCTAGCTGACTTGGGAGCTTCCTAGTAGTCCAAGCAAAAGAGACTCAATCTCCCTTAGGTGGTATGTACTTATCGTAACAAAAAAGCAAACCAGCTCCTCAGGGAAAGCATGAAGAACATCCTTCAGAATTGAGGGAGTGCCGTCTATTCCACAGAGGATGTGGATGGATGTGAGCATGAGGCCTACAACGATCAGCAGGTTTTCCAAAGCTACCCCGGTCCATAACTGAGGCCATCCCTGCAGAGCGGGTCTCAGAGAAGTGGCTCAGGGACACAGAGGCCTGTCAGGAGTGAGCAGGCTGGAGGAAGACTTGCCCCGTAAGAGCTGTTTTCTTTCCTGCTTCCTGTCCCCCAGGCTGTAATTGCTGTTTTTCCATTACCAGCCAGGGCACTAAGGCCCACAGCAGAGAAGAAAACTGAAAGGGGGGAAAGTTACATGAATGCTCCCATTTTTAGGATCCAGGCATCTTGCTGGAAAGTGCTTGGATGATTTATGTGTTTATTACCAAATTCTGTATTTTTGATGCAAACACATTCTCAGATAATTTATTCAATCTCACAAAATGTCATAGGAAAAAAACATATTGGTTGGTTCAGTAACAGCAGAATTTTATGGTGATATTTTTCATCAAGCTGAGCAATTATAGATTTATGTTAATGTGCATTTCATGTCATTTTCCTTGCAATCATCTTCTGACATTATCTGTAAACCATCAGATTTCAAGAGCTTATCTTCCCTGAAGCTTGGCGTTTTTTGCCCAAGAAATGGGCAAAAGTTTATTCGGAGGCACAGTATTTCCAGTGCAAGTTACTGACGATGAAGCGCTAGCATTACGCACAGATCTGAAGACATCATTTCATTTTCAGGCCCAGGTGGCTCTGACTCCCAAACTTGCTCTTTGTCCTTCCTGGAGAAAGCAGAGCTGACACTAATGGGGGCTAACAGGCATTTCTGCTCACCCTAGATGTGACCAAGCACAAACTCCATGCCGGTTTTCTTTGAAACACCAAGCATAAGTGTAAATCTAGAAACTCGAGTCTGATTGAAAAGAAACAAAGATTTCCACAAAATGCCATCAAAAGACCTTAACACTAGCTTGCACTCTTGGATACTGAGGAATGTAGAGTCAAGGATGAGTTCGGAGTTAACCTCAGTCAACTCCCTCCTGTCCTGGGAGGCTCAGTCTCGGAAGACACTTTCCCAGGGTCATCCACGAATGATCAGTATCGAGACCAGAGCCAGTTCATTCCATTTCAGTAATGTTCCCGGGGTTTTACTGTATTTCCTAGTGTATAAAATTCATTCTGCAAACACCCCCTCTTGCTCTCTGATATCCCACTCACCCAAGCTATACAGTTTGGGGCAAAAGATGTGAATTGGTAGGTGGGACTGCCCTCTAGTGGCAGAAAATGCCAAGACATCACTTCGCAGTAAGGATGGAATTTGAAATCCTATCTTTAACAAAATAACATACTTTAGCTTATGGATGATCAGGAATAAATTTAAGATTATCCTCTATGATCTACATCTAAACCTATTTCAGCCACAATCCACGTATCACAAGCGACAAAGGCAAAGTTCACAGTTCATGTCACAAGCTTTGTAAAATCATTCTTTTATGAAACTTCAGGGAAATATATTGTACCACAGCCACACAGAGAAAATGACCAGGCCCAGAGAAAGGAAGGGTATGAATAACTGTCTGACATAGAAAATATGTTTTCCAATAGAAAAATATAAAGTAGCTACAAATGGAATATTAAAAACAGAGTATTCAAGCAGTGTGGCACAGCTGATTGAGCCATCTCTCGGGATGCCTGCACCACATAACAGAGTGCCTAATTTGGGTCCCGGCTTATCCACTTCCAATCCTGCTCCCTGCTAATTCATCCTAGGAGGTAGTGGATTATGGCCCATGTGCTTGGGCCATACGTGGGAGACCTGGATGGAATTATGGACTCCTGGATCTTCCCTGGTCCAGCCCTGGCTGCCGTGGGCATCTGGGGGAATAAACCCTCTCCCTCTTTCTCTCACATTATCATTCTGCCTTTCAAGTAGATAAACATTTGTAAAAATGTATTCAATAAAAGAAACTCAAGTAAATCCCTACCCTTGAAGCAAAAATTCCCCCCATGAATATTCAAGTACTTAACAGAATTCCAGCATACAGGAACCGTCTTCACCTAGAAAAGTATGCCATGCCCACAAAGGCATCTCAAAATCACTTCACATTTACATGTAATGTATAATGAAAAGTACTCTTTTTGCTCTGTAAACTTGGAATGTTAACTAGGATCAACTACTCAGGTTAACTCAGCACTTCCAAAACAACATAGGGAAGTCCTAGGATGACTGGACAGGCTGGTCCCTCAGACATGGCCTCTGCATCTGTGTGTCTTGTAAGAATGCCAGCAGAATGGAGAGCTTGTTTTGCCTGTAAGAGCACCAGCTCCACTATTCGGTCTCTCCTTGCAACTAAGGCCTGGCCCCTCACACAGAATCTTGCACCCTCCCACGAAGGCTACCCCATTTTCTTTTTAGTGCTAATTAATTAATTAATTAATTTGAAAGGCAGAGTGGCAGAGAAAGAGACTAAGACAGATACAAAGGCCTTCCATCTGTTTCACTCCCCAGTTGGTAGCAAAGGCCAAGGCTGGGCCAGGCACATTAACAGGAAGCTGGACCTCACGCACAGCAGCCAGGACTTGAACCAGCACTTCGATGTGGGTGTTGCAAGCAGAGATTAACCCACTGGAGGCTTCCACTCCACCTTTGAACAGCCCCAAGTGCTTACTTTCAGCTCAATGTAAGAAACAGCCTTGGCTTCCTACACCTTCCCCTGCTGGTCCACGCTCTACGTAGCTCAAAGGAGAATTGTGGGAGATGTTAAGGGTCCTGTTAAAGGGCAGGGAAAAGAAAGCCCCCAGATCTCTTTACTGCGACTTTTAGGACACTGGATCTTCCAGAGGGAGGCAGGGAGGACATGGTGCACTGGCAGCTTAGCATGGGAACCCAGTGCTTGCTCTTGGTTCCTGTCCTGGGGTCTGCTCGTCAGAACACCCTTCAGGAATGCCCAGCCTGATGCATACATTAGTTTCAGCTCTTGGCTCGCAGTGCATTTCCGATCAGAGTAGCTGCTTCGTGTTATAAATGATCCGTGCCAGGGACAGTCCTGAGCCTATGACAGCCATGTGTGCAGAAACCTGTGACATAGTCCTATCTGCTGTCCCCTCCCCTCCCTGCCAGTCCCTGAGAAATGAGGGAGAATGACAAGCTTACCCTCTTCCCTCCCCACTTACTCTTTCTCATTCTATGTCCTCCATCATTGTTTTGATAAAAGACCATTAACAATAAGCATTGAACTGGTACATTAAAAGTTGCATGTATGCGAAGTGGGGGTGTGGTAAGAGATTTCAAAGCAGGAGAAAAATGGGCTCACCTAGAGGTGAAATATATCTGATTTCATCATAACCCAACCAAGAATATTCATCACCTACTGTGTGTCCAGCATAAGGACTGGCTATTTAGCTGGTCAATAGATCCTAAGTCTCACAGTAAACACTCTGTCTAACCATCTGCTTCTCCAGCCAGCCGGTCCATTCCCTAAAGGCAAGGTGGGTACCAGCTCTATTGACAGTTATGAAACTGTCATAGCACCCTGACAGTAGAGGTCACGTTGTTTAAAACCACTTTGTGTCAGGGTACTGAGTCATATAAGACCTCAGGCCTGGGGAGCAGGCACAGTGTGTTGAGTTCCATACTCACAAGTATTATAGGAACTCAAAAGTGTGCACGCTTCATTCTGCTCTAGGAGGAGAAGTGTGTCTCCCAGGAATGATTCAGAGACCAAAGGCATTGGACAGAGGTGACCTTAGGAAAAGGGAAACGTCGTTTGTGATACTCAGGATCAGCTAACATGTGGTGGCAAAAATACTGTACCACAGGTTCAAATCCACCTCACCACTGCCCAGATACGAGATTTACAACTTACCTTCTCTAGATTTAAGTTTCCACATCTATAAGACAAGGAAATGGCATCTACATCATGAAAGAGCAGTCTGCTCTGAAGGTGATAACCAATGCTAAGCCAACAGCACAAGTGCTGACCACACAAGGAGGACCCTGTCAAGGGCATATGGAGCTCAGCTAATGATTCCCAGAATCCTTTCCTGCTTTCTGACCCTCTGGTCTCCTCCCAGCTCTGGGAAGTTCTGCCTCTTTGTGGGCTGAATCATTTTATGCTCTATTTCATTTCTTTCTGCACTTACAAAATAAGTCTGCTACAGATGAATATATCAAAATGAGCTAGATGCCTCAATCTCAGAGACCATCATTTGTGAAATGATTTCCCTACGGCAAACACACAGCATGTCAGGCACACAGTGTGTGCATGGTAGATATTTATGACAGCAATTCCATGGTTCATCCTGTTTTTGATAACATATAAGCACTGCCTCTCTTCTGGGTATCAGAGGACCCTACTGCATTCATTCTCCATGTATGGGGGGACCACAGAGAGGCAAGTGAAGAAGGCTGGGTTGCTTCTGACCCCATCTAAATTTAGGCAAATCATATTCCTCTGCTGTACTTTGACATCCCATCTGCCCAAATACAGCAGAACTCAACAGTCCCCAGTGCTTTGTGAACCCACAGATTTGAGTTGTATGTACAAATGCACCCACCCACCGCCCAGGCCATCCCCTCTCCCACATTGCTCTGCCCGCCCACTCTCAGGGCAGCAGAACAGACATTTCCCCAGGCTTATTGCTGAGAAGTGGTTCTGGCCCACATTCCTGCTAACCCAACAGGAAAGCTGACAAACTACACGTTCCTTAGAAATTCCACTTTCTGCCCTTATTTGAGGAGCTGTGGGAGGAAGAAGTTTCCTCTCACTTCCTTGGCTTTGTGTAACTTAATCCCTCCCCACACAACTCAAAGAATTGGTGCCGTAATTTACTGCTGCAATTAATTTCTGAAACTTTCAGTAGAGTTGGAGAGGCTTCTCACAAAAGCCTTGCCAAATACACATTAGGAGGCATCTGGATCACAAGTTGTGTCTTTGGACTCTTCCATGATTAATTCCATAATTAATCATCAGGACATGAAACCCTAATGGTTCTCTTTCATGTATCATAAAACTCTTAGACATAATAGCTGTGATGGAGGCCAAGTTTTATCCCATTTTTTTCTAAAGCCCATTTCTCTAATTGCAGAACTGATGATCTGTTTCTGAAAGTGTTGATTTGTATTATCATATTTTATAGATTAAGCATATTGCACATATTTAGCACAAATTGAATGGTAGCTAAGTAAAAAACAAATAGTGCTTAATCCAAACAATCCAGGGGAATAGATCTCAATATTTGCATTTCACAGACATGGAAACTGAAGTTCAGAATGTTTAAGTAGCTTGTCCAACATCAGCAAGTGATTGACATGGGCTTAGAATCCAACTTGAATGGCTTCAAAATTTATGGCCAAACTACTGTGACACTGTCCCTTCTATCAAGAAATAAATTCTCCAGGCCAGCATTGTGGCATAGTGGGTTGTGCCTGAGAAGCCAGCATCCCATATTCACACTGGTTCAACTCCTTGTTGTTCCACTTCTGATTCAGCTCCCTGCTAATAGCCTGGAAAAGTAGCGCAAGATAGCCCAGGTGCTTGGGCCCCTGCAACAACATGGGAGACCCAGATGAAAGTCCTGGCTCCTGGCTTCGGCCTAGCCCAGTCCTAGCTGTAGCAGCCATTTTGGGGAATGAACCAACAGGGAGGATCTCTCTCTCTGTTTCCCTCTCTCTCTCTCTCTCTTTGTAACTCTGCTTTCAAATAAATAAATAAATCTTTGAAAAGAAAAAAAAAAATTCTCAGGGTGGCCATTTGACCTAGCAGTTAAGATGCTCATTGGAATGACTGGGTTCCATGGCTGCCTCTGGCTTGTAACTCCAGCTTCCTGCTGATGGGGGCAGCAGTGATGGCTCCAGTAGCTGGGTTCCTGCCACCCTCATGGCAGTCCCGTTTCTGGCTCCACGTTTAGGTCCCAGTCCAGCCCTGGCCTTTGCAAGTATCTGGGGAGTGAACCAGCCAATGGGAGCTCTCTTTGTCTCTCCTCCCCCTCTCTCTCTTTTCTCTCTCTCTCCCTCCCTCCCTCCCTCTCACATAAAAATTTAAAAAATAAATAAATGAAATTTACTGTGTGGAATTAACAGTCATTTTTTTAAAAAATCTCCTTTTCCAATTATTTTATAAAATATTTATTTATTTAAAAGGCAGAGTGACAGAGAGACAGAGAGAGAGCTTCCACCTGCCTATTCACTCCCAGGACTGGGCCAGGCTGAAGCCAGGAGCCAGGAACTTCATCCAGGTCTCCCACACAGGTATCAGGGACAAAGGCACTTAGAATATCATCCACTGACTTCCCAGGAGCTTCAGCAGGGAGCTAGATGGGAAGCAGAGCAGCAGGGGCTCCAACAGGCACTCAGACATGAAATGCAGGAACAGCAAGCCACACCTTAACCCACCTCCCCGCAACACCAGGTCCTCCAACCCTTTTACATCACAGATGACAACAGGGAAGCTCATAGAGTCCAAGCTATTTGTAAGAATTCTCTCATCCCATTAACAGCAACACCAAACTCAGTCCCAGGTGGTAGCAAATGTTTCACAAATGGATCTATGAAAAACCACACCTGCATGTGTGTAACGTTGTTATGAAGTTTACGGTCAAAGAATATGCAGCACAGAATTTAAGATCACAGAAAAAGACTCAATATCCTTTACCTTAATTCCATAAAGCCAACTGCTTCTCACAGAATGCTTCTGCTAACCTTTGCCAAACTCTTGCTATCTGCAGACAAACTGTGGCTGCAATCGATGCAATGACATGAACAACTCCTGGGTTGGATATGGTTTTCAAATACTGGAAACTTATCTCCTCAAAGTAGTGGCTGTGAACACCACACACTTTTGAGTGTGATCTGCTGTGTTAGCATTTCCCCATCTCTTTGTTAAGCCTAAGTGAGTAAGGAGACAAAGTCAAACCCTGATCTGTAGCATTTGGCAATTTCCGTGGTGTAAACACCCGCACCGCACCAGGTTTCAAGCTGTCAGTGTGAGCATTAAGTGTGGTGTGGGGAAGAGACACCACCTCACCACAGGTACAGTACAGGTGAACGATGACTTCAACAGCACAGAAAACATGAAATAAGCAGGGGCAATGTGTTTGAGTACTATCAGCTTTGTTCACTGAAGCGTACATTTGAAAAATTTATTTTTTAATAATGGCCGTATTTTACAAGCAGTACACAAAATTCCTTGTAAATCCACCAGACACTGCACCTCACCACATTGCTCCCCTCAAAAGCAGCAGATGTGAGGTCCACCTTGTTTTAGGACTGAAAAGAACCTCTGTGCGCAGATGGTGCTAACTCTGCCTCTGGCCACCAGATGGCAGACACGCCAGCCTTCTCGGAGTGAAAGTGTTCTCAAATGGGAAAGACCTTGAGAAAGGACTGTGTTGGGTCCTGAGAATATCTGGGTACTTCACTAGGACATTTGGTTCCCTCTAATTTCCCATCACAGAACAACAGTAGGTGCAGTAACAGCCAGCCTTCAAGTACCCTGTTGACTCATTCATTCCACACATGGGTTCTCTTGAGCTGTCAACAGTCATTCCTGCCTTGCCCATTTGAGTAAATGCACTCATTTCTCAATCGATTTGTTCATTTCATGAGCACCTGTTGAGATCCTGCCCAAAGGTAGTGGCAAAATCAAGATTCAATCTCAAGAATTTCAGCTCCAAATCTAACCTCCATTTCATTTTCTGCAAACACCTGAGTGTTTAATACTTTATTAGTAAAGTACAAAAATAAGAGTTTGCTGGATCTATCTGAATTTCATCAAAGCTGTAAAACAAGGGACAAGTTCATTGCTTGTTGAATAGTTTTCTTCCTCGTGAGTCCCCTAAGTTCACTTGGTCCTTATACTTTGTAAGACCTTGGTTATCTGAGCAGTGAGTAAGTAAATCAGTGGTTGTCATAGGACATACCTGATATGGCTGAAAGCCTCAGGGATTTTTTAAATTTTTATTTTTTTAATTCATCTAAGAGCGAGAGAGAAAAACAGAGACAGAGATCTTCCATCTGTAGGTTCATTCTAGAAATGCCAGTAACAGCCAGGGCTAGATCAGGCTGAAGCCAAGGGCCTAGACTCAATCCAGTTTCCTGTCAGAATGGCAGGGATCCAACTAATTGAGCCATCACCTGCTGCCTCCCAGGACCAGCCTCATCAGGAAACTAGAATCAGAAGCAGAGCCAGAACTCAATCCCAAGCATTCTGAAGTGTGGGATGCAGGCAGCCCAAGCAGTGTCTTAACTGCTATGCCAAATGCCCACCCCCTCAGGGATTTTTGCTGTCACTGTTGACAGTATCATACACATAATTTTCAAAGTGAGGAACACTAAACGACACTAGAGAAAAATTTACATTATAACCAAGATGCAGGACATTTGCACAGCGTATCATGAAGATTGACCATGATTAACAAAAAAGTCTCTGAGTGGCCACAGCAATCTTGAGTAAGAAGAGGTACAAGGCTGGAGACATCACATTGTCTGAACTCAAATGGCATTTACAGGGTTACAGTAGCAGGGCAATATAGCACTGGCACAAAAACTAATTCATTAGGCCAAAGGAGCAGAGTGGAGAGCCAAGAAATAAACGCATCCTCATACAGCCAGCTTACTTTATGCAAGGGCATCAGAAATACACAATGTGGGTGAGTGTTTACCATGGTGGTTCAGACACCATGCCCCACATCCAGCTCCTGACTCCAGCTTCCTGCCAGTGCAGACCTTGGGAGGCAGTGTTCATGGTTCAAGTGGTTGGGTTCCTTCCACCCATGTAGGAGACCCAGATTGAGTCCAGGTACCCAGATTCAGCTCCAGCCTGGCTGAATACAGGCATGTATTCAGCTCCAGCCTGGCTGAATACAGGGAGTTAAATTAGCAGATCTCTCTCCTTCTCCCCCTCTTTCCTTCTCTCTCTCCCACCCTCTTCCTCTCCCTCTCAAATTAATTAATTAATCTTTTAAAAAATCAAAGAGTGGGGAAGGGTGGGTAGTGTTCAGTGATGTTGAGAGGTCAGGATATCAACATGCAGAAAACTGGGACTAGACTCTTGTCACATCATGAAAGGAAATCAACTTAGTGGGTTGAAGCCTTAAACACAGGACCTGAAACTATATAACTGCTAGAAGAAAACGCAGGGAGAAAGTACTTGACCTTGATCTTGCCAATGACTTTGGACATGACACCAAAAGCACAGGCAACAAAAGGTAAAACAAACAAGTGGGACTATATCAAACTAAAAGCCTTCTGCAAAGGAATCATCAATAGAGCTAAAAAGTATCCTAAAGAATGGAAGAAAATACTTACAAACCGTATATCTGATAAAGGCTTAATACCCAAATATTCAAGGAATTCACCAACTGAACAAAAATAAAAAGATTAGAATCCCAGAGAGTCTGGGTAAACATTTCCCTGAGGAGGACATTATGGTGACCAACAGGTATGTACAAAGGGTCCTCAGCATCACTGGTCATCAAGGAAATGCGTATCAGAGCCAGGAGAAGTGTCACCTCACATCTGTTGGGATGGATGTGGAGAAAGGGGAACCCCTGCACACTGTTGGTGAGAAAGTGAATTAGTACAGCTAATTTACAACTAAAACAAGAATGATCATGAGATCACACTATCCCACTTCTGGGTCCACATTTAAAGGAACTGGAGTCAGGGTTTGAACAGCTATCTGCATCCCCATGTTTATAGGAGCATTATTCATAATGACCAAGAAATGGAATCTGAAGATGAACGAATATAAAGAATCTGTGGTATATATGTGCAGTGGAGAATACTGAAGTCCCAAAGGAAGTAAACTGGGGCAGGATTTGGGCATAGTTGTTAAGATGCCACTAGGGACACCCTCATCCCATATCTAAGTACCCAGTCTGGGTACCAGCTCCTACTCTTCCAATCAAGCTTCCTACTAATGAGCACTCTGGGAGACAGCAGGCAGTCACTCAAGTACTTGGGGCCTGCCACCCACATGGGAGACCCAGATAGAGCTCCAGGCTCCTGGTTATGGCCTGGCCCAGCCCTAGCTGCCTGTAGGCATTTGGGAAGTGAACAAGCAGATGATATATATATATATATATATATATATATATATATATATATATATCTGCCTCTTCCACTCGCCCTCTCCCTCTCAATTAAAATGAAAATACATAAATAACAGGTTGTTTTTGTAAGAAGAAAATCCTGTCATTTGTGACAACATCAGTAAAGCTGGAGGCCACTATCTTGGGTAAAACAAGCCAAATAAAGATAAATATTGTATGGTCTCACTTCATGTGGTATCTAAATAGCCAAACTTACAGAAGCAGCGGGTAGAAAGGTGGATGCCAGGAGCCAGGAGAAAGGGGAAATAAGAAAGTGATAGTTACAGGCTGCAGAGTTTAAGCTCTTAAAGATAATAAGTTCTGGCAACCCACCATACAGCCTAGTACCCTCAGTGAGCAACCCAGCATCGGGTTGCTGAGTTATGGATCTCACATTAAGTGTTCTTACAATAATAATAATAATAATAATACAAGATTCAGGAGGAAACTTTGGAAGGTAATAGATATGTTTATGGCCTTGATGGTTTCACAGGTATATATGGGTATAAACTCACTGAGACGTATCCAATATATATGGAAAGCTCTAAGTCAGCCACACCTCAATGAAGTAGTGAACCAAAGAATAAGTCAAGATTCTTATCCCAGTGTAGGAGACCCCAGGTGATCTGGGCACTCTCAACTTCATCATTACCTCAGGCCTTACCTTCATCTGTGCTCACCCCACCTCAGGACTGTGCTCTCACTGTCAGGAATCCTTTCTCATAGATAGCCACATGGCATGGTCCCCAGATGTCTACCTGGCATATACCCAAGTATCCACATAGCCCCAGACACGTTCCCAGACACCAACATGATACGTCTGTCTGCAGATATCCCATGACACGTCCACAGATATCCATATGACATGTCCCCAGCTAACACAACATGTCCCCAGATATGTACATGACATACTCCCCCCATTCCTCAAGCCTCTGAGTTCACCACCTAGCTAGAGACCCCTCCTCAGACCTGTCTTATAAATAGTAGCATCTCTATTTTTGGATATTACCAACAGCTATGTCAATAAATGTATTAAAAATGAATCCATACCTGGCACATTCTATGTGCTACATAATAAGCCAATGGATAAAAGGAAGATGGATGTCCTTTTCTAAGCTCGCAGCCACCAAAGCAAACTGGACAGATCTCTATAAAACAGCAAATAGAATGTTCCTATTGAATTAAAGAAACTCAGTCTCTTTATTGAATTTTTTTCCAATGAACTGAATTGATCTCCAATAGATATCATGGTAGTTATGAAAAATGGCCTCTTGGAAAGACCACATCTCATTTCATAGGAAGTTATCAATGTGAATTACAACATAGTCCACCAGGGAGAGACACAAAGGGAACTGGCTGTGTGCAGAAGGGGCCCAGCTCAGCAACAACCCACTCATGTCAGAACACACTCGTTCCTGTTACACCTACATCAATCCCTTCTGAGAGTGGTGCTCCCATGACCTAATTACCTTGCCCTAGACCCCACCTCTTAAAGGGACCACCACCTCATCCTCATCACACTGGGGACCAAGCTTCCAGCACATGGGCCTTGGGGGGACACCCCGAAGCCATGTCCAAATCGTCACAACAGATTTGAGAAACCATCCTATCTGGTTTGTCCTTAGTTCTGTCATCCCTGAAAAAGGAGTTGGATTAAGGAATCTTTGAAAACACTTTTATCTTGAAAATTATTTGATGTCATTGTCTTCTGTTTTTAAAAAAAGGCCTCATGAAAGTGTTGGGCAGGAACTTGAATTAATGAAATTACATACACGAATGTTATAGGGAGTCACACCACATGTCATGAAATCCTTACTCTGCCACTTACCCGTCGGGAGATGGTAAGTGAGAAAGCTGCCTTCCCCACGCCTTGGCTTCTGTATTAACAGAAAGAGGTGAGAAAATGGCAAAACCACACACTGACGTGTTTATCATGATGTTGGGACCTAATAAAATTTCAGTGAATACTGACTGACATTTTCATTGATATTGTTAAAAATGGGACTGATTTTCTTACAAGAGGATGTAAAAATAGTGCTTGGTGACAATTCCCTTGAATTTTCTGTTGTTCTTATGTTTCAGGAAACAGAGCCATGAAGGCAAACAAGGTAGGAGTAACTATTATCACACAGCTGCTACCTTTACTCTGGAAGTACTAGACGTGACAACGTGAAGGCTTAGCTATCACTGGAAAAATACGTCCTGGAAGTTTGCTCATTGTCGCTCCCCCTCTTCGTGGGGGAACGACACAGGACCCTGCGCTGTTCTTTCTGTCTGCTCGGCCCTCCCCGGGTTTGCTGCTGGTTCTTCCCGGGTTGGCTACTGTCCCTTCCACCTCCGTGGAAGGGCAGTTCCCCCTGGCCACATTCCCCACTTCCGCAGGGGAGCGGCACACCGCCGGCCGGCTCTCTCGGGGGCTGCACAGGTGTTCCCTCAGATGTTCCCCTTAGATGTTCCCCTTAGATGTTCCCGGTGCATGCCATCTCTCTCCTCCTTTATAGTCCTCCTCCGCCAATCCCAACTCGGCTGCCCACACGCCGAGTACGCTGCTCTCCTCCAATCAGGAGCAAGTCCTACAGTTTATTGGTTGAACTGGAGGCAGCTGTGCGGAAGCTGTTTACTTCTCTCCCAGCGCCATATTGTGGGAGAGCAGGTGCATAGAATAAGTCTTAATTCCAGTAACTCAGTCCAGTCCGGGCTGCTCCCCACAGTCATGATTTGTGGCTTCAATCTGTAAACTCAGAGATTGTCAAGCATTGTCTCTGCTCAAAGAACAAGTGTAATTCCTGATTCTCTTTCCTTTTGCAGGCTCCTTTACTGCCTCCTCGGTAAGACTGCAAAATAGTATTTCGTTTTGCTATGTACGTAAGAGATTTGTTGCCAGCACTTGAAAAAAGAGAAACACAAATACTTGACATGGAAAGACGCATATGAGTTGTCCCATGGAGATTAAACAAGCCTTCATTCATTCAGCCATTAAGTCATTCATTCATTCAGTTATCTTTTCAATACCCCTCCACTCATCTCTTCTTCCCGTTTCTCTTCATTCTTTTAGTACAGAAATCTGCCAAACTGTAGGATGTTACACGCTTGGCATCCTGGATTCATATGAGACTGGGATATGCCACATATATATGCATTTATATATGTATATCAATATCAAATAATCAATATTCCAACAATCATTGTCTTTGTACATATATATGGATTTATAATTTATGCCAATATTAAATCATATTATCAACCAATGATCAGTATACACATAGGTACATGTATAGACATAATTTCAGTCAAGGGAGTACGTATATACATGCATGCATACAGGTGTAATGCAGGGGTTTACATTTACTCTGTACATAAGACAGATGTTATGATAGTCACACATGCATATGCACACAGGAGCAACAGATGTGGCTGCTGACACTGAAGAGAGGCAACGCCACCAGTGCTGGTGCCAGGGCACCACCTGCACTCTCTGACAATCACTTCTTCACCTCTCCCCCGACCTCCCCAAGAGAGGCATCTTAAGCCAATGGCTCTGTCTTTTCTCTGTGCATCCCCAGCATCCATCGAAGTGCCTGATACACTTTAAGAATGAATGAGGGTTGGGGCTGGTGCTGTGGCGCAGTGGCGCAGCGGGTTAAAGCCCTGGCCTGAAGCGCTGGCATCCCATATGGGCGCCGGTTCTAGTCTGGCTGCTCCTATTCCAATCCAGCTCTCTGCTATGGCCTGGGATAGCAGAAGATGCCCAAGTCCTTGGGCCTCTGCACCCATGTGGGAGACCCAGAAGAAGCTCCTGGCTCCTGGCTTCGGATCAGCACAGCTCCAGCCGTTGTGGCCATCTGGAGAATGAATCAACTGATGGAAGACCTCTCTCTCTCTCTCTCTCTCTCTCTCTCTCTCTCTCTCTCCCACTCTTCTCTCTGTGTAACTCTGACTTTCAAATAAGCAAAATAAATCTTAAAAAAAAAAAGAATGAATGAGTGAATGGGTGACTAGAATGGGTGAGTGAGGCATTCACTAAATTTCAAACATTTCCGTATTTCTTAGGGGTGTTTTTACAACTGCAGCCTCAGGGTATGGGATAAATGGAAGTTTTGCTATCCTACCTTCCCCAGGCCTCCTCAAACCAGAACAGGTGCAAATGGAAAGGCACGGGCCACTGTACTATGCTGTATGGTACCCTTTAGAAAACAGCCCCAGACCAGGCAACAGACGCAAGGCAGTTATCTGTATGTTTCAAACGGGGACGATGCTAACATTTGGAGCTCCTGAAATGGGCCAGGATGCTCTGTGATGTAGCAAGCATTCCCAAACTGAAGTTTCCAGGCCAGAGCAGGGCACAGCAAGGGTGGGTGGTGTGATGCCAGGCTGTGAGGGCACAGCTGGGCTGCACAGCTTCTCAGTCCCCACTATGATCTTCACACAGGCCCCCTGCCACTCTTCCCAAGAAGTACCAGCCACTGTCCCCTGAGCCGGTGAATCACAGACCTTGTTCTCAACCACACACCTTTCCTGAAGTCCAAGGAGGGCCCAGGTGAGAGATTGGTGATCGCTGGGCATGAAAGGACCTGGTGGGGGGAGGGGTAGCTTGTGAGTAGGGGAGGGGAAGGGAAATCAAACTAGTCTCTTCTCTGGATTGGTTCCCTAATGGGTGGAGGGCTGCTAATTAAACCCAGAGGGAATACCCTCAGAAACCTGCCTTTGGTCCTTCACTCAAAGCTACAGCTTCATTGTAACAAAATGAGTGGTTGAAAGAATTGCTCTCTTGAGGCCTGAGTTCATTATCAAAGAAAATGTTATATAAAAGCATGAGGATATCATATGCGAAAACCTAAGGGGATTCAGAGGATCCCAGCATGAACGGGAGCCCCAGCTGCCCATCACCCAGGCTGCAGAAACATAACCATGCTTGAAAACCCCTGTGTCAAAAACAGCACTGTTGCTGACAAATATTAAAAAGCAACTCTGTACGAAGTGCAGGTGGCAGAGCACCACTCCCGACTATGTGGGGCATTCAGGAGCCAGCTCAAATCACAAAATCTGATGGACTCCAATGACAGTATATTTCCCCCAAAGATCTCAAATTTCCAAAATTTCCTGACTTGGGAAGTCAGACCAGAGGTCAACCCTTCTTTTTTGTTCCTACATAGGTGGGTGATGCTTTATCACAGCAAGCTTAACTCAGCCGGTGGGAACAAGGTCTTACCTAGTAGGAAGGGTTTCTCCTGGACACAGCAGTCAAGCTTTCCCTGCCCAATAGGAAAGATCCTAAAATGCCACTTCCCTGCTTGTCTGGAGCATGTATGTTCATCCTCCACAGCCCCACCCAAACATGGCTCCAGGAAGCTCCTTCCTCTTCCTCCTCCTCTCCCTCTCCTGCGCTTCCTCCTCCCATGGAATGCAGCTCTGTTCCCTCTGCCCCCGCACAGCACCACGGAAGGAACAAGGGTTCTCAAGTCTGCATTTACACTGCCCAGGTGGAAATTTAGATCCCACTTCCTATGAACTAGCAGATTTGGGGCAGGGACCTTGCAATTCCTGCCCCCTGGGAGACACATGGGGTGGTGACAGCTTGGATGAGGGGTGTTACTGGTATGGAGAGCAGAGACCAGGCTGCTGCTAAACATCCCACAGGACACAGAACAACACAGTTAAAGGATGGCTGTTGGCATAGCAGTTCAGCTGAGGTGTCATTTGGAACACTGGCATCCTATATCAGAGCACTTCAGTTTAATCCTGCCTCCACTCCAGCTTCCTGCTAGTGTGCACCCTGGGAGGCAGCAGGTGTTGACTCAAGTGGTTGGATCCCTGCCACCCACATGCAGACCTGAACTGAGCTTCCAGCCCCTGGCTTCAGCCTGGCCCAGCCCTGAGTGTGGCAGGCATGTGGGGAGCAAATCAGCAGTTGAGACCTCACTCTGTCCCTCTGTCTCTAATAAATAAAGTTATGGGTTTAAAAAAAGAGCAATGTCTTATAAAAGAAAGAATGATGAGGCTTAAAAAGGGAACCGCACAGATGTTAAGAAGCTCTGCCTCTGTACTCCCACCATTGTGTTCCTGGGATTCCTGTAGTTATCTATGACTTAATCATTTTAGAAGCTATAAGAACTGTGTTGGATCTCTCCACCCAAAACGCCTCCAGAGAGGACTTACATCTGCTCTCACTGACTCCCTCTGGCAGCCCTGAAAAGAAAATCTGTCTAAAGCTGAAAAGAGTCAAGTGCCTCACCCAGTGGAGGACACAGGGATACTCAGTGAATACTCCCCTACACGCCAGGCAGGAATGCTCAGTAGGGTTCAGGTGCAGAGATGTTAAATAACTCGGTGAAAAGCACAGGGCTAGCATCTGACTTCTGAGGGGGCAAAAACCTGCAAAGCCCAGTCGGAGACGCTGGGAACGCCACCATGGGAAGACAGCTGTGCTTCCCAGTTCATTGCTGGCAGGGCCCCATTGGGTGGGCAGGCTCCACTGCTCATGGCCCAGGTTCCACGTCAACAGCCATGTGAGGTGGCTGCTCTGACAGCAGAAGGAACGGTGGAGAGCTGAGCTCCTGGAGCTGACCCACATGGAACAGGGCTGCTCCTTTGGAGCAGCTGCTCCCTAGGGCACTGTGCAATGACCCCGCCTCCTGCACTTGGAGGCTGTGATTTACATCCAGCAATCAAGGGCCACAATGGCAGGCAGCCGCCAGCTGCAGCCCTTCACAACGGGCCGCCCGCCCCATGGTGCATGCGGGGCCACCATTGTGTTCCTGTCCCATTTGTTTCCGCCAGCTCTGCCATTCTCTTCTTGAAGCTCAGTCTTGGTTTCACAAAACAATTGCTGAGCCAAGGCACGTCAGTTATGGAAAATGCCATTTAAATTATTCATCGACAGCTCAAAACTAGCAGAGAACTTTAAAGTTTGGAGAATGTAGCATTTATGCACCACTATGAAGATTTTTTTATAATACTCACACACTTACTATCTTTTGCTCAGCTCATTTTTTACTTAAACAAATTTACTTAGAAGAGAGGCTTATTTCATTACCATAAATAACTGCAACAAAGATAATTTCAGACCAGGACTTTGAGCCTAGGAGATTTCTATCCATTAAAAGGGAAGGTGAACAAGTATTCAGTTGGTGGTTGGAATACAGGAACCACTGCCTAGAGGCTCTCCTGGAATAAACTAAAGGAGGGGTACAAAGAAATCACTTTCCAATAACATATCCATTGCAATCATGATACCACGGCCCATGCACCTTGAAATCACCCTGTATAACAGAAGAATAACCAACATGTTCAGAGTTTGCACTAGACCGATCTGAAGCCAGGAGCCAGGCGATTCCTCCTGGTCTCCCATGCAGGTGCAGGTGCCCAAAAACCTGGGACATCCTTCACTGCCTTTCCGGGCCACAGCAGAGAACTGGACTGGAAGAGGAGCAACCGGGACCAGAACCCGGTGCCCATATGGAACGCCGGCACCAAAGGCAGAGGATTAACCAAGTGAGCCACGGTGCCAGCCCAACTTATTTGATTTTTATTTTTTATTTATTTATTTATTTATTTTATTTTTTGACAGGCAGAGTGGACAGTGAGCGAGAGAGACAGAGAGAAAGGTCTTCCTTTGCCGTTGGTTCACCCTCCAATGGCCGCCGCGGCCGGCGCGCTGCGGCCGGCGCACCACGCTGATCCGATGGCAGGAGCCAGGAGCCAGGTGCTTTTCCTGGTCTCCCATGGAGTGCAGGGCCCAAGGACTTGGGCCATCCTCCACTGCACTCCCTGGCCACAGCAGAGAGCTGGCCTGGAAGAGGGGCAACCGGGACAGAATCCGGCGCCCCAACCGGGACTAGAACCCGGTGTGCCGGCACCGCAAAGTGGAGGATTAGCCTAGTGAGCCGCGGCGCCGGCTGATTTTTAACTACTTATAATTTTGACAGAGTAGATCTAAATCCTAGTAAACAAAGTTTTCTTAACCAATTTGGCAAATTTAATAAAGTAAATGTATAAATTTGGAAAATTCAACCTATTTTAGACAGTTTAAGTCCTAACAAATGAAACCAAACATACCTTGACTCCCATAACTTAAAAATCACAAATCTAAAAATCAATGATGCATTGACACATTTTAGGTTAGCTTCAATTTAATCTTAAAATTAATTAATACTATGGGTGTTCATTGTACTTCATCGCCTCTCATCGCATTCCTTGATGTTCTCAGTTGCCTAACTAAGGGGTAGGGGGAGTGCAGATGGACTGTCTCAGATGACCTGATGCAAGAAGGCAAAAACTGTGGGGACCCAGAACAGGTGCCTACTGCATGGAGATCTGAGACAGGATGTAGCACGTGAGTGCTGTGTGCTTTTGGAATCAGCTTTCGTGAATCACACAGACCCTTAAACTCTCCATCAACAGACACTGGTGCTGCAGTCTCTGCCTCCAGCAACGCTCAGTGCCATTCTTTCATGATAGGATTGATCGTGCCCCCACTGCCTCCTCACCTGGCTTTAAACACAGTCTCACTGCAGTGTCCACTGAATGCCCAGAGTCTTTATTTGTGTCTCTAGTAATTCTCACAACATCCCTCCAAGGTGAATACTCTTGCTACCATTTTGCAGATGAGAAAAATGAGGTTTGGAGAAGTCAACTGAGGCCGGAGCCGTGGCTCACTAGGCTAATCCTCCACTTTGCGGTGCCGGCACACCGGGTTCTAGTCCCAGTCGGGACGCCGGATTCTGTCCCGGTTGCCCCTCTTCCAGGCCAGCTCTCTGCTATGGCCCGGGAGTGCAGTGGAGGATGGCCCAAGTCCTTGGGCCCTGCACCTGCATGGGAGACCAAGAAAAGCACCTGGCTCCTGGCTTCGGATCAGCGCGATGCACCGGCCATGGCGGCCATTGGAGGGTGAGCCAACAACGGCAAAAGGAAGACCTTTCTCTCTGTCTCTCTCGCTCACTGTCCACTCTGCCTGTCAAAAAAAAAAAAAAAAAATAGAGAAGTCAACTGGCTTATCAATATATCCAAAGCCTTACTGACTCCTGTCCAACATCCAGATGATCAAATTCCATGTTGAGTTCTTTCCCTACCCTTCAGTTTCCTGTTTTGTTTTTTGCTTTGTTTTATTTTTGTTTTTCTGTCCCAGATCTCCTTCCATCATCAGGATGACTTCCTGGGATCACGCTGAGCCTGACAGCTTCAAATACAAAACTTTTCAGATTTTCTCAAAACAAAGCACTACAGGTTTTCAATTAAGTTAATTACAGGTCTGACTCTGCCAATGAAAGCTGACATGGAAGATCAAATGTAAGGAGGGATGGTGATATGATTTAAATTCTCCTAAAAGAAGAGAGGTCACTCATGCCCATTCTATCACCATCTTTATGTTGGTTCAAAAGTTACACTTTTCCTTAGAAAATTATCAGCAACATAATCTGCTTTAGTTTTATAGAACAGTGGTAAGTATCACACTGAACTGCGGGCTGTTGATTTGGCAACGAAAATGTCATCAAAGGTCTGTAAGGACTCGGAATGCTTTTACCTTGTTCACTAGGAACTGCATTTCATGTAACAGCATATTTCTTTCTCTTGTAGACAGATAAGCCTAAAGGACTTAAGTGAGGTGAGTAGCAATTTTGTCCTGAAAAACCAAGAAGGCCATTTTTGTATAAATGCCTACAATGAGCAAAGCTTCTTTTGCTTCAGATACCTTATCACATTTAACATAATGTGAAAAGCTATGCTCAAAATGTTTAAGTATACCTGTTTTGAAGGTGAAGAACTAAACTAAAACAAAGTAATATGCAGAGTTTAAAGATTCTACTTTGTCTCCTTGCTGATTCAGTCTTCACTGGCAAAAAGAGACCAGCCCCATTTCCACATGGAAGACTTCAAGTCTCTACCGATGGCTTCCAATCTGCAGCATTCAAGAAACAAAATGCTGACCACTGTATGGTTCCTTGCTAACTGTTCTTCACAAAAAGACAAGACTGAAGAACATGAGATTTGGAGTCAACAGACCTGGGTTTGAACCCTATTCTGCCACCTACTAGATTTGTGAACTGAAGCAAAAGTCCCCAACCATTTGGGTTTCTGTTTCCTTGGCCATAAAACAAGGAGAGGGACATTTTTTACAAAGTTGTGATAAAGTCAAAGTAAGTGCACAAATGCCCAGGTGTTAATGAAGGCTCAACAAATGGCATGAAAATCAGATAAGGTATAGCTGTCTTAGAGCCCTGTGAGGTTTTTTACTTCCTTATTCCCCAAAGATGAATTCCTTAAGAAGATGGTGGGTCCACCTACCACAGACGGACAGTCAGTCTCTGTCCAATAACAATATGGCCTCCCTCACTGCCACTGGACACTAAGGGATTCAGTTGTTGTCTTCATATTAGACCCACACTCTTACACCTAGACCATGAAGACTGATTTCTATCTTTCCTTCTTTTTCTTCCTCCCTTCCTTATTTGTTGGTTTCATGAGAATGCTGAAGTCAAAAGTCACATTTTTAGCTTGTCACTCAAACCACACATTTATTGCCTCCAGCCTTTCTAGTCCAACAACACTGGTAACTGCTGGTGACGGCCTTGCCTCACCCAACAGTACTAGAGAGCACATCACCAGCTCATGGCCTGGGAGTCGGTGGACTTTTCGGGCTCCACCAGGAAGAAGCAAGCTGAGGGTGATGCTCGGCTGCAGAGAAACCTACACATCCAAGGTGCCCAAGCCCACTCTACTCCTTTCTTCCTGTGTGTCAGGTTTATCTGTCTCAAGTGGTCGGCCACCACTCAGGATGACCTCCAGTCCATAATATAGACCGTTCCATCACCATCAAGCAAGACAGGAATGGAGAGGCAGAGATGACCGTGTGTGTTCACTGTAACTTTGGCTGGCATCCTGCAATAACAAGATCTCATAGAGAAACAGTTTTCCTCCTTATCTTCTGCCAAGACTCTTCCCTTTGCTTGTGTGGTTTAAGATTCCAGATCCTCCCTCCAATACAAAAGCTCATCTCTGTCTCTGCCTCAAATTGAAATGTCAAGTTTATGTCTGAATTAAGTGCTTGTTTAAACTGCATACCGTAGACTCAAATATATTCCAGCAGAAATAATGTGCTACCTGCCCCAATTCTAATCCACATGACACAGCATAGTAAGAAGAGACTCATATCCACATGTCACAGCATAGTTTTCAAATAAAGAAGAGACTCATAGCCTCATTCCATCCTCATAATGCCCTCAAAGAAAAATGAAGCTTCAGAGACATGACAAATTTGCCCCAGTTCCCTCAGCTAGCAGTAAGTAGGGCTAGTCCCTGAAATTCTAAATTTTAGGTCTCACCACAACAATGACCCTGTATCTAAAAATATAGAGACATCTCTGAGCTGAGATAGAGACAGAGAGAAGAGAAGGAAAGGAAGAAGGGAAAGGAATGGAAGGAAGGATGGAGGGGAGAAGGAGGATGGTGAGGGGGAAACCAAGGGAGTCAGGAGAGAGGGAAGGAGAAAAGGAGGCAGGGAGGGAGGAAAGTAGAAAGGAAAGGAGGAAGGAGGGTGGGGAGAAAGAGAGTGGCAGGGAAGGCAATAAAGCAGGCATTACCATTTAATTTGAATATTTTTCTAACAATAGAAAGTTAAAGTGGGAAAGCTATAGAGACTTCACTCTACTTCTCTAATTACATTTGATTTTAAATTCAGAACCCTCCAGCAAAAAGCTGGCTTGGTCTCAATTACACAAAGCAACTGCTCTCCCCACGCAGGAGGGCTTCCCAGCAGCCTCAGCTTTGCCCCCTCTCCTCTGATAAGCCTGAGAGCTGCTGTAGCATCTGATGGAGGACTTTGAACTGCCAGGTTCAAAGTCTGAAGGGAGACGCAGCAGGGAGACTCACAAACCACTCGGTAGAATGGATTCATTACCTTTTACTCAGCCTGTTGATTTGCTGTCCATAATACAACATATGTCCTATTTCCAGAACCCTAAGGGATGCTAAGGTCTTTGAAACAAAAGGTCCTGTCTGTTGGCTGTTTTCAGACAAGACATATGATGCCACACTCAGTAATTCATTCCCAAGGTTTCTTATCTATGAAGCAAATGTGCATCAGGGAGCTGGGTCAAGGGTCTGTTTAGCACAAGACAATTGTGGGAACCTGTGCAAAGGGTGTCACCTCTTTGGACCTCATCTGTTAACCATGGTTTTTAACATTTCTTGAATCTCAGACCCCTTTGAAAATATGACAAAAGTATGATAAACCTTCTTCACCGCAGGAAAAAAGGACATGCACATATTTATAGACAGAAAAAAAAAAAAAAAAAACCACCTTAGCTTTCCATTTCAGCAGTTTCAGAGCCCCCAGCGGGCCATCCTGTGACCTTTTGCGTCCCCCAGGTTTAAGAAGTTCTTATCTACATGATATCTCAGGTCTTCTCTGGTGGATGCAATGTTTGAAAGGGTCTTTGTAAAATAATCTCCAGTGAAATAAACACCTCAGAAAATACTGTTAAGGCTTTTCATCTCTTCAAGAGTAGTATGGCTCAAGGATGCAAGTCCAACAAATATGTAGATTTTCATAAGGATGGATGATCAGAAATTCTACCACTTTTATTGAAGGAAAAATAAAGCAAATGTTTAGGAATATAAATGGCTCTACTAAAAATGTACAATGTGAATATTTTATACTCATTTTTAAAAATACAAATTCTACGATATGAAGAAAAAGTTCATCAGAGCCTCATCATTTTAATATGACCTCTATTAATATTCATTTGTCTACTTTAAATCCTTTTTCTGTATGCACATATATATATAAGAAATATACTAACAGGTTAATGGATCATGACCAAGTTTTTATTCTGAATGTGTTATATAACCTTGAGGCACTCTTACAGCTTAATCTTATTCCAGCCTCTACATAAATCTTAAAATGCCTTTAAAATATTCCAAGAAATGTAGCACCAAAATTAATGACTTAACTTATCTGAGCATAAAGCTGGTTTCTGATGATTTTCTACTACAAGTAAGTATGCACTGATCATCTTTCTACCTGGAACTTGGTCCATATTTCAGGCTGTTTCTTAAAGAAAAAAGAGTCTCATCACAATGGAATTACTGGAATAAGGATATCTGAGGCTCTTGAGAACTCCACAAAGGAATTAAAGCAATTTATAGTCCCCTCAGTAGAATGTGTTCGTGTCCATTATATAACAGAGTGTAACATTTTGGTTTTTATTTTGTCTCTTGGAGAATTATTATTATTTTTAAAGATTTTATCTATTTGAGAGGCAGAGCCACAGACAGTGAGAGGGAGAGACAGAGACAAAGGTCTTCCATCTGCTGGTTTATTCCCCAAATGGCCGCAATGGCCAGAGCTAGGCCAATCTGAACCCAGAAGCCAGGAGCCTCCTCCTGGTCTCCCATGCAGGTGCAGGGGCACAGATGCCTGGGCCATCTTCTACTGCTTTCCCAGGCCTCAGCAGAGAGCTGGATCAGAAGTGGAGCAGCCGGGACCAGAACCAGCACCCACATGGAATGCCAGTGCCTCAGGTGGAGGATTAACCTACTGCGCCACAGTGCTGGCCCCCTAGAGAATTATTTTTCTTAAAAAATCTATAGTAATAAAAATGTTGCCTATTTACAATATCCAAGATTTGGAACCCATTTGGATATCCATCAATGAATGAATGAATAAAGAAAATGGTATATTTACACAGTGAAATATTATTCAGCCATAAAAAAAGAATGTAATACTATTATTCCTGGCAACCTCGATGAACCTGGAGGACATTGTGCTAAGTGAAATAAGACAGGCACAAATAGAAGCATACTGCATATGCTCAGACAAGGAAGCTGAAAAAAATTTATCTGAGTGACATAATGGTGACCAAAGGCTGGAAGGGGGTGGGGGAGAGGTAGAGAAAAGCTCTGCTTAACAGGTGCAAAAATCCAGTCAGATGGGTAATATAAGCTCTAGTGACTATAGTTAACAATATGTTTCTATGCATTTCAAAATAGCTAGAAGCAAAGATTACAGGCATTCCCACACAATGATGTGATAAATATAAAAAGAGATGATTACGCCAAGAACTCTGATTTAATTATTACATGGTGCATACATGTCACCATGTCCCACTGTACCCCACATATATGATATTCACTGTGTATCCATGAAAAATAGAATGCATTTTTTTCCTGTAGCAAGCACATAATTAAATATTGGCAAATCCAAACAAATTACCCAAACTCTTATTATACAACTGCTCTAAAACCAAATATAATGTTATATTAAGTTCTCTCTCACCAAGTCATTCAACTTCTTTTTTGTTTTTAATACAGGTCCTCAGAGCAGAAAAAGGTAAATTGTTTGCTTTTGTTTTCTTGCCTTAATATCAATAGAATAAGTTCTGCTTCTAGATCTATAGTGCTAGTCATCATCAAAAAGGATTAATTGTTCTGAAGTCTGGGGTATATGGTGTGTGTATGTGTGTATTGGCCTGATTAAGATGGATCTAGCACATCATAGTATATTCAAGCATCTTCTATTCTAAGCAGAATGATTTAAATCAGGGGTAGTCATAAGTCTTTCTTTAGCCATGGCAGTCACATTGAAAAAAGAAAAAAAAAAAGTCCCACTGTGAACCCTGCCACTTTAGAAAGACATTGCTGCCCTTCTGCTCCAGAGACACTCTTGATGTTTCTCTACTTTTGATGTCACCACACACACACACATACACACAGATGTCTTCATTCATGCATGCACACATACAAACACATGTGTGTACACTGTTGGTGCCAGTATGCAATCCAGCACTCACTTCACTAGATGGCAGGATGCCAAGAAGGTAGTGCCTCATGTCACCTTTGAGACTCATTTCCCCATTTATTTAGAAGGACAAATTATGCCCATAGTCAAAGACAGCACAGTCCAATCCTGGGTGAGGACTGTAGAGGCCTTCCACCGACCATGGTGTGGTTTTGATCCAGATGCATTTCCTCTGTGAGTTTCAAGTCTGCCTTTCTCCATATATCAAGGAAATTAAACTTGAAGAGGGGCCTAACCTGGGCTTATGGTTTCCCAAGGGTCCCTGATAGAGGAGTGGGTATTTATTGGCAATTCTAAGTTATATGAAAACCACACTATAAGTCATGTCAGGCCTTGGTGATTATCAATGCAACCATGTGACATAAACCATTGTTTATGTTAAGAGGGGCAGACACTCTGGAGGACTATTGATGACAACGACATGCTTTTATGGGATATGCGATTAATGGGCCAGTTGGTGACTCCAATCACATTTCCAGTAATCATAGTCCTTCAATCAAAGGTGGCTAGTTTATGACCAGCCTTGGGACAGAACACAGGGTAAAAACCAAAATTAAGACACCTTGGTGTCTGTATGCTTCCTTAGCTTTATTACTTGCAACCACAATGGGAGGGTGTTTTATGGGATCTCCTATCATTGCATTATTATGTGTCCTTGATCATTATGGATGACTGGTTAAAATCTATCTGTGAAAAGGAAATAAAAACAGTAACACCAATGGCACACGTAATTACTACATAACCCCAGTTTGTATGCTGGCCAGAACTTAGCAAAACTTAATGATCAAGGGAAAAATAATTGAGAAAACATATCCTTGGTTGTAGCCAGGTAGAAACTGTTGGTCTGCATCAGAATGCTGAGAGCTTGCTGGTCACAGGTTGGCTGTGAGAACACAGACAAGCATGGGTCAGCACTGGACATCCCATTCCCTCTATCGTCTTTGGTTTAACTTTCTCCTCATTTTGACCTCAGCTCAGATTCCATCTCTCTACACACACATCACTCTGCACCCCAAATTAGCACTTTATCTTCTTTAGATCACTTAGACAAAGGTACTTCAAAAAATCGATGGCACAGGTTTATTTTGGTGCAAAACAATTTTGAAATGTATGCATAGTTATCCATAACATGCAATTTCCCCACTCATATTCTGAGAAATGCTCACTGAATTGTGGACATGCATATTTTTTTGTGTCCTTCCATTAGAAACAAAGAACTGTGTTTGTCTTCACTGTATGCCCAGATTCTGGAAGAAAACCTGTAGGTCTACCGCTAATAAGTGTCCAGTGATAGGAATGAATGAATGAAAAGGAGGCTAAAAATCTTAAAAAGTATCTGATCTAGAATAATCTCTAAAAAAAACACAACACTTTCCAATGTAATATTCTGTGTTTCTGGGAAGTTTAACCATGTGTTCCAAATTGTAAATATTAAAAGGAATTTTTATAACTTCAGGGAGAGGTTACTTCCAGGAGAGTTGTGGAATATATGGGTTGTTACGGTATATACCGAGCACCAGTTCTCTTGGTGATTACTGGGTGAAATTATCACAGTTCCAGTGGATTTCTAATGGGCCACAGTCACTTTCATTTTGCACTCTGACCAGATTATGTGACTCCCTTTTATAGCGTTTCGTCATCAGGTGACACCTCAATCATCTCAGTTGTCACAAAACCAAGCTATGCAAGAGATCTCACTTGGAATTCCCAGGTAAGGAGCCAAGGGTACCTTAATGGGTCCCAGCTTGGGGGTGAGGCCATTTGCTGTCTCTCACAACGACCACCAGGACTTTCTGGAAAACAGTGAAAACTTCTGACCTTTTGTTTCTGATGTGCTAAGGGCTAAGAAAAACCTGTGCATCCCAGGTGTACAAAATCTATCAATGTTGCTCTTTCTGAAATTCACATGGGGTTGTGTGCTGAGAAGGTGGATGGATTACAGGAATGGAGCATTCGCTGGGCAGAATTCGCTGGAATGGATGTGAGTCAGTTGTGCAGGGGAGGTTTTTGTTACTAACTAATCTTAGCTAATGACCTCACTACAACTTGCAGCTACATCTGAACATCATTTTATATAGTCAGAGGTTAAAAACTCCATGACACCAGTAAGTACCTGCTTGATCAAGAGTCAACCAACTGAAGACTTAAATCCAAGGCTCAGGCAGGTGACTCATGCACCAAAGTCATAGTAAATGAGTGGTGGCTTCCTTAAAACAAAATCCAGGGCCTCCAAAATTAGTGCCATAAGGCCCTCATGATCCCATTCTGGACAAGGCCCCACCTCAGTTAAGGGCACTCTACCCTCACACCCTGCACAGAGGTCTCATCGGATGCCTTCCAGCTACCACCCTCTGGCTCAATGCAGAACACGGCCACAGGCTATCCCTCTGCCTATAAAACTTCCCCCATACGTGATCCTCTCCATTCTCTCCCTTCATGAAAAATTCCTTTTTATCCATCAGACACCAGCTTCCAACCACACTGAATTCAGGAATTAGTTCTGGCCTGTTCTCCAAGTGAGAAAAGTGAGGTCCCGAGAGGCAGAGCCCTTCACCATTGAAGTCAAGTCCAGCTTCGAAACCCAAGCCCTCTTCAGTGACCCATGCTGACTACAGTGACTTGATTCTAAACATCTAGCCCACGAGTCCTAGCCCTCCCTGGTGCCTGCCCATGGCCAAGATGCTGCCTTGTATTCATTCAGTGAACATGTCCTGGGAACATAACTGTGCTTGTGTGGCAAAGACCAGTGGTAGGCAGGATCCACTGGAGTCTCCATCACCAGGGAACCATGTGACTTAGGCAATGCCACCCTCTTGCATGGGAACTTTGGATCAAAACCAGGAATGTTACAAGAACTCAATAAACATCAGCTGTCATTAATAAAGCCCGGTCCTGGGCTTCAAGGACATCACAAATATCTCCCCATTCCTGACCCCTCTCCCTCTTAGTGTTAATACTATTTTGCAATTTCAGTACCTGTTCTCTTTGACCACTGGGTATTAGGACCATGGCTTCATAAGTCTTACTGTTCTGTTCCCTGTTTGAGGCCTAATCTGCTACAAATTGTGGCCCCTTCCACAACATGCCATGTCTAAATGGAATTTTCTAAAAGGAAAAAAAATCATCATATTGATAATGAGCTTCTCAGTTAATACCTGTGGTAGCCACTGGACGTGGTTTGGGCTTGTTGTGTTTGTTCATTTAATTTACTGAACAAACTCCCCTCGTTTCTCTTCCTCTCTTAACTCATTCCTTATTCTAAAACCTCTTCTGACCTCTACATGCTGCTATTCCTCTGAGTTTATCTAGGGTCTTTTTTCTCTCTAAAGGCCTGGGGAATTTTATCTATCCTCAAGATCAATTGTCAGCTGTATGTTGATAATTCCAAAATCTCCACCTTCTTCCCAAACCACTTCTCTCAGCTCCAGACCTAAATATTCAAAGGCCCAGTCGGCTGTTTCCCTTGGGTGGGTCACAAGCTTCATAAACTCATAATGTTGAAAATGCAACTCTTCGTTTCTACTCCCAATCACAAAACAATGTAAGACTGCAAGATATTTCACTCTAGTAAGCTCTCTTTGCCATTGTCACTCCTCAGATCTAATCCATATATAACCCCCCAAATTCTACCTCAGAAACATGTCTTGAGTCTATCCATTTCCCTCCCAGCTCTCAGCAAACACCAGCCACCATCAATTCTTGCCCCATCTACCCCAATAGGCTCCTAATAATACTGATCATGTCCATGCCTTACCTTCCACTCATGAGGATCTGTTTCTGTCTCCTGCAGAATGGACCACGTTTTCTTGCCTCTGAGGCTTGGTAGATACTGCTCCATACACCTGCACCACACTCTCACCCCTTTCACCTTTTCAGGGGTCAGCTCAGTTAGCATTTCATCCATGAAGACTTTCCTGAGAACCAAAGCAAACTTGTACAGATTAAGTGACCTTTTACTCCCACCAAAACTTAAGGCATGCACACTTTCACCATGGCATTTATCCCACATCATGATTGAGGTACGTCTTCCCTCATAAAACAAACCTTCCTCATGGCAAAGGCCATGTATTATTCATTTTATGTCACTCCAGAATTGCCATACTCAGGACAGGTGTGGCAAGCACAGTAGGTTAAGCCACCATCCCAGATGCGGGCATCCTATATGAGTTCCAGTTCAAATCCCAGATGCTCTACTTCTGATCCAACTCCTTGCTGATTGCCTGGGAAAACAGCAGAATATGCCCAAGTGCTTGGGCCCCTGCTATCCATGTGAGACCCAGAAGAAGCTCCTGGATCCAGGCTTTGGCCCAGCTGAGCTCCAGCCATTGTGGCCGTTTGGGGAGTAAATCAGTGGATGGAATATCTCTCTCTGCCTCTCCCTGTCAATCTATAACTTTGTCTTTCAAATAACTAAATAAATCTTTTTTTTCCAAAATTTTCCACCCTCAACCTGTGCTTCCTAAATGAATGAATCATCATTTTTATCTGTTTGGGTTTTTTTTCTTCTATTCTTATAAACTCTGTACCTGAGACCTAGAATATTCTCAGAAGATATTCCCCAGCTTTTGACATTTCCTAAAAATCAGAATAGAGAAATTTTGCTCTTCATCACTTTTTCCCCAGACATTTCACAACATTGTACACTGCCTCCTAGGAAAGCAATCATGGTTTTTAACAGAGTGGAAAGTTTGAGTGTCAGTAGAAGTGTCCAGTGATGACAGTGTGGTGGTTGGATGATCTGCTGGCAGTTTTGTCCTCAAAGCACTCTGTAAGACCCCAGCCTTAATGGAGGCAAAAGCTAGATATATGCTCAGTTGATTTCATTGGTGCTAGCAAAAGTTCAGCTTCCATGTAATTAACCCAGAGGCTTTAGTCAATAGCACAATCCTTGCTGTGGAGCATGTCCCCTGTAATTAGATTTAACTGTAGTGGCACCTGGAGCTTAGGTTGATGGTGTTGATTGCAATACAAAAGGAACCAGTGAAGTGTTAAGTAAAGCCATTGATGAACAATCTTTATAATGTCATTTTGGTGCTTAGAAACGCACATTGTCATTTTGATTGTCAAATATCTTTATTACACCCCTTTTCTTTGGGGTTTACTTATAATACTCCACACAGTATTCTCACCCAGCTAGCATTTTATGGAATAAAATTACTTCTCTACTTTTCTTCCTAACTATGGTTACTACAGAATATGAACTGCAGCTCTGCAACATATTATCCCCTTTTTTATTCTTTTTTTATTATTTTTTTTATTATTTTTATTTATTTGAAAGGCAGGGAGACAGAGACAGACAGAAGGATCCTCCATCTGCTGATTCACTCCCCAAATGCCGGCAATGGCCAGGACTGCACCAGGCTAAAACCAGGAGTCAGGAACTCCATTCAGATCTCCCTTGTGTGTGGTAGGGATCCATGCACTTGAGCCATCACCCACTTCTACCCAAGGTGCACATCAACAGGAAACTGGAATCAGAAGCAGAGTCAAACCCAGGCACTCTGGATATGGGATGTGAGTTTCCTAAGCGATGGCCTAAGAGTTATGCCAAATGCCTGCCCCAAAATATTATTTTCTATAGTGACTGTAACTATAAGGAAAGTATAAACCCAAGGCTCCAAAAAGTAAAGAATCAAGATATGTGAGCAAATAATCATTTCAATGATTGAAATGACATGAGAAGAACTCACATGAGTCAGTCAATTTGTTCCACACTTGATACTTACCAATCTTGAGAAGGGAGAGGAAGGATAGAACATATTTCTAGCATATCCAGTAGGCTACAAAGTGCCTTATAAATGAGACCCATGCCATTTGCAGTGACCTTGTATCCAAGTAGAATTGAATCCATCATGGGAAATACTAACATGCTTTCAATCTGCCATTTCCTTTAGCCCTTCATTCATGGTGAGCAGCCACAGCGTGCAGAACAGAGGTAAGAGAACTTTCATAAGAATTAGAAAATAAGCAGGTAGGTCACCAAACTATGACACTTCTGCACTGGGACTTCACTCATGTGGGCCTCAGAGTCACCAAGCTGATGTGTATAAATGTAATTAGCTGATTTTCATTCCTAGAGAGCATTCCTGTGTGTGAACAGGACATAATTTTAATCCATAGCTACACATGATCACTTACAGGGCTCCCACCTTTTTCCTCTTATGAGCATTATGATTCACTATCATATCAACATTCTTGTACATGCCTTCCCATGATGTACACATTATGATGCTTTGTCTTCCTATGAAACTGCTGCACCTCTTCCACTGCCCTGGATGTATTTTCCAAAGTAAAGTATCAGTCTCACCAGCAATCTGTGAGACCTCCTCATTGCCCATCCTCCCCAATAGTTGTTTCTGATAAACTATTGGTTTTCCCAAATCCATTGGGTATAACAGAGATTTATCTCAAGAAATATCCATATAATGCAGAAAATAAAATTTACCTCTCTTATTAATAGATTGCCAAGAAAAAATCAGCAGGATATTGTATTGGTGAAGATGTTTACAACAGCATACAAATTCAGTCTTATATGACTGTTCTTGGTGGGTGTTGCTACTGTTGGTATTTTTTTTTTTATATTCTTTTTCTCACATTAGCTCTGTCATGTTCATTTGCCTTTCTTTCTTCACTGTATTCACCAAGGAGATTCTGTTTGGGTCTAGCCCAGAAATCTCTCTTTCTGTTGAGCCAGGAAAGATGTTTTGGGGCTAGAATATTAAAAGTCCATGGGATTTAGTGAAAAGGGTGAGGGCTCTAGTGATCTCAGTCTCCATTCTGCCTCCCTCTCTGAGTAAGTTAGTTCTTCAAACTTCACACAGTGTAGGTGAACGCAAAGTCCTCTACTTGACACGTAGTTGGCAACTGATACACTTCAATTCCATCCTTCTTTCTGCATTCCCTCCCTTCAACCTACTCAGCGGACTTCAGTAGACTGAAAGGTTTCCTCCATAATCCCTCGTGCCTAATTTCACTTTTGTAATACGGCAACTGGGCCTTGGGTTGGCAAACCAATCTGATAAACTCATAGCTCCTAATGCAGTTCTCAAGAGAATTCCCTTTTTTAAGATGACCAAAGAGGACCATGTGGATTCAGTTTCTTAGAGTCAGTTGATTAGAGTCCAGTGTCAGGAACACCAGTCCTCAAGGTCACATCTGGGTGTATCAACATGAAATCACTTGGCATACCCAAGTGGAAAGTCCAGGGACTAAACAGACCCAGAAAGGCACTCTTGATGGTTTTGAAAATATGCTGCATGGACGGGCAAACAGAATCCTAACTTACAGAAGAATCCAGAGTCTAACTTGAAAGGTAATATCAAGCACAAATGAAAAATAAAGAGCAACTGAAGAATGGAATCGAAGGGTTAATGAAGGAATTGTTCTTCATGGATATGAATCCAAACAGCCTTGGGCTGCAAGTGGATCATTTGTACTGTGGTCTTTTAGATTGTTCTCAACTCATCTCAGAAGAAACAAGCTTGCTTACATTAGTCTGGGGTGGACATGGGGTGGACATGGGGAAATGTTTTGTCCTCCATTAATTCCTCTTTTAGGCAACAGACATCTACCAAGTAAATTGTTTGTACCCAAAACTGGGCTGGGTCCTAAGGATACAGAATAGACAGTCCCCACTCCACACTAACCAGTGAATAAGCCTCTGTGATGGCCTCCAGCAGCTACTGAACTGATATGCATTCTGCTGGATGACAGCACACCAATGAATCATCAGTACTTGGCAATATCGGGTGTTAGGACAACACACAACCTCTTCACTCTTACAGAATTCTCAATCTAGCAGACCCTCCAAAGCATGCTAGCTTCAACTTGAATGCCTCAAGGCGTTCATGTAGAATGGTGAAGGCTACATCTCAGTAGACACAGATATGTATCCTTATTTTACAAATGAGGAAAGAATTTTGGAAAAGTTCAGTTATTCTTCACAGTTCAATTACTGCTTGATGAACAGACTTGGCTTAATTCTCTGACACATGATTTTAAAACAAATTGTTAGGAGCCCAAGCAAGCAGATTTCTGCCCCACCACTCCCAAAACATAAATATTTTGACATGTTGGGGAAAGATCCAGAAAGCCATGATTACTCTCTAAAACAGTAACCACATTTACTTGAGTTTTTTGTGTTTAGTATTTGTCCAGTGCTGCTTTTTTTTTCCTTCAAAATACATGATTTTTCTTTTTTTTATTTTTTATTTTATTTATTTTTTTTTTTGACAGGCAGAGTGGACAGTGAGAGAGAGAGACAGAGATAAAGGTCTTCCTTTGCCATTGGTTTACCCTCCAATGGCCACCGCGGCCGGCGCGCTGCAGCCGGCGCACCGCACTGATCCGATGGCAGGAGCCAGGAGCCAGGTGCTTTTCCTGGTCTCCCATGGGGTGCAGGGCCCAAGCACCTGGGCCATCCTCCACTGCACTCCCTGGCCACAGCAGAGAGCTGATTTTTCTTATAAATTTTCTTAAAATGGTATGTAAAGGTAAAGTAAAATCTTCTGATAAATATATGTGGGTTACCAGCTTAAAATGTTTATTACACGTTACAAAAGAGGGGCCAGCTCTGTGGTGTAGCTGGTAAAACTGCTGCCTTACAGTGCTGGCATTCCATATGGGTGCCAGTTCAAGACCTGGCTGTTCCATTTCCAATCCAGCTCCCTGCTAATGTACCTGGGAAAGCAGTGGAAGATGACCCAAGTCCTTGGGCCCCTGCAGCCAGAAGAAGCTCCTGGCTCCTAGCTTCAGACTGGCCTAGCTCCAGCTATTGCAGCCATTTGGGGAGTAAACCAGTGGATGGAGGACCTCTCTCTCTGTCTCTGCCTCTCCCTTTCTGTTAACTCTGCCTTTCAAATAAATAAGGTAAATATTTTTTTTTTTTAAGTTACAAAAGAAAGGCCTAAGCTGTGTTTCTCCAATAAACGTACCAACACCCACAACTAGCATTTTTGGAGTAACGAGCATGGATCAGGCCCTGTGCTAAGCACTTAAAATGGGAATGCTTAACATCATTAATCCATCAAGGAAATGCATATGAAAGCAGCAATGCAATTTCATCGCACCCCAGCTAGAATCACTATTATCAGAAAAAAAAAGTTAACACATTTTGGCAAGGATGTGAGGAAAGGAATCTTTTAAACACTCTTGGTAGGACAGTAAATTATTATAACCATTATGCAGAACAATATGGAAGTTCCTAAAAACCTTAAAAATAGATTCTCATGTGATCTGGAAATCCTACTACTGGTATACAAGGATATCTGAAGAAAATGCAAACAGTATGTCTAAGCGATATCCACACTCCCATGCTCATTCCAGTACTATTCAAAAAACACCCAAAATATTAAATCGGCCTAATTGTCCACCAACTGATGAATTACTGTGTTAAACATGATGTATATATACTATTACTCAGCCATATATGATAATGGAATCTTGTCCTTTTCAACAGCATGGATGACCTAGAAAGCTGTAGGTTAAATAAAAGAAGCCAAGCCCAGAAAAACAAATATCACACAATATCACTCATTTATGGAATCTAAATAAGTTGTTCTCATAGAAGAAGAAAACAGAAGAATGGTTAGCAGAGCCTACAGAGGGTAGCACAGAAGAGGGAGGGGGGTGTTGGTCAATGGTGCAAGGTTACAATTAGACAGGAGGCGGAAGTGCTAGTGATCTGTACCCAGCACAGACTATAGTTAACAACAATGTGTTGTATATTTGAAAACAGCTAGAAGACTTCCAATGTTCTCACTACAGAGAAATGATAGATGCTTGAGATGATGTATGTACTGATTACCTTGTATTATATGCACGTATGTATACATGTATCAAAACACATCATATTCCATGAATATGTACAATTATTTTGTATCAATTAAAAATATTTTTTAAATTATAAAATTGAGTCCCTCTCAGCAAAAACAAGAAAAAAACCCAAATGCCTTATTTTATGTAAAAAGAATTGTCCAAAGATTAGGTGCATCCATTGTTTTAGAACAAAGTCAGTTAAGTACCTGTAGTGAGCTACATGCTCAGAATTTCGATCACTGACAAGCATGCAACCAGGCCTTTGGGGGAAAATTCTTGGCAAAGTTATTGTTTTGTGTTTGTTTTATTTTATTTAACTCATTCTCTGAATAGACAAAAAATACATAACGGTTTCCAAATGCTGTTTTGTTTTCCAAATAGTACTTTTTAAATATTGAAGCAAGGCCTGCGCCTGCAGCACCGGCACCTCAGGCGCTGGATTCTGTCCCGGTTGCTCCTCTTCCAGTCCAGCTCTCTGCTGTGGCCTGGGAAAGCAGTGGAGGATGGCCCAAGTGCTTGGGCCCTGCACCCACATGGAGACCGGGGAAGCACCTGGCTCCTGGCTTCGGATCGGCACAACGCGCCGGCCATAGCGGCCACTTGGGGGGTGAACCAAAGGAAAAAGGAAGGCCTTTCTCTGTCTCTCTCTCTCTCTTTCTCACTGTCTAACTCTGCCTGTCAAAAAAAAAAAAAAAAAATGACCTCTCCTTTATTTCTGTTATAATGGTCATAAATCTGTGCTGAAATTAGTTGACTGTGATAAATTTACACTATGTGTTCAAACATATTTCTGCAACAAATATTTTGATGCTTGTAAGTTCTTATAACAAATACTCTTTGGCTCAACATGAAGAGCCACATTCATTAATGCCATTAAACTAAAGTCTTCAGTATGTCAGGAATACTGTTTGTCCTTCTTTGTGTCATTAGAGAGAAACTGGGTTTTTTGATAACAAGAAGCAGAATAAATACAGATACACTCCAAATGTTATAGAAACTGGCATGGAAATATTTGCTAAATGTTTTATTTTAGGATTTCATCTCAGAAATTTGCCAAAATAGTCCACATTCTTGCCAAGTTCATGTTAAACTATGACCAGAACTGTAAATTTATTTATTCTTTTTTAGACTGATTTATGGTAACAAAGTGCATAATTCTAACTTCACATCAGTCATTTGTCTTCAATTTATATGCTATTTTTGTATGGCAAGCTATGTTTACTTGCATATTGCTTCTATTCTCCCAAGGCTTTATGAGTTTTTTTTTAAAAAAAGTTAATCCTTGCTTAAAATTACCAACATATTTACAAATGTCTTTGCTTGGTATTTCTCCTTATACCTCACTCTGTCCTTGGTATGGATTTCACATAATTCCTATTTTATAATGGGAAGGACAGGCAGTGGAAATATGCATTTAAGTTGCAGTAAATGGAGAAAATACTACATCAGTATTTGCCAAGTGGTAGTGGCTTAAATTTTGGGAGCCATGTAAAATCAAAACCCTGTGGATGAATGTCTTTTATTCTGTAACCTTATAATCAATTGGTCTGTCTGCATTTGAATTAATCTTTTAGCCAGGCATGATTTTGTAGCATCATGCATTGGTCACTTGGAAAATAATGGTTCACAGATAAGAAATGATCTTCCAATGTTTAATCTATGTAATATAATGTAATATTTTTGTAAGTACATTTGCAAGGAACACTCACACTCTTATCAGAGAAACTCAACTACTGGGATACTCTTATGTCACAATGGCAGATATAAGCTTTCCCAAATTCCAATTTGTACTTGCAAAGCTTAATGCTTAAATGTATAACTGGGAAAAAATATTGTCTCTTGTTTGCCATGAGGTGAGAGGCTCAGTTTCTTCATTTTTAACAAAATATTTACCACATACATAAGTCTCAAAAGTATAGTCAGCCATTCTCAATGATTAAAAAAAGTGATATTTCATTACAAAAAATATTCCAGGTTGTTGTTGTTGTTGTTGCTGTTTTTAAGGAAAGCATCTCCTGACTTGGAGACAGGTCTGGGTTATCTAAGAAATGGAAGATATCTGTCATGACCAGAACAGAGTGGACGGCTGGGGAGGAACAACAATGAGGGTTGAGAAGTGAGAAGAGACAGGCCATTCAGAGCATGGTGGACAGAAGGAAAATGTTCAGATTCTTGGGAAGGAGGTCATGGAAAGAATTTGAACAGAAGGAATAGTGAAGTTAGAATTACATCTTCTGGAGATTTCTCTGAGTGCCAGATGGAAAGAGGGGGGACGAGGCAAAAACCAAAGCAAGAAACACAGAGGGGCTGAGGTGGCTGGGTAGGGTGTTGTCAGGGACATCATGACAGTCCCACAGAGAAGGGTGGGAGGGCAGGCTTTCACCCTGGGTGGGCGTCAAATGGGCTGAATCAGTAACCAAATCATACCTCAATGTGAATTTCCTCTTCCCAGATCCTACAGGGAGCACACAGTCCTCT
Source organism: Oryctolagus cuniculus (assembly GCF_964237555.1). Classification (NCBI taxonomy): domain Eukaryota; kingdom Metazoa; phylum Chordata; class Mammalia; order Lagomorpha; family Leporidae; genus Oryctolagus; species Oryctolagus cuniculus. The sequence goes on along the minus strand of NC_091433.1, from coordinate 5,518,006 downwards.
TCCCCTCAGAGATGCCAGTCTCCAGCTGGCTACGGCCCCCATAAAAACAAGCTGCCCTGCGAACCCCCAGGCTGGAGAAGGCCCTGTCCCACGCCACCTGATCATAAGGTACAGCAGACACTGTGCTGCCAGCTCTTCCTAAATGTGCTTAGACCAACAGGAAGTTCTTGTTATTGGCGTTGCTTTGTTCTTTTCTGGCTATGTATCATTGGCTTTTAATATTTTTAAAGTATTTTGGCATACAACATATTACTTTTTCACCAAATGCTTTTTAAATTGCTTTAAAAATTTTTATTTGAGACAGACAAAGCTCCCATTCACTGGTGTAGCCCTCACTGGATGGGTCAGGTTTGTGCTGGAGGGATCAGAAGCTCTGATTGGGAGACCAGTGCCAATGCCATCATCACTGGCTGGCTCATTATGTAACAGAGTCCCTCTTCCTAAGCCTCTGTTGTCCGTCTCCAGTATGGTTAACAATACCTGACACACTCATCTCACAGAAGTGGTATAGGGATGCATTGGGATCCTGAACAAAGAAGGGCCTTGCAGAGGGATGGCTTAAAAAAAAAAAAAATGTGATCCTTGGAAACCTGGGAAGGAATTGTGAGCTCAGGGTGCATCTCTCTGACTGCCCTCTACTTTTCCTGCCACAGTGGATTGTATAATCAAAACAACTTTAAGTGATTCATCATTGATATAAATAGGACACATGGCACACAGACTAGAGTTCATATCCCAACGCTGCCCTGAGCAACTCCAGGCAAGTGACACAAAGATGCTTGGACTCTGTCCCTGCTTTCCTCTTACTGCTGTTTTTGGTTTTTTTTAAAAAGATTTATTTATTTATTTGAAAGTCAGAGAGAGAGAAAGATCTTTCATCCACTGATTCACTCCCCACGTGGCTACAACAGTCCTGAACTGGGCCAGGCCAAACTCAGGAGTCAGCAGCTTCATGTGGGTGTCAGGGGACCAAGCACTTGCTACTTCCCCAGGCTTGTTAGCAGGACGCTGGGTCAGATGCAGCATCCGCTGCTCATATAGGACAGCAGCATCACAGGCAGTGGCTCAACCTGCTGCCCCACAAAACCAGCCCCTCCCTGCTGTTTGATGGTGCTGCAGACAGCCCAGGCTTCACTACCCACACGCATCCCACCTCACAAGGACTGAGCAGGTGCAAATTCAGAAAGCAGGGATAGGTGGAGGCTTTGTTTCTCCTTCAGAGGGTGGGGCCAAAGGACCTTTCTCAACTTCCAGTTCCTTCCAGTAGTGACCAGACTCTAATCAACTAATTAGTTTGTCTGTACCCATCTCCTCCAAGCATCTGTGGGCTTCTGCAGATTCTGAGATTAAATTCTGTGAATTGGATATCTACAATAAAATAAGCTGTGATTGAGCACTGATGGAACAAAAATAAATTCTGAATCAATTCATAATTAGTACTTTCCTTTGACCCTAATACTCTCATCTGTGAACCAATCCTGCAGGGTATCCAGCACAGCGAGTGGTACATTGGACAATATGGTCGCCGGGTAGTAGAAGAGGCATTAATGAAGGAAAATAAGGTAACACCTCCCATGGGGCTCACTGTCCTCATTTCCATTGCCATCCCAGGGTTCTCTGCTCATAGATCCACAGGACAGAGCGAGCAGCATACGTTGGTGCGGTGGTTTCTGCCTCACCCTGTGTTTCTCAATGCTAGGGAAGCTGTCATGACAAAGGGAATTTTTAAAAAAGATTTATTTTATATATTTAAAAGGCAGAGTGACAGAGAGAAAGAGAGGGAGAGAGATATCTTCTATCTGTTGGTTCACTCCCCAATTGAGTGCAATGGCCAGGGCTGGACCAGGCTAAAGCCAGGAACCGAGAACTCCATCCTGGTCTCCCACACAAGCAGCAGGGGTCCCTATACTTGGGCCATCTTCTGCTGCCTTCCCAGGATGCATTGGCAGGAAGCTGGATCAAAAGCAGAGCAGCCAGGACTCGAATAAACACTCTGATATGGGATGCTAGCATTGCAAGCATAGGCTTAACTCGCCGTGCCACAACACCAGCTCCGATAAAGGAAATTTTTAAGTGAAGAGTTTCTCAACTTCCTAATGAACTTTACGGGTAGGTTTCTTTATCTATAAAGTAAACAACAGAAAAATCAACTCTATGGAACTCTTGAGGATCTACTGTGGAAGCTAGGGTCTCAAGATGAGAATGGAAAGGGCCTCCTCTGTGTCTTTCAAGTGTCACCTTCTTAGCCAAGGCCTGCTCAGGGTCCAGTCGGTCCTTATGTCTCACCTCCCCAGGAAAGGAAACTGCCAGGATAGGATGGGTTATGCTGCAGTAACAACTCCAAGGTCTCAGTCATTGAGCATAACAAAACTTTACTTCCTGCTTGCACTCCACGTTCAAGACAGGCTGATGGAGCCTCCACCTCACTGGTGTGCTTCTACCATCACACGCTGGTTCTTGATGCTTCACCTCTGCTCACAAATCATTGGCCAAAGTCGGTCACATGACCAAGACAACTTCAAAGGATGAGAGGAAGTACAGACCTCTCATATGACCAAAAGGAGAGAAGAACTGGAGTATTTGTGATAAGGTCAAATGACTACCACAACGATCATTTCAAATAATGAATCATTAAGAAGCTGCTGCATTGTGCAGAGAAATACACCAGATTGCTTAGAAGTGACAGAAAGTCTCTCAAGACTGATACAACATTGACTAACTGATGCAACTCAGACAGCAAGTGCAATGGTCACTGTCGAATGAGGAAACACAAACATGAGTTAATTGATTAGTGGATAGGCAAAACAAAAAAATTGTTCTCTAATAAATTTTAATAAAACCCCATTCTCAGAGTTCATGTTGCATAATAAGATAAAATAAATAAACTGTACATTGCTATAGTAAATGGAATAAAGCTCCTCCCTAAGATGCCCACATCCTAATTTCTAGAAGCTTCTAGAGGCTTTGCAGATGCAATTATATCAAGGAAGTTTAGATGGAGAGACTATCCCAGATTATGTGCGTGGGCTCATTATTATCACAGGGGCCCATGGCAGAGAAAGCAGGAGTGTCAGAGACAAAGAGGAGAGGTGATAAGGGAAAGAAAGGCTAGATTGATTGGTGGAGGAAGGAGGGAGGAGCCACAAGTCAGGAATTCCTGTGACCTCTAGAAAAGCATGAAAACAAAGTCACCCTTTTGATTTTGGTCCAACGAGATCCACAATGGATTCCTGACTGCCAGAACTGTAAGGCAACAAAGCTGTGTTTTAAGGTCACTAGGTCCATGGCAATCTGCTATAGCAGCAATGGGAAACTCATTGTTCACAGGGACAATAGAACTACCCAGTACCTAAGTGAGGAAACTGAGGCTTAGCCAAGGCCTGGGTCACTAAGTGAAGAAAGTTACAAAATCCAATTCAAGATCAATGCTCTTTTCATGAATTCACAGCTGCCTGCCTCTGGGAGCCACTGCAGCTCTATAGGAGCCATGTGTGATTTGGTCAGGGCCTCACCTCCAGGAGCTCCTCATCTTCTGCACCCAAAATCCAGCTATGGCTGGCCTTGCTGGGTTAGAAGGGCAAGTGCTAAGGTGGAGACCTCAATCTCAGCTCCCCTTGGCTACCAGAGCCCAGGGCAACACTGCACTCACAGACCCTGTTCTCATCAGGAAACAACTGCTCTCAGACCCGTCCCAGGACCCTGTATGTTGACTGTGCTAGAAGAGCAGCATTCTTGCTCCCCATGTCCTCAGGAACCCTTGGGCACTCAGTAACGCTTCCTTCTTCCCTCTCTGTGCCTGCTTCTGCCTCTTCCCAGGAAATACTAGGACAGCAAAGTCTCCATTGAATGACTTTTCATATTTCCCTTTTTTACTTGTCTCAGTTTTGTCGAAACACATTTCCTGTCTATGAGACAAAATTTACATTGAAGGACTGCCAGATTCATGCTGACAAATTCACTCCAGAATTTAAGATAATAAACTCCCAGATTGGCCCCTGGTCTTAGCTTCCTCCCTCTTCTGATCTTTGGCAAGGTTCTTTGCTTCTGTGTTAAGGCTTCTGTCATGGGGGAATATTTTAGGCAGTATAAATGCCCAAAATTCCTCAATCCCACATGACACACTCAGGGGCTAGTGTGGCCAAAGAGTAAGAATTTGGGTTTGATCTGTAGGAATTCCATTTACTTACTGTGATGATCCAGGGAACTCACTGAAGCTTTTGGACCCTATGTCCTTTAGCTATACAATGGAGATAAAACACCTCCCTCATTCAAAGTTTACGTAAAAATCAGATGAAGTGCTAACATCATCACAGTACTGCATTAGATTTTAGTATTATGTAGTATGACATTCTATGATGACCACTATATATATATATGTCTGTAAGATCTATAATTATTAATTATATATAACTATAGATGTCATTTATCCTCTATGCCTATATATGGATAGATAACATATAATCTACACAAATTACATGGAACGATGATTAAAATATAACTCCTTATACATAATATCTATGCTTTACACATCATCTACACCCATCTACACAAGAGCCTATACAATAACAGTCACAGATTTTTTGGTAACTTAATTTATACAAATGACACAAGGCAACCACAAAGCTAAGCCTTTCAAGTGTATTCATGCCAGCGGGACTGCTGCATTTCTCAGCCCTTGCCCTGCGGGCCTTCACCCTGAACTGTCTCTAAGGTGAAGGGTGTCTAATTGTTTCTATCTCAGCTGTGACACCACTGGCCTTCGGGAAGCCATAGGTCTCCACCCTATGGCTTCTGGAACACTGAAGCTCCGGCTTCCTTCATCTCTCAGACATTTCACATTCTTCCCCCAACTCCTACCCCTAGTCCCACACCTGCCTCTGCCTCAACCCAGCTATATTTGCTCCTCCCTCATAAGGACTCTCCACTAATGTTTGTATCAGTGACTTTGAAATCCCATGCCTCTTTGAGGAACTCGGGTCCTAATGGACATATCTCTGCATGAAGACCAATTTACTAGGTTAAAATCTTATTATCCTCAAGGCATATGGTGGCTTCACTATTTCTAGAATAATAGCTGGGCATCAGGCAGAATAGGTAATGTAGGAAGATTGACAGCTGAAGGGAAGCGCACAAGGGAGGGGCTGGAGGAGGGCTTTTCCATACAGACATAGTGCCTTCAGGACATGATGGCTTGGTTAGAGCCAGAAGCAGGAGGTTGTAGGAGCAATGAGAAGTCAGACCACAAGTCAGGCTGGCACACTTCTCCACGGATGCCATGCCAAGGTTGTAGGCATTAAACTGAGGTCAGTAAAGGATGATGGAAGATTTGGAAGAACGTAGCATCATTCCCCTCTTGGTACACATCCCAGAAAACAACAAGAACTCATACATAAACAGATACTCAATAAAAACTCACTGAGTTAAACTAAATAAATTGCAGGTTTGCCAAAAACTGAACTCACGTGGGTATTTCACGCACGTGAACATCATGGTTGCCACCATTGCAGGGGCAGGCTGCTGGCGTGCCTGAGAAGATGACCATGTGCTTCTTTGCCTCAGGACGGTACTTTTTTGGTCCGAGACTGTTCCACGAAATCCAAGGAGGAGCCCTATGTTTTGGTGGTATTTTATGGGAACAAAGTCTACAACGTGAAAATCCGCTTCCTGGAGAGGAATCAGCAGTTTGCCCTGGGGACAGGACTCAGAGGAGATGAGGTGGGTGTAAGTCCACTGCTTCCCTTTTCCAGGCTACCGTCCAAGAGAAAGTCACGGGGGCGCGGGGAGTCATGTGTCCATGTCCCAGTGATGACGGGATCAGAGAAGAGCATACCACCCTGTAGCTGGAAGCAGCAGTCTGCACAAATATCCTCCCAACCCCCCACCCCAGTCCTAGTCATTCCAGGCACCCTTATTGTGCCTCGCCTATTGCAGAAAACCCTTTCTACACAACACATTGAGAAATTCTGCCCTCCAGGGGGCCTCCATGGGAAGCCCAAGCCAACATTCCTTCCCAGCATTTCTAAGGTCTATTAGCACTAGCTATGAATAAGTCAGTGTCTCCCAAATCAATGTGAACTCAGTCACAGCTTTTGGTGGCATGCGCCACACACTTGTCTGCAGGACACATCTGCTGACGGGTTGCCAGGGGGAAGGATGGATCCATGACAGCATTCATTAATAACCATATAAACAAACTGATGAGAAAGGAGAACATTTCTCTGAACACGTGTGTGCCAGGCCTAGCCTATCTGCATTATCTTATTCTAATCCTCAACAACTCTTGGAGGTAAGGATAGTTCCTGTCTTAGATGTGGAGAAACTGAGCCTGAGAAAATAAGTAAATGGTCAAATACATAGAGGTAGCAGGTGAAAGGGCAGTGAGAGGTTACTCACTCAACTCTTCTTCTGAGGATGAAGGACAGCAGGGAAGAAGGGAGAGAGGGAAGAAGGGAAGTTGTGAGTCCCAATTACTAAGGATGTGACCTCAAGCCATCTTTTATTGTCTCTGGGCTTTACGTTCCTCAAATATAAAAAGTCTAGACTTCTACAATTCAGTGACTCTTATTTAACATCTCCAGGTCTCAATTTTATCTTTCAGCCAGTGTGACAGGCTGAACTGGGTCCCTTTCCCAAAAAATTCCCACACTGAAGACCCAACCCCAGTATCTCAAAATGTGTCTTTGGAGAATAGGCCTTTAAAGAAACAATTAAGGTTACCGAAGTCATGTGGTGGGCCCCAAGCCAAGAGGACTGGTCTTCTTCTAAGAAGAACAGGTCAGGACACAGAGGGATGACTGGGTGAGGACCCAGAGAGAAGACAAGCATGTACAAGCCAAGGACAGAGGTCTCAGAAGGAACAAACCCTGCCCACAACTTGGCCTTGGACTTCAGGTCTCCGTACCTGTGAAGAAATAAAGTTCTATCACTTAAGCTGCCCTGTCTGTAGCACTTAGTTATGGCAGCCCTAGCAAACTAAGGCAGTAATGTTGTGGGTCTGGCTGGGTCCAGATTCCTGTCTTCAATGCAAGAGGAAACTGAAGGATGAGAAGATAACACGCAAAGGTCAGCAAAGCAGCAGGATTTATTTACATGCAAAGTGAAAGTGTATGTTCAGGAGGGGGTACAGGCAAGCTCAAGAAAGGGCTGCGCTCAACAAGCTTCAGGGCTGCCCCTTAATAATCTGGAGGCACAGAGAGTGGTGCCCAAGGTGAGGCTTAGTCAAATATTCAAAAGTAGTGGGGTTGGAAGGGGTTTCAGTACCACCTGTTTCCTGTTTTGTTTTGTTTTTTCTTTTTTTTACAGGCAGAGTTAGACAGTGAGAGAGAGAGAGAGACAGAGAGAAAGGTCTTCATTCCATTGGTTCACCCCGCATGGCTGCTACGGCCGCCGCACTGTGCCAATCCAAAGCCAGGAGCCAGGTGCTTCCTCCTGGTCTCCCATGCGGATGCAGGGCTCAAGCACTTGGTCCATCCTCCACTGCCTTCCCGGGCCACAACAGAGAGCTAGCCTGGAAGAGGAGCAACCAGGACAGAATCCGGTGCCCTGACTGGGACTAGAACCCAGGGTGCCAGCACCGAGGTGGAGGATTAGCCTAGTGAGCTGCGGCACCAGCCTTCTTGGTCCTCTTATGAAAACCTGGGAAGTATCATGACCTCAAGTATATGATGGGAGCTGGAGTGTCAGCTATGGTAATTTTATTACAGTGACCTTATAATGAACTAAATGTCATTCCAAGGATGACTCTGGCAGTCATATTGAATATCTTTAGCTGATATTGGCTTTAAGTGGTAAAATCACAGAAGCTATATTTATTCCACGGTGCAGAAAGAGCATGTTTGAGAAGATACCTGCAAAGGCTGGGTTTGGGCAGTGCAGGTGAGGCTACAGCACAGGTGAGGTGCTGGCAATCTCAGCTCCTCTTGCTGACTGCCTCCCTACCTACCTCAGTATAAAACCAGAACTTTCACACTGATACCTATTGTTCTCCAACAGATATCAAAATAGGGTTTATTGCCAGGGCTGCCAAAATGCTTCAGGTAGCTGAAACCTTTCCAGCATGTGAAAATACAGTCAGAGGGCTTAATCCAGTGTCTGACCTATAGCCCTTTTTCTGAGAATCATGCTTGGCTTGGAGAGATCACTCAGCGCCACAGGCAACAGTGACATCAGTTCACCAGTCTTTGCTGCCGGGCTGGTTTAGCATCAACAGGTGCATGGGTAAATGAATAGATTCTACATAAATATACGCAATACAGCCACATTAAGAAAAGGTTCTGGCCAGCGCCGCGGCTCACTAGGCTAATCCTCTGCCTTGCGGCGCCGGCACACCGGGTTCTAGTCCCGGTTGGGGTGCCGGATTCTGTCCCGGTTGCCCCTCTTCCAGGCCAGCTTTCTGCTGTGGCCAGGGAGTGCAGTGGAGGATGGCCCAAGTGCTTGGGCCCTGCACCCCATGGGAGACCAGGAGAAGCACCTGGCTCCTGCCTTTGAATCAGCGTGGTGCGCCGGCCGCAGCGTGTCAGCTGCGGCGGCCATTGGAGGGTGAACCAACGGCAAAGGAAGAACTTTCTCTCTGTCTCTCTCTCTCACTGTCCACTCTGCCTGTCAAAAAAAAAAAAAATTAAAAAAAAAAAGAAAAGGTACTGTCAGAACTAGACACACAAGTACCAAGCGTTCATTATTATGTTGTCATCTGAAGCATCATTTTGATAGCTAGAATGTAATCTCACTCTAATACAGACTCATGATTGATGGACTTTCCAGATCTGATCTATTTGCCTTAAACCTTCCATACTGGCCAACTTCCAGATCACTAAGGTTTTTTTTTTTTTTTTTTTTTTTTTTTTTTTAACAGCATTATGTGATTTTTAAAAGCTTGAGTTTAAGGGCTCCTTTTCCTTGGAAAGTGGCCCTTGTGCCCAGGCATGTGCTAGACCCTCCTCCAGATGCCATTTAATTTGCTTTTTCATTTAGCCTCTGAAAAAGACTCCTTTATGAGTGAGGAAACTGATGTCCTATCTTAGTCTCTTTGCTACTGTTTATAACTAAACACCAGGGATCGCACATCATAAAGAAAAGAGGTCTATTTGGGCTCACAGTTCTGGTCCAGGGTCAAAGGGCTGGCATCTGGTCACAGCCCTCCTGCTGGCAGCACCCTGAAGCAGCAGAGAACACACATGGGGAGAGACAGGGAGTGAGAGAGCCAGCCAGCCCAATCAGCTTCCACAGCAGAGAGCCCTCTCAGAACACCCATTATCCACAATCTACTCCCAACACAAATGGATTAATCCAGTCATAAGGGCAGAGCCCTAATCACTCCTCAAAGGTCCTGCCTGGTCCCACCTCTTAATAATCTCATTACAGGGCTCAAATTCCAGCAGGAGTTGATTAAATTTCACCATATTCAGACCACAGCAGACCTATAACAAGGTTACAGCTTTTATTACCAGCCCCACTTTCGTTTGCTAATAAGCAGGGACACAGAGCAATTGTCTGCTGACATCCTGACAACATCTAATCAGATGGTCAGCCATTCACTGGCTGCATGGGCCAGTAAGGAGCTGTCCCCTAAAGCAGCCCACAGATCAGACCCTCAGCTTCCAGATGAGCTGCTCTAGTTACTGCCACTGAAGATTTGCCTTGGAGAGTTTAGGAAGGTCCTTTCTATTTTGAGAATTTTTCTACTCCCTTGCATCTCCCAAACAACAGTCTCCTTTTCTTTCGTTGAACACTTAGGTATGTTTCCTAGGCACAGCATTTTTCTGAGTTAGCAGTTATCAACTAACCTGATCTATTGAATCCTCATTACCATGCTGCGCTGTGAAGGAGGTGCTGCCAGTATCCCCTTTTAACAAATGGTGAGACTAAGGCACAGAAATGTTGAGTAATTGGCCCAAGATCACACCTCATACATGGCAACACTGGGAATCAATATACTTTGCAAAAAGATTGACTTCCTCATACATCTTCAGATAATATCATAACCAAGTGCAAACAATCCCATACCTATTTGCAAATAGCCAGGAATACTGTCAGTTGAATAACTGTTGAAGAACAGTTAACACTTACTTGCAAAGTACTATGTACCAGTGACCGAGTGAAAAATTACAGTTCACAAGTGAGTCTTTCTGCCTCTGCCCTGTAGGATCTGTGCTGTGGTCTGGACTGTGCTCTGTCTCTTCATGACTCTCACAACCCAAGCTCTTTGCTTTGCTGGGATAGAACCCCACATCTTAAAAAATTACAAGTATAAAATTGGTACGGCCAGGTTCTGCTAAACAGCCAACCACCAGCTATTTCATTTGATGTTCAAATAAAATAACAAGATCTTCACCCAACTTAGCGAGGAAAGTACAATGAGAATCAGGGTTTTCAAGCATAATTTTTGTTTTGTGTGGTTTGGTTTCTTTAGTTGTCTTGAAAATTTCAGAATTTACGTACACAGACAATGCAGCAACACCTAGCTCATGGGAGTTCTTCTGAGTGTAATACAAAGTTAAGTAAATACAGAGGTTCTCTCTCCCTCTCCCTCCCTCCCTCCCTCTCCCTCTCTCTCTCTCTCTCTCTCTCTCTCTCTCACACACACACACACACACAGTCACAGATGCTCATTTCCACTCCCATCTTATATGATTCCTAAGCTCTTTCTTTTTTTAAGATTAATATATTTTTTACTTGAGAGTCAGAGTCACAGAGAGAGAGGAGAGGCAGAGAGAGAGAGAGAGAGAGAGAGAGAGAGAGAGAGAGAGAGAGGTCTTTCATCCAATGGTTCACTCCCCAAATGGCCACAACAGCTGGAGCTGCACCGATCCAAAGCCAGGAGCCAGGAACTTCTTCCAGGTCTCCCACATGGGTGCAGGGACCCAAGGACTTGAGCCATCTTCTACTGTTTTCCCAGGCCATAAGAGAGAGCTGGATCGGAAGTGGAGCAGCCAAGACTGGAACTGGCGCCCATATGGGATGCTGGCGCTTCAGGCCAGGGTGTTAACCCGCTGCGCCACAGCACCAGCCCCCCTGAGCCCTTTAATGAGGGCTCTGTGCCCCAGGCACCAGAGGAAATACTCACATGGGACCATGAGGACTACAGGAGAAGCCTGGGTGAAACCCAGGGAAGGCTCCCCATCTCTGTACCCCCAAACAGCATAGGGGGCGGGCAAACCCAGGCATGCCTGTGAAGCATACAACTTGGAAGCACCATTGTACTGTATGTTAGTTATTGGGTCAGTTAGCCAGGTGCTGAAAATTCATGTCTGGGTTCAAATTTAGGGATCACCCATTGCGTTTTTTTCCTACAGCCGCTCTCATAAGGACCACAAGTCGGGGGGCTTCAGGCTATATTCTCTCATAGTTCTGGGGCTGCAAGTCTGAAACCTTTTCCTCTTGCTGCTTCTGGAGGCTGTGGACAACCTTTGGCCCCAGCCCCTACCTCTGTGGTCACACAACCTTAAATCACCTTTAATCTCTGCCACCTTCTTCTGTCTTAGAAGGATATCATGATGGTTTCTAGAATCCAGCCAGACACCCTCTCGAAAGCTCCTCCTCTCAAGATCCTTGACACCATATTTTACCAATAAAACAATAACATGCACAGTAACATTCACAGATTCTGGGGTGAGGGTGGGAGCACTAGTCAGCCCACTATGCCCAACTATTCATTTACTGTTAGCTAAGCATTGCTTTTGTGCCTGCACTAGATTAGATTCAGTGTCTGCTCTGGGAACACTGTGCAGATCTATGCATGCAGCTGAGCAAACGGCAGATTGGTGGAACACTGGCCCTGGCCACTAGGAGACACCTGCCATAAACAACCTGCAGAGCCAGAGCTCTGCCTACATCAAACATCAGCCCTGCCTTGAAGTCTTCCAAGCTGTGTTTGCCAACATTGCTTTGAACGCTCAAGGAAGGGAGAGAAGGGAGCCATTTCAACTAAAAGACTTTCCTTGCTCTGCAAATGTTTAAGGGCTTGAAAATTACAGTAGACATTCACTTGACAGATTACACGTTAAAGACTAGGAGACAGAAACAAACTGCACCATAGATGTATTTCTCTACTCCTTTGTCTGCTTCCTTTTCCTCTTTCTCTCCTGACATCCACACATTTCTCCATCTCAATCTCCCCTCCTCTCCTCTCCTCTCCTCTCCCCTCCCTCCCCCTTCTCTCTCTCTCCTCTCCTCTCTTCTCCTCTCCCCTCCTTCCCCCTTCTCTCTCTCTCTCTCTGTCTCTGTCTCTTTCCTTCTTTCACTCCTAAGTGTGTACCCACATTTATTTCCTTCTGGCAAGGAGACATTGACTACAGTCCCCGCAGAGAATAAACAAAAGGTTTAAACAGATTTTAAGATCTAATAGCATCACATTTGCTGTCCCCCTGAAAAATAATTTTACATAAAAAAAGCCTAATTATAATGTTTTTAAAAGTCTCTTTAGGGCAGAATTTCAGACGTGAGCCCACCAGACTCACACAAGCCAATAATAAGAAATGACAGTATGATTAATTGTTCCTGCCTTGCTTCCTACCACCTGTTAAAATTGTAATTTCATATAAAATGTCGTCGTGTAGATTATTAAAACAATTAATACTGAATCCATTATCTGGGGAAATGCTAAAGAAAACAGGAATGAGAAACCAAAGCATTTGCCTCTGAAGATTGAGATCAGAAAAGAAGATTTCCTTATAGCAATGGGTTAGCCCATCTCACGGGAGAATTCTGTTGGGAAAGCTTATTTTCATTAATCCCTTCTGGTGTTGTCAAATGTGATGACAGAGGAAGAAAACTTAATCCTTAGTTTATCATTGGAAATGAAAGACAGGAACTTTCTTCCTAAAGACTTCGGATAGAGTTTAGGAATGTCCTCAAGATTCCATTGCTCTCTGCTGGTGTTCTTGGCTGAGCCAGAGGTGGGAAGGAGTGGGGATGGCTGGCATCTTCCTGGCACTCACTGTGTGCCATGCTTTCTTCCAAAGGCAATGCAGGCATCAGCTCAGATAATCCTCTCACTGGACCTCAGAGGCAGGTCCTAACACTACCACTACTGTTCATGGACAGAGAATCTGAGACACAGAGTATAAGAAACTTGCCCCAGGTCACACAGACACTGAGGAGGAGAGCCAGGCTTTGAACTCAGGTGTTTAGGCTCCGTTGGTCCTTTACTTTGGATGACCCCACAGTGGTATGACAATTACTCTCTCTGTTGGACCACTTGGAAACCACCTAGCCTTGGTATGAGTAGAAACATGTGTTTACTGGATATCTGAGAGAGGTGGTGCAATGTCCTACAGGCTTGTCCCCCACCAAGAAACAAAATGAAACAAATTCATATATTAAGACCCTAACCTCCAAGGTGATGGAATTAGGAGATGGGGCTTTGGTAGGTAATGACATTGTGCAGGTGGAATCCTCATGACTGGGATGAGGGCCTTTATAAGGGAGACCCCAGGGCCTTGATCTTGGGATTCCCAGCCTCCACAGCTGTGAAAAGAAATCTCCATTGTTTATATCTACCAAGCGTATTGTATTTTGTTGCAGCCACATGAAAGCACTGATATACAAGTTAACTCCAGGAAATCCCTGCCACCAACCCTGCGGCAGCTGCAGGGGCAAGTCCCTTACAGACTGGGTCAGAGCTCTGTGCTCCTGGGGTTTGAAAAGACAAACCCAACAACTAGCAGCCACAGTGGGGAGAGGGGGAAAGTATCTTCACTCACGGGACCAGGACAGGAACGGAGGGGACACTGAGAAACATATGCCCCCACGCTTCCTTCCTGAAGTCTGTGCCTCAGTGCACTGCCTATCTGCTCTTCACACCCTCCAGAGATGGCCACAGAAGTCACAGTTCCTAGCATTTCAACCAGATGCTCCCTCAAAGGAAAGAGGATGTTCCCACCCAACACCCACATGCAGCCCCCAAGGGAAGCTCCTGGGTCATCAGATGAGATCCTCAAACTCCAAGGTGAACATTTTCACAACATACATTCCTAAATGAAAGTACCTGTTCATATAGGAAATTATTTCCTGTCTGTTCCCATGAGTAGGTAATGTACATGTGGACAGAAACCTTATCAACCTCATTCTCCATTGGAAACAAAGGAATTTCCAAAAGTTTGTGAAAAATGGAATTAAAAGATAAATTTAGTTCAGCAACAACTTCTTTAAATCCATTCATATGAAGGAACTTCAAAAACTTCATGAAAAATACACATTGTAGGAAAATGCATGGGTTTCAATGTTTTATATGAAGATAAGCTTATCTTCATTTTTCCATGATCTTTCTGAAGTCCCTTGTATATCTGAGACTTGCCAGCTTTCCTGCACCTAGGATGCCCTGGGAAGAGGAAAAAGGAGACAAAATCAAACCAGCATCAAAGTGTCCCCTCTGCTTTCTTCCCCCAGGATGTGTCCCCTCCATGCTGGTCTGTTGGGATATCAGAGGTCACTAGTCATGGGCAAAGTCACATAATAGACAAAACAGATAATTTTCCAGAAAATAAGGCCACTCCTGGCCCTGCATCTCCCCTTGTGTGACCCTGAGCAAGTCAGCCCACTTCCCTGAGTTTCAATTTCCTTAGCTCTTCAGAGAAAAATCATTCCACCTGCCCTGCTAAGTGCACAGATTTGCTACTGAGCACTGAACTTGTCTTAAGTACTGGGAGGCAGGTTATGCAAGTTCTTCCTAATTATCTCCCAATGTTCTCTTCTCCAAACTCACCTAACCAGCACTCCCATTTATGCTCCAGCCTTCTCAACACCTGGACATGTCCCGAACATCCTCTAAACCCACCTGATAAACTAATCTTAATCTCCCCATAACATCAAACCCACTTCAAAGCACTTGCTGATTCCCCTAGACTTGAAACAATCTCACTTTCCATCAAATTGCCATAGCAATTTATCTGTGTATCTCTCAAAACACTGAGATCTGCAGCCACCCTGAGATTTCACAAGAAGCCCAGGGAGAAAGCTAAGTTGACTGAGAGCTATCAGCAGTTCTGTGGCCATCACTGTCCCTTCTGTGCACAGAATTCATTAGAGCAATACGGTTTGCAGGAGGGAAGGGCCACTGCAGGCAATTCAATCCAGTTCACTCAGCCCAAGCTCAGAGCTTCTACATTTTAGTTGGTCACAGTCAGGGAACAGGTGGATCAGAGATCCCACAAGACTGCGTGCTGGATGATGAACCCATCCAAGTCTTCGGGATAGGAAAGTTGTAACAAGAGCGAAGCTTGACCAGTGCCACCTGCTTCTGAGGAACACTTTGCTGGTAGGAACTGTACGTTTCCAGAGTTCACTGCTTCTTCTTCTTCTTCTTTTTTTTTTTTTTTTTTTTTTTTTTTTTTTTTTTTGACAGGCAGAGTTAGACAGTGAGAGAGAGAGAGAGAGAGACAGAGAGAAAGGTCTTCCCTCCGTTGGTTCACCCCGCAAATGCCTGCTACAGCCGGCGATCCGAAGCCACGAGCCAAGTGCTTCCTCCTGGTCTCCCATGTGGGTGCAGGGCCCAAGGACTTGGGCCATCATCCACTGCCTTCCTGGGCCACAGCAGAGAGCTGGACTGGAAGAGGAGCAACCAGGACAGAATCCGACACCCCAACTGGGACTAGAACCCAGGGTGCTGGTGCCACAGGCAGAGGATTAGCCAAGTGAGCCATGGCGCTGGCCCAGAGTTCACTTTTGCTCTAAGTTCTGTTTTGCTCCATTGTCATGGTTCTTACACTTATCTTTCATGAGCTTGCATAGTACATCCTTTTTTGTAAAAAAAAATCAATTTTTTAAATACTGAAGATGTTAATGAGTTCACCTCTTTGCTAAGCGAAATGGGACACTTAAACCTACAGATAAAAAAAAGATATTTAAAAAATCTATGAATTTTCTTTTCTGTGTTTCAGAGATTTGATTCTGTGGAAGACATCATCCAGCACTACAAGTCTTTTCCTATCGTACTAATTGATGGGAAAGACAAAACCGGGGAGCACAGGGAACAGTGTTGCCTGACCCAGCCCCTGCCTCTCAACAGGCACTTCTCACCTTGGTAGCCTGGTCTTTGCTCTGTCCTCCGAATGGTGGATTCAAGGTTTCCATCACTTTCATTTATTTCAAAAGATTATTTTCTGTGTCTTCAAGGGATAACTTTTTGACTTTGTAGTAAAAGAAAAACATTCTGTAACAGAAATCAGAAAATCAATCATGGTTTTGAAAGCTTAAGCCACACAGGAAATATTTATAACATGCAAAAGTAGTAACCTGTTCTTTTCTAAACAGACTATAAGCATGGCCATCAGACGCCTGCTACAGAGGAGCAATGAAGGTTTCAGGAAGCAGGTGCCTAAGTGCTTGCAGCTAGCACGTGAGATTCCCAAACCCACGCTCTTACGGACTGAGCTGCCCTTGTTTGAGAACTGTCTGGACAGTCCCTTTACAATGTGTGGATGGTGCTTCACACTAAAGATGCACATTAGCCTTATTTTATCTATAATCCTGAAAATTGCGATTATTGGGAAGAAACATGGAATGGGAAACAAGAGTACTTTTGAATATCATCTGAAATACAGAAACTGGAAATACTTTAAGGTGCAGAACAGCCACAAGACCAGTTTCCAACATAATGCTGTTCAGGGTAGCGTTGCACCAAATGGAATTAGCAGCTTCCTGGTAAGGAACTCGGAGGATTATAAACTACCCCAGCTTTTGGGCAAGCATGAGTCTGACTGAAAGTAATTATTTTTTTTTTTTACAATTCCAATTACAGACTTTAATGCAAAGAGAACTGTCCTCAATTTAGTACTGATTCTTGTAATAGCATTGCACTTGTCATGATATTGTTCCTCCTCTAGGGTAACAGGGTTGAGTTGTATTCCTTCCTACAACGTCAGTAAAGAAGAAGAGGCTCAGAGAAGTTATTGATCTTACTCAGCATAAAATTGAGCCCAGACTGAAATCCGTTTTGCCTAGCTTCAGGCAAGCACATTTTCCCAGCATCCCCTGCCCTGTGCAACTTTATAATCCCCTTGAAAAAGCAACATTTGAAAAAGAAAGAGAGGGTGCAGATCTGGGGCAGTGGCATGAGGTTCCGCCTCCAGGGCCTGCTGGCGGTGCTGGTGCTGGCCGACAGAGGCACAGCGGCTGGTGGGCAGGTGCACTGGTGCTGGAGGACTACGAGCTTCCAGACCGTCTGAAGAGACTACAAAGTTCTGGTTGTTGCGGTAGCTTCGGTCGGCCTCATTCATTTGGGGTGGCACAGAATGAAAGCAGCCCTGTTTTCCAAATACCTAATAAGGACAACATTCCTGAGCCAGATGGTCCGGCACTTGCAAGTCCGCAGAAGGGCCCAATCCAAGGGAAATAGCAGACCTGCCATCTTCAGAAAGAAGCAGCTTTGAATCTGACCTTGATATTGAAAGCAGAGATGAAAGACACCAGCTGGATCAGAAAGCACTGGCTTCTTGTAGCTGGGCTGTCTTTTATAGGTGTCCATCTTGGAACAGACTTATACAGAGGGCGGCAAAACAGTGTAAAGTCTGAGTCTGGAAAGCAAACAGAAGAGTATTGAAGAATGAACTAAAGTAAATGTTTGGAATGACTAAAAAAATAGAAAGAAAAAAAGGAGAAATAACGTTGAAATACAGCTTTACCCACCTTAAAATAAACTAATACACTCTTGTAGTGGGGTAAGTAAAAAAGTTACTGTTGAAACTAACAGTATACAATGGCTTCACATGCTAGCAATCTCTACATCTGAAATCCATGGGGTATTTACATAATTGAACTATAATGCAGATAAACAAATAGAATTAAACAGAAGAGAGTAAGGTGAAAATGACACAAGGCCCAGGACTGCATCTTTTCTAAAACAGCAGACATGAGCTCTCTATGGAGAACTCTTGGCATCCACCCCCCAGCTGAACACTTTCCAAGGGTCACTGTGCAGAAATCAATCCAAGTTAGGAGCATATGTTGAAGAAGGAACTCTTGATACCCCACGAGGCCTATCTTACAGTTCACTTGCACTGGATGACCCAGAACCAAGAGACAAGAATATTCAACCTGAACTGGACCATGAGGAGCAGGCTGATTGGAGCTGAAGGCAATGCCTTTGCCAGCCACTCGCCTCTGGACTTCAGCAAGCCCAGGCCAGCTTGCTGGACACAGGAAACCACAGGGAAGATTTCTCTTTGGGAAAGAATCTGAGTCTCACCCTGAGGCTGCTGGGAAATGACTGACAACTCCAAAGCCCTGATTCACTCGGGCTGTGCCATTCACTGTGTTCTCAAGAAGTGTTTCTCAAGTGTTTTTGTTAGGGCAGGTGTTCAGGTGATACAAGCACTATGAGAGATGTGTGCTGAAAAATGCTTTATCTCATGTTTTTCATAAATGTAGGATCTAATTCTAAGAGGGAAACGAGAATGCAAACATTCTGACAGTAAACGCCACAATGCTTATACCTATGAACATATCTGGCACGAATATAAAATCTCAAGTTGGGGCAGAGGTTGCTCCCAACTGGGAGTTGAGGGCTTGTGCGAGTTGAATCTTCAGGAATTCAGACACCAAGACTGAATCAGAAGCAGCACAACGGGAGGAAGGCACAGAGATGGCAGGAAGAGCCGCCAGGCTACCATCTGTGAGAGGAGAGAGGAAAAGAGGGGGAATGAGTGGGAAAAGGAGGAGACTGAAACGTAGCTCCGAGGGCTTCTGGGCCAGCCCTGGTGAGTCCAGAGCACTGGCTGCCATTGAGGAGAGTCTCAAGCTGGGCAGGAAGCACCAGGTCCTAGTGCCCACCAGGTTTACTCATGCCTGGGGTGGCAGAAAGCAGGACCTTCAAGTGCAGTGGCAGACCCAGAAGGTGCTGCAGCTTGGAGCTGTCTCCAACTGGCTTCTTGTAAGGGAGATCCCAGTGACCCAGCTCCCTGCCAGCCACAAACACGTGGTTTTCACTGCAGTGGGGACATTTTGCTTGTAGATTATTAAACAAGAAGAATATATAAATCTGATTTGATTCTTAACCTAGTTCTGCAAAGCAGACAGGGAAGATATCTCTGGTCATTTTTGAACTGAGGACTTTGTCACCTTATTGCTCAAAATCTTACAGTGATGTGGTTGTGAGTAGAACCAGGGTTCTCAGGAATTATTTTCCTGCTGTTTGCTTTATTGTACCCAAATTGAAAATTCAAAGAATTGACTTTGGCATGCCCGAATTCCAAAATGTATGAATCCCTCTTCCCCAAGTATCATCTTTTCATTTGAAAAATGTCACTTGATGCCCAGCCTTAATAGAGCAGAATTTTAGCTTTCTCTGTTTGTAGCACCTGTGCATTCCAGATAATTTTTTGAGGGTTAAATAATTCCCTTTCTGGATCAACTTCTATCTCCTTCATCTTTACTGAAGTACTGTTACAGCATCTGTTTGCATACCGCATTCATTCATAGGCACCACTGTAGATGTTGGAAATACAGGAGTGAATAAATGAAAGAGACTGACGACAAGTGATGTACAAATAACATAACCTAAGTTGGTTTCCCATTACTCTGTTGCATTTTCTTTTTTTAACATTTATCACTGGGTGATGCAGGGGGCAACATTAAATGTTTTACACTTGATCTTAGCCAAAAGGCCAAGAAGCGATGCACATTAAATGTTTTGATAAAATTTTGTAGATGGCTTTGAAGAGCTCTGAACTAGAACATTTTAAATTTTCCCACACTTACTTAATAGAAAACTTTCCCTCCTGCTGTGTTTGCGTATGTACTCAAGTAAATGCTTTATAGATGCAATCAAGGAAACTTCTCTAATTACTACAGATACTATGGGGAAGCCAAATTTATCCAATTGTCAGTGTATCCTACTATCATGCATCTGCACATGTACACAGTTATTATGACAGCATATATTTAACAGAATCAGCATTGTATTGTGTATCTATTATTTTTTATCCTAACATTTGTTCTAGCTAACTACTTTTACTTTTTTTGACATTTGTGATTTATACCTATGCTGACTTAAATGAAAGAAAATATATAATTGTTACAATACTGTCTGTAGTTAAGTAATGAAAAAGGAAAACCAGAACATAGTTTAATTTCGTTTCATGTCCTATTACCCCTATACCCATTTTGATATCACATTTTGGGCAAATTTAGGGAAAATTTTCTAGAATAATTGAAATACTAGTACTAAGCTTGATTTCTGGGATACCACCATCCTTGTGCTTGAAAGCTGGCAAGACACATATGAAATGACCATCTTAATGGGTATGAGGGGTTACCTTGTGGTAGAGGTTTGCATCTCCAGACGATTACTGACATTGATCACCTGTTCCTACAACTGATGACCAGCATCAAAAAACAAATGAGAATGAGTGTTCATGAGGATGTGGATCAACTGGAACTGCTGGTGGAAATGTCAGATGGTGTAGCCACTATGGAGAACAGTAGTTTCCTCCAAATGTTAAATATAGAACTACCATATGATCCAGCAATCCCATTTCTGAATATATATATGTATGACAAATATATATAAAGGATATATGTATATATGAGATATATAGAGAGGAGATACATATATAGAGAGTGAGTGAGAGAGTAACAGAAGCAACAGAGTATGCCAATAGACACAGACATGGGATGGAGCTATCTTTAAAGAAAATGGTGGAGGCTGGCTTTATGGTGCAGCAAGTTAAGCCTCTGCCTGTGATGCCAGCATCCCATATGGGCACCGGTTCAAGACCTGGCTGCTCCACTTCTGATCCATCTCCCTGCTAGTGCCCCTGGAAAAGCAGCAGAAGATGGCCCAAGTGTTTGGGCCTCTGCACCCATAGGGGAGGCACAGAGGAAGCTCCAGGATCTTGGCTTTGGCCTGGCCCAACTCTGGCCATAGCAGACATTTGGGGAGTGAACCAGTGGATGAAAGATCTCTCTCTCTCTCTCTCTCTCTCGCAGACATTCGGGGAATGAACCAGTGGATGGAAGATCTCTCTCTCTCTCTCTCTCTCCCAGACATTCAGGGAATGAACCAGTGGATGGAAGATCTCTCTCTCTCTCTCTCTCTCTCTCTCTCAGACATTTGGGGAATGAACCAGTGGATGGAAGATCTCTCTCTTTTTTTTTTTTTTTTAATTTTTGACAGGCAGAGTGGACAGTGAGAGAGAGAGACAGAGAGAAACGTCTTCCTTTTGCTGTTGGTTCACCCTCCAATGGCCGCCGTGGCCGTTGTGCTGTGGCTGGCGCACCGCGCTGATCTGATGGCAGGAGCCAGGTGCTTTTCCTGGTCTCCCATGGGGTGCAGGGCCCAAGCACTTGGGCCATCCTCCACTGCACTCCCTGGCCACAGCAGAGAGCTGGCCTGGAAGAGGGGCAACCGGGACAGAATCTGGCGCCCCGACTGGGACTAGAACCCGGTGTGCCAGCGCCGCAAGGCGGAGCCACGGCACTGGCGGAAGATCTCTCTCGATCTCTCTCTATCTCCCTCCCTCCCTCCCTCCTTCCCTCTGTCCCTCCCCTCTCTCTAACTCTGCCTTTCAAATAAATTTTTAAAAATCTATCTTTTAAAAAAAGGACAAATGACATTCAGGACTTTGAATAGATTTGTGTACTCCCATATTCATTGCAACATTATTCAGAATAGCCAAGAAACAATCTAAATACTCATCCACAGATGAATAAGGAAAATGTGTTATATACATACAGTAGAATAGTATTCGGACACAGAAAAGAAGAATCTGCCATACATAACCTCATGGGTGAACCTGGAGGATGTTACATTAAGTGAAATAAGCCAGGCACAGAAGGCCCAAAATGACATGACTCAAACAATAGGAGATATCCAAAACAGTCAAATTCACAGAAACAGGAAGAATATGGTTTCCAGGGGCTAGGGCAGGGGGAAATGGGGAACTGTTGTTCAATGAGTATAAAGTTTCAGTTACACTAGATAAATATGTTGTAGTAATCTGCTTACCCTGTGGTACCTATAGTCAACATTAATGTACTGGACTCCTAAAACTTATTAACTGAGTGGATCTCATATTAAGTGTTCCTACCACAAAGGGCAGAGACAGGAAGCTCCTGGAAATTATAGATATGTCTATTGGAGTGATGGTCTCACAAGGGTATATGAATCTCTGGACTCTTCAAATTGTACAGATTAATCATGTCTCATTTTTCTGTAAAAATTATACTTCAATAAAACTTTTTTTAAAAGGAGATACACAAGTTGTCAAAATCATGTAATACCAAATAATAGGTCCAGTAAACCTCATCATGACATTCGTTCGTAGCAAAGGGATGCATGGGGAGGATGAAGTCAGGAAGCTTTCCCAAAGGAGATGCTGAGGCAAGGACTAGAAAGACATCCTGGAACACAGCTTCAGAAGTACAAGTATTGTGTCAAACTATTAGTGAGTACTTCTGTCTTCAGGGAACTATTGTAGGCCCTGGGGCATCAAGCAGGGACCACTCATCCATTTGAATGCAATAGAGGCACCATTGCTGGGGGAAGGACCGATGATTTATACAGCACTTCTAGAAAACCAGGCTTGCCTTCCAGGAAAAAAAAAAAAAAAAAAAAACACAATTATGTCTCTGTTTCAAATCATATATAAAAACACATTCTAAATGAATCAAATAGCTAAAAGCAAAAAGCATACTTTAAATTGCATATTATATTTTAGCCTAATAATTTTTATGACTTTGGGATGAGGAAAGAACTCTTAAGGAAGATGGAAACATAAATCATAAAGGGAAAGATTGACAGATTCATTAAAGCAGAATTTTAAATTTTTACAAAAGTTTGACAAAGTCAAAAAGCAATTAAGCAAACTAATATGTATTAGTAAAGGGTATATACAAGCAATTCAAATCCACAAAAAGAAAAGTCCTAGCCCTGTAGGTTAAGCTACCCAGCCTGCCTATCTGTAGATTGCACCTCAATGGTGATGGGAGCAACAGAGGATGCAACACACAGACACGGGTTGGAACTATCTTTAAGGACAAATGGCATGGAACCTAATGGAGCAGAGCAGGTCACTAACAGCATTGTACTAGAAAATGGATCCACACAGAGGGAGGTTTTAACCTTCAGAATGCCTAAAAAGAGGCCAAAAGAGTCAGAAATCTCCATGAAAACATCAAATGGGCTTCCTGTCTGCCTAGTGGATGAAAGTAAAATGGCAAGCAAAGCCTAGAACATTTCTCGTGGTTATTGGGAGGCTTGGTAAAGCGAAGTACAATAAACCAGGAGCCTCCTCCCCCAGCACTCCCAGCTCCGTGCTTATCTGACTGCTCCTTCTACAGTAGTAGCCAGAGAAATTTTAATAAAAATAACAATTGCATAGTCCTTTTCACCAATCAGATTGCTAAACCTTAAAGAGCCATAAAATGTCAAAAGCTGGTGAATGACGATGGAAAGAAATACAAATACTCAACTAGCTGAAACACGAATTAGCATAGCAGTTGTAAAGCAATTTAGCATTATTTAGCAAAACATAATACATGTACCACAGCACTAATATTTACAACTAAAAAATGAGTAAATATGAACCAATCCTAGATCCCACTGGAAACTGTACACAATCACAATAAAAGGGAATGTAAAAAAACATGGCAGAAGAGAGATGTTGGCAAACTTTTGGGTGGTAACTGAGTTAACAAAATGATCAAAACTAAAATGTTAGCCTGATAGGAGGAAATTCAACAAGAAACAGCTTATTCTCATGACAAAAGTCCAGAAAGACTTGGAAACTGTAGTCACTATTTACCCTAAGGCATTGGGTAAAGGGGAATATTCACTACATTCATCATAAAAATCTGTTTTAACCAACACAACCCTCTCTGCAAACCAGAGATTTACTCAACCAGACTACCGTCTCTCCCGAACCAGTGGCAGCTGCCAAGAGAATACATTTCCAGCGAGTAAGCGAGTATTTTGAAGCAGACATATAAGATGCAGCCAAAAATGGGAGCTGGCTGCTATGCTGAAAAATGGGGTATAGGTGAAAATTTAAGTGTTTAGAACCCCCTTCCCTCTTAAACACTTGGGCCCCAGGAAGATAGTTGTAAGCATGACCCTACGCCAACAAAACTGAGCGATTCCACTACAAATACTGACATGAGCTTGTTCTCAACAAAGAATCACATCCCCAATACATCATGCTATAGTGAAGCCCCACACAGAACACACAAGTTTGATTCTGCCTTCTTGTTCCTCATTTTTAAATACAAAAGTCAAACCTTGAAGGACAGCTTCCATTATGAAGAGCACTAAACAAAAGCTACAAACCAAAACCTAAGGGAGAAAAAAAAAAAAAACCTCATGGGAGAGATACAATATGGTATGCTAAAGAAAACTACAGAGAAATAGTATTAATGTCATTAGAAAGATAAGACATTGAACTCATTTTAATAGGAAAAGAATGCTATTTTAAAAATAAATAGGGACCGGCATAGTGAGTAAGCCGACTGCAGTGCTGGCATCACAAATGGGTGCCTGTTCAAGACCCGGCTGCTCCACTTCTGATCCAGCTCTCTGCTATGGCCTGGGAAAGCAGAAGATGGCCCAAGTCTTGGGGCCCTTGCACCTGCATGGGAGACCTGCTGTGTCCTGGGTTCAGATCAGTGAAGCTCCAGCAGTTGTGGCCAATTAGGGAGTCAACCAACGGATGGAAGACCTCTCGTTCTCTCTCTGTGTAACTCTGATTTTCAAATAAATAAATAAATCTTAAAAAATCAATAAAGCCGGCGCCGCGGCTCACTAGGCTAATCCTCCGCCTTGCGGCGCCGGCACACCGGGTTCTAGTCCCGGTCAGGGCACCGGATTCTGTCCCGGTTGCCCCTCTTCCAGGCCAGCTGTCTGCTGTGGCCAGGGAGTGCAGTGGAGGATGGCCCAAGTGCTTGGGCCCTGCACCCCATGGGAGACCAGGAGAAGCACCTGGCTCCTGCCATCGGATCAGCGCAGTGCGCCAGCCACAGTGTGCCAGCCGCGGCAGCCATTGAAGGGTGAACCAACAGCAAAGGAAGACCTTTCTCTCTGTCTCTCTCTCACTGTCCACTCTGCCTGTCCAAAAAAACAAAAAATAAATAAATAAACATTCATGAAGCTGGTGCTGTGGTGCAGTAAGTTAATCCTCCACCCGTGGGTGCCAGCATCCTATATGGGCACTGGTTCGAGTCCCGGCTGCTCCTCCTTTGATCTAGCTCTCTAATATGGCCTGGGAAAGCAGTAGAAGATGGCCCAAGCACTTGGTCACCTGCACCCATGTGGGAGACCCAGAGGAAGCTCCTGGCTCCTGGCTTCAAATCAGCACATGTCTGGCCGTTGTAGCCATTTGGAGAGTGAACCAGCGGGATGGAAGACCTGTCTCTCCCTCTCACTGTCTGTAACTCTCTCTCTCAAATAAATAAATAAAATCTTTTAAAAAATAAGCTAAACTAAAATAAAAATAAATATTCAGAAGCAAAAAATGGAAAGTACTAAAAGGAAAAACTTAAACTCAAAATGATTGTTGGAAATTTTAACACAAAACTCTCAGAAATTGACAAAGTGAGCAAACAAAAATGAGTAAGGACATAGAAAATTTTTGTTTAAGATTTATCTATTTGAAAGTCAGAGCTACACAGAGAGAAAAGGAGAGGCAGAGAGAGAGAGAGTCTTCCATCTGCTGGTTCACTCCACAATTGGCTAAAATGGTTGGAGCTGTGTCAATCTGAAGCAAGTCTTAATAAATTTTAAAGGACTGGAAATAGTGTTTAAAAATTTAAAAATTAAATTAAAACCCAGTAACAATTATGATATCTAGAAAACCTCCAAATATTTAGGAATTAAGAATACATTTTAGTTATTCATGAAGGATTTAATTATTTAAAGAAGAAAATAAAATGAAAACTATTTCAAAATAAAGGATAATAAAATGCCACAATACCAAAATTTGAGGACTGTAGTTAACTTCTAAATATAAGTATGGCTATTAAGCCATACATACCTATAAGGGGAAGACAAAAATTAAGTACCTAAGTTTCCACCACAGATATAAAGAAATGGATAAACTAAGCCCAAAAGAGTTAGAAAGAATGAAATAAAAAGAACAGAAACCAAAGAAATAAAAATTTAAAAAGAAAATCAACAAAGTTTTATTTTTTGAAAAGATTAAGAAAATGTATAAACAATTAGCTCAAGTAATTAAAAGCATAAAGAACAATAAAATTTTCAAGAGAGAAAGATTAATAAGGAATAAAAGAAGTGACAACACAACAGAACCTACAGACATTCAAGGGATATTAAAGGAATATCAAAACACTTAAAATTTTCTTTAAATTTTATTTGAAAGAAATAAATACAGAGAGAGAGAGAGAGAGAGGGAGAGAGAGAATCTGCTGGTTCATTCCCCAAATGGCAGCAACAGCTGGGGCTGGGCCAGGCTAAAGCCAGGAGCCAGGAGCTTCATCCAGGTCTCCCACGCAGGTGCAGGGACCCAAGAACTTGGGCCATCTTCTGCTGCTTTCCCAGGTGCATTAGCAGGGTGCTGGATAGGAAGTAGAGCAGCTAGGACTTGAACCATTGCCCATATAGGATGCCACCACTGCAGGCAGCCTCCAAAACACTTTTTTTTTTAACTTTTATTTAATGAATATAAATTTCCAAAGTACGACTTATGGATTACAATGGCTTCCCCCCCATATCGTCTCTCCCACCCGCATCCCTCCCCTTTCCCACTCCCTCTCCCCTTCCATTCACATCAAGATTCTTTTTCGATTCTCTTTATATACAGAAGATCAGTTTAGCATACATTAAGTAAAGATTTCAACAGTTTGCTCCCACACAAACATAAAGTGAAAAATAATAGATGATTTTTTAAATGATGATGAAATCAGATCAGACCTATTGTCATGTTTAATCCCAGTGAGAGTCAAGTTGGGAATTGATAATTTCTTCTTTTTTTTTTTTTACAGAAGATCAGTTTAGTATACATTAAGTAAAGATTTCAACAGTTTGCACCCCCATAGAAACACAAAGCGAAATATACTATTTGAGTACTCATTATAGCATTAAGTCTCAATGTAGAGCACATTAAGGACAGAGATCCTACATGAGGAGTAAGTGCACAGTGACTCCTGTTGTTGACTTTACCAATTGACACTCCTGTCTATGGCATCAGTAATCTCCCTATGCTCCAGTCATGAGTTTCCAAGGCTATGGAAGCCCTCTGAGTTCTCCGACTCTTATCTTGTTTAGACAAGGTCATAGTCAAAGTGGAGGTTCTCTCCTCCCTTCAGAGAAAGGTACCTCCTTCTTTGAAGACCTGTTCTTTCCACTGGGATCTCACTTACAGAGATCTTTCATTTAGGATTTATTTTTTTTTTTTTTTTTTTTTTTTTTTTTTTTTTGCCAGAGTGTCTTGGCTTTCCATGCCTGAAACACTCTCATGGGCTTTTCAGCCAGATCCGAATGCCTTTAGGGCTGATTCTGAGGCCAGAGTGCTGTTTAGGACATCCACCATTCTATGAGTCTGCTGAGTATCTCGCTTCCCATGTTGGATCACTCTCCCCTTTATTTATTCTATCGGTTAGTGTTAGCAGGTACTAGACTTGTTTATGTGCTTCCTTTGACTCTTAGTCCTTTCATTATGATCAATTGTGAACTGAAATTGATCACTTGGACTGGTGAGATGCCATTGGTACATGCCACCTTGATAGGATTAAATTGGAGTCCCCTGGTATGTTTCTAACTCTACCATTTGGGGCAAGTCAGCTTGAGCATGTCCCAAATTATACATCTCTTCCCTCTCTTATTCCTACTCTTATGTTTAACAGGGATCACATTTCAGTTAAATTTCAACACTTAAGAATAACTGTGTATTAATTACAGAATTAAACCAGTCATATTAAGTAGAACAGACAAAAAAAACTACTAAGAGGGATAATGTATTAAGTTGTTCATTAACAGTCAGGGCTATGCTGATCCAGTCACCGTTTCTCATAGTGTCGATTTCACTTCAACAGGTTTCCTTTCTGGTGTTCAGTCAGTTGTCACCGATCAGGGAGAACATATGGTATTTGTCCCTTTGGGACTGGCTTATTTCACTCAGCATGATGTGTTCCAGATTCCTCCATTTTGTTGCAAATGACTGGATTTCATTGTTTCTTACTGCGGTATAGTATTCTAAAGAGTACATATCCCATAATTTCTTTATCCAGTCTACCGTTGATGGGCATTTAGGTTGGTTCCAGGTCTTAGCTATTGTGAATTGAGCTGCAATAAACATTAGGGTGCAGACCGCTTTTTTGTTTGCCAATTTAAATTCCTTTGGGTAAATTCCCAGGAGTGGGATGGCTGGGTCGAACGGTAGGGTTATCTTCAGGTTTCTGAGGAATCTCCAGACTGACTTCCATAGTGGCTTGACCAGTTTGCATTCCCACCAACAGTGGGTTAGTGTCCCTTTTTCCCCACATCCTCGCCAGCATCTGTTGTTGGTAGATTTCTGCATGTGAGCCATTCTAACCAGGGTGAGGTGAAACCTCATTGTGGTTTTGATTTGCATTTCCCTGATTGCTAATGACCTTGAACATTTTTTCATGTGCCTGTTGGCCATTTGGATTTCCTCTTTTGAAAAATGTCTATTGAGGTCCTTGGCCCATCTCTTAAGTGGGTTCTTTGTTTTGTTTTTGTGGAGTTTCTTGATCTCTTTGTAGATTCTGGTTATTAACCCTTTATCTGTTGCATAGTTTGCAAATATTTTTTCCCATTCTGTCGGTTGTCTCTTCACTCTCCTGACTGTTTCTTTTGCAGTACAGAAACTTCTCAATTTGATGTAATCCCAATAGTTGATTTTGGCTTTGACTGCCTGTGCCTCCAGGGTCTTTTCCAGAAATTCTTTGCCTGTGCCAATATCTTGAAGGGTTTCTCCAATGCTCTCTAATAACTTGATGCTGTCAGGTCGTAGATTTAGGTCTTTAATCCATGTTGAGTGGACTTTTGTGTAAGGTGTAAGGTAGGGGTCTTGCTTCATGCTTCTGCACGTGGAAATCCAGTTTTCCCAGCACCATTTATTGAATAGACTGTCCTTGCTCCAGGAATTGGTTTTAGATCCTTGATCAAATATAAGTTGACTGTAGATGTTTGGGTTGATTTCTGGTGTTTCAATTCTGTTCCATTGGTCTATCCATCTGTTTCTGTACCAGTAACAAAACACTTTTTTCCAGTGAAATTGAAAAATTTTATACACAGAAGCCCAACAGAAGAGAAATAGAGAATCTAACACTTCCTCTTTAAAAGTAATTTTTTAAAAAGTCAAAAGGTTTCCTACAAGAATAACTCTAGACCAGAATGGATCCTATCAAACATTTTTTAATACTCATACAAAACCTACTGTTAGGACTTGCCAGGCTGCTGAGACACAATGGTCAACACCACACCTGGTAAAACGGAGATTCTGTTGTCTTGACTCTGTCACAACTCCTTGCTAGGGACTTAAGACCGAACAGTGTATACTGTTGACTACAATAAACACCTGCCAAGGGGACTTTTGCTCATCTAGGACCACTTTATCACTGTGGGTGTGGGTCTCCACAACAATACATAGCTCTTTCCGGGGCAAAGAGAATAAAAGGACAACTGCCCACAAATCCAGTGACCAGCAGGCTGAAGCCTTATTGTAGACCTCCCTGCTTTCAGTGCAGGCAGACTAAAATTCAACTTTACTGTAATGTTCTCTCTACAATAAAACTCTTTTCTATCTTGACTCTGTGCCTTCTTGAGATCTGTATCTTAAATCTAACACCTACAAATCTTTTAAGAAAATAGAAGAAAAACTTCCCAATCCTTTTGGTAAAGCTGGTAAAGCCCCATATAAGCCTGATAACCACAATACAAAGAAACTTACAGATGAATAGAACTCACACAAATACAAAAATCCTCAATAAAATATTAGATCAGTGGGAGGAAGAGATGTTATCTAAGTAACTTTGGAACTGAGTGGAGGCAGTAAGATCAAAGGCAAAAAGAATTGAACATAAACATCGTACTCCAGCTGGCAAATAATTTCTCCCAGGTGTTAATGTACTTACATATCCTGGGATTGAACAAATGAGTAAACTGGTAGTAGGTGGTGAAGTCAGGCCTCTCACTATTAGAATGGGGGTAACAGACAAGCAAGGTGCTGAGGCCACAATCAGCCAGCTGATTCTGCATTAGAACGGGAGAGGTCAGTAAGAACAGGGTTAGCTTAATACAGATACCTGCAGATACATATAGAAATAAGTGTGTCTTAGTCCATTCTGTGCTGGTACAACACAATACCAGAGACTGAGTACTCTAAAAACAGCAGAAACATATTTCTCACAATTCAAGAGATTGCAGAGCCCAAGATCAAAGTGCCTGCTGGTTCATTGTCTGCTGTGGATCCAGTTTCTGCTTCCAAGAGGTCACGTTAAACACTGTCCCCTGAAGGGGAAGAATGCTGTGTCCTCACATGGTGGGAGGCAAAAGGACAAAGGAGAATAATCTCACAGCCTAACCATCTCTAAGGCTCTACTTCTTAATACTGTCACATTGAGAACACCTGAATTTTGAAAGAGCGCAAATCACAAAAATGCATATACAGGTTAGTATTTGGAGCGCTTAGAACCAACGACACCTAGCAGCCCAGTAGTGGTGAACACAATCAGGGCCCATATCTTCATCTCTAAAATGGTTATCCTAAAAAGGAACCAGGGATCCTTGGAGACATGACAGATTTAAAGACTGGAGCAGGGAACATATATGATGAGCCTACAGCATGTTGTAGTACCAGAAAGGAAGGAAGTACTCAAAAACAATTGCACAGTGATAGAGCAATATCACAGGGACAGAGGAGTCAACTGATAGAGTCCTCAGAGGAAAAATTTGAGCAGCAAAATAAATAATATTGCCTTATCATTAAAAATACAAGATAAATCCCCATTAGTGTACATTCATATAGATAAATGACAGATCATATGTAAATATCATTCAGAAGCATTCCAAATAACGATGTAGATATCCTGCCTTCCAAGAGTTTGGATCATGTACAGTGACTTCCTGCCAAAGAGTACTACACACAAAAAGGAGAAAAATTGTGACTTTAGAGTGGAGAAACCTGGCAAACATCCCTTCAACCGGACAGCCAAGCTTGCCATCAGCAGTAAAAGATCCTGTTGGAAGCAGATACCCCTGATATGATGTAATGAGAATGGCACTTTTACCTCTATGGTCTTCTCACCAGAAATCCACAATCACCATCTGATTTTGAGAACAAATACCTGGCAAACCCAACAGAGAGAAGCAGCCTATACAATTCCTGACTAGTACTCCTCAAAACTGTCAAGACCATCAAAAACAAATCTGAAAAGTTGTCTCACTCTGGAAGATCCTAGGAAGGTATGATAAGTAACAGTGACACATCCTGGAAGAAATCCTGAGACAGAAAAGTAGCAACTGATAAAAACTAAAGAAAAGCAAGTGAAGCATTAGTTAATAGTAGGGTTTTGAAATTGATTCATTAGTTGTAATAAATATATTTGTTACATGTGTGAGATGTAACAAATGTAAGGTGTAAGAAGTATTATAATGAGAAATTCTGGGTACTATCTTTGCAACTTTTCTGGAAATCTAAATTTAGTCTAAACCAAAAGGCCAAATGGCTACAATGGTCACAGCTGGGTCAGGCTGGAGCCAGGAGCTTCTTCCAAGTCTCCCATGTGGGTACAGGGGCCCAAGGACTGGAGCCATCTTCCACTGCTTTCCCAGGCACATTAGAAGGGAGCTGGATCAGAAGTGGAGCAGCCAGGACTCAAAACCAGGACTGGAGCAGCCATATGGGACATTGGCCCTGTAGGCTGTAGCTTAATCTACTATACCTCAGCGCCAGCTCCTGAAAGGTTATTTTTAAAGATTTTTTTAAATAAAAAAAAAATTGGCTTTTTAGATTGGCTAAGTAGATTAAAGGAACAAAATCCACCTATAAACTACCTATAAGAGTCTCACTTCAGTTATAAGAATACATATAGGCCAGACGTGAAAGGTTGGAAAAACATTTTCGTGCAAACAGAAACCTGAAGAAAGCATGGACAATCATTTTCAAAGGATACAAAACAGACATCAGGATAAAAATTGTCAAGAGAGATAAAAAATAGCATTCAATGATAAAATGGTTAGCTCACCATGAAGATATAATGACTGTAAATATGTATGCACCTACCATTAGAATTCCCAATTACACAAACACTGACAGAATTGAAAGGAGAAATAGCAACACCATGATAGGAGACTTCAATATTCCATTTTTTGTTATGAATAAAGCAAACAGACAAAAGATCAATAAGAAAACAGGATATTTGAAAACCTCTACAGAACAAATGGACCTAACAAATATATACAGAAGATTTCAGCCAACAATAGTAGAATGCACCTTCTTTTTAAGTACACAGGATCTATTCCCCAAAAACAGAATGCATGTCAGCCGGCGCCGCAGCTCAGTAGGGTAATCCTCTGCCTTGTGGCGCCGGCACACCGGGTTCTAGTCCGTCGGGGCGCTGGATTCTGTCCCGGTTGCCCCTCTTCCAAGCCAGCTCTCTGCTATGGCCCGGGAGTGCAGTGGAGGATGGCCCAAGTGCTTGGGCCCTGCACCCCATGGGAGACCAGGAAAAGCACCTGGCTCCTGCCATCGGATCAGCGCGGTGCGCCGGCTGCAGCGCGCCGGCCACGGCGGCCATTGGAGGGTGAACCAACACCAAAAGGAAGACCTTTCTCTCTGTCTCTCTCTCACTGCCTGTTTAAAAAAAAAAAAAAAAAAAAAAAAGAATGCATGTCAGGTCACAAAACAAGTCTTATCAAATTTAAGAGGTTGCATAAAACATCTCTACCTACCACAATGGAATGAAACCAGAAATCAACAGCAGATAACAGGAAAGTCCATATTGTGTGCAAATTAATTAACCTTAAGAACAGTGTTTCAAAAAAAGGAAATTTGAAAAAACTTAAAAAATGAAAATGGAGATACAACATACCCAAATCATGATGTGGCAAAAACATTTCCAAGGAAAGGTATAGCAATAAGTGCTTACATTTTTTTAAAAAAAGGACAAGGATTTCCAATCAGCAGCCTAACTTTATACTTCAGAGAACTAGCAAAAAAAAGAATAAACTCAACCAAAAGTTAGCAGAAGAAAGGAAATAATAAAGATAAGATCAGAGAAATAAAACGGAAGCTAGAAAATTGATGGGAAAAAAACTAGTAAAACCAAGAGTTAAAAGATCAACAAAATTGACAATGCCTTAGCTAGACAAGCAAAACAGAGAGAGAGAGAGATGTCTCAAATAATTAAAATTATAAACGAATGAGGATGTTATATCTAATACCACAGAAATAAAAAAGATTATATAAGACTTGACAAATAATTTTATGCCAACAACTTGAATAACCTGGAGGTAGTGAATAACTTTCTGGACTGAATCACAATGAAATAAAAATTCTGAATTGATCTACAGCTATAGAGTAAGAAGATTGAAGAAGTGATTAAAAACCTCTCAACACAGCACACAGAAAACATTGTGGCACAGCAGGGAAAGCCACTGCCTGCAACACTGCAATTCCATATAGGTGGGGTTCTTGTCCTGCGTTTGCACTTCTAAGCCAGCTCCCAGCTAATGGCCTCAGTATAAGTATCAGAAGATACACAACTGTTTGGGTCCCTGCTCTCACTCAGGAGACCAGGATGAAGCTTCTGGTTTCAGGATGGCCCGCTGCTGGCTACTGTAGCCATCTGAGGAGTGTACCAGCAGATGGAAGATCTCTGCCTAGACCTTTCTCTCTCTAAATCCAACTTTCAATTAAGTAAATAAATCTTTAAAAAAGAGAAGGGGGGGGAAGCACCTATCAACAAAAACCAAGACCTGGATTTTGTCACTGGAAAACTCAAACTTCTAACAACAATCCTCCTCAAACTCTTCCAAAGACATGAAGAGGTGAGAACACCACAAAGCTCATCTCTGAGGCCAGAATTACCCTGTTACCAAAACTAGACAAAGACACAAGAAAACTATGTTTCAATATCCGTGAGTAAGACTGTTGCAAAATCTCCAAGAAAGTATTAGTGAACTGAACTCAAAACCACATTAAATGGATTATACACTAAAGCTACTTGGGACTTACACCTGGAATCCAAAGGGTATTCAACATACTCATATGAAAATCAATCAATATAGTACAGCGTATTAATAGGATGAAGACAAAACCTACATAATTATGTCAATCAGTGCAAAAAAGAGTATTTGACAAAATTCAACATCTTTTCATGATAAAAGCAACAAACTAGGTAAGAAGGAAACAAACTTCATATATTAATGCTCATGTATGACAAGTCCCTATCTAACATCATACTCAACTATGAAAGACTGCACTATTCTCTCCTAATATTATGAACAAGGCAAAGATGCCAATTCTCACCACTAATCTTCAATCTAGTTCTGGAAAGTCTTGACCAGGATAATTGGATAATAAAAAGAAATAAAATCATTCAAATTAGAAAGGGAGGAGTAAAATTATCTCTGTTAGCAGATGACATGATCTTATATATGGAAAACTCTAAATATCTACCACCCTACAAGGAAGTCTGTTAGTTCAATTTCAGCTATTCTGCACAATACAAAATCAATACTCAAAAATCAGTTATGCTGCCAGACATAATAGTGACCAATTAAAAAAATTAAGAAAACTATCCCATTTACCACAGCATCAAAAATAATAAAATATTTAGGAATAAAAGGTAAAACCCTTGTCCATTGAAAACTACTAAATATTGCTAAAAGAAATTAAAGAAGACACAAATAAATGAAAAGGCATCACACATTTGTGAAAAGACTCAGTACTGTTAAACTGTCTGTAGTACTTAAAATGATCTACAAATTCAATGAAATCTCTTTCAAAATCCCAAAGGCATTGTTTGCAGAAATAAGAAAAAAAATCCTAAAATCCATATGAATCTGAAGGTATCCCCAAAATTAAAATCAACTTGACAAAGAACAAAGTTTAAGCCTCTCAAGTCTTCATTTCAAAATATACTACAAAGTGACAGTAATTAACACAGTGTGGTACCGGTGTGAAGAAAGATATGTAAACCAATGAAATGGAATACACAGCCCAGAGCCCCTGAATATATGGTCAAACACTCTTCAATAATCCAAGATTACACAACGAGGAAACAATACCTTCAACAAATGGTGTAGAAATTAGATATCCACATGTAAAAGAAAGAAATTGAGTTTAACCTTATGCCAAACACACCAAAACTAAGTAAAAATGTATTGAAAATAAATAAAAGATCTAAAACTACAAAAATCTTCAAAGAAACTATAAGCGGAAAGTTTCAGACATTAGATTTTAAAAGACTATCTTGGATATGGCACCCAAAGCACAGAAACAAAAACAAAAGTAAGCAAACACGCTACATCAAACCTTTTTTTGCACAATAAAGGAAAAATCAAGAGAGTGAAAAGATAAAGGAACAGAAGGAAATACCGGAAAATGACATATATCTGATAAAAATTTGACGTTTGGTATGTATAAGGAACTCCCAATTAACAGTCTCCCTCTGTGAGATGTCAAATGATGCAGTCATTTTGAAAAACATACGGGCTTTCCTTAAAAAATTACAAAGAGAATGACCATATAAGCCAGAAATCCCACTTCTTGGTATATATCCAAAATAACTGAAAACAGAATTTATATGTTTAATCCATGTTGAATCAAAGAAATATTTGTGCACTAATGTTCACTGCAGCATTAGTCACCATAACCAGGAGATGAGAGCAACCTAAATATATATTAATGAATGAACAGATAAAGAAAATATAAATATCATTCAGTCTTTAAAAAGAAGGAATCCCAAGGCCAGCGCTGTGGCGCAGCGGGTTAACACCCTGGCCTGAAGCACTTGGCATCCTATACAGGCACTGGTTCTAGTCCCAGCTGCTCCTCTTCCAATCCAGCTCCCTGCTATGGCCTGGGAAAGCAGAAG
Source organism: Oryctolagus cuniculus (assembly GCF_964237555.1). Lineage (NCBI taxonomy): Eukaryota > Metazoa > Chordata > Mammalia > Lagomorpha > Leporidae > Oryctolagus > Oryctolagus cuniculus. The sequence continues at coordinate 5,482,000 of NC_091433.1, read as the reverse complement.
ATGGCCCAAATCCTTGGGCCCCTGCACCCACGTGGGAGACTCGGAAGAAGCTCCTGGCTCCTGGTTTTGGATCGGCGTAGCTCCAGCCGTTGTGGCCATCTGGGGAGTGAACCAGCAGATGGAAGACCTCTCTCTGTCTCTACCGCTTTCTGTCACTCTGTCTTTCAAATAAAATAAATCTTTGAAAAAAAAATCCCTCCATACTGTACAACATGGATTAACCTTGAACATACGTGCTAGTGAATTAAGTCAGCCACCAAAAGATCAATACTGCATGATTCCACATACATGAAATGTCTATATTTAGTCAAACTCATAGAAACAGAAGGTAGAATATGGCTACCAGAGACTAGGAGAAGGAGGAAGTGGGGAGTTGAGGTTTACTATGTAGGTAAACAGTTTCACTTTTACAAAATGAAAAAAAATTCTACAGATTTATTGTATAATAATGGGCACAGAGCTAACACTACTTTGATGTACATGCAAAAATGGTTAAGACAGCAAATTTTATGTTATATGCTTTTACCACAATCAAAATGGAAAAAAAAAACTAGCAATATATAGCAACACATTTCTCTTACATTAATAATATATAAAGCAAAAAATAAAAAGCATATCTCATGGACAAGTCAGACTGAGGACTAGGAGCATTAGGCTTATTTAACATGTGAAAATCGACCTAATTCACTACATTAACAAACTAAGTGAGGAAAAGTATTCGAGTGTCGCCCACTGGACTTGTGTAAAGCAGCAGGCTTGCTCTAAAGCAGCAGCTTATAACTCCCAACACTGCCGGTTATGATGACACAGTGACTGTGTCCAACATTAGAAGCTAAGCAAAGTAGTTTCTTTAGTCGTGTGGTCTCCCAGATTTTTTAAAGAGGTTTTCTCCATTGGTATAGAATATATTGACAGAAAAATGTAAGAAAAAGAAAGCTATGCCCAAGACATATTCTATTTTCAACTAGGATGAGGTGTATCAGCTGCAGAGCTCTGTACAAAACAAATGTTTGGAGTCTATTATCCAAAACATTATCAATCGCATCAAGACAGAGACAGTAGAGCAAGAAACCAAACACAGGACCCTCCTAAGTGTGAGGACTTGGGTGCACACCCTTGACACCAACTCTATCTTCAGTTAAGTCTTCCCCGTTTTTTTTAATGCTTATTAATTTATTTCAAAGGTACTATGGGGGGGGGGAGATGGAGAGATGGAGAGTGGGAGGGAGAGAGAGAGAGAGTGTGTGTGTGTGAAAGAGTGTGCATGAATGAATATCTTCTATCGGCTGGTTAATTCTCTAAGTGGCCACTATAGCAGCTCAGGGCCAGGCCAAAACCAGGAGACTGGAACTCCATCCTAGTCTTCCACATGGGTAGCAGGGTTCCAAGCACTTGGGCCATCTTCTGCTGCATTCCCAGATCCAACAGCAGGGAGCTGGACTGGAAGCAGAATGGATGTGACTTGAACTAGCTCCCCAATATAGAATGCCAGCACTACAAGGGGCGGGTTAACCCACTGTGCCACAATGCTATCCCCAAGTGTTCTTACTGAAAAGCCAACTTCATTATTTTCTTATGATTGCTTTAACAAATGATCACAAATACAGTGTCTGAAAACATCATACATTTCTCACCCTAGTTCTAAAGACTGGAAGTCCAAATTGGATTAAAATCAAGGCTTCTGCATGGTTGGTTCCATCTGGAGGCTCCAGGGGAAAATCCACATTTTGAGCATTCAGTTTCCAAAGCAGCTGGCATTCCTTGGCTCAGACCCCACATCACACAGCCTCCTTCACCCCTTTTCTTCACCACATCACTTTCTCTCTCAAACTTTTCTTGTGACTCTTATATAAACCTTTGTGATGACCTCAGACCCAGCTGGGCAGCCCAGGGAAATCTCCCCAGCTCCAGAGCCTGGACTTCATCTCATCTGCAAAGTCACTTTTTCTGAGATTAGGACCTGGACCTCTCTGGATACTATCATTCATCTAACTATGCTAATAATTCCTCTTCTTAAATATCTATTGTGGTTTCTAAAGCAGTCAAACTAGGTAGTGCCAAGGAGTCATAGAGCTGGGAAGTATTTTTGCTTCTATAGTTTCTTGAAATTTCCAACTGACTATCTCATGGCCATAAAAATTTATTCTCAAAATGGACCTTTTCCTTTTTTCTGCCCATCAGATTACACCTGTCCTCATTTAGGTATGCCCTATCTCTGGAAATGGTTCAAAGATCTATCAATTTGTGCAAGGCAGAAACTTAAGATCCATCCTAAATTCTTCCTCTTGTCCTCATTCCACTTTTACTTCTAACTTATCACCAATTTCTGCTGAATATACAGAAATAAGGAATATGGAGGCAAGAGATGGAAGGGGAGAAGAGAACTGAAGAATAGGTGGTATTTACATAAAAAAACATACAGCAAAAGATGTTCTTTCATAGAAATGAAGCATCAATACATTACTTCAACTTGCAAAGGCAATTGAAAGAGAATATGAGAGACATAACTGTACATGACAACTCCATGAAAGTGAAAATTCATATAAAAATTCCTCATCTCTTTTAATAGAGAATTCCTAAAATTGATCAATAAAAACAAAGAACATTACATATGTATTTTTTAGCCTATGAAACTAGTCAGCCTATGAGCTAGCTTAAACAGTTAGAATGTAATTAATTAAAAACCCCTCCCATACTATCTGCATGGCACACAGCAATCCTCACAATGACTGAATGATTGAAAAGTGTTGGAGCAGTGAACTATTGTTCTTTTGTCTTTCCATTCCATATGCATACATGACTGAAAAACTGCCAATTGTGATGTCTCAATATTTTAAGCATTAAAGTGTGAATATAAACATCTCCTAAAGAAAAATAAACCAGACAGCATGTTTTGGTTTGAGAATAAAATGTTTATAAAGTATAGATTAACAGCCAGGCCGGCGCTGCGGCTCACTAGGCTAATCCTCCGCCTAGCGGCACCGGCACACCGGGTTCTAGTCCCGGTTGGGGCGCCGGATTCTGTCCCGGTTGCCCCTCTTCCAGGCCAGCCCTCTGCTGTGGCCAGGGAGTGCAGTGGAGGATGGCCCAGGTGCTTGGGCCCTGCACCCCACGGGAGACCAGGATAAGCACCTGGCTCCTGGCTCCTGCCATCGGATCAGCGCGGTGCGCCGGCTGCAGCGCGCCGGCCGCGGCGGCCATTGGAGGGTGAACCAACGGCAAAGGAAGACCTTTCTCTCTGTCTCTCTCTCTCACTGTCCACTCTGCCTGTCAAAAAAAAAAAAAAATAAAGTATAGATTAACAGCCAAAGTACATTATGTAGCACTAAAAATGCACTACTCTCATGACTGGATAATTGGAATCCTAGTATTGTTTCACTTAAAATTAACTGGTCTTTTATCTATAATTTCTGGGTTTTTATATCTAAATGACAAGAAAGGATTCCAGGCTGATATTTGCAAGCACTTCTCTGCAAGCAATACATTCCTGGTTTCAACAGTCTTAATTTCCAATAAGTATACATAGGATAAAATTAAAATATTAAATATAATTTTCTATTTTTATTATTACTACAGGAATCTTTAAATATCACATAAAAATTTGGATCATATAACTGTAACAGGTAATTAAAAATATCTCAAAGTGAGAGAAATACTGAAAATTATAAAATTTTTACTCCAATTTTCTTGTATTTTGACATTAATATTCCCTTTGACTTCTGTTTTTTTCCTATTAATTATGATGGGTATTCATTAAAGAATATATCATTAGGAACAGGGATGCAGAACGCCACCCTGCCCACCATCATGCTGGTGCCTCAGTGGAGAGAATAACTCACCAGCTGAGTGGTTGATTCTGATTTGGCTCACCTGATCATCATGGACGGTGACATGCACCTGGAATTCTCAATGGCATTTTAAGAACAGCAAGAAGGGAAGCAATGCCATCCATGACTCTGGGAGGCAAATAAAAATGGTTTGCACTTCCCATATGCAATTGCCCTCTCTTTTTCTGGGGATTTTTGAAGGAGTAGTGTTGAGAGAGAAAGAGTAATTCTGTTTGTTTTTTTTTCCCCCCTACAGACTTCTCAGTCTTGAGTTTTTACTTCTGCTGAGTTATTTGAATCTGCAGTTGTATCAACACATGCAATGCACTTTTCATATCATTTTAGCTCATGCTTTGCCCACTCCTTTCCTAGACAACACTGGATCAGTTTTTCTGTGAGTGACAGGAAATATAAAAGAGCAGTTTATTTTTCTCTTGAGTAAATCAAGTCAACTAAGTCAGGGGGTACATGGTAGATCCAGGTTTTGCGAGGAACCCCTAGAGATCCATCGCCAGCACATTCCTTAGACCTACAGCAGGAATGCTGGGCTACATCCAAAAGCAGAGGAATGAGGAGGGTACTGAATCTCCGTGTCTATGTAAACACCGCCTTCCAGGGTTTTGTCATTCATGATGCACATGAACCTCCTAGTCACTTAACAGACTTCCAGAATGAATAACAATAATTGCAGCAATAGCTGTTATTGTTTAGGAAGTATTTCCATTTCTCCAAGAAACACAGTAGGACAGCACTCATCTTTTGCAGTTAGGTGTGGTCATGTGAATTTCGGTGGCTAATAATGGATGAGTGGAAGAGAGCTGCAGCTGCTGGTTGGAAGTTTGAGCAGACATTGCTCAGTTAAGCCAAGTTCCTCTTCCCTCTGCACTAGCAACTAGTGACACATCAGCCAGTGGCTGTTTCTAAGACTGATTTCTGGACTAATACTACCCAGGAGCTGAATCCTCAACTAACCCTTGATGGACACATAGGCCTGTGAAAATAAACTCTTGCTTCTTTCAGCCACTGAGATGGGGGATTGTTTATATTGCAGTCTAATGTAGCCTGTCCTAACTGAAGTGGTCAGGCACGGCTCACCAAATGAGCACCATTTCAAATCTTCCACAAGAATATCCCGCTCCATCCTCCTTTGAAGCCAGGTGCTACCATAATCTTCTCAGATGAGAAAATTCAGAGATCAAAGAGCAGGTGAATGGATAAAGCGTTAGTACTGGACTGGGGATGCCAAGTCTTCTTTTATACTCTGGTAACCAAAACCACAGCTTTTCTTGAACCCTAAATGCCACTCAGTTAGGGTGGTGCCCACTGCCAGGCCCCCTGCCTCGGGCACTGGGAATATAAAGGCAAACAAGACAGACACTGGTTTATTGTTTAGTGGGGGAAGCACAGAGGCTCCGGCAAAGGATTTCAGTTCATTGTGAAGCCGGCAAAGGATTTCAGTTCATTGTGAAGAACATAAAACTCAGGGTGTGACAGAGTGAGGGGAAGCCATGGCATGAGACTGGAAAGGTCTCTGAGAAAGTGAGGCTTGGTTCCAGGAGAAACCTAGTGCATCGAAGGTGGACAGGGAGCCAGCAGGGCAGGAGGAGACAGTGCGGGACCACATGGACGGCTGGCGTGGGGCCTGCCATATAGCACGGACTTAAAGCAGAGGAGAGATCTGACCCCATGCACTCTGTAGAGGGACCGCTCTGGATCCTACAGCATGGGCGCAAGGCAGTGAAAGCAGGGTAATGAGGCCGAGGCCGCCCCAACAGCCTGGATCTACCTGCGGGAGGAGGACTCCCTGCCACTCCCACCTTTCGGAATCTACACGGGTCTATGCAGTCCTCGGCATGAGCGACCACGCCAAGTATCACCTCATGCCCTCAAGTTCCTGTGCCCTGTTCGCCGTGTGCCGTCGAACTGCCAGAAGTGTCTACCGCCCCCTCACCTTGTCTTGACCTATCCCACCCCCGAACATTCTGGAACCCATCCTAGGATGGATATGGACTCCCAACACGCTTCGCACAGCCCTGGTCTAGGCAAGGATGCTGGCGGCTCAGCTCAGCTCGGCTCGGCCCGGGTCGGCCCCGCCACCGGGGTCGTGTGCTGTCTGTATCCCGAGCTTGGGTAAGGAACAAAACAGACGTGCGCCCGGGTGGGACGGGGGCCCAAGGGCGGCGTCCCTTCGTGCTTGGTGGGTGTTAACAAATGGGAGAGGCAGGGGACTGGACTCACCCCGCCTCCCCACACCGGCCAGGGTCTGGAGACCGCGCCAGGAACCCCCGCTCCGCCGGCGCCCGGCGTTCCGCAGAACCTAGGCCGGAGTCCAGCCCCGAAGCACTCGGCCCCGAGGCCGAAACGAAACGAAAGTAAAACCGCACAACCCTGGCTCTCGAAGGAGCGAGGTGCGCGCGGCGGCCGAGGCACCCCGAGCTGCAGGCTCGGCGGCCAGGTGCGCGCCGGCCGCGAGGCGCCTGCGCAGGGTAGAGCTCTACAGGCGCAGAGCCGCGAGCGCGGCCCTGCTGCGACGCCGCAGGCCGCCGGCGGTACTGCAGCTCCCGGCGAGGCTCCAGGGGCCGCGCCCGCTCGGTGGGCAGCTCGCGGCTGGCCGGGAGTGCGCAGCCCGCCCCGCGCCAAGCAGCGGGGCAGCCCCCGGGGGAGGGAGAAAGGACTGGGACGTGGTCCTAGCCTCTGGTGCCCTGGCAACCTCCAGGAAAGGTTGCTCCAATTACTCCTATTTTGCAGTCGAATAAAACCCAAGAGATGGGCAGTGACTTGTGCAGGGTCATGCAGCTGGGAGGTACCAGTTAGGACCCCGGGATTTTGACTTACAGCCCGAGCTGCCGGCCCCCAGGGATGAGAGGAGGGTGACTTTGCGGAGCCTGGGTGAAGCTGCGTTTATACTTATTTCACAGATTGCGACCGAAGGCTTAAGGCAGCTACTAGACGTTTATGCATTTTTTTCTTTTTTCAAGGAAAACGAAAGCCCGTTTCCTAGGCTTTCCCATTTAGCCATAAAGTCTTAAAAGCGTCTGAAGTGGACACATCCGTGCCGCCTTCGGGGTGGAGACCTGACTCTTCTCCGGCGCTGGAGGAGTCTTACTCAAGTAGCACAATTAATATTCAGGAACGCAGGAGGCCACTGGAGAAAACAGAAGGTGTAGCGTCTGTGTGCAGTGGGTGCGAAGCAAGTGCAGGGATGACTGTGGGGGCTCCCAATGCCTCGCTCTGAGCCACGAGTTCTGCCAGGCAGAATTTGCTAAAGCAACCTCAAGCTCAGAGCCTGTATGAGATTTCCTAAATCCACTGTACCCTTCCTTCTCTTCCTCAAATGAGCTGAAATCCTGCCAACGCAGGGCCTTTGCACGTGCTGCTCCCTCTATTGAAAACGCTTGTTCATCGTCCTGTGGCTTGGGGCTCATGTTAGAGTCCGCTTCAGTGAGACTTCTGTGATCCTTTCCCTCCCTTGGCATTCATTCCCTTCCACGCCACTCTGCCATTTTATTCTCTTGTAATCTCAGAGCTTAATTATATAATCCCTTACAGGTGTCTGGGCTACTGTCTCCAACAAAATGAATGTTCCTCACTGGACACCTAGCCTGTGCCGGCATGGGACAGGCACTGTTTTGTTCAATGTCCATCAGCTCTATACTCAATGACTGGCTTCATTCACGCCTTCCCTCTCCTCTCCTACATCTTAGGCAGTTGTAACCCGGAGGTGGAGCTTCTTAGGGCTGCAGTACCATACAAAAATTTACAGTCTGAGTTTCTGGAGGCTAGGAGTCTGAAATCAAGGTGTCAGCAGGGCCACAATGCCTTCCAAAAGTGAGTGAGGCTGGGTGTAGGGGGTAGGGAGTGGATCCTTCTTGCTGTTTCCAGCTTCGGACAGCCCCAGATGTTCCTTGTCTTGCAGCTTCGTAACTTCAATCTCTGCCTCAGTCTTCAATGCCAGCTTCTCCCTGCATGTCTACGTTCCCCATCACATTCCCCTGAGTCATTTCTCTTCTTATAAGAACACACATCCTGTTGGAAAAGGGCTCACTCTAGTGACCTCATCATAACTTGATTACTCGGCAAAGACCCTGTTTCCCAATGAAGTCACAGTGGTTCACAGGTACAGGAATGAAGGCTTCAGCATCTCTTTCTGCGGAACGTAATTCAAGCCAGAGTAGAGGTGATTCAAGGAACACTGGAAAAAGAACTGGGCAAACTAGGCTAGAAGATGGGGAAGAAGAGGCGAAGAGTAGCCACAAATGCAGGAGGCGTGCGTGATCTCTCCCACCAGGAAAGACTTGGAGAGAACACTTCAAGCTGAAGTGCTGTTCTGTAGGGGTGTGGTGTCTGTCCCTGCTGGGCCATTTTCTGGGTTGTAATCATCCCATTTCCAGACCCCACCCCCCCAAGCCACTTCATCTTCTTGAATTTGGGTTCCTGAAAGATGTAAGTAACAGACCCACCTCCTAGCTGTTAGGAACTCTAAGTCTTGGTCTGGCTTCTCCTGCTTACTGCTGACAACTTGCCTTTGAGGTTCAGACCGGTTGGGACGCAGGCTCCCAGCTTCTGTGTGCCACAGCTGGGACTTGTAACCAGCTCCAACTCTTTCAAACCCTGCAGGTGCCCTTTCATTAGTCCCATTTGACTGGAGAGGGCAGAACTGGTGACCTAAGAATGGAAGTTAAAGGGAGAGGTAACCATTTAGAATGGGTAGATTTCTGGTTCTCCAGGACATAAAACTGACTCCTTCCTCATTTGGCTCCTTTCCTCCGGCAAAGGCCAGTTTAGATTCTCAATGCCCTTCCAAACCCTACTCCATCCTGGAGGGAGACTTTGAACTCTTCACATAAATGCGGTGATTTGAGAAGAGGTCCATTGGCTTCCGTGAGCGCTAGCAGCTCCCTTATCAGGAGAGAGGTCAGAGGACTGCGGCCTAGCAGGGTAGGGGACGGACGGCCTCTCTGGGCTCTCTTCCCAGCTCCGGCTCAGCATTCCAGCAGGTGGGTGGGCGTCGGTCTGTCAGCCCCACAGCTGTGCTGTCCTCCGGAACCCCTCACGTGTCCGCGTTGCAGAAGTGCCCCGGCAGACTGCCCAAGCTCCCCACACACCCTCCTCTGACCGCCCACGCGAAGGGGCGGCGAGCGGCCTCGCCCACTCCTCTTCCAGGGCTTGGAGATGGCATTTCGCTGTCACTCTACCACCGCCTGCCCATGCTGGAGAGAAGTGTGTCATTCTGTGGCATAGAAACCCTGGCAAACACGGCTCCCTTCTTCCCCCGGGCGCCGCCGGTGTGGACACACATCTTTCCTCCCGAAGTCCGAAGGTGTGAGGGCCGTGGCGTCCGCGGGGCAGGCGCCACACGCGGGCTCCGCCGGTCGTCGTCTGCCCTGCCCCTCAGAGCAGCCTCCGAGCGGTGAGGCAGAACCTCCGGTGCGGTCGCCCCCAGCTCCAGACTTGGAGGAGTCAGGGCACTGCCTCAGCCAAGGCCCGCGGCTCGGGCGCACGGGCGAGACCCGGGATTCGAACCCGCGACTCCGAGGCCTCCTCCCGCGCTTCAGATCTCCAGGAGAAGGGGATCTAGAAGCTGAGCGGGCTCCTTCTCCCTCGCTTTCACTCACCGGCTGAACGACTGGACGCTCCCTGAGGGCCGGCGCGCGCTCGGCCGCGGAAGCAGCCGAAGCGGCTCCCGAGGCAAGCGGCACTGAGCGGGAGGGCCGACCCCGCGCGTCGCGCCTGCAGCGTGCGGGGTCGGCTTCCAAGCCCTGCAGCGGGGCGCGGCGGGGTCCGGGAGCGCTGAGAGCGCCCAGGGCGGGCGCAGCCTTAGGGACCTCGGACGCCGGCTCCGCTCCGGCCGCGCCGCACTGCGCACGCGCGCCCCCGGCCCGGCTCCGCCCCCGGTAGGGATCTACCGCGGGCGCGGCGGCGGCGGCGGCGGTGGCGGTGGCGGGGCCGGCGGTGTAGACGCGCTCCGCCGCGACTCGGGACCCTGGGCCGGCGCGGTGAGCGGCAGAGCGGGAGGGCGAGGGCCCCCGGGGTTCGCGTGCGCCGGGCGGGGCCGGGAGACGGCGCGGCGGCGCGGGGCGGGGGCTCCGGGCTGCGGCGGGCGCCGGGCGGGGCGCGAGCCCGCAGCCTCGGTGGCGCCTGAGGCGCGCTCGCGGCCGGGCCGGGCCGGGTCGGGTCGCCGCGGACCGGGTCGCCGCGGACCGGGGCCGGGCCGCCGGCGCGGCCGAGGGGGTGACAGGCCGCGGGCTCGGCCTGGGAGCGCGGAGGGCGGGGAGCCCGGCCGGCCGCGGGCGCGGGCCGGGGCGTGGAGGGCGCCCCCCGCGCTCCGGCCCGTCTTTGTGCCGGGACGACCCCGAGTCGCCCCGCGGCGCCGTGCGAGGGCGGCCGCCGCCCGGGGCCGGGCTCCCCGCCCCCAGCGGTTTAAACGAGGCGTCCCCAGCCGGGGCTCCTGCCAGGCGGCCCGAGCAGGAAGTGTCGTCAGGAGGCCATTTTTAAAGCCTCCTGCGGGCCTCGTCGTTGAGCGTTGATGCTCGCAGGGCTTCCAGTGGTCACAGGAGCCGCCCCCGGCCACGCCCGCAGGGGGCCCGGGCCGCCCCAGGGGCCACGACGAAGCTCGGGTCCGGCGCCCAGGCTGTTGGCCCTGGACTGGCCTGGCCGGCGCGCCGTCGAGGGGAAGCCAGCCAACAATGAACCCGGGACCCTGCTGGCATTGTCTTCCCCCGGGAGTGCCCAGGAGGCGGTCCCCGGTGAGCTTGGCTTTTCCTGCTGGGGAAGGGGAGAGGGTTGAGGATGCTTTGAAGTGCCCCAGATGCTGATGTCATGCTGTGTGGGCCTGCCCCATCCCCGCCTGCCCCGTTCTGGAGCAGTTTAGGGCCAGGGAAGGGATGCCCAGCGCAAAAGAATGAACATTTCTTAATTGGAAAGGAAGATCCAAAGGAGAGAATGAAAGAAAACATAGCCTCTGTGTGTTGGATGTTTAGCAAACCCCATTTTTAAAAATGGGGTGATGAACAATTTATTAGTGTAACATTAAAAAAGAAAACCTGAAATGCTCCAACAGATGTGTGCCCAACTACACTGTCGTGTTGTGTTGGGATCCTTCAGACGTTATTCCTTAGGTTTCAAATTGAAATCCCTAAGAGGAAGACATACCCTGGTCTCCAGAAACTGACAGTGCTTGGCATAGAACAGAGAATGGGTCTCTCTCTCTCTCTCTCCCCCTTCCTCTCCTTCTCCCTCTGCCTCCCTCTCCCTCCCTCTCTCCCTCTCCCTCTCCCTCCCTCTCTCCCTCTCCCTCTCCCTCTGCCTCTCCCTCCCTCCCCCTCCCCCTCACTCACTCACACTGTCTCTCAGTCGCATATACAAAGTTCATCCCAACCTGTGATGTATTTGCACAGAGATCCCAACATGGGTCCTGGGAGCCCAGAAAATGTTTAGAAACCAATAGTAATGGAATATTGGTAGGAATTTGGTTTTTAAAATTGTGTAGCATTATCTTTAACCAAAATGTATTGTTTAAAATTTTGTCGTTTTCTATCTAATGTAATAGTGTTGAAAAATAACACATTTGAATGTATTCATTTCTGTTCTGCTGATAACGTTACTACATGTGTACTTGGCAAAGAGCAGAGGGAGGACCAAGGACAAGATCACGTTGTTTATGGGCCTCCTCCCTGGTGTGTTATGCTTAACATGGACTTCAAAACTCCAATAATGGCAGTTTTTTAAAAAAGCAATAATACCTCTATTTCTCTAGGTCTGTTTTCCTTTAAGTGAAAAGATTGGGCCAGTTTTTGTGCAAAAAGAAGAACAAAGACCATTTTTATCATCTCTGCCAGGGCTGCCATTCCCTCTCTGCTCATTCTTTCTAGTAGTTTAGAACTGAGTGCCTCCAAGAGCCAAGCCCTGTGCTGTTGAGTGTGATAAACAAGATCCTCACCAGTGAGAATGTCCCCAGTCTTGACTGTTCTCAGACTGTGTTGTGTGCTGCATTTCATCATCATTGCCCACTTATGCTCTTCTCGCCAACTACAGTTTCCAAGATTTCATCCCTGGAATGAAAGCAGCTAGAGGTCACCTAATCCAGACATTCTCATCGTGCTGTGGGAGTGGGGTGGGAGGCACTGGAATCACATGGGAAGAGTTTTGCACCACATTTCTGAGCCCCACCCCAAGAAAAGGGTCATCTGATAAATCAGGCTATATGAGTCCTGGGAATCCTTTCATTTTTTTTGAGCTCCCTAGGTGACTTTGCCGCATAACCCTCTTTGAGAAGAACTTCTAGGACACATACCCTTTAGTTCCTGGAAGAAATACACCAAGCAATCAAGGCTGTGCACCTCCAGGACTTACCTCCAAGTGTCTGGCTTCTGTTGCAGGCCTCCCTGTGTAGCACCGTGCTGCCACACCGCCACTCGGGTTGTGAATACACAAGCCTACATCAGGGTCTGAAATTGTGACACAGATGGCACTCACCGCCTGAGAAGAAAAGGCCTGAAAAGGAAGGAAGAGCCCATGAAACTTGCCACATTCGACCCCTGTTTGCAGCACGAGGGCTTCAGGCAAGAAGTAAGAACAGTGCTCAAGTGGCGGTATACCCTGGCTGTCACTTTGGTTCACCACTTCACATAGCAGGGTAGCAAGAAACAAAGAATTCAGATGGGACTTCGGCTACTGCTTTTCTCTTAACTCTGTGACCTTAGAAGAGCCACCTAGCTTTTCCATACCTATGCTCTTGGAATAAACAGGTAACAACTGAAGGCTTGCTTTGACAAGTATTGAGGTAATATATGAGCTTGCGTATGTATATAAGCACCCCTTCCACTGACTTGGGCCATGGTGCTCCAGGACAGACAAGCAGCCACTGAGAGAGCCCCCTGTTGAGATCCTTGATGCAGCACTTGCCTGTTTACTGAAACTACCATTTACTTCTTTGTGCCTAGTTACACTCCTTAAAGACAGCAGCCCATTGCAGCTGAGGGGATAAATCACTCTTGGTTGGTGCTCAGGGTACTGATGCCATGCCACGGGCTGTGTGAGATAGTCAGGGCTCTAAGGATCTGCAGACTGACTGCTGTTCCGTACCGTGAAGAGCATCGGGTGGAAGCTTGTCTGGTTTCCCCATTATAGTCCCAAGACAGTGGCCTTGCCCAACTTCCAGGCACCTGTAGGTGGGTTCACTATAAAAGGACTGCAGAGGATGTTGCTGTTATTCTTTCCATTCCCACACGCTCCTGCACCTGTGGTGTCTGGTGGTCTTCACATTGTCTATATAGACTTCTTCACATATTCTATATGTAGAATCACATGGGAAGCTTTTTAGACCCCGTTGCCCATACTGTATCCTACCCTCAGCCCCTCCCCAATTAAATAAAAGTATACAGGATGGAGCATTATTATTATTATTATTTTGACAGAGTGGACAGTGAGAGAGAGAGACAGGGAGAAAGGTCTTCCTTTTGCCGTTGGTTCACCCTCCAATGGCCGCCGGGGCCAGCGCGCTGCAGCCGGCGCACCGCGCTGATCTGATGGCAGGAGCCAGGTGCTTCTCCTGGTCTCCCATGGGGTGCAGGGCCCAAGCACTTAGGCCATCCTCCACTGCACTCCCGGGCCATAGCAGAGAGCTGGCCTGGAAGAGGGGCAACTGGGACAGAATCCGGCGCCCCGACCGGGACTAGAACCCAGTGTGCCGTTGCTGCAGGCAGAGGATTAGACTATTGAGCCACGGCACCGGCTGCATTATTATTTTTAAAGACCTGCAGGTAGTTCCGGTGTGCAGTAGAGCAACTCTCTGTCCCAGAAACCCCTTCAAAAATAAATTTAATTGCCCTAATGTAGCCAAGGTTGAAAACCACTGGTTTAGTGGGAGATGTTTCTTCTGTGTTTGATTGTGCTTTAACTTTTAATTAATTTCTTCTATAAAATTATGGTTTTTCTTTAAAGCAAAAGAAGGGAAGGAAAAACAAAACTATACTTGTATGTGTCCTTCATTTTTAAATCTCTGAAGACCTGAAGTCACTGTTTCATAGCACAAAATTATTTGATATTGCTTTTATTAATATCTTATTTTTACTGTGTGTGATTCTCATACTAATCTGAGCATATTTGCTCCTTTCCCTTTTTTTTCCATATGTAAAACTAAGTTTTAGACTTAAAGGGCTCTAGTACTGGTCATATTCATTCTTTTGAAAGTTTTTTCTCTTTAAAAGGTGTTGAAGAAAAATCATATACATTGTAGACTCAGGTGATGGGTGCCAAACAGTGTCAGGTTGATCCCCAAATAACTTCCCACAGGCAGGGAGGAGGAGACGGCGCTCCCTGCCTCCACCAGGTGAAGTCCTACTGCTATAGACTTTTTATCTCATCAGGCGCATGCATTAAATGCACCTGTTTCTGTCTCCGGACTTGACTGGATCCTTCTGTATTTGAAAGTGTCTTACAGGAACTGACTTGACAAAGCATTTCCGTCAGGCAGAAGTTTCTTGCCCCTTCATTTACCCTTTCCTCATTTATTCTTTTTGTTTCTCCCATTTCACAAGTGACAAAACTCAAGCCTAAGGTTAGTGAGTCCAGAGTCATACACCTAACTTTTGGACCTTGTTCTTGCTTTCTCAAGGTTATTATCGTTATTTCTTTGTCACGCTGAACTGCTTTCACCTGGAAAGCAGGGGTATGAGGCAGAGCTATCTTGTGCAATCTTCTTGTTGCTTAAACAGTGCGCTTGCTTTTAGCAGGAAATGTAAGATTGCAAGAGTGAAATGTGTGTCAGCAGCATTTGCAAGTATTTTTTGTCACTGGAATGTCAGTGAATTTGGAATTGTTATTTCTAAGTGCAGGGTAATTTGGCATAAAGATTATAGTGTCTACCTGATGGTTTTCCTTGTCTAGGAATGTGTTTATCCATTCAGACCAGTTGATTCATTGTCATGGAGTGAAAATGCTCTTCACTGAGGTAACATGTTACTTCCTAGATGTCATCCTGCTGGAGAAATGTTGGTACTTGACATGTCTAATGTTGGATATTTTCCACCATTAAAGTATTACTTATTTACATGCTAGTGGGCACTTCAGGGTAGAATCATTTTAAAATTTGGGTTCCTGGCCAGCGCCGTGGCTCACTAGGCTAATCATCCGCCTAGCGGCACCGGCACCCCGAGTTCTAGTCCCCGTCAGGGCATCGGATTCTGTCCCGGTTGCCCCTCTTCCAGGCCAGCTCTCTGCTGTGGCCAGGGAGTGCAGTGGAGGATGGCCTAAGTGCTTGGGCCCTGCACCCACATGGGAGACCAGGAGGAAGCACCTGGCTCCTGGCTTCGGATCAGCGTAGTGCGCCGGCCACAGCGCGCCAGCCACAGCGGCCATTGGAGGGTGAACCAATGGAAAAGGAAGACCTTTCTCTCTCTCTCACTGTCCACTGCCTATCAAAAAAAAAAAAAAAAAATGGGGTTCCTGTGAAAAGTTAGTTAGGCCTTTAAATAGATAACAAAGTTTTTGAGCAGCTGCGCTTTGCGCTCAGGGCTTGACATACATTGTGTAGCTTACTCTCTCCGATCGACTTTCAAGTTTGAACTAAAACCTGTTTCCTGGTCTGACAATGACCAGAGAAAATCACTTCCCTAAGGACCTAGCAAATAGGAGACAGTTTCAGAGTTTGAACTATAAACCTACCATCACTGTTCCCTGTGCTCTTTGGAGAGGGCACAGCAGTTACATCCCAGTGGGTTTGGTAGAAATGCTAATGAAAGGAGGACTTCTCTGTCAGGATTTCTGAAAAGAGCAGATGAAATTTGCTTCTCCAGCCAGAAAGGTTGCAGACAGGCCACTGTGCCGAGTTTTCTGGTTACCTCTCATGAACAAAATGTGATGGTCCATGTGGCATGCATGTGATGAAATGGGCCCCCTTTTATTTCTTTTCACATTAGCATCTAGCGCAGAGACATTCATTTGCTACAAGACTGTCTCACATTGTGTCTGAGCTTAGCAAGAAGTGAGTGGGGAAAAGGTAAGTCAGTAACCAGCTTGTCTAGAAACAGGAATTGCAGTGAGTACTCCTGTAGGGGAACATCTTTTCTGTGGTGATTATAAGCATTTTGTAGTCACTTTGCTGCTAAAGCTAGGGAGTAATTTTGACCTGGGGTAAATTACCTTTTAAGCTATACAACCAGATAAATAGGATTACATTAGTAAAATGACACTCAGTGTGTGTAATTGTCAGGCAGCTAAGAAACTCATTTCAGCTGTCCTATTTATATAATTGGTATAATTTCTTTATTAAAAATGGGAAATAATATTCTTAATAACTTAATGCATCAGTAACTTATCTAAGCATGTTTACTTTCATTCTTGCCATTAACCTGTATGATAATGCTATGAGTAGGTACAGTTACTGGCTCTGTTACAGGTGCAGAATCAGTTTGCCCCAGATCACACAGCTTAGAAAGGAATGGGACTGAGATTTAAAAGCCCATCATCTGACTACAGAATCTATATGTTTAACCACTATTTTACTGTTTATTTCTCTTAAAAAAAAAGTTATATTGATTTACTTGAAAAGCAGAGTTAGGGAAAGAGAGGTGTCTTCCGTCAACTGATTCACTCCCCAAATGGCCACAGTGGCTGGGAAGCCAGAAGCCTGGACCTACATCCAGGTTTCCAAGAGAGTGCTGGGGGTCCAAGCCATCTTCCACTGCTCCCAGCACATTAGCATGTTGTTGGATTGGAAGTAGAAGAGCCAGAACTCAAACTCAAATGGGATGCCAGCGTCGCAGGCAGTAGCTTAAGCAGCTGCACCACAATGACAGCCTCCATTCATTTCTCTTAATAGTTACCTCTTTACAATATTTAAAAGTCAAATATTTCTCTTTTTTTACTAACTTATACAATCTTTCATTTTTTTTAAGCCTTCAATGTCACTGAACTGGTTTCTCCCACACATTGTATTTTTCCCCTTATGTCTCCATAAATCAGTGGACTCACAAGCAAAAGAAAATCTACCATGTGGGTGCTTCTAAGCCTTTCTTTTGAGCATAAACAAGATGTGGTCCAGAGAGCCCATTGGTGCCACAAACTGTGCCACTCCTTGGGACATGACAGTCACCTTCGGCTGATGATGTAGATAATTCTACACTGTATAGCTCACTGTGTGCTATTAAACAGTTTTGGAAAATGGTATTGGACATTGTATTATACCATAAAAGTAATAATACTAGGTATTTCCTCTGTTTTTTAGAGCCCTCCTAAATTACCTATCATCGTACAAATGCAGTGGCAAAGACACTGAGTTTCAAAGGTAGGTGAATGCTGGCACCAATATTAATACTGATTTCTTAAGTTTTCCCTCAGCGTCAGGTGCACCCAGGCACAGCCTGTTGTCTACATTATCTTTTAGAATCCTTGGTCATTGGCCCACTGAAAGTGACACGCCAAGAGAACTCCACTTCACAGGTGGTTGTACTTGACATGAACCCAGTGAAGGAAATTGTCTGAAGGAACAGGGGCTTAGAAGCGCATTGCTGCAGTGTGCCTGCTGTGCCCTCAGGAATGTCCATGTGTAACTGCCACTATAAGAGGCTGCTGCGGTCATTTACCTGCATCTTGGAGTATTACACCTGAACTAGCCACACAAATTCCAGAAGCCAAAAAGAACTTTTATCTGCTTATTTTAAAAAAACCTGACTTTTTTTTCACCCAGACCGAGGGAAATGGCAATGCAGTAACTCATCATTTTGAGAGTGCTTTAGAAGCCAAGAAGCTAAGTTCAAACAGGTGATATAGTGCAGTCATGGCCTAGAGGTCCTTCTTTGCCTATTAAACTCCATCTGCTAATCACAGCCTCGTGCTTCATGTTGGCACCTGCTCCCGTGGACTCGTAGAATAAATAACTGCTGGGAAAGTCTTGCAGAGGCACAACCCAGGGGACTTTGTGCCTTAAGCGTTCAGCTTGGCTTGATTAATTCTCCTGAGACTTCCCTCCATCAAGATGCTCTCTACTTCTTATTGGCGGATATGATCCGACTTCCCAGTTTATCCTCAGTTTTGGAAAGAATGATACCTCCCAAGTTCTAGGAGGACTTGGAAAGAAACAAAAAACTGCCTAATGTGATTTTTTTTTTTTTTTTTGGAAGAATCTTGAAGGCTTGGAAAAGTGCTAAAAAACTGAAAAATGTACAAGTAGAATCCTGGTTTGGGTGATTTTTAAAATAGAGGAGTCTTGTCATGATTTATTTGAGAATTTCTTAGGGTTAATGGATGAAGATCTTAGGTTGAAATATGACCACATGTGGCTTAGTAACAGGGATACATTGTGAAGGATAGACTGCTAGGTGAATTCACTGTGCAAATATCATAGAATGCCCTCACACAAACAAGGGACTAAGATACCACTAGGGTACGTAATGTTACAGAGCCACCATTAGATATTTGGCCTGTTGTTGACTAAAACGCCATGCAGTATTTGACTAAAGAGTATGTACGCCGTGAAATGCAACTAAATGGCGCACTCCCTCGCTTGCTCTCTCATTTGCTCTCATTCATGGGATTACAAGACTGATAGAGCAGAGTAGTGCATATTGACTGAGAAGCAAGTCTTTTCAACAGAATTGAGAACTAAGGACTGGGTTAACAAGGGTTCTATCAGGGTCTATATTGTTTTTGCAGCTCCGGAATCAAGATAGAAGAGGAAAAAAGGCCACAGGGAAGCTGGATTCAGTATTCATGTATGAGTAAATTGTTGACAGAACTATGTGAAAATAAAATTAACTGTTTAAAGAAGGAAGGAGGTTTTCTGTTAATGGTGATATCAGCATCAACTGCATGGCCAATTGATGAAAATGTTTAAGTCTTTGAATGTCACAAGAAGCTCCAGCTAATTATCCTGAGTGCTGGTTTTCCACTGAGATTAGACAGGGTGCTTTATCAATCACAAATGTCTATTCTCCCAAGACTTAGATGCACTAGCCTCAGAATGAAGCCCAGGGACATGTATTTTAGCAGTGATTTTTGACACGGCTCCAGATTCGGAACCCCTAGACCCTGTCCGCCTTACCACCTGCCTTCCTCCTCTGCATCCTTTGGGCCTCTGATTTTCTTAGGTTCTAGTTGTAGCTAAGGCTTTTTCTGTCTTGCTGGATGAAAATTATGATAGTAGTGTCTTTTGGTTATAAAGGGTGTGACTTCAGGGATCAACAGTGTCAGGCTGGGCTTAGAAATTATGTGGTCCAGGCTTATGATTTATAGATGAGCAAGAGCATGTATATGGGTGGCTTGCTTGAGGACACTTGACTTGTAGTAGAAGTTGTACATGTGACTTCTCTTTTCCTTCATTAGAGACATTGACAGATCTGGAAAACAAAGTGCACCTCAGCACCTCTTCTCAAAGTCTTGCCTGTTGGCTGCACTAACAGTGCTGTGGTCGATGGAAGCTTTGCCTTTGCCAGTGTTTACTGGTTGCCAGTTTAAGACGTTTGTGTGTTCTCTTTAGACTCACAGTTCCCTTACCTGGTTAGACAGTGGAACCTTGAGGGGACAGACAGCATCTTGTGTCCCCACAGACCTCTATCCACTTGATGTTTAAAGTGTTATATGCACATTTAAAGTTAGGGCAAGTCTAATTGAGTCCCCAGAAGCCAGGGCATAATTGTATGCTGGAAATTGCCTTTAGAAGAAGATAAATACCTTTCGAAAAAAGGGAGATAGGAAAAAATGTTGCAAAAGACAGCTTATTAATTATGGTAAGTTCTGCTGGTACTTTCCAAAGCTACTTTTAAAGGAGAAGATTTTATGCCAGATCAGGGTTTTCTGTTGACCCTACTGAGAGGTTTTCTGCTCTTCCAGGCCAGCCTTTCAAGTTAACTATGTATGACTCTTGGCAAGTTGCCACAAGAAAGCTGGTAATTATCCGTCATACTGCTGCCCCTTACCAAGCAAATATTTACTGAGGGTCTGTATCTTCCTGACATTTGGACTTTAAAATTTCACATGTTTTCTTACACTCTAGTTTAGTCACCATGGTAGTTCTGTGGGAAGCATTGGATAAGTATCCTTAATTCTGATTGCCAGATGAAGTAAAAAAGAGATTAAAGATTTAAGTGACTTTTTAAAAAGTCATTTAAAAAAGGATTTTGAGCAGATTCCAAACTAGAATGGTTTATGTTTGGTTCTTAATTCTATATATTTTAGAAGAAGTCTTTAGAATATGTATCAAAATTAGTCACTGCAACATAACATGTGAGTATTGGAGTAAGTACCTGCTTTTGAATACACTTGTACCTCTACTGCCCAATCCAAGCTAGTCACAGTCTGCTGCCATTGTCTAACCCTCAGACTCATCCTCATAGAATCTAGAGGCGGTAGTTGGAATGTAAATTAGGTCATGTCATGCTGCTATGCCAGTCTCACCCCACTTCTTTTTCTTGGGTAGAAGAAAGCTACATCCCTACAATATTCTTATAGATCTTTGCTTTACCTCTCTCACTACCCCTTCCATATTCCCCTCCAGCACTGGAGTCTTTGTTCTTCCTTACATGTACCAAGCCGAATTTCCATGGACTTGCCTTCTGTTTGCTTAAAACATCCCTTTTCCAAACAGTCACAGTGCTCCTGGGTTGTCCCCGGGTCTCTTCTAAAGTGTCAGCATGAGGCCCTTCCCAGCTGTCCATCCTTCTACCCCAGCCTTGCAAATTCACCATCACATTGGCATTCCCTCTCCTCCTCATCTTGTTTGATCGTGTTTTTCTTCCAGTTATCTTAACCACCATTTGACAAATATATAACCTGCCCCACCTTTCTGTGGTATATGTATCCTGAGGATTGAGAATGAATTTGCTGTTGCTCATCAACCTCCAGCACTGAGAATAAACGCTGATGCATGATATGTTGAAGGAATAGCTATTTATCTTCCTGGTATTATCAGAATTCCTGACTTCTTACCACTTGTGAAAGAAAATTGAGTGTTTAAACAAGAGCGTTCATATCTAAGATGTAATGATCTTTAATGTAGAAACAGATGTGAACACCGGAGCCAAAGACCTGTCTACTACTTGATAACACATGTTAAAAACTGGACTGACAGTGTTGTATACAAGGTTTCTGTGTGGCCAATATGAAATTCTACTTGTGAAAACTGCTAGGATGTGTTCATTGGCACTTAAAAATGACTTTCACTAATGGAAAACTGCTCTGAATTGCTGCTTTTATGGCCTCATTCTGGGTATGTCTGTTTAGAGTTGTCTAAACTGATGATTTTTAGGTGACAGAGCTTGAAAATGTTTTCAATTTGGGCTTTTTTGCCAACTTTTATGTTATATTCACATGTGTTACTATAATATGAGTTTAAGATTGTATGTTGAGATTTCGCATACAGTTTGGTAATAGCTTAGCTAGCCTTAAGTTCATGTGTTGATCATTCTTTATGATTTTTGTCTTCCTGTAGTGTTGCCTAGAATATCAGACAATTGAAAGCAATCACACTTGTGGACCATGCACCTACAGTGGTGGTGTATATAAAAAGACTACTAAGTATGCACCCAGGAAACAGCTGTTGCTGTACCAATCTTTATTGAAGGATGCCTGCAGAGGATTTTATCATGTGAAACCTTCTGACTTCCAGTCAGCTTTTTTGAGAAATGCAGATAAAGAAGATGAAGGATACCGGAGAACAGTTGTATACTACACAAATGAATGGTGGACCCAATTCCTTGACCATGTCACCCAAACAACCTGATGCCAATCGAGCAACTCGGCCAGATAGACAGGAAGCTCAAACCCTTTTGTATCAAGGCTCAGAGGCTGAGGCTGCCATGATGACCATTGCTACATGTGTAAAATGCAAAAGTGTTCACAGAATCCCTCTCCAAGATTTGAAAAAGGGTAGTGGTCAAAGCCCAAAGGAGGACAAATATATCTGCTTCAAATGCAACCTTGATGCAGCTCCTCTCCATTTGCAGTTTGTCAACAGTAATCCCAGTGCTACTCATTTTGGAAATAAAACTGAAACCATCTCAAGTCCTGTCAATAACAAATTTAAGGTAAGGAACTTTAAGCCAGGCAAATACTACTGTGATAAGTGTCGATTTTCCACCAAGGACCCTCTGCAGTACAGAAAGCACATGCTTCAACATGAAGAGATTAAATTTATTTGCTCTCACTGCAGCTACATTTCATACACAAAAGGAGAGTTTCAGAGACATTTGGTGAAACACACAGGCATATTCCCTTATCGATGTGAGTATTGTGACTATGGTGCTATTAGAAATGATTATATTGTCAAGCATAGAAAGAGAGTACATGAACGGGCTGGTGCAAAAAGGCCACTCAAAACTGTTGCCAAGCTGGAACCGAAAAGAGCCAGTGCTTCAAAACAAAACACAGAGCTTTTAAAAGCTTCCAACCCTAGGACTACATTTCAAAACAAGTTGTCAGATCAACTTGCAAGATTCTCTGTCCACACAAATAAAGACAAAATACACAATATCATGGTGTTACCTGAATCAAAGGAATACCAAAAAGATGTAGTGTGTGTTCCAAATAAAGTGACGCTATCTGAGCCAAATGAAGTCAGTCTGTTTGAGAACAAAAACGTGGAAGTGGAAGTGTTGTCTCCTGCAAAAGAACCTGTTCAGCCGGGAATGCCGTTAACAGTTGTGGCACCAGCAGAACTAGTTGTCCCAGCAAACTGTTTAGCCCAGCTGATAGATGTGAAAGTTGTCAATGGTACACAGCAGCTTGTTCTGAAACTGTTTCCACTGGAAGAAAACAGCTGCCTTGAAGCCAGCAAGGATGATGGAGGTAGTTCTGAGCCAATGGATAAAAAGAATGTTTCAAATGAACAAGGAACAATAGTTTGTACGGAAAAAACAAAATCATTAACGATTGAAGGGAATGTTGGAAAATTTGTAGGCATTAATAATCTTCAATCTTCAGTTCAGAAACAACTTAAAAATGTTAAATGGTTTAAGTCTTATGATTTTTTCAAGTCAAATTCTAATGTGCACAACCGTGGAGAATCTGTTTTTCAGTCTGATACAATGGAGGATTTGCAGAAAAAAAACAGTTTGTATCCACACAGAACCTCCCTTCCTTCTCTTGCCTTAAAAGGGCATTCTCCAGCATCTATAGTCAAAAACAGTGTTTTATGTGGTTTTGGAGGTACCTCAAACCCTGTTACTTATAGACCTGCCCATTCTTTTGCTGAAGATGGAAAAAATTTGCCCAGTGATTCACAGAAGTTATTTCCGCTTGCTGTGTCACCTTCAACCATTTCCTTCTCTGGAGAAAAAGGCTCATTGCCTTTAAAGGAAAGTGACAGAGAGTCTAGAAGTAAGATCGGTGTTCCTGTAAAAATGGCTGCTTCTAGTAGGAAGCCAGAAAATACCCAGACAGAAGACCACAAAGCAGTTTCAAATATAGGCCCAATTTCCTCTCAACGTAAAAGTGAATGTTCACATATAAATTTAAGTGGAGAGGATGGAATCAGATCTCAACAGCCTGGTGATAAGCCTTTGGAATTAAAGGACTCTGAAAGGACTAAGGACACTTTTGACGGTCCAGTAATCTCATCAGTATTTTCTCTCAGCTCTGGATCTGAAAATGTTCCTGAGGGCATTAAGTGGAGTAGTTCAACCTCCAAAATAAAGTCAATTGAACTGTTGCGCAGAAAGATAGCTCAGTTGATTGAATCCTGTGGCAAACCTTCATCATTGGCTGCAAATAGTGCACATCGTCGTTCTGTAGGGCAGGCATCAAAGGTAACTTCGAAAGCTGGTCCTGAAAGTGTTCGAGAAATTAATGTGTCACTCACTGGCCCTGGCCCTTCTGCAGGTGCTCTTCCAAAGCCCAAAGATGATCATGGTAGAACGGGCAGTGAACAGCTTACTCATCCACAGATGTATCCAAAGTGTGTAGATGGCTGCGATGGGAAGACCGAAAGCAGAGTGACCAGGAAGCCTCATGTAGCTACTCCAGTGTTAATCCCCAAAGGAGCTGTGTTGAGGGTTCTCAACTCCTCTGAGGATGCCCATATTATAGAGGCCACATGTGAAGCACCTGTCAGCATACCTTGCAATGAAACAGAGTTAATAAAACCAGTTCCATTCTGCCCTGTAACACAGACCAACTCAGACCTACAGGTTTTGACAGGTGAAGCTGGGCCAATAGACATGTCACGAGTACTTGAGACTTCTCTTCGGCCTAAACCAAGAAAAGAGAGTGCTGTCTACTGTAACACCACCCCTAAAAAAACAGGCACCCTTCATGGACAGCAAGGAAGCAGTGAATTGAATAAGCAAGGAAAACTGCCTTCGAGAAATCTTGCCACAAGCAGAAATAAAATCAAACAAGTAAGCTCCTCCAAGAAGAAAAGTAAGATTCAGGCTGATCCTAGCCGCTGTCTCAAAGATCCTTCAGTTTTTCAGGTTGCACGACAGCTTCGACTGATAGCAGCTAAACCAGATCAGTTAATTAAATGCCCCCGTCGGAACCAGCCGGTCATTGTGTTAAATCATCCTGATGTTGACTCACCAGAAGTGACCAACGTGATGAAGGTAATCAATAAGTACAAAGGCAATGTCCTCAAAGTTGTTTTATCAGAGAGGACGAGGTGTCAGCTAGGCATCAGAAGGCATCACGTTCGGCTGACCTATCAGAATGCAGAGGAAGCTAATCAGATTAAAAGGCAAATGATGTTGAAAATGAAACTTAAAAAAGTGCATAAAAACAACTACCAGGTGGTGGATTCCTTGCCTGATGACTCATCACAGTGTATTTTTAAATGCTGGTTTTGTGGGCGGCTCTATGAAGACCAGGAAGAGTGGATGAGTCATGGCCAACGACATTTGATAGAAGCTACTAGAGATTGGGATGTTCTTTCTTCCAGCGGCAAATAAGCAAAAAAAAAAAAAAAAAGTTGGTCTTTAAAGCAAGTTTTTTTTTTTTTTTTCTTTCTGGTTTGGAATACCCTTTCCAGATTCAGTAGGAGAAATAAAAGTTGTAGAAATGAGATTGTT
The DNA here is from genome assembly GCF_964237555.1 of Oryctolagus cuniculus. Classification (NCBI taxonomy): domain Eukaryota; kingdom Metazoa; phylum Chordata; class Mammalia; order Lagomorpha; family Leporidae; genus Oryctolagus; species Oryctolagus cuniculus. Next base: position 5,457,177 of record NC_091433.1, on the reverse strand, counting down.
AATCCTTCAGATCCTCTCTAGGAATGTTGAAAGCTCCTAACCTGAGCTTTGTGATTAGACCTCAGAAGGTGTTTGAAGGCCCTGAAATTGTACGCACAAGTTTGTGGACATGTGTTTCTCTGGTGAGAGGATATGAAACTCAGCAGTTTCCTTTAGTGGAATCTGAATTCTTTGTGTAGCACCTGTTTGCAAGTAGATACACATCTTTTATAATTATATTCAGAGGGGCAAGTCTAGGATATTTTACACATGCTCTTTATATAAATGCTACTGAAGAATTAAACTTATGTTTTGGTGTGCACATCCTCTTTGTTTTTGCTTTAACTCATCTCCTGAATATTGTTACATAACAAAAGTTATATTGTCTTTATAGTTACCTTAAGTTTGGTTATAGCAAAATGGCCATTCTTTTTAATCCCTTCCCCACTCTCTAATACTCGTGAATGTTCTGTTACAGCACAGAGTCTTGCTTTTGTTGGCTGTTTTAAAGAACGGTCCCAAGGAATTGCCAAAATTTATTATTTCAATAGGTGTTAGGAGATGAAATATATTTTAAGTATTTATTTAGATTTTACTTTTAAAAAGTCTTGATTTATGATAATTCGATAGGGAATGTGCCTTTTTACCAAAAAACAATTTTAATGATGGCTATAGGAGGAAGACATCTAAAAGTAAGTCTCCTCTTTGCCCTTACCACTCTCACAAAATAAATGGCCAATATAAAACATGATAGGACCGACTTCTTAAAATACATGTAAAACATTGGGAAGATAGTTAAATGTAGGCTTGTAAAGAAAGCTCTAAAGGGGGTTGTATGTGACTTAGCTTTCATTTGGGAACTCATCTGGAGACTGTTGGTGTATGCCACCTCGTACTACAGGCCGTGGACCCTGCTCCCCAGGTCTCTGCCTAGTCTCTCAGCCACTGTTTCTGCGCAGCCTTTCTGTGGACTTGAGATAGTGTCCCTGCTCACATGCTGTTCCTTTGCTTCTGTGTTTTTGAAGCCCCTTAACATTGTCCTGCATAAAACCAACAGAATCAACAAAACAGAAATGCCCCACTGCCTTTGCTAAGGTGATAGGAACACTATTACTGAATTTGATTGCTAATAACAATCTGCTGCTAGTTATGTCAACCATGCTTTCCCTGTTGCTCACCTATCCTAGGAGAGCACTGACTGCACTTTCCCAACAAATGTCAGGACTGTCTACACAGCACACTTGCGAACATTAGGAAAAAATCCACCCTCTACACAAGCAAAGTTCAGGTGTATTGTGGAAGGCTTGGCAAGTGCAGCACAAGACTAAATTTCAGTCTTCACTTGCCCATGCAGCCAGATACTGAGCACAGCACAGCCACCAACCTCCCCAGACTGTTTGTCTCCTTTTGAGGACTGGGTGCTGTGAAAGAAACTGGTAACATCTGGGGGGGGGGGGGGGCTTCAAGTAGTGAGCTGGAAAATCCTGATTTTTCTCACATGGACAAGTCTTAAATTATCTGGTAGGTGGGATTATCCTTTAGAGTTGGTTTTCATTAAAGATAATTAACATTTTTGTGTAATTGAGTACATGACCATTAAGTTGATTAATGAGTTGCTTTTTACTTAAAACCTTGCATTGTTTGTGTGTGTACACATAAAATATTTTTTACAATATGAATACTGCACCTAGTTTCTTGTTTTACAATGTGTAGACTGGAAGAATGTAAAATGTTTTTATAGTCTAAGAATAATTTATTTTGGAAGCACATTTTTATAACATTCTCATGTTTTTAGAAAATGCAAGCACAGTAAATGATGGGATCTGATTTACATGAACAAACAGAAACCCCAGGGGATCACTCTGTCACAACATGCTTTTTCATTTGGTGCTGTTGGAGAAGTGTTTCACTGCACAGCAAAGAGCATTCTGAAGTTTTACTCTTGTGACAGACATGCTACCCCTCCAGCAATGGAGAATGCCTCCAAGATATGGAGAGAAGGCTGTGATTCTTTGGTTTGTTTTTGTATTATCTCCCTGTGGAGTGGCTTTTTCCTAAATGGCTAGACTCAGCATTGGTCATGAGTCAGGTTAGGGTGTTAAGTGTCGATACAAGAAACTTACTGTAGCATCAGCTATTTTTTCAAGTATTATCTCAAACCAACAAAATACTTGTGAAGGTGAATTTTGTGAGAAAATAGTAAGTTGGGGGGGGGTCAGAACTGTAGTACTTTTAAGAAATTAAAGGAATCCTGCAAGTTGTAAAAATGGGGGGGAGTGGCTATCTTAAGAATTTTAGAAAATAGTTTAATGTGTATAAATGTCATCAAATGAACATACTTCTAACAGAATTGGAGGGAGTAGGGGCAAAACTGTGCTGAGTATTTGTGTACTCTAAACCTTGATTGTGAAGGACCTCCGGTTACTGCATTTTGTTAATAGTACTAATAAAATTATTTTAAACTTTTAAAGTAGGTTTTCTTTTGGGGACCAGAAATGAGATGACTTTGTTGTATTTATGATATAGACAAATAAAGAACAAAAATTTTTTAAATAAGCAACACTGACTCGATGTACATGCAAATATATTTTATTCACATTTTTAGCCCCAGTCCAAAATATTTTGTGAGTCCCTATTATTACAGACCAAGTGCTGTTTGCTGAACAGAATGTATTCACCATCAATAGCTCTATCCCTCCTTTGAACATACAGAAGCCTAGCAAATGAAGATATGTTCAGCCTTTGGAATCTAATATATATGAGCAGAAAACAAAACCTTAAGTAACATGTTTAAAGCATTATAATTCCTGTGTTAACAGTGTGCTGCTCTGATTTTAAAACATTTGTATATAGATCTAGAAGTTGGCATAAGTTTTAAATAAAATTTTCCTGTCATTTTCATTTCTGGCTGTTTATGACAGCTAATCTCGTATGATTCATTTCTGAGTTAACAGAAATGCATTATTCCATGCAACAGATGTTTTGAATCTCATGAAAGTATTTTGGGTTCTGCATACCCAGAAAGGAGGCAAGTTACCTTCTTAGGTTGCTTTGGCTTAAATTCACAAGACATGCTAGTTTGGACAGTAGTAGTTACCACTTTCCTACCATGGTCAGCAGACTCGGAAAAATCAGGTATGTGGGTGGGCAGTCAGCTTTCTATGTCTAGCCTCAAGTAGGAGAGAGGCTTGGTTGAGAGTTCCCACAGTTAATGAGACTACTGGATCATGGGATGTAATTACATTTTTTGTGTCACCTGTCCAGAAACAATTGGTCCTTGTAACTGTAGTTCATGAACGTTTGAAAAGGAGGAGTATGAGGATATTTATGAGTACACTTATTTTTCTTGTTTGACTCCAAGGTGTTGATTGTCAAAAGAGGAATTTGATGATACAAATGGTGACCTTGAGGAAAAGACAAGTAATTTGGCTGATAATTTTCCAAGTTAAAATGAGTCATAATCCTTGAATCCTGCAGGATTAGTCTGTGAAACTGAGTGAGCAGGAATCAGATAAGGAGCCTGGAGGAATCTGCATTTAGCATGGACTACCAGGGACAGCTTTTAAGGTTTAAACAGAAGTTGACTTCCAACTTACAACACATTTAAACCTCAGTCGGTTACTATTAATAACTGATGGATTGAGTGGAGACTTGATCTGTGGTGTTAGTAGGTGGGCACAGTGGGAGGTCTTAAGGTCTTCTGGGACATAACCTCAGAAGGTAGTTCTCATGAGAGGACTGGTTAAAGCCAAGTTCAGCCTAGCTTTTCTGCTTCCTGGCTCATCAAGTGATTGCCCTCTTCACACTCCTCAGACACCAGATTGTGGGACTTCCTGGTCTCGTACTGTGAACCTCTAAAACCATGAGCTTCCTAAGTATCTCTACTCTGGTACTTTAAAGAAAGAAATGGCTAACATATGTGTGGTGAATGTGGGGAGCAGCTCGGACTAGACTAAGTTACTGGAATTAAGACTTATTCTATGCATCTGCTCTCCCACAATATGGCGCTGGGAGAGGAGAAAACAGCTTTTACACAGCTGCCTCCAGTTCAACCAATAAACTGTAGGACTTGCTCCTGATTGGAGGAGAGCAGCGTACTCGGCGTGTGGGCAGCCGAGTTGGGATTGGCAGAGGAGGACTATAAAGGAGGAGAGAGACGGCATGCACCAGGAACATCTAAGGGGAACATCTGAAGGAACACCTGTGCAGCCCCCGAGAGAGCCGGCCGGTGGTGTGCCGCTCCCCTGCGGAAGTGGGGAATGTGGCCAGGGGGAACCGCCCTTCCACGGAGGTGGAAGGGATAGTAGCCAACCCGGGAAGAACCAGCAGCAAACCCGGGGAGGGCCGAGCAGACGAAAGAACAGCGCAGGGTCCTGTGTTGCTCCTCCACGAAGAGGGGGAGCGACAGTGAATAAGAAAATTTGGAGCCGAAATAGACATCAAGACTATGAAGCTAGGACACAGCAGTCACTAATCCACAGTATATTAAGAACAGTGATTTACCAGGTCAGCATAATGATAGCTGAGGTAATGTATAGGCATTGTTTTGGAAGGTGAACTATAGTACTTGCTTTTATCTGTAAAGCCATTTGCAGATACAGTGTGTTGCTGCCATGGGTACACGGAGTTGCCTTAAGATTTCAACACTGCTCAAACATAGTAGTCAGAAGGAGAGACCATGCTAAGGAATTTGGACTTAATCTAGGGCAGCACTGTTTAATACATAAAGTGTAAGCCATTGTGTAGCCACATTTAAGAATAAAAAGGACAGATAAAATTAGTTTTATTTGACCCAATAGATATGTTTGTAGTCAGCCTAAGACTTACTGAAAAACATTTTACAAGGTTTAGAAATCTGGTGTGCATTTTAGATGTGCAGTGTGCATCAATTTTAATGCTAAATTTTTGGTTATTAAAAGCAATTCTCTGAAAGCACTAAAAGTTTTCTTGATGGAGTTTACAATTCTGCAATTTGTTTATACATAGTTTGTGAGTCACCCTAGCCACATTTTAGGTGTTCGTGTGCCCAGTGTCTACCATGCTGAATAGCACAGAAGGGAAAGCATATTATAGTTTACTTGTCTGAGCTTCTAAATGGGAAGAATTGAATTTCTGCATCTAAAATTAGGGTAGGCTAGGCTTCCCATTTAGGCTTGCATTTAGGAAATGCTAATTCAATGCCATATTCTGTATTAATATCAATAATTCTATTTCTAGGTCATAGCCTAGAGACATTGTTGCATGTGGGACTTTTTGATGTTTTTTTGCAGTACTATTCAACCATATTTCTCACATTACATGTCCACCATGGGTCCATTAGGACCTGGGCTGATGAAACATCCCATCTTGAAGTCATACCATGTGGACTTTGTGAGGGTCTCCCTCATTGAAACAATGGAAAGGGCAAGGGAGCATCTTCACCAGTGGGAAAGACACCACAGTTGCATTCACAGCCATTGCTCAGGACCAGTTGCAGAGCCTCTCAAAAGGACTCTAGCACCACCATGTATGTGTGAAGAAAAAGAACAGTGCCTTAACACTAATGAACACCCTGGGCTAAAAGATGCATGCTAGAGGAAAATGGCAGTTGTCTGCCTGAACAGCAGTGTACCAATCTGATGGTTATAGAATACTAAGTCTAATAGTTAGGGTTGGTGAGGATAAAAACAAATTCCAACGTAACATTAGATAATACTAGAAGGAACAATGCGTTGTCAAGACATCACTAGAGCTTTATAATTACTGCTATAGAAAGTGCCTCCCTGTATTTACCTGTGTCAATAGTAAGCTGTCCTAGGGGAACCGTCTGTAAAGAATCACAATACGGTAATAATGGAACAACAGAAATCCAGCTGCCGATCACACAGATGTGAAAGCTGAATGATTACTAGTGAGAGCATACCTTCCCATGTGTTTACTGAACATTTGGATTTTGTTTGTTGGTATCCCTTGATTTTTGCCATTGAACTATTTTTAAACTTCTAGAAAATACTTAGACACACTCTGAAAAATCCATAAAGAAAACTCCTTTAGCTGTATTTCTTGTACTTTTAGAAACCATTCTCTATCTTGAGGGCAAAGAGTCTTATGTTGATATTAAAAATTGAACATCTACACAACAGTGGACATAATAACTCACAAGCTGTCAGTTCTAGGCTTTGTAAAAATCTTTTTCAAAAGGATCTGGGCCTAGACACGTCCTCAGAAAAGTCAACTCCAAGTGGAGTATTGACTGACTTGTCCTAATAGCCATTATCAGGAAGAACATGTATTTCCTCCCATAGAAAATACAACCTCTGTCTGTTCTGTGAGATCTGCAGCTGACTGTGTAGCTGCACTGCTCTGTGGGTTGGGATCCTTCACAATTCTAATAGTTACTGTTGATAGGTAAATACGGTGGGGGGGGCCTCTCCGTAGCAGTAATTATAAAGCTGTGGTCGTGGTCTTGGCTATTCTGGCCTCTGCTCTTCTGTATATTTTTAACTCCTTTTGCCAAACGCTGTTGAGATTTTCGCAGGAACAGCATTGACAATTTAGATGCATTTAAGGAAAACTGATATCAATAAGCTATCACCATTTCTTAGTGTTTTTGACAATGTAATAAAGTTGTGACAGACCAATAACATTGTGTGATGATTTGCTTTATGTTTGGAGAAAAGATCTCACAACAATAAAAACTAGGCTTCATTGTCAGTTTTTAAATTTTTAAAAAAGTTTTATTTATGTGAAAGAGAGAGAGAGGTGGAGAGATCTTGCATCTGTTGGTTCACTCCCCAGATGGCCACAATGGCTGGAGCTGCACCAATCTGAAGCCAGGAGCTTCTTTCCAGTCTCCCATGCAGGTGCAGGGGCCCAAGGACTTGGGCCATCTTCTACTGGTATCCCAGGCCATAGCAGAGAGCTGGATCAGAAAAGGAGCAGCCGGGACTAGAACTGGCACCTATATGGGATGACAGCGCCTCAGGCCAGTGATTTAACCTGCTGTGCCACAGCCCTGGCCTCGTCAATTTTTTAATTTTATGTAAGATATACAAATTTCATGGATTCCTTATATACAGATTCATTCATTGTCAAAGCCAGGAAGGATGAAAATCATGTTGCTTACAAATAAAAGAGCTCAGCAAAATTACCAAATGCAAATTCAATATTTAAAAACTCAGCTGAGTTTCTAGGCATCAGCAATGGAAACAGCTCTGCCAGGTTCACCTCTTTCACCCCTTTTGTCAGTAGTTCAGAAAAGCCCTAACCAGTGTACTATGAAACTTAAGAGGGAAGGGGCATCCTTCCATTTCTACATAGGCAAGAGATTAAAACTTGAAGTAAATCAATATTGGGCAGGATAGAAAGTTGTTTGAAGTTAGTCCATTCCAGTAAATCCCAAGTGTTGCCATAGGTCTTTGGAAGATGTTCAGCTTAAAGGCATTTCCCTTCTTTTGATAAACTGCTTAATTTTTCCATAACAATACTTAATAGGTTTTTAAAAAGATTTTGACAGGTAGAATTACAGTGAGACACACACAGAAAGAGGTCTTCCTTCCGTTGGTTCACTCCCCAAATGGCCGCAGCTGCTCTGATTTGAAGCCAGGAGCCAGGTGCTTCTTCCCATTCTCCCATGCGGGTGCAGGAGCCCAGGGACTTGGGCCATCTTCTGCTGCTTTCCCAGGCCACAGCAGAGAGCTCGACTGGAAGAGGAGCAACCAGGACTAGAACTGGCGTCCAAATGGGATCATATGGGATGCCAGCACCGAGGTGGAGAATTAACCTAGTACTCCAGGGCACTGGCCCCACTTAAGTTTTTAAAACTCACTTCAGCTCCTTTTTTCTTTTACAATGCTGATGCAGTACATTACCTTAATAGATCTTTCTCCTGTTGAATGCTCTTATATTCCTGGGATAAACCCTATATTGACCTGATCTCAAGCTCAGCAGGTCCAATATCAGAGTTTTATTTGTAAGTGATATTGCCCCATAATTTCCTCTTTTAGCATTGTTCTTATATTTTTTGATTATCACGACTGCTCTGAGAGTGAGTTGAACCATTACCCCTCTTTATTTGATGCAGATTCTTGCAGAGAGTAGAGGTCAGCTGGTCCTTGGAACCTCATGGACAGAGGTCTAGCAGAAGAGAACCATAAACAAAGGAAGGAGAAGGAGGATTGGGAAATTTCAAATACTTATTTATACAATGATAGATTTCATATTTTCTGTCAATTTTGCTACTCCATAATGCTTGATATTCCTAGAAAATTTTTTTCTATTGAATTAAAAAAAGATGTTTATTTGAAAGTCAGAGGCAGAGGGAGAGACTGAGAACTTCCAGCCACTGGTTTACTCCCCAAATGGCCACAGCAGCAGGAGCTGGGCCAATCCAAAGCCAGAAGCCAAAAGATTCTTCCAGGTCTCCCATGTGCGTGCAGGGCCCCATATGAGATGCTGGTGCTTCAGACAGCAGCTTTACCCGCTACACCACAGTGCTGGCTCTCCCTAGGAAAATTTAAACAGTGTTCATATTCTTTTTAACTTTTTAAAAAGATTTATTTGAAAGTCATAGTGACAGAGAGCAGGAGAAATAGAAATCTTCCATCTGCAGGTTCACTGCCCAAAAGCCTGCAACAGCCAGGGCTGTGCCAGGCTGAACCCAGGAGTCAAGACACCCATCCTAGACTCCTACGTGGGTGGCAGGAACCCATGTACTTGGATCACGATCTGCTGCCTCCCAAGCACATTAGCAGGAAGTTGGATCAGAAGCAAAGGTGGGACTTGATCCCAAGCAGTCTGGTAGGGGATACTGGTATCTCAACCAGAGCCTTAACCTAAGTGTGTCAGATAATGCACCGTTTATTATTTTGTATGTGCCATTGCCTTAGTGTGCTCAGCTTCCTGTAACAGAACAGCATAGGCCGAGAGGCAATAAACAGAGGCTTAGTTCTCAGTTTGGGAAACTGAAGTCCAAGATCAAGGTGGCAGCAGATGTGGTGCCTGTTGAGGACCTGGGCAGCACCTTTTCATCGTGTCCTCATGTGGTAGAAGGGGTGAGGGAGCTCAATGGGATTTCTCCTGTACGGGCACTAATCTCATTCATGAGGGCTCTTCTTCATGACCTCCTCACCTTCTAAAGGCCCAACTTCAGTTCTCCTCACACTGAGCATTAGGTTTCAGCAAATGAATTTGGAGGGGCACACAGCCTTCAGGCTATAGCAGCCTGTGTGTTCATTACAACATCCCCCTTCCATTAAACGAGTGCACAGGAGTTGAAAAGTTAATTGTTTGAGTAAATGATGCTCAGTGCCTAGAAACAGCCAAAGACTTGACAGCTCAGACAGCAGCAGCACCTCTGTGACCTGGTCAGGCTGTATTCTATGATAAGCACCATTCATCGTCATAGTCCCTGTGTGTAATGTCACCTGGGCTCAGCCTATTGGCAGAACCAGGAAATGCCTAATCTAGGGATTAGTATACATGGGGTATACTCACACTTAGAAGACTTAAGTTTGTAGATAAGACTCATTCAAAAAGCTGTCTGATACCAACACTGAGTGTATACGACTCAAAATAGAAACAAAATTAAAATGTGTAGCGGTTTCAACACAGCAAAGATTCATGCACACCCTAAAGTTCACTCCAGGTTAAGCAGCACTCCTGGTAACTCACCTTTCACCTTGGGGTCCATGTGTTTCTGATGGCAGAGTACAAAACAGAGAGGAGAGGACTGGAGGAGGGGCACTGGCTCTTACTTGCCTCAGGCAGGAGGTGGAACACACCAAGTGACAATGGTTCATTGCTGGAATCCATTCAATAGCTTCAACTAACTGGCAAGTGAGATCAGAAAACAAAGAAACATGATATTAACTGAAATACAACTCGTCTCATTAACTGTGTGACTCTGAGCAAGTAACTCAGCCTCTCTGTGCCTCAGTGCATATAGCAATTGACCCCAGAATTTTAAATCTGGCAAGATTAGTATATGAAGTCAAGAACTTAACCTGCTCTGTGTTTAGTTCAATACTTACTCATCTATAACATCTTTTCTGGGGTAGACACATGCAGTGAGTATAATAGCAAGATCATTGTCCTCATGTTGACTAGAATGTGTGACAAAGTGTGGTCCTTGGACCAATAGCACATCATTTGATGTCCAGTCAGATGTCCAATATAGCATCTGGCCCCATCCCAACCTCCTGGACCACAGTCTGCAAACCCCTTGGTGACTTGTGTGCAGATGAAGTTCGAAAAGAATCCTGCTCCTTCATTTCTCCCTTCATCTGGTAAATTCTTTGCTTTCTTTCTCAAGGCACCTGCTCCAATTACCTCAGCAGCCCCTCCCCCGTCTCCAGGTTGGGGATTAGGTGTTGCCATGGCATTGCTATCTCTCTTGGGAAATGAAAGTGAGGGGAGGTACCGAGAGTCCAGAGCAGAAGAGGCATACTTTATACTATTAAAAACACAGCAAGTGCAAAGTCAAAGGCAATCAATGGTGATAGGAACCAGAGGTGCAGGGTCGGGAGGGCCAGGCAGGAAAGAAGGCAGTAGGGAGCTAAAGGACAGTGCCCTGGCTCTGGACAGACTGAAGCCCAAGTCAGAGACATCCGTGGTTGAAGAAACTGAATCTAGTAGCCGTTTCTACCCGCCTCAACTCAGAGTGTTTGGTACTCATCTGTCAGAGGCTATGGCTGTCTTTTTATTGCCAATTAGACTACAGCTAAGACTGAGGGCAAGCCTTCTCAGGGCCTCACACATTGTAAACTTGTGATTTAAACTCTAAATGGAGTTCCAGAAGCACCCATTTGTTGAGTGCACAAATCACTAAGGATCTCATTAAAATGGAGATTCTGATCCAGTGTGCTTGGTGATGCCACAATGCCGCAATTTCAGGACCACACTTTGAAATCCTAAGTTCTTAGAGAAACAGGCTAAGCAACAGCTGTTGTTGATGTGGTTCAGAGCCTTGCTATTCAAAATTCTCTCATTTCCATGAATTGACATACAAAGCAAGTCTCTCCCTAACTTTGCAACATACCTTCTAAGCACAATATAACCTCAACCGTAAATCCTTACTCTTGTCTTGAAAACTGACAGGCAGACCATGAATGGGATTGTGGAGCAGCTGGCTCTAGCATCAACAGCTCAGACAGGATCATAACATCTGCACCTCACTCTAAGCCCTTCCTTTCCAAGCCCATCCCTGAGGATTTGTGTCCTTGAGGCTCTTGCTAATGTAATTTGAGCCATGGATGTGTATCATCCAGGGGCTTTGAATAATGATTTGTGACAAACTCCTTGAACCAATCCTGGTGTGAGTGCACCCCCTGGAGACTCCTAAGCTGATCCTATGGTTTTAAAAAGAAACAGGAAGTCTGGGCAGGTTCAGCTCAGGGACTAAACAGGTGTCACAGAGTCCCCATCCCCATCCCCATCCCCACACTCCATTAGAATAGCTCCAATCGTAACTGTTGGTTTTGTCTCCAAAGGTTTGGAAGAACAGAAGCAATTTGTCTCCTTGGAAAATTACAGATTTAACCTTTATTAGAAATCATAAAACTGGCTAAGTAGCTTTGTTCCTTCCAGCTTCAATATTATATAATACTTTAAAAGACAAAGATTTGTACATTAGAGGGAAAAGGGAGCTCTCTACAGTCTATTCATTCTGTTAGAAAATTCACCAAGAAAGGCATAAAAGGAAGTTATGATTTAGGCCTCAGAGGTCTCTCAAATATAATGAAAGAACATTGTTATTGGTTACATGCAAATGTTTTATAAAACTGGAAGCTATCCGCATGTGCAAATACAGTAAAACAGACTTGTAAGAAAGCTAAAATTAGCTTAATCATAACTCTTAATGGAGCATTTTTTAGAGAATAAAAATTTAACTTGTAAAATATAAGGGTTGGACTAACAATGCTATTTATTGCTATCATTATCAAGAAGAGCTGGAAGGGACCTTACATTAGCACATCTAAATCACCATGTTCCCAAATGAGCTTCCTGCTGTGTTGACCCCAAATTCGCAGACACGCTCCTGTTGCCTGACACAGCTGCATCACTACAGGTGACATGGTGTCAGCACACTGTGGGGAGCAGGGTCTGTCTCCTGCAACATGGCGGGCGCCTGGGAGACAAATAAGTACTGAGACTGTGGACTGAAACTAACTCTATGCGTCTGATCTCCCACCATATGGCGCTGAGAGGGAGTAAACAAATCTTACACAGCTGCTTCGTCAATTAGCTGATTCCTGATCCAACCTCTGATTGGAAGAGAGCGGCGTGCTCAGCACGTGGGCAGCAGAGCACGGATTGGTGGGAGAGGACTATAAAAGGGGGAGAGAGACTACATGCGGGGGCCCCCCTGAGAGTGTCGGAGAGCTCGTGGGTGCCGCTCCTCCGCGGAGGCGGGGGCGGCAGCAAATCTGGGAAGGACCGGGAGAGAAAACAGCGTCCAGTGTCGTTCCTCCATGAGTGGGGGAGCGACAGCACACAGGGAACGCCCTGTCTGCAGACAGGTGCAGTGGGAGAGAACCCACAAGGTGCTTATCCCTCCCTGGTCAATTCCTTCTCCCGAATTCTCATCCATAAAGCATTCCATTTACCATAGGTAAGGGAGGTGTCCATGGGTGTTATTCCAGTGGAAGACCCATGATGGCGGTGTGAGGGTCCTCTGTGCTGAACATGTCTCATTTCTCTCTCTGCCCCTGTTTTGTGCCCACAGTGGCTGAACTCTGGACTGCAACACTCGATCTTCCTCACCATCTGGCTGCTCTCTGGGTTTAGTAATCAGGATGGCAGGAGAGAGATCAGGGCATACATTCCTCCAGTTTCTCTACCGTCAAAGTTTCCATTAAAAGTGCCTGGGAGCTGGCACCGTGGCTCACCAGGCTAATCCTCCGCCTTGCGGTGCCGGCACACCAGGTTCTAGTCCCGGTTGCCCCTCTTCCAGGCCAGCTCTCTGCTGTGGCCCGGGAGTGCAGTGGAGGATGGCCCAAGTGCTTGGGCCCTGCACCCCATGGGAGACCAGGAGAAGTACCTGGCTCCTGCCCTCGGATCAGCATGGTGCGCCAGCCACAGCGCGCCAGCCGTGGCAGCCATTGGAGGGTGAACCAACGGCAAAAAGGAAGACTTTTCTGTCTCACTATCCTCTGTCACACACACAAAAAAAAAAAAAAAGCACACCTGGGCCCTCTCTTCCAAAGACCACAGCCAGGAGAAGTAGGTTTCTGATATATAAGTTGACACAAATTTTAGATCTTCCTTAATAAAAATAGAGTTACAAATGTAAAATCAGGTATAAAAATGAAAATGTTTAGAATAAGAAGTCTCAATAACTTTCAAAAGTAAAAAGCTTACAAGCATTGCAAAATGCAAACACATACTTTTTCTGTGCATCTGAACTCCCTTAATTATGAGAAGTTTGATCAGCTTGGCAATTTGTCCAATAAAAACAAAAATAACAGTCTTGTTTCTAGCTACTTGAACACTAATCACTGCATCATTAATGTGCCAATATTTTTAAGTGGGAAGAGTGTGAAACAATGTTCTGATAGGATATTTCAGCTGGGGAGGGTCAATGCAAACTGAACCTTCTTGTAATTTTGTAAATCTGTTGCCTGGATGGGCTTTTCAGATCCTGTTATAGCATTGTACAGTTCACATTCCTTTCTCCGTCATTCCACGTACTTTTGGTAGTAAGGTTCCAAAAGACACATCGGTTTGGCAAAAAAGCCCATGGTCCTGCAATTTTGTGTCACATACTTGAATGAGTCACCACAGAAGATGATTAAAGACTTCCAGAGGCCATCCCTCCATGGAAATGCCTGCAGTGACTGTCCCTGGGGCTAACTGGGTGTGGTGAAATAAATTTAAAAATGTACAGGTTAAACGTATTCCAGATTCAACTTCTACTGAGTCAGACTCAAAGTTCTCCAATAGCACCCAACGGGGATGGGGGACGATAAAGGGAAAGTCAGAGGGGACAGAGACACAGATCTTTCCCAACTGTGAAGATACCCACTTTCAAACTTTTACAAAAGCATGCAACCACGTGGACACATTGAATATTCTCTCCAGGGTCTTAGAAGGGCTCCTAAACAGAAGTTTGTGGGCGAACCTTCTCACACCACAACACTCTCAAGTTCTGGTAGTCACTTTGTCTCCTTGCACTGTAGGTCTCTGGACCAAATGTGTCATCCAGTTTCTGCCACAATCCATATGGATACACAGTCCCTACCCAATCCAACAATGAAAACCGTAGATTCAGTGCTTATCAAGTCATGTTCCCAAGCACTGTGCTGAGCCCTTGATGTGCATTTACTCATTGGGTTTTTGCGCCAACCCAAGAAGGTGCGATGGACACTGCCATGGACTGAGCCTAGCTTGCCCCTTCATTATTGTGACTCAGAAGCTTACATGGGTCAAAACACTTAACCAGCTTTCTTGTGGGTAAAGGATGATATTTTAAGAGTTTCATATTGCTGCATGAAAGTATTGCTTCCCAGATTATTAAGGTCCCACAGCTAGAGGTGCGTAAGAACATGGATCCAGCCAAGGAGGCTGAAGGACAGTGATCAAAGGATTACAAGAAAAATAAGAGAAATAATGTGATGGGCAGAGACAAGAACAAAGTGTAGAGAGCTCTGGGGAATAACCCTAAGTGTGCATGATGTAAGTGCCAAACTCAATGAGCAGATCTGAATTTTCGTTCATTCAAGCCGGAGTATTGAACGCCTACTATCGTCCACACATTGTTGAGCATCAATGGCACAGCAGAAAGGGGGATGGAAAGCAAGGCCAGACCCTCAGGTGCCATGCAGCCTACTCAGAGATAGACAAAAAAACAAATGCTTCATTGCCTTTCTTCGTAGCACAGCTACATGTGAATTTACAACAGGGTAATGGTTGCAGAGATGGCAAGTTATTTTATATAAGTAGTGTTTAGGGAGGCCCTCACTGAAGTAGTGACATTTGAGCAGAGATCTATGAGAGTGTAAAGTCAGACCATTTCCGGTAGAGGCAGCAGCAAAGGCGAGACCTACGATTGTTCCTTGTGTTCGCTGATTCAGCCATACAGTAAGCACATTCACATGGGAGATCATCCAATCCCCTTTTCTTCCATTTAAGCATCCTTTGGTGTTCTGTTCATTCATAACTTTGTCACATACTACTGTCCAGAGAAAGGGAGCCACCCCAAGAACCAAGAAACCTAGGCACGCACCTGACTTTATTAAATAGCTACAGAACTTCTGGGCACTCCTTTGACCATTTCCAAGCCACTTGGCACAATTGCATGAGCCTGTTCCTCTAGCTACAAATGAGAATGTTAAATGTTGCAGGGACATTAGTGGCTTGTTAACAGAGGCCAGAGTGACTGGCTTTGCTAGGACATAAGGGCTAGTCTCCTTGTCTCCCTTCTGGTATGCTAGGATATCTACCCAGACTTCTGTTTCTTCCACTTGTGGGACCAGGTATCATTCCAATGACCTTCCCTTTGAGCTTCCTCCTTTGACAAGAAAAGTTTACCATGATGGTTAATCTTGCCACATAAAACTGTTTAATACCATGTTCTACCGGGTGCTAGCTAGTGTGACCCAGGTGAGCTAACAATGGATGGCAGGACCCTGCAAACTAAGTGTTTCACTTGAAGGTTTCCATTTCAAACTGTTGTGCTGCATTAATTGGGTGATTCACAATTACTTGGGCTTGATAGTAAAGTTGCTTTTTGTGTCCACATGAAGTTTGAGGCAACTATGTCATTTGGTTTACCCACAATGGATTTTCTAGCTGTTATACTAACAGCTATGGCTTTTCACAAAAACCTTTCCTATTCTTGCTCTGCAATCTTGCATCTTAGTATGAAGGGGGTGGATGAGTTCTATTCCAAGGGCTTGACACAGTTTAATTACCTTTAGTTAAATTGCCTTTAGCTAAATGTGGCCCCATTGTGACTTCGGGTCCATGTGTCAATTTTCCTGGTATCAGGATTTTGGTCTGTTGACATTTAAATGTGCAGTAATGAATGAATGTGGAAGCACCCAAGTCCTCTGTAATTATTATTCTTAGAGCATTGAAAGCAGCACCAAATAAAGCCATTTTCCTGTTAATTTCTGACACTTAGACATTTCCAATTCATTCAATTAAAACGTGATGCATTACTTTCACTTAGCTCTATGGGCTTAAATGTGTAGTGTGAATCTGGCCACACAGGGACTGAATACTGAGCTGTGACCTGCTGTTGAGCACAAGGTGGCTCCAAGTCAGTTTGGTGGCAGCGGACCAAAAGCATCCATCCTCTGCAAGAGCAACGATGACCACTGCAAAGCAGCGATGGCGGAGGGTGGGGATTCATTTATCCACTCAAACAGCATTTTCCAGTTGTTGGGGGACTCCTTTGTTGTCATTTGTTATGAATTTTTAAGAGTTCCTAGAGGCAGCTACTGATGTGTACAACTGTGCAAAGTTCAGTCAAAGGCAACTGGAGAAAGGAACATCAATGTTTAGGTCAGGTAGAGTGAAGGGGACTCAAAGGCACTACAGAGAAACCCACGCCCTTCCCACGCTGCTTCAGTGGGAAATCATAGAACCACCTTCACCATGAGTAAGAAAGAAGTAGTGAAAGGATTTTGAAAGTTGAAATGTGGAAATCATCCTAGATACAATAAACCCACATGAAAGATGTCCAGTGGTGGAAAAGTAATATATTTGGAGAACAAAGTATCCCATTGGGCTGGCATAGTGAAGTTTTTTTTTTTTTTTCAATGAAAGTTTCTGTTAATATTCTTAGAGTACATGCATTTATTTCCAGATTTTAATATCAGATCATTTAATACTGAGGCAATAAAGACATTGATATTGATGCATATTTCCTTCCATCTACTATCTTAGCTACCAAGGAGGAGCTGAAATCTAATCCAGAGAAGTCCAGCTCTACTTGTAGCTTTCATGACCATGTGATTGAAGATGTGCTCATGTTTTGTACATTTACATCCCTCCATCCCCTCTGGCCCATGAAATGCTTTTCCTTACTTGTGTTTTACTCCATGCAAACAGGACTGTAGTGCAGAGGAAAGCTGGCTCAAAAACAAAACCAAGGGCTGAGTTCTTGAGAAAGTCGCTCAGTGTGGGGAGCAATCCGGACTAGACTAAGTTACTCGAATTAAGACTTATTCTATGCATCTGCTCTCCCACAATATGGCGCTGGGAGAGAAGTAAACAGCTTCTACCCAGCTGCCTCTCACCAACTTGACAAGCTGCAGGAGCTGCTCCTGATTGGAGGAGAGCGGCGTGCTCGGCGTGTGGGCAGCCGAGTTGGGATTGGTGGAGAGGACTATATAGGGGGAGAGAGACGGCATGCACCGGGAACATCTATGGGGAACATCTAAGGGAACCCGTGCAGCCCCCAGAGAGCCGGCCGGCGGTGTGCCGCTCCCCTGCGGAAGTGGGGAATGCGGCCAGGGGGAACTGCCCTTCCACGGAGGTGGAAGGGATAGTAGCCAACCCGGGAAGAACCAGCAGCAAACCCGGGGAGGGCCGAGCAGACGAAAGAACAGCGCAGGGTCCTGTGTTGCTCCTCCACGGAGAGGGGGAGCGACATAATGGTGCCGTGACTCGGATAGGAAACCTAGGACGGATAGGAAACTTAGGAGGGAAGAAACGGGAAGAAGCAGGAAAATATCGGAGAGAGAAACTAGCAAACAGCCTAGGGAAAAGCCGGACGAAAAGGGTGCCGGAAGAAGCTATTGAAAGCCTAGGCATAGACTCAGATACGGACTACGGGGGGAAGCTGGGAGAAATCTCTAAGGTCGAAAGTGAAAGCTAGAACAAACAGACTCGGACGCGGACTGTGGGGAGAGGCCAGGAGAAATGAGGGAGGAATATCGTTGGAGGAAAGCTTGGGGAAACATACCGGGTAGAGAAAAATGTTAGGGAAATTGAAGCCGCGGGGGGCAGGCCAAGGCGGAAACGAAAGCCACTTTGGGATTCTCAAGTTAGCCCGGGAATAGGGGGCGAAAAGTTAAAACCAGAAGCTGAGACGTAAGCCAGATTGGGATCCGTCTGATTAGCCCGGGGAGCAAAGGACGGGAAGCCAGATCGTGGGGCGGAGACGTACGCTGGGTTGAATTCGCCAGGCTAGCCCGGGGAACTTAGATTGAATCCTAGTGGCGGAGACGCAAGCTACGCTGTGTTACTCGCGGAAGCCGCCGCGTGCAGAGAGAGCACGGGGCGTGAATAGATAGGGAACGCTGGCGTAGGCCGTGGTTCAGATGCGAAAGGGTTAAGCGTGGAGACCGCGGAGCGCGCGAAGCCGAGCCGCGCAAAGCCGGGAAGCTGCGCAGATGAGAGAGGCGCGCGGGCTGAAGCAGCGCAGAGCCGGGAACCCGCCGGCGGGGCGAGGTGCCGGAAAGCCGCAGGGATAAGAGAAACAGAAGTTTAGAAGTAAAAGAGAAATAGGAATGTTGGCAGACAGAAGTAAAATGGGAGAAATAGAAATGCCCGGAGATAGAGAAATAGAGAAAAATAAGGCCTCCCCTCAACATGCCAATTAGGAGGCTTGGATTCGGTCTGCCTGATTTAAGGCGGTAAGCGCCAGCAAAGCTCGACCAGAGTATGAGCTGCAGGTCACCGAAGATAGGCACAAACCAACACTAATAAGTCTCCCCCACAATACGGCAATGAGAAGGCTTGGATTCGGTTTGCCTGATAGGTTTTGTAAGCCCCTGCGGGCAGAGCGGAGCATGCGCTGCAGGGCACCGAACACAGGCATGCATCAGCGCCTAAAAACCTCCTCACAATGGCGAAGAGAGGACCCGGATTCGGTTTTCCTGATTGATAGGACTTGTAAGAGCCTGTGGCGGCTCTAGCAAGTAGAGCAGAGTGTGTGCCGCGGGACACCGAGGACAGGCGCGTATCAACGCCAAAAAATAAAAAGAAAGGGGGATCTGTGGGGAGCAATCCGGACTAGACTAAGTTACTCGAATTAAGACTTATTCTATGCATCTGCTCTCCCACAATGTGGCGTTGGGAGAGAAGTAAACAGCTTCTACACAGGTGCCTCCAGTTCAGCCAATAAACTGTAGGACTTGCTCCTGATTGGAGGAGAGCAGCGTACTCGGCGTGTGGGCAGCCGAGTTGGGATTGGCAGAGGAGGACTATAAAGGAGGAGAGAGACGGCATGCACCGGGAACATCTATGGGGAACATCTAAGGGAACCCGTGCAGCCCCCAGAGAGCCGGCCGGCGGTGTGCCGCTCCCCTGCGGAAGTGGGGAATGCGGCCAGGGGGAACTGCCCTTCCACGGAGGTGGAAGGGATAGTAGCCAACCCGGGAAGAACCAGCAGCAAACCCGGGGAGGGCCGAGCAGACGAAAGAACAGCGCAGGGTCCTGTGTTGCTCCTCCACGGAGAGGGGGAGCGACAGCTCAGTAACTGCTTTTCATCTCACACATGATCTGGCCTCTCAAGGTCATCTTCATCACTCCTTGACAGGATCCCCTAGGAGCCACAGACTCTAGAACACTGGGGGCAGGAGGAGAAAGAGTTGACCAAGTGGGTGGGGTACGCACAAGCAGTTCATTACTTCATTCTCCTCTGGAGAAGAGGGGACTACTGGGTCTCCCAATTCATTCTCCTGACTCCATTGTTTGCACTGTGCATCAGGCAAAGGAGGCAGCACTGAGAATCTACCTCAGCAATAATCCAAATATTCAACATGGTCCCTACCTTCTAACAGTGGGGAGTTCCAGGGAACTGCTCTGTGCTGGGCAAGGTGAAGACAGATGCAAACGAATGCAGGGAAATGCAAATTGCTCTACATGTGCAAGGGCTCTGAGACTGGGGGGCAGCTGCAAGGGGCTAAGACTTGAGCCAGCCTTTGTGGAGACGGAGAGGAGAGACTTGAGAGGAGAGGAGCTAAGATGGTCAACAATGGGAGAGAATGTGAGGGCAAAGAATACAAAGACTTGGAGTTTTAGATGAAGTTTGTCACTCTTTGTTAATGTCTGCTACTATAGCACAGTGCTAATAGCTGGGTATCTCATAAGGAACAGAGATGAATTTCTCACAGCTCTGAAGTCCAAGAACAAGTCACCAGCAGGTGCAGTCTCTGCTTCCAAAAGGGCAGCTTCCTGCTGAGTCCTCCATGAGGATAAACTGTCCTCATGTGGCAGAAGAGACAGAAGAAATTATAAAAATGTAAGTAATGATTTATCTAAATGAAAAGAAAAATCATACTGCATATTACTAATCATTTATTGTGGGGAGCAACTCGGACTAGACTAAGTTACTGGAATTAAGACTTATTCTATGCATCTGCTCTCCCACAATATGGCACTGGGAGAGGAGTAAACAACTTTCACACAGCTGCCTCCAGTTCGACCAGTAACCTGCAGGAGCTGATCCTGCTCCTGATTGGAGGAGAGCGGCATACTCGGTGTGTGGGTAGCAGAGTTGGGATTGGTGGAAGAGGACTATAAAGGAGGAGAGAGACAACATGCACCAGGAACATCTAAGGGGAACACCTGAGGAACATCTGAGCAGCCCCCGAGAGAGCCGGCCGGCGGTGTGCCGCTCCCCCACGGAAGTGGGGAAAGTGGCAGGGGGCACCGCCCTTCCACAGAGGTGGAGGGTCGGCAGCCAACCCGGGAAGAACCAGCAGCAAACCCGGGAAGGGCCGAGCAGACGAAAGAACAGCGCAGGGTCCTGTGTCGTTCCTCCACGAAGAGGAGGAGCAACATAATGGTGCCGTGAGTCAGATAGGAAACCTAGGAGGGAAGAAGCGGGAAAATATCGGAGAGAGACTAGGGAAGAAGCGGGAAGAAGTGGGAAAATACCGGAGAGAGAGACTAGCAAAGAGCCTAGGGAAAAGCCGGACGGAAAAAGTGCTGGAAGTTAGGATTGAAAGCGAAGGTGAAGGCTCGAGGAAACAGACTCGGATGCGGACTATGGTGGGGAAGCTAGGAGATTAAAAGCGAAAGTGAAAGCTAGAACAAACAGACTTGGATACGGACTGTGGGGAGAAGCCAGGAGAAATGAGAGGGGAATATTGTTGGAAGAAAAGTTAGGAAACATACCGGGTAGAGAAAAATGTTAGGGAAAATGAAGCCGCAGGGGCAGGCTGAAGCAGAGACGTAAGCTAGGTTGGGATTCATCAAGTCAGCCCGGGGAACAAAAGGCAAAAAGCTAAAACCAGAGGCAGAGATGTAAGCCAGGTTGGAATCCGTCAGATTAGCCCGGGGAACAAAAGACGGGAAGCCAAACCGAAAGGCGGAGACGTAAGCTAGGTTGGATTTTGTCAGGTTAGCCCGGGGAACTTGGACTGAAAGCCGGTGGTGGAAACGTGAGCTAGGCTGTGTGATTCACGGAAGCCGCCGTGCACAGAGAGCGCGCACGGGGCACGAGTGGGGAGAGCGCATGGGGCGCAAGTAGATAGGGAACACGGGGCTGGCGCAAGGCCGTGGTGTGGGCGCGAAAGGGCGCGGAGACTGCAGAGCGTGCGCAAAGCCGGGAAGCCGTGCAGATGAGAAGCGCGGGCTGAAGCCGCGCAGACTCATTTATTTCAGTTGGTGCAGCAACTTATATAGCCAAGGCAGCCAATCCGGTCAAGGGGCAGTTTATACCCTAACCAATCACAGCCTGTTGCCAGGCAGTTTCTGAAGCCATCCAATCACAGCCTGTTGCCAGGCAGGCTCTGTTGCCAGTGGCCATCTTGGCATGGCCTTCTCATTCCACCACAGGCCTTCATACGGCTTCTGAACAGGGACTTATAAACAAGTTAGGATGGGCTATTTCCCTTAATGTCACATGGGGCCTCTTGGGCTATAGGGGAGGAATCTGTCTATGGCTAGTCACTTAATGGCCAGTTGCTATGCCTAATAGTTTGTTTGAACTGCAATTTCCTTTAAGTGGTCTGTCTTCTATTTTATTAGTGTTATTTCTTAGTTGGCAAAAAAAACCCTGGGCATTTAAAAATTTAAGGATAAAATTCAGAGTATTCACTTCAAGCTTATGTGTATATGTGTGTGTGTTCATTTACTAGGGCTGCCATAACAAAATACTACAAACTGCATGGCTTAAAAACATTCACTCACAGTTCTGGAAGCTAAAACTCCAACAGGACATCCACAGGGCCATGCTCTCCGAAGAATCCTTCCTTTCCTCTTCTAGGTTCTGCTGGTCACTGGAAATGGTGGCACTTGGTTTGTCCAGGCATGACTTTCTTGTTGTTTTCATACAATCTCCTCTGTGTCTTTATGTCCAAATCCCATTCTTCTTAAAAGGACACCAGTCATTTTGGATTTCAAGTCTAGTGTAGCCTCACCTTAATTTAATTCAATCTGTACAGACCCATACCCAAGTAGGGTTGTATTCATAGGTTTTGAGGCTTAGAACTTAAATATACCTTTTGAGGCAAAGGGTATACTTCAGTCCACAATAGTGAACATATATAGTCTGATATTTCTTGAACTTTTATTCTTTGAGAGGTAGAGTTACCAACAGAGATGGGGAGACAGAAAGGTCTTCCATCTGCTGGTTCACTCCCCAAATGGCTGCAACTGCTGTAGCTGGGCTGATCCAAAGCCAGTATCTTCTGGGTATCCCACATGGGTGTAGGGGCCCAAGCATTTGGGCCATCTTCTACTGCTTTCCCAGGCCATAAGTAGAGAGCTGGATCAGAAGAGCAGCCGGGATACAAACTGGTGCCACAGTGCTGGCCCCTGAACTTTTAGTCTACAATCTGGCCTTTTAAAACAATCCTACAGAATGATATGTGGCTCATGCCTTGATTTGTGGATGTCTGTCACCTAGCTTTCTGGCTGGGCTATCTTATGCAGCCTTGGGTAGACCACTCAAAGAGCTGCACTCTTAGGGCTGGGCACTATGGCTCAGCACGTTAACCTACTGCCTGCAACTCTGACATCCCCTGAGTGCAGATGCAAGTCCCTGGTACTCCGCTTCACAACCAGCTTCCAGCCAATGCTCCTGGGAAAGCAGCAGAATATGACCCATGCCACCCATGTGGGAGACCTGGATGGAGTTCTTGACTCCTAACTTCAGCCTGACCCAGCCCTTGCTGTTGCAGCCACTGGGGATTGAACCATTGAATGGAAGATCATTCTCTCCATCTATTGCTCTTATAAAGAGTTTCATTCTGGGGCTGGCGCTGTGGCATACTTGGTAAAACCACTACCCACAGTGCCGGCATTCCACATGGGCACTAGTTCAAATCAAGGCTGCTCTAATTCCAATTCAGCTCCCTGCTAATGACCTGGGAAAAATCAGCAGAAGGTGATCCAAGTACTTGGGCCACTGTACCCACGTGGGAGACCAGGAAGAAGCTCCTGGCTTCAGACCAGCCCAGCCCCATCCATTGTGGCCATTTGGGGAATAAACCAGTAGATGGAAGATCTGTCTCCCCCATCTCTTTCTCTGTAGCTCTGCCTTTCAAATAAATAAATCGTTAAACAAAAAATGAAAGGTTTTCTAATTTTAGTGTTCCGCTGAAGCATTTGAAAAGTAATCATTTTAGCCTTCTTAAAAATTTCCTTTCCCTAACCTTTTCAAATCAGTTTTTTCCTGGTTTTCTTTCTCTATTTCCAAGTATCCCTTTCAGGTATCCGAGACAGGAGTCCCTAAGACCATCCCTATGACTGATGATTCACTTCAAGGACTCACAGGGGTCAGCATAGGGTCATGTTCATGGCTAAGAGGTATCACAGTGAGAGGACACAGAGCACAATCAGCACAAGGAAAAGGCACCTGAGGAAGCCAGGAACGCTGTCATGGTGAAGTCAAATAGAACGCACTTAAGGTGGCAGCAATGAGTTTCCCTTCCAGGGGAAGGTCATTAGAGATTCCTTGGTATTGTCTAATGACCAATCTATATCCAAATGTCCCTAGTTGTTTCCAAATGTATTGTTCGAATTAAGATCTACATAAAGTCTGCATTGCATTGTACTTGGTTGTTGTTTCCTCAACTACCTGAATGATTCTTACCCCTGTCTCTGGATCCAATTACAAGCAGTATAAGTAGGAATCAATCAGATTCAGAGCTGCTGGTGTGGGGTTAATTCATATGACTTGAGGAAACCTACAGGAATGACCCAAGTCCAACATGAAACACAGCTGTCTTCAGATTCAAGTCCTGGGCTATAGATTTGTCTAGGAAACAGGAAATACTGGAGTACACACCAATGCCTACCCAACTATGTGTGAAAGATTTGCCTATTTGCAAAGGGGCCTCAGCCAAAGTTCCAAGACACTTTTTTCCATAGTCTTTGTGCAGCTACACTTTGCCAAGGGAAGGAGTGCACGTGACCCAGTCGGTTTAGGTCAGCCGAACAACGCAGAGCACTGCTTCCTAAGTCCTAATCAGCCTGACCATACAGAGACAGTTCCCCACTTGTGAGCAGTGGCAAAAAGAAAAACAAAACAAAGCTTCTAGGTCCTGGCAGCTGCTACAAGTACTGTAGTAAAACCTGAAGTCTCAGACCCTGGCTCAGCTCAAAGCCTTGATCTTGCTCCTCATGGAATCTTTGCCAATCACCGGATTTTGTGTCTCAGTTTCTGGCCAAAGGATCAAGACAAAGCCTTCTTCAAACTCTTTTTGTCCACTCCCATAGTTGGTGTCAACTGAGCATGACACAGAAGTCAGACATTGTGGGGAGCAGGGCCCGTCACCCAGGAGACAAATAAGTACTGAAACTACCGAGACTGGACTAGACCACTGAGATGATTAAGACTAACTCTATGCATCTGATCTCCCACCATATGGTGCTGAGAGGGAGTAAACCACTTCCACACAGCTGCCTCACCAATTCGACTAACAAGCTGCAGGAGCTGATCCTGCCCCTGATTGGAGGAGAGCAGCGTGCTCAGCGCATGGGGAGAGAACGCCAGCAGAGTTGGGATTGGTGGAAGAGAACTATAGAGGAGGAGAGAGACAACATGCAGGAGGAACATCTGAGCAACCCCTGAGAGAGCCAGCCGGTGGCGTGCCGCTCCTCCGCAGAAGCAGGGGAAGCGTCGGGGGTGCCACCCCTCCGCGGAGGCGGAGGCGGGGGGGGGGGGGGGGTGGGCAGCAGCTAATCCGGGGAGGACCGGGGAAAGAGACAACAGCAAATCCGTTGCTGCTCCTCCACGAGCAACAGGACATGAAATTGACACATCAACATTGTTGCTGACACTGCCAGACTGGGAAGTGTGGTTCCAATGTGTGATCAGTCAACATCCTGCTCATGTAAAGACACACTAGGCACTGACCCCACGGGATAAGAACATTCTCCTACAGGACCATCTGCCCATCTGTGCCTCACTAGAGCGAGCAAGAGAGTGAATGTCCTGGGTTAAGGGGAGTCAAGTGGGACGAACACCCATGTGGCCGACCATGCCCACTCCACTATCAAATTTACTCCTCGCTGGACAAGAGTGAAGGCCATAGGGAAGAGGGCTGGAGGTGTTCCTCGTATATTTTGAGAGAATGGAGAAGAAAGTTCCTCTGATGTGAGAATGTGAAGAATACGGACAAGAGAAACAGAACATCTGCCTCAGTGGAAATACTTAGAACCTGAAAAGGGAACTTGCAGAGGTAATTTAGAACCAGACTTAGCAGGTGTGCAAAAAGGTATGCGATGCCCCCTGTGTGCAGCAGTCTGCTAGGCATTACATAGACAAGGGGACTTCAAACACTTCATGGAAAATGGAATTAAAATATAGATTATTTTGGTACCAACAAGCATTAAATCCATGCATATGAGGGTTCTTCAAAAAGTTCATGGGAAATGTATACTATGAAATTTTCAAAAAAATTTTTTTACCAAAGTAAATGTATCTCTTGGTTTCATGTTCCCATGAACTTTCTAAAGTACCCTCGAACCTGAGATAGTTTTCTCCTCCCAACAGCCCACAGGGAAATAAACGCTAACAGGTACAGGCTGGGTCATCTCGGGAGAATTCCTTGGCTGGCCTGAGTACTGGATTCCTCTTCTAGAAAACAGAAACAAGCACACGTTCCAAACACACTGCTTTTGTTATAAAAACCAAGAGGCTGTCAGGAGTCTGATTCGTGGAACAAACTAAGCTCAGACTTTTGAATGGGTACTGGACTTCCAGCTCGGAAATTCCCAGACTGTGTAGCTACCTGGGCACTGTGTGTGGACCATCCACTCCTTCCACAGTGAGGATGGCAGGATCCAAGTCTTCAACACTCCCCTAGGATCTCTTTCTTACAGAAAGCTCGAGTGAGATGTTGACTCGGTTTTCACAATCCACCATTCCAAAGCCATGATTAAAGGGAAAAGAACTGCTTTTGTTGGAAGGAAAAAAATGTTGAGTTGTCTGTTCATTTGCATTCACAAGTCCTGTCTCTTCTAATATCTCATGTCAGAATCCAACAGGGTGAAAGCAGGCAGGGGTAGTGGCTCCAAACTATGTGTACTCAGAAACTAAGTGGAAAACAGGATGCAGCAGAAGCCGAGGGAATCAATGTGGTCATCGTGAGGGCTTCTTGTCAGGGGGAGGACAAAGATGCCCAACGTTCCAACTCAATCCAAGCCAGAAACAGGCACTGGAGATGCGAAGTGATGCCACCAGCTCAGCTCCCCAGCGGCCCTGAATAGACGAGAAGGTGAACAATGACAGTGATGGACACAGGTGACAGGCGAGGGTTGGGAGGCGCCTGCCTCTAACAGATTTTTTTAAACTTTTATTTAGTAAATATAAATTTCCAAACTACAGCTTATGGATTACACTGGCTTTTCCCCCCCATAACTTCCCTCCCACCTGCAACCCTCCCATCTCCCGCTCCCTCTCCCATTCCATTCGCATCAAGATTCATTTTCAATTATCTTTATACACAGATCAATTTAGTACATATTAAGTAAAGATCAGTTTTCCCCCACACAGAACACAAAGTACAAAATACTGTTTGAGCACTAGTCATCATTAATTCACACTGAACTACACATTAAGGACAGAGATCCTACATGAGGAGTAGGTGCACAGTGACTCCTGTTGTTGACTTAAACTGACACTCTTGTTTAAGGCGTAAGCAATCTCCCCAGGCTCTAGTCATGAGCTGCCAAGGCTATGGAAGCCTCTTGAGTTCACAAACTCCAACCTTATTCAGACAGGGCCATAGTCAAAGTGGAAGTTCTCTCCTCCCTTCAGAGAAAGGTACCTCCTTCTTTGATGGCCCCGTTCTTTCCACTGGGATCTCATTTGCAGAGATCTTTCATTTAGGTTTTGTTTTTTTTTTTTTTTTTTTTTTTTGCCAGAGTGTCTTGGCTTTCCATGCCTAAAATACTCTCATGGGCTCTTCAGCCAGATCTAAATGCCTTAAAGGCTGATTCCAAGGCTAGAGTGCTGTTTAGGACATCTGCCATTCTATGAGTCACCTAACAGATTTCTGAAGGAGATGAGCCCTCTGCTGAGTCAGGGCCAAGCAGCAGACAGCTAAGCATAAGGAGCAGGGACAAAGTCAGCAATGAGAGCTTTCTTGGCCAATGAAATACAATAAAAGTGTATGTAGCATCTACCAGTCTTCATACTGTCTTTAGTGCTTTTTGCAAAATCTTAGCTCTCATGGCAGCATGCTTAGAAAACGGCTATTAGCAGCATGCCTAGCTTTCCAATGAGACAGCAAGGCTGGATAAGTAGCTTGCCTAAGTAGTAAGTGACGAGGATTCAAAACCAGGTCAGTATAACTCCAAAGGCTCCTTTTCAATAGACAACATTTACCTCCTTCAAAGGATGCACAAAGGCATGGGGGTGGGTGACTACGAAGAGTGATGTTTCTGGACAATAAGGTGGGAAGCAGGAATAAAGATTACATGGAACATTTTCTGCACCATGTGAAGCGGTTGGCTGATGTCCCGGGGTAACAAGATTTCAGAACAGGTTGAAGCAGAGAAATACCATTGTCATGTGTTTTACATATTTTTGACACAACTATAACACAAGAAGCACATGACCAGAGACAAAGCGTCTAGTTAGTAAGCTCTAGTGGTATTCCAGGCAGAAGGTGGTTAGACGGCTAGGAGATAGTAGAGGGAGGGGAAATGGAGATTTTTGGAGAGGAAGGAACACAGGACTGGTCCTTCTGACAGCTGCAAGGATGAGGCAGGAGCCACCACGGATGAATCTGGGTCTCAGTAGGAATGAGTAGGTGAGTGCTGATGTCTCCAGCTGAAGCAGGGACACAGGGAGAATCATCTGGGAGGGAAGCCAGCCTGTTGGGACCATGAGTCCAGACTAATACACTTGGCTCTGAATTGCATAAACTACTCCCCACTTTTATCTAAGCTACTTTGGATTGGTTTTGAAATGCCTCCTGGTTAGACTTGCCATGGCTGGATTCAGAGACACAGAAAGTCACAGAAACTTTTCTTTGCTTCCCTCAACTCAAATTTCCTATCATCTCACTCTTTGGTTCTTTCTGGTGGCCGTGACCACTGACAACTTCAGGCTTTATCTTCCCGTCATCATCATCATCATCGTGGCTGAAGGGTCTCAGCTTTTAGCAACTCTGTCAACTCTTGGAAAGGAACTCTAACAGCCCCTACTTGGCTCCCATGCTTGCTCCTGGGAAGTCACCAGTGGAGGGGGGCAGACACTTTTAAAGGATTCTGGATCGTGCACCTTTCCCTGTAGTGAGAGGAAGTGGAGTCTCCTTACCTAAAGAGATTGGTCTGCTGGGCAGCCCAAAGCAACAAACACTCCATAGGAAAACCCCATTCTGGAGATGATTACATGGCTGAAGGATGAGCAGGGAGGGCTCAAGTTTGGAGAACACACTTGGAAGTGATCAGCAACACATGTGGTTAAAACGCAATGGAGAATGCAGACATTACCAAGATTGCTGGTTATGGAAGAAGGAACTCAGGGAACAGCACCCTTTAAGACAGGAAGGAGGACACAGTAGAGAGGAAAGACAAGCATGATGTGACCAGGAATGGACTCCCTCGTTTAAGTTGTACTGCAACCCTGTATGGAAGGTAGGATTTGTGAGTTTGGTTTTTTCCATTTTTACAGGGGAAGAACTTTAAACCTATGCTACTTTTCCTGAGGCTCACACACACACCTGACCAGCTGTGGAGCTGGGATCAGAACTGCTGGTCATGAGGCTCCCGACTTCATTCTCCGGGGAAGACAGACTGCCGAGATACCTAAGGACTGAGGGCCCCCAAGGTCTGCTGTCCCCAGATGTCGATGAAATCCTCACATGTGGCAGGATTTCATTTTTAGACATTCTTTCTTCTTGGCAGTAAATACCATTTTTGCTCCACAAAGAAACAAAATTAAAAACAGTTCTGACCATTCTGGCTTCAGGATTTGTCCTTAATCACTCACAATCTGCCTGTGATTATGTGGGTCTCATTGCAGACTTGAGGAAGTTGGAAATACGGATGGTGAGAGCTAATGAGATCATTAGAACCCAGGAAGGGAGTCAGCGATGCATTTCAGTGGAATCTGGCAATCTTGAAGTTGGACACAAAATCATGTGTGTGGGCTAGGGCTTCTTCTCCGCGAAGAGGGCTCATACCTTTGGATTGTCAGAGGAGTGGACTGGGGTGAGCCTGCACATCACAATCTTGCAGGTGTGCAACTGGTTGTTATGCTACAGGGATCTTGCAGTCACACAGGAGGTGTAAGAGAATCAAGCCGAGACTTCAGGTCTCTGGCTTCCCAGGGCAGAGCACCTTCACGACATCTGTGTCCCTTAGAATCCCATCAGTGTTGTAAAGCGGCATTCCTAGAGATAATGCCTTCATAAAAATATAGTTTTATGTGTGAGCACAGGGAATGAGATGAGGATTTGATGACTTCAGGGCTGGGAACTGCACCGAAGCCAGAGCTGTACTGCTCCCCCAGTGTTCCTCCAGCCACATCCAAGAGGACAGCACTTTTCACTTGGGACTCCATCAGCCGGGGCGCTCAGAGGAAAGTGAGCAAGGGCAGCCACTTGATTTGGGTCCCCAGAGGCAGAGCCTGCCGTGAGGATCTGTGTGTACATCACTGATTAAAGAAATGCCGCCACAGCAGACTGGAACAGGACAAGCCTCAGGGAGGGGTCCTGCAAGGCTACTGTGACCTCCTCTGAAGCACTGTCTTCTCACGGGGATAGAAGGACAGGAAATACAGGAAGCCAGCCGTTTTGCCACTTTGAAGCAATCCCCTGACAGGAGGGACTCCACTTTGGAGCACCCGAGACTCCATTCTGAGGAAGCCCCCCACCATGGGACTATGGTCTGAAACTATCTATGGTCTAGAACTTGGACAGTAGCACTGCACCACATCCTGCTTGGCAGAACGTAGGAAGTCCCTAGCATGATCACGCAAGCTTAAAACAGACAAATTACAATTTTTTTTTATATTTTATTTAATGAACATACATTTCCAAAGTACAGCTTATGGATTACAATGGCTCCCCCCCCCCATATCTTCCCTCCCACCCACAACACTCCCCTCTCCTACTCCCTCTCCCCTTCCATTCACATCAAGGTTAATTTTCTATTATCTTTATATACAGAAGATCAATTTAGCATATATTAAGATCAACAGTTTGCACCCACACAGAAACACAAAGTGTAAAATACTATGAGTACTAGATATAGAATTAAACACCTAAGAGTAATTGTGTATTAATTAGAGCTCAACCAATAGTTTTAAGTAGAACATAAAATACTAAAAGGGTAAAGTATTAAGTTTTTTTTACTGTTTCTTTTGTTTGTTATATAGTTTTTATTTAATAAATGTGAATTTACAAAGTGCAGCTTTTGTATTGTTGTGGCTTCCCCCCCACCAACCTCCCTCCCTCCCGTGGCCCTCCCCTCTCCCACTCCCTCTCCCATCCCACCCTTCATCCAGTTTCATTTTCAATTACCTTCATATACTGAAGATCAACTTAGTATATACTAAGCAAGGATTTCAACAGGCTGCACTCACACAACCGCACAAGGTATAGGGTACTGTTCGACTAGAAGTGTTGTTTAAGTTTCACAGAACACATTAAGGACAGAGATCCTACGTGGGGAGCATGTACCCAGTGACTCCCGTTGTTGATTTAACAATTGGCACTCTTAACAAATTACAATCTTAACATTAACCCAGGTGTAGCCTATGTCCCACATGATTTAGGTCAATACCTGGATTAATGTCAAGATTGTAATTGGGATTGTCAAAATTGTAATTGATATTAGTTGAATATGCTTTAGGTGAGCTTGACCCTAGTAACCATGTATTCCCCCTCCCCTCCTTGTGGATTTTGCTTTTATAAACCCTGTTGCCAAATGCTCCGGGGTGGAGAGTTCTTTAGGGCATGCGCCCTCTCAGCCTCTGGCAATAAAGGACCCCAGTGTGTGGCACTCTTCTGTCAGCTCTCCCTCAGGCACAACACTGGAGACCCTAGCGAGATCTGAGACCATCCCGGGAAGATCTCACTCCAATCCTTTCAGGTTGGTGCCCTGGCCATAGGGGAAGCGCCCCCATATCTGATTCACTGACCTGGAGGCTCGGCTCAACCTCTTCACTGACCAATCGGCCTTAGGTCCTCTGGTAAGTCGACATCTCTTTGGGGTTTTGGATGTCTGATGAGACACCAGTGCAGTCTCCCTTCCATTTGAGTGTGAAGGAGCAAATGGAGTTAGGACGGGAGACTCTGGCCTGGTTAAAGAAAGGCCGTTCTTGAATATAATTTGCTTTGTCATTGTGCCAGGTGTCATTACTGTTATTATTTGTCTCCTACTTGAAACATTAGGACGGGACGCTCTGGTCTGGTTAAAGAGGCTTATTCACCTTTCCTGAATATAATTGGTTTGCTGTTACTGTGTTGTCTGTCATGTCTGTTATTTGGGTTTCTTTTACTCAGAGATGGGGGGAACCAATTCATGCCCTTGTACCCAATACAGTGCATGTCAAAGAACTTTAGAAAAGGTTTCTCCAGATTAGAGTGTTCCCCGCAGGTTCTCCAAAGTTTCCATGAAGTGGAACGGCCGCCCACCAGCTCTTATGACCCTTTGCTTAAGTCTGGAAAAGGTAACCACTCCTGGACCGCATGGCCACCCCAATCAATTCCCGTATATTAACAATGATAAGTTGTTTTAAATCCTCCAAAATGGCTCCAAAATTGTATGGCTCCAAACACTCTTAGTGACACAAAGACCCTCACCCGAAAAATGGCCGAGGTTCCAAAACAAGGCCGATTCTTACCCCGGATCCGGAAGACTCCCTCCTGCCTCCCCCTGTTGCCCTACACTCTCCTTCCCTGCCTCCTGCTGCTCCCTCTGCCCTTTCCCCATCTGGAGTGACTTCTGGCTGACGGCTTCTCTTAGCAACAGTAGAAGGCTCACACCTTCATCGCCACCTTCGGCCTCGTGTTCAAGCCCTGCTCCTCTCCTGCCTGGGCACCAGGTCGCCCCACACCCCGGTTTGGAGCAAACCCTGCCATCGATTGTTGGCTTATGCACCTTTCTCTACCGCTGACCTTTACAAATGGACAACTCAAAGTCCTCCTTTCTCTGATAAACCGCAAGCTTTGACCTCTCTAACTGAATCCATCCTTCATACCCTCCTCCCCATGTGGAGTGATTGCCAACAGCGTCTTAACTCTTTACTTCAGAGGAGAGGAACTCATCCGATCGGCAGTGCAAATGACCTTCCTCACCACACTCCCCGGGACGGTGGAGGAAAACCACACAGACTGGAAGCTGCCTTGCTTTCTGTTAGGCCAGACTGGGCCCCCAACTCGGGGGTAGGGTATCAGGCCTTGACCACCTATCACCGTCCTCTCCTTGCTGGGATTAGAGGGCCAGCACAAAAACCTATTCATCTATCTAAGGTCATGGAGGTTGTCCAGAGGCCAGAAGAGTCTGGGGCTTTCCCGGAACAGCTCCAGGAGGCTTCTCTACCCTAACACCCTCTTTGTCCCAGAATATGCCCATCCCCTCAGTCAGGTTCTGGTCTCGCAATCAGCCCCAGACATCCAGAAAAAGTGCCAGAAGCTGGATGGTTTCGCTGGCATGAACACTTCAATTGCTTGAGATAGCTCCAAAGGTGTACAATAACAGGGACACCAAACAACAAGTCAATTAACTATAAATGCAGAAGGACAGCTAAGAAACAAGTCCAAGTGATGGTGGCCACCTCTCAAGAGGCAGGATTGGGATCTGGACAACAGAGGTGCCCCTCAAACACGGACAAAATAGGTAAATGAAGCCAAGATTAAACAACCCTCATGGGCAAAAAGGCTCACATGGGAATAACTGTTCGTACCCATTCCCTTCTTACTGCAGGTATCCTAAAGCTGTGGAAGTCATCTTGAAACACACCCCTACTTCTGGTTCAACAGCCAGCAACAGAAGACTTCAGGCCTCTACAAGACTTGAGTTAAGAGGGTACAAACCACGCACCCTATGGTCCCTAACAATTACACTCTCCTCCGTCTGCTCTCACCTGATCATGTACACAGTACTACACCCTAAAGACGCTTTCTTCTCCATCTCTCTGGCTTCAATAAGTCAATCAACCTTTGCCTTCCAGTGGACAGACCCAGTGGCTGGGGACATGCCACAGCTGACTTGGACCCAGTTGCCACAGGGGTTTAAAAACTCGCCCACCGTATTTGGGGAGGCTTTACCACAGGGCTTACATCCTTCCAGATGGAACACCCACACCTGTCGTTAGTTCAGTATGCTGATGCTATTTTATTGGCAGCTCCAGACACTTCCTCCTGCTTACAAGGAACCAAAGATCTTCTGTCCTTGCTACAAAAACTTGGGTACTGATTCTCCAAGAAAAAGGCTCAACTATGCTACCCCAAAGCCACCTACCTGGGTAACGAGCATCACCAAGGTAAGAGAGCACTCTCAAATGCCCAAAAAGAGGCTCCCCTGTGGAGTCCCACTCCACTCACTAAAAGGCAGGTAAGGGGATTTCTGGACATGGCTGGCTACTCCAGATCCTGAGTTTTGCTGAGATAGCCACAATTCTATCCTCACTAACAGCTAGGGGGCGATCAGCCCCAGGTGTGGACAGAGACGGAAGAGCAGGCATTCCAACAACAAGGGGGCACTCGCTAGTGCCCTAGCCTTGGCCCTCCTGCATCTCTCTAAGCCCTTCCATCTTTATATCTATGGGATAAGGGGCATTGCAAAAAGGGTTCTAACCCAAACCTTGGTGCCCTGGGAAAGACCTGCGGCCTGTCTATCCAAAGACCAGACTCAGTTGCATCAGGTTAGCCACTGTGCTTGTGGGTCATTGCCACCACTGCCATGCTGGCAAAAAGGCAGACAAACTAACTCTGGACTAAAACTTATGCTGCATGGCCCCCCCCATGCAGGGGAAGCACTGCTATGGGATGCCAGGGGGTGCTGGATGTCAAATACCCACCTTACCCAGTACCAGACTGCTTCCCGATCAACCTAGACTAAGATTTCCTAAAACAACTCGCCTCAACCTGGCCACCCTCTTACCAGGTGATGATCCAAACGCCCTGTCACATGACTGCTTTGATTTGTTGAACCCAAACCAAGCACCTTGGCCCGATTTGAGGGACATGCCATGGCCGGCAGCACAACGTACCTTGTTCACCAATGGGAGCAGCATGGTACAAGACGGGGTTAGAAGAGCGGGGCTTGCTGTCACCATTGAGGACAAAGTCATCTGGGCTCAGGCCTTGTCCCAAGGTACCTCCACTCAGTCTGAAGTCATTGCACTCACCCAAGCCTTGCACTGGGGAAATAAAGAACTCGATATTCTACACTGACAGCCGGTATGCTTTTGCAGCAATCCATGTTCATGCTGCTCTACCGAGAATGGGGACTACTTACAAGTGAAGGAAAAGCTACTAGAAACCATATGGCCACCAAAAATGGTGGCTGTCATTCCCTGTAAGGGACACTTGTGGGGAGCAACCCGGACTAGACTAAGTTACTGGAATTAAGACTTATTCTATGCATCTGCTCTCCCACAATATGGCACTGGGAGAGAAGAAAACAGCTTCTACACAGCTGCCTCCAGTTCAGCCAATAAACTGTAGGACTTGCTCCTGATTGGAGGAGAGCAGCGTACTCGGCGTGTGGGCAGCCGAGTTGGGATTTGCGGAGGAGGACTATAAAGGAGGAGAGAGACGGCATGCACCAGGAACATCTAAGAGGAACATCTAAGGGGAACACCTGTGCAGCCCCCGAGAGAGCCGGCCGGCGGTGTGCCGCTCCCCTGCGGAAGTGGGGAATGTGGCAGGGGGAACCGCCCTTCCACGGAGGTGGAAGGGACAGTAGCCAACCCGGGAAGAACCAGCAGCAAACCCGGGGAGGGCCGAGCAGACGAAAGAACAGCGCAGGGTTTAGTGTCGTTCCTCCACGAAGAGGGGGAGCGACAGACACTAATGACAAGATTCCCCAGTAGCCAAGGGGGAATCATCTGGCCAACAAGACAGCCAAGAAAGCAGCTTTCCTTCAAGTAAGCTCTTTCACTCTTCTACCTCTAAAGGGCTTCCCCTCCTCAAGTTACCAGACACACACTTATTAGGCCAAAGAATCTTTAGCTGAAAAACAGGCCAAAAAGGACTCCATGGGTTTCTGGATACTGCTGGAGGGACAAACAGTAGTGCCAACCAGTCGTGGCTGCTGGCTGATTAAACTACATTCAGCCACCCATGGCGGGGGGCACTCAACTGAACCAACTTGTCAAGTCAGTTTTCTTTCCACAGCTATGCCAAATGGCTGAGCAAACAGCCCTCAGGTGCCCAGCCTGCACTCACAGACCTAAGTCAAGGACCAAGAGAAACTCCAGGGACACGGTATTGAGGGCGGTCCCTAGGAGACCATTGGGAGATAGAGTGTACTGAAATAAACACCCTCAGGCAGGATACAAATATGTTAGTCCTGCTAGACACTTTTTCTGGATGGGTAGAGGCAAAAATGTCAGAAACTGCCCAAGTAGTGACAGTTTTTATTTCACGAAATTATTCCGAGATAAGAGTTGCCCGTCTCCATTGGTTCAGTGATGGTCCTGCCTTCACCGTGCAGGTGAAGCTGGTCAGCAAGGCACTTAATATTTCCTGGAAGCTGCATTGTGTCTACTGGCCCCAGAGCTCTGGACAGGTAGAACTCATGAATGGAACCATCACAAGTACTTTATCTAAATTAGTCTGGGAGACCGGTGAGGGTGGACTTCGCTGCTTCCCTTTGCTGAGGGCCAGATGCACTCCTTCTCAAGCAGGATCCACTCCTTTCGAAGCTATGTTGGGAGGCCTCCCCCTTTGTTGCCCAAACTTACAGATTTTAGTAAAAAAGGGAGAAACCACTAATCATGTTCTCTCAAAGTCTCTCCAGTCTACAACAGATCTAGGAGCCAGTTCCTCGTCAGGTCCGTTCTGTGCGCCCTGTCACCTGCTCCCTGCCATCCTCTCCAGCCTCGAGACATGGTTTTAATCGAAAGGTTAAGGGTTGGCTCCAGCCTGGAGAGGACCTCTTGTTGTCATTCTGACTCCGCCCACTCAGGAAAGGTCATTGGCATCCCCGCCTGGAGTTATCCCTCACGAGTCAGGCCTGTGCCGCCTGCAGAGTCCAACACGGATGACCGGACGTCAGGAGACTCCGCATTGCACCATCAACATGGACTTAAGGACTCAAATCCCTTCACACTGAGGCTGAGTCGTATGTAGTGCGTCTGACTGTGACCATTCTCTGGTCTTTGTCCCCATCAACACAGTGATAAGTTCATGTGCTTTCCTGCCAAAATGGGGTTGTCCTTCAAAAGACTGGACAAGCTGGTCCAGGATTCAGAGACGCCCTGTCATTTTCTCATTGGATTTGGTCGATCTCTTTCCATACGTCAGGGATGGGAACCGATTTACCAATCCAGCCTCCTACTTTGCCCAACAGGGTCTTTATCTCTGCCCAGGAAACCCGGTCAAGGCCTGTTGTAATGACGTCAGAGAATTCCTTTGCCCGTGCTGGGACTGTGCTGCGCCTGGGTTAATGTTGATTGTAATTTGTCCATGTCCCACATATGATTTAGGTCGATACCTGGATTAATGTCAAGATTGTAATTGGTATTGTCAAGCCTGTAATTGGTACTGTCAAAACTGTAATTTGTATTAGTTTCACATGTGCTTTAGGTCAGCTTGACCCTAGTAACCATGTATTCCTCCTCCCCTCCTTATGGATTTCCCCTTTAGATACTGTTGCTATGAGCTTCCAGGTTGGGAGTTCTTTAGGGCATGAGCCCACTCTTGACCACTGGCAACAAAGGACTCCAAAGTTTATCAGTGTGGGCCCTCCTCTGTCAGCTGTCCCTCAGGCACGACAATTTCAGAGGAATTTCCTTTCTCCTGGAATCCAACCCCTGTCATTCCCCACTCTCACACCAGATGGCAGTGTTCAGTTAGTCACAGTAAAAATCTTAGGCCATGGACTTGCTGTGTATTATAAAGATCAGCGACTATCCAAACTTCAGGACTTCTGTTTGGTAAAGTTACTCTGAAATTTAACAAAAAGAAGTCGTGAACTAGTTTTGAAGTGGTCTAGGATCCCCCCAACCCGCCTACCCACACCATAGAGCTGTGTGAGGTTACTTTGCAAGCCACTGACCATTGTACTTGGCACCCCCCAAGTCTGACAGTCATCCTGAGGGACGTGGACAGCTTTAATGACAGGACCGCTTATGCAGGGAGGGTGTGACTGGACAGTCAGCCTGTTAGGTAGCTGGTCCAGGACCAGAACCCTGCCTTCCAGCTTAGAGCTCAGAGCCACAATACCATACCTACGCAAAGTGAAGGGATGAGCGAATTCTCTCCAACTTCCTCTCAGTTAACAAGAAACCCTTGCACCTTGGCACATTGGCCACATTCCTACCCACCCTTCCACCACCTCCACTGCAGGTTCCATCCACTGGGACACCTACAGGCAGTGTAGGGACAGGTGTTCTGGCACAGTGGGTTACGTGACTGCTTGGGACACCCGAATCCCTATCGAGGTGCCGATTTGAGTTCCGACTGCTCCACTTCACATCCATCTTCCTACTAATGCATCCCTGAAGAGAGCAGATGATGGTTCAAGTGCTTGATTGTCCCACCACCCTCGTGGGAGATCAGGAATGAGTTCCAGGCCCTGCTTTGGCTGTTGTGGACATTTGGGGAGTGAGCCAGTGGATGGAGTCTCTGTCCCTCCACCCCTTCAGGAGATGACAAACAAAGGTTTAAAAGCGGCCAGTGCCATGGCTCACTTGGCTAATCCTCTGCCTGTGGTGCCGGCACCCCGGGTTCTAGTCTCGGTTGCTCTTCTTCCAGTCTAGCTCTCTGCTGTGGCCCAGGAAGGCAGTGGAGGATGGCCCAAGTGCTTGGGTCCTGCACCCGCATGGGAGACCAGGAAGAAGCACCTGGCTCCTGGCTTTGCATCGGCGCAGTGCGCCGGCCATAGCGGCCATCTGGGGGGTGAACCAACGGAAGGAAGACCTTTGTCTCTAACTCTGCCTGTCCAAAAAAAAGTTTAAAAGCATTTGATGTCCATAACCAGACTGGATTCAAAGAAACAAAGGAAGCAAAACTGGATAGGTAACAACCATAACTCTACATGGTTATTTTTCAAGAGTTTGAAAATTCCATTTGTGAAATGGATTTTAATTTATCTAGGGGCCTTTTATCTACATCCTTTTGTAGTTCCTAGAGCAGCCATTTGAAGTTACAATGTCTATCCTTAACGGAGTTGATATTGCAGCACTTTATAAAATATGTAGAAACCTGTAAATTCTTACATGCCTGTCCATTAATCTATTACCAACTACTTTGCTGCAATTATATTGACATACATTAGTCTCTTAAGACAGCATATTTTCCCTGTAAACAGTCCTGTGCATTTTAAAGAAATTGAGAAAGTCTAATATTTATATATCATAAGGTTTTAAAGATTATATAAATAAAAAAATCTTTAAAATTTTTGAAGTCAGAGTTACACAGAGAGGAGAGGCAGAGAGAGACAAAGTCTTCCATCCACTGGTTCACTCTCCAATGGCTGCAATGGCCAGAGCTGCACAAATCTGAAGCCAGGAGCTTCTTCCAGGTTTCCCACGTGGGTGCAGTGGCCCAGGGACTTGGGCCATCTTCTACTGCTTTCCCAGGCAATAGCAGAGAGCTGAATCGGAAGCAGAGCAGCTGGTATTTGAACTGGCGCCCATATGGGATGCCAGCACTGCAGGCAGCGGCTTTACCCACTATGCCACAGCGTCAGCCCCAAATTAAAATTAAAATTTGAGAAGTTTTAAAATTAATCCAAATATGCTTCACTTCCAGTTATGCTCTCCATTCTTCCTAAAGACTGCTATTTCTTTTCAACCTGGAGAACTTACTCTTGGACCACAAGGAAGGATAAGAGGGTGGTGGCCTACTGGGGGCTTCACAGGCTGGGGTTCTGCTTGGAAACATGGGCTTAAGGATGAATTCATGACTCCCTTCCAGCTTCTCTTCATCTTTCATCTGGAAAATATTTTCACTTTCATCTCTCAGGACAATTTGTGCTGAAGATGGAAATCTGTTTACAGCTCCTTCTTCCCACACTTTACAGTGTCACTCCCTTCCATTTTGCTCCCAAGTTTGATGACAAATCTAAGAATTGAATCACTTCTCCCTGTATGTACTACATATTTTTCTCTGCATTCTCTAACGTCAGAGTTTGGAAGCCCAAGATGGGCTTAGTGTGTTTATTCTACTCAGGGCTTGCTCAGCGTGAATCCCACCTCTGCTGATCCAGCTTCCAGCTAACGCACACCCTAGGAAGCAGCAGATAGTGATTCAAGCACTTGGACCCTGGATGTGGGAGATCCTGGCTTCTGGCTTCACCTTGGCCATTGTGAGCATTTGAGGAGTGGACCAGTAGATGGAGGATGGAGATCGTCCTCCCCCACCTTTCAAATAGAGAGCATTTTAAAACAGTGATCCTCACCCCTGAATCTCTCTGGCTCCCTCCCCTGTGACTGTTCTCACACAAGCTCCCACCATGGTGCCACCTGCCAAGTTGTCATGCAGCCAATGGGATGCTCACTAGAGCTGGGCAGATGTCAGCATCATGACCCTGAGCCTCTAAAACTGAACTAATATTTTTAAATACCTTATGCAGTCTTGTGTATTTTGTTATAGTAACAAAACAAAAAAGTTCTTCATTTTTCTCCAATGTTTTCCCATCTTCAAGTTATTCATATTTTATTGTACTATAGGAATCCAGGTTGCTTATGCCGAGGTTTCTTTCCTTGGGAAACTTCACAATGGCTTTGGTCCAAAGGAGAAAACCTTGTTCCCTGTGAGGCCCTGGCAGAAGCAAGGCAAACAAATTCAGTTCCATTCATGCCAAGAGCTACCACAGACACACAGGTCGCCTACAGGTTCATTTCCAAGGAGATCGCAATCGGGGTATGGTAGTTTCCAGATTCCCGATTCTCTCCAGTGCCACAGAGCAGTGGAGGTGGCATTAAGATCTGAGGAACTTAGCTTTTCATGATACAAATGGTCTAAGACAGCCTCAGCGTTTGGTGTCTTCCCGCAGTGCTCCCAAAGGCAAGCACAGAGGTCCAACCTGGGGAAGGGGATGGGAGAAAGTTCTCTTCAGAGGAACCCGGAGGAGATGGTAAAGGGAGTAGAGTGTGGAGCGCCTGGGCAGCTCCCTGAACCAGCAACCTCAGACGAGCCGCTCCCCATGTCCTGATTTTTAGAATGAAGCTCCAGACTTCTTTTGTTCCAAAGTCCCGACACTTCTCACCCAGCACCTTTCAGTCCGCCCTGTCAGCATTTCGGTGCTTCCCTCTTCATGCAAACTACCAGATTGCCTAAATCCCCTCATTCTAAAGTTTCTCCATGAGAAAGTGAAACAGCTAATTTAAAACCCCTTAGGATTCCTGCTGAATTACAGAATAAAGAACAAAAACATGCTAATCGGGATTAAACCACATAGAGATCCTAAAGAACTATAGGGAGCTCTAACCACTATTTCCAGGATTTTAAGATTATGAAGTAAAAGGAATAGAAATAATTACATTTTAACTCTAGTTCACATAATCATAGAATTTAATTAAATCATTTGATAACTTAGATTGTTCTGTGGTACTTAAAAGCTAGCTATAAGTCTTTTTCCTGATTCTACCAGAGTGTGAAAAGAAAATGCAAAACACTGTTTTATATTTCATACAAGACTGGCTTTTTATTTTTAAGATCAAAATGACTAACTTAAATGGAATGACCTAATTCCTTCACTAGCATCAAAAGGCACATTTTACTATAAGTGACCAATTAAGTATAAACATTCAATTAAGATGAGTAATAAAATTAGTATCTATTCTTGGAAAATTCATACTGTATTACAAATTATGCAGCTATAGAATTTTTTCCTGAAAATTCTAAGCATGTTCACTTAAAAATTTGGGGGGGGGGGGGCAGTGCTGTAGCTCAGGTTAGAGCCCTGGCCTGAAGTGCCAGCATCCCATATGGGCAGCAGTTCTAGTCCCAGCTGCTCCTCTTCCGATCCAGCTCTCTGCTATGGCCTGGGAAAGCAGTGGAAGATGGCCCAAGTCCTTGGGACCCTGCACTCATGTGGGAAACCCGGAAGAAGCTCCTGGCTCCAGATTGGTGCAACCATCTGGGGAGTGAGCCAACAGATTGAACCCTTCTCTGTCTCTACCTCAGTCTGCAACTGTCTTAAATAAAGTAAATCTTTTAAAAAATGTTAAAACAACTTTTGGGAGAAATTAATGTATTTGAGAGGAAGAGAGCTCTTATCTGTTCATTAGGGCCTCAAATGCCTGTAACAGCTGGGGCTGGGCCAGGCTCAAGCCAGGGGCTGAGAACTGCATCAGGACCTCCCATGCAGATGGCAGGGCTCCAACCACTTGGTCCTGTGGAGCACCTTAGCAGGAAACTGGAATCAGAACCCAGGCACAACAAGGAAATACCACCTCCCGCAGTAAACAAAAGGTAAGTCAGACCAAGAAAATAAGGCTTAGTAAAATCTAGCAGCAGTATGATGTGTTTCAACAGTAAATTCTTCAGGCACTGTGTTCTTATTTTTAAAAGAATAACTACTTTTCTTCCTTGGAGGCCTAACATGAACTGAAAAATGAGAAGGGTACCAGGAGGAAAGAGGACACTCAGATTCAGGGCAAGCTTCACGTGGGTTGGAGAGGGTGGTTAGTTACTGTTAGGTGCACCAAAGTGTTAGGAAGAGTCGTAGAATAGAAAAGAGGCAGTGCATGAATTTACAGCCAGACTGGGTTTTTTCAGAGAATAAATCCGCAGAGGTGGGTGACCAACTGCCTGCGTGTACAAGATGGAGCATGTGGCAGAAGGCCTCGACCCCCAGGGACCTGGGGGTGGGGGTGGGGGTAGGGGGCAGCAGGGAGGGGAATTCCAGGAACTGGGCTGGGGCTTGAGAACCTGGAGACTAATGCAGGGTGGGGTATGAAGGCAATAGGGTGTGAGACCCAACTGAGTTTCAAGGAATAGAGTTACACCGATAGCCAACTCAACAGAATCATTCCTCCAAAGGAGTGGAGAAGAGGTGGGAGGGCACATGAACCATCACTGCAAGGAAAATGCACCGGAAATCGATGCTGCCCAACACCCGCCCAGGTCGGAGGCCGAGGGTCATGAAAATATGAAAGGACTTCATGGGGTTGGGGGTTGTGAGCTGTTGTCCTGATAGGAGATGAGGCAGGCAGGTAGGTTAGGGCCAGGAGCTGGAAGCCACACACCCCCTGCCCTATGTAATCCTGTCTGCTTGTCAAATAACCCATTTCCCAGGAGGTATTTCCATTCCCCTGGGACAGGTACCATGTAACCACTCCTCCCAACCTCAAAGATGGGCAACTGGAGGCTCGCTCTCTGCAGGGAGGAGACAGGTGTGGGGCACTACTTCCCTCCTACCCCCCTCTCTCTCTGCAGGGAGGAGACAGGTGTGGGGCACTACTTCCCTCCTACCCCCCTCTCCCTGCAGGGAGGAGACAGGTGTGGGGCTCTACTTCCCTCCTACCCCCCTCCCTGCAGGGAGGAGACAGGTGTGGGGCACTACTTCCCTCCTACCCCCCTCTCCCTGCAGGGAGGAGACAGGTGTGGGGCTCTACTTCCCTCCTACCCCCCTCCCTGCAGGGAGGAGACAGGTGTGGGGCACTACTTCCCTCCTACCCCCCTCTCCCTGCAGGGAGGAGACAGGTGTGGGGCTCTACTTCCCTCCTACCCCCCTCCCTGCAGGGAGGAGACAGGTGCGGGGCTCTACTTCCCTCCTACCCCCCTCTCCCTGCAGGGAGGAGACAGGTGTGGGGCTCTACTTCCCTCCTACCCCCCTCCCTGCAGGGAGGAGACAGGTGTGGGGCACTACTTCCCTCCTACCCCTTTCCCTTCCCAGCCCACTCTAATCCTGAACTACACGTGTGTGTTTCTCACCTTTTAAATACATTTTATCACTTTGTGCGCCATATATATGCCTGTACTTAGGATGCTTCCCTAGGTGGCAAGGACCCGAAATAGGAATTTAGATCCCACCTCACAATAGATTGAAAATGGTGAAAGAATAGTACTTCCCTGATCCACGTAGCAAGAATCTAAAATACAAAATCAAAAACATGACGAATCCAAGCAGAATCTAAAATGCAGATATGAAAAAACTTAAGTGTCATTCACAGGTGGGCTGGAGTGGAAGCAGCA
The DNA here is from genome assembly GCF_964237555.1 of Oryctolagus cuniculus. Taxonomy (NCBI): domain Eukaryota; kingdom Metazoa; phylum Chordata; class Mammalia; order Lagomorpha; family Leporidae; genus Oryctolagus; species Oryctolagus cuniculus. The sequence goes on along the minus strand of NC_091433.1, from coordinate 5,413,540 downwards.
TCCTGGTGGGGCTGCCGTGGCTACTCACAAAAGCTGACTGAATGCTGCTCCCGAGTGCCACATTCTGTGACTTTGCTTTGGCAGCTTTAAGCATGGTGAGAGAATTTACACCGGGGAAACTGGCAAACCCTACAAATAAGGACACCCCCCCACCCCGGCCCCAGTGTGTGTCATTCACCCACACACCACTGAGTGAACAGTCTTATAAAAGCCAGAGTTTTTCTAGGAAGTAAGGTACTCTAAAAACCAACTTGCTAAAATTTGATGGTTTTAAAAGATCAATGATGGGATGGGTATTTGGTGCAGCAGTTAAGTCCCCACTTGGGATGCCCACATCCCACACTGCAGTGTCGGGGTTCAAGCGCTGACTCTGCCATCTGTTCCAGCTTTCTGCTGACGCACAGCCTGGGATGCAGCTGGCGAGTCAAGCCTGGTGCTTGTCACCCATATGGGAGACCCAGACGGAGCTCCTGGCTTCAGCCTGGCCCATCTCTTGGTGTTGCAAGCATTTGGGGAGTGAATCAACAGGTGAGAGATCTGTGTCAGTCTGCCTTTCAACTAAGTACAGTTGGACACTGCCATGAAAATAGGATTAAGTTTATTGTGGTGTTTGGAGGGTTGTGACAACACTTGGGATTTTTAAATACATCTAGTTTTTTTTTTTAATTTATACAAGTTTATTTCATATATACAGATAATTAACATCTTGATACTCTCTACCATATGCTACCTTCAATCCGTGCTCCAGCTCTTCTTCCTCCTCCTTTTCCCATTTCCACTCTTACATTTTACAAAGATATACTTTCAGTTTCCTTAATGAATCATAAAGTTACCCCTGCACTAAGTAAAAGTTCAACAAATAGTATGAAGAAAAAATAACACTGTTCCTCAACAGAAGTGACAAGGGCTGTAAACAATCATCAAACCTCAATGTCCATTTCACTCCAATATATTACATTTTATATACTCTATTAGTTACCCCTCATCAGGGAAAACAAATGATGTCTGTCATTTTGGGATTGGCTTATTTGACTAAGTATAATGTTTTCCACTCGCATCCATTTTGTTGCAAAAGACAGGATTTTTTTTTGGAGCTGAGTAGTACTCCATAGTGTGTGTGTGTGTGTGTGTGTATCATAGTTTCTTTATCCAGTCATCAGTTGGTGGACATCTGGGTTGATTCCATTTCTTAACTATAGTGACTTGAGCTGCGGTGAGCATGAGAGTACAAATAACTCTTTCATATGCTGATTTCATTTCATTTGGGTAAATTCCCAGGAGTGGGATGGCTGGACTATATGGTAGGTCTATATTCAGATTTATTTTACTTTAAATGATCAGTTTATTTGAAAGGCAGTTACAGAGAGAGGGAGAAACAGATCTTCGGTCTGCTGGTTTATTCCTCAAATAACTTCAGTGGCCCTGCTGGGCTAGGCCAAAGCCAAAAGCTTCTTCCAGGTCTCCCAAAATACATCTAGTTTTAAATAGATCTAGTTTTAAAGAGGTCTAATGAAAGAAGAAAGTATAGTCAACATTCTTAGCATGATCACTTTATACAGATTTGACAATGCTGGGGTTAGAATTCTGTTAGTATTCATGTCCGTGGTGCAAAAGCGGCATCTGAGAAACACATTTTCTGGGATGTAACCCTGCATCTAACAATCACCCCTGCTATGACCCCATGGCTTTATCATGAATAACTGTTTAAACCACTCAACAGGGGCTGCACTTCTGTTCCCCTGGAGAGGCTGTGGGTCCCCTTGTGGAAGCAGGAACTGCTATAGCAATCTCTCCGTTCCTTCTGCTTAAGCTGGCCCAGGGCAGAGTGGGGCCACGTGGGGAGCAAGCGCCTCTTTCTCAGAGGTGTGTCGAGAAGGTAATTCCCGAAGGCCTCTCACAACCCTGCGTTCTCATCCTTAGCAGTGAGCCTGGTTATACAATGCTGAAGACTTAAAAGCCTGTGGGGAGATCTTTCCAGCCAGCCTTACGTGGCAGCCACATCAGCACCCAAGGGAGATGCAACAGAAAGCAGTGATCATGTTTCTGGGTGGCTCTGGATCCTGATTCCCAAGACCTTCTACTCAATGCTTACAACTAGACAGGAGGAAATCCCAGGTCCTGCCCTTTGACAGCTAGTCAGACTCCAGGCAATGCAATAATGGCAGAGCCAATTCATCAGAAGGAAGGTCACTGCTCAATGACCATAGAACCGCCAACATTTTAAAATTTTCTATTGAATGTTTGAAACATACAGTGTGAGAACGCACTATCCCAAGTATCCATTACCAACCTCAATTATCAAAGGGCCTTGTATTTCTGCTCTCATCTGTACTTAACCCCATTGCAGGGTTAAAGTGAATTATAGAATTATACTGTGTAAGTTTGCTGTTGTGTAGCTCTTAAATAAGGACTTTATAAAGACAATGTCACACCAGGGAAGGCGTTATGGTACAGTGGGTTAAAGCCACTGCTTGGGACACTGGCATCCCATATCAGAGTTCCACTTCGGGTCCCAGTTACTCCACATTTGATGCAGTTTCCTACAAATGCATCCTGAAATGCAGAAGATGGCTTAAGTTCTTAGGTCCCTGCCACACATGTGGAAGACACAGATGGAGTTCTGGGCTCCTGACTACAGCCTTGCTCAGCCTCAGCTGTTGCAACCATCTGAGGAGTGAGCCAGCAGGTGGAAGAACTCTTCCCCCTCTGTACTGCCTTTCAGGATGATGAAACAAACAGTTCTGTATCAAGTGGTCTCTCCAAGTTTCCTTAGTCACCTCAGAAATGTCTACCATAGGTGTCTTATTTGAATCAGGGTCCAAGCTTGATATAAGAACAACCCCACCCTAAAGCCCCAGGGTCCACGCAAACCAACTTAACCTCACCTACTACCCACTGGCCCAGAACCAGCTGATAACAAGTAACTGACTACAGAGACTTAGTACAAGAAGGGAAGTCTCCACCCTTGCCAGTAGCAAGTCTCTCGTTTGTCCAGCCGTTGAGTGCGTCATCTGCCTCCTGTTTGTCTCGTTCCTGTACTCCAACATTGATGCTTATCTTAGACTTCCTGAAAGCTGACCTGAGGCGGGGCTTTGGGCGAAAGCCCTGCACCTAGGTAGCTCTCAGGAAAGGGAAACTAGGTAGAAGCAGGGCAAGGAAGGGTCTCTGTGGAAGATCAGCGTCCGTCTGCCACTAGAGGGAGCGCTGGCGCCACACGGCTGATTCGCTTTGCACCCCCGGTGCCACGTGTCAGTCAAGCTCCGTGGCCCTGGTACCTTCTTGGGCAAGGAAGCTCACTGTTGGCCAAAGGCGATTCTGCAGCAGGTAGGGCTGCTGTATGCCTTTGGCAGCCAACACTCTCGGGGGCAGGTTTACACAAATTGGGGAAAAGAGCATTTGTGCCCAAACATCTGTGTCTCCTGAAAGTGGTACTTTGATCGTGAGGCTTGTTCCACATCACCTTTTGCTTTTGGAGACTGAGACATCATTGGGTGCTTCTCCTGCACCATCTCATAGGGCACTTGAAATTCAGTTATTTTACAAGAACTTTTTGCACAATCCCAATGTCATGAACTACCTGGCCAGAAACTGATTTAAGTCACCATCACATTGGGAAACAAGTTGGCTTCAAGAGTTTGGGAGCCTGGGTCCATTAGACAGCATGTCACTGTTTCCCCTTTGGTGCTCAGTTGTCGCTGATCAGGGAGAACATATGATATTTGTCCTTTGGGACTGGCTTAGTTCACTCAGCATGATGTTTTCCAAATTCCTCCATCTTGTTGCAAATGACCAGGTTCGTTGTTTTTGACTGCTATATAGTATTCTATAGAGTACATGTCCCATAATTTCTTTATCCAGTCTACTGTTGATGGGCATTTGGGTTGGTTTCAGGTACTAGCTATTGTGAATTGAGCTGCAATAAGCATTAATGTGCAGACAGCTTTTTTGTTTGCCAATTTAATTTCCTTTGGGTAAATTCCAAGGAGTGGGATTGATCAGCTCTTGTCCTGACTGTTGATGTACAATGTAATACTTTATCCATTTTAGTATTTTGTTCTAGTACCGTTGGTTGAACTCTGTAATTAACACACAATTATTCTTAGGTGTTTAAATTTTAACTGAAAAGTGATCCCTGTTAGGAATTTGGAAAACATTATGCTGAGTGAAATAAGCCAATCCCAAAGGGACAAATACCACTTGTTCTCCTTGATAGGTGACAACTGAGCACCAAAAAGGAAACCTGTTAAAGTGAAATGAACACTATGAGAAATGGTGACTTGATCAGCCCTCGCCCTGACTGTTGATGAACAACTAAATGTTATCCCTTAGTATTTTGTTTGTATTTAATGCTTTTGGTTGAATACTGTAATCAATACACAATTCTTAAGTGCTGAAACTTAACTGAAAAGTGATCGCTGTTAAATATAAGAGTGGGAATAAGAGAAGGAAGAGATGTGCAATTCAGGACATGCTCAAGCTGACTTACCTCAAACAGTAGAGTTAGAAACATACCAGGGGATTCCAATTCAATCCCATCAAGGTGGCATGTACCAATGCCATCTCACTAGTCCCAGTGATCAATTTCTGTTCACAATTGATCATAATGATAGGACTAAGAACCAAAGGGATCACATACACTAGAAAAGTGTCTGCAAATACTAGCTGATAGAACAAAAAAGGGAGAGAATGATCCAACATGGGAAGCGAGATACACAGCAGACCCATAGAATGGCAGATGTCCTAAACAGCACTCTGGCCTCAGAATCAGCCCTTAAGGCATGCGGATCCAGCTGAAAAGCCCATGAGAGTATTGCTGGCATGGAAAGCCAAGACACTCTTGGGGGGGGGGGGGACCTAAATGAAAGATCTCTGCGAGTGAGATCCCAGTGGAAAGAACAGGTCAAAGGAGGAGGTACCTTTCTCTGAAGGGAGGAGAGAACTTCCACTTTGACCATGGCCTTGTCTAAAAATTATCAAAGTCAGTGAACTCAGGGGGCTTCCATAGCCTTGGCAGCTCATAACAAGAGCCTAGGGTGATTACTGATGCCATAAACAGAGTGTCAATTTGTTAAGTCAACAACAGGAGTCACTGTGCACTTACTCCTCATGTAGGATCTTTGTCCTTAGTGTGCTGTACATTGAGATTTAATGCTATAACTAGTACTCAAACAGTATTTTTCACTTTATGTTTCTGTGTGGGAGCAAACTGTTGAAATCTTAATGTATGCTAAACTGATCTTCTGTATATAAAGAAACAAAAATGAATCTTGATGTGAATGGAAGGGGAGAGGGAGTGGGAGTGGGGGAGGGACGTTGCGGGGGGGGGAGGGACGTTGCGGGGGGGGGAGGGACGTTGCGGGGGGGGAGGGACGTTGCGGGGGGGGAGGGACGTTGCGGGGGGGGAGGGACGTTGCGGGGGGGAGGGACGTTGCGGGGGGAGGGACGTTGCGGGGGGAGGGACGTTGCGGGGGGGAGGGACGTTGCGGGGGGGAGGGACGTTGCGGGGGGGAGGGACGTTGCGGGGGGGAGGGACGTTGCGGGGGGGAGGGACGTTGCGGGGGGGAGGGACGTTGCGGGGGGGGAGGGACGTTGCGGGGGGGGGAGGGACGTTGCGGGGGGGGAGGGACGTTGCGGGGGGGGAGGGACGTTGCGGGGGGGGAGGGACGTTGCGGGGGGGGAGGGACGTTGCGGGGGGGGAGGGACGTTGCGGGGGGGAGGGACGTTGCGGGGGGGAGGGACGTTGCGGGGGGGAGGGACGTTGCGGGGGGGAGGGACGTTGCGGGGGGGAGGGACGTTGCGGGGGGGAGGGACGTTGCGGGGGGGAGGGACGTTGCGGGGGGGAGGGACGTTGCGGGGGGGAGGGACGTTGCGGGGGGGAGGGACGTTGCGGGGGGGAGGGACGTTGCGGGGGGGAGGGACGTTGCGGGGGGGAGGGACGTTGCGGGGGGGAGGGACGTTGCGGGGGGGAGGGACGTTGCGGGGGGGAGGGACGTTGCGGGGGGGAGGGACGTTGCGGGGGGGAGGGACGTTGCGGGGGGGAGGGACGTTGCGGGGGGGAGGGACGTTGCGGGGGGGAGGGACGTTGCGGGGGGGAGGGACGTTGCGGGGGGGAGGGACGTTGCGGGGGGGAGGGACGTTGCGGGGGGGAGGGACGTTGCGGGGGGGAGGGACGTTGCGGGGGGAGGGACGTTGCGGGGGGGAGGGACGTTGCGGGGGGGAGGGACGTTGCGGGGGGGAGGGACGTTGCGGGGGGAGGGACGTTGCGGGGGGAGGGACGTTGCGGGGGGAGGGACGTTGCGGGGGGAGGGACGTTGCGGGGGGAGGGACGTTGCGGGGGGAGGGACGTTGCGGGGGGAGGGACGTTGCGGGGGGAGGGACGTTGCGGGGGGAGGGACGTTGCGGGGGGAGGGACGTTGCGGGGGGAGGGACGTTGCGGGGGGAGGGACGTTGCGGGGGGGGAGGGACGTTGCGGGGGGGGAGGGACGTTGCGGGGGGGAGGGACGTTGCGGGGGGGGAGGGACGTTGCGGGGGGGGAGGGACGTTGCGGGGGGGGAGGGACGTTGCGGGGGGGGAGGGACGTTGCGGGGGGGGAGGGACGTTGCGGGGGGGGAGGGACGTTGCGGGGGGGGAGGGACGTTGCGGGGGGGGGGGAGGGAAAGCCATTGTAATCCATAAGCTGTACTTTAACTTTTATTTAATGAATATAAATTTCCAAAGTACAGCTTATGGATTACAATGGCTTCCCCCCGATAACGTCCCTCCCACCTGCAACCCTCCCCTTTCCCACTCCCCCTCTCCCCTTCCATTCACATGAGGATTCATTTTCGATTCTCTTTATATACAGAAGATCAGTTTAGCATACATTAAGTAAAGATTTCAACAGTCTTTTCCAACAGCAAAGCTGGGAAAATGCTTTCAGCATCTTTCAGATGCCTGGGAAGGAAAGCCCAACTGAAATTGGGTTAAGTTTTGTGTATCATCATCAAGACCCTCACTTAACCAGGCTTGCTCTGGGCAGAGTTTCAAACATACCTGGACCCAAGACACTCAAGAATGGTGTCAGCAGTTGGCACTGACTCCCCTAAATGTTCCTCTCCTCCGGGGGACAGAGGCTTTGAGCATCTTCAGGTTTCTATTCTACCCTGTCAATCCCAGCACTTGGTTGCATGGTGCCCAAGGGTCTGGTAGGGATTAAGTGTGCTGCTTCTGACTTAGGTCTCCTTCTGAACCACTAACGGAGTAAATGCTTGTATACACCCCCATTCATATATGGTACCCATAACCCCACTGCATTGCTGGTTGCATCAGATGGAGCTGATTAGAATTAGATGAGGTCATAAGTGCGGAGCCCTCATAATGGGGGCTTAGACACGTGAGAGCTTGCTCCTGCTTTGTGTTCTCTGCCACGTGAGATACAAGTCACCAGCTCAGCCTTGGTAAGTGGAAGGGGGCCCTTGCCAATCCCTAAGGCGTTCTGATGCCATCTCAGACTTCCAGCCTCCAAAAGCATGAGCTGTGTGTTGTAAATAAGCCACCAAGTCATGGTATTTTGTTATGACAGTCTGAACCAGTTAAGAAACATATGAGACAGGATTACTGAATTAGGCTCACAAGTATCTCAGAGCTTACCCAACATCAAGCCTCAGGAACAATTTCAAGGATAGGATTAGTCATGAGGCACAAGCAAAGCAGGGAGATATTTAAGACCAGTGTCCCTTCTCCAGGTCCTTTCTCACAATAGGACATTCTCTAGCCAAGAGTTAAAAGGTGAGGCCACTGACACGTATGTCCTTGTAACCTGCACAGGAGAGTTTAATCACAATAGATCCATTTCTTATTGTTATTACAGGAACTCATGTTCCATAAACCCCTCTGCTGGACATAAGAAACCCTAGATAGAGGCCTACAGCCTGAGCAAAATATTCCATAGACAAGGGCTCTCCTGCCAGCAAGAACTATTAGTGATTTGCCATGTGGTCTTTAAGCATGCTTACAAGGATTTGACCAGACCAACTTACTTTCTCAAAGATGTCCCCTCATTAAAGAGCCTGCCTCTAAACCATCTCCTTTCTGCTAACATGCAAGTCCTCCCACTAGTGCCACCAGAGTGAAGATAACCTGATTAAGGCGATAATCCACTGACGAGAGTCAACCTAGCATACGGACTGAAGAAAAACAGGATGCTGTTACAGGGAGGGGCCATGAAATGCAGGTAGCCCACATCAGGGAGGCCTCACGATGGACAGATATTCCAAGAACTTTGTCATGAGGATTTGAAGGGCCTAAGCACGAAAGCTGTCAAGGATCCAAGACGAGTCTAGAAAAATACCATGAAAAATGTGCTACTGATGCTCTCGGTGGAACCCAGGGTCATGAGCTGTGTTCTCCTCATTCACCAAGATTGTCTGTGGCCTTACCCACAGCGTAAGACAATCTGGTTAAGACATCAATCACACCATCAGCCCCCCAGAAAATAGTGTTCCCCCATGCTCTGGGGTAAGAAGGTAAAGATACCTAGAGTAGGTACTTAACCCTGTGAGTACAAACCAGCCCTCTCCTTCCCGAGCCCTTCATACCACACCTGCATTGAGGATGAAGTTTCTCCGTGCCTAGCCCCGCTTTCTCCTTTTACAAGTATCTCAAACTTCTTGCACATAAAACTGAATCTTGGTGCCTGCCTCTCAAAGGATACAAACAGACACAATTGAGATGTGCTGGCACGTTCTTGATATCCAGACCCTGTAAAACGTGACTGATGTGGACTCTGTCAAGGTTATCTTCTACCTCTGGAGGGCGTATCGCCAAGGTCACTGTGCACAGCCATTTGTAGCTCATGATCTGACTGGCCGACATCTCAGGTGTAGAAATGCAACATGATGCCTGTAGAACACCCAGATGGCCCAGATCTCGTCAGACTACACATTACTGAGTTGGAGAATCACAGCCCCCTGGGGTAAAGCTGCATGCTATTGTCCAAGTGTTGGTAGACTACAACTCATCTGCCAAACCTTACTACAGGCTTTAGTAAACAACATCTTATTGGAACAGAGCCACACTCTTTTCCCTCATGTATTCTGTGTGGCTGCTTTTGTACAGGTATATCAAGAGTGAGGAGTTGTAAGGAGGATCACTTGAACTTGCGAAGTCTTTTAGTTTAAAAAGAAAAACCTTTGACAAACCAGTTTTTAAGGATTTGAAAGGCAGAGTTAGAGAAGGAGAGTCAGAGAGAGAGGGGTCTTCCATCCCCTGGTTCAGGTCCCAGATGGCCACAACGGCTGGAGCTATGCCAATCCAAAGCCTGGAGTCAGGCGCTTCCTCCAATCTCCCACGCTGGTGCAGGGGCACAAGGACTTGGACCATCTTCTGCTTTCCCAGACCACAGCAGAGAGCTGGACCAAAGAGCAGCTGGGGCTTGAACCGGTGCCCACATAGGATGCCAGCACTGCAGCAGCAGCTTTACCTGCTACGAAACAGTGCCGGCCCCTGCAAGTCTTAAATACTTACTATCTGGACCCTTTCATTCTTATTTACTCAAAAGGCAGATCTAGAGAGGAGGACAGATCCTCCATCTGCTGGTTAACTCCCCAAACGGCCAGGCCACAGCCAGCACCTTTCTTCCTCCAGGTCTGCCACATGGGTGCCGGGGCCCAGGCAGCCAGGCCACCTTTGCTGCTTTCCCAGGCACCTCAGCAGGGAGTTGGAGCAGAAGTGGAGCAACTCAAGTGGGCTCCCACATGGGATGCTGGCATTGCAGGTGGTAGCCTCACCCGCAATGCCAGCCCCTATCTGGACTTTTCTACAAACATTTGCCAGCGTCTTGTACTTCCCATTACACAGGAATGAGAATGCTTTTTCTTCCAATAAGAATATGACCTCATCCAATAGACATACCTAAGGCCTCATTAACTTGATCTAGTAAGGGGGTCACATCTGGGACTGTGGCTGCTAGTGGGACTGTTCAGTTGAGCTCTAGTTGTCTAGGTTGTCATCTTCGAGTCATGGTACTTTCAGGTACCAAAATGGTACATTATACGGACGCATATCCTTTAGATCTATGTCCAATCCAGTATTATATTCCAGGCCAAGAGTGGGCCATGGAAGTCGTGTCTTCGTCCAAAGGAGAGCCCTGAGGGGCAGAAGTTTGTCCACTGCCAGCATCTGGACTGAGGCCTTCCCCGACCTTGACTCTGAGCAGTGTGACTGCATTGTAATCACCTACAGTAGAATTGATACGGAGATGCCAAAATTGCCTTCATGGAACACTGAGTCAGGGTCTGGATATGTGGAGGTTTCAGAATAGATTTTTCACAGGAAGGTAGTTTTACTAGTTATGTTTTCAGGAGTACCGGGAAAACATGCCTTCATTTGAGCAATTAGAAATACACTCATGATGGAACTGAAGCCACTACGCAGCACAGTGGTAAACTGACCTCTAAAGGAAGGGGCGTGAGGAGGACAGGCTACAGATTACGTTCCCGAGTACCAACAAAGATGACCGAATGCAGGCAGAGGCAGGTGGTGGCCAGGAACCGTGAGAGTCTAAAGCTGGTGCAGTTACTACTCTGGCAAAGAAAAGATCCCAGACCCACAAAGATCAGTGGCAATGTCTTGATTCCATGGTAAGCCCAGAGATGAGATGGGAAATTCACCAAGTGGCCCCATGCATGCTAATGGAGAGGCAGACTGACGTCAGCCACTGTGTGGATAATTATGATCCCCCATCCGATTTCCAGTTCAAGAGACCCAGCCTTTTGCCCAAAGGATTCCAGAAGCCAAATATACCAGAGACACACACCCTTGGTCTCAGGAATATTTTCTGCCCTCCTAGGAAGGTGTATCAGTTAGCTTTGTTACATTAAAATATCCAACAGGAGCTTCTTTGGAAGGAAAAGGTTTATTTCCTCTCAATAAAGGTTACAGTTCAGAATGGGGTGGCCCCATTGGTCTGGTAGAGGCTGATGGCAGAGCACATGTGGAGGATCAAATGGTGAGTCAGATGCAGAGAGAAGCCAAACTCAGCTTAAATAACCAATCTTCTCACCAGAACTGCCTACCAAGGGCAAGGCCAACAACCCAAAGATTTCCACTGTTCCATCTCCTAGCTACTATAATTAGGCCAATTAATCCATGAACCATTAATTCATGAACTGTGAACAGACTTAGACTTTGAGGATAAACATTCACGTGGGTTTGGGGAGCCAATTCCTGTTCAATTCACAGCAAAAGGGATTTATCATTGGCAATAGCAGCAGGAACCAGCAGAACCAGTTTGAAACCTGGCCAGATGGATCAATGACAATCTCATGTGAGATTTGGGATGCAGAGTAGGAAGAAGAGGGTCTTTTATTGAGAGGTACTCCCTAGATTCAGTGGTTTGGTAGATTTCTCCCGGAGTTCTAGCTTCAAGGATCTCCCTGTAAGTATCATGGAGTCCAGCTGTGGCTATTCCAACATGCTTAGCAAGTCCTGACTCATCCACCCTTACCAAACTGCTGATTAAAGTCATTAGTGACCGTTTTCCTGATCCTCCTGGTACAGACTTGCATTTCTCATAGCCATATAATTCCAACGAATTTCTATAATGTGGATAATGGCTATTTTAAGTGCAAGTATATGCTATCAGCTATATCAACTCAATTTCTAAAAATTATGTTGAGCTAATTTAGTGGCTCCATATATTTAAGCCCTTATGCCTTTATATCTGAGGACAAGATGGCCTCTGATGGTGCTGTTTGAGTGGGATCCACTGCTATCCAGTAACTGGTTGGTAATCCCAAGGCCTCCAGGTGGCTTGACCCAGACACCAGACTCAATGTGGCACCCACTACAGACCTTAGGGTGCATCTCTGCCCTCTCGTGGAAATTTGTCGTTAGAAAACGTAGTCATACACCTACTCCAAACTTGGGGGACAGACGCAGGACTGTCAAAGACCAATTTGGAAAAGGTGCCTTCCTGGAGGCCTGCGTTGAGGAAGAGATTCTGATGTTTCTCTTCACTACATCCCCGCAAGTCACTAAAAACCACTGAGACATCATGGAACAACGGCGATAAAGGAAGAGTACAACAGGTGTCCAAACTCATGCTAGGTGAAGTCAGGTGTCTGCACCAAGAATATAGGAGTAAGGCAAGGCGAGTGGCCAGTGAAGACCATTTACACATACACCCTGGGAGGCCTACAAACCACATCTACATCGCCTTGCCCCTGATCAGCCCTCCCTTGTGTTTCCTAAAGAAGTGTATTAGAACACAAATGGGAGGTTAATAGCAAATCCTCCAGACATAGGCCAAAATCTAACCTAAGCTAGAGATATTAGAAAGCAAAGAACTCCCATGAGGCAGTAGGCAGAGAGATCAACACAGTTCACACATGCCCCCTGCATAAGCTCTTTGAGGAGGTGAACATACATCACCCCATGTACACGTTCACTCCCTCTGCTGGAATTAAAGGCAGAAGGTATCATGGAATCAAGGCTCACAATAGATGGGCCTAAGGGCCCGTGAGGTGCATTCCAGTCTGGCCAGCCAAGTGTGAAGGAGCCCATAGCACTTACACCTCTTCAAACCCTGCTGGAGATTTCAACCAGGAGAGTTCTTACTGCAGGCTATCTGGCTTTCTAAATGCAGAGGACCTGAGAATGGCCCAAGGACAAATGTACTAGTTAAGGAGGAGTCTGCCCTCCGTGAGCCTCTGCACACCTTGACAGCACTGTGGCAGAGTCAGCAATTTCACCAAGCAGCCCTGTAGGAAGCCAACAATGCTTCTCACCAAGCTGCTTTGCTTACCTATGCCCACATGACAGTGCGTGGTATCTACCTTGCGAGTGTTGTCTGGAGGCCTGTGGCTTACAGTCCTCGTTTATTTAATAAGAACAAAGAATAATGATCAAATCTTTAACAGAAAAAGATTCATGTAGAACCCCATGGGGGATCAGTACAGTCTGCCACAGGTATCCCATACAACCCACAGGGACAGGCAATCATTGAAAGAACTCATAGGACAATTAAAGATCTTACAAGGACAAAAAAATCATATGCCCCCAGACCCACAGCTTGCTTTGACTGAGGTCCTTTTCACTATCAATTTTCTTACTTTTGATTCCCAAGGGATCAGCCCAGCTTATAAACACTGGGGATCCTTTCCATCCCAGACCCCAGCCCCTATGGTTAGGTGGGAAGACCCCCTGACAGGAGAATGGAAAGGACTACACCCTCTGCTAACCAAAGGTCAAGGATATGCTTGTGTCTTTCCAGAGAATGTGCAATAGCCCATTTGGGTACCAGAAACATCAAGCCTGCAACTGACAGCCAATCAATCAGCTGAACAAGGTGGACTCTCGCCTTGTTAGCAGACGCACCCGCCCTATCATCCTACCCTGAGAAACTGCCCATAGCCACATCTGTTACTGTTTTGTACCCCACTAGCTCTGGTCAGCCACTCAAATGGCCTACAGCCTGTGTGCGGTCATGCCATTCCTGATAACCATTATTCCTCATTCCTACCCCCATCTGAGCAAGCAATCCTGTGGTCTCTCGATTTGAGCGCTGGTTAGTCATTGACGGGTAAGATCCCCTGGGGGACAACCTAAGACAGGCACAGCTGCATACGGAAACCACATGGAAACGGGGTCAACAATGGTATGGCCAAGAATGCCTCCTGTTGCTCAAAAAACGAAAAGGGGGAAATGTGGTGGAATGAGGTGAAAAGGTCATATCAAGATGGCTGCTGAGGTGAAAAGGTCATGCCAAGATGGCCACTGACAACAGAAACTTCCTGGCAACAAGAGCCTAACTGGCAACAGGCTGTGATTGGATGGCTTCAGAAACCACATGACAGGAAACCACATATCAGAGCCTGACTGACAGCAGGATGTGATTGGATGGTTTCAGAAACTGCCTGGCAACAAAAGCCTAACTGGCAACAGGCTGTGATTGGCTGCTCTTGACTATAAGCTGTTGTACTAACTGAAATAAACGAGTCTGCGGGCTGTTTGCCTCAAGCCCACTTTCACCCGACTCCCGGGGTCAGTGTGGTGACTCCGTGCCTCTTGTCCACACCACGCTGCTCCTCTCAGAAATGAATCCACTGCAACATTGAGAAATCAACAGCAATAGGCCTGGTGTTGGGACAGGCCTGAAACCTGTGGCTATGGGGTCAACCTAGTGCTGGTGGTAGTCTAAAGTCCACAGCCACTGGGATTATCCTGGCAATGGAGGCCACCTGGGGCTGGAGGCCTCTCAGATCAGCCTAGCGTTAGGGTGGCCCAGAGAACTCTGCCATGCAGGCCTGGAACCTGGGGCAGACCTTAAACCCGGTGCAACGAGGGCCAACCTGCTCCTAGGTTTTCTAACACGAAGTTTTAGAGTCTGTGACAAAGTATGATACTCACTTCCATTTCCTTCTCACTTGAAAAGAGTTCCCTCTCTCCAGATTATGCTGTGGACCTGGGGGACTGGTGATGAAGATAATTTAATGTATAGTCAGAGCTCCATAGACAGTCAATAGGAAACGCACATAGGTATGTGTAGAGGAGTTGACTCAAATGATTATGGCTGTTGACAAGTCCCATGACCGGTTGTATACAGATGCCAGTAGCATGGCTCAGTACAAATCCAAAAATGTCAAACAAGTACAGGGTGCAATTCTCAGTTTGAAGCCAAAAGCCTAAGCACTGCCAAGGGGGCTACTGATGTCCAGGAGTCCAGAGGTCAGTGAGCCTAGAGTTCTGGTGTCCAATTTGAGACAACCGTACCCCAGCTCAGAGATCAATTCATCTGCTGTATTCTGTCCACATCTCCATACAATTGATATCTGCCCACAATGACAGATGACAAACATGCCAAAATAATGTTCAAACTTCTAGGTATTCTTTAATTGGTCATAATGACCTGGAATTATCACAAGTCCACTCCTTATAAACATAGCAGCCATAAGCATCTCCAGAAGTCACTTAACTTCCAAATAGACAATGAAATGATGGTTTCATTTAAGGTGGTGCAACTATTCTGCACACAAGAAAAATACCATCCCTTTCCCAAGAGAGGTAGTAAAGTCTTCAGGTCACATTTACTCATCTGCTGGTACCCACGACTTGGAAAGAATACACCCACGACTGACAGTCCTTGTTTCTGTAATTGGCTACAGCCCATGAGTTGGTATATACTCACCACCATCCTTCAGAGATGTCCAAGAGGGCTATAATATAGCTGTCTGAGGTGGTACCTGCATCCTGCAAAGCCACCCATAAACAGATCCCAGTCTTTTTCCTTTAACTGATTTAGTGTGGTCATTACAGGGCCGCAGGTGCAGGCAGAGAAAACAAAGAATTGAAACCAGGTGTATTTGGCCTGCTGCTTTTTGCAACTTGGGCCTTCAAGACCTAATCAGGTTCAAGTTTATACCACTTTCCTGTGATGGAGTACGGTTGTGTATACCCTACTTTATGGCCTGGGTCATGGGAGGCGGCTCGTGTTGCCAGGTGATAGGGCCATCTATGGTCAAGTGTTCAGTCTTTTAATAAAGGTCTTCCTTCTGTTGGTTCACCCCCCAGATGGCCACTGTGGCCAGAGCTATGCCAATCTGAAGCCAGGAGCCAGATGCTTCCTCCTGGTCTCCCATGTAGGTGCAGGCATCCAAGTACTTGGGCCATCCTCCACTGCCTTCCCAGGCCACAGCAGAGATCTGGACTGGAAGAGAAGCAACCAGGACTAGAACCTGGTGCCCACATGGGATGCCAGTGCCACAGGCAGAAGATTAACCAAGTGAGCCACGGCGCCAGCCCCAAGCTTTCAGTTTTTACCAAGGCCCACTAGTGGGGCCAAGAGTGGTTTAAGAGCAGGGTTATGCGAGGGCCTCCATTGCAGTTCACCTACAAGGGCCAAAGCTCTGAGCAGCACTGCTACCTGCCACTGACTCAAGTTCCACTGGATCTGCTAGATCGCATTGTCCAAGCATAGGGTAGCCTGGACCTTTTGTTCCAGGCGTCACCCAAAACCAGCAGCTTCTATGGTCATTCAGTGGATGAGCCACAGTAATGTGCTGCTTTAAAACCTAAGTAGATCCACCAGGCACTGTGTGTCTCTCGTGGGGGTAGGAGGAACATGCTGACTGCGAGAAGACATCTCAGCATGCCCCCATACCATTAGACCCTTAGGGATTCACTAAGGTGGCCCAGAATTGCCGCTGGATTTATTTCCCATCTTCTGACATGCAAACATCTTACTAGCTGCTACATCACATTCATACTGACACATGCTAGTTAGACCTGGTGACAGACAAGTGTGCAGTCTTGTGGAAAAGGTGACCAGGATCCCTCGGGGGGTGGGACATGGTTCTGAGCAATTGATATACCCCAGACAGAGGACAACACAAGTATATTGTGGCCCTTCCCCGCTGAAAGCAAATTGCTCCAGTGGGCTTTCTGGACAAGTATTGAGAAATGTCGTTTACCAGGTAAGTGCATACCAAGCAGAAAACTTGTTAATCTACTCAAACAACGAAGTAGCCTCTGGCACATCAGCTGCAATTGGAGACACAGCTCTGTCAGCTGCTTGTGCTAACACACTGCCATGCTCCAGGATCCTGCTGCCTGCCTCACAGGCCAAGTTATTGAGCGAGGATGAGATGGGAACCTCTAACCTCACACCTTTCAAGTGACAGATGGCATTCCTCTCCAAAATCCCTCCAGGAAAGTGGTATTGCTTTTCTTACTGCTTTTCTTAAGTTATGGCATTTCTAGTGGTTTCCATCAGGCCTTTCCCACTGTGATAACCTCTTATTCTATAAGTTAAAGAACCCATGTGGGTATTCTGCCAGCTGCTAAGTTCTTCTAGAACTGGGAAAGTAAGATGGGTTCAGGGGCCCACTGTGAGTCATAGCTGAGCTGAAACTTCACTGATAATGTGACCTGGATAAGCCCCTACTCACTGGAAGGCCACTCTGATGTCAACTCAAAAAGATTAATGTCAATTCAAATTACAGGACACTGATATCCTGAAAAATCTGGTTATTTCTTCTACCAGTGCCTAATACCTTCTACAAAAGGCTTGTACTTGTACAGATCAAATAGGAATTTGTCATCTTCCCGTATGAATTTTTCACTTCTAGGAACACCATGATTAACTAGACACCACTACAGATCTACAAAAGTTGGAGCATTTTCATTGTGATTTTGTGTCTGCTGTCCATGATAGTAACCATAAGTATCTTGCTTTTAATGACTGAATGCTGCTACGTGGTCCCCACCATCCTAGGATCCAGTTATTCCCATTGGACTTAATTTTCCGACTGAGTAACTGAGGTCCTAAGGTCTGGAAGCAACCACCGAGCTCCTCAGCGAACCCATCCCTTCACAGTTCTGGTTCAGAGTGTAACTTCTGGGCCTTCCCCATGTGGGCGAATAGGTCTTAAATGGCGGATCCATGCCAGCCTCCCAATCTCCAAATCTCTGAATACCTTCATCTGTGGTAGACGATACAATAGGCATTCCGAATTCACTCACAGCATTGGAGGTACACAATCCAAGATACAGACAATGCTATGGCATTGCTAGGAGAGCTCCAAGATGGCCCAGGGCACCTCATGGCAAGTGACAGGGACACATCTGTCTGCCAATTACCTACCCATTTCTTAATCTTCAAAAGCCACTGGGACTTGATCTTGAGGATCCCACCATACCTAATGATGTCACCAAGAAAAATATTGCTTCCCAAAGCCTCATCTCCAAAGATGGTAACTGGATCAAGCTTGTACCCTCTTGGTACCATTAGTGATTTTAGGGACTAACCTCAATTTAAGGGGACAAATCGTGAAACCATCATACTGTCTTACCTGTGCCCAAAACATGCTATATTCTTCCCACCTCCCCTCCCTCCTTTAAACTAAAGATTTAAGAAGTGTCTTCCATCTGCTGTTTCATCCCCCAGATGGCCTGGAATCCCATCCAGATATACCACATGGGTTGCAGGGCCCCCAGGCACTTAGACCATCTTCCACTGCTTTTCCAGGCCACTAGCAGGGAACTGGAGCAGAAGTCCAACAGCAGGACACAAACCAGACCCCATAAGGGATGCCAGCATTGCAGTAGTGGCTTAACCCCCACACAAAAATGCTGGCCTCTCCTCTGGTTTCTTTAGCTCTTATGAAGGTATGTTTTGTATGAACTAATATTCCTCTGCAGGGGACCAGTACTGAGGAATGCTACATTAAGCTTTTAACTTGATACTCATTTTATGGCAGCAGTAAAAATCACATTTACATTTCAGGATCTGCGTATCTAAGGTCATTGATGTCTCCTTTGTCAAATAAGCTTTTAGCTATTCTTTCTCTAGAAAAGCTTGTCAAGTAGACAAAGTGTTGACCCATGCTCACACTCCAGTAACATTAACAAGATTATGAGGAATATCTTTTGAAGAAATACAGGCATAAACATGTAGAACAAAAGCTATTAAAGCTGAAAAGTAGATGTTAGATTGAGAAAAACTAAATATGACTAAAAACATTCCCACAAAGTGTTGAGTTTGGGTTACTTCTTTACTGGATATCAACAGTTAATATAGGAATAGACAAGACATGGGCCAAGAAAATGCTTCGAGGCAGTGCCCTTCCAAGATTCCACTAGGATGACACTTCTGGGTGCACGTTCACCCTCCTCATGCCAAGGAGGCCAATATGCCAGAAGGTTCCTCTCATCATGAAGTGGACTAGATCCCTGCTTCCAACGAGCCGTGGATCAGTACAACTGCCAAGAGACGAGACATTTCTGCCGGGCACCAACAGCAAGTTCTTCCTGAAAGAAAGGCTGCTCTAAGCCTTCTCCACCATTCCCATACAGCTGAATGTCAGAACTGTTTAAAAAAACTAAACCAAACCCAAAATGAGGAACCTGATAGGCACAAATGCAAGACATGCCACGAACCTGGGAAACAACCAGCAGATCCTCCCCTGTCTAAAATAACTCTGGTTCAGTTTCCTCTGGGACCAGGCAGGCCCAGCATTTCCCCGCCATGGTGGTGGAATGGTTTCTGAATCCCATTCTGTGGACTGGAGACTGAGCAGTCACTGGACTCAATGGGCTCATTCCCAAGGACCAGGGAGACAGCTAGTCTGGGAGTGAAGCCGGTGAGATTTCAGCCAGTGGACTTCGAGACACGTGGGTTTCCAGACATCGCAGCTGGCAGGCAAGTTCTCTGCTTCAGATGGTTGGTGGTCAGCGGACCTGTCAAGAGGTGGAATCTAGCTCATTACCCGCTGACAAGCATTTTATGAAAATTATTTTTCTCTAATCACACCCATGCCCCATCAGGACTTCTGAGTCATTCTGTCCAGGAAAGCCTTGTCAGGAAGGGGCTGATGACTTCAGGACGTAACTGCTTCCTCTCTAACCCATAAAACATCTTTGGATCAGAGTTAGGACTAATTGTAGCTTAACTGCAGTAGTTACAGAATCCTTCCTGCCTCCATCCAGGCTCTGGCTTCCATTAGGGGAAGACAATACTGCCCCTCATGCCCATTATTTCCCATCCCAGACAGCTGTATTTCTATGGACACATTGTAGAAGAATGAGGGGTATCCAACTCCAATTTTATAGCATTTCAATCACAGCTTTGGAGGACATCTGGCCATGGCACATTCTGACAATCTGCCCAGGTGGACACCAACCTGGCCAGGGAGGGAACAGGTGTTTCCTAAATCTCAGCCAATATGTATGTAAAGGAACACAGTCACTTTAAGAACCCAAAGGACAAAGCAGCCACTTAAACATCAGCATCCTTTAAAAAATCTGAAGGTAGGGGCCAGCATTGTTGTGTAGTGGTTAAAGCCACCACCTGTAGTGCTGGCATCCCATATGGGTGCAGTTCATGTCTTGGCTGCTCCACTTCTGATCCAGCTCCCTGCTAATGGTCTGGGAAAAGCAGAGGATAGCTCAAGTACTTGGGCCCCTGCCACTTATATGGGAGATGCAGAAGAAGCTCCTGACTTTCGGCCTGGCACAGCCCTGGCTATTGCAACAATCTAGGGAGTGAACCAGTGGATGGAGTATCTCTTCTCTCAAATAATCTTTAAGAAACTAAATTATATCCAAAAGGAATTAAAAGTCAAGAGGTTAAAAACTTAAAAATAAGTACCCTAGAGATGATTAAAAACAGAACTAGTGTTGCGTTCCTAGTCAATCCTAAGGAATACTGCACCATTCATGACTCTAGATCATGCTAAAAATAGTCTATTCTCTTGCAGGTGAACATTTAATCCAAAGCGACTTTTAAGTGAAACAATATCCAGATGGAACCCATCAACTTTTAGGAGGCAGCAAAAAAAGGGAGAACTACCTAGAATTGGATATAGATTGTTGAGCACATATGACCTGCCTAAATGAGTCATGGAGACATAGAAAACCTAAAAAGACCAATAATCAAGACAGAATTCGAATCAGTAAAAAAAACCCTCCTAACAAAGAAAAGCCCAGGACTGGATGGGCTTTACTGAATTCTGCCAAATATTTAAAGAACTCAAGCTGTTCGAAATAATTGAAAGGGAAGGAATGCTCCCAAATTCTATGAAGCCAACAACACCTTAATTCCTATATCTGAAAGAGAAAGAAATACAGATCAATCTCTGAACAGACACAAAAGTCCTCAACAAAGTACTAGGCAATTGAATCCAACAACAGATCAACCCAGACCAAGTGGGATTTACTCCTGGTATGCAGGGATGGTTCAACATTCATAATGTTATGTATATTGATAGACTTAAATTGAACAAAAACTACATGATTATCTTAATAGATGCAAAGAAAGCATTTGATAAAGTACAATACCCTTTCATAAATCGAACTGCAACATGGAGGTACAGATAATTCTTATTCACAACAGCAAAGACATGGAATCAACCCAAATACCTGACAAACAAAGACTGGATAAAGAAATTATGGGATCTATACACCATGGATTACTACATAGCAGTAAACACAGACACCCTAACAGCCAAGTCTGGTCATTCACAAAATTGAGACTGAAAAACAGTGAAATGAGCCAGTCCCAGATGGACAAGTTTTAGGAAAAGACAACACACAGAAACCAAGTTGACACTTTGAGAAGCAATGACTAAGGAAAAGCTTATTCTGTATCTTTACCTTTTCATATCTTTCTTTCATGATTCATTGAATGCTATACTTAAGAGTTAATAATGTATATAAAGTTAACTGAGAATAGATCTTAGTGAAGAGAGAATAAGAAAGGGAAAAGGAAGGGGGATGGGAATGACTGTGGAAACACGAACACAGTGGGAAGAATCACCAAGACCATAAAGTTGTACCTGAAATGAAGTATGCAACTGCAAAGCAGTGTAGTCCTGCATACATTCATACGGACGTTCTTCTAAGGGTACAACCTAACAACTAGCCCCGAGACCCCAAAATCCTTTAAGCTGGCTGATAAAGATATAAAAAAAGATCAAATGGATAGGAGCAAGTAGTAAAATGACCATATAGATATAATCAAGAATTAAAGTGTGGTAGACTGGATAAAGAGATTATGGTACATGTACTCTATAGAATACTATACAGTAGTAAACAATGAAATCCAGTCATTTTCAACAAAATGGAGGAATCTGGAAAACATTATGCTGAATTAAGCCAGTCCCAAAGGGACAAATATCATATTCTCCCTGGTCGGTGACAACTAACCGAGCACAAAAGGAAACCTGTTGAAATAGACACTATGAGAAAGAATGACTTGATTGGCCCTTCTCCTGACTGCTGATGTACAACTTAACACTTTATCCCTTTTAGTATTTTTGTTCTACTTAATACTATTGGTTGAACTCTAACACACAATTATTCTTAGGTGTTTAACTGATCCCTGTTAAATATAAGAGTGGGAATAAGAGGGAGGAAAGGTACAGTTTGGGACAGGATCAAGCTGACTTGCCCCAAACGGTAGAGTTAGAAATGTGCCAGGGGATTCCAATTCAATCCCATCAAGGTGGCATGTACCAATGCCATCTCACTAGTCCAAGTGATCAATTTCTGTTCACAATTGATAATGATAGGTCTAATAGTCAAAGGGATCACATAAACAAGACTAGTGTCTGCTAATGCTAACTGATAGAATAAAAAAGGGAGAGAACGATCCAACATGGGAAGTGGGATACACAGCAGACCCATAGAATGGCAGATGTCCTTAACAGCACTCTGGCTTCAGAATCAGCCCTTAAGGCATTCGGATCTGGCTGAAAAGCTCATGAGAGTATTTTAGGCATGGGAGGCCAAGACACTCTGGCAAAAAAAACAACAACAACAAAAAAAAACACCTAAATGAAAGATCTCTGTGAGTGAGATCCCGGTAGAAAGAATGGGCTATCAAAGGAGGAGGTACCTTTCTCTGAAGGGAGGAGGGAACCTCCACCCTATGACCTTGTCTAAATAAGATCAAAGTCCACAAACTCAAAAGGCTTCCATAGCCTTGGCAACTCATGACTAGAGCCTAGAGAGATTACTGACGCCATAAACAAGAGTGTCAGATTGTTAAGTCAACAGGAGTCACTGTATACTTACTCTTCATGTTGGATCTGTCCTTAATGTGTTGTTCAATGTGAATTAATGCTATAACTAGCACTCAAACAGTATTTTACACTTTATGCTCTGTGTGGGTGCAAACTGTTGAAATCTTAATATATACTAAATTGATCTTCTATATATTAAGATAATTAATGAATCTTGATGTGAATGGAATGGGAGAGGGAACAGGAGTTGGGAAGATGCGGGCAGGAGGGAAGTTATTGGGAAAAGCTATTGTAATCCATAAGCTGTACTTTTTAATTTAGCAAATATAAATTTCCAAAAATAAAATACTACCCCTGTTAAACAAGAGTTAAAGTGATCATATTAATAGGACTGAGTGTTTGGAAGTAATAGACAATTAAAAAGCAGTGAAGGTTCCAACATGGGAAGCAGTCCATACAGCAGACTCCTAGGACAATTGCTTTAAGTAGCACTGACATTAGAATCAGCTTTTAAGGCATTTAGTCTGGCTGGAAAGCCCAGGGGGAGCATTTCAGGCATGGAAAACCAAGACACTTTGGGGAAAAAGTGTCCTACATAAAGGACCCTTGTGCAAAGAAGTGGCCAGAGGAGGAGGTACTTTCCTCTGAAAGAGGACTTCCACTTTGCTTATGGCCTTGTCAAGCTACTGGATCCAAAAAGGCTTCCATAGCCAAGGCAGCTCATGTCAAGAGCCTTGGGTGGTCACTGATGTCTTAGGTAAGAGTTAAATAGTCACTGTGCTAACTTCTCATGTAGGACCTCTGTCCACAAAGAGTTGTATCATGAGACTTAATAGTAAAACTTATTCAAGAATCACTTCCTTTTAGTGAATTAAGATTATGTCTCATAAGTTATAGTCATGTCTAAGAGCTCACAATGGACGTATCATCTTTGGGTGTTTCAAAAAGGAAAGGGGGGAGGAAGAAAGGGAAAAGAGTGGGGGGAGTGAGAACGCCTTTGAGAAGCAACAACAAAAGCCCTTGTACAAGTGTCTGCTAATACTGATAATTGAGGAGAGAACAATCCAACATGGGAAGCAGGATACACAGCAGACTCCTAGAATGGCAGATGTCCTAAGTAGCACTCTGGCCTCAGGATCAGCCCTTAAGGCATTTGGATCTGGCTGTAGAGCCCATGAGAGTATTTTAGGCATGGAAAGCAAGACACTCTGGCAGGAAAAAAATGACCTAAATGAAAGATCTCTGCAGTGAGATCCCAATGAAAGAATGGGCCAAAGGAGGTACCTTTCTCTGAAGGGAGGAGAGAACTTCCACTTTGACTATGGCCTTGTCCAAGATCAGAGTTGGTGAACTCAAGAGGCTTCCACAGCCTTGGGCAGCTCATGACTAGCGCCTCGGGTGATTACTGACGTCATAAATAAGTGTCAATTGTTAAAACTGGAGTCACTATGCATATAATCCCCATGTAGGATCTCTGTCCTTAATGTGCTGTACTATGAATTAACGGTATTACTAGTACTCAAATAGTACTTTATACTTTATGTATCTGTGTGGGTGTAAAATGTTGAAGTCTTTACTTAGTATATACTAACTTGATCTTCTGTATATAAAGATAATTGAAAATGAACCTTAATGAAGAATGGGATGGGAGAGTGAGTAGGAGATGGGATGATTTGTGAGTGGGAGAGTGGTTGTGGGGTGGGGGGAAGCCACTGTAATCCAAAAGCTGTACTTTGGAAATTTATATTAGATAAAAGTTTAAAAAACCAAAAAAGCCTTTTGTTCAGACTATGGAAGAGCAGTTTTTTAAACCATGTTATTCTTCATTTCCTTTTCTTGGACCAAAAAGGAGAAGATGAAAGGGGGAAGTGTGTGGGAGGACAGGGCAAGAATTACTATGTTCCTAAAGTTGTATTTATGAGAAATACAAGTAAAGTCTGGCCTTGCTTCACAATGGCAATTATGGAACACTGTGTCAGATACCATGCTTAATACTTCATGTTTCTTATTTAAAAAACCTGAAATGGAAAAAAGTCACATCATGTATCTTTTCTGACCAGTGGAATAAAGCGGAAAATAACTCCAAAAATTGTGCAATTATATGTAGCATGTACAATATGCAGCTAAAAGAACGATGAGTCAGAATTCAAAGGAGAAATTTTTTTAAAGATATGTAAACACAGCCTATCAAAACTTATGGAATACTGCAGAGGCAGCCCTAAGTTTATAGCAGTACATAAAAGTGGAAAGATCAAAATACTTAGCAATGCATCCCAAAAGACAAGAAACCAAACCCATAATTAGAAAACTGAAATAGAAATTTAAAACAAAGATGAAATGAAGGATTGACTGACAAAATATCCAGACTAAGAAAAAACTCAATGAAAGATTACAAATGATATCACAGTAATATGAATTATTATATATAAACTAAATGCCAGCAAGTTGGGAAGCTTAGATGGGTAGGTTTCTGGAAAATTTACCAAAGCTGCAAAGAAAATGAACCAGTAACAGATGAGATTGAATCAAACAAAAGTGCCTAGGACCAGATGTTTTTAATGGAACAGCAATTCTTAAACTATCCTGAACAACTGCAAGGGAAGGAACCCTTCCAAACTCACTGTGAGCCCAGCATCATCTTAATTCCAAAAGGAGAGAAAAATACCAAACTGTAGACCAATACCCATGATAAACAGATGCAAAGATCCTCAAAATACTGGAGAATTGAATCCAACAGGACATCAAGAAAAAAAAATCATTCACCTTCACCCAGGGATTAATCCCAGGGTTGAAGGAATGGCTCAACATAAGTAAATAAATATAATACATTGTATCAACAGCATGAGGGATAAAAACATGAACAGATACAGAGGAAGCACTTAATAAAATGCAACACTCATCCATGATTAGTAAACTCTTGAACAAATCAAGTGCAGGAGGATCATACCTCAACACAATAAAGGGTTTATATGGCAAGCCCAAAACTAAAATCACATTAAACAGGCAAAATCTGGAAGCACTTCCACTAAGATGTGGAGCCAGACAAGGATGCCCACTCTCTACTTATTCAATAGTTATGGAACTTTTTAGCCAGAGAAATTGGCTATGGGAAACAAAAAGGGAGTCAAGTTATTCCTATTTGCAGGTTATACGATTCTAGAAGAACCAAAAGACTCCACACCAAGATATGTGACTGTAGCAAAGTTGAATACAAAACTAAGCTTTCTGCAACAGTAAAAAACAAAGTGAGATGACCAGAAGAATGGGACAAAATATTGTCAAACGAGGCATGTGATATAGAATAGAGAACATAAAAGTTGTTCAAGAAATTAAACACTCCAGTTAATAGGCCAAGTACCTGAGTAGACATTCTTAATACAAACGGCCAATACAGATGAAAAAATCCTCTATCACTAGCCATCACAGAAATGAGAACCATCACAGTGAGGCATCGTGTCACTCCCATTAGAATGGTTATCCAAAAGTCAAAATACCAGTGATGATATGGAGAAAAAGGGACCCTTTTAGACTGTTAGCTGGAACGCAGACTAATAGAGCTATTATAGAAAACAGTAGGGAGATTCCTTATAAACTCAAAGTAGAGCTACCATATGACCCTGTTATCTTACCTCTGGAAAGATATCCAAAAAGAAATGAAGCCAACATATGAAAATACCTCTACTCCCATGTTTGTTACAGCACTGTAATAGCAGCAAGTATATGGAATTAACCTGTTCATCAATGGATGAATGGATAAAGATGAGCTAGTACATACACAATGCAATGTCACTGAGCCATAAGAACTAATCCTTACAACAAAAATCAATACAACTGAAAATATGCTTAGTGAAATCTAGACACGAATACCAGGTTTTCTCCCATATGGAATATATATGTAGTAAAATGTATGGATGCCATATTATTTGGTATATATTTCAATCATTTGAATTATACTGCATAACATACTTCATTTTCTTATGAATCCCACATTATGTGATACAATGTTAAAAGATGTTTACATGAGGAAAATACGGAATGTTAACTGATAAGTCTATGTGTGCTCATTAAACTCTTCACACTTTTCTGTATTTGAAATATTTAAAAAAGTAAAAAGCTGGACATAGAAATACAAGTTCCACATGCTTTCTCTCACATGTCAAAGTTATTAAAGTATAAGAATTGCATGGGTGTTATATTTTTTCATGTATAGCTATAAGTATTTTCTGAATTATACCCTTTATGTAATATGTTCTTTTCCTACTTCATGGGCCTTGTCATGAATCTCACATGTGACATTAATACTCCTGGTTTTTTTTTGGACAGGCAGAGTTAGACATTGAGAGAGAGAAAGGTCTTCCTTCCGTTGGTTCACTCCCCCAAATGGCCGGCACGCTGTGTCGATCTAAAGCCAGGAGCCAGGTGCTTCCTCCTGGCCTCCCATGGAGTGCAGGGCCCAAGCACTTGGGCCATCCTCCACTGCCTTCCCGGGCCACAGCAGAGAGCTGGACTGGAAGAGGGGCAACCGGGACAGAATTCAGCGCCCCAATCAGGACTAGAACCCGGGGTGCCGGCGCTGCAGGCAGAGGATTAGCCTAGTGAGCCATGGCACCGGCCCAATACCCCCACTTTTAAGGATAGTGTAAATATGTATATGCATTTAATATTTATATATGAAGAGAATGTGGCAAAATGTTAAACATTGTTCAATCTAAGTATATAGTAAAGATGAAAAATTTCAGGCAGGCAGGGGCCCAAGGATGAAAAGTTGGATGACACTGGAATGAAGGGGGCCAAACTCAACACAGCACTGAGCAAGTCAATGCCACACAATTGACTTTTATATTAAATAAAAGCTTTCTATAAATTTCATAAGTATTACTTTCTGGATTATAGCAGTTCTTCCCAATACCCGCCCTCCCACCCCCACTCCCTCTCCCATCCCATTCTTAAGATTCATTTTTAAATTATCTTTATATACAGAAGATCAACTATACTAAGATTAACAGTTTGCACTCACACAGAACAAAGTGTAAAATACTTTCAGTACTAGTTACAGCATTAATTCACATTGTACAACACATTAAGGACAGAGGTCCTACATGGGGAGCAAGTGCACAGTGACTCCTGTTAACAATTGACGCTCTTGTTTATGGCATCAGTAATCACCCGAGGCTCTTGTCATGAACTGCCAAGGCTACGGAAGCCTCTTGAGATCACAAACTCCAACTTTATTTCAACAGAGCCATAGTCAAAGTGGAAGTTCTCTCCTCCCTTCAGAAAAAGTTACCTCCTTTGATGGCCCGTTCTTTCCACTGGGATCTCAGATTTTTTGACAGGCAGAGTGGACAGTGAGAGAAACAGAAAGGTCTTCCTTTTTCCCTTGGTTAACCCCTCCAAGTGGCCGCTACAGCCGGCGCACTGTGCCAATCCAAAGCCAGGAGCTTCCTCTTGGTCTCCCATGCGGGTGCAGGGCCCAACCGCTTGGGCCATCCTCCACTGCATTCCCGGGCCACAGCAGGGAGCTGGACTGGAAGAGGAGCAACCAGGACAGAATTCAGCACCCCAACTTGGACCAGAACCTGGGGTGCCGGCGCCGCAGGCAGAGAACTAGCCTAGAGAGCCACGGCGCCAGCCAGAGATCTTTCATTTAGGTCATTTTTTTGACAAAGTGTCTTGGCTTTCCATGCCTGAGAAACTCTCATGGGCTTTTTAGCCAAAACCAAATGCCTTAAGGGCTGATTTTGAGGCCGGAGTGCTGTTTAGGGAATTTGCGATTTTTTGAGTCTGCTTGTGAGTCTGCTTCCCTTTTGAATCATTCTCTTAATAAATCTATTATTAGCAGACACTTGGTCTTAACACAATTAAGTCTCCACTTGAGCTCAGTTTACCAGTCTAGGTACTTGGCATGGGCCTGCCAGGAATTGCAAGGCAGAAGGATTTCAAACCATCTCATCTCTTAACCCTAGGAGTTTTAAGTGGGTAGGGCAAAGGAGGCACAATTAGACTCCCTAAAATTCAGGGGAGCTCCAGAAGATAGGATGTCAGGACAAATTCTTCCTATCACAAAGGAACTTCACAATTCAGAGAGAATATAAACAATTCTTAGAAGCCAAGGTGTTCAGCTTTCTCTGGTGGCTCACATTGAATGCAGGAGAGGTGAAGGGCTCAACCCTAACAAGATACCTTACAGTAGTGACCTGTTAGCGCTTCGGGTCCTATTTCCCTCCACAGATGTGTGCCAGTGAACCACGAGTCAGTATGAATACTAACATGGCAACTCATCCTAGCTCAACTCATGGCAGGTAAGGTAGATCCGACTTATAAGGGAGAGCTCATCTTAGATTCCCAAAACAAAGCATTACAGTTTACAAGGCAACTTTCCCTCGAATATAGTAATTCAAGGGCTTACATCCATAGGTATGTTTAATTCAAGCAGTATTGTTGGGGCCAAGATGAGATCATGCCAGAATGGGGCTGTGTAAAGAATTTCTCAGTGTCAGACACTTGGTTTAGCAATAAAGACACTGCTCAGGATGACTGACTCCTGTATCAGAATACCTGAGTTTGGGTCCTAGTTCCACTCCCAATTCCAGCTTCCTGCTGAAGTGCACCATGGGAGCCAAGTGATGGCTGGAGAAGTTAGACCCTTTCCATCCATGTGGGAGACCTCGATTAAGTTCCTGGCCAGCTGTATGGGCATGTATGTAGGGAGTGACCATCAAATGGGAGACTTATTTGAAAGGCAAGCAGAACAAGTAGATTAAGTCAAAATCTTGGAAATTCCTAGGAAAATGCCCCAACTAAGGAAGACATAATAGGGGGCTCCTTATTGCAGTAGGCACAGAGCCCACCCCTCTTCTGTTGACACCCACCCAGGTGGTCCGACATTGCAATGGAAGGCATACATCGCATTGGGGCCACACCACAGGCATCCGGATGCATGTTTTCATGCAGAGCCACATATTTGCAGCAAGGGGGAATACTTCAGCAGGGGGGTAACCATCAAAACAAGAGTTGGATAGATAGGTGAGCAGATAGGTCAGGTCCAGAGAATTCTGATATGCAGCCTCTATATGGCGAAAGGCCCAGTTGTCAGCCTTGAAGTGACTGTATCAGTGCTGTCTAATACCCCTCAGTGGCTGTTCATCCCACCCCATCTCACCTGCACCACTCCCTCTTCCCTGCTCCCTGGAATCATTTTCAGATACAGTACCCGCCTAAAGCCCATGTCTCCAATTCTGTATTCAGAGATACATCCTCAGCTACCTAGGTTTCACCTCCATTTTTATTGTCAAGACTTAAAAAGGCAAAGTCACTCAGGTAAGAGTTTGCTTAGCATGATCAGAAGTTGTGTCCTTGTTAGTGTGCCTAGGTTAACAGGGAAAAACAGTACCAGCAAGATGGCAGCTGAGTAAGACCATCCACTGATGTTTCCAGACACAAATCTGATCAGCTACTCACTTATTAATGTACCCCAAGAAGAGCTGGGGAAGATGAGACTGACATCTAGTTATGAAAAGAGCAAGGAAGGAGTTGCCTGTGTTATCCCTCCTTCAACCTGACTCCAAGCAGCACAGCAACTTGGGAAGAAGCGAATTAAGTTCAGGTCTTAGTATCAGGCCTGTAACTAAAGCGCAGTGCTGGGAAGAGCCCCACAGTCCCAGCCCCCTAGTCCGTACCCAAGACTGAACCTCTGGAATTCCTTTAGCCAGACAACCAAGGCACTGCCTCTACCTTCCCTCCCAACCTGGAACACAGCATAGAGGAGGAACCCACGCCCTGGACAGTGGGGCAGCAAAGCAAGCACAAGATTAGGCACTGCAGAGTGAGGAGATACTGCATGCACTAGTAAAGGGAATTTGGCACACAGCACTGGCCACTCAAAGCTGCTATACCTTAGGAAGATACTTCACAATCTGAATAATTCAAAGAAATCTTGGAGCTAAAAAAAAATGTGAGTGCTTATCAGATGTTAGAAATCTGCACAAGACATGTTTTCTCCTAAGGCATATAGCCTATAGAGCTACCTGGTTTCAGGATCAACATCTCACTCCCCACCCCCACCCCACCCATTAGACTGGTTTCACTGATGTAATTAGTATTTGCTTCCAATGCATAGGGTAAGAAAAGCTTCACCTCAAACCCTTCTCTAAATTCCCAGACTCAAAATGCAGCACACAAGGATCTAGAGCAGCTGCCATCTTGCCACATCAAGTGATTCACTTCAAGTGCACAAGCTGCCACAGGTGTGTCCACCTCCCTGTCAAGGGCCCCCACGTCTCGCTCCTAGGTGTGGAAGACCTCACTCACATGCACCAGGGTCTTCCAGTTTATACCCCTCACTGTTCCAGACAAACGTGGCAACCTTGAGTCATCAGGTCTTCATTAAGGGTACCAGGAATTCTTACCAGTAAAGCCTCCTCTGGACAAGAGGAGTGCAAACCTCCAAGAGGCTATGGTCTTCAGTGGCAACTCATCCTCTTACCCGCAATCGTCTGAGACAGTACCCAGCTGACAGTCTTCAGGTGACTGCCTGTTAGCCGAGATCAAGACAAGTAGCATGGATATCTCCTCTTGAAGACAGTTTGCCAAGTTTGAGATCTTAGTCACCAGTCCCCTAGCCTCCCTGATACTTAAATATTCAGCCTTGGAAAACATTTAATGTAATTAATGCTTTAAAATCCAATGCTCAGGGATTCCAAGATAGCGGAATAGGGAAGACATGCTGATTTTGATCAGGGGAAGGTAGCAGATAAAAAGCTGAGAAGTATATTCCCAGGACTGAGTTGGAGAGAGGTTTGTGGTGAAAGAGGGACACCACAGAACAGCCAGGAAGTGGCAGAGGCACAGCAGCACATGGGGATCCCACACCCGACTCCCAGACCGGGAGCTGGAGGAGACACCAGCGTCTGACACAGAGGCAAGAACAGGCTGCGGTAGCCCATGCCACCGGTGATATTGCACAAGGGAGAACACCTGGCGAGCCACACTGACTCCAAGTCCAGCCTGGAGCCCTCGCAGGGGGCAGGGTACCAAGCTAATTCAGTGAAGGAAAAGTACATTTCTTTATCCTCATCTTCCCCCAAAAGGCCACCAGGCAGCTGGCAGGGGGAAGGCACCATCTTGACACCTGTAGAAGCTGCGGCGTCTCCTGCATGTGAGCAGTGGATTTTTAGAGGGAAAGTTCCACGTTCCCCAGTTGAGTTAGTCTGGCTAGAAGGGTGACGGGGCTGGGAACCCACCTAGGTTGAGAGGCTGGGAGCACCTCACAATCCTATCACAGGCTCTGGGCTCAAACTGCCAAGGCAGAGCACCCACAGGCAGCTGGCCCTGGAAATGTCCCTGCTCATTCTGTGGGTGGGGCAGGCTCACAGGGCTGGAAGAGGGTCCTCTATCTTGTGGCTGAGTATTCTGGGACTGCACAATAGGGCACAGACGCAGCTGGGTCTCTGGGTAATCATGTCTGGCGTCAGAGGCTTAGAGCTCCCCAGCTGCCTAAGGATGGGTCATTGCAGAGGGTTCCGTGTTCAGAGGGCTGCACAGATCCTTTGTGTGGTTCATGTTCCAGCATGAGAATTGTAGCCACAGTGGGTTAACCCCAGGCATTGATCACCTTGGGAGAGGTGAAATTCTGATTATGCCAGACACGATCGGACTCTCCTCCCTGCAGACAAGAGAACTACCATGACCAACCTGGGTGTCACCTTGTATTCTCATCTCACCCTAAAGCACTGACCAAAACTCCCTGGCCCCACCCAGCACAAACCTCACTCCACTAAGCCAGAGGCGTAGTTCAAAGATAAAACCTATCAATGGAGAACAAGTGTTTCCACAAATGCCCAAGCAATGTAGTAATACAAGAAACAAGAACAAGATGTTGCTCCTTCAGAGAAATAGTTCAATATTAGAATATGCAAAGACTGCTGAAATGCCTGACAATCCAAGATAGTGATCACAGAACTATTCAGAAGCATTGAGAAGCAGAGTCATGAGTTCTAGCAATCTAAGATGGATGAAAACTTCTTCCATGAGACACGCTTGATTTCTCAAATCTGTAAGTATTAGAAATGAACAATTCAGTGTCAAAATACAACGGAAAGCCTCAGACTTGCCGAGGCAGAATGAGCTGGAAGACAAGTCTTTGGAAATTTGAGTTTGGTAAGTCGCAGGATGTAAAAATCAACATAAAAATAGCCTTTGTATCAGACAGTGCCATTGCTGAGAACGAACTTTTAAGATCAATCCCATTCACAATAGCTACAAAAAAAATTTTAAATACCTTGGAATAAGTTTAACCAAGGAGGTAAAGCATCTATGAAGATTACAAGATGTTAGAGAAATATGACACCATAGAACTATCATCCCTTCCTCAGACTCCAGAAATGTAACGTTTACTTGGTCTAGTGGTTTGGGCACAAGATACACAGCCCTTATTTTTGCTTCAGAGCAGGATTGGTTGCTTAGATTTTAAAAAAAAGCTTTAATATACACCACCCATCTCTGCAGGGACAATTTACTCTCCCCTAATCTATACTACATCCATTTAAGTTGGGGATGGGGGCATGGTGTTCGTAAGCTATTTCTTAGCAAAGACTTCTAGGGACCCATGGTCATCATCAAGTGGAAACAAAACTATACACCACTTAGAGATCCTATTGATAATTTTCATGGCAATTTCCTTAAGGAATCTGGGCATGGGGAATAGAAAGGGACAGGGTAACCATGGTTTATGGTCTGGACATTGGCCGAGTGGCTGTGCCAGGAACTGATGCTCCCCACTCTGTTCCACCCACTCTGCAAGTGCACAGCCAGGCACAGACCTGGGCTACCAGAGCTGTATCATACCCAGTGTACATAAAGATGCAGGCTCCTGGGTAGAGTTTCCTTTGGGGGATAGGAGGGATGGGAACAGTGTTCCAGCCCCAGTTTCTATTTAGAATGTTGACACAGATAACACTATTGGATGCCCAGAGTGAACCTAGACACAGGAGCTCCAGAAGCCCTCAGCGTGCAACCCACATTGCTCACAGATACCAAGATACTAAGTTTGAGACAGAATCCCATAGCACTGGAGTATGCAACAGCTCTGGGTTTCATACTGAGAAAAGAAATTGGAAGCATCTTCAAGAAAAACTCAGGTTGGCTAAGGGAGCAGTCAAGTGGGCCAGGGCATTCTTCTTTTAACCCCCAAAACACACAGCTAGTCTCACAAGGAACATGAGTTATGAAGATAGGAGGTTTTTGCAGGATTTCTAAAGGCTTTCTTCCATCTGTTGCTCCTTAATCGGCTGGTCATTGGCCTGGAGGTGACACAGGGAGGTGACAAGCTCACCAGCAACTCCTGATAGACTTGAATCTGACTTTGCTCATGGTGGGGGTTTTAATTCGTGACCCAGCTAACTGAGGAGCTGCGATTCTTGGGCAGTTGTACCACATGTGTTCATTTGTTCTGTAAGTGCTACACTCATGCTGTAAAAATGGAAGTATTGATACCAAAACCAAGTTGTACCTGTGAGATCAATAAGCATAGGAAACAGATTAATACTTCAACAATTGTCAGTTTTCTTTGGCTATAACTTGTATAAATAATTTTAGTGTACTACTCACAATGTATGAAGATTATCTGCAACCTTAACTCAATTAACATTCCATATTTGAAAGGAATGAGTAAGATGAGTACAAAATCGACTATCTTAAGTTCTTGCACAATAAACACGTGGTATTTGAAGTCTAAGATACCATTTCTCACTAAATCAAACCTGGAGAGTGGAGATTGGGATGGGTTCACCATCAGAGTGACATGCAGAATACAAAACTCCTAATCACCTAAGATTTGTTTTGAATTCCCCAAGAGTAAACCAGAAGACAGCATGCAAGTTTGCCACCCATAGAAAAATGAGTTAGCACAGCTGTCAAAGGGCCCCCTACAGTGTGACTGCCACTGGGAAGCCAGAAGTCCTCCTGGAAGGCATAAACCCACATGTAGAGATTCAAGCTGGGGCATGGGAGCCTTTGTCAGAGAAGTGCCTAAGGGGTGGTTTTAGCCAGCATCTTATTTTTAGTCCCAGGTTGAAGTAACATAGCTATCAGTACAGCTGGACTCGTCACTGTAAAACAAGCAGGCACAAGCAAGGAAGGTAAGCACTGTGAGACATTTACGGTGGGAAGCAAGAGTTCATGGTAAACTATCTGGTTCCTGCTCGTTTTCTGTGTTTTTGAAGTATGATAAGGAGGTTTTCTTCAAGCAGTAACTAAGACCCAATAACCTTCCCCTTACTGCAGCCACATTCCATTTAGAAAGGTGTCCCTTTGCAAGCTAGCTTAGGCAGAAGCAGGACCACAGCCATGTCCAGTATTCAAGGGGTTGTGGCATCATTGTGAGCACTTAGGCAGTATCTATTACACAACATTTTCCTGTCCACCCTAGGACATTTCTTGCTCAGGATTTGGGATCAATGAGTCAGTTCATTTCAGAAGGGTCCACATTAGCCAGGAAATACAGTGCTGTCCATGATGAGCACTGCCCATCACTTGTCTTGGAAATCTTGTTTTCAGTGGTACCAAGGACACCAACAACTGCAGGCAGCCTCCAACCTCCCAACATTTAAGTCTCTGCCCCACCCCCAAGCAAATGTCAGAGATCAGTGCCATTCACCTAAGTAGATGCCACCTGAACCAGTATTAAGTACCTGACTATTTAATAGTGCCTATCCACAGAATAGTCACAGTATGATCCACAAGACTCGGGAGGTAGTCATTGAACAGGCAGAGTCTCCAAGATGACCATACCCACACTCAGTTATCCAATAGGATTAAGAGGCATTAGAAAAGCATTGACAGCCTCAAGAATATTTGTATCAAGAGGTTCTTAAGCCTGTAACAGCTTAAGAATATGGAGTAATGAAGGGGACATAGTCGATGTACATTCACGGGTAAAAGAATGTGGGATGAACAGTGCAGCTGGAAGTCAGGTTTCCTAATGCTTGGAAACATCAACTTGAGCCACAGTGTATTTGTCACTCAACATCCCTGTATTGAGCTCTCAAAGTACATGGTAGAGATGTAGGACTTCCAGGCATCCGGCCTCAGGATCTCTGCCATGTCTCTGGTATGTGGTTCAAGCATCTACAGATCCTGTTCAGACAGCTGCTCATTCCAGGGTCTGGTTCATGGAAGACAGGAGTAGCAGCAGGTAGCTGACAGTTTAACTGCTGTGTGTTATGTCAAAGCTTTTATAACCATAACATTAACTAGCATGCAGATTTTGGTCCAGATTTAGTTGAGAATTGAGGACAAAGTAATTGAAATATAGGCTCCAAAATATCCATTCTCATTTAGATGGTGTTGACTAGATTCCTGAGTACAACCAAAATCATTCTACTTAATTCACAGAATCAGCGAAAATTAGTATCTAATTTATCTGAATGCAAAAGGACTACAAGGTTAAGATGTGGAAGAACAAAGTCAATGTAGAACGTATCAATCTACTGGACAGCATGCAAATAAGCCACCCAATCATGGACAAGTCGATCAGCAAGGCTGTCACTGGGCTTCTACAGTGTGACTGTCACCTCGAAGCCAGAAGGCTGCAGGCTTTGTTCATCACAAGAGCATCAAGCAAGGAGTTTCCTTATGAGACAAATTCAATTTTCCATCCAACTCAACAATGAAGTCCTATTTGATTCCGTAAAGGCAGCACACTTTGCGTCTAGAGTTCCAGGCAGAGAGGAAAGCATTGTCACAAGTGGGTCTACTGTGGGACATCCCTGCATCCACCACTGACATTGCTGGGTCCTAACCTCAGCATTTAAGGCCACCAAGAACCCACCGAGAGGGGGAAGCTGGAAATTCCTTGGCCACAAGCCAAGGCATGCAGGATGCTAATGAGTAGGTAAATCCAGGACCCAAATTGCTCTCCAGGACAAGCAGCCATGGCAACACTTGCCAACACCTTGATTTGGTCCAAGGGAGATCCTTTCCCAACTTGTCTACCACATTAAGGTAAGTGTTTCACCCAAGCCCCTAGTTTGCTGCTTATTGTTAAAACACAAGTAGGACATTAGTGTAGGACCTGTGATATTGTTTCAGGTTTTTAGGTGACCCAGAGTAAGTCACTGATGTTTAGCATCTCATTTAGTAGTCCTCAGATCTAGTCCAGGACTACTGAGGGCAAAAAACTCATCTTCATCACCTCATAGTACAGAGATGTTGCAGGCATGAACGGGATCCTTTCAAAAGTGTATGCAAATATCAGACATTATCAAACTTATATAAAACCTGAATCTTCCTTTTATAAGAGCAGCTATAAAATTAAAGACTTTCCTACAAAGCATTCTGTGGTCAATTAATTCCTTCCTGGACTGGACCCCTTGTTGAGATAAGACACCAGTTCTGCATTAATTAGGTCGGGCAACAAAGTGATGAGAAAATGTCTCAATCTCCTTGATGATTCAGTAGACTGACCAACAGCAGGAAGCAATCAATACGACCACCCCCAATAGCCTGAGACTATGGGAGGCTCACATGTCAGAGTGGACCACAAAGCCCTGATTTACATGAACTGCCCATCAGCAGAGGTGGTTGGGCATCTCTCCCACATACTCGGGTACCAGGTCTGCTGCTTGATCCAGTTCTGAATATTTTCCATCCTCCCCTCCCATCAGCCATGGCAGGAACCAGGTCCCCCGTCAAACACCTGCAATGTAGCTCTACAAGAGTCTCAGCTGCTCTACCTGCATCAACGAGGGCTTTGGAACATGCTGTTGTGCTAAGGAGCCAGTCATGCCGCTGAGCACTTGCACACCACGGGGAGGGCAATGACTCCAGAACCCGCTCCTTGGATAGAGACCTTGTGTCCAGGATCAGCGCTATCCCTGGACTCTGGTGCCAGGTTAGCAAAGGCATTGGAAGACCAAGTCAGGCTTCCAGAACTTTATTTCTGTATGCAGCCCTTGATCTCCTCTGGGTTTCTCCTGGAGTTCAAAGATGCTGCACCTACCACTGACCTGACAAACTGCCAGAGCAGATTAAAGTCTGTCATGAGGGTCTACCTGATCATTCAAGCCAAATAGAAACTCAGTGTCATCTTCTGATCTGTCCAGGACAAAGACAACCAGAGAAGAGCCCCCACCACAGGTCTAAGTCACATCATGAACCCTGAGGACTAGGAGGCATTGGCAAGGTAAGAACCAGGTGAAGCCCACAGGCACCTGTTGGCAAAGTCACTTGGAATCCACACTTCATATTGTCATCAGCAGCCAAAACATCCAAGACCCAGGGTTAGACATTGCAATGAATGCAGCAGGACAGACATTTCACTTTGGCAAGCATTCCTCCTTCCCTCCGAATCAGCTCTGGGTATTAATGAAAATGTCACTTTCCAGGGTAGCCTTCATTAGAAGTTCACAGGGCTGAAGGAGCAGCCATGGTATCCCATTAGTCCTACTAGAGGAGTTATCCTGTCCCTTTCTCTGAAAGCAATATCCAGAAGCATTGGCATCCTTCTGGGAAGTGGCGGGGTGGGGGGTAAGTGTGGGAGACGCAAAGTGATTGCTACTGTCCTCTTGTCCTCCTTATCAGGGTAGCTATGGAAAATAGCACCATGCCTGCTGCCCTACCCCACCAGAACACCTTCCTTTGGCCTCTCAAGGCTAGCATCCTAGAGCTTTGAGTTCCTCCAAAGCACAAAGGGGTATGTCAGCTCTGTAGAGCTCTGCCTGGTTAACGAAGCCCAGGAGCCCGTTTCCTAGAATGTGTAATCTGAGATGAATCCTGTGTTATTCCTTAGAGGACTTCCAGTGGAATTTGGCCATGATAGCTTACAGATGATCGGCTAAATGTGCCATCTAACTCTGGCTGCTTTCCCTTTCAAGCTTTTTCTCCTTGGAGTTTCCTGGGCTCACTTTAAGTCTTAGGAAGAGAAATCGTCCATCTCTGGTTCACTCCCTAGATGGCCACAGTAGCCAAGGCTAGGCCAGGCTGAAACCAAAGCCTAGAACTCCATACAGGTCTCCCACGTGGGTGGCAGGGGACCAAGCACTCAGACTGTCTGCTGCTTTTCCAGGCACACAAGCAACTCGCCGGATAGGAAGTGGGACAGTTAGGACATGAACTGGCACTCATGGGATTCCGGAGTCAGGCAGCGGGTATAGTTGCTGTGCCGCAACACTAGCCTGGCATGCATACTCAGTAAAGATTCAAGTTAATAAACTTTGAAAGTACAACTTTTGGATTGTAGCAGTTTCCCCCCCCCCCCCATAACCACCTCCTACCCACAAACCATCCCATCTCCTACTCACTCTCCTATCCCATTCTTAGGATTCATTTTTAATTATATATAGAAGATCAACTGAGTGCATACTAAGATTATACTTTGTATCTGTAGGTACAATCTGTTAAAGTACTGTTTGAAGACTAATTTTACCATTAATTCTCACAGTAAAACACATTAAGGACAGAGGTCCTACATGGGGAGCAAGTGCACAGTGACTCCTGTTGTTGATGTAACAATTGACACTCTTATGATGTCAGTAATCACCCAAGGATCTTGTCATGAGCTGCCAAGGCTATGGAAGCCTCTTGAGATCACAAACTCCAACTTTATTTCAACGGGGCCATAATCAAAGTGGAGGTTCTCTCCTCCCTTCAGAGAAAGGTACCTCCTCCTTTGATGGCCTATTTCCACTGGGATCTCATTCAGATCTTTCATTCGGGTCGTTTTTTGCCACAGTGTCTTGGCTTGGAATCCCTTCCAAGTTTTTGCCAAGAACAGATCCCAGGTTCTGAACTTAGGGAGTCCAAACTAAGACTCTGGTTTCATTTCATAGTTCAAATGAAAGGACATTTTATTCCTTAGATAAATGTTAAATGGTTATATTTATATCAAGAATATAAACAGGGTATTTTAAAATTGAAGATATTACAGGCTGTGTTGTTAAACCCCAAGGTTTAACTTGGGGTGCTAATGACTGAACAGCAATGGAGCAAAAAACTTACAGGTTTATAGGTTGTCTATGAAACAGTGTTTCCATAACTTCAAACTTCACACACACGTGCACACACAAAATCACACCAGGCCAATTTGTCCTTGCTCCTTTAGGTTGAAAACTTGAACCAAGGAAGAAACAATCACATTCAAATACTTCCAGACCTCCTCAAAGGAGCAATCCCCAAGACAAGACTGCATTCTGCTGGAACATTCAGATGTGAATCAAAGGTCAGGGTAGGCACAACAACTTCATGCGTAGTGATTGCCAGGTTTTCGGGAAACTGTCCAATTCATGTCCCCTGCTCTGACAATCGCTAGCTGGACGTGACCTGAAGAATGAAGTCACCAAGAGCCCAACTAAAATACAACCAAATATGGCCAAGTGTCCCACCATGAGATGCACCCAGCAGTCACAGGTTAACACTAAGGCATTGCAGTCCATCTTCCCAAACACAAACGTCACCGCAGGATAGACTTGCACTCAGTTGTGTTGTCACCCATGGAGAGTACAAAGCTGCGGTAGAACAGATTTTACAAGCTAACAAGGTCCCTGTCACCCATGATCAGAATTAGCTGTATCCGTTGGGCCACAAATAAAAATGTAGAACCCTCAGGTCTGTGCTTCCACACAGCAGTATGCAAACCTTGCTCCCTCTGAAATGCCACTGTCAGTTTTTAGCCCCTAGCATTTCATAACTCCAGGACAAGGATTTGGAGAGGGCTCACCCAGCGTGAACTTTGCCATTCCCACCTCCTCCTGCTACCTCTGTGAAGTACCAGCTCTGGCAGGTAAATTTCCCCTCTGCTCAAGTGATTCCTGGTCAGCCTGGACACAGATCCACTCCCACGTCCCATTGTGCGTGCTTGACAAAGTCAATCATTCACAAGCAGTAGGACCAGGGAACAAGATCTTACAGGTCAAGATGTTACTGATGATTTGTGAATGACAAAGTAGATAGTATGTAGTTATGGTCCCAGATGATTGGGAGAGATACCAGCTTTCTTCAAGAGAAGTCACGGGGACTTAAGTTCCAAGAGATCAGTTTGGGGAATACACCCTTATGTACCAGCCCCCTGAGGCCAGCCACTGTTTCAGTCTACTCCTGGATCTGGCTGCACAGGACAGATGTAACAGAAGATGTCTAAGTAAAACACTGTGTAATCACATCTACATCAGTACTAGATTCTGCTCATGTCAAGGATATAATCTGATTTTTCTTCAACATATGTTCATGCAAACTATGGGGAAGTCGTCATTATCAGCTGTGTCTGATGAAGACATACTAAGCAGACCACTAGGTTGAAAATAAAAATGATGTGTCATGTATATTTAGTAGAGAATCCTTTTCAAGGCTGCAGTAATGTCAAAGATTGCTTCAATAATTTGCAGACATGGTCAACGTGGACAAGGGATAGCAGTTACCTTGACACAGCAAGGAAACACTGAGTTCTGTGGTCTTAACTTTAGGTTGACCGTACTTAGGAATACCTAGAAATCTAGAAAAGCATTATTTTAGTTTGTGTATGCGGATGTTCCCAAACAAGACTAGTTTGAATGGTCTATGTGGGAAAGACCTGGCCTCAGTGCAGGGGCACACCCTTGACCCATGAGACCTGGGACACATTTGGTCTCTGCCTTGGACATCAGTTGGTGGGCTTTGTGCTCTAGGACTGAAGGTAGTGGCCTCTCGTGGTACTCAGGCTCTTAGCCTCAGTTCACACTGCTAAAGGTATCGCAGGGTCTCCAGCTGCAGGCCAGCTGCAGTGGAACTTCTCAGCTGCCATAATCACATAAGCCAATTAAATCCCCCTTCATACACACACACATACACACGTGGATACACTCTCCATTCTGAGAACCAGCAAGTACAGATTTTGGTACTCTGTGTGGCTTTAAAGGAATGAAATTTTAATGGGTTTCCTTAATTGGCTTTTGGGTTTCTGGAATAGGTTCTCTAATATCAAGAGACCTACAAGTAATAGAGACTTTCCACTACTGAATACCAGTAGTCCATGGCAGAGTGCTTTTGGAGATACACAAGACAAATGCATTTGATATCCCGAGCTCACCACTCATACAAGGCAAGAAATTTAGTGACCTTGTGTACTACACTTCAGGACACTCATGGAGAAGTAACCTAATGGTGCTGGCTGGTTAACTATGTCCAACAGGGCAAAGTCATAGAAGCAAAAGATGAGCTCAGAGATCAGGTTTCTGCATGGGTGACCTGTGAGTGTCCAAGAGTTCCTGGGTCAGAATCTTATGTGGGCACAGGGCTGAGGTGATCAAGAATTACACATCTCCGCATGCTCCACACCACTGAACCTGCAGGAATTCACTGAGGTGGAAGCCCGATTTCCAGGTGGATTTATTCCCCTCTTTGACATGCAAATATTTTACCAGTTAGCCCAGAGCAGTTCCTCCTGAATGCCTTTATCCTCTGCATCATGTGTCTACTCCTAAATTAAGGCGCTGGTAAAGAACGAACGGGATCCTGCATCAGGATGGGGATGTGAGGGAGGACTGCTGATGAGAAAGGGGACAGTGAGTTTAAAAGTCTGATGAGGCCTTCTCACGTGGTCACCTGGCTGTCCACCTTGTCTGGGGGAGTAACAGCCTCTCAAGCCAGTGGCCACTGCTGATCCCTTAAGAATCGCCCCTCCACTCTTTGCTTCTAAGCTGACAACTAAACTCACGTCCCCACAGGCCTCTCCAGGTGATGTAGAAAACATGACCCATGGGGGCCAGCGCTGTGGCACAGCAAGTTAAAGCCCTGGCCTGAAGTGCCGACATCCCACATGGACGCCGGCTCTAGTCCTGGCTGCTCCACTTCCAATCCAGCTCTCTGCTGTGGCCTAGGAAAGCAGTAGAAGATGGCCCAAGTGCTTGGGTTCCTGCACCCACGTGGGAGACCTGGAAGAAGCTGCTGGCTCTAGATCAGCACAGCTCCAGCTGTTGCAGCCACCTGGGGAGTGAACTAGTAGATGGAAGACCTCTCTACCTCTTTCAACTAAAAATCTCTTAAAACACACACACAAAACACATGAGGAAGCACGCAGTATACACCAGGAGAACGACTCAACTTTTCTCAACCATAGAGGTCTGGAGAATCTTGTAGGGGCCAGTGTTGGGGCCCAGGGAGTTATCATAGAAAGGGCAAAATCATACCAGGTCAAATTGATTGACATGAGTCAGGTGGCAGCAGTCATGCCTTTGACGTGCAGCTCAGGTATCCTTGCTGGGTGGACACAACATGGATCATAAGACAGCCGCTGTGTGTAGATTGGAGGTGCCCAACCTCCCTTAGTTACCATACAGGAAGGTGCTCAATCTTCTGGACACTGGAATGTTAGAGTAGATTAGTAACACAAGATATTGGCAGGATCCAGAACTCTTTAGTCAACTCAGAAAACAAGTATGAGGAGATTCCCAGCACGGCCGAAGAGCACTGAGGTCACCTTGCTCTGCAGCCAGATGTTACAGCAGCGATGCCACCACTGACCAGAAGATTTTAGCACTCTGGGAGTAACTGGATCCCGGGGTGGCTGGGGCCAAGCAGCAGCACTCACCCATCACTGCAAGGTGGACATAGTTACAAAGGACAGCAGAGCCAAAGCGGAGTCAGCATAGCCTACCCAGCACAGATCTGTGGGTGTGGGCTGGAAGCGAAATGAGGAAGTCCTTAGTTTTCTGCTTGTACAGATCAAGCACCAGGCTTGAGAACAGAAGTCTAACTCAAAACTGACCACAGAATCACGGCCCCCGAATTAACTTCCGGACTCAAACCACTTTACACAGCCAGAGGCCTTTGGAGGCTAGGTGGCCTATTCTTCCCCAAAGTGACCTATGGGCTCTTACCAGCGTAACACACTGGGAAAAAGGGAGGGGGTGGGAATGACATTTGGAGACCAGACACTAGCTCTGGATTGACATCGATTCTGAATTAAAGTTGATTCAACAAGACTCAAGATGTCACTGTTTCCCTCCAGTTCAAGTAAGGAGTTAAGAGGTTAGAGGACTCGTGGAGTTTTAGCTCATGATTCAGTGGGTCTGGGGGTGGGGTAGAACCCATTCTGTGGTCACTTTCCCAGTCCTAGAATGTACAGTTGGAGTAGACATACTCAGATGCTAGTGAACACTCACATTGGTTCCCTAACCTGTGGATGAGGACTATTAAGATGGAGGAGCTAGATGTAAACCCTTAGAGATGCCTCTACCTTGAACAGTAACTCAAAAACAAGGCCTCGTTCCTGGAAGGATCCCAGGGATTAGTGCCACCATCCTGGACTTGAAAGATACGGGGTGGTGGTTCCCCATCACATCCCCATCCCGCTCTCCTGTATGTCTTGTGCAAAGACAGCAGGAATCTGGGTAATGGCTGGGGCTTATCACAAGCCTGACCGAAGGTTAGCTTCAGTTGCAGCTACTACGAAGGATGCTGTCCCATTGCTTGAGCAGATTAACACTGCCCCTAATACCTAGTATGCAGCTAGTGATTTGGCAAATGCCCTACCACTCATAGGCCTACCCACATTAGCTGGAAAAGCCAGCAATACACCTTCCCTGACCTCCCTCATGCACACATGGACTCGCCAGCCTTATGTCTCGTAACTCAGCTCCGTGTTC
This sequence comes from Oryctolagus cuniculus, assembly GCF_964237555.1. Taxonomy (NCBI): domain Eukaryota; kingdom Metazoa; phylum Chordata; class Mammalia; order Lagomorpha; family Leporidae; genus Oryctolagus; species Oryctolagus cuniculus. Next base: position 5,369,427 of record NC_091433.1, on the reverse strand, counting down.
TGCATTCCTCTTTTCCTTCATGGGTTGTCACGCTGGTCCACTACATGGATGACACATGCTGACTGGACCTAGTGAGCATACAGTAGGAACCACTCTGGACTTACCGGTAAAACATTTGCCTGTCATAAGGTGGGGAATAAATCCAACTAGAATTCAGGGTCTTCTACCTCAGTGAATTCCTACTGGTCCAGTGGTGCGAGATATGCCCAGATGCCCCTTCTAGGATGAAGGATAAGTTGTGACACCTGTTCCTCCTACAGCCAAGAAAGCAGCACAGTGCCCAGTGGGCCTGTTGGGTTTTCAAGGCAGCACAGGCCTCATGTGTATGTTACTTCACCCGTCTGAGTGACCCAAAAAGCTGCTAGTTTTGAGTGGGGCCCAGAACAGGAGAATGCTTTGCAACAAGACTGCTGTGCAGGCTGTTCTGTTTGGACCACATGACAGCAAATCCGACAGTGTCAGGGATGCTATCTGGAGATTTGGCTGGCCCTCACAGGTGGTCCCAGTCAAGACCCTTAGGACTTTGGAGCAAGGTCCCGTGATCTGCCGATAACTCGCCTCTTGGAGAAACAGCTCTTGGCCTGTTACCAGGCCTTTATAAAACTGATCAGGATCCCACATGGCATGAGCTTCTTATGAACTGGAAGTCATCTGCCCCAGCAAGCCATCACGGCAGCACTCCAAAAATTGTAGAGTGACCAGGCCTGAGCAGGGCCCAAAGACACACACACATCATGAAGCAGCACAAATGCTCATGGAGTCTCATCCTGCACTTACAGCCTCGTCAGGTATGCAGTGTTAGCTCAGAGGGCCTGGCTTACAGGTGGTTCTGCATAGTACACAGGTTGCCCCTGGAAGTGGATAGCTGCAGCAACTGGACATTTTCTGGGACATCTCTGAAGGACATTGGTGCGGGGAAATCTTTCCAGTGATCAGGACTTTTGGCAGTGCAATGCTTAAACATGTTTGAGGGGGAAAACCAGCTTACAGGTATGATTATCTACAAATTCATGGACGAAGTTTGGATGGCCAGGGACATGGAAGAAGCTCAACCGGAAAGTCAGTGAAATTTTGTGGAAAAGTATATGGCTAGATGTCCAAGTGGGAACAGGATGCACAGGTATTTGTGTCCATGTGGATGCCTAAAAGGTGACTCGCAGAGAATTCAGTCAGATATACAGCATGACCTGTTCTCAGAGTCTCAGCCTCAACGCCTGTCATTGTCCAATGGGCTCATGAATATAGTGGCCATGGTGGCAACGATGGAGGATGTGCGTGGGCTCAACCACACATTCCTGCCCACCAAGGCCAGTCTGGCCACACCCATTGCTGAGTGGCCAATATCAGCAAGAACACTGAGCCTCCAATAAAGCATCATTCTCCAGTGATCAGCCAGCTATAAGAGGGCAGGTTGATCACAACGGATGGCTTCCTTCAAAGGACAGCATTTTGTCCCTACTGGAATACTGAACCCAGACATGGATTGGTCTTTGCACCAAATACCGTCTATACAGTATCCTTTCTAATCAAGGAATTCATTTTATGCCCCAAAATGAGGTAATACTCACGCACATGAGATCCAGTGGTCTCACGTTTCCCATCATCCTGTACTAGCCAGATAGAATAGAATCTTTGAAAGTGACAGATACAGCACCAGCTAGGTGTCAACACTATGCAAATTGGGAAAGGTCCGCCAGGAGACTGTAGGCTTTCAGTCAGCATCCAACATAGGATGCTACTTCTCCAATCGCCAGGACTTGTGGGCCCAGGAATCAAGAGGTGGAAATGGGAGTGGCACCTTGTACCTAGTGCTCCACTAGCAACATTTCTTCCTCCTGTTCAAGACTATGCTCTGAATGTTAACTTTTAGTTCAATGGAACACCTGTATGTCCTGGTAGAAGAATTCCTTATTTTGGAACTGCCAGCCAGCCACCTGCATGCTGTTAAATCAACAGGCTAAGGAGGAAGTTACGGCATTGTGGCTGGAGTGGTTCATCTAGAATATGAAGGGGAAGATGGATTAAGCCACGAAGAATATGTTCAAAGTCAGGGGATCTCCCGTGTCTTCTCACAACATTAGCCTGTACCATGATTAAGATCAATGGGAAACTGCAACCCAATCCAAGTACTACTATGAGTGACTCAGACCCTGCATGAATGAAGGTTTAGATAACCCTACATAGCAATGGACCACAATCAGCAGAGTTGCTTGCTAAAGACAAAAAGTTAAATGCTAGCTACATCCACATGACCAATGACATCAATAAGGAGTGTAATTGTCATGAGTATTTCTCCTATTTTAAGAATCTATTTTGCTAATAGTATCAGTTGTCTGCAGTCTGGAGAGAATACCAAAGGGGAATTTCTGAATGTCGTGACATGTTGCACTCCTGTCTTGGGCATCAGTTCCTGACATTTGGACTTCACAACTTACGTAAGTAGCCCCTTTGAGTTCCACCCTCCTCTTCCCCCATTCTGAGGCCCTTGCACTTGGAGTAGGCCATACTATGGCATACCAGGACCTCCAGCCTGAAAACAATTGTTGGACCATCAGAAAGATTAATAACCTGCTTGATTAGCAACTGACTAGACTCTTATTTTTATCTAGCCTCCCCTGTAGCTATCCCTTTCCCATTAAAAATCCCTTTTTGCTGGCTTGTTGGATGCAAAGAGCACTGTTTGGACCAGAGATTGCTCTTTACCCAGCACTGCCAGCTTCTTCAAGTAAACCCTTTCCTCTTAAATCAAACTGAGTAGATAAATGTTGTAACTTTCAACCCTGGTGAACACCACCCCATCAGAAAACTGAAGTGTTTGACAGAGCCTCAACATTTGCAAGAACACACATGGCTAAGACTTCCACCTCAGGGGCACCAGCATTTTAAAAGAACTTTATTCAAGAGAATTAAGTAAGGCCAGGAAACTTATAGTTGACAGCCTCAAAAATACCGGAGCTATCCACAAAGGATGAGGTCATGAACCATAGATGGCAATATTCAGCAAGAAAATAGCTCTGTAAAGTTGGGTGATCAATACTAGAAGGAATGCGGGTGAATATACAAATTTCCTGATGACCAAAGGAAAATACAAGAGAATGAGCACCTATCTATCAAACATTCTCCTTCCTCTTGGGCCTCTAGGGCCCATAGAGAGGCACAAGGCTTCTAGGAATTTTAGTTCAGGATTCCCTCCATGGCTCTGGACTTGTGGTTCCAATGCCTTTGAATCCTTATCTGCTCAGATATCTCGCCCTATTACCTGAGGTATTGAAATCCTAAAGAGCAGCAGTAGGGAATCATTCTCTATGCCATGTATTCAAAACCCATGTATTTCCATGATAAATATCATAATTAAATCGTAACAAACTTTGACCAATATTCAACTTAGTATTTGACTTCTGTTGTCACTAGAAATCAGACCTGGAATATCCAGTGTTATACCATCTTCCAGTGCATTCTGAAGCATACGGCATCCTCCCCTTCATCAGAATACACTAAATGGTGGACTGCAAGGTTAATGCTTTCAGAAGGTACAACATCAAGATGGAACGATCAGCTTCTACAGAGGTCATCGCTAGGGGGAACCACCCAATCAAGAAGCAAAGAGTCTACCACCAACACATGGACTCATCTGCAGGCCAGAAACCCAGACCTTGATTCTCCAGAGTAAGTTTTTTGTAGTTAACAAAATACATGACCTTCACCCAACTCGTCCAAGCAAGTCAGGGTTGGCTTCATAAAGGAGACTGACTGTATTTAGTCCTCTGGATGCATTTCAAGCTCAGTCTTCATCTGGAAGGAGAACACCTTGTGACTTAATTACTGGTCTTATACACAACAGCATGGCCATCTTTGGGCTCTTAAGTCTTAACAGCAGATAAAGTTGAACCACCGCTTTATGAGGACAAAGCTATCAGCCTTGGGAAGGGACAGTGGCAGCCCAGGTCCACAGTGAATACTGTCCATGTCAGACACCAAGGCAACCACCCTGGGATAGAAGAGTGGATGCTTCCCCAAAGCAGGACGGTAATCAGAGCCTCCAACTGTGCCACTGCAAATACCTTGCCATAAAGACAATCCTCCAATGGCCACAGGGCAAACCAGAAGTTCAGATGGACAAGGGTCAAATAACCTAAGCTATGTCTACCAGAGGTTGGGCTGATACAAGTCAGTCACAGAGAAGTGAGCCAAGGCAAAGCTATTCTTGGCAGCAGTCTATTGGAGGCCAGCACAGGATAAGCTTGACTCCTGGGTTTAGGACTGCACACAGGAAAAAAGTTGTAAACCATCTCACTCCATCCCAAGAATTGCAATTGAGAGGCAGCATGTCATTGGCTAGTGTCACAAAATCCAGGAGTAGAACAGAGTGGAATGTTTCACACTACAGAGAGCAGTTGCTCAAATTTGAGATGAATGCTTTTAAAAGCTCAAAGAACCACATTTTACAAAGCTAAGTTTAAAACCCACTTGACCTTATTTTTCCATACACAAAATATAGTGAGGTGTGCACCAATGAGAAGTAGTTGCTACAGCTTGGATATGGTGGTCAGCTGACTAGCTAGAGACCCTTCTGGATTGGGTTGGTAGAGCACTGTCTTCAGAAAGGTGATCCAGGTGACAAAATGGAAGGTCAGTTGAAATACAGGTGAGTGTTAGATTTCATGGAATGGGTTGGCTCTGCAGCCAGAGGGAGCCTGACCCTGAAACTGAAGGGAGTCCAGGTGCTGGGAATAAGGAACCATAGCCAGTGAGCACCACAGGGTCCCTAAATTTGGCTAAAGCTAAGTAACAAGTTGTCTTTAGAGCAGCCAGGAAGAAACATCTGTCGAACCTCGATCTTCTCTAAGGGAGGCTCGTTTCAAACTTCCCATCTCAAAAGCAAGTTTGTTCTAAGCTCCTTACTCTGCTCATTTGTCACAGCATCACAGGAATACCGCATCAGCCCCAAACTCACAAGTTCAGTCTCCAAGAATCCCAGCATTCAGAGCTGTTAAGCCACATTTCAGGCAGGCGGCCTCATAACTATTCTTTCTCTGGGGATCCCGATGAAGGAAAAGATCCCATCAGTACTAACAGCTCTGATCCTCACAGCCTCGCATCACGAAGACATGGCATTTAGTTCACACGGATAGTGTGAATGGCTTGAAGAGTAAGCTGTGTGGAATCCAATTCATGTTTCCTTTGAAGTCAACTAAATATGCGATTAAAAATCTTCCCACAAACTATTCTTGGGGCCCATGTCACTTCCACACTGGGTCCTCCCATCAGCTAAGCTAGAAATGTTCGTCATATACAGGTTATTCCAAACAAAGAACCATTTTTCAGAAGGTCAACTGCCCAGACAACTATGACCATTGATCAAGATGGCTGGATGCATTCAGATTGTCATCCTTGAGTGGCTCCCAGGACAGAGGGGACAACCGAGTCCTGCTTCTCATGAGTGGCAGGTAAGTGGAGCTACCACAAAAGGCTGGACATTTCTCCCAGTGACCCATGACAGCCAGGTTCTTCCTGACCAACACCTCTGAACTTGCTCTACCTTCACCTCACAGCAGCCCCATTTTGTCTTTCTGAACTACTAACAAACAGCCTGAAAAGACCTCAATTCTGGAGAGCAAGACCAGCAGTGACTTCCCCATCACAGAAGGGAACACAGGCTCTTGCTTCTGCCCAGGGAGCCTGGTGGGCCCAGTCCTTACACGTTATGGCAAGAGGAATGACTTCAGGACCTGCTCCTCGAGTCAGTCTTTCCTACCTACAGAAGGTGCTGTTGTGACCAGGATCAACACTGGGTTTTCTAGAACAGTGTTCACAGTTGGTACTAAAGGCAACAAAAGAGCAAAGCAGAGACTTCTGGTGCCAAGTGCTCCAGATGCACTTTCTCTCCCTCTTGGCATTTCCAGGCCGCAGCACCTATCATGGACCTGAGAAACTGCCAAAGCAGATTTGGATCTGTCATGACAATCTCAGTTGTTTAAGCCTTGCTCTGAGTACAGGCAGTCAGGATGTGGTTGTAGGTCATATAACTAACCCTAGGGACACATCAGACATCAGTTCCCAGGCATCTGTAACAGGTGCCCTCATCTCCTGAGGAATACAGGACAGAGGAAACCACATTACGTCAGTGCTTCTAAGAGTTCATGCCTCAACTGAGCAAGGGTAACACACAAGTATTGGGGTAAGCACCATCCTTGCTAAGACAAGACAGCAGTTCCTTCCCTAATAAGAGTTTGGGTTGGTTTTTGCTCCATGTATAGGCACTTTGCCAAGTCCTGCACTCACCTACTCATCACCCCCAGAGGAACCCAGAAACTGTAGTGCTCCCCCTCTCCCTTGGGAAAAGGTTCCTTGACTCCAGATTTCACAGGTTGAAATAGTGTCAGTTGCAAGTAGAATCAGTCTCCCATGGATCAGGAACAAAATGGATCCCTTGGGACACACAAATTCCTAGACAGAAAGTAGACTGGAAAGCTTGGTGATTACAAAGGGCTGAGCTTCCACACCACAGTATAAAAAGCTGTGTTCCTTCCCCAGACCCTTGTTTCCATTTAGCTCCAACTTCAAGTTCAGCACAGACTGGGAGAGCCCTCACTTAGTCTAACCTTAGCTGTGCCCACCTCTTTATCTCTAGATCAAGGCTAGGAGCACACTTTCCTCCTGCCACTGATCAAGTTGCAGCCTGTTTCCATTTTCTGCCCATGAGTGCCATCTGATCATGCTGTAGTTCTCCGAGCCTGCTCTCGGTTTGAGGGCTACCCAATTCATGAGTCATTTATTTGCTCAATTAAGCCCTTTTAAACCTAAGATTTTTAACAGATTGGAAATTTACTTCAGATCCTACTTCCATTTCCAGTGACCCCTACAAGTACCAAGAGACCACATTAAGCCACCTGCCAGGGCCCATTGTATCCATTTGATCTCTTGCAGTAACAAGCTCTTAGGTGAGTTCCCTCAGCCAAGCTCCATGGATTTGTGTGTTGAACCAGGCTTATCTGAGCAATTAGCTTGTACAGCATCTAGAGTCAGACTGGATCTAGTTAGAAGTCTTTGGTGAGTGTTTTGATAATGGATTTGTCTCAACCTGAGGTGCCTGGGATTCCAGCTAATCTGTAAGAAACGTGGACCTAGAATTCAGGAATTCAGAAATAGCTTAATCATCTTACTAGAGACAATTTAGAATTATTACAATGGGCAAGTTTTATTTAAAGTTGTCCACTTTGGGGGTGCATCAGAAAAGGAGGAATTAAAAGACCCAAATAAAGCAATGGAATGCATTTTTGAATTGGTGCTGAGGCAGCTGAAAGATAAAAGTTGCCTTCCTAAAGGAATCTTTACAGAATGCAAGCAAAACAAAAGCTTAAGCAAGTGAGCCTCACTATAAAAGGACTGCTGACCGAATTGGCCCAACTGCACACATCGACTCTTTTGTATGGTTACAGATAATGAAGACACAGAAGTTAAATGCTTTAACTAAGCAAGATACTCTAGGCCAGGCCTACCATAGCCCTCCTCGCTCTCTGGTCCAAGATCTAGCTGACAGCCATTGCAGAGGACTTCCCTAAATGGAGGGGAAGTCCTTAAACCTTGGCCAAGGAATTCGGAGTACTTTTGGGTAGTTAGGATCCAAAGCTCCCTGACCTTTATCAACTTATTTACACGATTTTGAAGGTTGACACAGCATGGAAAGTTGTGACAGGACAAGCCTAGAGAGGATATCAGAAACTTCAAAATCTCACAGAAGGGGCCTAATGGATCTGGGAGAATTGCTGAAATCCTTTTCCAGTCAGTTCTTACAGGTCTTACACAAGTATATTCAATTGTTCTGCCACAAGATCTTGCAGACAAAACAGGAACTAGCTTTTGGTTATACAGCTCATTGTGAACTCTTGTTGTAAAATATTCTGTGCTTAAACAGCTAAAGTATTCCCATAGGGAATGAGACTATACTGTTATATTTATTAAGTGGATTTTGTCCCGAGATTAGTTGCCTAACAAATTGAGATGGAAAGCTACAGATGAGACCGAGTTGGTGGCCCTGGCTGCCCATTTTCAGAGTGGTCTAGAGCAAAGGGGAACCCAAAAAGGCTAACAAGCCTATTTGTCTCCAATTACAGAGACCCAGGCCAGAACGGCTTCCATGCTCTCATTTGAAACGGTTTCACAAGGTCCTAGAATCAGGCACCCCTACACTGAGGATGTCTACCTTCACTGTAAACTATCACAGTGGGAGACACACTGTACGTCTACAATAAAAAGTTCTTAGGACTCTGCCCAGGAGCCTACGTGGTATTCACTCGTAATTGTCTACATTAAAAAGGCTATTTTGCTGGAAAAACCACCATTGAGGATTTTTCTAGAAAATCGCTCCCCATAGTCTTTATGTGAACATGGAGAAACAAATTTAAAATTGGGGAATCTTGTACAATTTTGTGGATACTAAGTTGCCTTATCTACCATAAATCCCACTTTTACAAACCAACAAACCCTTCAGAATGAGGCGAGTTCTGTGGTGAGAGGTTCAAATCACATCAAGAGGTTCCTACATTTAAGCCTGTTTGATATTGGTGCCATTTTCAAAACACGTTTTCCTATATATACTCCTATTGAACTTGCTACAGCAAGACTTTCCTGACAAGCTAACAGGGCATAGAAAAGTATCTGAAGAAAATCTTCTCTAGATTCCTCTTAGTGAGAGCTACTATGCTTTCTTAGAAATGGGAAGACTAAAACTCAGAACTGTAATACTGACTTCTTTCGTATCTGGATGTTTATGGGCTTCCTAATTCAAAATGGTTCATAGTAACAGGCTTCTGTTGTGTGCAGCATTCCAGTTGACAGAGGGTCAACGCATTTGCATTTACTTAGAAACAATCGTATACCTGAACTGTAATGTCACATGGCCTCCGGAAGTGCCCTTGCATTTTCCCCCAGGCATTGTATCAAGACTTAGTAACCCTACAGATTCTCAAATTCTACGCTCATTCAGCACATGAACTATCAATCATTATGGTCCCCTACTGAAGTGCCCTGAAATTGGTTGTATTATCTTTCACAGCAACTCAAAGATCAAGGCTTTGATGGGAAAATTTTCTTCAGAAGTAGTACACTGGTCAAGGCATGACTTTGCTACTGAAAGGCTCTTCCTGCCTAAAAGGGCTAGAGTTAGCAAGAGATTTCCCTGCAAAGGAAACCGCATATCTTAGGTCCCCAGTTTTTCCTTAATAGCCTCACCATGGTATCAGCTAACTAGGCACACAGCACCAGTTTCTACCTTGAGAAACAGTCATAATCGGGCTTTCATAGAGGCATAAGTAGCTTTATAACAACCTCCAGCCCTAAGACTTATGTTCCATTCCCCTTTCTCCTTCATTCATGAATATAACAAGCACTCTAAGTTCTCGTCTAAGAATGTAGGGGAAGACAGGCACATTGCATATTACAGCTTGTAATTGGACCCAGTAGCCAACCCATATCGTAACTGCTTCCGCTCACTAGCAGAAGCCAACCTGGGAGATGCTTCATCTGAGCTAGTTTTAGGAAGCTGATTGAATTGGCAAGTCTCACGTGCTGGGAGAAGTCTATTAAATTCCAAACTCAGCATTTTTCAGCAAGTAGACTAACAAAGTCACTCTCCTGTTCCTGGATCTCCATCTAAAATGTTACAGCCTACATAATCCTGTTCCACCACCTCTAACAATGCAAGCAACATTGGAAATCTCGGCCCCTTGTTGACTGGAGATGCTCTATTGGAGGATTCTGAGCTAATACTTGTTGATGGATCCTATGTTGAAAGCCAAAAAGGAATCAGGTCAGGTAGTTTGCCAAAACCCAAGAAGAGTAAAGAAGGGAACTCATCTCCGAGTTGTCTGCCCAAGGTACAGGAACCCATGTTCTCACTCAAGCTTGTCACACAGATCAGGACAAAAGTATTTATGTAGGTAGATGGACTTGAGTAATCCAGGATTTGGATATATTGTGGAAACAAAGAGGGCTTCTCACTGATTGGAGAATCCCATCAAAAACAGACTCTAAAGTGATGAACCCCAGGTCCAGTGCCATGGCACAGTGGGTTAAAGCCCTGGCCTGAAGCACAAGCATCCCATATGGGTGCCGGTTCTAGTCCTGGCTGCTCCTCTTCCCATCCAGCTCTCTGCTATAGCCTGGGAAAGCAGATGGCGGCCCAGGTCCTTGGGCCCCTGCACCCACATGGGAGACCCCAAAGAAGCTCCCGGCTCCTGGCTTCTGATTGGCTCAGCTCTGGCCATTACAGCTATCTGGAGAGTGAACCAGCAGATGCAAGACTTCTGTCTCTGCCTTTTAAAAAAAAAAGATACAGTAAATCTTAAAGAGATTTTCTTTCTGCTGTCCTGTTTGCTGCCATAAGCTTCAGTGGAGATTGAAAGTCATGCTTGTACCTGAAAACCCAGACCTTATCAAGGAAATGCTATGTCATTTTATGCTGAATCAGTGTGAAACTGAGGACACTCAATTTGAATAAACTGTAAGGTTGACTCAAGTCTTAACAGTGCAATATCAAAACTTGGAAAAATAAAGTTAGCATCTGAAAGATTATAAGTGATAGAAACATGAACTCAAAGAGGGCCTACTTGGACCTTCCCGAGTTCTTAAACCTGCTATGAGATACACACTCCATATTTCATCATGGAACACAATGATCAAGTTATGAGAAGATATTGGTGCAGTGACTTTCAAAAGTCACTAACGCAGATATAACTGGTGTTTGGTTTGTCAAGCCCATAATTCTGGGTGTATGGGAAAAATAAACTTCAGTTGGTGTATTTCAGCCAACCAGTGGGTGAGATGAACATATGCAATAGATTTTGTAAGGCTGAAGCTGGCCACCTGATCAATGCATGTTCATGTGAGTGTGGATCTAGTCGAGGTAGCTGTATTCTCCCTTTAACAGATGCTACCTGTGCTGCAGGCTGGAGTTCAACCTGTTCTGATTGAAGACGGCCTAACTGATCAAATCACCATTCATTAAACACCATTAAACTGAATTTGTCTAAGGTTACTCGTTTTGATACTTCCCTTCGTGTCAAATTTCCTTGCTGCCCGCAAATGATATTTTAGTTCGGTAGCCTCTTAACTCACTTGAAATGCATTGGAATTTGACATTCAGATTCAAGATATTGAGGACAACGCTTTAAAAATAAAAATCAAAGCTTTATTAGTGCTTCACTAAGAACTCAGCAATATGCAAAAGAGCAAAACTCAAACCATCAGAATAACATTCCAATTAGGGATCAATTCTCTTCACTCTTTGGAAAGAATATAAAAACAGAAGATGGTAGAAACAGATATCTAACGGGTCAGTTTATATTCATATGAAAATTTGTTCTTTGAAATAATCCCAAACATTTGCTTATCTGCCATTTCTTTCCAGTCACAACAGTAACTTGAACACATTTAGGTCTCAGCCCTGGGCAACACCCAGAGTCCCAAGCCCTCAGGACTTCATTGCTATCATCGATCTCTACCAGAGATGCTGGTGAGAATGACCGTTCATCACGAAAGTTGGAGATGCATCCCTAGATGCACACTTGTACAGAAGGCAGGCATGAGTAGTTCTCTAAGCTTCCGGCACTTAAGACGGAGATGAATCAACTGTTCTGATTTTGTGCGGTGACAAAGGATTTTCAAGCTTACGTTGGCTTCCTTACTAGAGGTGTTCACTCTCACTGTGGGGACAACACAGAAACCACGCATCAGCAAGCTTCTTCAGAGCAGTCAGCAATGTTCTTTCAGCTGAAGGGAGACATTGTGACTCAGAATCCAAATGAAAGAATCCTCCCCTACACGTCTGGGCAAGCCAAGAGCCCTCTGAGATGTGGCTACTCATGGACTAACATTGGCCATCTTCCATTCCACTTGTGTAACAGGCATTTGAAGGCCACTCATGCTCAGCGTGTGAGAATGGGTGCCCCAGAGGGATTACAGTGAACAAATTGGGTTCCTACACTGGTAGTCACGGATACCTCTACAGGACTGTCTTCTCCCCTCAAGAGCTGAAGAGTGGGGGACGGTGCTGTGGCGTAGAGAGTGAAGCCACTGTCTGCAGTGCCTGCATACCATGAGTGCTGGTTCAAGTGCCAGCTGCTTCACTTCTGATCCAGCTCTGCTACAGCCTGGGAAAGTAGTGGAAGATGGCCCAAGTCATTGGGTCCCTGCTTCCACATGGGAGACAACCCGGAAAAAGCTCCCAGCACAGCTTTGGCTGTTGCAACCATCTGGGGAGCAGGCCAGCAGATGGAACTTCTCTAGCTCCACTTTCAAATAAGTAAATCTTTAAAAAAAAAAAAAAGAGCAAATGAGTGACAGTGAACAAGAGTTTTCTTGTCTGAGATAGTCTAGCCAATCAGACACCACTCTTAGCATGCCAGTAGCAAGAGTGCTTAAGGCACACTCTTGCTTTTCCGATCATTTATAGAAGGGCTCACTCTTGGCCTTTATTTCAGAGGAGACTTGATGAAGGGGAAGAACACTTCTTTTTGAAACTGTACCAAGATGCTAAAAGGGCCGAACTTGCTTCACTCCCTTATGACTCCATCACAGACTGCCCTTAGGATGTTATTCTGTTTTACAGGCCCAAAGCAGCTGAAAACTCACCATAGCCTACTCTAAGGTCAGAGTTCTCAGTGAGGAAGCGCTGACACCAGTGATTAGCTCTGCATCAGGCCGTACACAGTATACAAAAGCTCAGTTAAATCTTGTCAAGCTGTAACTCTGATCTGGGGCTGACAGTACTAGAAGGACCAGTGGCAGAAGTGGGAGGCAAGGCTCAAACCTCTTGGATATTGGTTTCTGTGTCTGGCAGTCATCCCTTGCTCCAACAACCTGCAACCTTTAAGGTACTCTGGTCTTGTGACTTCCTGCTTGAGGCACTCGAGCCCCTACAGGGGTACAAAGCTCTCTCTGCCCACCCCAAGTACTTCTAGGTTGTCCGAGTAGACACCTGATGGAGGTTGGTTCTTACTTGTTACTTGTGAAGGAGTCTCAGGAATATTCCCTTTCCTAGGTCAGATAAGCTGGTCTGGGAGGTACTGTAAGGGACCGGTTATCCCACCATCTTGAACAATCCAACAAGGCCTGGCGTATGGAACTCCCAGGACACCCAAGAGGGCGTATCCAGAGCTTGGGCGATGCTCTAGGAAGCAATCCCCATGAGCGCCACCCTCAGACCCCAAACACCCCCTCCCAGGGGAAGGTCTTGGTCTGGCCATCTCACTCCTGCACAAAGTGGGAGATAGTCACAGCATACCTGACTGCAGACCTTCAGGTTATGTTCAGAACTGGACTATGTTTAGTTATAAGCCAGAAGTGATTCTCTTGTAACACACCTGGCCCCAATATTGGCCCGAGAATGAGTCTACACTCTAACACTGTTACAATTGGACTAGTTTTGTAGAATAGGATTAGATCTCACATGTATGATCTTAGAACTTCACACTGACAACTCCCCTGGGGCCACTGGTACCGCCTACTTTACTACACACTCAAAAGGGAATGATCTTCCCCACTCCCGTATCGTCAGGACAGGAAACAATACCTCAGGCTGCAAAGTTGATCATACAAGAAAGAGGCATGTGAGGGGAAAACCTGACAGCTCTTTTCCTTGAGTACCACCTATCTGACCCCACGAGTCTCCATATAATACTCCCATCTTTCAGGTGCAAAAACTAGGGACAAGATAGTTTATGCAAGACTCGAGGGCCAATCATTTTAGAAGATACACAGTCCATGGTGCCAATTCCCTATATTTGCTTCCCATTGTATGGAGAATGGCTGGTTAAGCCTTTAAATACATACAGCTTTTTATTGCATACCCCCTCCCGAGTCCGGAGAACTATTTACCCTCAAGTGAGATTCAGGTACTAGTGTGAACAGTATTGCTGGGCAGTACTCCTGCAAGAACTCAAAGACACCCAGCATCTTTGAGAAAGGTCTAGGTAAGGATTTAGTGGTACTACTTAACAAGGGAATCTTACTGCACTATCAGAGGACACTGCTAGTAAAAATCTCAAATCATAACCACCCTGATCCTCAATTTCCTGGCATAGTGGGATATAAAATTTTCAAAAAGGAAGACCCAAGTTCCTCAACTTGAAGATACCTAGGCTTTGAGTAGTTTGTGTTTTCCCCAGGAGGACGGGAGGCTTTGGCTAGAGTGGTCATGCCTATCTACCAAGGCATCTATAGACTCCTGTGTATGACTGGATTAAGATCTGGATTCCCCACCTTGAACTGATTTCCAAGCCCATACAAAGCCTTCAAATGCCATGGTGATGAGTCATAATTGAACTCTAGAATCCATGGAGTATTCCAAAACCATAAAGGAGAAGCTTCAGAGACTCCTGGATTCCCAGATGTAAGAAAGCCATTTCATCTTTGTGTATGACTGACAAAGTAGGAGCCTTGAAGTACTCACAATTTAGCCAACACCAGGAAGTCTGTTGTGAACTTGAAGCAAGTGAACATAGTGACTTAAGGACGACGAGTTTGTCTTCCAGCAGGTGTGACAGGACCTCTTACAAGAGGCTCAGAGGTTCAGCTCGGGCCAACATAACACATTGCCTGTACTATTGCTGCATCGACTTACTTCTGGGAGATTAAGTGCCAGACCATGCTGTTGGGTACCCCAAGCATGAAGCTAATGGCAGTGCCTGAACCCAGCCAGCCTGCTTCCAAACAGAAGAGCTTATTCTTTGACTATTTACAAAGAATTGAAACTTACTCTAGCAGACCCTGCCTGACTGCTCAGCCTTTGAAAAACTTATACCTGGAGATCTTTATGGACAAGAGCAGCTCCATGGACCACTAACTCTAGATACAGTAGTGACCCAGAGGATCATGGAAGTTGAGGCCCTCCTGACAGTTGCCCTCTGCTCAAAAGGTAGAGCTTGTATTCCACCCATGGGTCTTGTACCTCAGGACAAAGCACAAGGTAACTATTAGCACAGACTCTAGAGAACCCCTTTCTATATCTAGTATATACACATGGAGCCATGAGAAACCTGCTAACCACAACAAAAAGTTAAGATATTGATTGTTAGATTCTATTATGCTGCCATAAGAGGGCACAGTCCACTGCCCAGGCCAAAGAAATGGTAGCTACATAGCCAAGGGAAATAACCTGGATCAGCAGGCAGTGAAGCAGGCACCTAAAAACCAAAGGGTTCAGCCACTTATTCCAAGCATAGGTTTTTCTGTTTAAACCAATTCTCAAAAGTTGATCTAGAAAGAGCATGAATGAGGGTTTTATACACTCCAGTCTTAGGTGGAGAAAATATGAAACAGAGCTGGATTTATAAAGGTAAGAATATCGAGTGTCCAAGCCTCAGAACTATTGCCCATTTACATCAGGGAACTCTTAACAGGAGAGTCGCAACCCGTTACTTAAAAAAGCTTGTCAAGCTGTGCAAATGACTATTGCAAAGATCACCTGGAACTTTATCTTGCATTAGAAGTAATCCAAGCTGGCGCCGTGGTTCACTAGGCTAATCCTCCACCTTGCGGCGCCAGCACACCGGGTTCTAGTCCTGGTCGGGGCGCCGGATTCTGTCCCAGTTGTCCCTCTTCCGGGCCAGGGAGTGCAGTGGAGGATGGCCCAAGTACTTGGGCCCTGCACCCCATGGGAGACCAGGATAAGCACCTGGCTCCTGCCATCGGATCAGCATGAGCATGGTGCGCCGGCCACGGCGGCCATTGGAGGGTGAACCAATGGCAAAGGAAGATCTTTCTCTCACTGTCCACTCTGCCTGTAAAAAAAATAATCCAAAACCAGAACTCCCTCCAGTAATCAAAGGGGTCCATATCCAAGGAGAACCAGGACATGATTGGCAAATAGACTTCACTGTTATGCCAAGATCTTAAGGGAACAGATGTTAGTATTTGTGGATAGCTTTCCTGCATTACTCAGTCTTGCATGTCAAATGGAAAAGAAATTTGAGCCAACAAAACCTTTACTAAAAGGAGTAACTTCGTGCATTAAGTTGCCATTTTCAAAGTCCAACAGAGAGCTTTCATAGCCAGAGTTATCTAAAAAGCATCTAGAGCTCTATGATTGCATTACCAGTTGCACACTGAAAAAGACAAACCACACCTTTGGCAGAAAGATATCTGCTTGTCAGGCCTACTTAGCATGATCAAGTCTTGCCAGCTGCTCAATTTAGACCAAGAGTAGCCCCTACAAGCAAGCTTCATAAGAACCCCCTATAAAATGCTATGTAGAAGATTTAAAACTAAATATTGCGATCTGGAAAGTGATTACATTGTATCTAAGATACAGTACTCAGGTGCCTACAGTATTTTGTATGCTTCTAGTCACTGCATGTTTCCCAGATGTTCTTTTCCCAAGCCTAGAAGATTGCTAACTACACCAAGTATTGCTGAACACCCAATGTGAAGAACTATAACAAGTGGTTTGGAGTCTCTAAAGTTTTAAAATGTTCCATATTTTAAAAGGTAGGGGTTGGGGCCAGTGCGCGGCTCACTAGGCTAATCCTCTGCCTTGTGGCGCCGGCACACCGGGTTCTAGTCCGGTCGGGGCACCGGATTCTGTCCCGGTTGCCCCTCTTCCAGGCCAGCTCTCTGCTGTGGCCCGGGAGTGCAGTGGAGGATGGCCCAAGTGCTTGGGCCCTGCACCCCATGGAAGACCAGGAGAAGCACCTGGCTCCTGCCATCGGATCAGTGCAGTGCGCCGGCCGCAGCAGCCATTGGAGGGTGAACCAACGGCAAAGGAAGACCTTTCTCTGTCCACTCTGCCTGTCAAAAAAAAAAAAAAGGAAAAAAGGTAGGGGTTGGGGAGGACACTCCATCCTCCATCTACTGGTCCACTCCTCAAATGCTCACGATGGCCAAGGTGAAGCCAGAAGCTCCATCTGGATCTCCCACATCCAGGGCCCAAGTGCTTGAATCACTATCTGCTGCTTCCCAGGGTGTGCGTTAGCTGGAAGCTGGATCAACAGAGGTGGGATTCACGCTGAGCAAGCCCTGAGTAGAATAAACACACTAGGCCCATCTTGGGCTTCCAAACTCTGAAGTTAAAGAATGCTGTAATTATGCAGAGAAAAATACGTAGTACATACAGGGAGAAATGACTCAATTCTTACAGATGGATGGATTCCTAAAAGAACTCCAATGGAGTTAAGCCTTGTGTTCACCACTTCAATAAAGATTGTTAAGTCACAAGTCTCATCCCCTTTATAATCCCTACAGAGATCAACCGTTTCATGGAGAAACAGAAGGACCACATCAGCTGCACATTAGATGGCTATGGAAGCCCAATTTGTCCAAATGTTGTTTACTTGGACTACTTTCCTACCTTGTTGTGGTTTGTCCATTTGCTTGTTAATCAAGCTAACTTAAAATTTGATTTGCCTTAGTTAATGGCTATTATGACTATCATTCCTCTAATTTTTACTGTCATTTTAGATGTCTACAAACCTACCCAGCCTTAGAATACTAAAACTATCCTAAAGCATAGCCACTGTAAGAAATGCAACTGGATGTGGTATCTGCTACAAGATCTGTTGAATCCAAGGTCCATATATGCCTTGCGACTCCTGTAACCTGCTGTCAGTTCCTAATGCCTTGACTTTTCAGATACAACCCAGAAGCTTCTCTTCAGGTTATAATCATACAAATATCTGACACCTTGTCTGGTATCATCCTCTGAAGTTAACATTACAACAGTCCATCTCATAATGAAGAAACAGACCAAGAAAAACAAGATTGAACTATGTCAATTGTCGCTCCCCGTCTTTGTGGAGGAACGACACAGGACCCTGTGCTGTTCTTTTGTCTGCTTGGCCCTTCCCGGGTTTGCTGCTGGTTCTTTCCGGGTTGGCTACCGTCCCTTCCACCTCTGTGGAAGGGCGGTTCCCCCTGCCACTTTCCCCACTTCCGCGGGGGAGCGGCACACCGCCGGCTGGCTCTCTCGGGGGCTGCACAGGTGTTCCTTCAGATAGATGTTCCTGGTGCATGTTGTCTCTCTCCTCCTTTATAGTCCTCTTCCACCAATCCCAACTCTGCTACCCACACGCCGAGTACGCTGCTCTCCTCCAATCAGGAGCAGCTCCTACAGTTTATTGGTTGAACTGGAGGCAGCTGCGTAGAAGCTGTTTCCTCCTCTCCCAGCGCCATATTGTGGGAGAGCAGATGCATAGAATAAGTCTTAATTCCAGTAACTCAGTCCAGTCCGAGTTGCTCCCAGTTGCTTCCCACATCAATGTCTTTCTTCGGTGAAATAACATGAACAGTTTTGCAACCAGTCCAAACAATCCCAAGGTCATCCTTTGCTTAAAACCACTTTTCATCTTGCCTTAAAGCACATCTTCATAAAAATCCCTCATAGAAGTTACATGGTATTCCCCATGGATATGTTGATATAATGGCTTATTATGACTCTCACGCAAGGATGGACTCAAAGATGTGTCAACAGCTGGATGTCTTTTAGGTCAACATAGAACTCAGTCCATCCACAAGCTGGATGATGCAGCCTACACAAGGAAGCCCACTGTTTGAAGAGATGCCTGCTGGATGTGATCATGGTGTCTGACCAAGTTTTCTTGCTAGTCTCCTGCCTAGTGCTGGAATCTACATATACCAAGATACCAATGGTTAGATAGCTAAGGACACCTGTACAAATGTGGCTGCTCAAACATTCCAGAATTCCCTTGTCTATAGATTTGGACAATAGTGGTATTAGGTTACCTAATGGCTAAGCGGCGAGAAATTGGTAGTTGTTCATAGCACTTGTGTACTTAAGTACTTCTGAGGAAGTGGAACTGGAGTAGACAAATTCAAACAAAAGGTTAAATGGTTTCAGGATGGGAGAAAAGACCCCTTACGTGACTCGTGCTATCAGCTACCTTCAGGTTTAAGCAGCCTTCCCTCAGGATTGCAGCCCTGATGGTCATTGTGAGCGTTCTATGAATTCTCATGTCCAAGTTCATTGTGGGGCTCCATGGGATGGCCAGCCAGGGAGCCCCCATGTCAAGGTAGGTCTGATAGCTGCTGCTGTGTCTATCACAAGGCGGATGTTGCTAGTTTCGGTTAGGGCGATGCTTTCCAACGGTCGGGGCTTTCCAGAGGAGTTGAGAGTGTTGTAAACAAGATGGCTCCGAGGACCACACGGTGAGCCTGCCTGCTGCATGACACCTCATCTGATTGGCCCGAGGACGCGTGCACACTGCATGATCAAGCAGCAGATTGGAGTGTTCTGTGCATGGACTTGAGCTTGCTTGCAATTGGCTAGATTTCGTATATAAGCCGTGTGCTGAGGAAGGAGGGGGCTTTCTTCTTTCCACTCTCCTCTCCATTCTTTCTCTGTCGCTGTTATTTTCTTATTAAAAGTCTACTGAAGACCAATAAGCTGCGAGCAGTGTCGTTCCTTTGCGGGCAAGGGAGCGACAGTTCAGAATTGCCAGGTGTTTAAATCATTGTAGCAGCACTAAGATTATCTTGAGTATAAATGTGCTTTAGCATCAAGTTTTTCCAAAGTCCTGGGATCTAGAAATGCTTAAACACTAAGCAATTTCACTCCCCAAACCAAGATATATGCTCACAACCAACAGAAGTAGCTAGTGCCATCACTATTCCCTCGAGACAGAAATGCACCAAAAAAGAGGGATTTGAATCTACAAAACTGCTGACAAGATTGAGCTGGTGTCACTCATCACTCCCTCACCAACTGCTATGAACAGAATCTCAAGTTATTCTGCCAGCCACCTACTGAACCAAGTAAGGAATGAAGTTAATCGCTGGAACCTATTCCAAGGCAAGAGATTCCACAATAAGGAAGATCCAGTGCCCAGTGCTTTGTACATTATCTCAAGACAGGGTGGTTATCTTCCTGTCAAATCCTGCCAAGCCACAGCTTTGCTTCTCCCATTGTTTCCTAACCTTCTAACTTTACCCTGAACCTCAGGTCAGGAAGACAACTGAGTCTTGCTTCATTTTCTCAAAACTCAGTGCCACAGTATTAGTTTGTTACATGCTGGACAGTGAACACTTAATATCTCTGAAGAGCAGGATCTTTAAGGTTAGACCTTACACTTCTCACATCCTGTATAGTAACTTACGTGATCCCAGTTAAAGTTTACACAGGGTGACTCATCAGGAACTACAGTGATCCTGTGAAAGTGGCAAGCGCAGACCTCCTTTTCAAGGCTCCTCTTAGACCAGATATCTGTAATTTTCTTCCAATTCAGGAAGCTGGAATAGTACCTAGAGGTAGCCCAAGCAGTCATCCATAGCAGTATGAAATACCACATGCCCCATTATCCCTCCCTGTAGGCATGTCTGACATAATTTCACTTAGAGCTACTCTGCGGTTATTTCAAGGTGGAAGCATTCCCCGTATTTCCGCCTCAGAGGAGCGCTGTGTATGCAAGGTGGGGAATGGTATCTTCACAAGTAGCTGTGTACAAAGATGCTACCTGTATTTTTCTAATATGCATTCTGTTCACTCAGCGGGTTGGAGGCAAGTGGTAATTATAAATTATCTTTCACCATAGGAGATTCTAGAATATACAGCTCCTTTTGACAACCACTCTGGACCATAGGCATAACGTTCTCCATTTCCTATTTAAAGGTAGGAAACCCATGAGGCAGCAATGAGTACACCAAGGACTTTCCTATGACAGAACAGGTACGGTGCATTATGGGAAAGAGCAACTACATACAAAAAGGAAAGGAAAATGTATGGTCTATCACAAGTGCTAACTTGCTGTGAGTGCTTAGTTTGGAATGAGGTCCTTCAGAAATTGGAGATGAGCATGAGATGGAGAACGCTTTGAAAGTGACTAGAGGGCAAATTAACCAGATGTGTAGTTTTTCCAAGCTAAAGGATGGCCCTACACATGACATGAACTAAAATCTAAAATGGCTACAATACTGAAGTAGAATTAAACTTCTCTAATGCAGATGGGGGGACTTGAGAACGGGACACAAGACACTTTTCTGGGGGGAAGAACAAGGACTCTACCCAGGCTCACCTCAGAGGACCCACTTTGCAACTCGTGCTTAAAGTGTCCTGAAAAAATGGGAGCTCAGCCAAAACAGCGAAGCCCAGCTTACGGCCCATGTGCAATGAGACCCAGTTTGACATTGGTGTGGCCCTGCAACACATGATTGGAATTGCAGCTTTCACGCCCCTCAAAGTCAGCATTCTCACCACACTGGAAAGCCAAGGGGCCCAACGCCCAGATATCAAAAGTGCCCGTCATGAGCATCAGGGCCACATCACCGGGCAGCACCATTTAAACTTGAGATAAATGCTTCAGAGCACGGTGAAAGGGGGTCATGTTCTCTTCCAACTGCCCCATTCCTCATGTAGAATGTACTTTGATAAGCTTTGCTTCAGTATCCCTATTTCTGTCCCATTAAGCTGTAATTTGTTACTCCACAGGTAAAAAAAAAAATCAAGGCAAATCTGCCAGTGTCAGCAACACTTCATCCTGAGTGCAGCAAAATATTCAGCTGACCAGACACAAGCAGTACAATCAAGAAACAGGGTCCTGAAGACTACTATCCTTAGTGGAACAAGCCAATTTCAAAAAGCCAAATGTTTGATGTATGGCAGTTAATATAGAATACACCAAAAACATGAATAGAAATAAAATGGTCATATTGGGATATGATTGTCATTTTAGCCCTTGTTTATACTTCTTTGGAACTGTGGTCTTCATACTTTATTAGTGAATTCTGTGAATATGGAGTACATTAAAATTATCCTAAAAACAAGACCCTAATCAGAAGTCACTCACACCTAGGAACCCAGTGACAGATGTAGCTATGTACACAGGTGACAGACAAGTGGACCACTCATGTGTCCCCTGTAAGAAAAGCTATTGGAGTATAGGCTCCTTTCTGAGGCCACCTATTCAGGCTAGAAACCTCCCGTTTTCTGGTCAGACTGCATAGGGTAAACTGAAAAAGCAGCCGAATCATATCCAACTAAGGAACCTACAACTGCTCAAGTTTTATGAGGGTGCATGTAACCCTCATTAACCCTCCAATGGATGACTTTCCTGGTTAAAAAGAGAAGCTGGTATCTACAAAAAACCTTCTGCAAATAATTTTTATCCCCTTATCTGTGCTATATTCATGCAAAATGGGGCGATTGGTCATCACAGACCATCTCTGACCAAGGAAGGTTCCAAGCACAGACCATCTGTAAATCAGAAAGGAGCTAGTGACTAGGAAAGCCTGACCAGCAGCTGCCTCCCTTTTCCAGAACAGGTCTTCATACCAGTTGTCTTCAGAGAAGAGTCAGTTAATCCTAAACCCAGGTCCCTAATGTCTCCCAGATGGGTTCTCACTTCTGCCAGTAACGACCGTCTTATCTTTCTAGGGCAAATTCTGTGAGTGCTACTGACAAGACTACAGGGGTTTCCAACTTACATTTCTTACCATCTCAATATCGCTTCCATTGGAGAAGTTCCAAGAGCACCTAATACGTCACATGGGGTACAGTCACTTATAGCATGACTTGCAAACCAGGTGGACAGCAAGTCTGCCAACAAAAGCAGGTATTTCTCGGTAGCCACTACAATAATGCAGAAGAGTGGTCACCTCAAGGCTGACTCATTCAAGAAAGTCAAAGATCAATAAGAGCCAATTTCTTTAAATATATGAGCAAGTATTAGCAAGACAAAACCCATGGAAATATTCAGCAAAAATGCCAATACTTTAGTGAGTAGGATGAAGATCAGGGATATTCCCTGATGCCCAAAGGAAGAGACAAGAACTAAAATATGCAAAGTGGCAAAACTCGTTTGCATCGAACAACTCCCTCTTGTGCTCTACAAGTTCGTGGTAGAGATGCGGGACCTTATGTTTCCTCGATGGTCATGGATGGGACCCTTCTTTGCATGGGCAGCTCAGTTATTAGCCATAGCAAACATAAGTATAACTAGTCAACCAGCAGTTCTCTGTATGACTAAGAATTTCAGCCTGCATAAAGCATCCTTATTCAGTGGAACACAGATTTTTATCTAGTCAACTGAATTCAGGATAACAAAACCAGCTTTTGTGGGGACAATTCCAACTTGGAGCCTCGTGTTAGACTGATCTGGTGATGTTGAATCACTCAATAGCCAACAGTAAGCTAGTGTTGAAAACCTAGATGGTTTGACTAGAAAACCTGTGTTTGCTGTCTGAGGACTTCCATGTTTCATTTGATGTTATTCCTGCTGAAATTTTTTTCCAGGAGAAAACTGCCAAGTCAATTGTGAAGTTAATAACTAGTAACACCCCTGTCACTGGCATGAGCCCCATAACTTCTTATGAGGCTACACGGCTCCAGGGTCTTGGTTCTGCATCATGACAAAGCATCAGGGGCTATATTTTTCCCAACTAGACAGAGTTGCTTCCATTTACCTTCAACCAACTCGTTCCCACAAAGACAATCAAGGCCAAGTCAAAAAAGTATGCATCACCATCAAGACGTGTGGGGAACCACAGCTGGAGCTCAACCAAAAATCACTAGAGTAGAAAGGTGTTAAGATCAACCCGAGAAGATCAAGATACCACATTCCCACTTTTATGTCCTTGCCCCCCTTTATCTCTGTTCCGTATGTCAGCCTCTAGGCAACCAGTGTCATGGTAACTAACAAGTCCACCTACTTGTCCAGATGCCCATAACCCTGTTACATTACCATCTTGGCTCCAGACCATTGTCTGTAAACCCACAAAAGAAAGGGCATGTCTAGTTATGGCTACTGGTGGGTGCAGCTATTAGATACAACTGTCTGGATGTTTGTGGCTATGTGTAGATACACGTAAACATCTGACCACCACTACAGGGACAAAGGTGGGTATCTGCTGTGGCCCCACTGCTGTCGAGGGCTCATGGATGTTCCTTGTTTCTCAGTACTGTGAGTAAAGGAGATAAACACAAATGGCTTCAAGTTGTTCTCAACCTGTGGGAATCTCAACCTGCTTGTCCTGGGCTTTAAGCCCTGGTCATACATTTTGACACTATGATTGGGATTCTTGCAGGCCAGAATAGTCATTTGCCCCCTTGGAGGGTAGAATCCAGGGTGGCTAGTCAAGCAGCTGTAGTCTTGTGGGCCAAGGTGTCC
Organism: Oryctolagus cuniculus; assembly: GCF_964237555.1. Taxonomy (NCBI): domain Eukaryota; kingdom Metazoa; phylum Chordata; class Mammalia; order Lagomorpha; family Leporidae; genus Oryctolagus; species Oryctolagus cuniculus. The sequence continues at coordinate 5,345,317 of NC_091433.1, read as the reverse complement.
TGAGAGTGGGCTGGAGTAGATGACTGACCCACTGGTGTAAAAAGGCCTTTCATGAGCTCCAAGACATGTCCAAGCAGACAGATGTCCGAATAGCAATAGTGGCAACTTCCCAATTGCCTTGTGGGCGGGAGATAATTCCCAACCATAAGCTGAAGCCAAAAAAAATAGGCCTGCCAGTTGCCTTAGGAAAGGCCAAAATGTCCATCAGAAGGCTATCCAGACAGCAGCTGATACAGTGGAGGTTCTTCTCACTGCCTTGTGGACAGAAAATGTTAAGTTACAAAAGGAAAACGGAGAGCTTGCACCACACCTCAGTTTTTCAAGATTCCGAGAGCGCCAGAGATGAGCTCCAGCCCAGGGCCATGCACTCCACCTACCCTGCTTCTGAAAAGGGTTAAGGAAAACTGAGTGGCAGCCACAACTTGGAAACAACTAAATCCTTGACTCAAAACAGCCGTGCTACAGCAAAGGAGCTCCAACACCCCCCAAAAAAATGAGGCAAAGGCAAAGGCAAAAGTTGCTGTGACAAAAGCTACTGACAGCTTGTGAGGATGGGTGAGGCCTCACACAGGAGCACCCACCTGGGGCTGATCCCACCACCCTTGGTTGCAAGTTTAGGGCCCTTGGGAATATTTATGAGTGGTAAGGAGGGATATTTTATCTTCCATGGTACCCGAGGTGAGATCCATGGATTGGTACCTTTGAGACCACTGGGAGCAGACACGCAGGCTTGCAACATGTTCTGTCCAGTGGGACAATGCCATCCAGCTATGCAGGTGCTATGCACTAGCCTCTCCCCTGGCGAGGCACAGGGCTGGACATGCCCATGGAGACTGCAGCAGCAGTGCCAGATGGGAACCTAAGGTTACACAGAAGGTGAGCGTAAGCAAACACCACGTTCCTTCCCCTTGGCAGGGAGTGGATCGTGGCTATAATCAATGCCATGGGCAGACCCAGGAGAAGGCCTAGGATCACATACACACACACGAAACAAAGCAAGAGGATACATAAGAGATCTGAAGCAAGCAGCACCTAGTCCTTCCATTCTAAGGTAGCAGTGGTTCAGGACCCAAGACAGAATCCAAAGCCCCAGTGACGTACAGCTGAGGCAGAGATGCTGTAACCGCTGGAGCCCAGGAACAGCCAAGAGGCAGAAAAACACCATGCACATCCCAGAAGTAGAGGTCCTCACCCCCTGAGCTATATACCCAGCATGGAGACCCACTCACAAATCCTCTGGTGGCTAGGACAATTCTGAGCCACTTATGTTAAGACTCGAGTCACCAACTAGACACAGGATATAGGGGTGGGCAAGATCCTATTCCTGGGCCTCAACCAGAAACATTGTTTCTAATTATCTACTCAGCCTTGTGGCTGCAGCATAGCGCCACCTAATGTCGTAACTTAAATTTACTGTGATGTGCTATTAACTTGTGGCACTTAGAAACCTAGAAAATTACATGTTCATTTTCCTGAGCCATCTAGAGTTGCCCATTAAGAGATGACAAATAGACTTTACTCGACTTTTGCCACAAATGGATACAATCTGAAGGCTGCGAACACTGACAAACTGTAAGCTACCATGACCAATTGATCAGTTTGTTGGATTACACCAAGTTGGCTGTCAGCTTTGCAGCTGGGCTACCTTGGAAGGTAGTCTGACTACACTGGACTTAGTTATGAATCTGCACTTAAACTCCAAGACTTTAGTCCGAAAACACATCAAGAGTTGGGGTATTCTATATGGTACATGTTCACTTATTGTTCTAACTTCTAGTGATGTGGCCCTTAGACATGATGTCCCACACCTTGTGTGTACTCCTTGCACAATCTTTTCAAAAGATGTATGCATAGATTGTGAGCTAAAACTTGAAGGGGTGGAGTGTTAACAGGATGAACATAGGAAGATGAAGATAAGGCAGAATGGTGTAAAGACATGCCAACCATCATCATGCAATCTGCTTGGCCAGCTGGTCTACCTGCTTGACTAGCTGCCCACTACCCTGTTATGTGGCGGCTTGGCTCCAGGTCACAACTGTCACCTATACAAGCAACTAGGGAGCATGCCAGGTGCAGCTATTGATAGATGGCAACTATGTGGATGTGTGACTGTACGTGGCTATGTGATTACCCAGATACAGACAATCTGCTGTGGCCCCACTGCCATCAGGAGGCTGTGGCCATCATACATCTCACTGCTGCTGCAAGGGAGCTACCCCAAATGACTGAGTTGTTCTTTAAGCTGCAAAATCTACATCTGTCCCGGGCCCTAAGCCCCAGGCATATACAAGGCAAGCTGTCAGCAGTGGGATAACAGGCAAGACATCCCTGCACACAGCACTGGTCTCAGTGGGCCCCAAGGCAAGCTGTCAGCAGTGGGATAACAGGCAAGACATCCCTGCATACAGACTGGTCTCAGTGGGCCCCAGATCTCTCCCCCACAGCAAAGGCAGCCACAATAGAGAAAGCTGAACTCTTGTGAACTGAGAACCACAAATGCAAGAGCCCAAGACAGACCACAGTGACTTAGTCCCGTAATACATATTGACCATGTAACCCACATTGAGGCAAACATTCCTCGGGTTAAAATAGTGATTATCTCCATTGGAGCAGTTTGGTGGTGAGAAATTCACTTGGACCATTCCAAATATGGCTTAGGGTTGACTCTCATGCAGAGATTAAAAATGTTAGGTCAGAATCAAAAGATGACACAGGCTTTGTCCATCAGGGGAGAGTCTTCTTGGGGTCAAACACCAACACAGAATGGCAGAGTCCAAAGCATCCAGCATCACCTTCTGCTTGAAGTCAGCCGTTTCTTATCTACCCAGGCACCAGGGTTAGGATTGTAAGCAGGAGGGCTCCAACAATTTTGTTCTCCCTTGTTCAATTCCAGCAGCTTTAAGTGGGTAGGCATTGGGAACTACAACAGGCCCTTTGAAGTTCACAGGAGCTAAAGAAACTGTGGTATCAGAGCTTAACAATTCTCAAAAAGGAACATTGATTGTCAGAATTCAAATAAGCACTTCTTGAAAGTTAGAAAGCAAAAATGTTTTACAACATCTGAGAAAGGATTCATCTAACTTCAACCTGAATTATGAGCCAATAGTGAGGTACATAGCAGTGAAATAGTTGATACAATACAGTCAATTAAAATGGAGAAACTCAGTCTTAAGCTCTTATTCCTTCATTGAGGAGAACGCTGAAGTACTATTGTACAGTGTTAGATCAGCTAGATCAGACCAGGTTGATATGCATGATGTAGATTAGGTTTTCAGTCATTAAGATACTTTTCGGCCGGCACCATGGCTCACTAGGCTAATCCTCCGCCTTGCGGTGCCAGCACAACAGGTTCTAGTCCCGGTCGGGGTGCCGGATTCTGTCCCGGTTGCCCCTCTTCCAGGCCAGCTCTGCTGTGGCCGGGGAGTGCAGTGGAGGATGGCCCAAGTACTTGGGTCCTGCACCCCACGGGAGACCAGGAGGAAGCCCCTGGCTCCTGCCATCGGATCGGCGCGGTGTGCCGGCCGCAGCGTGCCAGCTGCGGCGGCCATTGGAGGGTGAACCAACGGCAAAGGAAGACCTTTCTCTCACTGTCCACTCTGTCAAAAAAAAAAAAGATACTTTTCACCTCTTGCAAGAGTACATGAGACCTAAGAATCTCTAAGTACAAAGACTTAATTATTCAGGTCTTCACTTATTGCTACCCCTAATTCAAGCAGCCACTGGTGGAAGCAAAGGTAGCCGAGTAAAGGCAGGGCTGTATAAAGGATCTCCTTCTGAAAGAACTTCCACTTTGCTTACTGGCTTTACCTAAATACTGAAGGAGTCTGGATCCGAAAGGCTTCCATAGCCTAGGCAGCTCATGTCAAGAGCCTTGGGTGGACACTGAGGGCATACTTGAGAATGTTAACTGTTAAATAGGAGTCAGTGTGCACTAACCCCCAATATAAGACCTCTGTCCTCAATGAGTTGTATTATGAGAGTTAACTGTTAAACTAGTTTTTCAACAGTTGGTGTGCAAATTGAAATCTTTACTTAGTATAGAGTTGGGCTTCTGTGTAAAGTTAATTGAAAATGAATCTTAACAGAGTGGGACTGGGAAGGGGAGAGGGAGGAGGAGGGATGGGAGGGTGGGTATGGTGGGAAGAATACTATATTCCTAGAGCTGTACTTATGAAATTTGTATTCCTTGAAATTAAAGACTCCTCCCAACAAAGGAAAATGGTCTCCAACTGGAGATAGAATAAGGAGCTCCTCTCTGAAGTGACCAAGACTGTTGTTTTGCTGAAAAGTACAAGGTGTTTGACCCAGACCACACCCTGAAACCCCCATTTGCATACAGTCACAACTCAGCAGTGTAGGAAAATTAAGTCAGCTGTTCTGACCAGTCCAGGGGAATGAAACAGCCAGAGAAAAAGAGCCCTCCATCGAGTTTTCTGAAAACTCTGCCAAGTTGTCCCTCTATGGTGAGGTTTGCCAATTTAAGGCCAAAGCATGGTCAACCTACACACAATCAGCCCACAAACATGACCTTATACAACCACATCACAGAACCCAATTCACTGTGGGCTCTGCTGACACTCCAGGTAGGATGTGTGTCCAGGATCAGATGAACAAGGAGCTACGAGAACATCCCCCCCCTGGTTTCAAGCTTGCGTCCCAGCGTGTGTTGACAGGTCTCCAGAACAATCCCCAGGTCACATTCTCAGGCGAGTGCTTCCAGCAGAGCTGGGCAAGCAGCAGTCCCATCCCTTACCAACACTCTGCCAGGAGAGTCAGCTCGAAGTCAGCTGCCTCATGACTGCTTTCAGATATTTAAGAGCCTCCTACCAAGACAGCCAGGAGGCAGGCTACTAGAAAGGCAAAACCAGAGGGGCTGGTGGTGGTGGTGTGGTTTTTAAGCACGTTTTGGGGAAAACTGACAATCAGCTAACAGTTACAAGGCAGGGACAAAACCCATCAGGACTACCTAGTTTGTATTCTTATTTGCCCTATCTGGCTTGCTGATGCTAGTACAAGAGCGCCACCTGAAGAGCGAGATAGGTAACTTACTCTCACAGCAAACAGAGCTCAGAAGGGTAAAGTCACCACTCCCTTGCTATTCCGGTAGACATTTGAAGGGATAAATTGAAGCTAGAGTTTCTTCTAGGGCATCATAAGGGTGAAAAACCTCACTGGAGAGTCTCTGGGTTTTTTGTTTGGTGTTTTTTGGGGGGGTTGTTAAGATTTGCAAGGCAGAATTGGAGAGGGAGGGAGAAGGAAGAGAGATCTTCCATCTACTGGTTCACTTGTCAAATAGCTGCCATGGCTGGAGCTGGGCCTATCTAAAGCCAGTGTCATCTTTGGGGTCACTCACATGGGTGCAGGGGCCCGAGGACTTGGGCCATCTTCTACTGCTTTCCCAGGCCATGGCAGAGAGGTGGATCAGAAGTGGAGCAGCTGGGACACGAACCAGCATATATGGGATGCCAGCTCTGCAGGTGACAACTTTACCCATAATGCCACAGCATTGGTGCCCTCAGGGGTTTTCTGATGGGATGTATCATTGCTTTGACAGCCAAGAATGAAGATGAGGCAGACATGCTGAAAGACAGGCAACCAGAATGCTGGTCACTGTATTATACACATGGTGCACTTAACGTCTCCCTCTTTGGAGAAAGGTGAACAGCCTTGTCCTGGTCAGTACAGTGTCCATTCCTAGCCTGTACCTTAGACACTGACAGAAATGCAGGAAGATGTCTGCTTCAAACATCTCAAAGTTGCTTCTGACACAGTCATTAGAGGATCCTATAAGGAAATAGCAACTCACTGCCAGGCCTCATTGCAATTTATGGGGCTAAAAGCTGCATCGGTAGTCAAAGTCATTCATCCATAAAACTTCCCATATTCAAGAGTTTAAGTTCCAGAAAACATGCCTTACAAAATGGTAGCAAGAGAGCCAGATCATCTTTCCCCGAATATAGTGCAAGATGTACTAGTAGAAGTGTGGTAACTGGTATACTGAAATTGTGGGGATCGGGAGGCTGACCCCACAAGATGGCGCCGGGAGGAAGTGAAACTCAGTGCTGTAAACAAGATGGCGCCGAGGACTGTGCTTGCGCCTGCCCGCCGCGTGATACTTCAGCTGATTGGCCGAGGGACGCATGCACGCCGCGTGGACAAGAAGCCGATTGGAGTGCTTCACACGTGGACTTTAGCTTGCCTGTGATTGGCTGTTAGCGCTCTATAAGCTGGGTGCTGTGGGAAGTAGGGGCTTTTTCTTCGTTCCCCCTGTCCCCATCGTTGTTTTTCTTAATAGAAGTCTATGGAAGACCGATAATCTGTGAGAAGCATCGTTCTTTTGCGGGCAAGGCAGCGACAACTGGTGCCGTGACTCGGGTGCTTCGCAAATCGCAGGAATAGGTAAGAAACAAGGGTAAGCGCGATTCAGTCAATACGAGAGAGTAAAGAGTGCAGACAGAGACCACAGTCCCGTCGTGAAGACGGAAAAGAAAAATCGCCAGAGCAGGGTAGAGAGGCCAGCGTTAGGCAGGAGTTAAAGAGGGTAGGACTGTAGCGCCCCACCAGAGGAAGGGGCGGAAGGTTAAAACGCCAGACATAGGCGTGAGTCGATCATGGGTAACACCCCACCCAAATTGCGAATACTGCTGAGCCGCTTGTTAAAAACCACGGGGATGCCCGTTAAAGCAGCCACGGTGTGTGCATTCACTAGGGCTGTTGCCAAGGCATCACCATGGTTTGTGGAAAATGGCGAGTTGGAGGAGCACCAGTGGCGGAGAGTAGGAAGACAGCTGAGAGCAGCCGGGGAATCGGTAGAAATACTCAGGCTGTGGCAGCTCATTGAGCAAGCGCTCCAAGACCCCACTGAAAGGATAGGACTTTTACTCAATGGAGGGAGTGAGCTTAGAAAGGTCCAGGAAGAGACTAGCCATGGCCATCAGTCCAGTGACTGTGGTAGTCATCGCGAGGGGAAACAAAGGCCGAGAGGGGGCAAGCAGCAGGACGGGAAAGGGAAGAGCGCTACGGGGTGTCGACCACCACCAAGTGCGCCCCTGGACCCAGAAGGGCCGCCTCGCTTAGATCCTAGTTTGCCCACATTCGCGAACTTGTCCTTGGAGGAGGACCCGCCACCACAGTACACGGGTGATGAGGACGTGGTCTCTACGAGGCCTAAACATCCTTCTAAAGGGTAGGTGTTGTAACACCCCAGATTGGGAACAGTACCAAGAACCCGGACACGTGTTCCCAGTACTCCAGGACCAACAGAGTAATCGGGGTTGGACCCCCATGGACCATAAGTACAACATGGGAACTCAGGGCCTGGTTCCGGATGACTGGAGAAACTTGGCAAAGGCAGTGTTAGGCGGTGGGGATTTCCTCTTGTGGTCTGCCGCGTACAGAGAGCTGGCTCGAGAATAGGCCAAGCAAAACCACAGGGCCGGAGATGCAGCTTGGAATGAGGACACGCTAAGCGGGGAGGGAGCCTTTAGCGATGCCGATGTTCAGGCAAGAGTCCCCATAGCGGTATTGCTGCAGATTAGGGAAATGGTGAGAAGAGCCTGGAAAGCCATCCCAAAGAAGGGTGAGATCAGGCATAGTTTGACAAAGATCGTGCAGGGCCCCACAGAGCCTTATGCAGACTTTGTTAACAGGCTAATGGAAGCTGCAGGAAACATTTGAGACCGTAGAAGAGGCTATGCCGCTGGTCAGGAGGTTGGCCTACGAGCAAGCGAACAAAACTTGTCGTGAAGCTCTGCGACTGTGGCAGCATAAGGACATCCCCACATGTTTAAAGATCTGCAGAGATGTTATGGATGATGTAGCCTCGGGCTTGCATGCAGCTGTTGCCATGGCTAGGATGCTTTGCCGGGACATGGGAGGGCGCAAGTGCTTTAAGTGTGGAGAGGAAGGTCATTTAAAAAAGGAGTGTCGATCCAAGACTTGGGTGCGCAAAGACACGGGTTGACAGCCAGGGCTCTGTCCCCGATGTGGAAAGGGCAATCATTGGGCCAACGAATGTTATTCAAAACAAGACAAAGCAGGAAATCCACTTTCGGAACCCATGGGGCAGTGGGCCAAAAGACAATGGGAGCAGCGCCCAAAAAACAGGCGGCAGGCCCCAGCACCCAGGGGCCCGAAACCTCAGTGCGTGCCAGTGTCGCAGGGGCAAGTGTCTCAGGAAACAGGGCCGCAATTGAGGGGAAGTCAGGCATTTACTGCAGAGCTACGAGCCACTGATTATGCAGTATTAACACCACAAATGGGAGTCCAAGCAATAGATGTAAGCCCACAAGATCCTATAGACGATTTGGAGGGCATAGCAATTACCACAGGAAAGGATACCAACAGGCCTATTAGTGACAGGTATTATCCAGTTACCCTGTAAAAAAAACTGAAGGTGTTACTACATTCCACTAAAGGAATTACGCAACTATTGCCATCACAGCCGGTTGCTCAGATGATAGTTATGACACCCGCAGTTGATAACAGGGGCATTCAAGGGAGAAACTTTGTGGCCCTGTCCATGTCACTAAAAAACCGCCCCACGTGGACCATCACTGTAAGAGGAAAAGCAGTCCGCAGACTATTAGACACAGGCGCGGATGTCTGCATCATCACTGAAAACGATTGGCCAAAGTCATGGCCCCTGCAAGAGGGCAATAACACTTTGGTGGGGTCGGGCACAGCCGTCGCCCCATCTAGGAGTGCCCAAGTACTGGACTGGCAAGACCAGGAAGGCAATAAAGGCAAGGTGCAGCCGTACATATGTGCTGTTCCCATCATGTTATGGGGGAGGGATGTATTAGAACAATTACAAGTACAACCAACTAATGAGCCTACAGCTGCTCACTCCCCCGGGTGGAAAGTGATGAAGCGAATGGGTTACTCCAGTGGAGGTCTAGGAGTGGATCAACAAGGCATAGTGGAGCCTATCACTCCTAAGGCAAGTGAGGGAAGACAAGGTCTGGGTTTTTCATAGGGGTCACTGTGAGGCAGCCACTTCTAACTTGGCTGGATAATAAACCCGTGTGGATACCGCAGTGGCCCCTTATTGAAGAAAAATTGGCTGCTATACATGAAATAGTTCAACAACAGAGGCAGGTCACCTTCAGCCATCCACGGCCCCTTGGAACACTCCTACTTTTGTCATAAGGAAAAAAAATCAGGAGAGTATCGCTTACTGCATGACTTAAGAGCAATAAATCAGCAAATGCAACCAATGGGAGCATCGCAGCCAGATCTACCGGTGCTGACTATGATCCCCAAAGATTGGCCTTTGATTGTAATTGATCTTAAGGATTGTTTTTTTAATATACCACTGCATGAAAGGGATACCCAAAGATTTGCATTTACTGTGCCTGCTATAAACCAGAGCCCAAATAAAAGATATGAGTGGAGAGTTCTTCCCCAAGGCATGGCTAATAGCCCCAACTTGTGCCAGCTATGTCACAGGCGATAGAGCCTGCTCGTTTACGACATCCAGGAGTAAAAATCTTCCACTACATGGACGACCTGTTGCTCACCTCTGCCAGGGAAGATCAATTAAAAGCAGCATTTACTACATTAAGCTTGTGCCTGCGGGAGGCAGGATTACAAATAGCCCCCGAAAAGGTCCAAGAGGACACAGTAGTTCAGTACTTAGGACTCAGACTGACACCAACTAAGGTAGCCCCTTTGGAATTTACCATTGCTACAACAGGACTAAAGACCTTAAATGACTTTCAAAAATTTGGAGATTTAAATTGGATACGACCCTATTGCAAGTTAACCACTGAGGAGATGCTTCCATTGTTTAGGCTTTTAGAGGGGGACTCACAACTTACTTCGCCGCGACAGTTAACTCCAGAGGTGGCTTCAGTTTTACAGCAAGTTGAGGAGCGTCTTAGGACTACCCAAATGCAGAGATGTGATTTGACAAAACCCCTACAAATTCTGGTATTTATGGAACAATTGTACCCCTTTGTGGTAATTAGGCAGGGAGGTCCTTTGCTGTTTACCCACATTCCCATTTACCTCGAGTACTGTACACCCAGGGGTCAGCTGTTTCAGATCTAATATTGGCCGCTATAAAAAGGACAGTGGAAATTTCGGGCAAATATCTGGTACGATGTGTTACTCCTTTTCACAAGGCGGCTGTGGAAGCATGGACCAGGGAACATTGGGCATGGGCATATATTATCCTAACTTTATGTAGTCAGACTGTTGGACAGAGCATGCAGTGTTTCCAGACTGTCCACCATATATGCCTACTTAATGGAAATTCAAGGTTTGTTGATTCAGAGACACCATCCTATACTTATAGGGCATATAAGAGCACATTCCAATCTACCTGGACCACTCAGCTGGGGCAATATGCTAGCTGATCATTACTCATGTTTTCTGCTTGCCTGCACCGCTGTTGATCAAGCCAGGGAGTATCATCTAAGTGGCATGTGAACAGCACCACTTTAAGTGTAAAGTATATTTCCCGTAAGCAAGCTGAGGATATTATAAGGTCTTGTGAAAAGTGCATGGTTTCCATAAACCCAAAAATTCCAGCAGGGGCCAACCCTCACGGCCTTAAGCCGTGTCATATCTGGCAAATGGATGTAACTCACATTCCTTCTTTTGGACAGCAAGGTTGTGTTCATGTGATGGTGGACACATATTCAGGTGTAGTTATGGCCACGGCCCTCAGTAAAGGAACACAACAAGTTATTTAACATTGTTTACAATCCTTTGCAGCCTGGGGGATTCCTCAAATTATTAAGACTGATAATGGACCGGCTTATACATCAGCTCGCTTTGCTACCTTTAACTGAATTTGGCATTGTACATATAACTGGTATACCATATAATCCTCAAGGCCAAGCCGTTGTGGAGCGTACTCATTTGTACTTAAAAAGGGGGAATAGGAGCATATGCGGTATCCAATAGGGATGCTTTGGCTTTAGCATTATATACCATAAATTTTTTAAATAAAAAATGGCAGGACTCCAGCAGAAATGCATGCTCAAGTAGCTGATAAAGAATCAGTATAATGGATTATGTGGAAAGATTTGCAAGATAATCAATGGAAAGGCCCGTTCCCTTTGTTGAGGAGGGTACAAGCTTTTTCTTCCCGCAGGGAGCCGCGCAACCCATTTGGGCGCCAGAAGAGTCCGACTCCTGAGTGGAAATTACGACAAACAATGACCCCCGGAAGGGACAGTGAACAGGCCCCAGGCCCAAGTCTGGAAGAGAACGATTGAAAGTGATGAAAAGACTATTTGTGCTCTTGCTTATTTTGTTTTTGATGTATTGGTGGCTTGTTGGGAGTATTGACTATTTGCTGTTGATATTAGTGATTCATAGTAATGGGACCAGCCATGCTACTTAAAGCCTTTTGCTTTTGGACATTTTGGGTTGTTGCAGTGGGTCAGGAGTGTATTGGGGCCTTCTCAGAGCCCTGCCATGGCCCATGCCATTGTCTAACACGTCCAGCTATTTGCCAGTATTGTTTGCAGGAAATGCCTCTTTGGGCCGATTTGGTATCGCCAGTTTGGATAGGCCCCCTACCGAAGTCAGTGCCTTCAACCTTTCTGTTGCATTAGAAGGCTCCTTCTGTTTTGAAGTATTAGATAGGGATGAGGTTAATTTTACCTCTCCATGCATTTCACTAATCAATCCATGGGCTGGCTTGACCACCCTGATAAGCCTAATGGCAGCTTTGTTGCCTTTTCATCAGGATCTTTTCCTACAGAATGCTATTTTTGCTTTGAGTCAGAACCTATTGTACCTATTAAACAGGTGCTGCCAGCCTGTAATGATCACATTAATCTGGCTCGACCCCACTTTACTTCCTGTCAACGCCCAGCTACATACCTGGCTGGTGCCGGGTGTAGCCACACCGTCTTATACCAGTTTTGTGGGCTCTCGCTGGGTCAATTTCAGCCATGTAGGCTTTGATAATGATTTTTGTATAAGCTATGATGCCTATTACAATCCTGCTAATTGCTCCCTTGCCGCCTTGCCATTATAATTTGTGGGTTAATTTTACCTTTAAGCCAGTGCCCGTTATGGGTAATGGATGGGATCTCATGATTGCCTGCAATAGTGAGGGAGTGTGCATTGACCTATCCCCACTTCTGTTCTTGAGGGGCTGGACCTGGTCCAACGGATCCTGGAGTGAGATCAATGATACTGTTTATCTCAATCACACCTTTAGGTCCGATAATTATACAGCTCAGGCTTGTGTTGAGCCACCCTTCCTCTGGTACGTCTGCACTAAGGGAGCAAACACCACCTGCTCCTCGGGGTATCTTGCCCAATGCTGGAATGGTACTTCGGTGGGAGTGCTCATGCACATCCCCACCTGGATTCCAGTCCCGGTCAAGGCAGGGCCTAAGGATTTCCTCAGTGATCCTGCGAAGTCGTAGAGACTTTGTCATTACTGCGGCCCTAGTGACCGCCATCATGGCGGCTGTGGTGGCAAGTGCGGCCGCAGTCACCTTGGTTACCCAAGTCAGCTCAATTCAGATTAACAATATTTCGGCACAGACAGCTATGGCTTTACATCAACAGGAGCAATTGGGGGATAGTCTCCCAACAGGTATCCTATTAATTAACCAAAGGGCAGATGTGCTCCAGCAGCAAATAGATCTCTTGGCATCTGTTATGGGTGCCCCTTGTCTGGTTCAGTCTGTTGCCGTCTGTGTTACACTTTCCTTATGAAAAGCACTCCAAGCATGCCAATTTGTCACAGCAGTTGGGCAACATGATCAATAACACCTGGAATAGCAACTTTACGTCTCTACTGCGGCAATTGCATGCCAGTATCTGGGTGCTTAACCAAACTAGAGCACAAGTTGAGGTGTGATCACCTTTCTGTTATTGGCTGATGGGTTTCCTCCACCTGGTCTTCTGTTAAAGAATGGGTTGCTATAGGTTTCTTGTTCAACGCGGTGGTGCTGGGGCTCACATTTCTCGTCAGATGGGTCAGAGTTCTAGCACTCTGTCAACAGCGTACTAACATGATAATCCGGCATGCCATGCTGGCCACCGTGTAGGCTGACCCCCATAAGGAAGTATGGCTTAGCATGTTGGAGCGGTAGTCAATGACGGGTAAGCACCTGTGGGCAGCTCTAGCAACCTACGACAGAGGGCAGGACAACCTTCTTGTATCCGTGATGACGGGTAAGCAGAGTATGCGCCGAGGGGCACCCAAGATAGGCACGCTTCCATACCATAGCTTAATACACAAAAAGGGGGAGCTGTGGGGATCGGGACGCCGACCCCACAAGATGACGCCAGGAGGAAGTGAAACTGAGTGCTGTAAACAAGATGGCACTGAGGACTGTGCTTGAGCCTGCCTGCCGCGTGATACTTCAGCTGATTGGCCAAGGGACACATGCACGCTGCGTGGACAAGAAGCTGATTGGAGCGCTTCACACGTGGACTTTAGCTTGCCTGTGATTGGCTGTTAGTGCTATATAAGCTGGGTGCTGCGGGAAGTAGGGGCTTTTTCTTCTTTCCCCCGTCCCCATCGCTGTTTTTCTTAATAGAAATCTACGGAAGAACAGGTGTCCTTGCAAAGTCTGCCTTTAGAAGACAATCTTTGCCAATCTCTAGGATTCAGTTTGGTAGGTGGGGCGGTTGTCTTCACAAGCTGTTCAATAGGAATCAATCTAGAGACACTGCAGTTCATCATGGCCAACACCCTGAAGCACACACACAAAACGCCCCATGTTCTATTCAGAGGAATGTCTTCAGTGATCAACATCGCCAAAACTGTTTCAACAGAACACACGGCCTGTCACCAGGGCTGAGAGGTTAGCTACAAATGGAAAGCAAAGACAGACTTCTCTAGCTTCAAGCTGTGAGTGGTTGAGGCCCAGAGTAAGGTGCTCCTTCACCAGTGTAAGGCTGAGTGGGGTAGAACCCCATTTAAGTTTTGAAATATAGTTGCAACAGAAATTACCTGTGTCATAGCTAACTGTTCAGGCTAGAGGAAGCTCTACATGAGGACTTGAACCAGGAGATGTAGAGTGTTCCCTTCAAGGGATAATTAGCTTGCCATCATAAGTGTGCTACAATGTCAAGTTGACCAGTCACAGGCAGTAAAATCAGGAAAAGATCCTGAAGATGAGATGTCCCTTGAACTCATACCTGAGACCATAATGTAGACAGGACGTCTTAGATTCCCAGCTCAGTCACAGGGCAACCAAAGGTCCTCCGCTCAAATCACAAGGACTCATGTGCCCCTCCCATTTATAGTACAGGTTCCTTTTTGCCACCTGCTCATCACAACTCCAGCATCTTCTCCTTGATCTGAGTAGACAAAGGTGGCCGAAAAGGCAAATACAAATGGAAAATGTCACACCTCACTACCATATTATCAGATGGGGCACACAACCCTCATTACCTTGTATCCCAAGCTTCTCTTTTCTATGTAGGTCCTTCTAGGAAGGAGTAAGCTTCTATGGCTGCCCACTAGTGTATAAAGTGAGATGCATGGGCCCAAGATTATGGCGCCCTCAATGGCTCAAGGCCTCAAACATCCACAGCCAGACCTTAGCAAAGTGAGGCAAGCAATGTCTAGCAACAGGAATATGAGGAGATTTGAGCTGTCACCCGATAGTGGAAGCCCAAAGCTTGTTTTGTGCAGCATTTACAACTATTTGAGCCAAGACCTTCCCCTTTCTCCTACAGCAAGGTAGGCAATTAGAGCCTATGCTGGGGACAAGCCCTGAACCTGCTGCTCCAGCAGTTCTGTGGGGAAGAGAAATTGCAGGAAGCTCCACTGCCAGCTGAGCACATGCTGTCATGTAGAATCACAACCACGCCAAGTTGTGAAAGTTGGTCCCCAAAATGGCAACTGAAAGTCATAACCCTGAGCGATGTGAAGGTGGCGATATAGGCTAAGACTTGTGATTATATAATTCCCAGTTATGTGCTATGAGTCCTGTCATCTTTTCTATTCTGGAATCTCAGCACTGTTCACTTGGTAGTTATGGGATTCAAGGCGAGATTGTGTGTAGAGGGGTAAACTTCAAATGTTCTCTAAAAAGATCTTTTCTGTTGTCGATCTTATATTCATGCAGGATGGAGGAAGACAGTGGTCATCAGCAGTGTCCAAGGAAGATTAAGAGGAGAGCCATGAGAAAAAAGCATGAGGATCTGTCCTATCACATGCAGGACGCTTACAGACCGTGGTAATGTCACCCAGGTCTCCATGATCAAGAACAGATGAGAGGGCGGAGTTCCAAGATGGAGGAATAGGGAGGGAGCACACCGATGGTCCGGGAAGGGAAGGTTCAAAGAGGGGTGAGAATTTGTAGTTTTGGGGAAAGAGAAGCTCTTCCGAAACGAGGGAGACAGAGTGGAGCTGCAAGGAGGACGCGGACGCCTGAGGAGCAGAACACCAGCAGGAGTGTGTACGCACCAGCGCTGGAAGCCGAGGTGAGACAGGGCACCCGCCCAGCACCGCGGCACAGCCGCCACCGCCCCTCCCAACCCACCCTGAGACGGACACTGAGACATGCACGACTGAGTGGGGGAGGAAATAGAAAACGGAACAGAGTAGCGCCAGCGGAAAGAGCGAGCGATTCAGGGGGTCTGAGGGACTGAACAATCCAGGATCCCTCCCCCAAGTCAGAGCTGCAGTGGGCAGGAAGCAGCCATCTTGTTTGTTTACATTCGGGCTTAGAGAACTGCCTCTGCCTCCGCACTAACCTTCAGAGGCAGAGCCCAAAGGTGAAATGGAGCGACACGACACTCCTTGCGCAGGGGCGGGCAGTGAGAGAGGGCAGCTCAAAGCCCTGACACCAGTCTACTCAAGTCACCAGAAAAAAACAATTGAATAGTGCCTGTGGGAAGAGGGCAAGATCCAGGGGGACGAACTGAGGGATCAGTAACACCAGGATCCTTAGGACCACCCAAACCACAATCAGAGCTGCAGCAGGCAGAGTACAGCCATCTTGTTTGTTTACATTCGGGCTTCAAGGAGGCTGGCCTCTGCTCTGAAGGAGGAAGCAGCAGGGGCAGAGTCCAAAGGTGGTCTGGAGCTACTTGACACTCCTCACGCAGGAGGTGCAGTGAAAGAGTGGCTGACCAATGAACCCCAGGCAGACACATAAGGGCAAATGTAGGAACAAGGAAACCAGCCCAAGGGGCGGAGATTGGCACCTCAAAGCCCTGACACCAGCCCACTCAAGTTACAAAAAAAAAAAGTAAAAAATAAACTCTAGTAGGCAGAGCAGCCTGCTTACACTGGATATTGGTACAGACTCACAGCAGCCCATAGCAGAGGGAAATCAACCTGAAAAACCACCCAGACGGAATGCCAAAACACAAAACAAAAACCCACAATATAGAACATATAAACTTGCGAATGGAGCAGGCTAAACCAACCATAACAGAGGCTGAAGAATTTGAAACTATGCCAGAAGAATTCAGAAAATAATCAAAATACTTAGAAATGAGAAACAGTGTCGAGAGCTGAACGAAAAACAAGCCCAAGGATTAGAGATCCTAAAGAGAAGCCAGAATGAAATACTGGAAATGAAAAACTCAATTGACCATATAAAAAACACTGGAATCCCTTGGAAATTGATCAAACAGATGAAATAGAAGAACGAATATCAGAATTCAAAGACAAACTTCCAGAAATACAGTCAGGTCAAACGCAGGAAGAAGGAATTAAATATGGTCTGAGACCTACAAGATTCAATCAAATGGTATAATGTTTGGATAATAGGAGTCCCTGAGGGGGTGGAAAGAGAATGGTTTGGAAGGTGTTTTCAATGAAATAATATTAGAAAACTTCAAACAAAGGCAGCTGGATAACAGGCAAATTCAACAGATAGCCAGGATTCCGAACAAGGTAGACTAGAAGAGAAATTCACTGCGACACATTGTGGCAACACTCAGCTCAGTGACACACAAAGAACAAATCCTAAAATGTGCCAGAGAAAAACGACAAATCACATTCAGGGGCAAGTTAATCAGACTCACCCCAGACTTCTCATCGCAAACACTACAGGCAAGGAGACAATGGCATGATATATTTCAAGTTTTAAAAGAAACAATGCCAACCTAGAATACTATACCCTGCAAAGCTATAATTTATGAATGAAGGGGAAATAAAGATCTCCCAAGACAAACAGAAACAAAGAATTTGTATCCACGCATCCAACCCTACAACACTTGCTCAAAGACGTGCTGCACACAGAAATACAAAAACAAGAACTTCGCTACAAAAAAAGCGAATGTAGAGTAACCCACAAAGTGCAAAATAAACAGCTCGTTTAGGAAACATGAATGGGAAAAGAGTACTTAACAGTAATCACACTGAATGTGAATGGTCTTAATTCTACTACCAAAAGAGATTATCTTTCTTGATCCAATCAGCTAGTCTATATGCTGCCTTCAGGAGACACACCTTATCAGCAAAGATGCACGCAGACTGAAAGTGAAAGGATGGAAAAAGATACTCCAAGCTAACAGAAATCAAAAGAGCTGGTGTGGCCATCCTGATATCAGACAAAATAGACTAACCTAAAATTGAGACAGAGAAGGGCACTATATAATGATTAAAGGATCTATCCAACAGGAAGACATTACTATTATAAATGTATACGCACCTAATTACAAGGTGCCTGGCTACCTGAAAGAATTACTAAAGGATTTAAAGGGAGATATAGATTCAAATACAATAGTAACAGGAGACTTCAACACCCCGCTCTCACCAATGGACAGATCAACCAAATTCAACAAGGAAACAACTGAGCTAATTGACACCATAGACCAAATAGACCTAATAGATATCTTCAGAACCTTCCACCCCATAGCCAAAGAGTTCACGTATTTCTCTCCAGTACATGGAATGTTCTCTATGATTGGCCATGTAGGGAGCCTCAAGTTCAAGAAAATTGAAACTATACCATGCAGATTCTCAGACCATAGTGCAGTGAAACTCAAAATCAACAACCCAAGAATCTCTACACCATATGCAAATATATGGAGAATGGACAACATGATCCTAAACGAACAGTGGGTCAAAGAAAATCAAGATTTCTAGAAACAAATGAAAATACAACCTATCAAAACCTGTGGGACACAGCAAAAGCAGTGCTAAGAGGAAAGCTTATAGCAATTGGTGCCTACATCAAGAAGCTGGAAAGGAACCAAAACAAATGAACTCTCCATGCACCTCAAGGATTTAGAAAAACAGCAAACAAGCCCAAATCCAGAAGGAGGAAAGAAATACTAAAGATCAGAGAAGAAATAAACAGAATTGAAACCAAAAAAATACAAGAGAACAAAACCAGGAGCTGGTTCTTTGAAAAAACAAAATCGACATACCATTGGCCCAACTAACAAAAAGGAGAGAGAAGACCCAAATCTGTAAAATCAAAGATAGTAATGGACATGTAACAGACACAACAGCAATAAAAAGAATCATCAGAAACCACTACAAAGAGATGTATGCTAACAAATTGGGGAACCTGGAAGAAATGGATAGATTCCTGGACACATACAACCTTCCTAAACTGAGCTGTGAAGATATAGAAAACCTAAACAGACCCATAACCATGGAAGAAATTGAATCAGTAATAAACGCACTACCGAAAAAGAGCCCAGGACCAGATGGCTTCACTGCTGAATTTTACCAGACATTTAGAGAACAACTAACCCCCGTTCCTCTCAAGTTATTCAAAACAATTGGAAGGGAGGGAATCCTCCCAAATTCTTTCTACAAAGCCAGTATCACCTTAATTCCTAAGCCTGGAAAAGACACAGAAAACTATAGACCTATCTCCCTGATGAACATAGATGCAAAAATACAACAAAATCCTGGCAAACCAAATCCAACTGCACATCAGAAAGATCATTCACCCGGACCAAGTGGGATTTATCCCTGGTATGCAGGGATGGTTCAATACTCGAAAGTCAATCAATGTAATCACATTAATAAATTGAGAAACAAAAATGATTATCTCAATAGATGCAGAGAAAGCATTTGACAAAATACAACACCCTTTCATGATGAAAACCCTAAGCAAATTGGGGTTAGAAGGAACATTCCTCAACACAATTAAGGCAGTCTGATAAACCAATGGCCAGCATCATATTGAATGGGGAAAAGTTGGAGGCATTTCCATTGAAAACTGGCACCAGACAGGGATGCCCACTCTCACCATTGCTATTCAATAGTCCTAGAAGTGTTAGCCAGGGCCACCAGGCAAGAAAAAGAAATTAAAGGGATACAAATGGGGAAGGAGGAAGTTAAACTATCCCTATTTGCAGATGACCTGATACTATATATAGGGGACCCGATAAACTCCTATAAGAGACTACTGGAACTCATAGAAAAGTTTGGTAAAGTAGCAGGATACAAAGTCAACACTCAGAAATCAACAGCCTTTGTATACACAGATAATGCCAGGGCCAAGGAAGAACTTCTAAGATCAATTCCATTCACGATAGCCACAAAAATAAAGTACCTTGGAATAAATTTAACCAAGGATGTCCAAGACCTCTATGATGAAAATTACAACACTAAAGAAATAGAAGACACAATGGAAAAACCTTGGATTGGAAGAAATGTCATCAAAATGTCCATTCTCCCAAAAGCAATTTATGCATTCAATGCAATACCAATCAAAATACCAAAGTCATTCTTCAAAGACCTAGAAAAAATGATGCTGAAATTCATATGGAGAAACAGGAGACCCAGAATAGCTAAAGCAATCCTTTACAATAAAAACAAGGCTGGAGGCATCACAATTCCAGACTTCAAGACATACTACAGGGCAGTTATAATCAAAACAGCCTGGTACTGGTACAAAAACGGATAGATCAATGGAACAGAATAGAAACACTGGAGATCAATCCAAACATCTACAACCAACTCATTTGACAAAGGACCTAAAACCAACCCCTGGAACAAGGACAGCCTCTTCAACAAATGGTGCTGGGAAAACTGGATGTCAAACCACATGTTGAAGTATGAAGCAAGACCCCTACCTTACACCTTATACAAAAATCCACTCAACATGGATCAAAGAAGTAGAGATGCGCCACGACACCATGAAACTAATTGAGAGCATAGGGGAAACCCTTCAAGATATTGGAACAGGTGAAGAATTTCTGGAGAAGACCCCAGAGGCATGAGTAATCAAAGATAAAATAAACAAATGGGATTACCTCAAATTGAAGAGTTTCTTTACAGCAAAGGAAACAGTCAAGAAAGTGAAGAGGCAACAGAATGGGAGACGTTATTCACAAACTACACAGATAAAGGATTAACTAGAATCTATAAAATGATCAAACCAGAATCAAAACAACCCAATAAAAAAATGGGCCAAGGACCTTAACAGACATTTTTCAAAAGTGGAAATCCAAATGGCTAGACACATGAAAAAATGCTCAGGATCCCTAGCCATCAGGGAAATGCAGATCAAAACCACAATGAGGTTTCACCTCACTCCGGTTAGATTGGCTTACTTTACCCTTTCAGTATTTATGTTCTACTTAAAACTAATGGTTGAACTCTAATACACAATTACTCTTAGGTGTTTAATGCTATAACTAGTACTCAAATAGTATTTTACACTTTGTGTTTCTGTGTGGGTGCAAACTGTTGAAGTCTTTACTTAATATATGCTAAACTGATCTGTATAGAGAATTGAAAATTAATCTTGATGTGAAGGGGAGAGGGAGTGAGAGGGGAGTGTTGTGGGTGGGAGGGAAGCTATGGGCGGGGGGGAAGCCATTGTAATCCATAAGCTGTATGTTCATTAAATATAAATATAAAAAACAGATGAGAGCTAACATCACAGCAATATAACTTCTCTAGCACTAACTTGTCACTGTACAAGGAGATTCCTAAAGATACTGAAAAAGCAGGAAATTCTTAAGTCTCATAAGAGCACTAGGCTGTCTCCCCACCACCCTAACCAGACCTCATTTATTCAGAGTAAATGAACTTGACCACCACCAGTATGCAGACTGGACACATGGTAGAGGGTCCAGACCCTAGGGTCTGGGCTTTTTTATATCTTAGGTGGGCTAGGGAACAGTAAGTGGAGGTCAGTTCTCCATCAGTTTTAAGTTTGACCTGCTAGCTTCCAAACCTAGTAAGTGCTGCTCGTCACAGGGTAGCAGGTCTGATAGAGCTCCTCAGGGCCAACCTGGGGAGCTCAGGGGCAGAGTGGGATGAGTGTCGGCGGCAAAGGAACCACACCAAAGCCGGATCAGTCAACGCCCAGGGAGCAGCCAGGTTCTCGACTTTATGGGGAGGGGAAGAGCTTTTATAGACACAGAAAGGGGGCTGTCCAGGGCACAAGGGAACCGAGCCAACCAGCTGAAAGGTAAGGCAGGACATGAGCCGGGCACACCCTCAAGGGCCTATCACAGCCAAGGACACATACTGTTCACGAATACGGAAGTCTCCTGTCAGGTTAGGTACCTCCCCAGAGGACCACCTTGGATTGTTGGAAATGCTGAGTCACTGCGATGCGGAAGTGCGGCAAACTCGAGCAAAGGCTTAGCGGCCTTGTTGAGCACAGGCTTAGCAACTTTGCTTCCTTTTCGATTGGAGAAACCTAAAGCACTTTATCTTCAAGGGTAAGCTAACAATGAAATCTCAGCATATTATACTCCAATGGAATCAAGGCAGTTCAGAAATGCTGATAGCTGTGTTCTCTAGAAGGGGAAAAAATATGCTCGAGAAGTCAGTTACTCAGATGTATATTCAGAGATGTTCACAGTTGGAATTCTGAGAATTAGTTACGGAGAACACTCAACTCAGCCTTAGAAGTCCTAACAGCACCTCGGACTCCCAGTGAGTTCACTGCTGAGGACCAAGTAGCCTCATCAAGTTCACCAATTTGAATTCTTACCGGCTTTACCACCAGCAGGATTAAGTGGCATGATTCTTGAAGATTCAAGATTAGCGAGTTCAGAAATGGACATTGATCAGAAGGCCAGAGAAATTATTTTGTGCCACCCTGAGTAAGTTTCTTTATGGAAAGAATCTCTGGCATTTATTTCCCTCTGATCACAGCCATCTTCCCATCCTGATGAGCCATTCTTCCAAGAAACTCAGTAACAAGAACAGGACCAGGAATAGCGTCTGGAAGCTATGACCAACACTACCTCAGACCAAAACAATCTGTCACAGTGTGGGGCTAAGGGTTATCTGTGTGCTGCAGAGCAATGCTTTGAAGTTACAGCTTCTCCAAGATTTTCTTCTATGTCTCTCAGGTGTGGCCCCATTACCTATAAAAAGGCACACTTGTCACTGGTGGTCATTGTCTCCCACCTGTCAGTCTGAATCCTGTCCTATTAAAGACAGAAAAGCCTCAGGGGACTGCTTGTACTCTTGAAGCTTTAGGTCTTAGTTTCCCAGAGGGACAGCACCTGAGATGTCCCAGATCTGCAAAAACATCCAGGTCCAATGGGACAACATTCAGAAGTTCTGCATCTGACAGGAACCCCGTAAGTTCACAGTAGCCACCTCCAAGGCACCAGTCACTGAAGAGAACTTCCCCAGTCAGTATAGGTTATCACAGAATCGTGATATCCACCCCATCTCCAATGATAGTTGTAGACATTGGCCCCCAATATATGAACATGATGCATTCATCAGGAACAGTACTGAATAAAAACATATGGTAATATAAACTACAGTTGCTCAAGGTTAAATGTGCTTCCTTGACGTCCAGAGGAAAACACACAGGCTAAAGTAAGGACAAAAATATTTGTTTCAAGCACTATAGTGTCTTTTTACTCTTGGGCCCCAATAGGAGACAAAGTTCAGTAGAGGTACAGGATTTTCAGGCTTTTGGGTTCAAGAGCACCCCTACCACGGCCCTAGATGAGTTTCAGAATACCTAGATGCCCTGGTTCTACCAATTAGCTCTGCTTGTGACAGAAGACACAAGCAGGAGACTGACCAGTGATTCTGGTTCTGTAGCACATGTGTAGGAGGATAACTTATTTCCATCGCTGTGTAAGTACTTTATAAGTACTATCATTACTTGTATAAGTGTAAACAAGCATGATGTATTGAATGGAAATTCATCTGATTCCGGTAAGGATTCAGGACTTCACAATTGGGTTTGTGAGGAAAATAGGCCTGGAATCCATACTGTTGCTATAATATTGAGGGTTGACTAAGCATATTACTTATATCAGGAAATCCCAAAATACAGCCTTTCAGGTCAACAGTCCAGAGAGACTGACATTAAGATGTTCACATGTGCAACAACGTCTAGTTGGACCCCATTAGCTGTTATAGAGTAACACTGCAGGAGTAACGGCCGTATAACTGAAGTAATGATTCCTGACGCTTGTCATAGGTACTTGACCCTGTGACTTCCAGCAAGAATGATCTAGGATCTTCCATCTACTTAAAGCATGAAGTAGGGTGTTTTTCTAGTTTAGCCAGTCCTTTGATCTATCTTCAATTCACCCCGAAAGAAACCTGGGCTGGTGCCACAAAGACATTCCCACGTTAACAACTCAGGGCAGCCACATTTGGAACTCAGATTGGAGAGTGGACTATCAGAGGTGCTACATACAACACAGATGTTTTCTGGGCCCTTAATCAGCTCACTGCAGCAAAGGGAACCTGTAGCAAATAAAGCATCAAACTACCTGAGATTTCAGCCCCACGGATGGGGGAGCCAGGTCCATACAAACACTGCCCATGTCATGATATCCAGAGCTGCCCCCGGAGAATAATGAATACCCTTCCAGAACGTGTGGGCGGCAAGAACCCTCAGACCAGCTCAGATACTCTGGCTTGGAATGAACCTCACAGGACAGAGCCCACAGTATCCGGCAGACAAGTGTCAAAGCCTGACACAGCCCGTTTCCAGCATGGGCTGAGCATACGTTTGTAACTCACAGTACTAAGCAAAGTTCAAAGGCCAAATATGTTGAGAAACACCTTCCACTGAGGGCAGTCTTATCCAGGGACCTGGGTTAGGCCTGCAGAAACTCAGCAGGAAGGTTTCAAAGCACCTCACTCTAATTCACTCACAGGGGTTAAACAGCACAGTGTGAAACATGACAGGCTCCCTGGGATTCAGGGCAGCAAAATAAAGCAGCATGACAGGACAGACTCCTAGGAAAGAAATATCCATTCTTCAAATTCTAATGAAATTGTGACCAACATACCAATGCCAGTAATGAACAAAGCTGGTGTGGAGAACATGGGAACTCTACTTCACATTTCATAAGTAATATCCTGAAACAAGCTTAATGAAAACATTTGATCTAGATGCAAACAACTTACAGATCAGTTTCTGGAGAAAGCAGCTTAGAAAAACTTTAAAATAGACCTCAGGTATTTCCCTCTAAACTATGTCGACAGGTCTACAGCAATACGGTAGTTATATGTATTGAGGTATTCATATGAACATGAAAACTCGAAGCTTCTTAATCTTCATTACACCTCCATGAGCCAAAGAGTTGCTGTTCAATATTGTAGAAACATACATGAAGTGCATTAGAGCACTGAAATCAAGTTAGATTCAACTGTAGTTCAAGCATATAATGTCACCTGTTTTTGGTAGAGAAGGATCCTCATTTAAGAAACCATGCTTTGAACAAAGTTTTTGCCAGTGTTTTTCCTTAGATATTTAATCCAGGCAGGCATTGAGGGCGGCAGAGATGGGAACATCCCTGAATGAGATGGGGTATGTCAACAATCTCCCAGAACAGATAAGTGTCATTACAGGGTGGAGGTTTGGGGGGGGGGGAGGGAGGAGCGTTCCTTTCTGCAAAAGGCATAGTACCTGTCTTACTGCAAAGGAAACCCAGGTGTCTGGCATTTGATTAGATGAATGTTGCCCTTGGCTGAACCGACACACCCACCTGACTCAGGTCCACTTAATTTCATGGAAAAAAAAATCACATCTCAGTAGCTTTAGAGGAACAGATGCCTCAGGAAGTGACAGTCTCAATGATCATGGTTGATATAGGTAAGGGATAAGCAGTCACATTTTGGTCCCATTCTGCACCTTTCTCCGTCCCAAAAGGATTGGGCTCTGATTACCTGAAGTGACTGGTTTAATATTATCCAATTAAGTGGCTGCTCTCTGCCATGTCCTGTTACCCATCCTCCTCAATGCTTCCTGCAAGTATTACCTAGTAAAGCACCAGGTAGACACAACCCACCCACCACCCACCCCCCAAGCTGTCCTCAGTTTTAGAAACTGAACATATGGCATGTCAGGAATTCAGGGAATACTCCAGTAAGGTTGATCACCTGCTAAGATTCAAGTGTCATCCATGTAGGCCAAGCAGAAGAGGGACAAGAAATTTAGCTGAGATGGCCTTAAGATGTACACCAGCTTTGAGATGAAGGTGGTCTTGAGGATGAAGAGAGACAAGTCAGGAGTCCAAGGGGGCCTTCTAAACGTGCTAAGTTGGGGGAACACATTGTCCTCTGCAGCAGGCACACCGGAAACCAACCCAGTTATTCCCTTCCTTGGATGCAGGTAACACCTGCTGCCAAATTTCTGTTCTCAAAGTTTAACAAATGGCCTAAGCTATGGGGTTAGAACAGGAAAAGTGTTCTCTATCTTCTCTCAAAAACATGCTAAGTCAAAGACCTCCTGGAGAAGTGGCTGGTGGAGGGGTTGCTCCAAGGCAAAACCCACAGGTGCGGGCGTTAGTGGAGATTTAAGCCAATTCTGAGGGAAGAGGACAACTGACAAACAAGGCGGGGACAAAGCCCACTAGAAGGTCTGCTTTGCAGTCTTATTTGCCAACAAGAGCCATCAGAAGGGTGGAATCACCACGCCCTTGCTATTCTAAGATTGGAAGCTCCCCAGGAGTGGGGCAGGGACTTCCGTTTTGCTCAAAGGAGGTTTTGAGACCCATGCAGTGAGATTTGGTAACTTGATCTTGACCTGTTGTTTGGGGGAAGCAAACATTTTACCCCCTCAATTTCAACCAGGACCAACCTGACTGCCTATTAACCCCTGACTCCTCACGTTCCCTCCCCCAGAATAATGGGCCTTAAGATCTATTAGGGAATATGGGGGTATGCGACAAGGACTACTCAGGCTTCTTCAAGCTGAGTAGGGGCAGCGTAGGGAATGGCAGTCAAGACAGTTCTAGCAGGAGGTGGCCTCTCAAGGGGGCCAAAGAGCCAGCTTGCAGAAACTGCTTCCATCCAAGGTTTCACGTGCATAGCCATCTAAAATTTCACTGTTTCAAGTCTGGAGAAAACCAATTAACAAGCAGATTAAGTATACAGGGTCTAAAACCAAGGACAGTCATTAGAAGACCTAAGAAAGGTGCTTTCCAAACTATGAGGAAGGTTTTCCATTGAGAGGCAAACTGACAGGAGGGACTTAATAATCAGGTGGGCATTAAGGCCTGGGCAGTATTTGAGAGGACCAGACCTGTGTATTTCCTCACATGAGGTACTGAAAGGCATAACAAGGGAGGTGTGACCCTCCTTAGGGAAGGCTGGACCAAATAGAAGGTAGGAAACTGTCGCTCCCCCTCTTCGCGGAGGAACAACACAGGACCCTGCGCTGTTCTTTCGTCTGCTCGGCCCTCCCCGGGTTTACTGCTGGTTCTTCCCGGGTTGGCTACTGTCCCTTCCACCTCCGTGGAAGGGCGGTTCCCCCTGGCCACTTTCCCCACTTCCGCAGGGGAGCGGCACACCGCCGGCCGGCTCTCTCGGGGGCTGCACAGGTGTTCCTTCAGATAGATGTTCCCCTTAGATGTTCCTGGTGCATGTTGTCTCTCTCCTCCTTTATAGTCCTCTTCTACCAATCCCAACTCTGCTGCCCACACGCCGAGTACGCTGCTCTCCTCCAATCAGGAGCAGGATCAGCTCCTGGAGGTCATCACTCAAGTTGGCAAGAGGCAGCTGCGTAGAAGCTGTTTTCTCCTCTCCCAGCACCATATTGTGGGAGAGCAGATGCATAGAATAAGTCTTAATTCCAGTAACTCAGTCCAGTCCGGGTTGCTCCCCACAGAAAACAGTTCTGCCTGCAATGTTAAACCCTAGGCCATCCCCTCAACAGTGGTGGATATTTTGGAAGCTGGGCAGAGTGAAGGGCTTTTTCAGCTTAGAGCCAACAGGATCTGCAGCACTGAGCTACGAGTCCTTTGACTCCAGGGTGGTTGTTTCCAGTGCCCCAACTCTGGGCTGCCATGGCTGACAGGACTCGTCAGAGGCTGACTTCTGTCATGACTGCTGTCCATCTGAAGCCCTGGCTTTCCACAACAAGAAGTGCCATGTGGGGGTTGACTGGCCTTCTTGATGGCAGGTGTAAAGCTATTACTTGGCCTGCCACCTTACATTTGCTCCTGCTGTGTAAACTTCGCTCCTCTTCCTCCTAGTCCCTAATGACTCAGACCAGATGAAGCCTTTAGGATGTCAGCCAAAGGGGTGCTCAATCCCATTCCTGGACTTCGGTGGCCTGAGCTAGGAATCTGGTCACAGGCATGTCCTGACAGTGCTCTTCCTATGAGAATAGATTATGCCCACAAGAACTAAGAAAGGTGCTTTCCAAACTGAGGAAGGTTTAAGATCAAAATGATCACCTTAGCCAACCCATCCACAAATTTTGAAGTCTTATTGACTTCATTCTCCATTGGTTTGGCATGAAAACGGAGGCTATGCCTGTTTACTGTGCCCATGGTAAAATAAATCTAGCTATGAAGTGGTGACTTCTTCTATGTTGCCAGGCCATTACAAAAAGTTGATAGCTATCCCTTTTATAAGGTGTAAAGATCAAACTGTACATCCTGATGGAGAGTCCTTCACCATAGAATCAGTCTTCCATCTTAAAGAGATTAGATGAGGAATGAGGGAGTAAATCAGGCCTCCTAGATTGCTAACTCAGTAACTTAGAGAAAATTTTAACTGTCAAATAACTTAGGAAGACTTACCAAAAAGGTCCAGTTCCTGCTATAAATTTTCACAGTACATGTAGTTGGCAATATTTCTTGAATGTCTAACATGTGTAACTTCACCAGCAAACCCAAACAAACATGCCAATGAAACAGTTTCTAAAAGAATTTAAAACGTCCAATAAAGATTTAAGTCATGTAAACCAAAAGGTATTTTGGAATTAGCAGTTTAAATTAATGAGCAATTTTTTTAACTTAAATTCCCAAAGTACAACTTTTGGATTGTAGCGGCTCCCCCCCCCCCCAATAACCTCCCTCCCACCCGTAACCATCCCATCTCCGGCTCCCTCTCCCATCCCATTCAAATCAAGATTTTCAATTATCTTTATATACAGGAGATCAACTTAGTATATACTAAGATCAACAGTTTGCACCCACAAAGTGTAAATTACTGTTTGTGAATTAACAGTATAACTAGTACTCATAGTACAACACATTAAGGACAGAGATCCTACATGGGGAGTAAGTGCAGTGACTCCTGTTGACTTAACAATGACACAATGAGCAATTTTATCTATACTAATTAATGCTCTTAAGTTTTCCCACAGACATACAATATGTATGCACGTATAACACATGTTACCAGATAATTTAAGATTTTAAGAAGCTGTTACTTATCAATCCATAAGTTAAAGTGATCATAGAAAAAGGATTAAGTGTCTGGTAATAACAGAATTAAAGAGGAATGAATGCTCCAACACAGGAAGCAGTCCATACAGCAGACTCATCGCATGAAAATGGTTTTAAGTAGCACTCTGACCTCAGAATCAGCCCTTGAAGGCATTCTGCTCTGGCTGAAAAGCCCACAAGAGCATCTCAGGCATGGGAAGCCAAGATACTGTGGCGAAACATGTCTTTCATGAAGGACCTCTGTGGGCGAGACCCCACTGGAAAGAAGTGGTCAAAGGAGGAGGTACTTCTTTGGAGGGAGGGGAGAACTACTTTGCTTGAAATCTTATCTCAACACTAATGGAGTTTGTCAATTCAAAAGGCTTTCATAACCTAGGCAGCTCATGTCCAGAGCTTCAGATTGCTGATTTCATACAGAAGAGTGTTATTTGTTAACAGGAAATCACTGTGCACTAACTTCCCATGCAGGACCTGTCCTCAAAGAGTTATGAGAGTTAACAGTAAAACTTGCTCAGATTTAATTTTAGTGTATATTAAGTGGAGGGTATTCTTATGTCTCATAAGTTATGTCTAAGTGCCCACAAAAGATGTATTGTCCTTGGGTGCTTCTTTAAAGTTAAGCCCGAAGAAGTGAAATTAACCTAGATGCAATGACTTTGAACAGCCCCTTGTCTCAACTGTTGCACTTTTCATGAAAGTGGAACTCTTCATATCGAGTTGGTCTTCTTGTGTAAAGTTCATTGAAAGTCTTAGTGGAGAATGGGCCTGGGAATGGGAGAGGGAGGGAGAGGAGTGGGAGTGTGTGGGGGAGGATGGGTATGGTGGGAAGAATCACTAGATTCCTAGAGTGTACTTAAGGAATACAAACCTCACATTTCATAAGTCAGGTTTCTTTTGGACAAAAGTTATCAATCCACTAGAATTATTTCCTACTCACAGTAACCTGAACAATGTTGGAAACTAATTATTGGACTCTGTTTACAGAACTGTCCTGAAGTACTGAATGCAATAGAAGTTAGGGAAGTCCTTCTGAACCCAGAGGACACATTTAAACACAGAACCAAAACAATGTTTTGATTTCCGTGAGAAGTATTTGATTTAGTATTTGGAGAATTAAAAACCATAACTGACACACAAGACTTTAAATATCCATATTTACAATAAACTTTAACAAGAGAAAGCAGTTTTATTCCACAGTATTTTTGGAAGCACCTCTAAGGTTTTACACAGCATTTATCCCTTCCTTTTAGGCCTCTAGGCCTGGAAAAAGGGCACTGCACATGTAGTCTATTAATCTCTTGAGCCTACTGCCAGGCGAAGCTAGTGCTAGTCACGGAGATCTCCTTTGCATTTCATCATTTGTTAGATTTTTTTTTGTATTTCAAGTGGAAGTCTCTTAGCCATTCTTTCCCTAGGAAGCCTCATCTAAAGAAGTTAGCAACATGTCCTCTTAACCTTCCTAAGATCCTGAAAAATTATGAATAGGATTTAAACAAGTCAGCAGGCATAAATGCCTTGAAATAGAAATTATAATAGTATTTAATATGAAACTAAATTTTCAAAGTTATCTCTGGGCCTAGAAGACCTACCTTACTGGATTCTACTCATCAGTTAAGGTAGAAATAAGAAAAACCCAATACTCAAATCATGCCAGACATGAAAAATCCCAATGTGGTGGTCATTTTTGAAGAGCCAGTAAGACTGTTGGATACATTCTCAAGTTCCTCAGTCCAGAGAGGCTTAGAGAAGACCACAAGATCCCCACTTCTCATGAGCCATCAGCCAGCACGGCCATAAGAGGTGGCAGAACACTTCTAACTGCAGGGAGACAGCAACTTCCTCTAACTAAAGCTCTCTGAATCCCCTCTACCAGCCCTTGTCTGGGGCTCTGAGTAACCTCCCCTAAACCGTCAAGTACAAATCTAAAAAGGGTTAAGATCTGGAAAGCAAAACCAGGAGCTGTTTAGTCTCACCGGAGAGCTGCGGTTTCTGCTCTTACCCTAGAGGGGCCAGACAAGCTCAGCATTCAGACAAAACGGTGATGGGAATGACCTCAGAATCCTGCTCCTTGTGTTGAATGCTAAGCCTTTTCTGCTCAGATGGTGGTGTTGACTGGAGGTGAGAGCTTTAAACCTTACTACCTACAACATTCTACCACAAATCTGGAAGAGTACTGTCCACACACTCTTCAATCCTTTACTTCCTCAGGTTGAATTTCCAAGATACTGCACTAAGACACTGACTTTGGAGAAGCTGAGATTTTAAAGCCAACATGAGAAAATACCCACATCTTCCCTGTGACTCAATCCAAAGACAGCCCAAAGATCCAGGTGAAAAGATTCCGTGAAAAGGAGTACTTAGCAGGTTCTTCAGACATTCCTTATTTTCAGAGATTGACCAGTTACAGGGCCAGAGGAGTGGCTAGACTCGAGCCCCCCGCAGACATGACTCAATATGGCCTCTGCTACATCACATGGAGGCTGACTAGAGATCTATTGTGGATTCTGAGGACATTCCAGGTAGCCACCAGGAAACAGATTAAGAACAATGAGGTAGAAGACAATGTCTGGCTAGCTGCTGAGGTACATCACTCCTATGGCAGAAACACAGGAGGGGCCTGGGGAGATGCAAAGGCACATTAGTCGCGAGAGGTTAGAGCTCATGATAGGTACACATTCATCTTCACTCAAGGAAACCCCTGCAAAGCTGTAGACACACCCGTGAATGCAAGAGGGACCTCGAATCCATCGATTTTATGGAGTCAAGAGCCACAGCAGGCACAATGGGTATGGTTAGCCGTGGACTGGCAACAGCTTGTAACCTATAACCTATAACCTCCCTGGGGAGAGAAAGCCTGAGCATCCCTGGCAACATGAAGAGCTTCACTCCTCCCAAGTCACACAACTTCCAACTAACTTGAAGCTCGGCACACTCAAGACAATGGAGGAGACATACCTAGCCTACGCTGCGCTCACCTCCGCACTATCTGCAGTGCACCACTTTGAACTATTTATGAAGCTGCTTGGTCAAGTTTAACAGGTTCTGTATTGGGGTACCAAAGACCACAGCCCATACTTCCCCCTAGAACTCCACTCATTCCAGTCCTTCCTAAATATGTAACTTGCAGGTTCCCAGTGTGCAGACTATCACAGGTAGTGATTTCACAGGCGAGATGCAGCACAAACTAAAGAATCTTCAGGGTACAGGAACATTTCCCATTGAAGGCTACAAAGACTGCCAGTACAGTGACCAAGCCAAGTCCTTCTACCTATGATAGAAATGAACTTCAATGAAAGAATCTCATCCCTTGGCAACAGTTTCCCCTGCTTCTTTGAGATTATCAAGGTCCATAGACTTAGCCTTCTTGGACTACAGCTACATTTTACATACAAACCTGGAAAACTTTATGCATAAAGTCTTTGGTTGTAATCAGAACGAACAAGGATAAATAGGCCCTTGACTAGGTATAGGGACCAACCCCCACCCCCAACCACCTGGAGATCAATCCTGGAGGACCTGAGAAGTCAAGCAATGGGCTTCTGTGATTGGCGAGTTAACGCTCACCCAATTGTAGTCAAGGAGAAACCAAAACAGTCACTGCTTAATGTCTCATTTGCGTCTCTCCCTAGTCAATCACAGGGACTTTCCCTTTGTAGACTATAAAAACCTGTCGACAGCTTCCCCTAATGGCAAACCTCTTTTGGGACTCCCTCCCTGTGCAAGAGCTCTGTCTTGCTTCAGCAAACTCTGCCCTTTCTCACCCAGCTCCCTCATTCTTCATGGTCACAAGACTAACAACCCAGCAAAGAGCTCTAACATAGAAGAGCTGTAACATTTCTAAAAATTTGTGAAAAAAAATTTGCAACAGCAAATGTTAATTCTCACACTTTGAAGTCCTGTAAATATTAGTAAAAAACAGTCTAGTTGGTACAGCAGTCTGCACGACAGGATCCACATGAAACATCTGTCTTAATGTTTTGCAGTCAGAAAAGGAAGTGTGAGAGAAACAGGGAGATACACTCAGGAATGAGTTCCATATTGACAGTGACTTCCTCCCAAACTTTTAAGGCCAAAAGCACCTGACGCCCTCTCTGGACACAAAATGCTCTGATCTCACAATGGGCTCCAACCTCAGGACAGGGTCATCTCATGCCAGCTACACCAAGATTCAGTTCAAAGAAGCCGAGACCTGACGGGAGTCCTTATGCTCAGTTAGCCAGTAAGGCTTCGCTTCCCAGCAGGTTGATGGTCAGCAGACCTGTCCTTAAGATGGGCCCTTCTCACTGCACCATCAAGAGCACATTTGCCTGACATAGGACCAACAGTTATTCCTCCGTGATAGCATTTCTCCAAGAGGTCAAAAACATTCCCCTTAATACCAAACATGAACCAAAAAGGTGCGACTTCATGGAAGATAAACAGCTTCCTGAAAATTTGACAATACTCATTCCTTTTTCCACATCGTGTCAGGAAGCTGAGCAGGATAACCCCGTAACTCGAACCGATTCAAAATCCTCCCCAGACTCCAGACAGGGTCCTGGCTGCCCAGGGGTCAGCCTTGGCCACTCATTTCTGGTGGTCCCAAGGCCACCAAGAAGCTAAGTTACACCTGGCTGCAGCTTGATGTGTTCAATCCTCTACTTGCTAGGTCAGAGATCAAACAGCCACATACAGGACAAAGCATCAGCATCCGCTTACTGAAGACAATCAACATCCCTGGTGGATAAGCTTCACTTAGGACTAAGGTCTGATGTAGGTCGCACTCATCTACTGCACCTCTGAAGCAAAGGAATTACAACTGACAGGGTTAAGAACTTCCAAGACACTGTCCCCAGACTTTCTGGGATGACGTAGAGTACCAAAGGCAGTGGAAGTGCAGAGGTTTCCAGAGCTGTGTTCAGCCCGTCTTTCTACCTACTCCAGGTGAACTATAAGTTGCATGTACAGCAACTTTCAGGAGAGCTATGAGAGCAAATTGAAGATGGTCACTGCAATGAAGGACTCAGGAGACTCAGGACAGTGTCCATGTTCTCATCAGTCCACGTACACAGAAATCCAGGAGCCCACACAGACGAGGTCACACAGCACGGAGCACCATCTAGTCCCACGTGTCGGGACACACCGCTCCTCTCTGGATCTAGGACAAAGGAAACCACGTTTGCTTGGTGCTCACTAGCCTTGGGTAGTCTGGTCAACAGGGATTACACACCAAGAGTTGAGTCAGTGTACCAGTCTTACTAAAACTGAAGTCACTCCTTGTCATGAAGGCTAAGTTTGGCTTTTAGCTTTCAACACATAGGCATTTGCCAAGTCCTGATGGAATTGAAGGCCCCAGGTGGGCTGGCTTCAGGTCGAAGAGTGCAAGCAGCAGAGTTCAGTTTACAGAGGCTTCAGTCTCTGGAATTGGCCTACCAAGCCGGCTGTCTGAAGGAGGCGGAATTGCCCTGTACACCTGGAGTCGTACGAAGACCTGAGAACCTTAGGATGACTGAGCACACACTTCTCCCAGTACAATTGTTTGGATGCTGAGTAATATATATTCCAGGATACTTCCCCAGCTCTCAACTGGAATTCACCTGTTGCATACAGAATGCCCGTATGTGTTACCACTTGTGACTGAACAGGGGACTTAAGATCTGCAGTACTGAAGCTGTTTTACATGTAGAGTACAGCGAATTCTGTTAATTGTTAGTTGCTAACACATCAGGAAGGCTGTTCATTCAGATCAATGCCCAACTTATGAGAAATAAACCACTGTGACCAGAACCAGCACCACAAGGATTAATTTCAACATTGCCTGGCTTTCACCAGGAGTAGCGTTTCAGGAATCTACAAGCTGGATGCACACATCCTGAGGTCGATAATATCCAAGGGGATATTATCCCAAAGAGGACCGAGTCATTCTGGGAAGAACCCAAGGTCCGAAAAGAGTGCTCCCACATTGTGAGCATTCCGTACCACCCACAGCCTACATTGACAGAATTGCCTTAACCTCCTTGTGTATCCAACTGTCCATTTAATGTTGTAGAAGGATCAGGAAGGAATGGGGACAGATTTCCATTTATTTCCTTCCAGTATGCCCTTCTGGGTGAGCAGGAGACCCAGCAGAGCAGGGTGTGGGGTAACATGAGGTTTCAGGCATCTGGCCCAGGGTCACTTCCATATCCCACAAGCTCTGGTTCAAGTACACACCCCCACATAAGACAGGAACAACCACCATTGGAAAATGGACCCATAGGTCAAAGATTTTAAGCTTAAAGTTCCAGCTACCTTAAAAATGCTGAGGCCAGGTGCCATGAAGACAAACACTAGAGGATGATCCCAAACAGTGCACTGAAGGGCCAGGCCTAAGAACGCAGTATAGTAGCCTTATGTGGAAGGCCAAGTAGACCAGCTGCAAAATTGGCATTGCCATATATTCAACACATGGTAGACAAGCCTGGGAATAAACCAGAGCTCAAAAATCTCTCCTACAATCTCCCTAAGCAGTTTAGCAAAAAGGCAAGGAAGGGCAAGAACCATGCACCTGTCATCTCAGCTTTAATGTTGCCATGTCTTAAACTTAGCGTGCAATGACTTAATAGGTACACAAACATTCTACTTCACTCAGGGACTGCTGTTACATTTTATAGAAGACTGATCTCTTCAAGACACTGACTTCTGCTAAATGGATTTAACTCTCCTGGAGACATTTACATCATGAATCAAATATGGCAAAATGTTGGTAACTGCTACATATGTGTGCTCACTGAGCTCTTTTAAATACAGAAAAGCACAAAGAAAAGTCATAGAAGAGGCAGAACCATCCTAAGCCATTTAAGAATTCTGTAAAACACCCCCTTATGGCTGCCAATCCACAGCTAAAGGTAAGTCTCAATGGCCTAGCTGGTGGATTTTCCCAATTAGATGGAGGTGACAATGCCAATCTCCCTTTAGAATTAAGGACTAGGTATGGCATACTCGAGAGCCAGGAACAATATAGCCTGTCAATTCAAGTCTACCATTGTTGTTTCAGTCATCAAGAAGCTTTGGATTCCCCTTCAACACCAGGAAAGAAATCCCTTGAGAGATTAGTACTTTGATAACTTATAAGGTAAGATTTCCACTATAAAGTATTAGATGAGAGCCCACCTTGAGAACACATACTAGGGAATGTATAGGGTCTGAATCCCAACATCACACCTGTTGGCCCACATGACCCATCAGGATCAGATGACATTACTGTTCCACACAGACCCACAGGCTCCTGAGCACACCAGTCTCAAGTGCTCCATGTCTGGGGAAAACTGGACAAGGCAGCCATCTTTATCCTGTCCTGGGAGGGCTCCCACAATATCATTAAGATCAAGTTCCCATCAGCATTTCAGGCCACCCTGCTAGGGATGCAGTTTAGTGACAAAGTAGTTATGAGTATTAGCCCTCCTCACGTGTAACCAACTCCACTGGCATCTATCTCACAGAGCAGTGCCAAGTGCAATTTAACTCCCATAGTTATTACTCACAATCTTCACCCTAAACCAAAGGGAAACCGGCTCTTCATCCTGAAGACGTCGTAACAAAGTCACCAACAGAACCAGGAAACAGGACACAGAGGAAATAGCTTGACTTAGTTCAAACTTGTCCCACTCTCGAACCCATCATGAGGAGCTTCCAGCAAGCTTCATTTTGATGTTTGAAAGAGGGGGAGGGGAGGGAGGGAACCCGCACCTGCCAGTTCAAATGACTGCAACAGCAAGGGCTCAGCCAAGACAAAGTTAGAAGCCAGAAACTAAATCCAGGTCTCATAAGGGCAGCAAGTACTGAACTCCTTGAGTCATCATGTGCCACCTCCCAGGGTGCATATTAGCAGGACAGTGGAATTAGAGCCTGGATTTGTGTCCTGGTACTGCTCCAAGGTATAGGATGTGGGTTTCCCAAGTGCATCTTAACCACCATGCCAAACACTCTTCTGAAATTCAACGTTTAAAGAAAACATGGTATGAGAAGTCATTGAAATTGCTATCTTCTGTATATAAGAGAAATGAAAATGAATCTGTTAATGGAAGGGGAGAAGGAACGAGAAAGGGGAGGGTTGCAGGTGGGAGGAAAGTTATGGGGGGAAGCCACTGTAATCCATAAGCTGTACTGTGGAAATTTATATTCATTAAATAAGTTAAAAGAAATTGCTATGCACAGTGCCCTTAATGGACAGGATAATACAATTTGAAGTTACATGAACAGGTTTTCTGAACAGTTCTAAGGAATGACTTGAGTTCTATTTCAGCTGTGGCTAAGTCTGTATACCAAACCTGCATAACCAAACTCTCATTTTCTGTATGAGGACATTGCCAGTTTCAGGTACTCCACTAGCTACTGGGAATGCAAGGAGACCCAGCCCTTGGTGGTATCTGGTCTACCTGAACCCTAAACCAGTAGAAATATTACTAGGACATCCAATTCAGTGATATGTTCTAGGAACAAAATGCAGGGTCCAAACCAAGTAGTCTAGTGGGGGGGGGGGGGTGTTTCTTGTGGTGACAAAGGACCCCTAGGAAGAGATGTGAGACTTGCCAAAGGGAAGGGCGGCCAAGCCAACAGCTTGTGTCCTGGTACTGCTCCAAGGTATAGGATGTGGGTTTCCCAAGTGCATCTTAACCACCATGCCAAACACTCTTCTCATACCATGTTTTCTTTAAACGTTGAATTTCAGAAGTCATTGAAATTGCTATCTTCTGTAAGATGCAAGACCACCACACCCACAAGCCCTGCCACAGCTAAGAACTGCTTTCAATAACATTTGAGAGTTTCTTTCCCCTCTACTGCCGTTATTTCAGGCACTTGTGATTTGGGGGCCAAAAACTTGCTTATTTAATAGATCAAAAGCTTATTCAAAGAACACCACTACTGAGGAGCACCTTAAAGCAAGGCCAGACACAACTGACTGGAGACCTCACAGGACAGCCTACCTCTGAAGCCAACTCAAACGGTTCACAACCCTGCCGACAGGACAGAATCCCGAGGACCTGGGATGTACACAGGCAGACAGTCACATACCCCCAGGAGCTCAGAGTGTATGACTATGGGAAAGTCAAAATCAGCACTCACTCCTCAGTGAAACTGACCAGGCTCAACTGCCCACACCCTGTCACAGAGGACTTTTATAAAAGATTTGAAGTCAGTTACACAGAAAGAGGCAGATGGGTCTTCTATCTGCTGGTTCACTCCCCAGTTGGCTTCAACAGCTGGAGCTGTGCTGATCCCAAGCCAGGAGCTTCCTCCGGGTCTCCCACATGGGTTCAGGGGCCCAAAGACTTGGGCCATCTCCTACTGCTTTCCCAGGCCATCACTGAGAGCTGGATCAGAAGTGGAGCAGCCAGGACCCGAACTGGCACCCATATGGGATGCCGGCACCAGCCCGGTTATGAGCGCACTCTGGACTCACATGGGCTCACCCCTGAAGACCAAGCAGCTTCACCCAGTCTGCTGGTGAAGTTCTCACCACCTCAGCTGCACAATACCCAACATCAGGGCTGGCCAGTGAAGTCCCTGTCCTTCATGTGGTTGTCAATGTGCAGGGCACATCAGCTCTGCAGACCCACCAATTCCTTATGGAGAGGAGCACGTTCATTGTTCTCATGATAGCCATTAACAGGACTTAGTCACGCTCCAAAGAAGTGCTGCCAGGAACAAGGGACTAGTGCCTGGAAGCCACCACTACCCAGCTGCCTTCCCCACAGAAAAGTTTGAGTGTAATGAATGTGGGATAATGTTTTCCTGGAATCCAGGCTTGCATAAAGAACATCACTTTGTGAATTCTTAGTGCCAGAAGTATGAGAAAAAGCTTAGCCAGGAATTAGAGATATTAGTATTCATAAAGAAAAAGTTAACGTGATGAGTGAAAAATCCCTCTGCTGTGTCAGTTCATAAGAGCCTTGGAACTGAGCGCACACACATGCTTAGAAGAGTTCTGTACCATAAGTCATCAATGGTTAACTGAGAACTCAAACGAGGAAAAACCCTATGACCGTAATGGGAAAACTTACTGTAAGACAAGCTTCCACAAAACATAGCAAGGGGCTGGTGCTGTGTCGTAGCAGGTGAAGCCGCCACCTGCAGTACTGGCATCCTATGTGGGCAAAGGTTCGAGTCCCGGCTGTTCTGCTTCTGATCCAGCTCTCTGCTGTGGCCTAGGAAAGCAGCATAAGAGGGCCCAAGTCCTTGGGCCCCTGTATCTGGATGAGAAGCTCTTGGCTCCTGGCTTCGGATCAGCGTAGCTCCAGCCATTGCTGCCAGTTGGGGGGTGAACCAGTGGATGGAAGACCTCTCTGCCTCTCCTCATGTATAATTCTGACTTTCAAATTTTTAACTTTTATTTAATGAATATAAATTTCCAAAGTACAGCTTATGGATTACAATGGCTTCCCTCCCCCCCAATAGCTTCCCTCCCACCTGCAACCCTCCCCTTTCCCTCTGTTCCATTCACATCAAGATTCATTTTCAATTCTCTAAATACAGAAGATCAGTTTAGCATATATTAACAGTTTGCACCCACACAGAAACATAAAGTGAAAAATACTGTTTGAGTACTAGTTATAGCATTAAATCTCAATGAATAGCACACTAAGGACAAAGATCCTACATGAGGAGTATGTGCACAGTGACTCCCGTTGTTGACTTAACAAATTGACACTCTTGTTTATGGCATCAGTAATCACCCTAGGCTCTTGTCAGGAGCTGCCAAGGCTATGGAAGCCTTGAGTTCACCAACTCCGATCTTATTCGGACAAGGTCATAGTCAAAGTGGAGGTTCTCTCCTCCTTTCAGAGAAAGGTACCTCCTCCTTTGATGGCTCATTCTTTCCACTGGGATCTCACTCGCAGAGATCTTTCATTTAGGTCGTTTTTTGGCCAGGGGGTCTTGGCTTTCCATGCCTGAAATACTCTCATGGGCTTTTTAACCGGATCCACATGCCTTAAGGGCTGATTCTGAGGCCAGAGTGCTGTTTAGGACACCTGCCATTCTATGGGTTGGGTCTGCTGTGTATCTCACTTCCCGTGTTGGATCGTTCTCTCCCTTTTTTATTCTATCAGCTAGTATTTGCAGACACTAGTCTTGTTTATGTGCTCCCTTTGGCTCTTAGACCTATCATTATGATCAATTGTGAAATCTTAAACATAGCAAGGCTACAGAGCTTTCTGAAGTTAAGTGTCTGCAAGAATTGGGATCACTCCTCAAAGTTTCAGGTAATTCACATGATAAATTGAGACTGGTTAACTGTTCAGAAATTCTTACACAACCTGTGTTTTTAGTTTCCCATTATGGTGAGTTGGACCAAGTAAATGAACTGTGCTTTCTTTCAATGTATAAATTGTTAAAACTCAGCAGTTGATGCCACAGTTATTCCAACAGTTATCTGGATTATCAATTACAGTGTTATGGTTGTATAGCAGTTTTGTCAGTGTCCCAGGATTCTTTCCCCCATTATAGTGCAAACCAACGATGTTGATGGGTAAGTTAAAGTTCATGAGCCACAAAACCACACCTCCATCTCCGTGTTACCATGTCCATCTACCTGTCAATCAGATGACCCCTTTCTCAGGAAGTACTTCCCTTTACCCAGGGCCTGGGGGTGGTACCATGTAAACACTTTGGCTTTACCTGTTTAGGAGCTTAGAAAGAAGTGGGACCTCCCTCTCCTCATGGGCCCATAGCCAGCAGGGTAAGAAAATCCCTTTTACCCTTCCCAGGGATCTCACGGGGCTGCTCTGCCCGAGCACGCCTGCTGGCAGAGCACCTCTCGGGAGACGGTGTTTTCCCCTAAGTAGCTAAGGTGATGCCTCTGGGTTGGGGGTTGAATTTCATCCCTATAGCCCCCCCCCCCCAAAATGGGACCTCGGGGGTTGCTCCGACATTTTCCAAGAAGCCAATACAAATGTGAACAGGTTGAAGCTGGTTCCTCCTGCCGTTCTTTCTAAGGAGGGTTTTCCTAGCAATAAAGACACCATTGCCACAGATGGGGGTGGGGGCCTCTCCAAGAAAGGCCATCAGATCTGCCTTTGAGTTGATAGTGATCAATTTCTGACAAATCCCCCCATACCAATTTCAGCTTTCTCCCTTACACGAGTCCCTGTTGTATGGGATAGGGATTTCCAGCTAAAGTCTTTGTCACAATGCTTACGTTGGTTTTTGGATAAAGCTCTTCTATATTCATTAACATCTCAAAGGGTACCATTTAAGAAAGTCGGACTTATACTCAGGAGTGTTCAACATCAAGATGTTAAGATGTATGGAACTGAAATTTTGTGACACAGAAGCTGTTAACAGAAAATAAGGCATAAGCCACAGACAAGTGAATGCAAAATATATTCTTTAAAATATGAGATTAGTATAAATGTAGCTGAAGATCAGATTTCCTGAAACCCAGAGACCTAAGAAACAGAAAGGGCTCAATTGTGGAAGAGGACAGAACGTATTTATATCAGTAGCATAACTACCAGTGTCCCCTTGGTTCCCCCTACCTACAGAGTATAGAGGGGCAGAGATGTTTAGAACTCTGTACATGTCCATTTGCATGTCAAAGGTGGGATCTAACAGTGAGTCCAGCCCTCTGCACAGCATTGATGTCATTAGGCCATTAACTTCTCTTCAGTACCTGGCATAGGCAAGTGGGCACCCGAGAACCATGGATGTGGGAGCCTGGGAGAGGAGACCAAGGTAACCGATTCATGGTGAGTGCTGCCCGTAAAACTCAGACCCGTGGCTACTCCCAGCGGCAGCAATTATCTCTTCCTAGAGTATATGGAACCACACACACGATTCTCTCACCACCTTATTATTTTAGAGACGACCTCAAAGTGGGTCCATATAGAATAACAGGAGGATCCAAAGACAACCAACCCAGGTGGTGTCCAGCAGGGACCAAGACAATGGGGATACAGCTGATGTGGGCAAAGACTGTTCTACACCCTCAGCAATGGCTTGTGCTCAAGGACAGCACTTGTCCAGATAGCCCAGGCCATTTCATCAGGCCCACTGGGAACACCAGGAGGAGGTTTCCAACAGCCTTCTTGTTCAATCTGAAGAATTCTGAGGAAGTGATGCTGCCTCAGAACTGAAGGGACCTGGAGAGGAGCATCAGAACAGATTCTTCTCCATCTGCTACCAGAATTCAAGTGAGATGCACAGTCTCTCAAGCTCAGAGTGGAGGGAAGGAGGCCTTACAACTTATGCATGTAATAGTTAACATTCCATCTCAATCTAAAGCACAGTGATGAAAGCAAAGTTGACATGCATGAGGATTTCCCAAAGGCTAGGAATCCACTCGTCACATCCACGGCATCCCAATGAAGAAATGCTCTAAGTTCTTTGTCATATCATGACCGATAAAGTAAATTTCAGGTTTTTAAACAATCTCACTTTTTATGGAAGAAAAAGCATGACTGAGTACAATGGAAATTATTTATTCCTAGTTTCTTATGCTCCATTGTTTTGCTTTCTTGGGCATCAGACTCAAAAGAGGGACAAGGCTAACAAGATGCAGGGCTATGTGGAGAATTTCCATCACAGGGAGAGGAGCCCATCCATCTGCTGAAAGGGAAACCCGGGCATCTGGCACTCCACTGGGCAGACTGGGCTGCCCATCCACACCCTGAGAGGCTAAGACTCCATGAGCAGCTTGCATGTCAGCACCAGTTGTTCCTTATCACTAGCTGGAGGTGGGCAGAACCACCAGAAGGGGCATAAACTTTCTCCCTGCGCACCTGCAAACAGCAAGTGTTCCTCCCCTTATGGAGGCTGCCTTCTGGGCCTTTAACTTTTCAGATATGCATGAGCCAGGACCACACCTGAAGGACAGCAAGCCTGGAAAGCAAAACCAGCAGTTCCTTCCCCATCACAGGAAAGCTCAGGCTCACTCTTGCCCTGAGGAGCCCAGGACTTGCCTGCTGTGGTGAGGGCAATCATTTCAGAATAGGCTCCTTGGATTGGAGGCTGCCAACCCTTTCTCTCCCCAAAAGAGGGTGCCAACACAGCATGGGTCAACAGTATCCCCGGACTGAGAGCTCTTCAGTGAGAACCAAAGGCACGGAGCCCTTCATTTCCTCTGGGTGAATTCAAACTGCAGCACCTACTATGTGCCAATATTCACAGTACCAGACCAGTCTTAGAACTGTTACCTTAAGAACTACTGGTTCGGCTGGTGCCGCGGCTCAGTAGGCTAATCCTCCGCCTTGCGGCGCCAGCACACCAGGTTCTAGTCCCAGTTGGGGCACCGGATTCTGTCCCAGTTGCCCCTCTTCCAGTCCAGCTCTCTGTTGTGGCCAGGGAGTGCAGTGGAGGATGGCCCAAGTGCTTGGGCCCTGCATCCCATGGGAGACCAGGAGAAGCACCTGGTTCCTGCCTTCAGATCAGCGCAGTGTCCCGGCCACAGTGCGCCAGCTGCGGCAGCCATTGGAGGGTGAACCAATGGCAAAGGAAGAACTTTCTCTCACTGTCCACTCTGCCTGTCAAAGAAAAGAACTACTGGTTCCTTACAAGGTAAGTGACCTGGGAAAGTGTTCAACATTCCAGGGGAGACACTACCAGGTCAGTATACCAGGCCCCATTAAAGCGACAAGGTAGCTGGTCCTCAGGTAGTCATGAAAGGGGTTTGTTTCCACCGCAGAGCGGCTCACTGGGTGCTGAGCAGGACACTTATACATGCTCTTTTCATTCCAACTGCAGAACTCACTTGGCTCACGTGAGGTTCCAGCTCATTTGCTATGGGTTGTGAGCCAAGAGCATCTATTTAGAGATCCCAAAGACGCCTGACATTTACATAAATTCCTCACATTTTTCTGAAGGAGCTTCTGGTCCTTTTGAAATGTTTAGCTGTTGGGACCTCCTAAGGACTCATGCTTCATTTCTTTCAGAGGCTCATGATTAAGTCCTAGAAAATTTTTGGCTTTTGAACTTCTTAGTAAATATAAGTTTCCAGAGTATAGTTTATGGATTACAATGGCTTCCCTCCCACAACTTCCCTCCCACCCCCACCCCTCCTATCTCCCACTCCCTCTCCCATTCCATTCACAAAGATTTACAATTATCTTTATACTAAGTCAATCTTCTGTATAAACATTAACAGTTTGCACCCACACAGAACATAAAGTGTAAAATATTGTTTACTAGTTATAGCATTAATTCACATTGAACAACATTAATCCTACGTAGGGAGTAAGTGCAAAGTGACTCCTGTTGTTGCCTTAACAATTGGACACTCTTGTTTATGGCATGAGTAATCTCCCCAGGCTCTAGTCACGAGTTGCCAAGGCTATGGAAGCCTTGAGTTCACCAACTCCAATCTTATTCGGACAAGGTCATAGTCAAAGTGGAGGTTCTCTCCTCCCTTCAGAGAAAGGTACCTCCTTTGATGGCCCATTCTTTCTACTGGGATCTCACTCGCAGAGATCTTTCATTTAGTTTATTTTTCCCCAGAGTGTCTTCGCTTTCCATGCCTGAAATACTCTCATGGGCTCTTCAGCCAGATCCAAATGTCTTAAGGGCCGATTCTGAGGCCAGAGTGCTGTTTAGGACATCTGCCATTCTGAGTCTGCTGTGTATCCTGCTTCCCATGTTGGATCATTCTCTCCTTTTTATTCTATCAGTATTAGCAGACACTAGTCTTGTTTGTGTGATCCCTTTGGCTTAGACCTTTCTGTGATCAATTGTGAACTGAAACTGATCAAGTCCTAGAAAATTTTCTATCAACAGTGGAAGCTCAGGGAAGTCTCACGGGAGACCTATGTTTAGTAGTTCTGGGGCAAACTCCCACCT
The DNA here is from genome assembly GCF_964237555.1 of Oryctolagus cuniculus. Classification (NCBI taxonomy): domain Eukaryota; kingdom Metazoa; phylum Chordata; class Mammalia; order Lagomorpha; family Leporidae; genus Oryctolagus; species Oryctolagus cuniculus. The sequence goes on along the minus strand of NC_091433.1, from coordinate 5,300,989 downwards.
TCCTCCAGGCATTGCCTGTTGCTTTGCCAGTTGAACCCAGACTTGGGAACTCTGAAAGCAGCTAGTTGGCCTGCGGTTTCTTCTGTGAGAGGTGGCTCATGCTGAGTGGCATTCCCTTGGGCAGTGCTGTTTGAGGGAGCTGGGGAGATCTTGATGGTGCGTATGGCACTAATACCTTGCACAGTAAGCCCATACTTCAGGGACCTTCTTCCAGTAGGTCCCACACTAACTCAGACCTTCCCTGTACCATGTGGAAATCCAGACTATTTCTCTAGTTATACAGAAGATGGCATTTTGTTGGACTGCAGGTGGAATGCAAGATGGCAGATGCTCAAGGCCCCATCTCTGCCAAACCCTGGTTTTGCATAAATTCCTCACATGACATATTGCCAGTAGTTATGGTGTTAGACGTCCTTGCCCCGCCCCAACCCCTGGACCCCAGAAGAGACAACACTTGATGTAGCCCCATGAGTATCATCTAGGCAGATGCAGCACTCAGCCCAGGAACTGGAGCCAGGCTGCCTGAGAACTTTGTCCTCAATGCACTGAGTCCCTTGAAGCCACACACAGGGCTGTACTCATGATGTAGGGTACGACTATGTCCTAGGGACCAAGCTCCAAGTTCACGCTATGGCATGCACAGACAAGGGCTCAGAAGGAACACTAAGGAACTGAGAGTCTAACCCACAAGTCTCACATTTCTGAGCGCCCACAGGAGAAGGAAGCCTCAAGTGTGTCTCCTTGGGAACAGCATTTCTGTAACCTTACATGGTCACTGATTATAAAAGAAAAGTGATGTATTTGCATGACACATTAGTTTTGAGCCCTCCACTTTCCCTCCCCAGAGACCATCCAGTTCAGAGGATGGCTAAGGACCTTCTGGCATTTGCACTGGGCAGGCTGTGTAGACTCCATAATGCCTGGGCACTTTATTCGAGTCTGGGTTGCGGGAAACTTCCTAGTACAGTGGCAGGTGGAAACTAAACACTTCCTCTACTTTATGTAGTCAGAAAATAATTCATACCACTCTGCATTAAATCTTTAGTGTTTCCATGTTTTCATGCAGATTTAGCTGACAAATCGGTCAATTTATTGTCATACTGGAACTGAAAGTATACTTCCAGATGACTGTAGGACCAAAAAAGGGAAAAGATTTGGAACATACAGTGTTCATTTCTCATCGGTTCCCTCCTGAAGCATTTCTGATCACTAAGATCGGGGGGGGGGGGGGATTTCCTTTAATAATTCAAGTTGTTCTAGGAGAAAGGCAAGATTAAGCTGGAGCAACAAGGAAGCAGAAGGGAACTGCCTATACATAGCAGGCAGCACTGTCATGAGACACGTGACTACTGGGAGCCAGGAGACAAAGACCTCTCCCTAGCTTTACATGCACTATTTCCTCCACCCACTCATCACCAAGATATGCAAGATCCAGGGGCAGGTGTGTGGCAAGGCAAGTTAAACTACCACTTACAGTGAGGGTAACCCATCTCTTATGGTTTGAGTTCTGGCTCCTCCACTTCTGATCCAGCTCAATGCACCTAGAAGTTGGCCTGAGCATTCCTGACACCCTTGTGGGAAGCCAGGATGGAGGTCCCAGCTCCTGGCTTCAGCCTGGCCCAGCCCCAACTGCTGCAGCCTTTTGGGGAGTAAGCCAGTGGGTGGGCTATCTGCCTTCTCCAGTCTTTCAGCATGTCAAGAGAACACCCTTCTGTCAAGACCTCCAGTAAAGCACTGCAGCCTCTGAAGATCTACCGCCGAGGGGAAGCTTGGCCCTTTGCTGGATGTCAGGTTGACACCAACTCAGGAATCACTGGGTTTTAAAAGCCCCAGCCCAGCCTAACACTGAAAGAAAACATCCTAAGATCAGAGTCACAGGTGTAGAATCCTAGGGAGGAGACCCTGGCAATCCAGGCCCATAATCAACACTGCCCACATAAACCACCCTGGGGACCGTCTGAGATAAGGGATACTTTGAAACAAGACTTGTCCAGTGGCTTTGATAAGATTACTACTGCTTCCTACACACACTCTTCAGGCTAAAGTCCAAGAAAGAGAGCTTTGCCAGTTTTACCCTTACAGGAGGACTTTGTCCAATTCAACCACATGCCTGTGTAGGGCTCTGCCAAGAAATGGAACCTGGAGATGTGGTTCAAGAACAAGTCCCCATGTCACCCAATTCAACCACAGGGGCTGCAGTGGTTAAAGGAGCGCATTCCACGCTGGCCTCTCTGCAGGGCCTGGGAGCCTAAGGAGAAGGTGGAATTCCAGGACAACTCATCAAGGAAAAAAGTGGCTTAAATTGCTCAAATTGAAATTCTGGAGGCTAGGAGAGGAAGATGTTGTTCAAATACGAATGGGCACAGAACTCTGACTATCATCCCTGAGAGTAAGGGATGTGCCATCAGAAATAGTCACATTAAAATCTTACAGGTGCAGAAACCTAAAACTTGATAATTCAAAGTGAACAAATGAACTGATTTTAATGTGATTTACAAGATCTTATTTGTAAAGCAGACCTAGTTATAGGTCTTTAACATACTCATTGTAGATTCATTTAAAAGCGTCAAGTTTAGAAATGAACCCTTACAAGCCAATGTAATGGAAATGTCCTCTCCATTACCAGAGTTCTGAGCCGTTTGATGCCTGCCAGCATCTCTGGAAAGCAAGCAGACTCGCAAGTAAGACTCAATGGGACACAAAACCTGAAGAATCTCTCCCTAGAGGAGCAAAGGCCAGCACCGCAAGAGGATGGGAGTTGTGAACCCTGCTTGGGGGCTGAGCGCCTTGTTGTGGCAGGAACGGAGCCTACCCCTCACCTCACAGTAAAACCTAGGATGTCTGATGCTCCTCTGGGCTACCGGGCATACAAGAAGGCTGAGTATGTTCCATGCTACACATCCTGTGCCTGCTCATCTCTGGCACAACTGAAGGACAGAACCGCTTCTGCTGCCTGCATCCCATTCCAAGTTCAACTTCATGAGCCTTTGGGCTTCCCGAGTCAAAGGTTGTTCAGCCTCAGACGCCAAGTCCCTCCCTTCAAACGGGGCTAGACTCCACGAGTTGTGAGCAGGCGAGGCGTCACTGAGGCATCCCACCTAAAAGGACGGCACGCGGCTGATGTCATCAGTTCTGGGGAAGGGAAAAGAAATGAAGCATCAGCAACTGCAACCCATGTCACAGTGCCTCAACTTGTACTAACTGCGGTCCAGCTTCATCCGACAGCACTCCATACACAGAATGGCCTCCTTACTCAGAGCCAGGGGGACACACTACACCCATTGGTTGCATTCTCAATGAAAATAAGCCCGACTCAAGAGCGACCCCCTGAAGTCAGTTAGGCCCATCAGCGAGATACCATAATAATCTGAATGGTTTTACTATCCTGTCTGCACAAATAGCTCTCATATTGGACTCCAAAAAAGACAGTACTGATGTTGACCAACATGAGCACGGTCCTCAGCCCCAGAATCACATTGGTATCCACCATACCAAGAAACCTAAAGAATGAGACATCCAGCTCCAAACTTCTGCATTGTTATTTTTCAAGGTGCTGTTCTTGGGACCTCAGTCCAGAGAACAAAGTGTGCAAGAATCTCGGGGACAAAACCTGAGAAGCCCAGGGTGGGATGGGTGGGCACAGAAATCAGTTACCAGACCCCATGTGGTTAGCACCAGTGACAACTCTGACCAAACATCACTGATTAATCTAGGTATCCTGAGGTGGGAAATAATCTCATTTGCACAAGAGAATAGGAACGTCAGGCATGAGAATGTCGACTTCAGCTGTATCCAGCAGTCTCAGATGTGTATCAGATGCACCCCCTACAAACAGACCTGCAGTTAAAAGTCAAAGCAAAATAGCTTTGGGAGGATTTCCCCCTTATGTTAGCACAATAGAAGCAACACTTTCCGAATGGTCAATTAAAGACCTCCAAAAATTTGTTACCACACAAGAACTAGTAAGAAATGCTGATAAGATTTAATTACCAGAGTGCTGGAAGTTTAACCACCAAGGTGTTCAAGAAGAAATGCTAGTATTAACAGTGCATCTGACACCTAACTTCCCTTATTCCAATTGTCTCCAGAGGTTCAATAGCCTTGAAAACCAAAAAACCTCCCAATAATGGTAGCTGTGAAAAAGAAATCAGCAGTCTGTCGACCACCGTTAGGACAAATTGGGTTTGGAACTCCATTAACTCCCACCCCACAGAGTCAAGTATCTGATGTACTTGGTATCTCCTAGTGAAAGCCCAGTTCTTAGGGTGGAGCTCCGTGGACTTAATTTAGAGCCCAGCCCTATTCCCCTGGTGTTTTCCAAGAACACACATCAGTTGTCAGTCATCACAGGCACTTGAGGCTGCATTTCTCGCTGTGGCGAGAGAGATTTAAATAACCACATAAGATGTTCACAAGGAGGTTTAAGCAGCTCTAACATGCTATTTCTATGATTCTATCAAGCCATATATAAATGCAAGTATTTACATGCCTAGGTAAGGTCTGAGAAGCTGTTTTTGTCCCTGGCTAACCTTAGGCTCTTCACCGAGAAGACTAAGGCAAAGTTTTAACTGTCCAAGTAACTGAAGATGTTACAAGCCACAAAGGGTCTTTAGGCACAAAAAGGTATCAGGTCAAAGTCTTGGACCATGAGGGAAGTACTTATCCACTAAAGTGATTGCTAAGAGAACTCTGTAGTCTACTTATGGTCATGCGTAGCTACCAAGTTTAGTCCAGAAATTCACTAGACAAGCAGGAACAGCAGACCTTGGGGATACAGGTCTCATGAGTTGTTATTTGAAACACCCATTTAACAAATGAAATACAAAGTAAAAGCAAAGAGTGGCTCATAACACAGGGAGTACAGTCAATACAGTGTCCCGGACCCAGTGGTGTGTTCTCATGCTCTCAGTTCTTGTAAAGTTTTATCAAGAAAATTTAATTAGTATACTACCTCTAGTGACATGTTCAATTTTAATAAAACTTAAATGTGAATTTTGTTGAGTTATGAAACAGAAGTGTAACTCATGAATAACTGGTTAGAGGGGCTCCATAAATCTGACCTGTAAGAATGAAACCAAGCTGAAGAGTACAGTCTCAGTTGACCTGTGGAACACCAGGTACACTAACCATGTGTACAAGCCCTAGAGCAGACAAAGGAGGCAGAAAGAACACATTTGGGGGGGTTGGAGGAGAGCAGGAAGGACACACACGTGAACATTTTCCCAGATGGCTGAACAGAGAAGTCGCGTTCACCTCAGACCGAGAGCATTAGAACAGAGGAAGGGTTGGACTTCCTAGGAACCGACTGAGGGAGATTTTCAGTAAAGTGGTAGGGCAGCACAGGCTCCATAAGCCAGTAGAGAACAGACGTGCTGCTGCCACCAGCTCCTGGCTGGGTTTGCCACACTGCCAGGAAGTTTAAGGTGGCACAGCATTGCCCTCCACTACAGATCAGCGGCCTTTATACTATGGGGTAATTTTTACAGTCCATCCGCACTGCCTTCAAGTCTAGCTTAGAGAGCTGGCTGGGGTCTGAACGACTAGTTTTCAATAAGGAAAGTTCCACATGGCCTCTCTCTACAGTGCCAGATTCTGACTTACTGTAGTGAACCATCACCGAGCTCAGTTCTGATTTAGAGGACAGTAAGCAACTCTTCTTACAAAGCACTCTGGTGGCTTCTAGTAAGGTGGAGAACAGAGCCCCTGCTCCCTGAAACTGAGTTCTGGGCATAAACCCAGGAGCTGTGATCGCTCATTCTGCGTGATCCAGAGGGGTCCCCCTCAGCATTTTGGGGCTAGCAGCAGCCTATTAAAAAAATCCAAGAGGACCAGACTAGAGGATGGCCACTCTGTACATCCTACCTTAATGGTGCCGGGAGCCAGAACACAAAATTCTCCCCTGCATCTCACATGGTAAGTGGTAATGAGGCAGCTTGATCCATGCCTTGTAGATATGCGGATATTGACATTGTAACCTCTGGAGTAACTCACACTCCAAGTATCCAAAGAGCTCTACATGTATTCCTGATTCGGGCTGGTGGCTACTACTCCAATTGCCAGCACAAGTGGCTGTTGTCTGAAGCCTGGTAGTGATCCCACTGCACCCTGCAGCACCCAGACTTAGTGCTACGTTCTTCAGACTCATCAGCTTAGCCTGTGGTACACAGGAACAATCTGCCTGCATTCCACCTCTCCAGACCTTACTAGTGCAAAATCCCCAGTGTATCTTCTGTATGATGGAGCAGAGTCCCTCTCACATACCCAGTTCTGCACGCTGCCCTGTGGTACCCAAGAACCTACCTGCATTCTGCCTCTGGCCTCAAGTCTGCCAGTGCAAAATCCCCACATCTTTCACCATGAAGACTGGAGCAGATTCCTTCACATACGCACAACAGTGACCTGCCCTGTGGGGCTAGGGATCCGCCCTGTGAGGCTAAGGCTCTGCCTGCGCTCTACCTCTAGACACCCACCAGAGTACAATCCCCAGTGCATCTTTTAGTCATCATCATGTAGGACTGGACCAGGGTCCCCTCCCTCACACCCCATTCTGTGACTAGGGCTTGTTGGTGCTGTAAGCCCGAGTGCCACACTCTCCCAGCAGCACTGGAGAAGGTCCTTTTCACATCAGTCCTAAACCCACAGTTATTGGTGCCACAAGCCACAGCATCACTCAGGAGTGTCCGGTGGGACAAGGAAACGACTCCTTGTGTCCCTCAGCAACTGAAGTGGGGTTCCCACCTCAAACCGTAGCAGGTGTAACACCAACTCAGGGCACTTTACAGTAACCCTGGGAAGCTCACACATAGAAATTACACTCCTACAAAATGTTGCAGACTGAATTGCGGCACTTAGACATTGCTGACAGCAATTAAAAACACTCGGAAGTTAAACTTCTGTGCCCAGCTGGAACTAAAGCCGAATCACCCACCCATCTAAACTTTCTGTATTCCATCTAAACTTTCCCAACAAAACTTGCTCCATAAAGTAGTGACCATTAAACCAGATGCACAGGTAGTCAATGTAGGGACACAAGAAACACGAATCAAGGAAGCATGATACCTCCGGAAGTACGCTGGTTCTAGAAGCAGACGGTCATGTGGAGACAATCTATAAAGTGCCCGAAAGAGTTCAAGATTGTGATCCCAAGGAATCTCAAGAGCAGAGTTTAAGGAAGTGAGGAAAATGGCATGAATGAGAAATTCACTGGGATAAAAATTAAACTTTCCACCTCCAAAATGTGGCTCTTAAATCAGTAATATACAACAATTAACAGTAAAATAGACCAAGTAAAGGAAAGAATTTGACCTGGAAGATAACAAGTTGAAATAAACCAGACAAAAAAGCCAGTAAAATATGGGATGTCATTAGGCAAATATTTAGTTTGGGAATTTCAGAACTTTAAGATGGCCCAAGCAGCCCAGAATTAACCTCTTCCTCCTCTAAGCCCCAAAGCAGTTACACCCGTCTCCAGGTGCGTGGACACAGGACACCAGCGTCAGGCACAGCAGCTTAGAGAGAACAAAGCCAATTGGCAACTGAACCCTACCCCACAGGCAGAGGATTCCCTGATGCCAGGAGAAAGGTGAGCAGGAGAAAATTGTTGGAGCTCATCTGCACGAGTCTTAGGCAATCCTTCCTCGAGAGGAACCCAGTCACCAACACACCAGCTCAGTGAAAATTCATCTCCCCCACGACCCGCAGCACAGGCTGCAGCCACGCGGTGCCATCTTGTGAAACGAGTCCCTGTCAGAATCTACGCTGCTCTAGGAGATGTATCCGACATCTTGCCAGGAGCCCTGTGGACATTTCTGTGCTTTCTCAAGGAGGATTTAGGCTCAAAGGTTCAACCAGGCCCAGATTTGGTGAAGTTACCTACATATTCAAGAAGTTCAAATACCAAATAAGAAACCCAAGTGGATCCATAGCTATATGGATTAATGATCTGTTGAACCAAAAAGGACCTTATGTCAGCAAAAGGGAAGCAGGCCATCACCTACTAGGTGACATGGCAAGATTACCAATTCCTCAAAATAGACTACCAGACGATAGAACATCCAGCAGTAATGAGACTTAATTCTGTATCTCAACTTATTTCAAAGTTGAAGCGTTGAGTCTTCCAGATAAGATTGCAATACCATCTTTTGTCCGGCTCTCCCCTCCTTGACTATGGAGCCTCCTTGTGATACAAAACGATTTGAGAGCCCTTGTCTTGACTAATTGCTCCTGATCAGACATACAGGGTACAGTCCTTGAATTTGTGATCCCATCCTTAAAGCTCCAGTTTATTCCTTCACAACCAAATGCCAAGGCCAGAATGAGCAGATCTGAGCTCAGTCCTGCTCTGCTGTAAGTAGCAGCCATGCTCCTCTCAGTGGAACCAAACACTGGAACCTGGGACTGCATGGGACAAGTGTTCCCTTTAAATGTATCTTCCTCCTTATGATCCCTTCAACCAAGGGCCACTTAGGCAGTGGTACCTGCAGAAACTGAGCACAGAAGAGCTTCTTTAAATGGCGCTTCCTCTGTCATGGACCTACCAAACTCTCCTCAATCCACTCCCTGCAATCAGACTCTTGCAAAGATCGAAAGTTAAAGGACACTCTCCATTCACAATCCCTGGTAGAATTTGTTTTATAGATTTGTGTGTGCGCAGTTGCCCCTACCAACCCACAGTTCTCTGAGCACAAACATGGGATCCAATGAATATGAATCCAAGAACCCCCGAGGCATCAGGATTGTCTAACAGGTCAGAATCTGACAGCATCTTCGGTGGCACCGCTGTTTTGAGTCGTGGCCCTTTCTCAAGTACAGGACTCAGGGTGGGCCTTTAGAGAGCTGGTGACATCCGAGTGTGACCCCTGGTAACACACCCTAGCAGTTGAACTCGATGTATTCTGATGCCCAACTCTCTGTATCCCCCCATAAAGTGTATGGAAATCATGTTCACCCATGCACCAGAGGGGAGGTTGGCAGCAAATGGATAGGAATATCCATACAGAAACAGGTTTCTGATCAACAAGGCTACCTCAGCTCTTCATTGTGTGCTGCATCTTCAAGTACTCATTACGGATGCATGGATTATCTGCAATGATATCAAATGAACGGTTTTGGCTTTCATGTAAGTACTGTTACTTTTATAGTAACTGAGGACCGGTGGTGTCCTATCTTAGGTAAGCTGGACAGTTTCTCAAAGCCAGGAGAGCTCCACTTGTCAACACCACTCTGGGGATTCTCAAGGGCACGAGTTCAAGGCACCTGGATTGGATCCCTTGCTTTGTGCACACAAGGAACAGATTTGCCCACCGGAGCACCCATGTAGAAATGCAGGATTACAGGTAAGCTCGTGAGCGAGCAGCATCACCTGCCCCTTTCCAGTGCTCTACAGTCAGGATTTAAGCCCAAGTATCATGGCCTTCAAGTACATGAGAACTAGGGCAGCAGTAGGCAGAAGAAGTATCTTCAAACACATCATTGACCATCAGCATCTCACAGAACTATGACCAGCCACTCACATGCCCCGGAAGAGCACACTCCCATCATTCAGTGTCAACTAGGAGAGAACCAGCTGAAGAATGAAACAAGACGCAAAGTATTCTAAGTTGTTAGAATTCAGAATGCTGGAACTGGTCGAGACTAAGTTCCCAGAGCAGGCATTCTTGAGCCCAAACTGCAACCGTGTAGAGCTCATCATTTCCAATTGTATGTAGAGGGGACCAGTTTGAGCTTCCATCCCATCTGTGTGTTTAAAGTAGTTGCACTGCCTCAACACGTTCTTGAGGAGGTTCACAAGTCTATGGACACACACCAGAGCTAGTATGTCTGTTGCCTGAAGCTTGCTTTGCACTTAAGATCTGCAAGGCATTGGGATGGTCTAAAGTCAACAATAGTGTATGAACTAGTTTGTATTACCATCAGAAAATTTAACATTTAGTTCTGAACCTACAGTTTCTACCTTTGGACAGGACAAGACATGGCCAAGCTTTTTTCTACAGTACAGTAAGAAATACAATCTTGGAATATAGTAACAAGGGCCATACTCCAACTGCCACACACAAGATGAAACCTTCTGACTTAAGTTCTTCCAGTATCTATCTTCCCCCATTATCCTTAGGGGATTCCTACACAGGATCATAGTTCATTCCTTTGTCTTTGATGTTCCCCCTGCTGTGGGATCAAGATTTTCTTGGTGCATGACAAGAGCCAGAGTCATTACTTTCCTGTAACTCATGGCAAATGTTAATCTCCCAAAGGAATTTTAATCAAAGGATTCTTATGAGAATCAGTTTTATACTATCTTTCAGTTACTACGTTCTATCTACTGTCTTATTCTCACTGATTTGAGTGCTTTTACCCAATCTGCATTGATTTGGCCTAAGTGCATAAGAGTTTGGGCCAAAGGAATCTGACCATCATTTTCCCATGTAAGACTAAGAAATGTCAGAATGCATCATCTGACTACTTGACTCTGCATTTTGACAGGGTAATGCTGCCACTTCTACATTGAACTCTAGATTATACCTGGAAAAATACAGCCACATTTTTGAAAACCAAAATCTCAATTATGATACAAATATGTATAAAAACCTGAGGAGCTTGAGATCAAGGTCATTTGATGCCCGTAACTCTAAAAATAGAAGCCAGTTCACAAGAAGTCACTCCAATGTCAGCGAAGGCCAACTGTGACCAACAGCTTCCCCCTGCCCTCCACATGCTTCCAGAGGATGCAGTCACGCATGACAGTAGCAGCAGGGTATTCATACAATGCCGAGGACTGATGGGCCATGAGGTGGACTATGAGAAATCCTAAGACTATAGGCCACCGAGGACTGATGGGCCATGAGATGGACTATGAGAAATCCTAAGACTATAGGCCACCGAGCACCTGCTCTGGCTGGATCAACAGTAACTGCTTAAATGGGCTTGAGGACAAAGGCTTGAGATTTCATCCAAGAATATTGGTTCTCCCTCTGAATTTCCCTGATCACTTTAAAATTAAGGTTTGAAAGTCAGTTACATAGAGAGGAGGAGAAAGATCTTCCATCAGGTGGTTCACTCTCCAATTGGCTGCAATGGCCAGAGCTGCACCAATCCGAAGCCAGGAGCTTCTTCCAGGTCTCCTGCACTGCCACAGAGGCCCAAGAACTTGGGCCATCTTCTAATGCTTTCCCAGGCTATAGCGAGAGTTGGATTGGAAGTGGAGCAGGCGGGACTCAAACCGGTGCCCATACGGGACGTCGGTACTGCAGACGGTGGCTTTATCCTCTATACCACAGCGCCAGCCCCCTGATCACTTTATCTGCCCAAGGAGAACACAAGTTGACAGTTTGACAATATTCTCTTGGCTACCAATCTGCACAGAAAATTGGTCTTATAAACCTTTGATGGCCCAAGGCTGTCTGCAGCCTGCCACCTGCCAATTCACCATAGCCATCCACCTATTCCCTAACCCTGTGCCAGGGGTCTCCCACCCAGAGCAGGCCTGTCTAGCAGGGAGTGTGAAGTCCAGCAATACCCAATCCAACCCAGCTTGGGTGGTCCTACTTCAGCAGCTGTGGCCACTTCCCAGGCCCTTGGAGACCCCCGTGGCCTTCAGTTTAACCTGGGGCTAGCTGCCCTTTCTTGTGATCAAGTCATACTTGAGCCACAAGTTCTACCATCAACACAGCCCAGTGACCGCTACACAGCCCTTCCTTTCCATTCCACTCACCCAGGAAGGAACCCAGCATGGTGTACCCTACCCCCCATCTTGGCTGTCGAGAGGAATCTAAGAAGTTGGGGTGAAGAGCCCCCATTACCCAATCATACCCAGGCTAAGCCCTCAAAGTGGGCTGCAATGCTTGTTCTTGAGGTCAGCTCAGGGGCTCACTGAAGTGGCAGCAAAGGTGTCCTGTGGCGATTTCTTGTCCCCCAGTAGCCAGTTGTGAGCAAAGGGTCTGAGAGACTCCTGTAGTGAAGTGTCAGTAGGTGTGTAGGTGTGTTCAGTTCTATGGGTTCTTTACGGTTTACATGTCTACATGCTGTATAGACAGGATATGAGCTAATGAAAGCCACCTTCCAGGAGTTTCCGCTATACAAATTTCCATATCCATTTTTTATATACTCCAGAAGCAATCTAATAGAGGCAGTAGAGATGGCTCCCCTGCCATGGAGTCATCTTGATAAAGCATAGTAAAATGCCAGAATAAGGAAGCCCAAGCCCACATCTGCTTCTGTGAGAAGACATTTACCATTGAGATTCCCAAATCACTTATTTCAACCCTGAAACAGACAATGAGGTCAGCCTTCAGATTCCCAGCTCAAACAGCTGACAGGCATGACTACACCACACAAAGTCTAATATACCTCAGAAGTAGTCATTTCTGCCCCCCCTTCTCAGAAGTGAGCTTGGCAATGAACTCTGCAGTTTGCAGCCAACAGTGGTGTTCCTCCCAGGACCCAATTACCGTGAGAAAGCAGGAAGCCACTTGAGTAGTAAATGTAGCTACTCACTGGATATGGTCATTTATATAGAGTTTGAGGGATATGAGCAGCTTGTGCCTTTAGTTAGCACTGTATTCTGCTCGACATAGGAGCATAGCCTACAAGTTTTCAAATGATTTGATGGAGGAAACCTACAAGTAATGATTCATTCAGTAAATATGTACCTGTATTATATTTTATTCTACAAATACCCGAGATGAGACTTAGGATTTTCAGTCACTTTGAACATTCACAATCCAAGATAGATCTACCCCAATTAGTCTTAAGCCTTTGAGAAAAAACACTAAGCAAGTAAGGTTAATTCTTGGTAGCATTATAATCTAGATAAAAGTTTCCAGGACATTTTTTCCATCTTTACATTTTAAAAATTATATTTTTTTAAACTTTTATTTAATGAATATAGATTTCCAAAATACAGCTTATGGATTACACTGGCTTCCCCCCCCCCCAATGACTTCCCTCCCACCCATAACCCTCCCCCTTTCCCGTTCTCCCCCCTTCCATATCAAGAGTCATTTTCAATTTTATATATACAGAAGATCAGTTTAGTATACATTAACAGTTTGCACCCACATAGAAACACAAAGTGAAAAATACTGTTTGAGTACTAGTTATAGCATTAAATCTCAATGTACAGCACATTAAGGACAGAGATCCTACATGAGGAGTAAGTGCACAGTGACTCCTGTTGTTGACTTTACAAATTGACACTCCTGTCTATGGCATCAGTAATCTCCCTATGCTCCAGTCATGAGTTTCCAAGGCTATGGAAGCCTTTTGAGTTCACCAACTCTTATTTAGATAAGGTCATAGTCAAAGTGGAGGTTCTCTCCTCCCTTCAGAGAAAGGTACCTCCTTTGAAGACCTGTTCTTTCCACTGGGATCTGAGATCTTTAGGTCTTTTTTTTTTTTGCGCCAGAGTGCCAGGACATACTCATAGCATTTTGCCTTCACTTGGAAAACTAGCATGGACTATATGCCTTAATAGTTCTATCAACTGTCTTGTTACTGTGAAGTGTCACAGGCCTATCTTGATGTCCCAAAAGCTAACACTGCTCCTAACACTAAATGTTTTTGGACCTGAAGCAGCACGCACTCTAGATGAGTATTTCAGGAGATGGCCACACCCCACCCAAGTTCAGGCTTGCCACAACAGTGCCTGGGCACATCGGAAATCCACTCTAAATAGCAAATTTCTGTACTCATGGACCCATCTAATCAGGGAGCAGCTGGTCCAGAGCTTGGTGCATAGTTTAACTTTAGAGGCAGCACGGATCATATTGATGCTGCTCAAATCTATTTCCAGATGATCCATAAACTGCAAAGTCCAAGTGGTACCCAGAGCAAGAGTGGGCCTGACGCAGGGATGCAAGCTGTCCTGACACCTGTGTCTTATGACATCACAGGCTCATACTAGAGTTGACTGTGTGGAACCTCATGGAGTTCAATAAGAAAGTCACAATCCAGCAATTCGGGACACTGGACGCTTAGTCTCTTGAGTGCGTCTGGCTTGACACCGAGCTCTGACCCTAAGATTGTAATGACCAAAAGCTTTGATGGCTCAAGTACAAGGTCATTATGGATAGCTTGAGTCAATGTTATTTAAGCTCTGTGATGGTGCACAGAGAAATTCTAAATATTTCTAAACACATTATGCATAAGCTTACAGCTCATAATCCAACAGAACCACTCTTGCTTTACCAGCTCTTTATCAACATACCTACAGACTTCCCAAGCGTTTAAGAGAAGTGAAAGTCTGGGTATAGATGGGGCATGCAGAGCATGTGAACACTAGGAAGTATACAATCCCTGAAGAGCCCCTTTCAGTGGGGGGACTGAAAAGTAATGGGAGTAGAAAACTTTCCATAGGATAACTCCAGACAGTACATACAGTATCTACTCTATAAAATGGTGGGTTATCTTAAACACTAGCTGGTATTGACCAACAAGTTGGCTGATGGAGATATTAAGGATGAAGACACCAGCCTGCCTCCCAAGCCATCCTGTACCAATTCAGGGGGATCCCAGTGGCAGGAGTAAAGGCTCTCACGGGAAGACTTCCCTTGGAAGCCAACAGAAGGGGAGACTTCATGCAGGAAGTTTATTAGAGCATACTCTTGAGATTGTCACCTGCAGAGGTAAGGAAGCAGGATGGGGCAGGAGAAGCTGAGATACCATCTCAAAGATCTCAGCCAAATTTATATGGCAACTCCAGGCTCAAGATGGCCCTTTCAGGGTTGTTTCAAGTTTAGATTAAGGTCTCATCTGTCAATTATCCCAGTGATCAGGCACTGGATAGAGGTCATTCCAGAGGAACCATTCTCACAAGGCACAGCTAGCACAATGCATTGGCTGGAATTGGCCAATATAAATCTGGGAGGATAGTCCAGCGAGTTTAGCTCAGAAACACTTGAAATCAAAGTTACTTGCAAACATCTTTTTGGAGGTTTTAGAAAGGAAAATGGAAGGTGTTCAATAATCTCGGGTACTTTCGAAGCTTGGTGCGAGTGGAAAGATACTTCTAAGAACACTAGATACACGTAGCATTCCTTGTGTTGTTGCCTTTCACCTTAACTTTAAGGTAATAAAGTGCCAGTTACCAGGAAATGGGAGGGTTGATATCTTTATCAGGTTCCCTCATGCTCACATAAAATCTTGGTGAGCCAGAGTTAGGGGGCCCTATCAAAGTTTTACCCTCCAAAGTCTGCCAGTAGTACCTATCCAATACTGGGCAGCCAAGGTCTCAATTCTTTGATATAGATGGAAATTCATTGCCAGCTAAGAAGCCAATGTTCTCTGCACAAACTTCATCCTGGGTCACAGAGTCCACCTATAGGTAAGATATGCACCTGTACGCAACAACTTCACCTTGGGAGACTAAGAGGAATACATGCCCACTTCATACCTAAAGTGTAATGTATACAAGTGAAATTGGCATTGAGATTCTATAACCTGTTAAACATTGTTTTTCTTCATTAAATGTTGAGTCAGAATTCCCGAGTTACTGCTGAGAATGGACACCTAACTGGTATTTGTTATGCTCTATAGAAAAATTGCCTTGTTAAACTTTACAGGACATTAGAACAGGTAAAGATGAAAATACCCCAAAGCACAGGCAATGACAAGTGTGATCACAAACTGAGAAGCTTCTGCACTGCAAAGGAACCACTCAGCAAAGTGAAGAGGCAACCAATAGAATGTGACAAAGTATTTTCAAACTATGAAACTGATAAAGGATTGATATCCAGGTTCTAAGAATGAGAAACTCCAGACAATCCAGTTGAAAAATGGGCAAAGAATCTGAACAGGCATTTTGCAAGAACTTTAGAACTTTACAGAGATCTACTTTAAGAGTAAGGAGGGAAGTGGGAGAGGGAGAAAGGTTGGAACACGGGTGGGAGGGAGTGTAAGGTGGGAAGTATCACTATGTTCCTAAATCTATATAAAATACATTAAACTAAAAAAGGAAATTTCAATGGCCAAAAAACGTTCATCACTAGCCATTAAGAAATGCGAACAGTGAGGTTTTACCTCACCCTAGTCAAAATTACTTACAGAAATCAAGTGTCGGCAAGGATGTGGGGGAAAAAAAGATACCCTAATCCACTGTTGGTAGGGATGTAAACTAGTACAGCCATTGTGGAAGACAATTCAGAGATTCCTCTGAAATCTGAAAATAAGTCTACCATATGACCCACCCATCCCACTCCTGGTAATTTACCCAAATCAAACTGTTCTCTGTGCCAAGATGTGCGATTTAAGCAAATATGTTAACTTGGTGAATCTTCTGGTGACTGAAGAATAGAACCCCTGGCCCAACAGCCAGATTTTTGTACCCAGAGGGAACACACATTTTCATAAGATTCCCCTGGGTCAATCTTCCTGGAAACCTCACATGATGGTACAATATGAAATACTCTGACTAAATCAACACTAAGAACCTTGGAGAACCAATGTTCATGATCAATACTCCCCCACATCTTTCACATATGGAGTGATTGACCAGGGAGTCATCAGAACTAGAGATCACAGGACACAGGAAGTACGAGACCCAAGTTGTTTTGGGAGAATGATGGAACTAAGTTACATGAAAACATGGACAAGAGTTAGCACCGGCATTGTCCCAGTCCAAGAGATCTCTTCTAGGCAGATATTTAACTTTGGGGAACCTAGAACTAAGTGGCCTCATGGTAGTCAATGAGTAGGAAGACTAGAAGTCCCTGTAAGCCAAAGATAAATGGAATTTCAACTCCAACCATGGTGGGCTCTGTTCCATATAACGTATCAGAAGACAACATGCTGGACAAAATTTTTAAAATAGAATGAGTCTTGCATTTTCAAGTTTTTTCTTTCAGAGCAAGGGTGACTAGAGAAGGCATAGTTTGACAGTCTAACGAGTCTTTGTGGTCACTCATGCTAACAGGAAGCCTGCTCTGAACACTGCTGTAGTAAGTATAAGCAGAGTTGGCCAAATCAAGTTCTCAGGGGATTAAGTAGCATGGTAGGAGGATGAAGAAAGATGTTACAGAAAATCACCAGTATAAAGTGAAGCCTAGTGAGGTATGTCATGCCTCGTTTGTCCTCACCCAAGAACATGTTTCATACCACGAAGTACAATAAGTAGTGGTAGGGAGGTTGCTGTTTAAGAATTCAATTCAGAAATGGCCTTGAAAGACAAGGAAAATGATATCCCAATAGTCAGCACTTCCAGCAATTTTGGTCACCCACTTCTTGAAGAGATATGGCCTAACGTTAGAATATGCACTTCTGGACAGTCAAATGGCCTGGCCAACTGGGCAGTGCTGTCAAAGAATTTGGTGCAGGAATGTCTAGGCTGGAGAATATGCGGACATGTGAGGTAGGCACAGAGTAAGGTCTTTGCATATTTTAAACCCAGAAAACATGAGAAAAATAGATGACCTGGCTGCTTGATATCATCCAAGTTCTACTCATATCCTTTATGCCCCATTGAGGGGGGTTCCTAGGGACACAATTGCCATTGCCACGTATGGATGCTCTATATCACAATACGGGCTCCCTCTTGCCAAGGCTGACCTAGTTATTACCAACCTCTGGATAACTTGGTTAGAGTGGTAAATGTCAATCCCAGAATAGCACCATTGCTCATGAGAGCCACCAACTTGCCACTTGGCAGGGCGTTTATTACAGTAGGTTCCTGACACCTTGGAAGGTCTAATATTTGATTCTAACAGGACAAATGCTTTTTCACAGTATATGGAATTCCTACCCACAGGCAGTAAGCTAGAAATGGAGTACTTAAGGCATTTGATCCACTAGTACGTTATCCCAGAGAACAGACAAGGCATATACACTTCACTGAATAAGGTACATGTATACAATCTACTTTATTATGCTACATGCTGTACAAGTCAGCTGCTGGATCAGTAGTTGGAATGGTATCTCAACCATGCCTTCAACAGGTCTTAGAGATGCTCTAAGAATATCTGCATCCCTACAGATACAAGTACTAGAATAAAGTTGTATGCTGTAACATTGTATAGTCACTGGTCATGAATTACGGGTACCAAAGGGGAACAAAGGAGTTGCTTACTTGCCACTACTTGCAAAGAACATAGGCCCTTCATTCATGCCACTTCAGGGATCAAGAGTTCTAACACTGTAGAAGCCAAAAGGATACCAGTTTTACCAGGGACACTGTGTCCCTTATGTCTACTGACCAATAGGAAAGTAGTTACCATCTTGTCATAGGTATTTGATTAACAGGGGAATCCAGAGCTAAGCCAGTGGGGAAGAGAAGACTATTTGGTTAACAGATGAGCTGCTTGGGAACTTCTTGGAACCCATTTGAAATGGTAAATTGATCAGGGCAGCAAGAATCCCCACCTGAAGACATGGTGACCAAGATTATGCCACGAGATAAACCAATCAGATCTAAGTGTGAATTGAGGGATAGGAATCAAGACAGAAGTGGCAAATGAGAAGTCACCAATGGGAGACTATTAAAATGGGGACAATCCTAAGCAGACTAGCTTATCCTAATCCCACCCCCTCCTGAATTTCTCCTCAGAGATGGAGGAACTCAAACTGTAGAAAAGTAGAACCAATCTGCCCTAAATGGACGGTTGTAGATGACATTAGTCTCTCTCCAATGAGCGACTTGTCACCTCAGCTACAAGAATGCTAAGAAAGATGGCTATCTCCAAGTTATGCCTTCCCATGAACAGGGATTGACAAATTGGCCTGGTTTTGAGTTGTATATGGATTACAGGAACTCTTCTCAGTGTCACGTTAACATGAGACTTGGCAAGGGGGAGAAAGGAAATGGACCTGGTTTTGGCCCAACACATCACAATTCAGATCAGCTGAACTTCTCATGCAGAGTTCTGACACCATCAAACCCACATTGCAGCTGAAATCCTCAGGACTTAGGTGTGTAAGGTAGGCTAGGAGGACTAAGGACAATCCTTAAAAATCCTGCATGCTTCACGCTACAGAATCCACTTCCTGGAGAGCTTCTACAATGACAAAGGCACATCCCACATCGCATGAAGATCTGGCAAATAATTCCAAAGATGTTTACTAACACTTACCAACACTCCCATAATTTCCTTAAATCCTTTCTCACTTTAAGGACAAAACAGGAGATACTTAGGACATGTAAAGGCTTATCAGTATAATCAAAGCGGTAATACTCCGATATACTCCGAACTATCTGCTTCCCTCGGTTTATATATACCATGTACCATTATTGTACTTTGCAGTCACTTTGGTAAGCCAGTTAATAGACCTCCAACTCTGTTGCAGAGAACATGGAAAATCCTCATTTACTATTCTATAGATATACAATGTTTAGTTTCCTGTAATCCTATTATCTCTTGACAAATTACTCAAGCTTTAACGGCATGTTGCCTGTTCAACCCATGCTGTTCAGCTTCACCTGGCTCCCCCTAAGCCACAGAAACTCAATATACTTTAGATGGGATGAGTGAGATCAGTGGAAAGTCTGCTAATCATGTGGCTCACTCTTAGACCCATCCCCGGAGTATGAGGTACCTTATGGTACTAGGCATGACGTATGGTACTGGGCAAATCCCTAGCCTCAGTTGCAGCTGATCTGCCAGCCAAGCCTAGAACCCCTTAGTATCATCTACATCATCAAGCACCTACAGAATATACCCAGACCGGGCCTGGGGCCGCCCGCTCAGCGCCGGGCCTGGGGCCGCCCGCTCAGCGCCGGGCCTGGGGCCGCCCGCTCAGCGCCGGGCCTGGGGCCGCCCGCTCAGCGCCGGGCCTGGGGCCGCCCGCTCAGCGCCGGGCCTGGGGCCGCCCGCTCAGCGCCGGGCCTGGGGCCGCCCGCTCAGCGCCGGGCCTGGGGCCGCCCGCTCAGCGCCGGGCCTTCTTGAAACAGCCTCAGCTATCCCCAGCTGAGCACAAGTTTCTTTAAAGCACTGAAGACCTTCACAAGGCAGCATAACCTGGTGGTGAGCAAGTTCACCTGAAGGGTGTCAGGGACTGAATGTCACCCAGTTTTATGTTGAGACCCTTGTATTTTATGATAGTATTTGGAGATGAGGTCTTTGGGAAGTCATTAGCTTCATGAGGGTAGAACCTTGGCAATATTCTACAAGAGATAGTGGGTAGTTTGCCCCTCAGCCAGGCAAGGCTAGAACAAGCAGCCAGCTGTCTACAGGCCATAACACTGGCTTTCACTAGCCACCAAACCCGATTAGTGCCTGTTATGGACTTCCCACCTCCAGGACTGAGAAACAGAGTGAAGCCACACAGTCTTCGGATGTTGTCATGTTAGTTCATGTAGAATAGGCTTGACATCCTGAAACAGCGAGACCTGTGATTGACAGAAGTCCTCAGCTCCATACTGAGGTGCCCCGAGGGGCAAAGGCAGACTTCCTCTCTAAGCCACATCAGTGGTCCAGACTGAAGATATACAGGTATATGCTCAACTTTCTGCTGGCCTCCGGTAGCTCTGCATTCCGAGGTGTGGAGCCACAGTGACTCCACCATGAGGGTACAATTATATTAACAAAGGTGCAAGTGACTTCAGTTTCTAACACCCTTGATATCCTATTTTCTTGCCTGTGCTTTCTTGAAAATGCGTAAGCCAATGGTCTATACATTACCAGTGGGGCTTAAGACTCAAATATGTGCCTCACTTCTGAGACAAAGACCGCGTATAAGAATTTGATTCAGAAACAAAGAACATCCCCATGCAATGTAAGTGACCCATGAAGTTATACCTGGATCTCCCTTTTCCTTAATTCCTAAGGTCATAGGAGACTTACAAAAGAGTTTTCTTTTTGTATGTAGAACTAAGGTCCTAGATGGACAGAATATCAACAAGTAGGTATGAAGAACTTAGGGAGACATTCCTATCACCCTCACCTTCTTGAACACTCGTCCCTCATTCAGCAATGAAACTTGGCCAATGATGGAAGGAAGCAGCTCTACACATAAGTCGAAGACATGTATGTGAACAGCCCCACATTCAAGACCATGATACTGAGGCTCTTCGCAGGAGGTACAACTCAAATACCTCTTCAAACCACCAACAGTTTATGAAGGTATCAATTAGTCACGAACTGGACAGACTACAGTCAAGACCCCCAAAGCCTTAAGGAGAGACCCAGGGATACTCCCTAGCACAGCCCACCAGAAACTTGGGCTGTTGGAACGACAGATGAACCACATCCAGGGCTACTGTTCAGTACCTCACAAATCTTCTGGGGACCCATCAATGGTATCAAGGCCAGAAGTCTCCAATTCCAAACTATGCTATGAATTTAGACATTTCTGGTAGCTCCCTAGTAAAGGGTTAGCTTAAGATAGAAAGGGGAATGGTCAGGACTACAGAAGCGAACAGACTGGCAAAAAAAAACGTGACGACCCCCATTACTTTTACTTGAATACTACCGCTGTGGGGCAAACATACCTATTGGCACAGAGAAGAAAACTGTTCTTAGGCAAGCCAGTTTAACAAATGCCCCACAGCAGTATAATCTCAGTGGACTTTTTCCCCCATCAAGAGCTAACAAGAATGAAGGTTCCAAGCCCCATCCAGTACCCCCCAGGAGATGCCCAAGCTCACGGGCATTGAGGCGAAGTTGCCATTGGAGTCCGTGCCCCATCTCAATCTCAAAGCCATGCCCACCTATAAGCTGGTGCTGATCTGGCATGGCAAGAGCCAATGAAACCTGGAGAATGGCTTCAGTGGCTAGGACACGGACCTGATCCCTGCTGACCACAAGACAAAGCTCGGGAGGCAGGCCTTGCCAGATGCTATGAATTTGACATCAGTGCAGGAAAGTCATCTAGACCCTCTGGTCAGTGCTGGATTGACCTAATGTGGTTGCCAGCTGTGAGGACTTGGTCCAACTAGCAGCACGGCAGGGGTTTAACTGGCTTCAACGAACTATTAAGCATGGTGCAGGCAGCCCAGATATGGGGTTACTGATGGAGTTTGGCCACCTTCTCTACAGCATCAGTAAGAACTGCAAGTACACAGACCACCCTGAAGATAAGTTGCCCTCCTGAGGGGATCTGAGGGACACTAAGCCAGCACCCCACCCTTCTGGAATGAAGGGATCATGCCCCAGATCAAGGAGGGAGAAATGGGCACTGATCACAGCCCGTGGCAACGGCCTTCAGGGCTTTATCAGGCACCTGGAGGGTGTCTCTAAAGAGACTATCAATGGAGCTGAACCTGCAGACTCATTCTCTCATGGTCTATAAATCAGACAAGAACCTGCAGTCCATCAAGCCCATGTGGTTGCTAGGGGATAGAGGTGGTACATAAGGTTATGGAAGCTGTGGTTGCCCAGAGTGAAGCCAAGAAGTGAAGGCAAGTGAACAGACCATTACCCCAAGGGCTACCCTCCCTGCCTGCCCATTCTTCTACACGTCACACCAACTCAACCTGTAGACACCTTGGGTTGCGGCTGCAGGTGAGGACTGGTGGTTCTCACTTTTAGCCATTTTGTCTCCTGTACCATTTCTTTCATATAGGCTGGGATTTATAGAGTCTACCATCCCCGGGGTGTTCAGTCCAAGCCAAGGGAAAGTTTAGAAGTTGAAATGCCCATGTCTGCTAGTGCTCTGTTTACTAAGAGCCTGCAGGAGTAGGGAGAGGGAGGAGCCATGTTAAAGTTTAACCAATGAGGAGAGGCAGAATAATCTGTTATGTTATCAGTGATAAGACCTGTGCGCTTCTGTATCAGGTCACTGCCTGGGTGCTTGGGTGAGGGGCTCTAGTCATTCCAATGTAAGATGCATGTAACCTTCATGGTGATTTAGAACTACCATCATCACTTCTTCCAACCCCAGAGGAGCTGGATCCAGAAGGCTGGGTTCAAACCTAAGTTTATGTGATGCATATACCTTCACAGAAGATATATATAGGTGTAAGTGTGTATTAAATGTATACACAATACTAAAAAACCCTTCTGGAGTTCCTAGTGCCAATTCAAATACTCCCGCAGGTAGTCACACCAGAAGTCATTCCTCACCAGTATGGGATAAGCCTGGCCTGTAAGGAGCATGAGTGCCCCCACTGCGTGTCTTAGGATACCTCCCCAGCACCTTCGTGGCAGTGAAATGCCTCGATTGTGTCCAAGGGTGCCTTTTGAATTTCTGAATTGTTTGCTAGTTGCTTGGCCCTGCTACATGGGCCCAGTACTCATTTTGACCATCACTGTACCAGATTTCTAGATGGGAGTAATAAAGGAGTAATGTAGTAGAAAAGCTACCACTGGTAGAGGACTGATTATGGAAGCTCTGAGATCTTGTCTGGTGACACATAATCCTAGCTTCAGAAACCAACATCCCATGTTCCTAGACAGAGGCAAAAAAGATCACTCCTGACCTAAGACGGCCATTCAGGATACATACACTTCATGGAAAAAAGCAGAACTTTGACTAAAGAACATCCAACATACCTAACAGCTAACAAACTTAATCTTTCCCCTTTAAAATCAAGGGCAAGGCAAGACGTCCCATCTCACCACTCCAACGTCACCTTGAGTCCTAACGCATTAAGGGAGTAAGACATTGGGAGAAGAAAAACTACCTAGATGGCCCGCCTACATGGGAAGTCACCAGGTATGCTTTGGTAGCAGCGAGAAGGGATGACAGACGTGGCATCTACTCTTGCCTGGGCAGGAGATGGACAACAGGCTTAAATTACCACTGATGGCTAGAAGATATCAAACATGGAGAGAAAATGCTGTATCTTATGTTAAGCACTGTATGCTACCCTAGCACTTATGCTTGATGGCGGTCAATCATTTCAAACTCACTGGAGTGTGATTTCTTCAGTCGTGACATCACCAGCACACTGACGGGATGTCTGCCTGCTACCCTATCTGGAGCTGAGCTGCAGCACATCCAGAAGATCCGAGTGGAACTCTGCTTTCCGGGGCCAGAGAGAAAGTTCAAGATGGATCTTAACATTCCACATGCTCATGTGTTAATCGGACTTTGAGTTCTTCAGTACATAAGCTTAGCCAGGCACGTGGATATGGACTGTGCGGACAGTTGACTATCTAGGTTCCTCAGTTTGCCATAGTCAGGGATTTTCTGATGTTAGACTGAGGATGGTGGAGCTTGTTTAGGCTAGAACTGTGTGCCACACCTGTGACTCCTGCCCAAAGCTATGAGGGGGATGTGCTGCACAGAGCTTGGACAGCCTTCCAACCACCGCTAGCTATCCATTACTTGGAGCTCTAGAAGCCCACTTAGGGTTTTCTGGGATTGTTAAATTTGAGGCTACATATCAGCCAGTGCCAGCCATGATCACGGGGACCCTGAGCCTCATCAGGAGTATATGCTCTGCTTTCCGGACTCTGCAGTCTAATGATGTGCATGACAAGCTGCCCATGGTGAGGAGAGGGGCCGACTCCACTCCTTTGTTCCTCCCTGCTCCACACATTCGACTGCTGGGTCATTAACCAGCTGCCTTGGAGAGTTACTTTTTAGTTGACTTACATAAGAAAGGGGCGAGGTATTGCACACATGCTTTTGTGATTAAAGATTACTTGGAAAAAATCCCCAGACCACCTCTAGGTCTGGGAAGAGAATGCTGACTTTTTACCTAACAGCAACCCCATGTGAGCCTGGTTAACAGCCTCTGGCCAGCAGCCCAACTGAAAGACAACTTTATTATAAGAATATTCTGTCCTTACATAAGGCCCTTCCAAATGAAACATGTGAGAATGGAGAGGAGGGGTGGCTGATAAAGGTTATAAAAGCACCTGGAGTTAGGAGCACCGGTTTTTAGAGTGGATCGAGTAAACACCCTGAAAACTGGGAAGACCACCTAGGAAGACCAGGATTGCCCCTCTCCTAGGCAGCCCCTGGAACCTGCCTCCTGCGGGAACACCCCCATGCAGTGCTTTCAAATGGCTGTGAACATGAATTTAACTGCTTGCTTAATCTGCCCGAGTGCTTGGACCACAAGACAGGAGACATGACCTCAGATGCTGCACACCCTCTTCAGCTGCCACCAACTCCATTCTATCATGCTGTGAATGACAAGGACCAGTCAACTGCTCTGACTTTGAATCCTGGATCTTACCAGCCAGTGGGAACCCATGTTCTTGCTAAATTGTATACCTCAGATAACAGAACGGCAAATAAAATGTCTGCAAGATTCTACATGCAAGCTCTGGGTTATACTACTTTAAGTCAGACATTAGCTCACTTCCCTCACAGAAGCCGATTTCCTAAGAGGATAAATACATATAATGGCCTTTCCAGAGCCTCCCAACTCAGTATTCTTTGAAGGGGAAAAAGTACATGGATACATTAAGACAGCCACTTCACTCTGCAGAGTGGCAGAATGTTTACCCAAGAATCCTGCCCAGAGCAACACGGCTGCATATTCTATAGGCTCTTCCTGTTCTACACCCGTTTAGTTCCCACCAGATGCAGGAATGAGAATTCCCATGGAAGGTCAGAATTGGTGGTTAGAGCCAAGGACTGGAGGAAATGTGGTGCTCCATAGACAACAGAATGTTTGGCCAGTGAGTAGATGTAAGGAGTATGTGTGTACAGTAGGGAGCCACACCTTGGATCAAGAAGGCAAACACTATAGTAAAGCAGTAACACAGGATGTTGGTCTCCCTCACTGCATAATGTTCCAGTCTTTGATGCAGATTTCTATAGAAAAGTTAGAAAGGAAAATATTACTCTACAGTCTCCATCAGGATCAAGAAAGTTTTTCCTGTATACCCTGAAGTTGGTGAGAAACAAGATTTAAAGAGTCACTGGGATGAGAAAGGTCCCATACCTGTAAGAACAGTACCACTTGGAGAGCCACGACTGATCTACGCATGAGGGGACACACCCTTCTCCTTTCTGCAAGTATGTACCACCCAACACTGAGTAAGGATCTAGGGTTTCAAAAGAGACCTCACTTCTAATGGCCAAGTACTGGAAGTCACCAGCCTTGAGATCAAAGTGCCAGCCTGTAATGGGAGCCGTAACGCATGCTACAGAGCATTTCTCAGTCCCTTCCCGATGTAGGTACACAGCATGGCCATCTAGCATCTTCCTCACAATGTCCCCCACCCCACTACCCAAGCCAGTGTATATAAAGGTACACAGGATTTGGATTGCAATAGGATTGTCTGTTTCAAAGACACAATTAGAACTAGGCAACACCAAGTTATTTCTCTGGTCATAAGATGATCAATTCTAAGGAACAACCACCCGACAGAGGAAATCCTCTTCAGTATCCGCAGCATGGGCATTAGCTTTACAAGCCTGGACTTAAGTTGGCCACACATCTTGAATGGCATGGATGGCAACAACCCATGTTACCAGAAGCTGCAAGCATATCCTTTTAGCTTCCACATACAATGCCCTACAAGTGTCTACTGGAAGGTAGAGGGGTCACTCCAGGTCATTAGCTTAGCATCTTGATGGCACCCTGAACCATCAGTCCCCCATGCAGGTGGGCAGAGAAAGGAACAGCACCTCTCAGGCTCATTCACGACACTGGGGTCTGAGTTTTTTCCAACTACAACGATGAACCATCTCAGAACCCCTACCAGGCAGCCTGACCTCAGTGAAGTGCCTTAAGACCAGATAGAGTACTGCTTTCTTAAAATTCAGCTCAACAGCCCAAGTACCGCCAGAACATGGCCACATGCCAGCAACTAATGACTCATAATTCCAACCCAGGAGGGAGAGCACAGAGTAATTCATTTTGCTCATTTTGGGGGCTTGAGCCAAGGTCTACCTGCTTTGCAATGCTTTTAAGTAGACTGCTCAACTACGTAGATGAAATGAGTCTCACCCAGGTGCCATCTGTCTGCACACCCTTGGAGGGGAGAGTTGGCAGGACAGGCATAGGCACAACAGCCACAGGGCCAGCACCACACTGACCTTTCTTGGGAGCCTCTAGGAATAACCCACGCTGGGGGAGGCCAGAGTCTGAATTAAGTATCCGATACACTCAATTTTATCTGCCCAACCTCTTCATCTCCTTTCTGCAACAACATACCCTCACATTTGAGATGGGAATACTGTTTCCAAAAAAATAGACTACTGAAAAGACCCTCTCCTCCCATCCCCAACCACAGTCCCACTTTCTTCTGGTTAGAACTTGGAAACAAGAAAACTTGTGACAAAGGTAGATGTCTACATTTGGAAAGAGAACTTCAGTGAAGTTCAAAATTCAAAGTAACGATTGCTCATTACACAAAATCTCCTGCGTGTGACAGCCTGGACAGCTGGATGTGATGTGAGACCAGTAAAATATAGAAAATTGTAAGAGGCACCTGGGGAAGTTATGCTATTTTAGAAAGTCTCCCAATCTTAAAGGTTATAACGAAATCTTAAAGGTTACGACTATAAATTTAAATTTTCCTAAGTTGTGGGCTGTAGTCCTGCCATCATCCACTCACCTGGTATCCCTCATGCATGCATACTATTTGTATCCATGGCCCACAGCCAATCCTTTCCTACACCTTGAGAAGGTGCATCATATGGGCAACTTGGCTTTGCTATTCCTTGCAGTGGAACATCCCCTGCCCGTACTCAGGCTTTTGCCAAGCCACACGGACCCTGAGGTTTCAGCTTTCCTCTTACACCTCAAAACCCCACCTTAATCCTCAATTACGGGCATGTGTTTAAAGGATAATGAAAAGGGGGCCAGGGTGGGCAAACTTCAGAGGCTATAAGCACTGCACAAAAAAATGCAATATCCTAGGGAGGCAGTGACTAACCCTGAAGCTTCATGACACCCAAAAACCACAGAAGCTCTCGAAGTCAAGCAGTCCTCAACCCTCTTAAGGTAGTCCAGAAGATCTGGAGCTTGCAGTAAGTTTCCATGGAGACCTTGTTAGGTAAGATACCTGCCCACCTTCCCAAGCCCCTGTATTCTATCACTCATGTTAGTGATCCAGGTTGAGGGCTTCCCTTCTGGCCCTAGAGTTTCTAGGGGAGGGAATGGATGAGCAGACTCACGTTCTAGGGAGCTGTATCAGTCTTTAAGAAAGGATTGAGTCTTTGGTGTCTACCTACAACCAACTCAGAACCGGTATTAACTAGGAGGTATGAGACCAGATATTTCACACCCTGAAATCCCATGATGAAAGTAGGTCTTTATTTGCAGCTGAGTGTAACAGCCAAAAGAAAGCTGTCTAATGAGTTGAACTGACAAAATAAAGTTCCAGTAAGAATCTAGTAGGGTACAAGTACTTCACACACTGACCATGAGTAATACAGTGCCAGTCCTATAAACATCAGAATTTCAGTGTGTTAGCAGAAAGCACAGTTATAGGTATTTATCTACCCTCAAGGTTTGGCATCTGACCCAAGCAGGATACTTGTGCAGCAATTGTGATGACAGCAAGTTTAAGCTTGTTCCTGCTTTGTATGGAAAGCTGACCACTCTGGTGTCTCAGTAGACCTCTAGTTAGTGGCCATTCCCACGCCTAGCGCGTGTGCACACACCCCCCCCCCCATTAGGCTGGTGTCACTTCCTACCTTCAAGGCAGACATCCGAGTTATGGGCCCCCTCAAATCCTCAGACTTTTGTGATGTATATACAACACTGTAAGTGATGCCCCCTCTACTGGTTGAGACCATCTGTAGCTTGCTCTTCTGGTTCCAGATCACAACCCAGTCTTTGGATTTAGCATATAAACCCTGGGGGAAAACCTTAGAGCAACTGTTGGGTAATAGAGCACTGGCCTGGACAATGGAGAAAGCACCTGGGAGGAGTCAGGCATTTCTCAGCACAAATACTGGAGGAGTTTTAGACTCATTCAATCCAACATGTCCTTGGCACAGGGAAATAACCAAGGAAATGAGAACTAAGAACCTTGCCCAATTGAAGCTACAACCAGAAAATGTTAGAAAGTCATTGATACCTTTAGATTAAGCTCTCACAAATGCAGAAATCTTAGGGATGAGAAGTCTGTTAATGGTTTATAAGTCATTTGATCTTACTAAGATGGAATGACTATGGTTGTGGTTGCCTTCAATTCCCCTGGCCACATGTCCCCTAGTTTTAGAGGTTAGCCACATGCAAGTCCCAAGGGACAAAGGAGAGTAACTTAGTTACCAACTCAAGAACTTGATCGATTCTTGGAACCTAGCACAGCTTGCCACCAAAAGTAGGAAATTGTATTTATCAACCAGGCTGTACATACCACAGGTGTTATGACACTGAGAACCTATAAGTATGAAGGGATTTGTACCAATATTCAACCATTAAACAGATGCTTTGGGCCATCTTAGCAGAAATTAAATCATAATCTTAACAGGAATAGAGCTAAGAGGCCCTTCAAATCAGCCTTGAATGGACACGTTAAAGACCAGTCATCAATGCAGCTTTTCTGAATTGTTAGATTTCTATGTGTAGTTCAGGAAAGCTGCCTCATTTCTACCACAAAGGATGCCTGGGATGCACCTAGCAGGATACTGATGGTAACAGAGAAATAAAGGGAGGTTTACAGGTAACAAGCATGAGTTATCAGAGGCTTCTATGACACTGTCTAGTTCCGAGGCAGTATTGACACTCAAGGACCTTTTCATTTTTATATTTTTTCCCCTGAAAATTTTTTTTTTTTTTTTACAGGCAGAGTGGAGAGAGAGAGAAAGGTCTTCCTTTGCCATTGGTGCACCCTCCAATGGCCACCGCGGCCGGCGTGCTGCGGCCAGCGCACCGCGCTGATCCGATGGCAGGAGCCAGGTGCTTCTCCTGGTCTCCCATGGGGTGCAGGGCTCAAGTACTTGGGCCATCCTCCACTGCACTCCCGGGCCACAGCAGAGAGCTGGCCTGGAAGAGGGGCAACTGGGACAGAAGCCGGCGCCCCGACCAGGACTAGAACCCGGTATGCCGGCGCCGCAAGGTGGAGGATTAGCCTAGTGAGCCACGGCGCCGGCCCCTGAAGAAACCTTTTAATGAGTACAAATGTCGTAAGCACAACTTTAGGAATAGTGATTCTTCCCATCATACCTACCCTCCCACCCTGACTCCCACCCCACCCCACACCTCCTCCTCCCTCTCCTGTTTCCAGTACCATTCTCCTTTAACTTTTATTTAGTAAATATAAGTTTCCAAAGTACAGTTTGTGGATTACAATGGCTTCCCCCCCCCCAATAACTTCCCTCCCACTGGCAACCCTCCCATCTCCCGCTCCTTCTCCCATTCCATTCACATCAAGATTCATTTTCAGTTATCTTTATATACTAAATCGATCTTCTGTATGTGAAGTAAAGATTTCATCAGTTTGCACCCACACAGAAACACATAGTGCAAAATACTGTTTCAGTACTAGTTATAGCATTACTTCACATTGGACAACACATTAAGGACAGATCCCACATGAGAAGTACACAGTGACTCCTGTTGTTGATTTAACAATTTGACACTCTTGTTTATGGCATCAGTAATCACCCTAGGCTCTAGTCATGAGTTGCCAAGGCTATGGAAGCCCCCTGAGTTCACCGACTCTGATCATATTTAGACAAGGTCATAGTCAAAGTGGAAGTTCTCTCCTCCCTTCAGAGGAAGGTACCTCCTCCTTTGATGGCCCCATTCTTTCCACTGGGATCTCACTCGTGGAGATCTTTCATTTAGGTCTTTTTTTTGCCAGAGTGTCTTGGCTTTCCACGCCCAAAATACTCAAAACCACTTCAGAGAGCAAGACTTACGGTCAGTACAATATCCTAAATCCTCTTTTCTAAATCATTATGAAAACTCTGCATAGGTAGCATTTGTCTTAATATATTTGTGTGACTGACATTCCAAGACACAAACTGGAGACTGCGAACTTCAGTTTCCGGAAGACAAGTTGTCAGCCATGTGGAAGTCATGGTGAGAAAGAGATGATACGCCAGCTACAGGGCTTCACCTCACAGCAGTGTCAACGGGGCTGATGCGATTCAAGGATCTAACCATCTAAACATGCATGCAGAACCTCTGATATGGTGACTGTAATGTCAGATTCAGGAACACTGAACTATGCAACATGAGGACATGATGGCTTCAGACTCAAATTTGTAGGATGTTATCAAGTTAAAAGGGGTTTCCCAAAGTGAGGAAGAGAATGTGAGGCAATTTTAAGAACCCTGGAAATTTTATGGGTATTGTCCAAGGAGGCAAACAGTCTGTTCTTAGGGAAAACTTCCCAAGGCCTCTGAGCAAAGCCATTCAAACTCAGTACTTACTGAAATCATTGGAAACCATGACGCCATCATCCAGGACTCTTCATCCTTTGGGATAATTGCAAGATATTCACTCTTATCCTTAGTAAGAAAAACACCTAGCCCAGTTGTCTTGCACTGGGGGCAGTTCTGAACCCCTTCCAAATCTGTTACTTTGCTTCAAGAGACAGTTTTCACTGCCTGTTGAGGGTTGTCCAATGCAGCAAGACTAAGCTATGGATACCGCTAAAAATCCCATGAACAGCATGACCACCTGCAAGGAGACTCACTCAGCCCAAGATATAATACGGAGGTTGTGGAACACAGAACAAGCTGGTGTCTGAGGGAGATCTGAGTAGCTTGTTACCATTGCAATCTGTCCAGTCACCACAGGTAGGACTTTTACAGGTATTAACACTAAGAAGCACACAATCCAACCCCAAAAAGGCAGAAAGCATTTTGCTCAGCGATAAGGCAACTCCTGTTTCTTCCACTTTCCCAAAGCCCCCTCCTCTGCCACACACGTTTGCCCTCAGGTTGTATGCATGGATACTGATGACAGCTTTCTCTCCTCCCCTGGCAACATACAATTTTGTAACATTTAGACAGCTATGACAAGGTGGTCAACCTATCCAACCCTCTTTTGATTGGAACCAGACCTGACTATTGGGTCAGGGCTCAGATCTCAGGACCACAAGCCCTGTACCCTAACCCAGGTGCCCTGTGCTAGTCTCTTCATTCCTTCCTCAAATTAGATACAAAACGCTACTGCAGTAAGAGTGCCTCCAAGGACTGAACTCGAAAATAAACTTCAGTGGACAGGCACCCATAGGTTTACTTATCTACTGTAGCCTCAATTGCAACTGGTGTAACTCTTGCCTTCATGGAGGGCGATGAAGAAAAAAAAAAATCACTGGGTCCCGAGACCTCTATGGAAGGAGACCACTGCTCACATGTGCCTGGTGGCCTATAAATTCTGCAGGCAGGCTGAATTCCACAGCTCAGAGTACCCCAAACTGGAGCCTCACTAGTCAACTAAGGTAATAGGACCATTGCTTGGAGGCTGCTGAACCAGCTATACAAACTCAATAGAAACGGCATCCTTTTAGATAAGCTTCAAACTATTGTATGAACTTACTGGGTCAGCTCCAAGCACTACATCACTTTCTCTCCCTTTCTGACCCTACAGTGGACCATGCCCCATGCTCACCCTGGCATCTGCCACCAGTAGCAACAATGGAGCCCTGTTGCAGCCAACGCTAGAAATCCTGCACAGTCACCTGGAGAGTCTTCAGTAGCAGCCTCGAGTCCTGCCAAACCCTTGATGCTCTTACAAGGAAGGAGCTCCCTCAGCTCTCAGTTGCTATCCCCAACCATTTCCATACCCTTATCCCTTCAAGCATATTCCTAGGAGCCTCTGCTAAACTCAGAGCCAATTGTGGAGTAGCGGTCTGAGGGGAGCTGGTCTTAAATTTCGAGACAGCCAAGATGAAACACCCAGAACTCGGATACCCTGCACCCACTGACCTGTGTTGTCTAAGGGTAAGCAAGTAACTTGATGTCATGTACTACCATGAAAATACCCCATCTTCCAATCAAGGACTGGGGTGACGATGGCACTTGTCACTGGTCCTGTCCTTAACAGCTATAGTCCAAGGGAGAACTGACAAAACTGACATGCCCTCCACATAACCCAGATCAGATTGAAGATCAAAATCCCCTAAACTGACATCTATACGTAGACGAGTAACCAGGACAATCTGTACTGTCCACCACAGCAGCTACTTCCAGGCAGAGCACAGGATACAGCCATCCTGCAAACAAGACCCGGAGGAAAACCACCCACAACATGGAACACAGGGACTCCAGACCTGACAAGGACAGTGACAAGGTCTAGAGACATCTACACCTGAAGAGGGACTGCTAGATTAGAGATGGGACTACGATTCCTTTCTCATACCTTGGTGTACGAACGAAGGCCACTGAGCTCAGAGGTAACGCTGGTGGTTTGGGAATAAGGACATGCTCCAGTTTTCCCATTATGACAGTAACTCCCATATTTCCAGAACACATACAAGAGTTCAGAGCTCTGTTAGCATTTCATTGTCACCCTACACTGAGATGTACTTTTGGTAAAGGGAAACTGTAGCTCCCCCATTCGTGGAGGAACGACACCAGACCCTGCGCTGTTCTTTCTGCCCAGCCCTTCCCGGGTTAGCTGCCATTCCCTCATTCACGGAGGAACGACACCATCCCGGGTTAGCTGTCGGCCCCCTCCACCTCCGTGGAGGGTGGCACCCCCCGCCGCTTTCCCCACTTCCACGGAGGAGCAGCACACCGCCGGCCGGCTCTCTCGGGGGCTGCTCAGGTGTTCCTCAGGTGTTCCCCTTAGATGTTCCTGGTGCATGTTGTCTCCTCCTTTATAGTCCTCTTCCACCAATCCCAACTCTGCTACCCACACGCCGAGCACGCTGCTCTCCTCCAATCAGGAGCAGGATCAGCTCCTGCAGCTCATCAAATTGGCGAAGGAGCTGCGTAGAAGTTGTTTACTCCTCCCCAGCGCCATATTGTGGGAGAGCAGATGCATAGAATAAGTCTTAATTCCAGTAACTTAGTCTAGTCTCAGTTGCTCCCCACAGAAACTTCACTACTGACCTCAGGGGAGACTCTCATGACATCAGCACAAAGGATTTGATTCAAGCATCCAAGGTTCCAGTAAGCTAAAACTCATTTCCAAGAAGGACATGTATGGACAAAGAATGAGAAGCATGGCAGGGTGACAGATCAGTGACCTTCACACTCCAGGGTGTCAAGGACTTCTGCAGACATGGCACTCTTTCTCCAACACTGGCAGCTGAAGGAGGAAGCAGGGACACAGGGAAAGATGGAGCCATCACCTCCTGAACTGTGACTGGAGGAGACAATCTAGAACTTGTCATTTGGCAAAGGCAGCCAAGTAGCTTGCAATACATCCAACATTATATTTAAGCCTGGGAGTGAGGGCTCCTGTTCCTTAGTAAGCTTATTCTCATGCAGGAGAAGAATCTCACCTAGACCTGGATGCATGTCCATCATCCAGGCTTTTCCAGATGATCTTTCCAGCATGTTCCTTAGCAAGTTATTCCCAGAGAGGTGGAAGTAGCAAGGAAATAAGGAGTCACAAAGCACCTACTGCTCAGATACACATAAAGTCCAACTAAGATTTGAAAGAGGGAGAGAAAGAAGGTCTTCCGTCTGCTGGTTCACTTGCCATGTGGCCACAATGGCATAGTGTTGAGCCAAGCTGAAGCC
This sequence comes from Oryctolagus cuniculus, assembly GCF_964237555.1. NCBI lineage: Eukaryota > Metazoa > Chordata > Mammalia > Lagomorpha > Leporidae > Oryctolagus > Oryctolagus cuniculus. The sequence continues at coordinate 5,266,564 of NC_091433.1, read as the reverse complement.
AGGAGCTTCATCTGGGTCTCCACATGGGTGTCAGAGGCCCAGGCATTTGAGCCATCCCCTGATGCACTTTCCCAGGATGTCAGCAAGGAGCCAGAAGGGAAGTAGAACAGACAGGGCATGAATCAGCACCCATATGGAACGCCAGCACTGCAGGTAGCAGCCTTATCCTCTATGCCACAGCACCAGCCCCGAAGTGTCTTTTGATGTATCATTTGTTCTGAACTCGTCATGATCTCTACTAATAGGTATGTTCTAGCTTGCCCTATGATGTGTGTCCACAGGAATTGGTCTTAAAGCTTCAGAGGTTAAATATCAGAATCTGAAGACTGCCAAATGTGCTAGGTTATGACTGCTCTTTAAGGACACAGCCCTAGTTCTACAATGAATCTAGATAACATTCCAGCTAATCCAAATGCAGTTACAGTGCCATAGTCCCCCCTAAGTGGGATTCAAAGTAGACCTATATAGATATTCCAGGTCCTAGGAATAGGAATCACATTCATTCTGTGGAAAACTATTCCTCAACTGCACCAGGCAACGTCAATGTCAACAATCCATGTACCCAATTGTGCTAGCTTCCCTAGAGAATTGTTGGACTCGATAGAGTAAGCCAGGAGATAGAAATCAGGAACACCATGGCAGTTATTACTGGAATGCCCTATTAACACCTATCTTCTGATGCCCAAGAAACTAGATAGGATACACAAGGGTCCAAACAGAACCATCTCTGCACTGCAATGTGAGACTTTAAAAAATGCAGCTGTGCTTGGAGTACATTCACATCACTGTCATTGTACAGTGTCCTTTAGACAATGCCAGTCCTAAGTCAGGAGTCGAGATTCCTGGTGAAGATTATGATTGAGCCGTTAGAGCTGATCGACTCAATATGGGGTACTTAGTGACCAATGGAAAAAACTGTCTTACACAAATGGGTACCCTTCCCTTAGTACAGAAGCTACCTCACGTTCTTCGATTCTGGCATGCAGGGAGAGGGTTTTTGGCAACATGACTAGGGTAAGAAACTGTCCTACCTCCAAGGACAGTCCAGATGCCTGCCCCCAAGACAGGCCTCGTCTTAGAGTTGAGAGGCCTTCTTCCACCTTCAGCCCCGCCCTCACCACAAGCCAACTAGAAACCACAAGACCAATGGAATAAGCAGCAAGACCTGCACTGGCAGCAGGTCCATCCAAATGACAAACTTGTGTGTGAATACACAGAGCATGTGGGACTCAGTTGCAGCCAGTCTTGTGTGAAGGATGTGTTATAATGCAATTGGAACTAGTTAGACCCCTGGATACAACAGGTTCCAAATCTCCAAGTTACAAATACCTGTTCTTAAAAGTAAACATTGCCCAAAGCATTTCACCGGATTCCACATGCCAGAGGTCCAGAAGAGCTGGAGCCATGTGAATGACAATGTGAAAAGCTCAAGTGAAATAAAATTGCATTTTTACTTCAAAGAGTAAGCTCCAAGGTCAAGATGTCTAGGAAGATTGAGGAAAAGGTAAACATGGAATGAGGACACCTGTAGGTCAACAATGCAGAGAAAAGAGGGAAACTCAGATGCTGATGCCCTAACTACCCCAAGACTTGGCCCAGAAAACAAGCTCAGAGGCTTCTAGTCGCACGCTTCCATCAGCAAGCAATACTAGTGTTGCAGTCTAACTTCCAGGTACATTGCTAGCTTCATATGAATTTCTCTGCAGCTCAGTCACTGGGCAGAGGTCAAATGTGACAGTCAGCTCCTGACAGACACTTAACTGTGGTGAAGGGTTATAGGAATCTTCACAACTTCCTGTATCAAGGGACAAGTGATGAAATACCAGGAAACCAAGGAGTCCAAAGGGCTATCAATTCTTTACTACTGGTTGTGCAAGCCCAGAAGTAGTCCTTTGCCCCCTCCAAGGTACACTGAACAGTTTTGACATCACTTCTAGTCACAGGTTCCATGCTTGCACTCCTCAGGCAAGGAATACAAGATCCATGGGTTTCCCAGTCTATATCCTTTGTTTTGTTCTTGGGATAACTGGCCAGCCACCTGAACACCATCCTCAAATGGCAATCTTATACCTCCTCCCAAACTATTAAGAATTCACTTACATTTAAGCTATAGAAAAATGATGATCAAGGGAGTCTAGAAAAGTGATTTTAACAAAAAATGTCATGTCTTCCTTCAAACTATGCTATGAGCAAGTACAAAGCCTTCCCTCAAGCTATACTTACTATTCAAACTTCATCAGGACAATTTTACATGAAGTTGCCAATATCCAGCCCTTTCGTGGGACAATTATCCCATGATTACCCTGATACTCATAGCCTAGCCCACTACCAATATTAGGCAGCTCCAGGATGTCTCACCCTCACTTCTCTCCAGTCCATCAAAACCATCTATTTCTGAAGTTGGTATCTTAGCCCATCACCCCAGATCCACCAGGACCCAGGATTGGAAACCCAAATCCAGTCACTTACCTCACATGGCTCATGTGTTCTTAGATATCGCCGAACACTTGATCAACCCATAAGATAGCATGTGTCTGGACAGGACTCTTCCCACAACAAGGTGTCCAACACAGTAACTCTTTCCCATCCAGGTATTCCTGCATTAGCCAAGATTTCAGGAGTAGAAGCTAGGCACTAAGGATTTTCTAGAAGACCATAAAAATCAACCTGGGTGATGGGTGGCAGCTGAGTGGGGGCATTTCTCCAGAAGCACAAGCCAGTGGTACTAATGCCATCTTATGTGTTAAAGTGATCATAGGTGTGTAACTGATCATAAAGATAGGATTAAGTGTCAAAGGGATCACCCAAGACCAAGTGTCTGGTAATAGATGGAATTGAGAATATTCCAACATAGAAAGTCCACACAGCAGACCTCAATGATAAATGCCTTAAACAGCACTCTGGCCTCAGACTCAGCCCTTAAGGCATTCAGATCTGGATGAAAAGCCCACGAGAGCACTTCAGGCATGGAAAGCCAAGACACTGTGGCAAAGTGATCTACATGAAACATCTGAGACCCCAGTGGAAATAAGGGGCCAAAGGAGAACGTACTTTCTGAAGTGAGAACTTCCACTTTGCTTTTGTTCCTGTTTAATTACTGACAGTTTGTGGACTCAAAAGGCTTCCATTAGCCTTGGCAACTCATGATTGATCACTGACATCAATCAGAATGTCAATTGTTCAACAGGAGTCATTGTGCACTTAACTCCCCATGTAGGACCTCTGTCCTTAATGAGATGTACTATGAGAATTAACTGTAAAACTTGTTTTCAAGCAGTACTTTATACTTTGTTGGTATGGGTGCAAATTGTGGAAATCTTAGTATACAGTTGATCTTCTGAAGTTAACTAAAAACAAGTCTTAGTGAAGAATTTAATGGGAGAGGGAGAGGGAGAGGGAGTAGGAGATGGGACCGGAGGTGGGGCGGGGGGGGGGGGGACTGCTATATTCCTAAAGCCGTACCTATGAGATTTGTATTCATTAAATAAAAGCTTTCTGAAAAAATTTGTCAGCAAGCTTGACTGGATCCTTTCACATGTTCTTTGAACATATGGAAAAGGAAAATCTGAGAATGGCCATCAGCGATGCTGTGCTCACAGTGAGGTAATCACTCATGCCTACCTACATGGACACCTACAGCAGCAGGTACAGGGCAGGTATACATCTGTCCAGACAACTGACCACAGCGCACCCCTCCAGAACATAGAACATTCCAGTTCAGACCCATGTTTGGCCACAATGAGTTTATGAAGTACGTCACAAACCTCAGGACCTAGTAAAGGGAGGATTTCGTGAAATAAGCGTGTAAAGCCAACAGAAGCTCAAGGAGCTACGTTGAGGGGAAGATTATCTAAGGGAGAAAACTGTCCTCTTAGGGACCATTCCTAAGCCATCCAAACTCTCCACACTTTCTGCAGTCTGATACTTTGATTATATCAAACCAGGAACTCTACAAATGGCTGCTGCAAAACAAGGCAGATCTCACTCAGCTGTCCCCTCTGGAGACAATTTGCCACAACTTTTTTGCAATGTAAGGAGACTATCATAGCTGACGGGCATCAAGGACAAATCCTTGGGATTTGTGCATCAAGGACAAAAATCCCAAGGATGGTGCTGGTAACCCTACAGTGCACAGCACAAACACATACAAAGTCAACCAGCCTCAAGTCAGTTTTGGTGTTGAGAAAGAGAACCCAGAGCCTCTAGAAGAACATTTGAACCAATCATAACCTTTGGAGTTTGCCCATGAGCACAAGGAGATAGCACATTCTGTGTATACCCCAGGCTTCATATTTGCTCTCCATACTCCTTCCTCAAATTTCAAGCCAAACAGCACAGACCAGGGCCATATTGATGTGAATTCAGAGTCTGAGCTTCAGTCCAAGTCATCTGTGAAATTAGCATCAGTGGCAATCAGAAAGTAAGGCAGTTCTATCCCATGAACTTGACAAACCCAAGTAGACACTGAACCCTGACACTTCAAAAGTGGGAGACAACACTGTAGCCTACAGCTGGTGTTTCAACTAGAGATCCTTTAATAGAACTTGACTGGTTAAGGAGCACTGAGGTCACCAGACCTTTGGGGACAGATCAGTTGCCTGCACAGAAGCACTTTCTCTACACTAATAAGGTTCATAGGTACTTCTGCCCACTCTAAAGCTCAAAGAACAGGATCCAGGGCTGCCAACAGCTATGACCCTGAGTATGGATCAGAAAGTGCACAGAAGATTCCTAAAGGGAATAGGACCAGAGATAGAAAGTAACCTGAGCAGATGACTTCCCTCTAGATAAACATGGAGTCCAGGATTAAGTGGGCTGAGGCTCCAGCCTACCACCACCGTGGCTCCTTCTCTGCTTATCTATACACAATTCAGAAATAGACCTAATACACATTTGAAAGAAAGGGGGTCTTTAGAGGGGCACAGGTCCCAAAGAACAGATCCTTGAGAAGGGCAGACACTCCGTTCTTAGAGAAACAGTGCTTGTACCAAGTAGTGGACGAGAGAACTGGTGAACTACTCAGAACCGAGCAGTTCCAGCACTTGGCCTTCTCTATTCATTGAATCTGTACTTGCTGAGGAAACCAAGGATCCTCCTGAGACAGAGGGCTATACAAAGGCCTTGATGAATGAAACACCACTGGGTCATCCCAGGAAAGGATGGTCATTCACTGAGGACAACACCAGAACAGGCATGCAACGAAAATGTCTTCATGATCCAAGTCCAGGGGACATCGGAGCCATCAATTCATTGACCACTTATACGATGGCCTCCATTCATGGTCTGAAGGCTAACTCCCCCCACGGCTTCCTTAACATCTAGGAAAGGTATTAGCACAGAGGCACCATTATCTGGTTCTGAGCAGTCAGTGTGGACACTGGTCAGTCTTCAGAGGCAGTGAGAATCTGCCCTTGCTGAGGGCCTGCTGGGTAGAACAGCCCTAGCACATGAGTTTTCCAAGCCCCTGTCGTCTATCCTTGATGCTCATTCTAGTTGCACCTAGAGATGTCACTAGGTTCCTTAGTGTTCACCCCATTCTGATCATTGCTGTGAACCCCAGGGTTTCACCTGCTCAAGGCAGAATCAGCACACCACTCACAGCCTCTAACACAAGCTTCGCCATTAACCTTCAGAAACAGACTAAGTGGGTCTTGCTATGTTCAGTGTGGGGCCACTGGAGAACCGAAAGCACTTAAGACAGCACCTCCTGACATCAAGCTGCAGTTTCATGGCAAGATTCACAGGGTGATATGGGTTCCTCCTTTTAGAGGACATCTACTAAATCCTCGTTACAGGAATTCTTGTGTCGAGGGGGAGTGTTTAATAAAGAGAACAGGATTCATGTATTTCAAAAGGTAGAATAACCATGTTTCTCTCCCTCCACCTTCTCTCTCAAACAGTCCCCCTCCCACCTTACTCAGACTGAGTGAAATATACAAGTGGCTGCTCTCCAGCAATGAAGGCCCAATGGGAAGACTGCACAAGACACTTGCATGTTCCACAAAACCAAGCCAAGTTGTTCAGTCGAGCGGGAGATTCTGCTCCCCACTGAATAAGATGTCAGGGGATTTTTTCTTCATTACCACTTGGGTAGTGCTACTGGCATCTTGAATAGTCAGAAGGGTACCATTGACCATCTGATGGCACAAGACAGTCCCCCCCTCAATCAAGCAAGCTATCAGCTCTAATAAGGTCAGTAGTCCTGACATAGCTGGCAGCTTTGACTCAGACGTGGAAGACTTGAGAATGCGTAGGGAGAGTTTACACCTTCAGTTGACTGTTTTTGCTGTTTAGATAAAGCATCCCCACCATGAAGTCAAAAGCTCATTATCCCCATCACACTACCCATATGGACACACACATCTACATTTCCTACAGCCAGTGCCATTAGGCATCTGTCACTGGGCACTTGCCCAGACATGGCAAGCATGACCAGACAGCCTCCTCCATGAGGTCAGATTCGGACCCAGACTGGGCTAGACAGTTTGTGACCTATCTTTGAAGTTCATAATTCAACAAGTGATCGAGGATGCCCCCAAAAGGAGAGAAACAGAAGCTAAAGCTAAAGTTTGGAAATTCACAAAGTCTAGAGTGTTTTCTTGGGGAGCTTTCCCAGCCTTCTCAAAGTCATCCAAGTTTTCCATGATTTCTGAAGTATAACTTTCAATGCATCACCCAGAGCTATGCTTTGGCTTTTAGAAAAACTTGCAACACACCTAGTGTTCCCAGGAAACACTTGTCAGCTATCCTGAGGTAATCTGCTCACAATTCTGACAGCTTTTTCAGTATAGCAAGATATTTTAAATCACAGCTTATGAAGCTGTGCTAACGGCATCTAGGACAAAGAGCCCAAGGAAGCTGGTGGTAATCCTACAAGGCACAGCACGGGTGTTGCAGGAGAGTTCTCCAACCTCAGAAGTCAGTAGTTCCGAGGGAGAGAAACAAGCAACTGGTGCCTGTGGAGGAGCGTATTTGATAAGTCTTTGGAATCTGCCCAGGAGCAGAGGGAAGACCCTTGGGATTTTTGGAAAAAAGGGGCCAATGAGTCACATGACAGGCACAGCCCAGCTGTTGGAGTGCATTCCCATTGCAGAGCAGTAAGGCAGCTTCCTACCATTCAGTTTCAAAGCTCCTTCTGCCATTCATTTGTTTAAGCATGCACACAAAGACATCTGCAGTTCGTTGGTCTTTCCTTGTTCCCTTCTTGGGGCATATGAACTATCTGTGGCATCGAGAAAAGGAGACAAATCTGCCCATCCTTTCCACAGGTCAGGTGTTATACACTCAGTGGAGCAGGCCAAGGTGAGCCCTGTGGTTTCCAGACAGACCTTTCTTTGCACACACCAAGTTTTGTATTTGCTCTGCCTTTCTTCCCATTTCAAGCACAACAGACAAGTCCACACGGATGTCAACTCAGATTGAGCTTCACTCACCCACGTCATTCTGTGAAGTTATGTAAAAGTTAGCATCATGGCTGTCAAGGTAATCTTATTCCATGAACTGAACAGACACTGAACCCTGACATCAACAGTGGCAGACAGCTCTGCAGCTTAGTTTGTTCTGAAAGTGCTGGATCCGCAGAGGTCAAATGGAACTCAGCTGGTCAACACGCACTGAGGTCACCGACACCTGGAATAGGTAAACTCCCTGCATGGAATTAGGAGCATGCCCTCTCCATTCGTAAAGTTCGCAAGTACTTCAGACTGCTCCGAACAGCAGCAGCGTCTGAGCCGCCAACAGCCATGGTCCGGAACGTACAGGAAATTGAAGTACAGGAGATTCAAGAAGGGAACAAGGCCAGAGCAGAAAGTAACCTGACCGGATGATGTCCCTGTGGAAAAGAGGGGTCCAGGTGAAGTTAACTTAAGCCTTCAGCCAAATACCACCTGAGGCTCTTATGTCTTCAGTGTGGATTCAAGAATAGATCTGGTGCGAAGTCAAGGGAAAGCAGGTCCTCAGAAGGTGAGAGGCACAAATACCAACCACAAAGCAGATCTGAGTGGGGCAGAGGGGTAGCCCTTGAAGGAGCAGCAATCCTCTTTAGTGGACAGAACTGGTCAACTATTCAGAACCCACTGGACCAAGCACCTGACTCTTTCCATTAACTTTTCTAAGGGTGGACTAAAGGCCCGAGTCAGTGGCACTGCACACAAAGGCCTTGATGAACCACGTAACGCAAGGTCATCTTAGGGAAGGACGATCATTCACTGAAGCCAACATTAGTACAAGTAGATATAAAGTGACAGTCTTCATGACCCAAGTCAAGGGCACATAAGCACCAGTTTGACAGGGTGGCTTGAAGTTTAAAGTTTTTCCCACAGAACATGGCACACCTGGGTGGTTATAGGTTATCTTGCTTGGCTGCTTCACAGCATGAACTTAGAAACAAGTTACACACTAGTCTGCTCATCCGGCTGTAACAGGCACATTGCTGGCTTCTGTAGTTCTGTTCCCTTGCTCAATAATGGCCAAGGCCACCAAAACACGCTTTCTGCCTTTGAAAATGCCCCACAACTGCAACTCGGGGCTGTCTTCCCCAGACTTGCTCTGGGAGCAGGGCAGCCGCCAGCGGGCTAATAGACTCCTAACTTAATCACTCCGGTGGTCTTTTGCTCAATGTACCCAACATTTGGAGACCCCAGCAAGATCTCCCTCATACCCCCAGGACAGACTGGCAGGCTAACTCCGACATTGTGGCTTATCCCAAGGAGGTCAAGGGCAGCCATTGAGACGTTCCTCACCCCCGAGCCGACTTCCGGCACTTCAGCAGTTTCTCGGAATCTTCACTAAATTTAAAATCAAAAGGAGTCCTCTGGTACCTCACCGAGTAGAAGCTTTTTTCTTCTGGTTTCTGGTCTGTGGATCAACTTGTCTGGGGTGTTGGAAGTCTGGACACAGCACTACTTCCACAACCAGGTCCAAGTTAGACAACTCCAACTTCTATACAAATTAGATTGACCAAAACCAGAAGTCTGGTTGGTTGTTTTGCTGTGTTGATGTTATTGTTACAGGGATAGGACAAGGACTATCCTTCCTTGCTGGTCCACTGGGTTCTTTTAACAAAATTTCAGTAAGGTTAAAAGGCACACAACCAGATCTGTTGGTTTCACCCTAAATACTTTTGATTTCCAGCTCTTCTGCAAATGAGAGTGGCCAACCTTTGTCAGGGGGCCACTGGAGAGATCTGTTTAGAAACTTATTTAATGAATATAAATTTCATGAGTACATTTTTAGAAATACAGCAGTTATTCCCACTATACCTGCCCCTCCCATCCCTTCTTCCACTTCTTCCTCCCATTCCCAGTCCCATTCTCCATTAAGATTTTCAGTTAACTTTATACACAGAAGACCAGCTATACCAAGATTAACTTTATACACATGCATATACAATATGTAACAGAACAAGTTTTACAGTTAAATCTCATAGTATGACTCATTTAGGACAGAGGTCCTACATGGTGAGCACAGTGACTCTTGCTGTTAATTATTAAACCAACACTTGTGTGTGGTGTCAGTGATCACCTGAGGCTCTTGCCACGAGTAGCCTGGGCTATGGAAGCCTTCCGCGATCAGTTTCCATCAGTATTTAGGCAAGGCCATAGGCAAAAACGGAAGTTCCTTCCCCCCTTCAGAGGAATGTACCTCCTTTGATGGCCCCTTCTTTCCACTGGGGTCTCAATTCACCGAGTTCCTTTCATGTAGGAAGTTTTGCCTGTGTCTTGGCTTTCCATGCCTGAAATGCTCTCATGGGCTTTTCAGCCAGACCAGAATGCCATTTAAGGTGACTGTCATTCTACAAGTCTTCTGTGTGGACTGCTTCCCATTGTAGAAATAAGGAGAGAATGTTCATTACCAGATACTTGATCTTATTTATATGATCCCTTTAACAATTGTCTATATGATCACTTTAGTCACTTTAGCACATAAGATAGCACTTTTACCACTCAGCTTAGTGGGACTTGGGAGTCCCATGGGAAGTTTAAATTTGACACTTAGTCCATAGGCATGTATGCAGAACTGGAGTTTATATCTGTTAACCTTTCTATAGCTTCATAGGTCCAAGAAGTGGTTTATGGAGAACCTGGCCATCCTGACCAGATTCTGTATATCAAAACCTGGGTTGATTTCCTTTCCACTCCCCCCCATCTTGACTAAAAGGTTGCCAAAAGCGCAAAACTGTTCAAAGTGAGGGGTGACATGTCCTCCTAGCTAAGCAAAGGAGCCACCACCACCTGCTATTCAGGGAACCCCGGAGGATGCAGCCCTACTGGACCCTCTTCCCTATAGAGCCAGTCCATCAGCCCCACAACAAGACCAAGACTTGAGCCATCTTCTGCTTTCCCAGGTGCATTATCAGGGAGCTGGATTGGAACTGGAGCAGCCGGGACTCCAGCTAGCATCCTTATGGGATGCCAGCATTGTGGGGCAGTTTCAAGTGCTGATCCAGAACGCCAGCCCCTCAGTGACCATCTTGTAGGAAAGCACTGTAGAATTCACTGCTTATGCTCATTCCATTTCTTCAGTCTACAGATTCCATTCATTTCCCAACTTAGCACCATTTCCTGCCACCTACAGTGTTTCCACACAGGTATGACCGATTGTCACCACAAAGTAATATAAATGTATTTGATCTGCTCTTTAGACTGTGCGATTCTGTAGGTCTTATCAAAATGCGTAGTATCAGGGACCCACCCCAAGAACCTCCAGTGGCCCTCAACTCTTCAGATGAGGGCTGTCACCATGGGGAGCCCCGTCCCTTGAACTCCCCCCTACATACATGGAACAGGTCAACATGTCACTCACAGCCCCAAGAAACAGATTCTTCAGCCACCTGTCCCAGTCCTTTCATTGTGGCAAGTTGCCTCACTTGGGAGAGACAAGCCCCCTTTTATGGACTACGTCACTTTCTACTGGTCATCTGTATAATTGGAAACAATCCCTCTTTGAGAGGCCACAGGGTTTATTCTCGAGTCTCTTAACATGGAACTGTCAACAGCCTCTCCAAACCTTCACCTTGAGACCCCCTCCCCAAATTCAGCAGAAAGCCCAGAAACTGGTCCTGGAGCCATAGACAGCCCACCTCCGAGCCAGCCCAAGTGGAAAGAATTTTTCCCACAAGTTATCCCCACTGGGACCCCAACAATGATAGAGGTAAGGAGGCCCTTGATATCGCCAGACAGAGGGGTCCAAGCAGCAGCAAGGAAGCAGGCAATCCTTCTGAGGTCAATGAGACTGTTCAGAAACCAGCCGAGTCCCCAGTGGTTTTCCTTGAACATCTCCTTGAGGCTTATCAATTATATACCCCTAAAGATCCATAAACACATGAAAAACAAATGTGCTATTAATGTACCCTTTGTGTCTCAGTCAGCCCCCGACATTAGGTGCAAGCTACAGAGAATAGAGGGATTTAAGAAAGAGCTCCTTTCTAGATTTGTGGAGATAGCCCAACAAGTTAACAGGGACGTCCCTGTTACCTCCCAGACCAAATGGCTAGGACTGTGACAGTGGCCTTTGAAAGACAAGGGGGCCCATGAGGGAAAGGTGCAAGACCAAGATAACAAATCAAGTTCTTAGGGCCATGAGCTACTATCAGCCTTTGGATTCCAGGCTTCACAAAAAAGGCCCAACCCCTTTATACCAGCACCAGGGCACGGGAAGGCACTCTAGTGGACCAAGAATAAGACCTTTCAAGCCCTAAAGGCGGCCCTTGAGAGTGCCCTGGCCCTAGCTCTCCCAGCCCTTTTCAGCTGTGTATGGCAGAAGTTCAGGGTATTGCAAAGGGAGTCTTAACCCAAGCTCTGGGACCATAAAAGACCCATGGCCTAAGAAACTAGACTATAGATGCCGGATGGCCGGGATGTTTAAGGACTACAGCTGTGGCTCTAAAAATAGCAGCTCCAAAGTTAATTCTAGGTCAGAACTTACAGAAGGTGGTGCCCCACTCGGTGGAAGCCTTATTGTGAAGCCCCCCCCACCAATGGATCACCCAATACCAGGTCCTACACCTAGACCCACCAAGAATCCAATTTCTAGAAACTTCTGCTTTAAATCCTGCCACCCTGTTCCCTGATGACCCACCAGAGCCCATGACTGCAAAGGAGCGCTGGAGTCTGGCAAACTTGAAGGCAGACCTGATTGACGTTCCATTAGGAGACCTAAACGCCATCTTGTTCACCAACGGGGGCAGTTGCATCTCCAAAGGAACAAGGTATGCGGGTGCAAGAGTAGTCACCTTTGCAGAAGTAAAGGTCAACTACTTGTGCACAATGTAAGAAACTGTTTGAGAACAAGTTTTACAGTTGAATCTCAGTACAACTCATTTAGGACAGAGGTCCTGCACGGGAAGTGCAGTGACTCCTGTTAATTTAACAATACTCATGTATGATGTCGGTGATCACCTGAGGCTCTTACCAGGAGCTGCCTGGGCTAGGGAAGCTTTGATAGGTCTCAGTATTTAGGTAAGGCCAAAGGTTAAGTGGGAGTTCCCTCCTACCCTTCAGAAAAAAGTAGGTCCTCCTTTCATGGTTCCTTCTTTCCATTGGAGGTCTCACTCATGGAGATCCTTCATGTGGGACTTTTGCCAATGTCTTTGCTTTCCATGCCTGAAATGCTCTCATGGGCTTTTCAGCCAGACCAGAATGCCTTAATGGCCGATTCCTTCCTAAATGAAATTAATACCAATATCACTCAAGATTGTTATGTGTAAACCCAAAACTCCCCTACTATGTGGGTATAGAAACTTATAGGGTACTAATTCTTCCAACATCCAAAACATTACTGCTAGCCAAGCCCACCAACAAAAACTTTGCAAATGGAGAAAGATACCAAAGCTCACCCTCGGTGATCTCTAATCAATAGGCCTGTGCCTTTACCTTAGAGGGTTTCAAGTCCAACGATCTCCCTATCGGAATTCATGCAATCAGTCCCTGTCCTTGAATCCCTGTCTCAGGAACAAAAACTACTTTATAGCTCCAGTGGGGACCTGGTTTGCTTGCACTGTGGGAATTACTCCATGTCTCTCCCATGCGGGACTCAGGAAGTCTAATCAAACAACTATGTACCTGTACACATATTGCCTCAGGTTTACTACTACTCAGCAGAGAACACGTAGGGTTTGAGAGGCAAGCAGCCCCATTACTAGTTCCCCTTCCGGTCGAGCTGAAAATACCTGGCTCCACAGCTATGGGAAATTGGCCCTGATTACTGGCCAAAACTTTAAACTTCTCAAAAAAGAATTCTCTAGATTCATCAGCTGAAGTCGTTCTCCAAAATAAGGGTCTAGACCCCCTATTCCTAAGACAGGGAAGATACAGGAAGGATGACATTAGGGGAATCTTGCTGTTTCTATGCCAACCACTCATAATTGAAAACAGCTTATTCTTAGTCCCAAACTGCCTAAAGGCCAATAAAAGTTGGTATAAGAACACGTTCTCTTACTTTGGCTAACAACTCCTTTTGGCTCTGGAAGGACCATTAGTTTTAATACTCAGGCTACTCATAGGCCCTTGTGTTATTAATAGCCTGTCCCAATATGTTTGCTGACAGTTGATGATACTTAATATTTAAATCAAGATGACAGAGTCAACAATTTGACTTCCAAATAAAGCTAGTGGTAAATGTGACAGGGTGGCCTGAAGTTGAGATTTTTCCCACAGGACATAGCACACTTGAGTGGTAATAGATTATCTCGCCTATTTGCTTCAGAGCAGGGACTGCCCCTTTGAGAGAAGATACCAGTCTACTCATCCGGCTGTAACAGGCATATTGCTGGCTTCTGTAGTTCTGTTCACTTGCTTGATAATGGCCAAGGCCACCAAAATGTACTTTCTGCCTTTAAAAATGCCCCCCCCTCCCCGCCCTGCAACTCAGGGCTGTCTTCCCCAGACTTGTTCTGGGAACAGGGCAGCCGCCAGCTGGCTAATTAAAAACTCCTAACTAAGTCACTCCAGTCGTCTTTTGCTCAATGTGCCCCACAAGTTCTGACCACTTACTATCCTATGATGGTCCACATTCATGATCTGAAAGTTGGGTCCTCAGGAAGCCATGCAGAAGTGTGATAGCACCCCCTACTCCCCACTGGCAGAGGCACTAGTGTCCTGCATGCTGCGGTTCTGGGCCGTTGCAATTCTCACCATAGAAGTCGGCCCATCTTCACAGGTAGAGGGCTTGTTCTACCCAAGGTACCCTCATTGGGAAGGTTGAGAAGTCTTTGTTCACGAACCATCTTCCAGATGACAATAGGCCTTGCCCATGTCTCCTTGGCCTAAGCTTAAGCCAGTTCCAGAAGCACTTCTAGAGGTGTCTTGGTTCCCTAGCATTTACCTTACTCTTTGATCACTGCAGTGAGTCTCAGAATTACTTGTTCAAGATATGATTAGCAAGACCTAGCCTCAGAGGCTCTAATACAGGCTTGGCCAGGGCCCTTCAGGAAACATCTTGACTTGCAAGCTATGCTCAGTGTGGAGTCAGTGGACAGAGGGTATGGAAGGTGCAGCACTTCCTGACACTGAACTGTACTTCATGACAAGCTTTAGCCAGTGATAGGAGTTCAAGGTGAGTGAGGGCATAGTAGCGAATTCTAATCAAGGCAATTCTCGAAAGGAGGGGAAGAGTTCACCTCTGTAGATGACGACCTTCTGAGAACAGTCTACTCTCCCCTAAGGCCATCAGGAAGATGTCCAAGTACCCAGCACTACAGCAGTGAAGGCCCCATGGGAGGACTACATGACACTCCGGTATCTTTGGCTTTCACAGAAGTTGCTCAGTCAAGGGGAGATTTTGTTCCCCAATGAGTTGAGTCATGTCAGGATATTTTTCATCACCACCACTGGGTAGTGCTACCGCCATCTTGTATAAAGAGTCAAAGGTTGTCACTGACCATCTGACAGCATAAGATAGTCCCCCACAGGCACCGGTTCTGTCCTGGTTGTTCCTCTTCCAGTCCAGCTCTGCGGTGGCCCAGGAAGGCAGTGAAGGATGGCCCAAGTGCTTGGGCCCTGCACCTGCATGGGAGACCAGGAGAAGCACCTGGCTCCTAGCTTCGGATCAGCACAGCGCACCGGCCATAGCGGCCATTTGGGGGGTGAACCAACAGGAGGAGGACCTCTCTATCTCTCCCACTGTAACTCTGTCAAAAATAGTTTTGTTCTTGATTTTGGGGGTCTATCAGAAGTAATAAGATGAACAGTCATGACAACTGGCAGCTCTGACTCAAAAATCCAAAGACTTGAGTGTGTAGGGGAAGAGTTTATACCTTTAATACATAAGACTTTTGTTTAAGATCCAGACATCAAGCAGCCCCACTACACTGTTGATCACTCTCCAGCTCAGACAAGAGCCCCTTCTACCTGTTCCCTTGGAGTTTTCCCAAGTCCCAGTCCTCTCCCGTGGACTGTTGAACCATAAAGCTCCTACATAAAGGAATGAGAAATTTGGCTTTGCTCCATTTCTCACTGAGGATACCGATAACATTGCCTCCTTAGGACATCTTTAAAGCTGTGGCTGATAAATCTGCCCTTTACTCACCTGAGGACAGAACTGAGATGTTTGATGTGGGCCTTAGGTCCCCAAAGTTCCGTGATCTTTATCAGGTGCACTTTTAATGCTAAGGTTTGTGTTCCCTCTGCATTCATTTCATGCATCAGCAAGAGATTAGCACAAGATGGGACAATGCACATGAATTCAGAATGTAAATTTCTGCAAACCACAGCATCCATGAAATTAACGCAGGGCCTAGCTTTCAACAGCAATTTGGAAAGAACTTGTGTGATGGAAGTAGATATTCAGGAACACACTGGTTCCTGATACTATGAGAGCTGGATGTACTCTGTAGTCAATGCCACGTGGAGGAAGCAGATATTGGGAAGTGTTTTCTCCATGATATTCTGATCAAAGGCCACCCATTCAACCCAGAACGCAATACTTATTCATGAAACATACCAATACACCAAGTGAGATACAACAATTCATGAGCCTTAACCAGGGAAGGCTTGTCAGATCAAGATACAGTTAACATTCTACAAGGATCTAGAACTGAACTGAGCAGTAACTTCTCAGGAAAGCTTACTCAGGGAGTGGACCCTCTGCCCAGCCCCTATTTTCCATAAGTACCATGCTCTGCATCCTCTGGTTCTGGGCACTGCACCCATCACCGTGGATGCTGCCCTACCCTTACTGGCACTGAACGTGCTCCAACTACCTCCCCTCACCCATCTGGGACACTGACAGCCACTGCATCAACCCATAGACAACAGCACATCCGTGCACAGGACTCTCCATTTGACCAAGAGCGACCCTCTTTCCCATCCAGGCTTTCCTGCAGTAGAGAGGATTTTAGATGTAAGTAGGAGTTGGGTATCTTAGGGCCTAAATAACCAATTTGGTTGAAGGACAGCAGCTGGGGGACCAAGAAGGGGCCTTCTTCCAGAAACACCAGCCAGCATCTGAAGGTGTTTGCAGTTTTCCCTCCAAGTCACCAGCCAGAAACTGAGAATTTCTGTATCGATATCTGAAGAATGGTCACACATCAGGTAACACTATGAAAAATACTGCTCAGCCATAAGAATGAAATCTTGAGTTTTCCGACCAACTGGATGTAACTGTAAAGCCATTATGTTTAATGAAAAGCCAATCCCAAGTAGACATTTGATAGGATAGTTAATGTAGAATTAAAATAAAGGAATGAAATATGTCTTGTGATTTGTTTTTAGCTTATAGTTCTGTAGAACTGGTCTGCTTTTTTACTTGTCATTATGGTTAGTGGTGCATTAAGTCCGATTATAGTTTTTTGCAAAAATTGAAAGGAGTTGGCCAGCACCACGGCTCACTAGGCTAATCCTCCGCCTTATGGCGCCAGCACACCAGGTTCTAGTCCCGGTCAGGGCGCTGGATTCTGTCCAGGTTGCCCCTCTTCCAGGCCAGCTCTCTGCTGTGGCCAGGGAGTGCAGTGGAGGATGGCCCAAGTGCTTGGGCCCTGCACCCCATGGGAGACCAGGAGAAGCACCTGGCTCCTGGCCTTCGGATCAGCGCAGTGCGCCGGCCGCAGCGGCCATTGGAGGGTGAACCAATGACAAAGGAAGACTTCTCACTGTTCACTCTGCCTGTCAAAAGTAAAAATTAAAGAAAAATTGAAGGGAGTTTGAGGAACAGAAGTATAGTTCTTAGTGTTGTACCTATGAGATACATGAAATTCTCTATACTAATAAAATTCCTTTAAAAAACAAATTTCAGTATAGGAAAACACCAAAACCAAGAAGTTTAAGTATCTTGCCAGTGAACTTAAAAGCTTTGTGGCAAACATTTCAGGGAGTGAAGACATAGCTAGTTGTTCAGACACGTTGAAAAGCTAAAAGCTTTACTTAAAAGCTGTGTTAACTGTTCGGTGAGTTTAAGTGTACATACACCTCAGGATTCAGCACAAGGGGCCTTAACATGGGTTAAGTTTTAAGTGCTAGGTCACCTTTAGTGATGTGCACAGTCTATTGCTAAATGCAAAGAATTCCACAGTTTACTTGGAATATTGAATTAAAATTGGCACAATGTTGGTAAAAACAGACTATTTCAAGTTATCTTCTGCCAAGTTTATTTCAAAATTCTTGTTCATTTACTATGTTTATACAGCTTTTACTGTGAGCAATTGTTTACTGTATGGAAAGTAAAATCCTATCCAAGTAAAAACGAAGTATGTCAGCAAATGGAACTGGAGTGTATCTGTTCCTCGACCCTGCTGAGAACAAGTACTCCCCAGGGGTGGCCATCAGCAACGCTGTGGTCAGTGAGGGAGCCTTCATTTCTATTGCTTACAGGGACACACCTGTAGTAGCATCTGCAGGACAATGTCATCTCATAAAGCATTTGCCCAGAAGTTAAGTGTGACCGAACAGCACCCTACAAGGGCATGAGCAGATTTATACCCACGTAGAGCCATCCACAGCGAGTTTGATCCAAGTGACAAACTACTGCAGACTGATGTCCCAAAATGAGGAAATCAAGTGAGGCAGGTTTCAGAGCTAAATTCGGGGGAGTCACTGAAGGAGGTAAAGAGCAAGTTTTCTTGGAGAGCAGTGCTGGCTTCTGACCAAACCCATCCAAACCCTCCAACGAGGTGTCCCCAGATCTTGAACACTGCCATATGTCACCACCCAGGACTCCTTTTTGGACTTCAGAGAAACTGCAGAACACCGTGAAGTTTAGGACCAACAGCGGTCATCCTCTGGTAATTTGATCATTCTCCAAGCAGATTTTGCAATGTAGGGGATTTAATTACCAGTTTATGGAGCTGTGCTAACAGCATCAAGAACAAACAGCTTGGGGGATGCTTCTAGTAACCCAGCAGTGCACAGCAAAGGTGCCTACAATCATCCAGCCTCAGAAGTCAGTGGTCCCGGGTTGAGAAACAAGCTGGTGCTGCTAGAACGAACACTGAAGCCAATCGTAGCCTTCAAAGTTTGCCTGGGAGCACAAGCACAGTAGATTGCTTTCTTCACAAATCCTACAAGTCATCAATGAACAGGCTCAATGCAGGGGTGGAACATACTGCCCAGAGCAGAGCAATGAAGTATCTTCCTAGTATTTCTTGGATTTCACCCAAGCTCCTTCCCCCATTCATTTCTCCATCTTCAAGTACGTGCACAAAAACGTTGCATTTTTCTTGGTCATTCCCTGGGACATACACTATTTTGTGGCATCTAGAAAGCAAGACCAGGGGACAAATCTGCCCATTCTTCCCATGGGAGCCCAGACCTTATGTGGCGAGTGGAGGAACTTGGGACACCAAGCTCTGGGGTCTGAGATAGTCCTTTCTCTGCACACCCCAAGCTTCACACTTAGTCTGCACTCCTTCCACCCATCAGCAAGTCTGCATAGATGTGAATTCAGTCTGTACTTCAGCAGCCCCAGGCATCCGTGCAATCATACAGGAATTGCCATCAATGGCAGTAAAGATCAGAATTCTATTTCACATACCTAACGTCAGCAACACTGAACTGACATTAACAGGAGACAGCCTTGCAGCCTAGTTGGCATTTTCAAAATGCTATAGTGAAGTGACATTCAACAGCGAGAGGTCCACCACATGCACCCTGACCGGCCAACAAGCACCGAGGTACCAGTGAGACGCGAGTCACCTGCACAGCATCAGGAAGAGACATGCTTTCTCCATTAAGGTTCACAGGTACTCTTGACTGCTCTGGAGCTCAAACAGGATCAAGAGCTGTCAGTCGCCACTGCCCAGAAAATGCTGGTTAAGAAAATGAAGTACACGGAATATTCAGGAAGGAAACGAGACCAGAGGCAGAAGGTAACCTGGCCAGATGACTTCCTTCTAAGAGTTCAGGATGAAGTGAGCCCAAGTCTTCAGCCAAACCCCACCTGGGGCTCCTTGTCTGTTCAGTATAAAGATCCAGAAATAGATCTAGTATGAAAGTCAAGAGAAAAGATGTCCTTAGAGAAACACAGGTACCAGTCACACTACAAAGGCCAAAGAAACTCAGTTCTTGGAGAAGCAACCCTCCCACCAACTAGAACTGTTAAACGATTTAGAACTCGCCTGACCAAGGATCATGCCGTTTGAATAACTCCATGCTTTCTAAGGGTAACCAAGAACCCTTCTGAAACAGAAAATGGCTGTACACAAAGGCCTTGATGAACCAAATACCACCAGGTCATCCCAGGAAAGAACAGCCATTCACTGAGGCCAACATCAGCACAAGCAGGTGTAAAATGAGGAAGTCTTCATGACCCAATCCCAGGATACATCAGGAATCAGTTCATCGACCACTTACTATTCTATGATCCACATTCATGGTGCGAGTCAAACTCATGTACAATTTCCCGAGTACCTAACAAAAGTATGTGCCCTGTTAGCACAGAGGCCCCATGTTCTTCATGTGGTTCTGGGCATTTGCAATCCTCAGGAGGCTGCCACCCTGTCTTTGCAGGAAGTGAGAAATGCTCTTCTACCCAAGGTTCCTTAAGTCACAAAGTTGAACAGCCCTAGTCACTGAAGAACCTTTCCAATACTAGGTTATGCCCGTGTCTTTGGCCCATCCTTGATGCTAATTCTAGATCCATCTGTAGAGATGTATCTATATCCCTTGACGTTCACCCCATTATCTGATTAGTGCAGTGAACCCCAGATTTTACCTGTTTGAGATGGAATTAGAATACCACACTGAGGTTTCCTAGTACAGGCATGGCCATAGACCTTCATGAATCAGATGTGCAAGAAGCTCAAGCTATGCTTAGCATGGAGCCACTGGGGAACAGAGGCATGCAAGACACAGTACCTGCTGACATTCAGCTACATGGTCAACATGAATTCACAAGGTGATATGGGTTCTTCCTTTTGAGCAAGGGGACATGTAGCAAGTTCTAAATAAGCACATTCTTCCATGAAGGCAGCATTCACTTCTGAAGGCAACTGCCTTCTGAGTCTCCTCTCACCTTACTAAAGGCTGTGGGGAAAATACAGATGTCCAGATCAGCAGCGAAGGCCCAATGAGAAGACCGCTGCAAGGCACTCAGGTGTACTATGAAAACCAAAGCCAAGTTGCTGAGTCAATGGAAGATTTTGATCCAGTTTTTAGGTGGTGATGGGATATTTTTCATTACCACTACTGGACGTTGCTACTGGCACCCATGGAGATAGTCAAGGAGTCCACTGACCATTTGACAGCACAGGAAAGAACCCCACCCCCATCCCAGTGAAGATGTTCAACCTAAGGAGGTTGAACAGCCTTTACACGGCTTGCAGCATTGAGTCGAAGTTCAGACTTGGAAACCATGAGGCTGCACAGAAGAGGCTATACCTTCAGTGTGACTAGGGGAAGAGGCTAGACCTTCAATATGATCAGGATTCTTTTTACTGAAGAGCCAAAGATAAAGCAGCCCCACCACGTCAAAGCTCATTGTGTCCTTCCATCCGTCCCCTCAGTTTCCCCTCAAGTCCTATCCCTCCTCCGTAGACCACTGCCTTCAAATCTTCCCTATGGAGGCATTAAAGGAATGGGGAAATTTTGCTTCACTCACAGGAGATACTGACAATGCGGTGGACTGCTTGGACATTTGTAGCTACAGCTGGGGAGCCAATCTTCCCATTACACTTTCTGCTTGAGGACAGACCTGTGTCACCTTGTAGATCTTGTCATGAAACGTGTGGCTCGATGTTGGGGTGTGGGCAGACCTCAGCCTCCTAAGCTCTATAATCCTGTTGTGCTCACTTGCATCCATTCCAAGTCAGCAATAGACTAGTACAAAAATGGGCCATGCACATGAGTCCACAATCTAAGCTTCTGTAAGTCAAGGTACCCATGAAACTACAGTACTCAGCTTTCAATGGCAGTTTGAAAGATGCTTCCTGCCTAGTACAAAGACACTAGGCCCTGACAACTTGAGTGACCAGGACTTCTGTAGCCAGAGCATCAAGTGAAGGAACACATTAGACCACTGGTGACAACACTTCGATGATCAAATGCCACCCAGTTTTCCAAGATACTCATTCACCAAGCGTGACAGGGTATTAAGTGCACTAAGTTCCTGAGCTTCATCCAGGCACCTCTGGCTCAGTGAACACTTAATGTTCCACAATGATTCAGACCGATGAGCTGAGTAGCAACTCTTGGGTTTTCTAAAGGAACGCAGCCTGTACTTAGCACACTTTCCGTAAGGAGGCACCATGCTGTGTGAGTTTGGGTTCTGAACAATCTCACTGCTCACCGTGGAAGCTGGGCTGTCTCCCTGGCAGCAAGAACCTGCTTCTCTACCTCCTCAGGGCATCTTAGGTGGAACACCCCTGGTGCCTGGGCAAGCCCTGGCATCTGGGAGGTTAAGTCCCCTTGAACCATGTCCTTAATGTTAATTCCAGGTGTACCTGTAGAGGTGTCCACATCCCTTAATGGTCACCCATTATCTGCATATTGCAGTCAACCCTAGGATTTCACCTGCTGGAGACAATTAGCTCACCACCCAGCCTGGGGCTCCCTAGTGTAGGCTTGACCATGGACCTTCAGGAAACAGACTTGCAAGCAGGTATGCTCAACGTGAGGCTGCTGAGTAACAGAAGGAACATAAGGCAGGACAGACAAGGACTGCACTGTCCTAGGAAACCACTGACAAGGGGAGAGTTTGTTCCCTCACCAAATTTAAGGTGATGTCAGGATATTTTACATGACCACTACTGGGTAATGCTATTGACAGAAACAAAGGACACCATGGATCATCTGGAAACGGAACCCCGAACTATCAGCTCCGCTGAGGCTGAGAAGTTCCAATACAGCTGGCTACTGTGACTCGAAGTCCCAAGACTGAAGACTTGAGCGTCTAAGGGACAACACTGCACCTTTGAAGATGTCCGATTTTGCTGAAAGACTGAAGATAAAGCAGCTGCACTGTGCTGAAGCTCATCAACCCCAGGCTCAGATGTGAGCCCCCTTCCACCTGGTCCCTCAGTTTTCCAAGTCCCAGTGCTCTCCTACAGCTGCCGACTTCAGATTCCTGCAGACATTGAAGGACTAGCAAGGTTCAGCCAGGCACCATTTCCCCATGGGGATACCGATGGTGCAGCAGCCTCTCTGGGACATCTTGAAAGCTGCAACTGGGGAGCCACCCTGCCCAATACTCTTCCCACTTGAGGACAGACTGCTGTGTTTGACACAGCCCTTAGACCCTATTCCCCCTAAAGCTCCGATCCTGATCAGGTGACCTTTTAACACTGGTTTGTGTTCACTCTCTGCACCCATTCCACAAATCAGCTAGCAAGTAGCCCAAGATGGGGCCATGCACATGTGAATTCAGAATCTAATCTTCCGTAAATCAGGGCCCCTGTGAGATTATGCAAGACTGAGCTGTCAATGGCAATTTGAAAATAAGGTACCTCAGGATACCACAAGATAACTTCAAGAACACACTGAGCCTCGATACTTGGAGAGGGAGATGCACCTCTGTAGCCAGAATCTCAGGTGATGGAAACAGTGCAATGACACTGCTTTGATGAACTACATCTACCCAGTCATGCTCGAGGATATTCACTCACCAACCGTAACACAATTAAGCACAAACTCTCCATGAGCCTCAGACAGGGTGCACTTGGCTCATCAGGGAACACATTCACCAGTTAGCAATCTGAACTGACCCAGATGAATGAGAATGAGCTGAACCATCCATCTCAGGGCAGACTTCCGGAAGCAGGCACTCTAAGCCCTCCTTCAGGGTTATGTTATGCTTCACTACACTCTGCTTTTGTTCTAATCGGTTGCACCCAACACCATGGCTGACTTGTCCTTGCTGTCACCAGGAACCTGTTTCACCTTCATTGAGGTCACCACAGGCAGGCCAGGATCTGTATGTGAGGGCTTCCCAAATCCTAGGCCTTGACAAAGTCCTCTCAGCCCATGGCCATCCGCCTAGATGCTAGTTCCATGTGTTTCTCTAGCGATTATGTCCAGACCTCCTGATGCTCACTCCATTCTTTGATCATTACTATGTACCCTTGGATTTCATCTGCTCAGGACACAGTCATCTGTCTTCAGAGGAACCCTGAAACTCAGCTGGCTATGGACCTGCAGAAAACATACTTCCAAATAAGGTCAAGCTAAGGTTAGTGAGGGGCCCCCAGAAAGAAGGTATTCAGTGTAGGACAGCCCAGTGGGTAAAAGAGCCCACACTGTGTGGGCAAGATCACAGGGCATTGCTAGAGGCTTCTCTGGGGCAAACCTGAGCACACCACAGGGCCCACTTTCAGGATGCCCTTATGGGCTCAAGGAGAAATCTTCACTCTACCCAAAAATACCACAAACATCTAGTAGCAAAGCTAGGTACGTGGTGACGTTCCAGTATCTTCTGGCTAAAGAAGTAACCACATCCTTTTTCAAGGCTCTTCTCACTGGCTAGGTCCTCCTGACAGTCAGAACGCTGAGCCTTCCCATGAAGGCTGATGCACCTCTACCACATAGCCTGGATTTGCATCTATTCAAAACCGAATCCTGAAAGTAACACCAGATCATGTCTACCTCTCCACCAGCTGTGCCAGACAACTCCTGGCCAGAACCCAGATGTACCTGTACATCCTGCAAGTGATTCCAGAAGCTTGGTGCAGAGAGGGAAGCTCCACCAAATGCAGAAGTGTTGACCTTGGCAAGGACAAGAGTTTATGACGTCTACAGAGGGATCACCGATTACAGATGGAGCTATTGTGGTTCATACCACTTGAGGCACACATGACGATCACTGGGCTCTATTCAAAGCTTTCCCAGATTTTTGGCATAGATTTGGAGGAGGATATGCCAATTCAAATGTATTTGCCATTTCCCAAATCCTGTCAAGTCTAAGTAAAGGTAGGTAAATTCTAGAAACAGCTTCTCTTCAAGATAATGGAAAGGTGGTCTGGGTGTCTCTTCCCCTAAGATACATGAGGTCAGCGGAGTATAGTTTGCCCAAATTACCAGACATGAGCTAGTGTAGGGGAAACAAAGGTCTTCATGAACCAGAGTTTGTCCCTTGAACTCTGCTGATCCAGAGTCACCAAGTGACTTCACCTGAAGTCACCACTTAGGGTATGACAATGGGACTTCATGTGGCTGTGAGCCTACTCTCCCCAGTTCAAAATTAGGGAACAAAAGCAACTGAACTTCTCTGGAAGTCAGAGGACCCTAAAAATCAAGGAATGCTCTCAAGATGGTGCTCCTTCACTCACTGTTGATTCCAGAGCCTCTGACAGTCTAAGAGCCACATCTGGAGTCACCCAGAAGCTCTGCCTCCACCCTGCAGTGTCCCTCACTAGAGCTTTCCATGGGGGTGGAGGAATAGGTCCGCAGTTTTGAGGCCATGGAATTGGCTATTTAGAGCCCTGCTGTGATGCAAACCTCACTGAAGTGGAGGATCGATTCCAGGACAAGAAGTCCTCAGCCATGATCTTGGTCCCTGTGGACATTTACCTCCCTGAGAAGGTTGCCACTGTGGTAACACCAATAACCCAAGATGGAAGCTCAAGACTCTCATCCATCCTTGGCAAGTGTTCAAAAGGTAAAGCATGGCCCAAAAAAGTGACTCCAGTTTTTCCATTCTGGAACAGTGTAGTCAGGGGGCCGAGCAAGTCATGACACATTTGAGTGAAGCCTTGTAAGAATGCATCAAGGTGACTAAAGAACCTAAGTTTAACGCTAAAAGCTATCTTCAAATGCAACTTCATAGTTCAAGATATTCTAGTTTAACTTGGTTTTATACTCTTGCCATCTCCCAATATTTAATTATTCTAGGTAACCAATTTCAGTTTGTAAGAGTCAAGCCTTCTCACAGCACTGGTTTGCTTACTTAGTTCTATGCTATAGTGTTTCCTATAACTGAACACTCTTCCAGGGTCTAATTCAAGTCCCTTTAAATCAAGCTCAACAGGTTATCCACACAATTTTCCCATAAGGCAAAGCTATCACACTGCTGGAGATTTTTACCTTGGGGTAACTGGCCTAGAGAAAAAGTATTTTATAAGGCAACTTCTGTTTCATGTTGTCTTCCTAAATAAGCAGAAACGCAATGAAAACAAGTTTTAAGTGTACATTTAAAAAATCTAATTCTAGATAAGTGACCACTGTTTCAATGATCTGTGCATCTATTTTGGTCTTTTAAAACTGACATCTTTTGTGGGCTTCCCTAGGACAGAGGTACTAAGTTACATCTTCTGACCCAAAATTAACTTGGTTGTTTTTCAGCTGGGATTTTTAGAAAGCAGAGTGCCTCACATCTTGTAAAGACAAACTAATTGGGTTTGATAGATAATTTGGTAATCCTTTGTATAAAAAGTGATGCTGTGGGCCGGTGCTGTGGCATACCAGGTATAACCATTATTTGCAGTATCGGCATTCCATATGGGTATCGGTTCGAGTTCCAGCTGCTCTACTTCCTATCCAGCTTTCTATGGCCTGGGAAGCAGTGGAAGAGAGCTCAAGTGCTTGGGTCCCTACACCCACATGGGAAACCTGAAGAAGCTCCTGGCTCCAGATCGGCACAGCTCCAGCCGTTGCAGCCAACTGGTGAGTGAACCAGCAGATGAAGACCTCTCTTCCCCTTAACTGCCTTTCAAGTAAGTTTTAAGAAATGTGATGCTGTATCATCTTTCAGGTATTATGGAGAGGTTCCTGATGAAGATTTCTAAAGATTTCTAAGTCTGATGGTCCTAGTGATATAATTCTTGTAATCTCAAAATTCCATGTACAACTGAAATCCCTTTACTGATTTTTTTTAAAACCAGAGCCAGTCTAAGTCTTACTTTCGATCATCCTCTAAAATCATTTGCAATGAGACTCATGGAAAAGACTAACAAGATAGTAATCTTAGTTACCAGAGATCTGTAAGTAAACACTTCCAGAACTGATTAGCTAATGGATTCATAACACTGCTGACCAAGATCAAACATAAGACCCCTAACACCACTTTATACCTTATACAAAAAAATTCAACTCAGATCAAGGCTCTAAGTCTACAACCTAATACTATCAAGTTAGAGATCAGAGAACCTCTGCGAGACATTGGCATAGCCAAACTTCTTGGAACAGACTACAGAAGCAAAATTAAATGGGATTATGTGAAACTAGGAAGCTACTGCACTGCAAACAATCAACAGAATGGGAGAAAATATCGGCAAACCATGCAGCTGATAATGAAAATAAGGAGTTCAAATTCAACAAAAAAACTCATTAAGAAATGGGCAAAGGACTTGAACAGGCATTTAAGGAATTCCAGTGACCAAAGAATGTTCAGGATCGTTAGCCATCAGGGCAATGCAAATCAAACCCACAATGAGGTTTTACCTCACTCCAGTTAGAATGGCTCTCCTACAGAAAAACAAAATACTGGCAAAGATGGGAGTGAAAGGTACCACTAATCCACTGTTAGTGGGAATGTAAACTATGGCCATTGTGGAAGACAGTATGGAGATTCTTCAGGAATCTGGAAATGTATCTAGCCATCCCACTCCTGGAAATTTACCCAAATAAAATGCAATCAGCATGTGAAAGAATTATCTGCAACCCCATATTTATTGCAGTTCAGTTCACGAAAGATGGAATCAACCCAGACGTCCAACAATGAAAGGAAATGTGTATACACTTTGAAACACAGCTTCTTAAAGAATGAAATCCTGTCTTTTGCAACAAAATGGGTTCAGCCGGAAACCATTATACTTGAAGTAAGCCAGTCCAATATATATTTCCCTGATCTGTGGTAACAGTACAAAATAACGTATGAGTTAAAAATGACATTGAGATTTGTTTACAGCCCTGTGTTAAGGAAGTTTTTTTTTCCTACCATGTCTTACAAGATTGATGCTCCACTAGATATTCAAAGTATGTCATTGAAAGAGGGCAAGAATGGACAGGACGGAGGGAGGGTGAGAAGTACTATTATGCTCTTAAGTCTGTATATGAAATACATGAAGTTTATTAACCTTACATGATTGGGAAACATTAAGGAAAGATGGTAAAACATGGGTTTGACACTTTTTCAAGTATTTTTTTCCCCATGTTAAAAATCCTGAAGTTGCCTAGTTTACAAAATTTGGTCAAGTTTCCCACTTGTGAGACTGCATTTTCTTTTCCCTACTTGGACTTATATTTGTCAGCGTGGTTGCTTACCTAAGTTCAATAAATCTGTTCTATTATAACAGCATACAATTACAGACAATTGCTCTGGATGAAGGCCTGCCTTCAAAGAGTCTCAGCGGTAGCCTGAGTAGCAAAGAATCAAGGGGCCCAAGTTAGAAGAGCAGGGGCCTGCCTCGACTTCTTTCTAGCCTCAATGTTTAGGAGTCCAACCGGAGATCCCTGGAAAAGCCCAATTTTAAAGGACCTCTGATTATTGCCACTGCACTTATCAGGCCATGTGCATCAGTATTAGCCTTGCTTTACAAATACTGTGGCTAAATTTGGTTAACAAGTAGAGTGGAGGGAGGTTCTGACTAGACTTTTTCAAACCTATAGCAGTACATCTGTTACTAGATTTTAGCCTTGTTCTGAGTTTGAGTTGTATTTTGCCATAGTATCTGACTACAATGCTACAACCAAGAACTGTATTAAGCAGCCCCATAAGCTCAAATGGGACAACTTGATGTCGATTTTAAATATATCCCACTCAGTTATGACTGGGGTGTAGTCCAAATAAAATCAAAACTGCCGATAACTAGGTATCTGAACTGCACATAAGGCATAATCTGGCATCACCATGCTGGGGACAGATTTTTCCTAGACATTCAGGACACAATTCTACATGACAAGGACAATCTCACCTGTTTGTCTTCCTTTTTCACTTGACCAGGTAATGCTTTCATTAATAGTTACAATGCATTCTTAACTGGGAGTATCTTGACAAAAACTTGACCTACAATCTTAGTCTACCTACTAGGTGACTTTGGCAACATCTAGCCCAATCTTGGTCAAGTTGGCCTAACAGTTTGAGTTGGCACACTGATTTGGCCTAATCATGAAATATCTATTCAAAAGGTTATAGTGGATCTTGCCCAGTTTCTTCATGGTCTTTGTTTCATTGCCCTAAGTCTTGAGCTCTTGATTCAAAGTCACTGCACAGACTGGATTTGTTATCCTGTTAGTTTCACTGTATTGTTGCCTTTAAAATTTTATTCCGATTGTCTATCGGACTACAGAAATTACAATCCCAACCTAGTGCTCCAAGACACCTATGGAAATGACAAATCCAGTACTGGATCCAAGTAGACCTAGCCAGAGAGGAGCCCCTTGTTGCTCAAATGTTTTGAAGGGTTTCAGCATTGACTTCAATCACATTGTTTCTCTATGTGGGCCAAGGATAGTTTCATTCCAACACCAAAAGGCTCTAAACCCTACCACTAAATGGCTCATCAGCATGACTTCTGGAAAAACACTATCAAGAAGCAGGAAACAACTCAGATTTACAATGAAGTCATCCATGCCAAGTCCTGAGAAATGGAACCAGGAAAGGTTGTGAAGGGAGGGCTCTCATGTACAACTTACCTGGTGACAGAAACCACTCCAAGGACAGCTAAGCAGTACAGTTAACTGATTACACTTCCTTGACAGTTGGTGTCTAACATACATCCTGCAACTCCAACTAGTTTAAGATTTTGAGAGGTAGAGTGACAGTGAGAGGGAGACAGAAAGGTCTTCCATTGATTCACTCCCCCAAAATGTCCACGATGGCCAGAGATGCACCGATCTGAAGCCAGGAGCTTCCTGGTCTCCCATGCGGGTACAGGGGCCCAAGCACTTGGGCCATCTTCTGCTTTCCCAGGCCATAGCAGAGAACTGGATTGGAAAAGGAGCAGCCAGTACTAGAACTGGCACCCCTATGGGATGTGGGCACCACAGAGGATTAACTTACTGCACCATGGTGCCAGCCCTAAAACTAGTTTTACCAAGTAACTGCAGCCACACTCAGACCACAATGAGCTTCCACCTAACACAAGCACCAGTGAGCTTTCAATGTATTCCATATAGCTTTCCTCCTGCCCAAAAACAGCACCTTCATTTTCCTTCAGACATACCAGAGACCACCCTGTCCTGTGTGTCCCACTACTACAGTCCTGTTATTCCCAGAAGAAAGCCATTTGGCATGGAGATTTGACAACCTGTAAGAGGTTTGTCAAGGCTATGCTCCCTTCCTGGGAGTAAGTAACTTCCAGGGTACTGGGTAGAATGCCGAATTCTAGTCAGGTAAGGAAATATGGTAAATGTAGAATACATTACCAGTTTAGATATTTTAATAGTCTGTCAGCTCTAATTGGTAAGTACTCTTAAAGCAAAGACTAAAATGTTATAAGGCCTCCACTAGAAGTCAATATGAGCATGCAGAAGAGTGTGGAAGAGAGCCACCATTCAATGATGCTGATGGAGGGAAAAATCCAGAACTTGGATCATTTGGCAGAGGCAGCTTGCAGTGTTTAACAGTGCTAAGGCTAGGAAACTGATGTATCTCCTGTTCTTTGAAAAATGTATTCATGACAAACCTCACTCTCCTCCCAGATACATCCATCATCCAACTTGGAACAGAACGTTCAAATTTCTTCAGGACTTCTGGTATGCTACCAAAAATCAGTCCTCCTACATGAAGCTTAACAAAGTCATCCCCTGTGCAGGCATCTGGATATAAGCTCAACCTTCTGTGACCGGAGATCACACTGGTGTCTTTACACCAGTCACACATCCCTGTACAAGGTGCTTCACATGCTGTTGCATTTAAGAAAGTTGTCCAAAGGAGTGGACGAGTGGTAAAAGGCCTAGACACTGTGATGCCAGCATCCAGAGGTTCCACCTGCCATACTTCCTTTAGGAGAGAAGTTTCTAGTATTGAATTCCTACAGATAAGTCTGCATAAACAAATATTAACTGAGCTGGGGTGCCATGTGATACTTGTCTAAGAGTTGAAATTTAAGAGCCGGAGCTTCCAAGGTTCTAGCTCAACTTCACAGGAAGTAAACTCAGCTGCGTAAAATTATATATTCCCTGCACGAAGTATCAATGGCAAGTATCTGTGGGTCCCACGATGAGCATCCCTGGAATTACTGGACTAAGGTAGAACTGCAAATTAAGTCAAGGATTTAAGGACATGGGAAATATCAGAACAGTATCATTGGAATATCACACTGATTAATGCCTGGAAAGACATGGGATTTGAAACTTAAGGTGTTTTATTGTAATAAGCATACCATTTAATTGGTTTGGGGTATAAGCATCAGGATGACCCAGCAATCAAGAACAAGGTATGGGGTGATGAAGTGGGGTTGCTACAGTCTGTTTCTAAATTTATTGGTCATCAACTGGCTAAATTGAAGTTGGTTGCAGAGCTTTGACAGGAATATAATCCAAGCACAGCTACATTTTCTTCTATTATGCAAGTCCTTTGGGCAGGACCCACTATGTTTCTACCCGACAAGGGAGTAAACACTATGTAGATGATTTAACTAGAGGTGACAGAAAATTGTGTTTAGTAACCAAGAGACATTGTATGCACCATTGAGCATCCTTCTGACAAGGGCCTTCTCATTAGGTGCTCTGATGCAGAAGTGGACAATATTTCAAAATTCCCAAGACTGCCATGCCCAAGAGACAGACCTCATCTCAGTCATAAGGAGTGCAGATATCTACCATCTTCACCCTAGTTATAAACCACAAGGCCATTGGTTTAAGAACTTGGATGCTTCCTAGCAATGAGTCTACCCACAAGAGCTACATGTCTCAAAACTTACAGGACATCTGAGGGTTCAAAAGGTATTGCTCCACACGTTAGGCCACTGCTTGTGATGTGCCCATTGTGCAGAGTGCTTATTTGAATCTTGGCTCCCCTGCTTCCTGCCAGTCTTCCTGGGAAGGCAGTGGATAAATGATCAAAGTACTTGAGCCCCTAACAACCATGCAGGAAGAGCCAGATGGAGTTCCAAGTATTTGACTTTGACCTGGCCCAGCCGCAGCTGCTGCAGGCAATCAGGGAATGAACTGGAAGATGGGAGACCTCTCCCCCACCTCTCTGGTGTGATTATGGAAAAGGAGGTGTATTATGAATATGTTTGGGATAAGATGCAACCTGGCTAATAGTGGTCCAAGAAGTTCAAGTGAAAAAGAACTCAGATGTAAGGATTTCACCCAGGATTTTTTAGTGTCACTATGCCTTAGAAGCCTCATATTGGAGGACTCATTCTTTAAGCCTCAAGAAAGCTGAGAAATCTGGGAATCACAATGTGAAAATCTCAATAGTAAGGAGTGAACTTCCGTTTACAAACAACAGACTGCATGCTCCGAAGTTAGAGGCAGAAGTTGGCATGGAATGAAGTCTAGAGGCCTCAAAGAAGCTGGAAAGAATGCAAGTACATTAGTGCTAGCTGTCCCCAATGCTTGACCCAGGAAGCACCCAAATTCAGACTCTAGTCACAACTACTTGGCGCCGTCAAACAGCTAACAGGGTTGGGTACCAGCTACCTGGTGATGGTCACATCCAGATGCATTGCTAGCATCCGAGGAGTTACTCTGTAGCTTTAAAGTGGCTGGTTTCTATGTCCAGCTCAGAGAACAAGTCAAACACTACAAATCTCAGCCCCTGAAGGACCTCAACCTTGAGGTTATGACACCAGTGCTTTCCATTTATAGAATTTGTGCAGCTTCTTCCTGTGTAGAAGTAGTGAAGGAATGCAAGAAACAAAGCAGAGATGTGCGAGTCCCTTGCAAGTGTTTCGAATCTGGAAGTGTTCTCAGACCCTCAGGAATGGACACTAACCAGCTGTGGCAGTGACACCTTCCAGGCACAGGCCTCAGTGCTACCACCCTTCAAGCAAGCACTGCAGAACCATTTGCCTCTCAGTCTGCATTCTCCATGCTGTATTCCTGGGACAAGTAGCGACCTGGATACCATCCAGTGAGTGGGATACCTGGGCCTTCTCCCTGACAAAAGGTACTTAATAGATGCTCTTTGGGTGCCTGTAAACCTGGAAGCGTAGAGTCCAAGAATTCAGAACATCAAAACCAAATTATCTTGGCTATCTTTAAACCATTCTATGACCAAGAAAAAAAGCCATCATTTAAACTCTTCACTTAAAACTCAAAATTCATAGGTATCATGAAGCTGCCAACATTGTAGTCATAAGACATCCCTAATTCCCCTGCGACCCAAAAACTGGCTCATTGCTGTAAAACCCAAGCCAGCTGAAGGCAGCAACACTCACACCCTGACCTCTGGGGACCCTATCATTTAGAGGGGGCCTCCCAGTTTCTCACACCAAGACATCACATATGCAAGGACCCCGAGTGAGGTTTCTGATGTTGCTTTCCCAAACCACACTTGTTAAGACTAAGATGATTTCAGGAATCTTGTGTATGTAAAGTCGGATGTTGTATACTAGAATAAATCCATCTGCCACACAAGGAGAAGTTTGAGCTGTGCTGTAGCAAACACTGGGTGAAGACATGGTTTTCAGAAACCTCAAGACTTGGCAAGCCCTTACTCTTCCATGCAGGAGCAGCCAATGCCTCAAGAGCACCCAGAATTAAAGGCAAATCTTCCTAGTTTCTAGTCTCTGCTGCTCACCAGTCTTCAAAAGTTGCCTTCTGTGTCTTTCTGTAACACCAGTTCCAATGATCTTTTACTGCACTCAGAACTGATGAAGTTGAAACACATCCACCAATAGACAGTCCTTAGGAGGCAACCAAGGCGAGGACACTCTGGATCCATCTGTTTTACCAGATAACTTTAGGGATCCTCAGGTAGCCCGACATCATACACAGCCATGGAAGTACTCCATATTCCAGATGAGGTCAGTTCAGAGAGCTAGGGTGAGGATTGGAACCGTCACTGTTTGTCCTTAAAAATTCATATACAAGAGAACTAGGATACTGACCCAATCATCCAGGTCTGTTATCACCTAGCTCAGAACATACCTGACACATACTGCCTGCGTTAAGGGAGCTTTTGTCAACAGCCTTGAACAAGCATTCGATAAACAGACTTGCAGGTTTGTTGGACTATATTCTGTTTGGGCACATTGGAAAGCAGGAAAAGGTGGATCACAATGCAAGAGAATCTGAACAGCATTCACACTATCAGGGGATACTTGAATACGGCATGAGACCACACTAACTCGTGGTCCATTTTCAGGATCCCCTACACGTGGGGGATTCTCAGGTGAGCACCGACACCTAAGAGGCAACACATGAAAATGCTTATGTTTCTACATGAAGATGGGCAAGGAGATTAAGAACCACAACCATATCGAAAGACCTCACATTGGCTGTGTCCTTCTGGAAGCTATAGGCCGTCTCTAGTAAGTTTCACACAAGAATACAACCTACTCCAATAGCCTAGATCAATAGATGGCAACAAACCCCAAGAAACACCTATGCACAGGTAGATCTGTGCTCAGGTGTACCTCTCCCACCGTGAGCTGCAGCATCAGACCACAGGATGAACCTATAATCTGGTCAGGAGTCTCGAGTCCTTGAAGGGAAGTTACCTATAGCAAAACGGAGCCTAGGCCTTGACAGAGCCAGTAGGGGACTGGTCTGAGGCCATCTCGACACAGGACCATGACTACAGATGAATTTAGTGGTTCATTCTTACATCTTGATGGTAAAGTGAGGGGCACTGAGTCTGTCATTGGGAAATCCAGTTCATTAGCTCAACCCATAGATATTTTGAAACCAAGCATGACCAGCTTTCTACTACAGCTAGTGAGCCCACACAAGTCTATTTCATGACCAAATAGGACAGTAAACCCACAGGCATTCTGTACAGAAATACAAACATGATTGCACTCATGAGGCACTCCCACTTCCTTCTCTTGCTCCGAATTAACCACATCGTAATGATAGGGTCCCCACAACCACCACCCACTACTGATACTACCTGGTGATTTCGTAGGATTAATACGAGAAAGATTGTCCAAGATTATCTTTGTTCTGACTTCTAGAACTGGACAGATTCTCCAGAAATGGGGTACTTAGAAATCGGGATGATTCATTTTATCTGTCAGTTTGTCCAGGCTGCAGTCCCTACCATCCACACACTAAGGTGAGCCTGAAACACTGGTGGATTTGAGGAACTAGAAGACATGATTGACAGTTGGGGGGGGGGCACTTCAAGCTGATGCTTCTTTGAAAACAAACTGGACACAGATCTGCCCGAGTGGCAGCCTGCACTTTGACATGCAGCCTGACAGATTTGACTTAGCAAGGCAGCCCAACCACGAGGCAGTTCCTTGCAATAGGTCTCCTGATGCTACTCTGATGAAATGTGAAAGGTTCACAAGTTAGGCTACTTCAACTCTTGCAGGTTGGAAGACATCTGAAGCTGGTTTTGGCTCAGGGAGAAGAGGGTTTAGGGGCAATGCTGTTGTCACTATGGAGACTTGGGCCACAGCAGGCACCCTCAAACACCAGTGTCACTTTGCTTCTGCCCTGACAATTACCCAGGTTTTCCAAATACCAGACATCCACTACTGCCTTCAAGTACACAACTGAAGCTCAGTTCTGTGCAATTCCATGAGGGCAAGAGTTTCAAAGTGTCTACAAAGGTAAGATAGTGAACAGTGACCACATGGTAGAATCTTGAAAGCTGACTGGCGAGTTCAGACTCCTCACTCTCCATATGAGCTTTGAACCGATGTGTTAGAGGTGGACTAGTCCCCAGGATCCCTTTTGGTCGTGTTTATTAGGGGTTCTATGAGCTTCCTGTACTAGGATTTCTGTCCTTCTCCAAACCTGGGAAATTTTCTGCTAATATCTCACTAAAAAGGCCTTTAATCCTTTCTCCCTCTCCATGCCTTCAGGAACTCCTAGAACCCGAATGTTGGGCTTAATAGTATCCTGAAGATTCCCGACAATATGTTTTAGATTTCTAATTTCCTCTTTTCTTTGGTCTGTATCCTTTCCTGTTCTGTCTTCTAAGTCCGATATTCTCTTCTGCTTTACCCATTCTGTTTTTAAGGCTCTCTAATGTGTTTTTCATTTGATCTATTGAATTCTTCACTTATGATTTCTCGTCACTATCAGTTTCCTGGTCTACTATAGTTGTTTCATTTCATTTTGATTCCTCCTTAATATTTTCACGAGAGAGATTTTCTATCTTGTCCATTAAGGATTTCTGTAGTAAGAATGAGAACTTCTTAATGTTCTTATCAATTTAAGATCTGCTTCTTGCATTTCTTCTATCTCATCATCTTCATAATCTGGAATTGGGGTGTCTTTCATTTGGGGGCATCATAGTGACTTCCTTGTTTTTATTACCTCGGTTTTTGTATTTGTTATTTGGCATATTGGAGATATTTGGTTTCTTCACTGTGGTGCTTTTTCTTGTTATAGAACTCTAGATTAAGTGGACTGTCTGTTTTTGATGGAGCCTTAGAGGCTTGAGATGGGTGTGGCCTGAGAGCCCTGTTTGGTGTGCCAAAGGTGACACTCCCAGGTTAGGCGTGGTAGACCTTTGATTCAAAAGGGAATTCCGCACAGCTGAATGAAGTTGGAGGTAGTTAGCAGGCAAATGATACACCCACAGGAGCCAGAGATCGGAAGCTCTTTCCCAAGGACCACACAGGGAATCTGTTCGGCCCTCAGAGTGGGCTCAAATTCTCCTTCAGTCTCCCACTGGGTTGCCAAAGTTATGGAATTGTAGCGTCTCTGGAGAGTGCTCATGTGAATTCCGTGAGTTCTCTCCCCCACCGTCTCTTTTTTCAGTCTCAGTTCAGTAGCACCACAAATTCACTAAGTCCTAATCTCCTGTTAATTCACCCCACCCAGAGTCAGGTTTTTCTGCTAGGCTCAGGGCCGGTGCAGACCTGAAGTCGCCCTGCTTATGACGTATGTCCAAGGTGGTGCCTGCTCTTTGTCTTGCTCGCCCTTGAGAGGTGAGCAGAGAGAGAAACCCATGGCCGTACCAGTCACTTTTTTTCTCTTTTAGTTAGCCTGGTGAACTTTTCCCTCCCGGGGGTTGTTCCCTCTAGTCTCCTCTCTCCGCTTGCCTGCCAGTGTCTCGGGCTATTGAGGTTCGGCTCACCTCGCGTTCCAGCGCTGGTGTCCCGAACTGTGGGCTCCCACGCTCTCCATGCGGGTCCACTGTGAATCACTCGTTCCGGAGGAGTTTCCTCTGCTGTTTCCTCCCCTACTCTTCCTTGAACCTGCAGTATCTCCACTTTTATTAAACTCTCTCCCCAGACTATCAGTGTGCTCCCTTCCTATTCCACCATCTTGCTAAACCCCATTCAGTCCCCAGGATCCAAAGCAACATGACCAGCCTGAGAAATGTGTCCCAGTTCAAAAGGCAATCCCTGATGCCTTCCTGGAAGACATCCCTCATCCCCACAGGTCAGAGGAATACCTTCCTCCACCTCTAGGCTGCCCTGCACAAGGACTGGTTTGGAATCAGACTCAACTGCAGACCTTTGGGTAATGCAACTCCATCTTGAAAGATGTATTTTGAGTCATATCATGAAACAGGGTTATTTCTCAAAGCTCAAGTGAAGTAGACACTACAGTCCCAGTATCTGTCACATGTTCCAGGGTACTAGACAAACCCCACAGCTGCAGTGAGTGGAGAGGATGTTTAAGTTCATTTGGAATGAGATTCCCCTTAGTCTGAGTCAAAGAGCTCCACTATGGAGTATTTACAATAAGATTAGCAAGAAAAAATATGAGGTTTTAGAGTAACGCTAACAGTTGCCTTTAAGCCTCAGGTAGCTGGAGGCCTTTTCAGTATTACAGAAGCTCCTTGAGTGAAATAGTGAGGAAGATCTCTTGACTATCATGGCAGACTAGAAGAAATTTGAGTTGACATGGAATCAAGTCAGTTACAGGACCCATGGGAACAGAGGCTATCAAGTGGAGCTCAGGTAGTAAAGTCCTGGGTGCCTCAAAGCTTAAGACACTCTAGACTGGACTCCAACAAACACTCGTACTATTCAGCAAGTGATTGCCACTCTTAATAAGATGGGGTGCTCACCTCAGGTATCCCACTACCACTGAAGTAATCACTCCATCTCAGAACAGCTGGACACTAGGATCCAGTTCACCGAGCAGAGATCAAACATTGCTATCTGAGGCCATAAAGGATCTCAAGTATGGTCGTAAGTTACGTATAATTTATTTTGTGGTGAAATTGATACCATTTCTCCCTTCAATTCCTTCATGGCCTCTTGATACAGGAAAACCAAAGCAGCACAGTGCATCAGTCCCCTCCAACTGAAACTCAAGCCTAGAAGTGCCTCCCCAGTCCTTAACAATGCTGCCCAGCTATGACAGCTTCCAGTTACAGGCCCAGGTTTCTGTGTCACCCTTCAACCCAGGACCACAAATGCCTGTATTTCCCAATCTTTACACTCTGGTTCTTAGGATAAGTAGCTACCTAGACACCATCCAAACATGTTGGAAAAAAAGCATCTAATAAGGCTTAAGCTTGAACCAAGGTGTACAAAAAGTTAAGAGTAATAGGTACTGAAGTCATCAAGTCCCTTGTTTTAAACAGCTCTAGGACCGAGATAAAATGCTCTACCATGGGCTAGACACAATACTCGTCTTTCACTAGGGTTTTACATGAAGCTGCCAACATCCATGAATTTAAGGGTTCAAAAAAAATCTCATTTGTCTAGTTACTGCCATCACAGAACTGACACACAGGAAGTCAGCAAGTCCTCTGAAGACCTGGGGTCCCAAGTGTGGGCTAAAGGATGAGGTTCAGATCTTTTAGGTGTGTAGGACATCATTTCTAGTTTCAAGAATGCAGGACAGTCTTGTGTTTTGTCCACCATGAAAGTGCAACTGCAAGATTAGGCTCCTATGGATTTTAGGGGTAGCATATGTCCCCTGGGATTATTGCTTCACACTTCAGTAATCTGGACAGCCAAGTTTTTGACAGGCAGAGTTACAGTGAGAGACAGGAAGGTCTTCCTTTTTCCATTGGTTCACCCCAAGTGGCTGCTATGGCCAGCGCTATGCCGATCCGAAGCCAGGAGCCAGGTGCTTCCTCCTGGTCTCGCATGCGGGTACAGGGCCCAAGGACCTGGGCCATCCTCCACTGCCCTCCCGGGCCACAGCAGAGAGCTGGACTGGAAGAGGAGCAACTGAGACAGAACCAACACCCCAACCAGGACTAGAGCCTGGGGTTTTGGCACTGCAGGCAGAGAATTCGCCTAGTGAGCCACGGCGCCAGCCAGAAAGCCAAGTTTTGAAGTGGTCTTAGCAACTGCCTTGCTACTGGAAGGGTTGGACAGGTGCCTGGTAGGTCTCTACAAAGCCAAGCAGGAAAGGAGTGGCAGGCCCTTGCAGTAACAGCACGAGGCTGCACTCCCACCTGGAAGAGCAGTTTTTGAAATGACTTCAGACATCTTACTAGACTGTAGATCAAGCTCCTGGTCTTGAAAATTCAAGTGATGGAACTGACCATTATGAGCAAGCTACTCAGACGATGAAGTCATAAGCTTCAATGGACAATTTTATGATAAAATTGTACAGTGAGAAGTAAAGCATAGGAACAAACAACCAAGACACTGGCAAAAAAAAACAAACACACATTATCTAAATCAAAGATCTGAGCGAGAGCCCAGCGGAAAGAACGGGCCAGAGGAGGTACCTTTCTCTGAAGGGAAGAGAACTTCCACTTTGACTATGGCCTTGCCCAAGATCAGAGTTGGCGAACAAGAGGCTTCCATGAGCAAACTGTTGAAATCTTTACTTAATATACAGAAGATCAGTTTAGCATACATTAAGAGAATCGAAAGTGAATCTTGATGTGAATGGAAGGGGAGAGGGAGTGGGAAAGGGGAGGGTTGCGGGTGGGAGGGACGTTATGGGGGGGAAGCCATTGTAATCCATAAGCTGTACTTTGGAAATTTATATTCATTAAATAAAAGTTAAAATAAAAAAGGCTTCCATGGCCTTGGCAGCTCATGACGAGAGCCTCGGGTGATTGACTTCATAAGGGTGTCAATTATTAGAACAGGAGTGCACTTACTCCCCATGTAGGATCTGCCCTTAATGTGTTGTACTATGAATTAATGGTAAAACTATACAAAGTATAAAGTACTGTTTGAATACTAAACTGTTGAAGTCTTTACTTGGTATATATACTAAATTGATCTGTATATAGATAATTGAAAATGAATCTTGATGAAGAATGGGATGGGAATGGGAGATGGGATAATTGTGTGTGGGAGAGATGTTATGGGGGAAAAGCCACTATAATCAAAAAGTTGTACTTTGGAAACATTAAAAGTTGAAGGCTCACATTCAGAAGTCTACCAACAACAAATGCTGGCGAGGATGTGGGGAAAAAGGACACTAACCCACTGTTGGTGGGAATGCAAACTGGTCAAGCCACTATGGAAGTCAGTCTGGAGATTCCTCAGAAACCTGAAGATAACCCTACCATTCAACCCAGCCATCCCACTCCTTGGAATTTACCCAAAGGAAATTAAAATTGGCAAACAAAAAAGCAGTCTGCACCTTAATGTTTATTGCAGCTCAACTCAATAACTAAGACCTGGTGTCAACCCAAATGCCCATCAACAGTAGACTGATTAAACATGGGAAGTGGGATACACAGCAGACCCATAGAATGGCAGATGTCCTAAACAGCACTCTGGCCTCAGAATCAGCCCTTAAGGCATTCGGATCCAGCTAAAAAGCCCATGAATATTTTAGGCATGGAAAGACACCCTGGCCAAAAAAAAAAATGACCTAAATGAAAAGATCGAGATCCCACTGGGAAGAACAGGTCAAAGAAGGAGGTACCTTTCTCTCTGAAGGGAGGAGAGAACTTCCACTTTGACTACGACCTTGTCTAAGTAAGATCAGAGTCTGAACTCAAAAGGCTTCCATAGCCTTGGCAACTCATGACAAGAGCCTAGGGTGATTACTAACGCCATAAACAAGTGTCCATTAAGTCAACAGGAGTCAGTGTGCACTTACTCATGTGGGATCTCTATCCTTAATGTGCTGCACATTGAGTACTAATTACAGCATTAAATCACAAACAGTATTGTTCACTTTGTTTCTATGTGGGTGCAAACTGTTGAAATCTACTTTATATACTGAACTGATCTGTATACAAGAATTGAAAATCTTGATGTGAATGGAAGGGGAGAGGGAGCGGGAAAGGGGAGAGAAGCCATTGTAATCCATAAGCTGTACTTTGGAAATATTCATTAAACAGAAGTTATGGGACATGTACTCTGTAGAATACTATACAGCAGTCAACAATGAAATCCAGTCATTTGCAACAAAATGGAGGAATCTGGAACACATGCTGAGTGAACTAAGCCAGTCCCAAAGGGACAAATATCATGTGATCAACAGGTTTCCTTTGGTGCTTGGTTAAGTGAAGTGGACACAGTGACTTGATCAGCCCTTGTTCTGTTGATGTACAACACTTTATCCCTTTTTGTTCTAGTTAATACTATTGAACTCTAACAATTATACTTAGGTGTTTAAATTTAACTGAAAAGTGATCCCTGTTAAATATGAGAGTGGGAATAAGAGGGAGGAGAGGTACAATTTGGGACATGCTCAAGCTGGCTTGCCCCAAATGGTAGAGTTAGAAATGTGCCAGGGGATTCCAATTCAATCCCATCAAGGTTGCATGTACCAATGCCATCTCACTAGTCCAAGTGGTCAACTTCAGTTCACAATTGATCACACTGAGAGGTCTAAGTCAAAGGGATCAAACAAGATTAGTGTCTGCTAATACTAACGGATAGACTAAAGGGAGAGAATGATCCAACATGGGAAGTGGGATACACAGCAGACTCATAGAATGGCAGATGTCCTAAATAGCACTCTGGCCTCAGAATCAGCCCTTAAGGCATTCGGATATGGCTGAAGAGCCCATGAGAGTATTTCAGGCATGGAAAGCCAAGACACCCTGGCAAAAAAGAGGACCTAAATGAAAGATCTGTGAGCCCAGTAGAAAGAACTGGGCCAAAGAAGGAGGTACCTTTCTCTGAAGGGAGGAGAGAACTTCCACTTTGACTATGACCCTATCAGAATAAGATCAAAGTCGACAAACTCAAAGGGCTTCCATAGCCTTGGCAACTCATGACTAGAGCCTAGGGAGATTACTGACTCCATAAACAAGAGTGTCAAATTAAGTCAACAACCAGAGTCACTGTGCACTTACTCCTTATGTAGGATCTGTCCTTAGTGTGTTGTCCCATGTGAAGTAATGCTATAACTAGTACTGAAACAGTATTTTACACTTTGTGTTCTCTGTGGGTGCAAACTGAAAATCTTTATTAAATCGATCTATAAAGATAATTGAAATTGAACCTTGATGTGAATGGAATGGGAGAGGGAGCAGGAGATAGGAGGGTTGCGGGTGGGAGGGAAGTTATGGGGGGGAAAAGCCATTGTAATCCAAAGTACAGTTTATGGAAATTTATATTTACTAAAAAGTTAGTTGAACAGGGTTCAGACCCATCATTCTCTTGTACCTTTCCCCATTTCAGCTCATACCTATGCTAACTTCATACAGATTGACCCATGAGGGTGCCAAAGAACAGGGTAAAGTCAAAGCCCTGATTTACAGATTGGCTCAATTCATAAGAGGAAACTGAAAATGGATTGTTGCAACTGGATCACTTTTTCAGGGCTCCCTAAAAAACACTAAGGGGAATTCATCCATTCATCTCATGAGAAGGTGTTAAAGCCATTCAATCTGTTGTCAGCTTGTCAGGATGGCTCTGGGCTCACTGTTGAGTGGAATCTGGATTCTCATGGCTTCAGGGCCAGGGACTCCCTATTCTGATTTTAAAAACTAAGTTGTTTTTTGAGCAAGTAAGCTCCTTTAACGGGATTTTCTGCAGCTAGTGTTGTTCAGTTCAGGTTTCCCAGGCTTTCCGTACACTGGAATACACAAGTCTTCTGTATTTCTTTCACTTGACTATCAGAAGCCATGAAAGAACTGGAGAACTGTGCTTTGGGCCAGGCTCTTGAGCCAATTCGCAGCCCTGATCAAAGTAATCCCACATTTCCCTTTCCCCTCCAAAGAAAAGGGTCTTTCTCAGCCACTTAGTTTCCTCCAGGGAAAGAAGACCCAGGAAGCTGAAGTCTTGAAGCAGCTTGCCGAGAAACAAGGGCCTAAGACGTGCTGCAGGAAGTGGAGAACCTCAGCAAATGGCACAAGAGAAACCAACCCACAAGACAGAAGCCAACAGAACTGGGAGGCCCAGATGGCTGTTAGACTGGAGCTTTGCCAGATAAAGATAATACCGAAGTGCAGAACAGAATCCAAAACCCCACTGAGGCTGAAGCTAAGCTGCTCTGGAAGTTGACTTTCTCCCCCTCCCCAAGTATCTAAGGACTGGACTGGCCAGTCTTTTTTCCCCTCCTGACAAATACCTTAGACGTTGATGTAGGACTGTTTTGATTGACTGCTGTGCAGGCCAGCCGCACCAGTCGAATGGAACCTGAAGGAGGGAGTGGGAATGAGGGGGACAAGGGCTCAGAGAACGGAGCCAAGACAACAAGGCTGATCAAGGCTCGTTTATTCCAATGTCTCGGTGGTATTTATACATAACCAGGACAAAGCAGCACGAAGAAGCACAAAAGGTGTAAGCAGCTTATCAGGGCTCTGGTAACATTTTAACAAAGTGTTCTTAACATCCTCCTTCAGAATGGGAGTATGTGACTTTCTTATCCCAAGAACTCCACAAGCCAAGACTGGCCTTGATTTGCCCAAAGGCTGCCTACAGACTGCAAAGTGTTTTAGGGGCTAAAGGAGAAACTCAAGTTTCTCTTCTAAAGTGTCAGTACTTCTAATGGAGCTATTTCTTGCATCTTTTCTATTTCAAAGTGTACTGGGTTAATTGCTAGCACTGTGTTGGCTCTGAGAAGTGGCTTCTCCCAAACTGTTAGATGCGGATTGTTCACTTTTCAATCCCACTTTTGTTATCTTACCTGATGGCTACCATTTTTGAATGGTTAGAACCACTCAGTGCTGGAGGGAGGAGTATTCATTCACTTATTGGGTAAAATGGATTCACTCCTGGTTGAAACCTAGGAGATAGGTGACAAGGAGGTCTGGCAAACAAGCACATAGAAAGCCCTATGAGAATGGGCACAAGCCAAAGTAGGTTGTAAGTCA
The DNA here is from genome assembly GCF_964237555.1 of Oryctolagus cuniculus. Taxonomy (NCBI): domain Eukaryota; kingdom Metazoa; phylum Chordata; class Mammalia; order Lagomorpha; family Leporidae; genus Oryctolagus; species Oryctolagus cuniculus. The sequence continues at coordinate 5,222,977 of NC_091433.1, read as the reverse complement.
GAGCCTAGACTAGAACATTAAAAGGGGATGCGCTTCACAAATTGATTCAAGGATATGTACAAAAGTCAGCCAGCCTCTGACAGTCACTGGAATGCCACTGAAATGGTCTGACTGAAGGCTGCCTACTTTGTATCCACTGCTGATGGGTCCAGCAGACTCTGCCTTCTGTGAGGCTTCATCCCTTGATGAGGCCAACATCTGCCCACTGACCGGGGCGACTGCCTCCTTGTTCAGGGCAACAGGTTAGATGGATCCATCCCTACCCATTTGTGCATTGTGGTTACACACATGAAAATCTGTTTACAGAACACCTGGTTTACTATATACAATCCCATTAACTAACCAGAACTGTCTCAGTGAAATAGACCAGCCAATGGCACAGGATATACTGCTTTTATTCTATATGACCTAGGGACTTCCATCCTAATAGAGAAGTCACTTCAAGTGCTCAGCCAAGTATAAGATTGGTTATCAATTCTAGACATAGTTGTAGATACCAATACGTACCACCCAATCTCCCCACAAGGCAAGATAGGACAGGGAGGGAGGAGAGTTACCTATAGCTGTCAGTGCCCCTAGGGGCAACCCAGTGCCGGAGTGCAGATCCCAGCCACCTCTAGCAGAACAGTAATGGAAGATACTTTGCTCTGCAGCTCCCTGCCAGGCTCAGTGAGTCTGGTAGCTTTGCATCCCATGACTTCCCAGTCATGCTTCCTTCTTCATCCCGCATGTTTTAACTCCTGAACATCTTTAGCAATTTTGTGTCGACTCAGCATCGCCTGAGAGCTCCAATAGACAATTATGAAGCATCAGTGGTATGCCAAGGGAGGTTCCCAGGGTGTAAAGGGACCTGTGCTGCCCTTTAGCAGAGCCCACATGAATTCACTTTCAAGAATTTGCTAGCAAAATACCCAGTCTATCACACGCACAGCAAGATCTGCACTGCAAAGAATGCATTAACACTCATTACGATACTGCTTCCCCAATAGCTAGAATATGGGTCTGGGATCCAAGGAGCCTAAGTTTCTACCCTATCATAACCCCTACTGACCCAATGGGCCATTTGTGCCTTTGGTCCCCCAGGTTGCACTGTAGCAGGTATAGCATTTAGTCCCTCGAGGCAGCCACAGGTGTGGCCAAGTAATGGAGCTCCTGCCAGCAGACCAGGAGTTACTGCTTCATGTGCAGGGAGAGGAAAAAACATGGATCTCAGGTGATCCCCTTGGCCTTTGTGCTGCATTCCTAGTGTTTAAGGCTAATAGGTATTCACAGAGTGGTTTGACAAAGACAGTCACCAGGGATTCGGACTTCCTAAGGATGAAGGTATCTGTAAAGCCAAACAAACCAAGAAAGTGTTGGCAAAGCGTGAGGGACATAGGGATTGACGAAGGGTTAATGACAGGTCAGTGTTCCTTTCAGACCAAACAGCAACAGCTGAAGGTTTTAAGAGCTAGCATCCCAGCACGGTTCAAGGACAATGTGCCACTTGGCTTATGTGCCCTCTCACCGGACAGATAGGGTCCATCTTCAACACATCCTATTATACTTCTTCCAAGAATCACACCACTTGTCAGGTACTTAACAGTGCTAGTGTTGGACTGGCAGAATGGAAGGAAATACGAAAGGGATCACTTCACTGAAGCCGAGCCTCCCCTGTTATGAACTCGTGGCAGTCACAGGACAGCCTCTGCCGGGCTAACTGAATTCTAAGCCAGTATCTCTACAGCAGATGGGGCCCTTTCCTGCCTCTTCCAGAGGCCACAGTAGCCTACTCCTGACCAGAGTACAGTATGCACATTTCCTGCAAGCAAGCTCCAAGACAAGGGTCATGTCCCATGGCATCAAGCCCAGAAATCCCACACCTTGGCAAGGACTATGAGGAATGGGTGTGAGGTGCCCTGTGTCTACAGAGCGACTATCCAAGGGCATGAGTGTTACATTGTAATGCCCAAGTGTAGGCCACTGAACCTCACTGAGTAATCCTAGTTACTCACTCAGTCCATAGGTAGCATTATGGCTTTTAGGCAAGAATTCTTATGCGCACCTGCCCTAGCATCACCATTCTATTCCTAAAGTGACTCAAGTACAAGATTTTATGGAATACAAGGCAATGTTTCCGTAGAAATGTCTGATCCAATCCATGTGATCTAAACTTTACTTCCTCTCAATTACCCACATAGTCATGACCTGGGCACCATACCCCATAACAAACACTCGTCGCTGGACTTCTGTGATTAAGTAAGGTTTCCAAGTGCTACATAGGTTGAAGTCACAGGTCTTACACCTCGTTTAATCATTCATACATGATGTATCATAATCCATCCAGCTAGTAAAACCACCTAGGTCAAGAGGACCATGGTTATACCCGTCCACCCAGTCAACATAGGGGCCCAAAACACCAGTTGAGAAACCTGGATCTCTATATAATGTCTTGCCAATGAGAACCACTGTTCCAAATAATTAGACCTGGTACTCCAAGGGCTTCTGTTTAAAAGTTAGGATGGTCATTGAATGTTCTGAAGTTCTGTTCATCTCCAGGAAATGGGACTGGAGGCCTGCAAGGCTTCACACCACAGAAAGCTTTATTTGGACGACTGGTTCAAATTTATGATGGCTGTTGTCTGCTCTTCACCTGGCCAGAACTGAGCCATTCAGAAGCTTTTGTAGTTGTTTCCTTATTTGGAATCCAAAGCCAGATTAATGGAATACCATATATTAACCTACCAAAGCATCATGCAGCATGTAGTATCTTTAACCACTTCAGACATTTGTGTCAAATGCCAGAAACACATTTTTTCCATTTTCCTCTGAGGAACAATGTTTTGTGGGATGGCTAGTAGTATACACTTGTCCTCAGTAATGTCAACTGTCCTCATTTCTGTCACATTGTGATCTGCAGGAATCTCGAGTGTTGCCATTCTACAGAAGATCAATCAGAACAGTCTGCCCTGACATTCAGAAGTATCCAGAACCGAACACTTGAATGTCAGAATAAGGGGGGAAAAACAGGAAAATCCAAGGTCCTAATGCAAGTGATGCTTTTAGGTGTCTGTAGAAACAGCTAATGATCTGCTCACCCTAATCAAAGAGAAGTGGTAACATTTTATACCCCAGCATGAGCAAAGTAACTTCAAAATGGGCAAGTCCCTTTCGATTTTTAGAAACACTGTCACATTTGGGGATGCTACTCCAACCGTTTTACAGTGGACCGGGAAGGCTACCGGTTTTGCAGAGGGCTCAAAGAGCTCTACGGTCGATCTTGGTCTTCCATACGTCTCTTGCCACTCATGGAGTTTGATGGGTCCGTAAAGAGGTTGCTGTAGGAGATCTCTAAACCTGGTAGGGAAGGTTGACTTCAGAGCCCTTACAATGCCAGAATGAGGCAACACCTTCCCCAGAAGGCTAATGCACTTTGTAGTTCTAGGTATGTTGTTGAGCCTTGAAGACCAAGCTCCTGGTCATGAAACATCAAGTGCCTGTTTAGTACTGCCTGAAGTGAGCCAATTGCTTGTAGCCCATACAGGCATTTAACTGGAGGGCAAAGTTTTCAGAGTTGCTCAAGACTCTTTGCAGATGCTGCTAAGACCACACCTCAGTTGTGAGAGGTGGCTCAGACCCTCATGGTCTCCAACCTCGGTTTATCTACAATACTCCCCTCAGCTCGCACATATGGCTTCATAGGAAGACCCCTATGATAGCTCATAAAGGGTGGAAATTGAGTTCTAGAGATGGATCGGATCCACACCTAGGCGTGCACTGAAGTGCTCTGCTACAGCACTAGGGTTCCTAGGAAAGCAACTTAACCACTGAGGAAAGATTCCTAGATTCATGAATTCAGACAAACTTGGTTATCCTTCTAGGTGGAGATGGGGGGAGGAGATCCAAGATAGGGATACCCAGAGCCAGGTACATAGGAAATGGATTGGCTTATTGTTCAGGCTGGGATAGGCAAGATTGGAAGATAGGTAACAGGAGGGTCTGAGTGAGAGGCATGTCGAGGGCCCTGTGAGAGTAAGCCCAAACCTAATAGGTTGCAGGATGTGTACAAGTCACCCAGCCTCTGTGCTCAGCCACCCAAATGCTTCCAAGATGGCCCCATTAACACCACTGCACACTCCGATCTTCACCTGCTCAGGTGAAACAGACCCAACACCCTCGTAGGTGTCATCCCTTAAAGGAACAGAACACCCTCTTGCCAGCCAGGCAATTACTAACCCTTTCCCCTTTCAAGCCAAGTAACTGCCAGAACACTCACTTATGTGGTGGCAGACAGTTCTGCCTCCCGACTTGTGTCCTGCAAGTTCTATTGTGAGAGGCAGGGCCCGTCTCCCACAACATGGTGCTGCGAGGAGGTAAACAAATTTTACACAGCTGCTTCATCAGTTCGACTGCTAGAAGCTGCAGGGGCCGATTCAACCTCTGATTGGAAGAGAATGGCGTGCTCAGCGCGTGGACAACGGAGCACGGGTTGGAGAGTTGGTTGGAGAGCTCACTGGGGAGTTCGTTATTTCATTTGTTCTTTCTTCTCTATTTGTGCTTGCTTTACTGTAGAAAAAACCTACTGAAAGTGAGTAACAGCGTCCGGTCCAGTGCTGCTCCTCCGCTCACGGAGGAGCAACAAGTGGTTCCGTGACTCGGATACGGACTACTGGAAGAAAGCTGGGAAGTACCGGGGAGAGAAAAAGCTAGGGAAAACCTAGGAAGCAAAGAAGCTAGGGAAAACCTAGGGAGTAAAGCTAGGAAGAATTAGAACAAGGTGCAATGGGTAACATACCATCCCTCGTCGGGCTGCTACCGTCTGTCGGGCTGTGACTGCTCCTGAACCGCTTGCTGGGAACAGCAGGGACTCCAGCAAAAGCGGCTACCGTTTGTGCATTCACAAGAGCGGTCACAAAAACGTCTCCATGGTTTGTACAACACTGGAGACGAGTGGGGCGACAATTGCGCGCAGCTGGGGAATCGGAAGTGCTGAGGCTGTGGCAGCTCACTGATCAAGCGCTCCAGGACCCCGCGGAGAGGACAGGATTACTGCTTGACGAGGGGAGTGAGCTGCAGGAAAGGGTTCAGGAGGAGTCATGGCAGGGCAGTCAGGCGAGCAACCATGATAGCGAACAAGGAAAAAATTAAAGGACTCAAGAGAGCCAGAAAGCTTGCAGGGTAGAGGAAGCTGAGGAGGGAGCCTCGCCCCCGAGAGCGCTACCAAGATTATATCCTAGCTTGACAAGGCTGGCGAATTTAACCATAGAAGATGAACTAGTAGAAAAAAGTCCCTTTCTGCCGCAACAGTGTGAGACTGAAGAATGGGAGGAGGAGGAAGAAGGAATGCTGGAGGAGGAAGAAAGGGCAAGAACCAAAAGCAAACGAAGGGGAGCTGCTTATAAAAAACCTGCTTGGGAGCAGTATCAGGAACCAGGCCATGTGTTTCCCGTACTACAAGATCAGCAAGGAAATAGTGGTTGGACGCCTCTTGATCACAAATTGCTTAAAGAATTACAGCAGTCAGTGCAGCTGTATGGTCCCCATGCAAATTTTACACAGGCAGTCCTTGAAAATATAGGACAGCAAGGCTTGATACCCGATGATTGGAGGAACTTAGCAGAGGCAGTGTTAGGTGGGTGCGACTTCCTTTTATGGTCAGCTGCTTATAGGGAACTTGCTCGAGATCAATCTAAACAGAACCATAGAGCAAGGAATCAAACATGGGATGAGGAAATGTTAAATGGGGAAGGGCGATTTACCAATCCCGATGATCAGGCCTGACTACAATAGCTGTCCTTCTACAAGTAAGAGAGATAGCAAGAGCAGCCTGGAGGGTGGTACCCAGGAAAGGCTAGATAAGACACAGCTTGACTAAGGTAGTGCAGGGCTCTACCGAACCCTACGCTGACCTCGTGAACAGACTAATGGAAGCAGCGGGAAGTATTTTTGAAACTGGAGGAAGCTATGCCCTTAGAAGATTGGCATATGAACAAGCAAATAAAACATGTTGTGAAGCTCTTAGACCATGGCAGCATAAGGACATCCCTACCTTCCTGAAAATCTGTATGGATGTCATGGATGATGTGGCTTCTGGATCACATGCTGCAGTAGGGATGGCCCAACTTAGATGGGATATGGGGGGACGAAAGTGCTTTAGATGTGGTAAAGAAGGGCATTGAGAGAGAATGTAGGTCAAAGTTTCCAGCCCGAGATCAGCAAGGCATGGAGGACTTGAGAAGACCAGGACCTTGCCCACGCTGTGGAAGAGGGAACCATTGGGCCAAGGAGTGCTATTCTAAGTTGGATAGGGCGGGTAACCCCCTGATGGTGCCAAACAAGCTGGGCCCTATAAGAGGAAGAGATCATTCAACCACAATACCAGTTTCACAGGGGCAGCAGCCAAAAAATGGAATGCGTGCCCCTGCACCCCAGGGCCAAAACAATCAGTGGGTGTCGCAGTCCCAACAGTACAGAAACCAGGCATTCACTGCTCAGAGTTACGAGAAGTATTTAGTATTAACACCTCAAATGGGAGTACAAGCCATAGAGGTGATAGCAGAAACTGTTTCGGCTGGGCAGAAGATACTTAGAATAATTATAGGAAAGGCAACAAATGCCCTGAAAGGTCTGATGGTTATTAGTGGGGTTATCCAATCTCCTTTTGATAAGTTAAGGGTGCTGCTACAATACACAAAGGGCATTGTACAAATTAAGCTGGAGGAACCTGTGGGCTCAGATGCTGATTATGACTGGAGTACAGGATGATCGTGGACCCCAAGGGAAGAAATATGCAGCCTTATCCATGTCTTTAGCAGATCGACCTCTATGGGCCTTAAAGGACAATCGATTCAGGCCTGTTAGATACAGGTGCAGACGTGAGTATCATTTCAGAGAACGACTGGCCGAAGTCATGGCCCCTTCAGCCAGGAGATAATACTTTAGTGGGCCTAGGTACGGCCATGACACCATCAAGGAGTGCTCAGGATGCGGCACAATCAGTTTGGACCTGAGAGAAGAATTCGCTTGGTGAATCTATCGGCAGAGGAACTAGAAGTGCGCAATTTGAGGAAGGAAACGATGGTTAAGACTGCAAGACGGACCAAAATGGGACATTTCCAGGGTATAACTGGACTCATGCAAATCCTACTCCATCTATTGCAGCCAACCCCTGGGATCCTTGGATTATGTGCAATGCTGGTGGGGGTTGCATGGATTTATCACCCCTAGTGGTATTGAAAGGATGGGACACTTTCAATGGATCCTGGAGCACGATGAGAAACGAGATAGCCAATAAGCATGAAACAATTCCCCCTACTTTTGTTTACCTTGCACCCCATATATACTTGCACTCAAGCAGCAGTCAGAGGTTGTCAAACAGGCGATGCCCACCATGCAGCACTCTACGGGCACCCCTGAGGTGTGGCTTAGCATGTTGGATCGGTAGTCAAAGACGGGTAAGCACCTGCGGGCAACTCTAGCAACCTAAGACAGAGGACAGGACATGCTTCCGGTATCCCTGATGACAGGTAAGCAGAGTACGCGCCGTGGGGCACCTAAGACAGGCACGTATCCATGCCACAAAGAATAAAAAGGGGGATCTGTGGGAGGCAGGGCCGTCTCACACAACATGGCACTGAGAGGTGGAATTTTACACAGCTGCTTCATCAGTTTGACTGCTAGAAGCTGCAGGAGCTGATCCAACCTGATTGGAAGAGAACGGCGAGCTCAGTGCATGGACAGCTGAGCACGGGTTGGAGAGTTGGAGAGCTCGCTGGGGAGTTCGTTATTTCATTTGTTCTTTGTGCTTGCTTTACTGTAGAAAAAACCTACTGAAAGGGAATAACAGCGTCCAGTCCGGTGTCGCTCCTCCACTTGAGGAGTGACCTTCTATAGCAAGGCTGCATCCCACAGCTGAAAGTGCCCTTCAAATTGAAGGTCACTGGTCGATAGGCACTACAGTTACAGGGCCACAGCTCATGGGAAAGTGCACCACCTAAACACACATTGAGTGAAGACGCCTCCCCCACATCAGCTAATATTCCAACTATTTCATACCCAATGAACTACTCTGGAAGTACGTCCGAGTCTCCTACCAAGTCATAACCATGCTCGCTGGTAGCAACAGAGTTGTGTTACAGCAGATGCTAGGCTCCCCAGAAACAGATTATCTTCAGTAGCAACCTCAAGTCCTGAAAAACTTGGGTCTTCCAGGATTTAGGACTTCAAGAACTCTAGGACACCCAGAACAAAAGGAAAGCTCCTGGGTTTTCTAACCTCTGCTGCCCTCCAGCCCTCAGTTGCTAATCCCCACGACTCTGCCTTCCTTTTAGTCCAATGATAATGGCAGTTCCCATGAGCTTGTTAAACTCAGTGCTAGTTGGGTAGAGTTGCAGCCCAACAAGGAGTTCATCTAGACCCTGGAAGGCGGCACCATCCAGACCCGGCACCCCCAACCCCCTGTCCTGGTAGGTGCCTACAAGGGACTCAGATGCCATGATACCACATGTGGCCATGAGAATACTGCTCCAATGGAGGCCATAATCCAGAAGACGGTGAAGAGAATGGTGGCTGTAACTGGTCTTGCACCCTCAAAAGCCACATTCCAAAGGCAGACTTCAGATACCAAGACATTCTGATCTGGAAGCTGGGTCCACCCTAGTATGGAAGCCTGTTCTGAGCTCTAGGATGAGCTACCTCAGGGCAGTTCTGGAGGGCGCACAGCGAGGGTTCTTTGTGTGGCAGGTTAAAGCAGTCAAATACAACGCTTATCTTCTCTCATCCCAAGATTGCTTTCCCGCCCTTTTCTAACGAACACTGAATACGTGAAGTTTCCGCCTCAGACCCAGCTGTTTCCAGCAAAGCCAAAGTAGGATCCTCATCTTTCCGTATACCCATTTCAATCTCGTTTAAAACGACATGTGCGAAGAGGAACCCCTGTTGAGGGTTAATATTACATTTACTGATGAAGGCATTACAGTTATAGCTGAAGGGTATTTTGTTTGGAATACAGAAGCTGTATTGAGGAAATTCTAGTACTAGATACTGCCTTCCTGAAGACCACCAAAAACCAAGCCTTTGTTTTCCAATTGCAGGACCAGCTTCCTTCCATCCAGTAAGCAAATCAGCAAAAGTTAAAGTTCATTGTCACCCTTAAAGATTTAGTGGGACCAAAACTTCATCTTCATAGTGACTGTGATGGTATCACAAAGGATTTCACAGCAAATGACATACATGGGTTGGGACTATTTGAAGAGTAGCCTGGATAGACAAGTAGGTCAAGTGGCCAAATTTCAGCATCCAAAAGACAGGGGATTAGAGGACAAGGTGTTCTGTAGACATAGCAACCCCTTTGTCCAACCACAGCAGGTTGAAGGATGCACAGGAAGAGAACCAGGAACTCCAGAATGAAGGAGGCAGAACTATCTAGAAAATACTTTGGCGATTTGGCAAAGCAAAGCAACTTACTGATGCATCCAATACTAAATCTGGGGGACTGAGTCCCAAATGTTGGTCAGTTCATGTATGCTCATCACCCACAATGACAACTTCATCTTGACCCCAGTGTATGCTCTTCCTACAGGTTTCTTCAGACGATCTACCTGGAATGTTTTCCTTGCCAAGTTACTGCCAAGGAGATAGCAGCCGAAGTGCTATGAAGTCTAGCAAGTTCAATGCTCAATTTGAGGTCTCGACTGTTTTCACCCTGAGGCTACAAGTTACTACTCGATTTCTGTTAGAAGTGTTCTAGACATGCCTAAGCAAAGTCTGCGTTAACAGGGAGGAACTGGCCATATAGCACTGGATGTTTTACATGCCAGCAATTGAACACTAAGAACTTACTGCTCTTCTGAATGAAGTAGGCCCAATTGGTACAGGTGATGCATCTTAGAAATCAAGTAACTTGATAATTCAAATCAAGTTGCAGTTGTCAGGATACCTTATGCTTAGGGGAACCCAAAGCAGTCAATACCTAGATATTCTAGGACCTGCAAGTTAATGGAAAGCAAACTCACCCTTATAGAAGTATTTGACTATACCAAGTCGTTATCAATGACAGGTGTCTGAGTCTCAAGATCAGCTTAAGGATTATTGGACCAGTAAAGTATTAGGTAAACCATGGGTTCCAGGAAATGGACATCTACTATGACAATGTTTTCAGCTCATTATCATGCCTTGAAATAGACAAGGGATACACTTGTAACAAGTATACATGACCATCAGTCCGAGTTTCCTGCAACAGAGTTGTGCATGGAATACATTCCTGTCACACGATGTCCTATGGACAGTGACCACTATGAATACTGGTCTTACATGGCAGTACCAGTTCCTGGTGGACAGTTGGGTGAAGTTGGCTCAATAGGGGTACTCAATAGGGGTACTTCGTGATCAATGGGAAAAAAAAAACTACATTTCTGCAGAAATGTACATTCTTCACATAACAGGCTCTGCACCATGGCCAGGCAGTAGGATGGGGGTAAAGAGCACTGACCACTTACAATGAAGTCCAAGGCTAAACGTAAGGGGCACATTTCATCCTAGCTATTTTCAGGCAAATGATTTCCTCTGCTGAGCCCGGGAGAAAAATAAACTACATTGTGTCCTGTGAGTCATTTTACAAAATCAGGACTATCAAACGGTCTTTCCCATGTGAGCTCAGATTGGGAATCAGTAGTTTACCTTTCACTCGGAGCATAGGTAAGCTTCCATGGTACAAATCCCTTGGTGGACTTACCCCATCACATGGGACTCAACCACATCATTTGTTAAAATGCTTCAACTCAGAATCGGGCATCTCTGGCTACAACATGGTCAGCTCTCCGAATTCTAAGCGTTCCAGCATAATTATAGGCTCTACCTGAAGTTATCTACACTTAGGTATGTCCGTATTTTAAACTCTTATGTTAGATAACGTGACAATAGAAGACACGGAAGAGTTAAGAACTGCATTCTTCAAGTCTGAAGAACGACAAGTAGATGACAGAATGGCCTCTCCAAGGTCGTAATGCTTTGTGAGAATGAGACGTTGACATGGCATGAGCACAGTAGAGAGGCCCCAATCCTTGCCCCGTAAGACATTTGGGCCAAGAATCGCCATTTAGCTAAGTTTCCACTGCCAGCATTCAGCTGATCAGATGATGCTCCTCCCCAGATACACCGGCCATCATGCGATTCGCTCGGCAGCTCCGAGTCTAGATTCGCCTCACTGAGCACAACACGAGAGAACCTTAGTCCTCCAGGGGCCTCAGATGTGATGAGTTAGGGCACCAACTCCCGGTTTTTATGCAGGTGTTAGTACAACTCCTCCACATATGAAGAACTGGTCATGAAATAAGCAGCCCAAGCATATTCCATGCAAGCATTGCAGAAGTCTGGCATGCCCACTGGTCCTCAGTGACTAACCCTCTAAGGCAAAGACACCTTCCCGTAACAGGCCTCATGCTTTGCCACAATCCCTCAGCCAGGGACTACACAGCCATGTACCTCCAAATATGTATCCTTTGTTCTTTAGTATGAAGAGTTACCTGGAACCTACTCAATGACGGGAGGCCTACGCCTTCTCCTGAGGAATACAAGAGTGCCCAATGAGAGGATTGTTTTAGGTTTAAATCTGAGGCCTAGAGAGCTGAAGATTAAAGGATTAAGAGCACAAAGAACTTGCAATGTCCACCTCTATACCACTAAAAAAAACATGCCCTCACTTGGCTGTTTGATGTTGCATGTGAAGGCCAGGAATATACCTACCGAGATCAGTTAACACAATGAGAAGCCTGCAACATGAGAACTTGGTCTCTTCAAACTCCATGGTGGGGGGGGGGGGGGGGAAATCACTGCATTTTTGGTACTACACTCAGAACTAGCGTTTAGGAAATAAAGTACACTGAAGAACTTGAACTCAGTGCTAGAGTATGAAGGAATCCAAGACCAGATGGCCTATCACATTGCAAAACACTATTAGACGTGCAAGACAATCACCACTTCCAACTTCAACTTTACAAGTTCCTTGAAGCTTTCCTCCTCCCATGAACTGCAAATTTGAAGTGAGCAGCCTCTTACAGGTTGTAGAAACTACCTAGGTCACACCTGGGATCACTGTTCTACCTAGGCCATCTTCTAGTCGACCAGTTTTCAAAGAGACTAAAAGCAGAAGATTATGCATCTGGTCTTGGTCTTCCTGTATGCTGTCCTGCTGTAAGGTCGGACAGGTCCATGGAAGAGAATGCTGGGGCAGGGTGCAGGGAGTGGGTGGGCGGTCTCTGAAGCACTCAGGACCCAAGATGCCACGCCTCTGCCAGCAGCCGGTTTCACTATCAGTGGCAGGAATGTTGCTGAGCTTTAGAGACCGAGCTCTTAAGTCATGAAGTAAGAGGACAGACACCTCCAGGTGCCAGTTCCCACAGGGCCAACCCGAAGCCACTGAGCCAGGAATACCAATTCCAGCCATCTCAGTCTGACACGAGGCAAGATACCTTGCTCTAGAGCTCCTTCCTAGGCAAGATTTGCCACTTTTATATCCCAGTCTTTCTGTGCCCCTTGTGCATATTTTAGTCTTATTTTAGACAGGAAGCTGTAGTTTGCAATCCTGACTTGGTATTTCCCTTCCAGAGAGCTTGACCGCGTCACGCAGCTGTAGCCTAAGTGTAGTCCATGAGATGGAGTCAGATCCGTGAGGCCTTCTACAATCTACTCCAGTTCACTTTCTCGAAGGTTAGCAAAATGCCCAAGCTTTCACAAGCACAGTGCATTTATTGTAATACTCATCTTGAGCTAACAGCCATTATATGTGCTATTTCCCAGTAGTTAATATTTCAAACCAAGTAGAGGTCTCCTCTCCACCCCAAACCTATCATTAGGAGCATTTGTTCCTTTGGTCCCTGACATTTAACTCCAGCTGGTTTAGAAGTTCTACTTTAGACGCTTGTATCAGGAAATCCAGAAGGTACAGCTAAGGAACCAGCAATAACTACAGCTACATGTGAAGGGAGAAGAGCAGAACTCCGATTTCACTGGGCCCTATTGTGCTTCCATGCCCTGTGTTTAAAGATAAACAGGCATTCACAGCTCACGTGGTTTGATAAAAACAAGGTCATCAGGTGTTCAAGACCTGCTGGGTATGCAGGTATCAGCCACCCAATTTAAACATGTGCAGGTGTTGGCCAAGCATGAGATTTGGTACTGAGTGATGTGTAAGTGACACCCCATGCTGTTGTTAGAGGTAACAGTAGCTGAAGGTTTTGGAACTTGTAGCTGCGAAGCACCGCTACACGGGGCAATGTGCCCCCTGGCTCGTGTGCTCACGTGCAAGCCGAGCAGACTGAATGACTCATCTTCAAGCTACACTCAAGACAAAGTGAAAACTGTAGTCTTTTACAAATACATCACTTGTGGCAGAGTCGGGTACAGAAGAGCACTCTTCCCAGTTTTGAAGAGATCAACTTTACTGAAGAATAAGATCACATGGGTTACGTCCTGAAGAGATCGCAGGACATCGCCCAGGCTTGTTAAGATTCTTCTAACCAATCTCTACACAACCAGCTGGGGCCCTCCTCTACCTTACCCAGCAGCAGTAGCAGCCCACTCCTGACCAGAGCATAGGATGCACATTTTCCACAAGCAAGTTCTTGGAGACTTCAGAGAATCTCATACCAGAGCCAGAAATCCCAAACCTTGCCAACAACTATGGGGAATAGATGCAGGGTGCCTTGTGTCTATGGAGGGACTGACTACGGATGGCATGATGGTTCATTATTGCATCCTGATGCTCAAGTATAGGCCACTGAGCCAATCACTGGAGTATTCAAATTGTTTTCTCGACCAACAGAGGTAGAACTTAGGCAGGAATCCTCATGAACAGCTTTCTGATGTCATTTTGTTGCCAAGCAAGGCGACACTGCCAAGTGCACGGAATTTAAGTTTCATGGATTTTAGAAGCAATCATGTTTGCATCTCTGTAGGGAATGCCTGTGATCCCATTCATGGGGTCATCTCCCCTTACTTTGTTACCCACATGGTCACAACCCAGTCCCACAGACACTCAATTGGACTCCAACGATCAATGACCACGTAGTACCTGGGTTCAAGTCAGGTATCTGCCTCAAACGTTCCAACACTATCCACACTTCCAGACCCAAACACCTATTTGTCATAGACAATAAACACACAATGCAACCAAGTCAGTGAGACCATCTAGACCTGGAGCTCTTCCTTGTACCTGCCATTGGTACATGCCGAGTCACTACCGAGTGGACCCCTAACTGGTATTTGACTCTTGCTCTATAGAAAGTCACCCTGTCAGTCTCTGCAAGACATCAGCAAAGACTCCTTACAATAGATGCCAATGAAAGTCAAGACAAGCCGGTGCCACGGCTCACTAGGCTAATCCTCCCACCTAGCGGTGCTGGCACACCAGGTTCTAGTCCCGGCTGAGGCACCGGGTTCTGTCCCGGTTGCCCCTCTTCCAGGCCAGCTCTCTGTGGCCCAGGAGTGCAGTGGAGGATGGCCCAAGTGCTTGGGCCCTGCACCCCATGGGAGACCAGGAGGAAGCACCTGGCTCCTGGCTTCGGATCGGTGGCCATTGAGGGGTGAACCAACGGAAAAGGAAGACCTTGCTCTCACTGTCCACTCTGCCTGTCAAAAATAAAACTTATAAGACAAATGGGATTGCATCAAACCAAGAAGCGTTTGCATTTCAAAGAACTTGGTAAGGCGACAGAATGGGAGCAAATATTTGTAAACTATGCAATTGATAAAGGATTAATATCTAGAATCTAAGGAACAAGAAATTCTATCCAGCTAAGAAATGAGCAACAGACCTGGAGCGTTTTCAAAAGATGAAATTCCCATTGCCAGACACATGAATGCTCGATCACTAGCCTCCAGGGAAATGCAACTCAAAGCCAGTGGGGTTTCACCTCATCCCAGTTAGAATGGCTCTCCTACAGAAAACAGATGCTAGTAAGGATGTAGGAGGAAAGGTACCCAACTCCACTGTCAGTATGAATTGTCTACTAGTACAGCCGTTATGGAAAAACATCCTGAGTGCACTCAGAACATACCACTTGACCCATTCTGCTCTTGGTAGTTTACCCAAAGGAAATGAAATAAGCATATGAAAGCTGTCTGTACCCATGTTTATTGCAGCCCAATTCACAAAGGCTAAGAATCAACCCAGATGTTCAAGCAATGACCAAGGATATGGTATTATGTACTATGGAATACTACCCAGCTACAGA
Organism: Oryctolagus cuniculus; assembly: GCF_964237555.1. Lineage (NCBI taxonomy): Eukaryota > Metazoa > Chordata > Mammalia > Lagomorpha > Leporidae > Oryctolagus > Oryctolagus cuniculus. Next base: position 5,207,768 of record NC_091433.1, on the reverse strand, counting down.
AAGATGAAATCCTGTCTTTTGCAAGAATGTGGATGCAAATAGAAACCATTATACTTTGGCTTATTTTGCTAAGTTTTTCCTGATCTGTGATAACAGTACACTAGGAGTGAAATTATCACAGATTCAATGTTCACAGCCCTTGTATATTGTTGAGGAACAGTGTTTGAATTTAGTATAAAGGTTAATATTATGAGCATGAAGTAAAAAGTAGATCACTAAAAACAGGAAATAAGGAGCAGGCAAGAGTGGCAGTGTGGGCAGAGGGAGGGTAGGGTCAGGAGCATAGTGATGATTCTAGGTCTGTAAAGATGCATGAGATTTGTTTAAATTAAAAAACAGGAGAAAAAGTCACCCTGTGATTAAACACCTGGGTAGGCAGGAATAAAAAGTCTAGTTACTTAACCCCCTCAGAGCCCCCAGTAGAAATTTACAGCAAGTAACACAGCTGGAAGAATCAGTGAATATCCAGCCTATGGGAATTGTGTAACCCTGACAAAGCCGACTTCAAAGAGCACCAGGTAGAAGACATGCTTCTAGGAACACCTGGCAAGATACTCAAATACATCGATTCATGCAGGAGTTACCAGGGTCAGGAGGATGGGAGCCAGCACTGCACCTTCCTCTGCCCCCCACATCAGCAAGTCCCATGTTCTTGGGGTACCCTAGCTTCTGTGATCCCCTTCACACAACCTCTTGAGAATCTTCCAACGGAAGCTACCTTACCAGCCATGGCCAGGCCTTGGAGATGGGGTGCATTGGACCCAAGGGGCACCTTGCCTGCCCCAGCACCTATTTCTGTCAAGCGACATCCTCTGACTTCAGGCTGCCTCCCACCACGTTTTCAGGGGATCCTTCTGGGTTCCAGACCAGGGAAGATCATGAATAAGGACTAGGCCCAGGACACTCCTGGGTATGTGAGGAGCCTTCGATCTACATGGCTGCAGATCCTACAGGGCTAGGAGGTCTGTACTCATGGCTGGGATCTTCATGCTAATTGTTTCCTGCCTCATGGATGAAGCTTTCCAACCTGTGGAGGTGCCCGTTTGTCATTTTCACTGTGCCAAGGCCACATTGTCACAATTTCCATACCTTGAGTTCCACATGAGCCTTTCTCAGTCTCAGGGAATATAGTTACACAGGGGCATCATGGACTCAGGTTAAGTACACCCGAGAGCTTTCTCTAAGGCTTTACCCGGAACTGCTGGATAGCATCCTCTTGATAGTTGCCTGTGTGCCCACTGGTGGCTTCCTTGCTTCAGTATTGCTTGCCTGAGACTTTCCTCACACGGGTATTAATTCAGGTTTAGTACCTCTGTTGGGGGTTGAGGGTTTTAGCTGACCTGTCTTACGTCGTCCGTTTAATATAAAGTTTTCAGCAGTTAGGACTACTTGGTGGTGCTGCTGCTTCAATCTTTCTCCAGATGAAGGGAGAGTAGGAAGGTCAGTTTTACCTACACTTCTGAAAAACTGCAGTCCCCACTACCCAATCAGGAACTAACCCAGGTGAGCCCGAGAAGGTTTTATAGATCTCTGCCATCAAACTTGACTACCCTAGATAACCAAAGGACCCGACGCAGAGATCTGAGGCCTCCCTAGGGGGCAACCAGCTGATCAGACTCAGCTCCTGCCCAAGACAGCCTGTACTCGCTGAAGTGAGGCTTCGTGTATTTGACTTAGCAAACCAGGCCAGCTCCCACTACGTGAGGCAGCTCCCTGAAGAAACAGCAGGGAACACAAGTTGTACTGAACACTCGCGTGTGGCCAGGAGACATTAAGTCGATTTGGGTCAAGGATGACAGAGCTCAAAGGCAGTATTTATGTCAGAACCAGGCCACAGCAGGGCAGACATCAGTCAGCATCACCAGACAGCCCAGATGTGAACCAGAGTTCTCACACAAGGACAGAGCAGATTCAGATCCATGGAGACACAGCTGGGATGTGTACAGTGAACATGTGATAAGTTACACATTTCATGACATCAGTAGTGATAAGGATTTCTCAGTGGGAACAAGTAGACTTGTGGTTCGCAGAGCTAAACTGAGGGAATACTTCCAAGCACAGTAAGGCTCACTTCCATTTAGAAATCAGCCCTCTTGCCCGTAGTGGCCTACTCTTCTCCTTCCTAAGGTCATGGGGCAGGTACACATACCCAGTCCTCTACCCAAGTGTCCCTTGAGGCAGCAGTCGAGACTTGCCGAACTGCAGGATGCTACATCCAGTAGAATAGTCAAGGGATGCCAAGCATCCTGCAATGCACAGAGCAGCCAAAGAATCACCCAGCTGTTCTGAGGCAGAGCACACCTGGTTGACAGCCTGGACAGTGCACATTCGACTTGAAGCTGTGAGGATTTCTAGAAGCACCAGAAGTAGAGAAATCCTTAAGTGAGTGTAACAGTTCACACTGAAGGCCCATCCCAGCCTCTGACACTTGCTGTCCAGAGCCGATGGATGGCCCACCTTCCCCACTTGTCCTCACTTCCAAGACGCAGAACTCTGGCCTAGAGGCACTGTACCTCTAGGGTATGTCTGCTAACACTGAATTACGACGAGTGCTGGATGTTGTCCCACTTTCTGCTGGGGACATAGAGTGCCACCCCCACCAGTGACATCCTGAAATCTAGGCTCAGAACCAACACCTGCCAGTAACCTTCTACCTGAAGAATCTTGGATGGTGGGTGCTAGACTCAGACTCTGAACACAAAAGCAACACAACCAGGGTGAGCAGTGTCATGCTTCGAAGGTCAGTCCAGGTGCCTCCTTAAGTGAGGTCCTTGCTATCAAGGGGGAGGAAAAGACATCCCCCTGCCCCGTCCATCAAGTATACCCTACACAAAAGCCTGTGAGGACCACAAAGCCACTAGGACACTCTGACGGGGTTATTGCATCCAAGTGACAGAACTTATCTTGAATCCTGTTTCAAGAGAGGCTCAACCGGGCAAGACTGGATGCAGTACCTCCTTCATAGCCCAGGATCAGCTTTCTATATGGAATCCCATTTTTGAGTACACAGTATCATGACTCAACTGTAGTGTAAAAGTAGCTCCTTGAGAGTTGCCTTATGCTTCTGTTCTTGTAAAATCTTGATGTTGCACGAGGAGTGCTGCCCCCTGTGGGTCAGTAACCTGGGCAACCCTGACGCAAACTATGATCGCAAGGGAACCAGAACATTGAGCAGCTCCTACATGCTGGAATGGTGACTCAGAGTTTAGTCTCATCAAGCAGAACACAATTCCATCACAACCGAGGGAGAGGTGGAAGATGGCTGTTCCCAGAACAGTCACCTAGAAGTCACCTACTGGTTGTGAGACCCTCAACTGTGCATTTCAGACCAAGAAGCCAGCATTGTCCGTGCCCCTGGGGAGGAGCTGGAGGTCATCTTAAGTGTGGCATTAATAACCCCATGCTTTTATCTACTTGAAGTCTTGAGACAGCCATCAGGTTCTTCATTAAAGCAATGCTAAGGCAAGGCACAGCAGTGAGCGTGGTGTATGCTTCATCCCGGGTGGACACTGGCCTGGAGCTCCAGGGGACTTTCCTTCCTCTCTACCTGGCTCTCCCTTCCCCCCTACCATCTCCCCATCTACCAGGTAGATGGATTTCTCCTTCCCCACCCTCAGACTGCCTTCTTGTGGGAATCGTGCCACCTCCTGGTGCTCCAACAGGACTGGATTCTCAACAGTCCAGCCCACAAGCACCCCGAAATCCTTCAACTGGTAAAAGCTGCCTGAGAACAAACTCAAAGGAACAGCATGGACCGAAACCAACAGTTCAAAAGGCTTCTAGGTGCTAGGTCTCAAAGGCCTGGAAACAAGTTTTTCTGCAGATGCTGCCAGCAACACCGATGATGTTCCAAACTTGAAGTCAGTTCCCAGTGATTGGTCAGAGTTCAGAACAGCAACATCATTCCATAAAGGTTGAAGTTATCCAGTAACGAGATCCAGTGGGCAATCCTAGCAGATCAACAGGAAGATCTGCCCAAGCACATGTTGGAGCAGCTCTTGAAGTGTAGTCCTGAGGAAAGCGATACTGACCACTCGGACGAGCATCAGCACGAGTTGGAGCTGATGGCCAAGGCTGGCAGGTTCCTTTGAGATGAGCTGTGTTATCAAAAAAGAAATTTGCCTATCAGAGCATGAGGCAGAAGTGAAACCCGAAGTACCAGTTTGTTCTGGCTCAAAAGAGGTATTTAGGAGTGGTGCCCCAAGCAGCTGTGATTTTTGGCACACCCCTGTACCATGTGGGAGACCTAGATCAGCACAGCTCTGGCTGTTGCGGCATCTGAGTGAACCAGAGGATGGAAGACCCCTGTCTCCACCTCTAAGCAAAAGCAAGCATTTAAAAATAAAATCTTCAAACAAAATTCGCAGCCTAAACAAGCCGACTAAGTCCAGCACAGACCAAAACCTTGCCCTTTCACTCTATTGTGAAGAATGATCCCAGGGTTCTTGAGCTACATGAGTTGGGAGTTGTGCCTCAAGCAGAAGTGAACATGACTGGACAAAGGACATACTCCAAAGTGGCCTGAAGGCATAGACAGAGCTTGAGTGCCCAAAGTCTCAGGCCCAGCAACCTGGGGATAAGTTTGTGTCTATCAGCCAGTTCAAAGTAGCCACTTACAGCTTCTGACGTTGAAGTTCTAGCAGAAGCTAAGTAACTGGTTTACTAAAGAACTAAAGTAACTGGTTTACTTTGGGGAAGAGGCTGGAAAAAACAGATACATTATTTGGTGTTTGATTGGCTGTGACATAGCTTCAAAATACCAAACAAGACAGGAAAACACGAGGAACACTGACCTTGCACAGCAGCTCAGCTCAGAGTGCAAAGAGCATAAGATGAAAGCATACGAATAGTGAAGAAAGGAGAGTCTGATGGCCTTGGTTCAGCATTACACTCAGGTCAAGTGTCTCAAACCAAAACAAATCACAAACGCATCAACCAGTTGGCTGAGACTAGTCAAAAACTTCTATTTTGTACACTTTTCCAGAAAGCTCACTACCAACTTTCGAAGTAACTAATCATTTCATTACATTGCCCTGCAGTCTGAGGAGTGTGAATTTCTTCCAATCTGAGTGAATAGGTGTATACAAGTTATGGTTATACATTTACTAAGAATGTATATAGGAGCTAGTTGGGTCTGGCACTGTGGTGCAGGTTAATCCTCCCCCTGTGATGCCAGCATCCCATATGGGCGCTGGTTCTAGTCCCCACTGCTCCATTTGATTCACCTCTCGCTATGGCCCGAGAAAGACAGCCAGAACTCTTGGGCCTCTGCACTCACACGGGTAAGAAGTCCCTGGCTTTGGATCACAGCTCCAGCCAAAGCTGCCTTAGGGAGTGAACCCGCAGACAGGAGGCCTTTCCAACTCTTCCAACACTAACTGAAGCCTTTAAGATGAGAAATTGGAGACCTATGTATGCGTCAAGAGGTTCTGTTTGTGTTCAGAAACCCTTCACATGTACAGTCACACCGAATGCGGCTCAGTATCTTCCCCTGACCACATTTGCTTTCAGAAGCACAATACCATCTCCTACAGGATGACATTCCCTGGAGGGTAAGAGGGGGGAACACCTTTGGTTTGGAAAAATAGACTAAGATATTTAATAGTTGGTGTTGTGATGCTGATAACTGATAGGACCAGATTAGGAACGACGTTGGTGCAGGAGTAGTCTGCAAATGTATATTGAGAACATCTTGCACAGAAGTTGAATTCTGTGCAATATCAGTGAATTGTTTAAAACTATTTTCTCCCTAGCTTCATCAAGGTTTCTGCCAAGTGCTTGATGGATGCCTTAGATTACTATTGAAAAAGTAGTATCTAAATGCCACCCATGACTTTGTGGAAGGACGGGATTCTTAGAATGTGGTTGTTACAGATAAGTCAAAATATGACTTCCCACTCAAGGCTTGGAAGGATTAATTCTGAAGGTATTAAGGCATTGTTGCATTTCGTTTATAGGTATTTTCTATTTTGTATTGCAGTCAGCAAGGTCAGAGATGTTCAACTATTTATCACTAAGTATATCTGAAGTGGGTTTGTGTTATTTTAAACATGTCAATAGAGCTACCTATAAAACCTGATTATCTTTAGATAGCACAACTTCAACCTCTAGGTGTCAGAGTCCTCAAGTACCAATTTGGGCTCCAAGAAAACAGGTCAGGTAGCATTTACATCAACCAGATTCAGTCCGAGTAGGCATCCAAACACTCCACTCCATTCAACGTCCTCCTAATCTGGATAGGACTACCGTGTACATGAGGTCATGAAGGGCATTCAGGATTCAGTTTCTGAGTGTGAAGTCCAGATACACAGTGAAGACATGACAACCAACTAGGAGATCCCATGGTCAAAATTCCTCAGATTCAGAGCAGAGAACAAGTAACTAATCCCGACTCTGGACTAGGGCTTAGATCTGGCAAATAGAAGAGTTAGCTTCCATGGGAGACTTGCCCATTCCAAGTTATCCCATTATGGAGAAAATGCACCAGCACCCACCCTGGAAGGTCCACGGAGAAATTCCAAGGTACACTCTGGTATTCAAGGATCACTGATCCTGGTCCTCAACCAGGAGTCACATTGTCCACCTGCCTTCCATGAGTTATGACTGTCTGGACACTTTCCTGTGGCAAAATATTGAGATGCTACCAACATCTTGAACAAAGTCTTAGATGAACATTTTACAAAGCTCAACACTGCCAGGGTGAAGATGCACCCAGGCCAAGGGTCACTGAGGGTGGGATTCTTGACCCAGCTCTCAACAAGCAGCTTCCAAATACTTGGAGAACATTCCAGAATGCACAGGGGCACAGGTGATGTCTCTGGCAACCAAAGTCATACACACTAGTGCAGAACACAAACCGGAAGTAACCAGACTCCTGACGGCCACAGGGGAGACTGGGTGGAGTTCAGTTTCATCCCCAGCAAGCCTCAGACATTTGAGGAACCAAGCCCATGGAAGGGAGCTATTCAGTAGGGGACAGCGGGCCATGATGTCCAGATAAAACTCTGGCTCCTAGTGTTATCTGTCATATTAGGAACAGGAGGTAGACATTGGCATACAGCAAGCCCACTAGGAGATGTGCCTAGTCCTTAAGGAGCAGCAGCTTCCTCCCCTAGTACTGGATGAACCAAGAGAACTACCAAGAACCACATGCTAATGCTCTTAGCCCTTGCAAGCCACTAATTTTCTAAAGGTGACAAGACACATGACCGGAAACACTGAACAATGCACTGACAATACCTTGGGGCAAATGCCACCAAGTCATCCCACAAGATGCTCAGCCACTAACCACAACCTTTATGCTTCAGGTATGGAAATGTGGACCAGTCATTCCTGAACCAGATCCTAGGCACATTTGGATCATCAAGACCATGTAGGGGACATTGATCACCTACTGTTCTAGGACCAGTCACAGCCTTGGCCCGAGCACTGCCTCACGTGCAAGTTTCCCAGGAGCCTAGAAGGGTACAGGCCTCATCTGACAGGCTCCATTGCTTCGTGTACTCACCCTTGACGGTTTACCCATCAGAGGTGTTAGCCACTCGCTGCTGGTGCCAAGAGCCTGCTCTCAGCCCTCATCACCCAGGTCACCGAGCTGGCCAGCCCAGTACATGAGGGGCCTTTACCAGGTCCCCTCAACCTAGATACCACCCCAGCCTGCTGCTAGAGCCAGAGTGTCCAGATACGCTCATGCTCACCACGTTCTTTGATCACTATGGCGACTTCAGTAGTCAGTGCTCAAGACAGTCTTCGTACTACCTGGGATGTAGAGGCTCCCCAAAATGGTCTAGCCCAAGCAATACAGATGAGCCCAATTGGGCTAGAGGGGGCCCACTGAAGACGAGAAGGGATGTGCAGTGCAGGACATCCTAGGGGGCTCCACACGATGCTGCGCCACTCTTCACCTTCAGGGTCCTCCCTTCATAGGCACATGAAAAAAAGCCATTCTACCTAAGACCAAGAACCCATAGCATAAAGCTGAGCACATGTTGATGGTCCAGTACATTTTCTAAGAAAAAAAAACACCTGACCTTATCTAAAGATACCCCCTCCTCCATGAGGGTCATGTATGCTGCAGTCACAGAACTTGTGTGCCTCAAGTGTGGGCCCAGTGGAGTACCCAGAACTCCGCAGGTGCCCCGGCCACCCTCTCCAAGCCACACCTTCAGAAGGCTGCATCTAGCACCAGATCTACGCCCCCTTCAGCCCCTTGGCTGATCCCTACCCACAGTACAGGGTTGACAGACAACCTCCCTCTAATCGCTCCAGTTGAAATAAGACAAACCAAACATACACAACTAGGCTGAGGACCTCGACCTACAGAGTGACAAACTTGTCAAGAAGTAGGTTTGGGTGGCTCGTTCTTGGAGCTTCACACACAAGTGAAGGCCTCTGGGCTCTGTTCAGGACTTGCACCCAGAAATCTAACAGACTGGGGCAAGAGAAGCCTCAGACTCCAAGTTACACTGGCAGTCACCAGGATTCTCAACCAGAAATCATGCTTCACTCAAGATAGTTCTGTGAACGAGCTGTTTTAAACCCTTTAAGAATCTGAGGTCATCTAAGCAAATCCTTCCCCAGTTTGATGAGCAACTCAGCTCGGGGGGAACAAACGCCAAGGACACGTCCACTACGGGCCACAGTGTGCCCTTGGACTTTTACTTGGGTCATTGAAGCCATGGCCCCGGATGTAGAGGGGAAGGAGACCACACAGCAGCATCCAGTCTCCCAAATGAGAAGTAGGAAGCCACCTGATGAGACCAGGGCTGTTCTCCCTCCATGTGGACAGGAGTTCCAGAATTCACCGGGTGAATTGCCCTCAGCACAACACTTCCATCACCGCCCTGCATGGCCTCTCACTTTCTTGCTGGGACAAGTCTGGCCTCCCTCAAGACCCCTGTTGCCACCCGTGTAGCTCAACACTGATCTTTCCTTGGGATGACGAGCCTTGTGAGACCCAGAGCCCTCCCACAGTGTGAAGCACGCCTCCGATGAGGACAAAGAACCCTGAGTGAAACCATCTCAGCCAAGACCTGCCGACTTCCCAAAGGACACCAGGCACATCCAGGTAAGAGGACTCCTGTGCTGTGTGCCTCCAAGCACACCTGGAGCAGGGATATCTAGACTCGCCTTGCTCTGGGAGTGGCCTGACCCCAATGGGGGCTGCTTCAACCAAGGTCCGGTTCTTCCCTGGAGGAGACCCACCCAACACCAGTGAGAAGCACAGGGGCCCAGCCACACCAGTGAGGTCCGAGCAGCTTCTGAGGCTGCCTCACCGCCAGAGTTTACAGGAAAGCTCGGGTAAGCTTTCTGTTGCAGAAGCACCAAGTTCATCTCTGCCCCAGCCTCCTCTTGCCTTCCCACTTCCATACAGGTGCCACTCCCAAGCCCACTCCCCAGGAATCCTGGATTATAAGAACACCCATCTGTGTCATCTCACCTCATGGAGAAGTCTGGTCAAAAAAAGTTCAAGCTTATTCGAAGCACTAAGCTGGCCACTCCTCAAAAGTCTCAGGTCAGTCAAGTTTTGGGCTTCTGATTCAATCCACATACTCTAAGGTTTACACATCCTTCCTGTGTGGATATCAATTACATTATGAAGTCAAGCAGTTCGAGATGAGGAATCCTTGCAGAACGCTGGAGGTACACGACATCCACACACGGGTGCCCTCCACATGCAGGGACCACCAACGGCTGTCAGTCCTCACAATGGCCCAGAAGCACTCGCTCCTTAAGGCCGACATTCATCCTTGGTCAGGGTCATTCTTGCACATGCCCGAGCTTCGTTGAAACGTACAGTTAGCTAGGAATCACCCGCAAAATAGCTTCACAGCACCAGCAGGGTCCCGGGTGACTCGGGACTCTGGGGCAGTTAAGTTCATACAGCAAACCCAAACATACTTGGCTTCCTGTAGCCATCATCCAATTCTCTAGTGGGTGCCATGCGAAAGCAGGCAACTGAGTTAGCATAAGTTCTCAGGGATTGCCCTAGTAGGCTATCGACCCCGTTACTTCTCTGAAGGGAAGGGCAGGTTTTCATGTTGACCAAGTAGACGTTAATGACATCACAGAGGCCTAGAATCTCATGTCTGGTGGCAGCAGAGGCCCGTGGCTGAAACTACCTTCCTGAGCCAAGTCCAGGTGCAGAGGGAAGAGCACCAAGCAGCCTTAGCCAGCAGGACCCAGAGCACTGTGTCCACAGGGGACAAAGCCGTGTAGATACAGAACCTTTCTCCAGTCCAGGAGACAGAAGGAACACAGGAGACAGAATCCTTTCATCACCAGCGTTGTGCAGGACAAAGTGGAAACTTGTGTGGACCATGAGCCAGATTAGCCAGAGCTTTGGATCTACAGATGTTTCAGTAATAGCTTCACTTTGCTCAGGTGAGTTAAGGGTGACTAATGACTGTCTAGACGGCAGCTACCCTTTAGTCTTGAACTCTGGACTTGCTAGTGCGTCTACACCTTAGAAGCAAAGGATTTGGAACCAAGTGAAAAGGCAGTGGTTGCTTCTGTATTGGTCATCCACGTTACTCTTCAGTTTGCAGAGAAAAGTTGTGGCACCACATTCTTGCCTTACTCGTGTTTACTGTACCACTCAGTATTTTAGAACTGTAGCTCCTACACCAAGATACTACTTAGCTTTGTATATAGTAGCTCATTTCACACACACACAAGTTAGTTATACCAGTCTCATGTACTCCACAGGTGGACTTAAAGTTGAAAAGAGCTTCTCACTGAAGACAAACTCACTGTGCCCGAGTTCACAAGGGCAGCACCACAAGGTGTCAGCACTGAAGAACAAGCTCCCCACCCCTTACGCACAGGCCCTGGCCAGGGAGGCAGAGTAGAGCACAGTGAGGTTCTCGGGCTCATCAAGCTGAGCATGCACCTGGCCCTCCTGCCACTCAGTGCCATCTCCTCCACAGAGCAGGGGAGGGGGAGGCACCTTAGGAAACCTCATAGGAAAGTGACTGCAAAGTGAGGTCGAAGAAGGAACTGGTTCTCAAAAGGCCTTGAAGGGTCCACAGCGTGCGAGAGCCTCTCAGCCCCCATGACCCTAGACCAGCCAGCACTCAGTTCTGCCTCCCCTAGTTTCCCACTTCACGTGGATCCTTGCTTACCCCTGGGACAGAGTGGGAATCATTGGCCCACAGCGCATCTGAGGGACACAGCAATCCTTTCTCATTAGGCCTGACATTTTAGTGGAAAGGCCTAAGTGTCTCAGCAATTGGGAGTCTTATTCCATAGCTCAGCTTAAGGAGTCACCTGGAGGTTTGAAGGAATGACTGCAGACAGGCCAGAGCCGGAAGTTTAGAAGTGTGTATTCACGTGACTGTCCTCTAAGACTCCAGTGAGGAATTGCAAATTTCGGTCTGCATCAATTTCCAAGGATCCTTAGAAGTCATTCTGGAGCTACCAGGCAAGGCAGCAGCCATTTAGGAAGTTACCTCTCAAACTGCCTACAGCTAACCACAGCCAGAGATGTTGCTGTGCTCTGCCCAGAAGTCACCCTACCAAGCATGAAAGGCCACCCGGATTCAGTTACTGCCAGGCTGCATGTGGACACCGTGACTCACAGCTACTAGCTCATGGCGTAGCAGATCAAAGTGGATTCTCAGATGAAAATCCCGAGTAAGGCGAGTTATCAGAATCCTTGGGGATTACGTTTAAGGCAATCATTCACATAGTTCAAGAGTTTATTCTCATGGGGAACGCCGCTGGCCTCTGACCACAGCCATCCAAACCCTCCCCAGTCAGTGTCAACTCAGGCTCCAGCCTCCTGTGTCCGTCCATGGGCAGACCTGCTACACGTGCCCTGTGTCATTCCCAGAGCGCCAGCTCAGCTGCCTCCCAAGTTGGTTAGCCTCTCCCAAGCGGTTATCTCGCAGAGTAAGATTTCTATAGTTGTCACATCCACATAGAGAAGTGCTGATGGCATCAGGGAGTGGCTGGAGGCTTCTAGACGATTCTGCGATGGACAGCAGTCCCTACAAAGGGCACTACGCAACCTAAAGGTCAACAGTACCAAGGTTGAAGGACAGATTAGTATTAAGATGCCTTGCTGGCTGTCCAGGAGCACAGTCCTCTAGGAGTTGAAGTGTTCAAGAACCGACATCACACCCAGAAGTGAACAGGTCCAAAGTCGAGACTTGACTAGAAGTCCTCTTTCCCTTCCTCTCCAAGCTTCCCCGAAGATTCTCTGCCATGCATTGCTGTCTTCGAGGGCGTGTACATTTATACCAGAACTGAACCGACTTGTTTTGACCCTGGGATATGCAGAGTCATCTTCACAGCATCAAATCTGACCAGAGGACAAACCTATTTACACACCAGCAACCAGACTTACTGATTGGGAGCTGGAATAGACCCCAGGATCCCAAAGCTCCAATCACACTCAGGTGCCTTTCTTGGGCTAAACTGTTCGCCAATTCCTCACCTAGAGGGAGACCTGCACTGACAGGGCCTCCAAGGAGTGAAGTACAACCAGGAGCTTCAGTGGACCGGGGCACTTCAGTCACTCCCAGGCCTTCGTTTTTACTGCTAAGAACACTGGGACCTGAAACCAACGTGCCTGGCAACTCTGCTGCCTCCATGTGGCTCGTGTTCGGAATAGTCCTCAGTCTGCCTTCCACAGCTCAGTGTCCCACGTTGGACTTCACCCATCAACATGAGAGGCTCTAACAAGAACACCACTTAGGGGCAAGTGAACTACCTACCTAAACTGTCTCCATGTCAGGTAAAGCTTTAAACTGACTCCTGGAGCTGCATTCATCTTCCTGACCCTAGAGCTGGCCACACCTGGCCTTTGCCCTGCAGTAGGGACTAAGAAGTTGTGTTGTGGGAGATACTTAAGTCCCTAGACGCTCACTGGAAGAGATGTCTTCAGGAGTGATGAAGTCCTCCAAGATCTTGACCTTCCAGCAATATTAGCACACCAAGCCCCAGGAACACCCACAGAGGCAAAGCATGTGACAGGAGTGAAGCCTGACGTGAAAGCAATTCGTTCTGGCTCAGGTGTTTAGGAGTGGTGCCCTCAAGCAGTTAGTGGTCATTTTGCCACTTGGAAATTATATGAATACAGGGGAAAGAGGCAATGGCCTAGGGATTCGAGATCTGCAGCCTAAACAAGTTTACTCAGTCCACCACCGACAAAAACACTGCCCTTTGTATTCATAAGTATTGTGGAAAAGAATGATCAAGGTTCCCGAGCTACACGAATTGTGAGCAATGCCTCAAGCAGCGAAACTTGACATGACTCAACTGGACAGAGTAGTAAGTACTCCACGAAGTGGCTTGAAGGCAGTAGAGACAACTGGAGTACCCAAAGGCCCAGGCCCAACAACCTGGAGATAAGTGTCTTGTCAGCCAGTTCAGAGTGGCCAGCTGCAGCTTCTGACGTTGAAGATCTAGAAGCTGAAGAACTGGTTTAGTGAGCACTTTGGGGAGGAGGCTGGCAAAGCACAGCCAGGTAGGTTATTTGGTGTTTGGCATCTTGAAGCTATGTCACAGGACAGGAGGACATGAGTATGGAACTTGCACAGAAGCACAGCTCCAAGTACAGAGCATGAAATAAGTATACAATGAGAATTAACAGTAAAACTATATTCAAACAGTCTTCTACTTTGTGTGTCCGTGGGTGCAATCTGTTGAAGTTTACTTATATACCAAGTTGATTTTCTGTATATAAAGAAATGAATCTCAATGAAGAATGGGATGGGAGAGGGAGTAGGAGGTGGGATGGTTTGTGGGTGGGAACCACTGTAATCCAAAAGTTTTAGTGAATGTAAATTTCAAAAATTCTTAAATGAAGTACACGAATAGTGAAGGAAGAATTTGATGGCCTTGAACATTACTTGTGTTTCACAGAAACCTCTATAAACAAATCTCATACAACCAGATGGCAGTTGAGACCAGTCACAAAACTGAGTACTTTTCTAGAAAGCTCGTTCCAGACCCTTGAAGTGACTAGTCTGTTCATTACATTGTCTGTATTCTGAACAGCTTGAATGTCTTCTTCCAATCTGAGTGAATGTGTGCGTAAGTTTAAGGGTGTACATATAAAGTGTATGTAGAAGTTGGGGGGCCGGCGCTGTGGCACAGTGCATTAATGCCCTGGTCTGAAGCGCCGGCATCCCCTATGGGTGCCGGTTCAAGACCCAGCTGCTCCACTTCCAATCCAGTCTCTGCTATGGCCTGGGAAAGCAGAAGATGGCCCAAGTCCATGGGCCCCTGCACCCACATGAGATCCAGAAGACTCCTGGCTCCTGGCTGCGGATTGGCACAGCTCCGGCCATTGCAGCCAACTGGGGAGTGAACCATCAGATGGAGGACCTCTGTCTCTAACTCTGGCTTTCAAATTTTTAAAAAGTCAGTTGGGGCCAGCACTGTGGCATCAGCATCTCATTAGGTATAGTAGTTTTATTCCCAGCTGCTCTACTTCTGATCCAGCTCTCTATGGCCTGAGAGATGGCCCAAACACCTGGGCCCCTGCACCTACATGGTACACCCAGAGAAAGCTCCTGGCTCCAGGTTGGTTCAACTCAAAATGTAGCTACAATTGAGAGTGAGCCAGTGGATGGGAGGCCTGTCTCTCCCACTGTAACCCTACCTCTCAAATGTGAGTTAGACACATGTATGCTTCGAAGTGTTCCATTCATGTATGTGCTCAAACCATTCATGTGCAGTCTAAGTGGCTCCTCAGGAGACTATTTCAGGCACGGAAAGCCAAGACTGGGAAAAATTACCTAAATCAAAGATCTGTGAGATCCCGGGGGAAAAAAGGCCAAAGGACATACCTTTCTCTGAAAGCAGAGATCTTCCACTTTGATTATAGCCTTGCCTAAGGTCGGAGTTTGAACTTGAGGCTTCCATGGCCTGGGCAGCTCATGGCAAAAGCCTCAGGTGATCACTGACGTCGTAAATATGAGTATTAACTACTAAAGCAATAGGAGTTGCTGTGCACTTGCTCCCCATGTAGGACCTCGGTCTTTAGTGTGTTGTACTATGATATTTAATGGTAAAACTGGTCTTCAAACAGTATTTTATGCTTTGGGTTCAAACTGTTGAAGTCTATATACAGAAGATCTACTCTGAGTAAAGGTAATTAAAAATCATATGGAATGGGATGGGAGAGGGAGGAGATGGGATGGTTTACGGGTGGGAGGGCGCTTGGAAGAATCGCTATAATCCAAAAGTTACTTTAGCTTTCTGATGTACAAGAGTTTTCTATAAAATAAACCACCAGGTTTAAGACACGACGAGGCTCAGTTTCTTCCCCTGACCATCACTGCCTTTCAGAAGCTCAATAACAGCTCCTAAAAGATGGCAAATATTTCCGGGGGGGGGGGGGATGACCACCTTGGGTTTCGAAGAATAAACTTAAGATGTATTTAATAGTTGGCACTGAGATGCTGATAATTGATCGGACCAGATTAGGATTAGACAGTGGTGCAGGAATAGTCTGCCAATGTGTACCGAGAGCATCTTGCACAAGTTGAGTTGTGCACAGTGTCAGGATTTTTTTTTTTTTTTGACAGGCAGAGTGAACAGTGAGAGAGAGACAGAGAGAAAGATCTTCCTTTGCCGTTGGTTCACCCTCCAATGGCCGCCGCACCGCGCTGATCCGATGGCAGGAGCCAGGAGCCAGGTGCTTTTTCCTGGTCTCCCATGGGGTGCAGGGCCCAAGCACCTGGGCCATCCTCCACTGCACTCCCTGGCCACAGCAGAGGGCTGGCCTGGAAGAGGGGCAACTGGGACAGAATCCGGCGCCCCGACCGGGACTAGAACCCGGTGTGCCGGCGCCGCTAGGCGGAGGATTAGCCTAGTGAGCCGCGGCGCCGGCAGTGTCAGGATTTTAAAACTCCCGTTTTCTCCCTAGCTTCATCAGGGCTTCTGCCACGTGCTCTTGATGAATTCAAACTGCTTTTGGGAAGAAAAGGCACACTATCAAAATCCCACCCAGCCCTTGTTAAAGAACAGGACACAGAATATACTTGTATCTACTACAACAAGCATAACTTCCCACTCAAAGCTTAAGTAGATTAATTCTGAAGGTGTTCAGATTACCACATTGTTGTTTCATTTCTTGGTATTTTCTATTCTGTCTTGCAGTCAAAGTCAGAGATGCCCAGCACCATCACTACGTATACCTGAAGTGATTTTTATGTTGTCGCTTTAAATTAGAACTACTTCTAAAACTTCAAATAGTCTTTAGATAGAGGTTGTGCTATCACAGGCACTAGAGTTGTCAGTCCTCTCCAGTACCAATTTTGGCTCCAAGAGCACAGATCAGGTAGCATTCACACCACCCAGAGATTCAGGCTACAGCAGGCATCCTAACACTCCACTCGTCCTAATCCTGATAGGAACCACCATGTACGCATGAGGGCATGAAGGGCAATCAGATTCAGCTTCGAGCATGAAGTCCACGGATATGCACAGTGAAGAAACGACAACCCCCAACTGGGAGACCCCATGGTCAAAATTCCTCAGATTGAGGATACAAGTAGCTAATCCCAACTCCAGGACTAGGGCTTAATCTAGGAGACTGAGGAGTTGGCTTCTATGAGAAAACTGCCCATTACAAATTATCCCATTATGGGGGAAACGCACCAGCACCCAGCACTCCAGACGGAGGGCCCACGCAGAATGGCCAAGGTGCACTCTTGTGTTCAAGAGTCACTGGTCCTGGTCCTTGACTAAGGAGCCACGTTGCTCCCACCGTGAGTTATGACTTTCTGGACATACTTTCCTTTGGCAAGACCTTGAGATGCTACCAAACCTTGAGGAAGTCTTAGATGAACATTTTACAAAGCACAACACTGCCGCACTGAAGGTGCACCCAGGCCAGGTGTCACCAAGGATGAGGATTCCTGACCTAGCTCAGCGCACTGACACGCAACTTCCAAATACTTGATTCAAGACTGCACAGGGCACAGGTGATGTCCGGCAACCAAGAGCACACACACAAGTAACCAGGCTCCTGACAGCCACAGGGGAGACTGGGTGGAGTTCAGTTTCATCCCCAGCAAGCCTCAGACATTTGAGGAACCAAGCCCATGGTAGGGAACTATTTATCTGTACCTGTAGTTCAACAGTAGGTGACAGAGACCATTTCCAGATAAACTCTGGCTCCTAGTGTTCTGTCACATTTTGCACTCAAATGTATAGATAAACATGGAACAAGTCTTCTTAGAGCCAAAAAACTGGAAGATACAGACATTAGCAATACAGCAAGTCCACTAGATGTGCCTAGTCCTTAAGGAGCAGCAGCTTCCTCCCCAGTACAGGACGAACCAAGAAAACTACCAAGAACCACATGCTAATGCTTTCAGCCTCGCAGGTCATTAATCTCTACTTGTTAAGGGAGACAAGAGACATGACCGGAAACACTGAACAGTGCACTGACAATACCTTGGGGCAAATGCCACCAAGTCATCCCCCAAGATGCTCAGCCACTAACCACAACCTTTACACTTCAGGTATGGAAATGTGGACCAGTCATTCCTGAACCAGATCCTAGGCACATTTGGAACATCAAGACCCTGTAGGGGACATTGATCACCTACTGTTCTAGGACCAGTCACAGCCTTGGCCCGAGTACTGCCTCACGTGCAAGTTTCCCAAGAGCCTAGAAGGGTACAGGCCTCATCTGACAGGCTCCATTGCTTCGTCTCTCACCCTAGACGGTTTACCCATCAGAGGTGTTAGCCACTTGCTGCTGGTGCCAAGAGCCTGCTCTCAGCCCTCATCACCCAGGTCACCGAGCTGGCCAGCCCAGTACATGAGGGGCCTTTCCCAGGTCCCCTCAACCTAGATACCACCCCAGCCTGCTGCTAGAGCCAGAGTGTCCAGATACGCTCATGCTCACCACGTTCTTTGATCACTGTGGCGACTTCAGTAGTCAGTGCTCAAGACACAGTCTTCATACTACCTAGGATGTAGAGGCTCCCCAAAACGGTCTAGCCCAAGGACTTTAATACAGATGAGCCCGACTGGGGCTGGAGTGGGGCCACTGAAGACGAGAAGGGATGTGCAGTGCAGGACATCCTAGGGGGGCTCCGCACAATGCTGCGCCACTCTTCACCTTCAGGGTCCTCCCTTCATGGGCACAAAGAAAAAAGCCATTCTACCTAAGACCAAGAACCCATAGCATAAAGCTGAGCACAGGTTGATGGTCCAGTACGTTTAAGAAAGGGAAAGCACATGGTTTACACATCTTTCCTGTGTGGATATCAATTACATTAGAAGTCAAGCAGTTCAAGATCAGGAATCCTTGCAGAACGGTGGAGGTACACGACATCCACACACGGGTGCCCTCCACATGCAGGGACCACCAACGGCTGTCAGTCCTCACAATGGCCCAGAAGCACTCGCTCCTTAAGGCCGACGTTCATCCTTGGTCAGGGTCATTCTTGCACACGCCCGAGCTTCGTTGAAATGTACAGTTAGCTAGGAATCACCCGCAAAAGAGCTTCACAGCACCAGCAGGGTCCCAGGTGACTCGGGACTCTGGGGCAGTTAAGTTCATACAGCAAACCCAAACATACTTGGCTTCCTGTAGCCATGATCTGATTCTCTAGTGGGTGCCATGCGAAAGCAGGCGACTGAGTTAGCATAAGCTCTCAGGGATTGCCCTAGTAGGCTATCGATCCCGTTACTTTTCTGAAGGGCAGGGCAGGTTTTCATGTTGACCAAGTAGACGTTAATGACATCACAGAGGCCTAGATTCTCATGTCTGGTGGCAGCAGAGGCCCGTGGCTGAAACTACCTTCCTGAGCCAAGTCCAGGTACAGAGGGAAGAGCACCAAGCAGCCTTAGCCAGCAGGACCCAGAGCACTGTGTCCACAGGGGACAAAACCGTGTAGATACAGAACCTTTCTCCAGTCCAGGAGACAGAAGGAACACAGGAGACAATCCTTTCATCACCAGCATCGTGCAGGACAAAGTGGAAACTTGTGGACCATGAGCCAGATTAGCCAGAGCTTTGCATCTACAGATGTTTCAGTAATAGCTTCACTTTGCTCAGGTGAGTTAAGGGTGACTAATGACTGTCTAGACGGCAGTTTTTGGACAGGTAGAGTTACAGAAAGGTCTTCCTTTTTCTGTTGGTTCACCCCAAGTGGCCGCTATAGCTGGTGTGCTGTGCTGATCTGAAGCTAGGAGTTTCCTCCTGGTCTCCCGTGCAGGTGCAGGGCCCAAGGACCTGGGCCATCCTCCACTGCCCTCCCAGGCCACAGCAGAGCGCTGGATTTGAAGAGGAGCAACTGGGACAGAATCCGGTGCCCCGACCGGGACTAAAATCTGGGGTGCCTGTGTCGCAGGCGTAGGATTAGCCTAGTGAGCTGTGGCGCCGGCCGACAGTCATTAGTCTTGAACTCAGGACTTGCTAGTGCATCTCTATACATTAGAGACAGAAGCCAAGGACTTGGAACCGAGTGAAAAGGCAGTAGTTGCTTCTCTATTGGTTAGACTGCTTGCACAGAAGATCTTGTGGCACCACATTCCTGCCTTACTGCTTTTACTTTGCCTTTGCCACACTATTTTAGAACTGTAGCTCTTAAACTAAGCTCCAATTTTCTTAACTTTGCATGTAAGTAGGTCTAACTGCAAAAAAAAACCACAACCCTGGAGTTATGCAGAGTTCCCATGTACTCCATAGATGGCCTTATTTACTATTGAAGTTGAAAATAAAAGCTTCTCACCTAAGACTCACTGTGCCCGAGGTCACCAGGATAGCATAAGGTGTCGCAACACTGAACAAGCCACCCCCCCCCCTTACACACAGGCCCCGGCTTGGGAGTCAGGAGTGCAGCAAGGTGCTCAGGCTCATCGTGCCAAGCATGCCCCTGGCCCTCCTGTGCTCCCCCCTCAGTGATGTCTCCCCTTGAGGAAGACACCTAGGTCACACAGGAGTAAAACTGGAAGAAAAAAAATCAAGTAAATGGAGGGGAAAACTTCCAACATAATCAAAGGATCCACCCTTCAGAGTCCTAGAGAGCCGACTACACTGCTTGCTTCCAGTCCCGCAGCTGGCCAAGGGGAGTCCTTTTGCACCACCTGGTGGTCGTGGAGTGGAACAGAGGATGGAAACCCACGGAAGCTTAGCAGTCTGACATCACAATCCCCACCCTAGAACATTACTTGCGCTTGGTCATGAGGGGTTAACAAGGTCTTTCCAAGTTAACCTTCCTCCCAGGGTACGAGGTCCCATCCGTCAGTGGCAAGCTCAACTTGAGTCTTCAGAAGCTCAGGGAGCAAGACCTACAGAACCAGCACCAGGCAGCACCAGGCCCTGGCTTACAAGTAAGGGCACAGAGCACTTCAGGAAAGCCAAGACACTGGCAATGTTCTACACGAAGGGTCCGAGGTCCCAATGGAAAGATGTGGCCGGGTCAAAGGAAGATGTACTGCTCTAAAGGGAGGAGAGAACGTCCATTCTGCCTAGGGCCTTGTTCAGATACTGACAGTTCGTGGACTCAGGTCTTCCATAGCCTAGGCAGCTCATATTGAGAGCCTCGGGTGGTCACTGATGTCAAACCTGAGTATTAATTGTGATAACTCCCCATGCAGGACCTGTCCTTGATGAGTTGTATTCTAGTTAACTGAGATACTTTTTCTCAGTTTGTCTCAATTATTCAGTCTTTCCTTAGTATCAAGTTGGTCTTCTGTGTACAAAGTTAATTGAAAGTAAATCTTCATGGAGAATGGGACTGGGAAGGGGAGAGCAAAGAGGGGGAGTGCAGGTATGGTGGGAAAAGTGAGGTTTTACACATTAAACTGTATTCCTTAGTAAGAGAACTTAAAATAAGGACAGAGGTCAAGCTTAAATGCAAGAGCAGAGCCCTCACGTCAGATTTCCAGGGACATCCAAGCCAGAGAATGTCTTCATTTTGCTAAGTGATAAGCCAAGTGTGTGGCCTCCTCAGGTGGCTCCAAGTTTGGAACAATGAAGATTTACTGTTGACACCTACCTTGCAGAAGGAACTGACAAGTGAACCAGAGGTTGAGACGCGACTACAGGCCGTGAGTTTGGTAGCAATTCCCCCAGTAACGCACTCCTCGTCCCCAGCCCAAGTGACAGTGTTCCCGGCATAGCCCTTGCCCCAATGACCCAGAGTCCATGTCCCCATTTCCCAGGAAACCTGGCTGGCCCATCAGCAAGCTCTGTCAGACTCCTGTACACCTGTGATGTTCCATGAGCAGACACGTCCGCTTTGCCACGGCTGCCAGAAGTCAGGTCATCCCCCCCAGTTCCCACAGCCCAACCAGTGACAAGAATCAGCCCACCCAGTCCCAGGGGACACTTCCAGGCCTGACCAGTCTATTGAGACCTGCCAGGCATAGTGGAAGCCAAGGTGACCGCAGATCTGGAGAATGCCAGTTCAGTGTGGAACTGCCCTCTGAAACTCAACATGCCTACTTGTCACGAGCACTCCCAACCCCCCAGAGTTCTCCCTGGGCTCCAGCTGCTCACTCATGTCCCATTCGAGTTTGTATTGCCTCCCAAAGTCAAAAAGCCACCCTGAACACCACACCTGAGCCCCTTCTTGCCGGATGACTCCCCCTTTCCAACACCAAGGTCATATGGCCCACCCAGACCTGGCAGCAGTTCAAGGCACGTCTGGATGATCAACACCTGGGCTTGCCTCCCTGGCAGCTGCACCCTGTGCTGGCCCCCATGTCAGCCTCAAGGCTGTGCAGAGGCCCACGCCTAGAGCCAGTTTACCCCCAGGCACTTCTGACCATCCAGCACCAGACTGTCCCCCACCCACAAAGGGCTCCCAAGCGGGCCCTGGCTCAGGGAAGCTGAATTTGTGATATTCAGAGGTAGGGGATTGGTTTTGGACACCAAGTATCCACCTATGCAGTCAAGCAGGACATGGACAAAGTCCCCTCCTGGATCCCAGTGGCAAGCTGGGGTGGTCCACGTGGTCTGGGCCAGATACAGAACCCCAGTGTGAAGGACATGCACGCTCACAGGCTGCTGGGTCACCAAGCACCATCTCAAGTGTAGCGCCACATCTGCTCATCACAGGAAGCACCGTCATTCCTATAACCTGTGTTGACCTCCGTGGGACTTGGGAGAGCTTTTGTAAGAAACAAGGGCCTGCGTGTCAAGGGGCTAGTGCTGTCACACTGTGCTGCCGCACACACCCTTGTTTAAGAGTGCTCCTCAGAAGGTCCCACAGATACCAGACACAGGAAGGTGTTGTCATCCACGCATCCCACTTGCCGCCAGCAGAGGTGCACTGGGAGCACAAAGCCACCATACTCCGTGGACTTTTCAGGGTAACCATTTTGAAGGCCCCTTACCCTTCCAGAATTCAGATGAAAAAGCTGAGGTTTCTAAGGCCTTCAATTTAGAGCAAAACCATCAACTACACCCCCAGCAACACTATGTACAGGGCCATGTAAGTTACTTTGAAGGCAAGCCCTCAGATTCCCACTTTGCAGGGCTTTCTTGGGTTTACCTCTATTTTGATACATTAAGTTACTGCCTTATCCTTTAACACCATGGGAACGTGTTAACTGGACTGGTGCTACAGGCAGTCCGAATAACCCAGTGGAAGTCATGGGTTGATTTTCACCTGCAGCCCCTCAAGAGCTGAGCTGTCATCTTGATAGCCAGCCTATTTCGGCCTATACCAGAGCTACCCCCAAAGACGTGCTTGCTGGCTCCTGAATCTTCTGAGGCAGCGTGCCCCATCTCAGCAGCTGCAATAAAAATCCGTGCAGGCTAGTAGAGACAGCCGTGTTTGATTGCCGACCTACCAACATTAACCTTTTTACCCTCAAGCCACATTGACTTGGCACCAAGGACAGGAAGTGAGCTTTCGGTAAAGTTACCTTCAAAATTGACAAGCCAGCTAAAGGTGATCTTTTCAAATCCACTGCCACCCAACATAAGCGGTGTTCTCTCAACGTCTACAATAAAATCATGTATAATGGAAAGCCTTGATATACTTAAAGTACCTCAAGTTTTATCAATTCACACTTTAAGTTCGGAAGACATGACCCTGGTGAAGAACCTCATCGGTGTCCCACAAGTTACCCTTTATACCCCTCACCCGACCTCTAGGAGTGGAGCCACAGGCCAGCCCTTTGTGCACGACTCCATTGGAGAGCAGAGGGCACGTTAGTGGCCACCCTGCCTGCACTCCTGTGGGACAGGCGAGGGCTAATCCTTTCTGGTCCCCTTGACACCAGCTCCACAGGGCCAGGTCACCTCAGCTTGAGGGCCAGCACCCTCTTAGCTGCCATGGACAACCTCGACTGGCAGGAGCTATTTGACAAGCCCATGATCTGACTCGGCAGGCATTCACAGGTTAGCTGTCTCGTGGGGGAGTGCTGGATGGTAACCTCAGAGAAAGCCATCAAGATACCCCGGCTAGCCTTCATAGGCACACTGCCCAAGATAGTTTGACCAAGTTACTATGGTCCAACACCGGAGCGGCTCCTGTAAGCCTTTTCCTGGACACTCTCCAGGGAAAAAGGGCTTACGCCTGATGACCACTGATCCCCTGGGACTCCAGACTGAGCCACCATGGGAAACGGGGCAGCACTGGGTTAGGAATTTCTATGATTCCTGTAGGGGGGAAATGCAGGCTTCAGCAGCTGACAGCACTCAGGAGCATGCAAGGGAGTGCAGAGGAGACCCTCAAAAGCCTCGTTACCAAGGCTGGAGTGAAAGCCATATGTCGCTCCCCCTCTTCGCGGAGGAATGACACAGGACCCTGCGCTGTTCTTTCGTCTGCTCGGCCCTCCCCGGGTTTGCTGCTGGTTCTTCCCGGGTTGGCTACTATCCCTTCCACCTCCGTGGAAGGGCAGTTCCCCCTGGCCGCATTCCCCACTTCCGCAGGGGAGCGGCACACCGCCGGCCGGCTCGTCTCGGGGGCTGCACAGGTGTTCCTCTTAGATGTTCCCCATAGATGTTCCTGGTGCATACCGTCTCTCTCCTCCTTTATAGTCCTCCTCTGCCAATCCCAACTCGGCTGCCCACACGCCGAGTACGCTGCTCTCCTCCAATCAGGAGCGAGTCCTACAGTTTATTGGTTGAACTGGAGGCACCTGTGTAGAAGCTGTTTTCTTCTCTCCCAGCTCCATATTGTGGGAGAGCAGATGCATAGAATAAGTCTTAATTCCAGTAACAGTCTAGTCCGAGCTGCTCCCCACAGCCATATCCCATCCTGCTGGTCCTAGCAGCCCCTGGAGGCATCCACCCATCTCAGACTAGCAGCCGTCACTCACAGCAGGGCAGTGGCTGAGGGACACTGGCCAGGTTGCCCAGAAACCGACTCTGCAGACAGCACCTTCTCAGCCCAAGTTTTGTGACCAAGGTGTCCCCTGTGACTGACATGGTCCGAGATCCACCCATGTCTCCATTCTCTGCCACCGGACGGTCATCTGCTTCAAACCCTTACCACCACTGAAGAAGCCAACTTGAGAACTGACCCCCAAACCTGACACGGGTCATCTGCCAATTCTTAGACTCACTGATCGAGGTGTGTGGAGGCAGATCTGGAGCAACCTGTGGGTACTGCCCCTTGGTTCCGTGCCTTAGCCATCATCCACCCATCCTGCTTCCAGCAAGTGAGGCTGCTGGAAGACCCGAAAGCAGCCATCAAGATGCTGGTACCAGTCTCCAAACCCCACCTGGGCAACCCATGTGCTCAGGTGGACACTGGGCTTGGTCAAGAGTCCCACAGGAGATGAGCACACCCAGAATGCAGGAGGACTTCAAGTGCTCAGCAGTGACCAGAGGCCGAGCCTCGAGACCAGCATCCTCCCTAGCTCTCAGGCAGTCCACGCCGTCTGAGCCCTTCCCCCCCCTGCCAAATCCCAGCGAAGACCCTCATTGCTTCCTTTCCCAGGTCACTCTGGTGGGCTCACAAGTGCCAACAGCAACAAGGTCTGGGTTACTCCTGATGACAGAACCTGTGCTGAGAGGAAACCTATTACCACCTGGTTAGTACCAGATCTGCCCCCAAACCCACTCTTGCAAGCCGGTCTTCCTCTGTTCTTGGCAACATCCAGACAGCACTCCACGTAAGGAGCCTGTTTCCTAGATGCTTGAGAGCTCGAGATGCAAAAACTGAATTCAAAGCCCAGGGAACACCGAGGTCTGGGACTTGCTAGTGAGGAAGCTGGTAGACTTCGTCCAGAGGGCCCACTGCTCACTCCCACGGATTAACTGCTGCCAGCACAATGCAGGGCTTCAGAACATACTATCTCCACCAGTGTGGCTTGTACATGACACCCAGTGCATGTCTGTGCAGTCATGGGAGAGCATTCAGGGAGCTAAGGCCAAGCCTAAATGCAAAGTCCTCAAAACCCACACGGGATAGAACTCAGTAGCTGTAAAATCTTGAAGATTCCAGAGCAAAGAGCTGAAGTTTCTCCACCCTGAGTTTAGAGTCACATCAACAAGGCAGTTCAAAGGTCAACACCACCATGGAGTGCACAACTCCCTGTGCATTAGGCACATTGAATGCCTAGCACTCAACTATCAGTCTGAACTGAGCCATCCGCCCCTGGCCCAAGACATATCTATGGCCTACTCCTTCTCCACTGTCATCTCTCCTGGATCTACAAAGACCAAACACAACGAGAACTAGAGCCAGGTTGGGCTCAGAACCCACTAACATCCAAGCCAGTCCCCAGACTCCTGTGGTCTTTCACAGGTTACCAGCCCTGCCTTGCACCAGGGTGTTCAGATTCAGCTAAGTCGAGCCACACCTTAAAAGGTAAAAGGGATGTGTCCATCTCTACACACCAGCAGTGTGCCTCAGCCACAGAAATGCTCCTACCTCACTCTCTGCCAAGCAGAGACCGTGGTTGGTAAGGTGCTGCTTTGACCTGACCCGTCAAGTTCGAGATCTCCTGCGTAGTGCATCCCAGAACGGATACCATCGCAGTAGACTCCAGGAGGGCCCTGCTTTTCCAGGAACCACCCCTTTTAGTCCAGTTCTGTAGGGTCTTTGCTGCATCCCACCTGAGTTCTGAACCTTGCCCTCCTCATGTCCCCAGATCACCCCAAAGAATCCCCTTCCTATTTGTGCAGCCTACACAGCTAACTCCTTCTGGAGTCTGGACTCTTGGCTTTGGGTACCAAGAGAATAGCAATCCAGATGTGGAAGCATCGAGAGCCTAGGGTCCTACAACGTCAAGGCTGTGGCCTCAGCTCCTGTGGTCAGGCTCCTCTCCCAGTGGCTCATTTTCAGAGCTTTCTGCTCTACCTGCTACACTGCCTACACAGGGGCCTCCAGCGCCATGAACCGACTCACCTCACAGAGAGGCTACCTCTGGCCCTGGACTACAGGCAGCCTCAGGACCTTGAGGAAGCGGATATTTCTGGGCTGAAACAAACCTTCTGGTTTAGTAGCTACCCTAGTGCCATGCTGCAGCTGCTCTGCGCAAGCCACAGGCCCCAGGCCAAGTCCCCAAGAGGGCAGCCATTCATAGCAACCAGGACGCTACCCCCAAAACCGCTTACCGGAACTCCCAGCACTCTCCACCCATGCTGTCCGTAACGTGCCCTGTGTCACTACCAGGAAGCCCCAGCACGACAGTAAAACATTCCCACACAATGACCTCAGCCACTGTACTCCTGAAGGTTTCACATCAGCCGAGACCAGGCCCACAACCCATGCCACACAGGCCTCCATCTGGACAACTCAGTATGGCGAGATGTCCTCAGCAACACTCAGTGCCCAGGTCAGGGTCCTACAGTGGATCTGAACAAGATCCCATCCTTCAGTGACCCAAAGACACTAAGGACTGGCGTCTAGAACCAGCAGCCAACTCAGCCACTTTTCACCGGGAGCATCCAAACAGAGGAGCTCCCCCTAACCCACAACTGCTGGTAACACCCACCAGGTAAATTGGAGGTTGTGACCCTACCTTGTCCACGTAAGCCGATACCAGCCAGCCTGGAAGGACTGGCACCCACGTGGCATACACCAGGGGAGCTGTTTTCTCAGCTCAGTGGTATCCCACACGTCAACCCCAGATCTATGCATCTTCCTCAGGCCTCCATGCTCCACGACACAGCCCCATCTGCACGTTGTATGCCTTATGCAAGTGAGCCTGGGAGCCTCCCTCCAGTTTTCTCCAGGCCCTGAAGCTCCCCAGAGGTCCAAGATCCAAGTCCTGACCAGCTGTTTCCAAGATGCCTGTCATGTCAGCACTGGTCTAAGCTGATCATAGCTCAAGAAAAGTGAGAAGCTCCCAGTGTTTCAGTTGTAGACTACCCCACTTCAGGACACGAGGTACTGCCCCTGTCCAAAGAAAAATCTTAGGAGCTTCTGAGCCCTCAATTCTTTTCTAGGCAAGTCTGCGAACCTCCTCAGGTTTTGGCTCATAGCCATAAGAACTCTGTAGAAGGGTAGCATCAACTCCTCATGGCTTGAGACCCACAACTGTATGCCCTGGGGAGACAGGGTAGTGGGACCAGCAGGCATGAGCACCTAGCACACGGCATCCTTCAGCCTCTTACCAGGCACTGAATGTCGGGCTTTTTCTTCTGGGACAGGTTCCCAAATACATGCTCCAGGTGAGAAGATAAAGAACCACATAGGACATTACACTGTCTCCTACATTCTACCAACTTAGAGATCAATGGAGCTCTAGATTACAGACAGCATCCCATCCCCAGATACCTTTCACGCATGCGTCACAAACAGCAGGCTCCTTATAGGTCCCCAGGGTCTTAGTTATGCTGGCCAGGGATTCAGGTTTTAACATCAGGTTCCATCCCTCAGCAGCTCCAGGTTTCCAGTAGGTGAAAGGCGGGGGGTGGGGGTGGTCTCTCCTGGTAGCAGTTCGATTATGAAGTCAATTTGTCCAGGGAGGTCTTAACACTGGGCCCAGACACTGCCCGATTCCAGTGGGCAAGTGGGTCAAGGGGGCATTTCCCGGTGCTTTACTGGGAGAAGTAGCTGGTGCCTTTCTGCCCACTTTGTACGGGCGCCCCAACCCTCCCAATCTGGATTCTCACAGATCCCTGTTTCACAGGGTTTGACTCCTTTGGGCAGGCCCTGGCTGTGCTCCAACACTGAACACTCAACTTCTGACCCCCCGTTGTCTTCAGATCCTCGGTCACATCTGGGATTTAAGAGAACTGAGATGTGCCAAGAACCTGAGGATGGAGGAAAGAAGGCATTAAGAGGACATCTCAGGCTTAAGATCAAAAGCCTACTCCACATCCCTTTGTTCAGGACCCATTGTCAAGGCAACATCACACCCACATACTGACCCAGCAGCTGTACTGTCTTCCTAGGACTCTGCCAACTTTGTGCTGTCCTCTCTCTTATCTACAGAGATTACAGGCTCAGAATTGAGTCATGCCGCCCAGATTATCAAATACCTTGGCTTTAACAGTCAGGTGGACATTTTTCCAAACATCACCATCTGCCATGCTGCTGGGGAGTTAGGCAATTTGTTCCAAGCTGGGTATTTTGGCTACTATCTCCAGTAGTGCAATAGGACACTTCCGTTAGTGACTTCCTGGCATCAGATCAACAGGGTCGTCTTCCAGTGAGGGCCTCTTTCCCAGTGAAGATACAGGCAGATTCAAAAGCAGCTCCATCAGGCTCAAAGCCCCACACCCCTAAATCAACGTCCATTTGGGTGAGAAAGTTGAAGGGTTAGGAAACAGCTATGAAAGCTGACATTTTCTACCTTCCTTTGAAGGAAGACACATCTTGAACTTCGTTGCAGGTTTTAGATTCCTCAGGTGAAAGGCTTCATTCTAGCCTATCCAGGGACTGCAGGGTCCAGATTCCCTCAAGGTGCTGTATATCATTGATGTCTCTTGCCTGCTTTTATCAGTTACAATGTCACTTCTTATTTGGAGCAAGGATGCAAAAAGACAACATGCCACAAGGGACAGTTGCCCATCTGGCCACCTTGAGTGTGAGCTGCCACCTCCTGGAGAGGATTATCATCTATTAAGGCATTCACAAGACAGTCTTCCTGCAGAGTTCCACGGCTGAAGCTTCTGAGGGAGCCCCTCCCAGTCCCAACAGCTCCAAAGATATGGAGCGCCAAGCCCTGAGCTGGTGCTCAAACCAGGGCACAGGTCCACCTGCTTTCCATCCTCCCTTCCTCCCACACAACCCACTGAGCAGCATGAGCTGTGCCTTGTGCTGGGATTCTCAGCCATCTGAAGGAGCTGCAGAAGATGGAGAGGGGTTCCCAAGGGGCAGGCATCCAGACAAGGAGTTAACATCTAATAGGATCTTCACTGGACGCACTTAGAGCCTAGATCTCATCCAAGACCACGGTCAAAGAGAACTGAAACCCTGCAGGATTTACTCAGCCACAGCTGGTGACCGAAATGCCCAGGGCACCCCACATTGGCAGGTGCCACCCATAGGGGCCTCGGGCAAAGTTCTAGCACTCCAGAGGGTAGGCTCACTTTTACCATGTTCAGTGCACAAGGCAGGGATCCCACCTTCCCGAGCATTTTCTGGGAGGAACACAGGAAAACCAGGATTTTCCACGAAGACAGAGCAGATTCCTCCCCATGCTAGGTAATCCCAAGTCTCTTAAGAGATCAAGCTCGCTCAAGGGGGCCCCATAGTCCCTGCATTGGGAGGCTTTCTCCCTGAGCAAGTCCCTTCCATGTGTTCGTTTCTCTCCGGTCTGGCCTCCGGGGGGAGGAGTGCTCCAACACTGTTCATGGAGGATGTTCAAGGGATTCCCCCCCAGTGGCCGTGGCCCTGCATCTCAGGGGATACAGCGCTACTCCAGTCACTGCACCCACACCGTCTGCCTGGCCCGCTTCACTCATCTCCCACCCGGACCTCCATTCCCGAGCCTCCATCTCTGCAGTCATCACTGCCCATCTCTGGTTTGAGGCTCCTCTCCAGGATTGTACACCCTAGCCCCATGTCCTTCTGGCTTCCCTATCTCCACTCAGGCCAGACCCCAGCTCCATCCAAGGTTGGCTCAGACTGGGAGGCAAGACCATTCCACCTTAACCCTAAGATCAGGGTCTTTTCTAGGTTTGAAAACCCCTCTTTTCAGGATTCTTGCACCTGAGGTCACAAGTCAAAGCCACATTTGATATGCCCACAGCTGCAGTGGTCTAACATGCACACAGGCAAGGAGCAGCCTCCGACACAGTCCATGTCTGCCGAGAAGACACCAGCAACTAACCAGAGGCTCGTTCCTCCAGAACACTGACCCTCCAAGCCTGTGTTAAGGAGGCTCCTACTCGGGTCACACCAAGTTCTCATCCACCTTCAGCATTGCAGACACAGCGAAGTGAAGTGAAGCACTGGCCTCCACCCCAACTCCAGCATGGGGAGCCCTGTTCAGACAGCACTTCCATCAGGGGGAAGCATACTATAGGGCACCATTTAGGGCATCCATGAAGACCAGAGTCAGGCACAAAAGGGCAGTGACTGGTGCCTAGAAAATCTCCATGGTTCCCAGTAGTAGAGAACGGGGGCTTAAGAGGCTGATGAAGATTAAGAGGCTGGTGATTCAAAGGAGGATGTACTTTTCTTGAGAACTTCCACTTTGCTCATGGCCCTGTCTAGATACAGTTTGTGGATTCCAAAGGCTTCCAGAGCCTAAGCAGCTCATGTCAAGAGTCTCAGGTGATCACCAACATCATAAGAGTGGTAATTGTTAAATTAACAGGAGTCACTGGGCACTAACTCCCCATAGAGGACCTCTGTCCTCAGCGAGTTGTACTATGAGTTAACTGTGATACTTGTTCTCAAACAGTTTGGTACACACCCGTATGTGCAACTTGAAGTCTTTGTATACAGTGTCTGTGTACAAAGCTAATTGAAAATAAATCTTAATGGAGACTGGGAACGGGAGAGGGAGGGTGGGAATAGTGGGAAGAATAACCTCCTAAGTTTGAACATGTGAAATATTCCTTATTTTAAAAGTGCTACAGAAGACAGGCTGATGAAGCAGGGCGAGTTTGGACATTCTGCTCCCCTGGTCAATGCTCACAAGCAGGTACTTTGTCCCTTCAACCCCAGCATCCAACTCGCCCTCCACGCCAACAGAAGCCTGAACTTTCTGTAAAGCTCCACGCCACCCAAACCCCTGCACAGCGAAGCCACTGATCCGACAGCTAGAATCACCAAGAGCGTAACATGTTCAAGGCCAGCACGGTCCAACGCACTAGCACTGAGGAATGCCCAATACAGCCAGGCTTCAAGACAGTGAGTCCCGAGTTTGGCCAGACACTGATCTCCGTCAGGTTGCACCCAGAAGGCCTCCTTAACAAGCACTAAGGCTTCCTGAAAAGGATTCAGACGCTCAGAACCTCAGAGCCATCTATCTGTGGTCAAGTACTAACGGTCACCTTTTCCATCTGGGATCGCAAGGATTAAAGGCTGACAAGTCTGTCCTGACAGCTCAGACTCAGCCTGGCCGCTTTCCCCTCATCTCTACCTGCCACCTTAGCAGTTAGAAGCGTCAGATGCCAACTACTTGGCAGTGGACAGGTTTAGCTTAAGTATGTGCGATGACTTGAGCAACTTGAAAATGGCAGGTGAGAATTCGCATGTTTGACTTCTGAGGTTCTTGGGCCCACTGACTTGAGCTTGGTTACCACAATGAAGCAGAACCCGCCTCCTCGACTCGGGACAGGTGTCAAAGGCCTTCCTAGAGACGCGTTTGCCAGTAGCAGCCCCAGCCCTGCTTCTCTCGTCTGCATAGCCCTCCCGACACAGCCGTCTGCTGGATGCCCCAGGAACAGGAGGCACAGGTCTGTGCTAGTCACTGGGGGTGTGGAGACGCAGACAGCCAGGCCCTCAGTCACATCTCGTGAGCTTTCCCTGACAAGAGGCCACAAGAGATTCCCCCAGGACCTTCTCAGGAAGGGCTGCTAACTCGCCCCAGGTCTTGAAGGCCCTGTATTACCAGGCCAGCTCCTCCCCATCTTCTGGAGAGTCCCGATAATTCCCTGGCACTAAGTGACTCACAGGCCCACATGCTTGCACCTGCCACCTGTGTGTTCCTCCCTGATCCTGGGCAGGCAGCCCTTTCAGTCACTAAGTGTAAGCTGGAGCTCCACAGCCACCCCCCACCCCCACCCGGTTTCCTCCAGATCACAAGAGGGAGGATGAAGGAGTCTTCTCATCTGATCCCCGTCCAGACTTGCCAGGGGTTATAGGCCACCATCCAAACCATCTTCAAGTCGCCAGCCTCATTGTGGTAGAATCCTTACCCACAGGGAGGCAGTCTAGTTCTAGGTCCTAGGATTCTGTGTAGTCAAGAGCAGACTCGGGCCTTGGTGCTCCCAGGTCCCTGTGTACCTTGGCCTTTTAGCTGACATCCGGGGCATTCAATGCAGTATCTGGAACACAGTACAGTCTTGGTAGCAGACAGTGTTCATTTCTGCCCAGACCTGGAGGGCCCTTTCACTACATACAAGGCACTTATTTCCTCCAAGTCTAACATTCTGGCCACTTAGACGCAGGTGCCAAGTAGCAAAGTCAAGTACCCTGCATCCTATTGCCCCAGTATGTCCAACACTTCCACACGTTACAGCAGAAAGCATACACCCAGTGGGGAAGGGGGAGATCACAATCATTTGCAGGACCCGATCAAAGCTCGGGTACACCGCTGAACACTGGACTATCCTATACTACAGGTAGTTGTAGGAGCAAGTTGTGTAGCTAAGATAGCAGTTGATTGATGAAACGACTAAGTCTACCCAAAGTTTGGAAGTGGGATATACCAAGAGACTTAAGTGAGATTGATTTGAATGTTAGCCGAGGCTTAGTATCTCAGCATAAGGTAGTTCAGATCATGCACACCATAATTTTATCATGAAAATAGGCATCTTGATGGCCAAAACATCCCCATAAACCTGGAGATTGTCAACCATGCTAACATCCATGTCCAATCCTAGCATTGTTTGTTCAGCCAATTCCCTTTTACAGGAAGGGTAACTTAGCTCGTCATCCTGATCAAGCCAACCATGGAGGAAATTGGTCGATTTGCTACTTAACCCAGTCATAGCTTTGAGAACTTCAGGACCATTTCCTCTTTGGCTAGAGCAAGGGCCACACAGGAGGTCACCTCCTTTGGGAGAGACAAGAGTGATTAGGAAGTTGTGCATTCTACATCTAAATGTTCACCCCAAGCAGGGACAATGCAAAATACAAGATTAGACAATTCTAAGCACTAACACGTGTGTATACCTCATGATAGATCAAACAGAATTGGTCTGGCTACTAGGTCCGTCGCTGACATCTGTCAGGACGAAGAAATGATAGGCTCACACTGAGGTGGAAGCATTATCAGGCACACTACTCCAGGCCGTGATCCTGTAGTGTTATGACAAATGGAGCCATGCTTGTAATACTTGCGACTTCTGCCAACAAACAGCACTTGATGTGACAGGATCCATCAACGTGAATGACTTGGCTGCACAACTTTCAAGAGACAGTCCAACTCTACTTTGAAGTAAATACACAAAATGTTAACAGCACAAAGAAGGCCAGTTCCTACTGGTGCGTGTGCAGGTGGTGTACCCACACCAAGGTCTCGAGACTCAGCCTGCAAGTCATAGTCACTCACCAGCTGTCCAAGATAGTTCTTGGGTTAAGTCACTAATTTAACCTTAGGTACCTGACATTAAAGTGGTCAACCTTAGAAGTGAATTTGCCTTCAAGTTCTGAAAAATCCCCAGACCCAACCATTTGAGCTTGGCTCATCCAAAACCAGCCCCTAGACTGAGAACACACTGGAGATGAGTTTACTAACAGCACACCATGTCCCTTTTTCTACTTCCTGCACGTATCTAGCACAGCTCTCAGCTGGATGCCCCAGGAGAACAGTCAAGACTCATGCAAGTCCCTGGGGACATGAAGGATGCAGACAGGACCCTCAGTGATCGGCTGCAACACCCTGTCCTGGTCCTACGGGCTCTGAACTTCCAAGGCCAGCCCCTCCCCATCCATTTCCAATAATCCTCGGCACTAAGTGACTCACATGGGTTTGTTAGGCACCTTGCACCTGACACTAAATCCTGTTCTACCTTCTGCATATTCCTCTTCCCACCTTGGGATGCTTTTGTCTTATCAGTAATCCAACCTAGTAAGAACTAGAGCTCCAGAGATATTCCCTCTAAAATGTTCCAGATCATGAAAAGGAGAAGCCCCACCCCACCTGATCCCACCTAGAAGTCCAACAGGTCCTAGGTATCCATCTCCAAGTAATGACACCTTCTAATTGGCACCAACCTGAACATTAGGCCCCAGGATTCCCTGTACAATCCAGCAACAGCTATGAGCACAAACTTGGGTCCTCATGCACCTTGGCCCGCTGCACCTCTGGGGCACCCAGCACAGTACCTGGAACAGAGCTCAGTAGCAGTGTTTTCACACCACATGAAGGAGTTCTATGAACAAAGCCCTCCGTCTTAAAGTACCAAAGTCAGCCCTGCCACTTGTTACTGTTGTCAAAGTGTGAGAAGTCTGGGAATATCCCACAGCATAGTACTTTATTCATTGTATCCAGAACTCATGCATGTGTTATACCCCAGGAAGTGTAACACAGCTCATTAACATTGAGCAAACTCGAGGGAATTGTCACCCAACCAGTGTTACCCTCAGAGGCAACAACTTTGGGTCTAACTCCAACTTAAAACACGAGCCACACAGTTTGTTCCATCTAGGCTGAGACCAGAGTGAGCAAGTCAGCTGTGTAGTCTACATTATGCACTTGTCTTGAGTGGAGACAAATACTGGATGTGGTTGAGATATCAAGGTTCATACCTTGAACTCAGACAAAACTGGTCTGGCTACTGGGACTGGCACGGACATCTGTCAGGAACCAAGCAGCCGATCCTGGCCTAGCACACTTAATGCTGTCAACATCTGAGACCAGTGGTGTTATGACCAGATGTGTCCCCAGGACCTGACTCCTCTAGACTGGTGAACGAAGTGTGACAGACGGGTCTGCATCAGTCATGGACTTGGATGCACAGCCTCCTCTGTGCCTGCAAGGCCCCTGATAGTAACAATCAGCTCCTCCCTTTTAATAGGAAAATACCTTGCTTTACAAGTAACTTAAGTGTAGGTGAACCCTTAAGTGTTCTGTAAGAAAGGCATGTGTTTAACATGCACAACTAGAGTCTTAAGTACCAAGAAGCCTACCACCCTCACCAGCCCTTCCACTCCGTGGGGAGGACTCCCAGGAGCAGCAGGAACTGCAGATGCAGTCTAGTCAGTTCCTACTGGTACATGTGAAGGAGGTCGTCGGATCCCTTGAGGCTTGGCGGCTTAGCTTGTGACAGCACTGAAGTGCCCAAGTTGGCTGCCACAGGTCTCTTCCAACTACAATGTCATGTCTCCACATGCACCTTATGTTGCCCACCATCTGTGTCCCCGCTGGTTGTCTTTCCAGCCTTGTTATACCCAAGCTACCCTCCAACGAGGTCAGAGTTCTAACCCGTGTCCTGTTTCCAGTACTGGGACACCCCCTTGGTGCTGGCATAAGGTTTTAAGGACCTTCTAAGCAACTGCTCGAGCCATTATCTCCTGCTGGCCCCCATACCCCTGCTTCTGACCCAAAGCACTCCTCCAGTCCCACTCAGTTTGTGTATCACCTGTTCTACACCCTCCCATACCATGCCCAGCTTCTCACCCATGTCAGCTTTTGAGCCGTTCTTCCTATGAAAGAACCCCAGCCTTCTCCGTATTTCTATACCACCTCCAGGATTAGCCATACCTGGTCTACATGGCTTTCACGGTCCAATGAACTGGATCTCCTTACCCAGAGTCTGCCATCTTACACTGAATGCAGTGAGATAAAACACCCACCTTGCACCAAGGTGTAGCTGTTTTACACTGTGTCCGACCATTACACTATGCTCCAATCAGACCCAAGAGTGGCTGACAGTGTCAGCACTGCCTATGATTAAGGCTTTCTAGTTTAACACTAACATGTAGACTCCACTAAGTGGGAAGACCCCTTCCCTGCACCTAACAGGACTGAGAATCATTCAACACCCAGTGTGCCAGGCAGACACCAGATGTGTGGTTGATAAGCAACACCCAGCATAACTTTGGTGGTCTCTAAACCAGAAGCCAGGCTCTCATAAGGGTCCATTCTTAGCCACAACCTTACGTCCACAGTGGTTAAACCTACAGCATCTCTCCCAGTGCTTAGTCTGCCCATCAGGCACTCAACTGTGAACCTGAGAACAGCTATAGTCAGAGCTCTTGGTCTTCTAAACTGAAGAGACAGCCTTAATTCAAAATCAAAACCCAAGTGTACATACAGCAGTGCAACTTAATCCATTAACTCCACTATCTCCCGCTTATTTCCACCTTTACACCTTTGAACCAATGAGTGACGATAAGCTTCAACGTGACTCAGGTTCTCTGTACAGGAGGTCCTATTTCTCTAGTCCCATCAACGCCATTGGTAGCGACTGCAGTCCAGCCCCAGGGCAGTAGCCCAGTCTGTGGCTACTGCAAGGGGGAAGGATGTCCCAGCCATACCAGCCATGCTGGGAAGTTGTCCCCCAGCTCCGAGGGAAGGGATAGACATGGAGCGATTTCCCAAAGGTGAACACTCTGGTGGCTCTTTTTGAAGGTTGCAGTTCACCTTAAGCTATTGCATTTAAGCATGTAGGAGGTTCCAAGTGGGAACTTGTGGCCGTCGAGTAAACGATTCTTGATCCCATTGAAGCCAAGGGCTGGGAAGGCAAACTTTTGCAGTCAATTTTCAAGCAACCCTTTGATCAGGTACATGCCTTGCAGGAACCTGAGGGCTGACATCACGTGTAACCCCTGTACACTCTCCCCAAAGGGCAGGTTGCTCCAGAACAGGCAATAGTAATTTGTGGTGTGGGTGCTAACACCATCCACGAGGCGGCGTGCTGCCAAATTCAATTCTGTCTTACCTCCAGAGGCCAGGGTTTGTGTGGTTCTAGGCCCAGGGAAGGTAAGAGGGGGCAAAAGTCCTGAACTACTGATTAAGACCAAGTTTCTAGCCGGTGCCGTGGCTCACTAGGCTAATCCTCCGCCTTGTGGCGCTGGCACACCAGGTTCTAGTCCCAGTCAGGGCGCCAGATTCTGTCCCGGTTGCCCCTCTTCCAGGCCAGCTCTCTGCTGTGGCCAGGGAGTGCAGTGGAGGCTGGCCCAAGTGCATGGGCCCTGCACCCGCATGGGAGACCAGGAGAAGCACCTGGCTCCTGCCATCGGATCAGCACGGTGCGCTGGCTGAAGCGCGCCGGCCGTGGCGGCCAATGGAGGGTGAACCAATGGCAAAAAGGAAGACCTTTCTGTCTGTCCACTCTGTCAAAATAAAAGACCAAGTTTCTTTCCCCCGCAATTCACATGTTCGAGTCCTCACCTCCACTCCTAAAACGTGTCTACAGTGATCATTTGCAGCCAGTTAAGACGGGATCAAACCAGGAGAGCATGGTTTGTGTAAGGGACACGTCTGGAGACGGATGCAGACAGAAGGTCCTGTGAGGATGAAGGCCAGGGGATCATAGAAGCCGAGCAGAGATGGCTGGCAAAGCACTAAGAGGTGGCCTGGAATGCAGGTTTTCCCTCCTAGGCCCAGAAGGCACCAAACCCATCCTCCCCTGCATTATGGACTTCTGCATTTAAGTACATGTGATACTGTTATGGCAATGCTAGCAGACTAAAACCTTCAAAAGCCACACGCATGCAAACCTGCAGAGTGCTGCCGACCTTGCAAGTGGGCTGAGCAGTGCCCACCGGGACAGCCTCCTGGAAGCAGCCATTCTGAGCCCCTGTTCCCAGCAGCAGGCCGAGTCCTGAGCCCAGAGGGCAAAGGAGTTGAGCGAGGCCTGTGCAGATCAAGGATTAGCTTTGGTTCAGCTTGCTCCCCTCAGGTTGAGGCAATGAGGAAACCCATGCATCCAGCTCGCCAGTAATTCCTTGGCGTAGAGGCAGACATGAGCCCTCTGTGCCATAGCATCTTTGTGTTTGTCCACTAGATAGGAACTAGGTCTCTGGCAGAAAGCAGACATTAGGAGTTTGGTACAACAGGCAAACCCTCAAGCAACCGAGGGCAGCAGCCTGCAGAAGCTGCTGGAGCCAGGATGACTCCCAGATGGCAGCACTCACTCCTAGAGATTCCCTGCCCTCTGGGGAAGGGAGCAGAATCCATTTCTGTAGAACTGAGACTTGAACAAGCCAGTCACATGGTGTGGAAGTCAGTGTCTCCTGGAGCCACAGAGGAGGCAGCCAAAGAACCTTAGACTTTCTGCAGAAAGCACAGCCCCGGACCAGAGGCTCCACGTCATCGCCCAGACACTGGCACAAACCTCAGCTAAGCCTCATATAGCAGAACCATGCAGTAAAGCCCTTGCACTAAGGGCAAGAAACAGGGTTAGCCACCAAGCAGACAACTGACCACACCTGAACCGGCGGCCAAAGGTTTGATCTCTGGTGTAGGACTAGAAGTCTCCACCTGCCCAGAAGGGATAGAGCGTTTAACTGGAGAGTGACCGATGCCTACAGAACTTGGCTAGAGAAGCCACTGGCCTCTACCCCTTAACTGGAGTAATAGCTGCCCATTTAGGGGCCTAACACTTGCAAATAACAGTCCCAGGTTACAGCCTTGTGTTGAGGAAACTGAGCTCTGAAGACGGCACAGCCAAGCTTATGCTAGCTGCAGCATCTACTGGCTTTGGAACTTTAACAAGTCACGGCTTCTAGTCCTCTTCCAAGGGCCAGAGCACAGCACAAAACCCAGACCTTGCTCAGAGGAAGTGCAGCTCAGTTTGAGGGGAGAGGCTGCCATTCCGGAGAAGGCCCCTGGAGATACAGACCAGAGGTCTAGCTCCTGTCATTCAGCCTCAGGTCTACGCTTCATGGTAGTCTCAGACAACAGTGGAAGCAGGGAGTTCTGTTCACGAGGTGCAGGGGAACAGTAGTCGTCCTAGAGGGGCAGCCCCCTGCCCCCAGGAGATGGGAGAGGTTGAAGGAAGCAGTGTAGGACACAGGCTTAGGTCTGGCCCCCAAGCCTCCTAGACAGAGCTGGCTAGCCACTACCAACAGCTAGAAAGATCAGATTACCAGGTTGATTAGGAAGAGATTGTTTGAACAGGAGTACAACTAGCAAGTGGGATACATTTCCCTCAACTGTTACAGCTAATCCAGGGCCAGGTGATACTGTTTACCAGCTCTGCAAGACAGCCTCAAACGGCGAGTTCAGGCACAGGTTTCCACGATTTGCAGATATTTGAAAGTCAGTGTAGTACTGGCTACAGGTGAGGAATCCGCCCGTTTGCCAAAAACCTACTTCCCTGACAGGCTGCTCAGTTACAAACGGTAATTTCAGGTAAGCCCAAACTCGCATGGGGTAGGAATTCACTTATTTCTCATCTTAGGATTTGTAATCCCGAGTTCAGGACTCGAACCTTCTGTAGAGGCTCACACAGGCAAGGCATCTTGTCAGTCACAGGCATGGGTGACAGAGGCCCTAGGGCTTCTGGAATGACGGCCCAGCTCTGCAAGGGTCCTCCCTTCTAGGACAGCCCCAGGCCCTCCCCCAGATTCCAACAGGTGGGTGCCCTGTAGCTAGTTTTGCACCAAATTCACCACCACTCCTCCTCAGTTAATCAAACAGACCCTTGAACCAACCTAGACTGCCGAGAACACTGTAGATCAGAGCACAGCCAAAGACCTCACACCTTTGACCCACGGACACCGGCAGCCACTCCTTAGCAGGTCAAGACCACTAGGAAAGCTCACTGGCAGCCATGTGGGGGGAGGGGCTGCTCCCAGGACTTGGTGAGGCAGGCCGTCACAGTCCGGCTGGCTTTGGCAGAACTGATCCGCAGCCCATCTCTTCCAGGGGTAAGCTATGTAAGGGGCCCCTGTATCACCTGAGGCCAATCAAGGGTTATAGAACTCGTAGTTGAGCTAGTTCACCTGAAGTTAACCTAACAGGCGCATCAGGTGTTCTAATACTAGTTTATGCTCTGGAATTAAATCCAAGCTCAGGGGATGCTTATGTTGCTCACTCCCTCACATGGGAGCTAAGTTATTCAGAGCTGGTGGGTCCTAGTAGTAAGGGTTAGGAAACAAACGCGCGCTGTTCTCCCATGCGCAGTGGGAGAAATAGAAGTTGATCCAGCACTCAGTCATGAGTGTGGAACAGGTACCTGCCTGAAAGGTCTAGTCGGAGGAATTGGCCTTAAGTCAGGGGGTCACAGATGGGCTGGGAACTGCAGGTGCAGCAGCCCCAAGGCACGTGTGGTCAAGGGGGCAGGACCACTCGGGATTAAGCAGAGAGCCCTAGTGTCAAGGCTTCAAGGTTGCTCACTGGCTGCAGTGGAGTTCTGCAAACACGTAGGGAAGCCAGGAGTTGCCCCGCTCAAGGCAGGTGCTGTACGTGACACAGGCATTTAGAGTGACAGGATTTCAGGTGGGATTGAGTAGGTTTGCTGTGGTTTCTGAAGACACCCTGGAGCAGTCTGCAGTGGATCGAGGGGGAGGTGGGTGCGTTTGGTCTGTGGTTTGACCCGAGCATACGCCTCTCAGACATCAGCAGATACCAGGAAGCACATAACCGTTGCAGAAGTGGGGCCCATACGGGCAGCTGTGATCCATCAGGCTTTGTGCTACGTATGCGGCTATATATGCGGCTCCGCAATCAGTGAGCACCTTACAGGTGTGGTGGGGACCACAGAACCTAAGGAGTAGGCTGGATTCACAGCTGGCACCAGCCAGGGGCTGCAGAGCCGCTGCAGCCGAGACCCGGGCCAACAGGGCGCCCACAGCGAGGCACTAGATACCCCAGGCACCCTCCATTCCAGACCTGGAGAACTGCCTGACGAGTTCACACTGCCTCTAGACACCTACAT
Organism: Oryctolagus cuniculus; assembly: GCF_964237555.1. Lineage (NCBI taxonomy): Eukaryota > Metazoa > Chordata > Mammalia > Lagomorpha > Leporidae > Oryctolagus > Oryctolagus cuniculus. The sequence goes on along the minus strand of NC_091433.1, from coordinate 5,166,928 downwards.
CACTTTGTTAAGCAGTTACTCCAGCACTCCCCATCCACGTTTTTCTTAGCTTCTAACTTATAATTTCCTCCTGAGCTAAAAATAAGCCATGAATCCCAGCCTCCTGCCAGGGATTTGCGAACAGTTTGCCCACATTCGCTTTGTCTCGCTTTCAACAGTGTCACCTCCAACAAGGCTTCACACGCAAAGGTCCCCGGCTCGCAGAGCACGAGCTGGTGTGTCAGCCTCCTACCACTACCATATAACAACCGTAGATGGAGCTGTAGCACTTGTACACCAGTCTAAGGTGGTCGGTGCAGCTAAGTGGTCTGCAAACGGGGGCTTGTCTCGTTTCTGCTGCAGGAATCTCATCCTTTGTGGGAGACTTAACTTGGGTCCTTCAGCTCACAAGGTGTTCACGTTCACCGTTTCTTGATCAAGGGTTGTAGGCAAGGAGTGGGCTCATTCACTTAAGCACCTACACATGTCAAGGCATCCAAGGGGAAGAGGGCAAACCAGCGTCTGCGGGGGCGGGAAGGCCGCCGTCTAAGGCTGAGATTGGGCACTTACATTAGCTAAGGCACCTGCAACACGTATCAGCACCTGCTTTCAATGCTCGGTTCCTAACTCCACCTTTTTGCTGATGCTGATCCTAGGAGGCAGAGGCCACAGCCCAGGTAACTCCCGCTGCCTGTGTGGGAGACCTCGACTAGGTCCCTAGCCCCCAGCTTTGGCCTAGCCCCGTCTTTTGGGGACACTTTGGGAATGGCTCAGCAGATAGGAGTCGTCTACCTCTGAAGACTTAAACTAAGGTGAAGAGGAGGCAACACTCCAAGTAGCTTGAGCACTGAAGTATCTCTGAAGGAGCTTTAGTCAGCTGGGTACATCCCAGCGAATCTAGGTCCAGGCAAAGAACCAGCACGCCAGGCTTCGGGGCAGGCGCACACCTGGGCACGCCTGCGAGGCAGAGGAACCCAGGGACAGGCAGAACAGCTTTTCCCTAGCAAGCCCAGGGCACAGGCTTTAGGGGAGCAGGCCCAGTTTACGAGGCTCACCGGCTCGTTTTTTGGAAAACAGACCAGAGCGGGAGGGCAGGCAGCCCCAGCCGGGAAGCTGACAGCAAACCCCCGCGATCTCAGGCGAGCGCCACCCAGCTCTGTGGTTAAGGACTGTGGTGAACATGGCGAGTCTCGACACGCTTCCAAGGTGGCACGAGACTTCCCGGTCCGACAGAGCAGAGCAAACCCAGGGTGACCCGAGGCTGGGTTTGGGGACGTCTGAGCAGCTCCGGGTGCCTTACCCGCCTGCTGTCCCCTGCACCCACACCGAGAAAAGCCCGCACCCAGCCTACCGCCAAACTGAGGCCCAGAGCGCCCACTCCTCCCGCCCGCTCCCTCCACGAGGAAAACATCCCTGGCTGCCTCGGAGCCTACACCCCCTTCACCTAAGCGTCTTCAGTGAACACCCCTAAGGCTACTGCTTCCCTCCTCAGTCACGGTCGTGAAAAAAAAGCACCCTCTGGCCTAGAACCCGAACCGGGGCTCAGCCGAGCACATCCACCCGCTACGCCAACACCGGCGCCAAGGAGCCTAGGCGGCCCCGGCGGGCTCGGCCACCCCACAGCAGCTCAGCAGCACAGGCCCACGCAGCCCGCCCGACCCAGCCCTCCGCCGCCAGCCTCCCACTCCCGCTCCCAAGGCCATTCTGACGCCAGGGCCGCCGGCACCGCCTTTTCACGGGGCCGCGGAGCGAGTGCGCTACGTCACTTCCGGGGCGGGCCGGGCGGGGCCGGGGGCGGGGCGCGGCGTCCGCGCAGGCGCTCTGGAGCGGCGGCCGCCGAGCCGAGCGCTTGACTATATATGGTCAAAGCTGGGGGCGAGCCGCGCGCGCGGGGCCGCGCTTCCGGGTTCGGAGCGTCCGCGGCGGCCGCGCGCGAGGGCAGGAGCCAGCCGGCCTCGGAGCCCCGGCCTGGGACCGCCCCCTCCGCGCCCGGCACGCCCAGCGCCGCCTTCCGGCCGCTGTCCCCGGGCTCGGCCTCGGCGAGGTGTGCTTGGCGACGCGGGCCGGCGCCGGAGGCTCTCGGCTAGCGCGGCGCGGTAACAAGTGGGCGAGGATGCCGTACGAGATCAGTAAGTGGCGCGGGGCGCCGGGGCCCCCACCCCTGGCGGCCGCCAGCGGCGGCCCGGCTCTCGGCCCCGGGGCGGCGGCGCGGTGGGCGCCCAGGGCTGCGGGCGCAGAGGCCGGCGGCGCGCCCCGCCCGCCCGCCCTCGGGGTGCCCGGCGGCCGCCCCCCGACCCCGGCCGGGGTCGCCCCAGAGTTGGCCCAGCGGGTCGGGCCGGCGAGCCCCCCGAGGGCTTGGGCCGGGAGCGCGGACCAGGAAGTGGCGCCGGCCCCTGCGCCCGGAGGAAGTGGCGGCCGCCCCTCCCGGAGGCGGCAACAGGTGACCGGCCGAGACCGGTCCGCTGCCCGCTGCCCGCTGCCCGCTGCGAGCCTCCGAGCAGGGGGCGGCCGCTAACGAGCCGCGTTTGTCTCCGCAGAGAAAGTGTTCGCCAGCCTCCCGCAGGTGGAGAGGGGCGTCTCCAAAATCCTCGGGGGCGACCCTAAGGGCGAGAATTTTCTGTACACCAACGGCAAGTGCGTCATCCTGAGGAACATCGACGTGAGTGCCCTCCCCACCCCCACCCCCACCGGCGCCCGCCCCCAGCGCCGGGCTCCCTCCGGAATGGGGTCTCCCTCCCCGCGCACCCCGCGCCCTGGGGAGGTGCGGACGCCACGCCCCTCGGCCCTGGAGCCGCGCTCAGGAGCCCCGGAATTGGGTTTAAGTTCTCAATCGCAGTGGGGAAACTGAGGCAGGGGTTCCGGGTTTGGGGGGAGGGGTCGGACAGACCCGGCAGCTGCTGCTGGCTGTGGCCTGGGCCTCTGGGGCCGGCCGTGGAGGGAGGTGATGAGGCGACGATCCCCACTTCCCCCCGGCGACTGAAGGAGCCGCCGGCCTGCCCGGGCCCTCGCGGCGCCTGGCACAGGCCGCCGAGCGCTTGGTAAATGCCGCTGCCGCCCGGGGTCTCCCCAGTGTGGCCGAGCCCAGGCTGACGCCCAGTGCTGACTCCAGCCTGGTCAGACACTGTGGATCGGAGCCCCAGAGGGAACACAGGAACCGGTTTATCCCGGTGAATCATTCTCTGCGGGCACCCGCCCCCAGGCTACCACTGCTTCCAGAGCCAGCTCCTCGGGAAGCCCTGCGAGTGTGTGTTTTTCCTGTGCGATGCTCTGAACGACCCAGTCTGTTTTCCCACTTCCCCCACTAAGGGCATCGCACACTCCAGCCTTGCCTCTCCCTTCCTGGGCCTGAGGGGTGGATGCAGGCGGCGCAGCACGGCCATTCCAGGGGTTTCTGCCGGGTGTGGGGTTGGTGCAGAAGTGGGCAGCCTGTTGGGCCCACAGGGTCGCCGGCTCCGGTCAGACATGCTGGGCCTCTGGGAGCTCACAGGTGATGGCAGGAATGAAGGGCTCTGTGCACCTCCCTGTTCCTTGCCTGGAGGTGCAGGGCCCCTGCGTGGTCAGAGGCACTGCTGGCCTGCCCATCCCCCTGCTGGAAGACAGCGCCGCCCAGGGTGCTGGGCACCTTGGGTGAGGGGTGGGTGTGAGTGCTCTGCAGGTGCTAACAACTTGCTGGCCGGGCAGATTCCTGGAAAGCCGATCCAGCCGGCCTTACAGCTGGGGAGTCATCACCAAGGACTGAACCGGGACGATAGGGAAGTCTCTGGAGTGAGGTCTTGAGATGCTGAGAAAGTAATAATGCGATGGCCCTGGGAGGTAGTCACTTAGCAGATTAGTGAAGATACGGAAGCATTCCAAGCGTTCCAAAGTCGCAGGATGTGGTTTCGTCTCTGACAAGGCCTACCCATGTCATCGCAGTCTGCGGCCACTCCCAGGTAGACGTCCCGCAAGGTAGTGCTGGGAGTCTGGGGCCAAGTCAGCAGCGTGGGCCCAGCCCGGGAAGGAGGCCGATGGCGGGGGCTGCCTCTGCGGAGAAGCTGTGGCCCCTCTGCAGGAGGCCACTCGGACGTGGGAAACCCGTTCTGCCTGCTCCTCCTGAGCTGTTGCCCGGAGCCTTCCTGTGAGGTTTGCCGCCCTTCCTGGCCTTCCCACGGGTCAGTTTGCAGGGTGCCAGGGCGGCAGGGGATGCTGCTCGTCTGTCTCCCCCCGTGCCAGGTGTGACGCCAGGCACTTAGTCCTCAGTGGTGGGTACAGTTTTTATGAGCCCAGTGTTCCTGGAAAACAGGAGACATGAGCGTGAACAGTCAGTGTATGGAAGGAAGGCGGTGTGGTTGGACACTGGCTGAGGGAAGAAGGGAGGATGAGACCAGACGCCTACAGCACCTTAACGGTAGCATACCCTGAGCTGCTTGGGGTTTCCCAGGTGCCCTTCCCCCAAAGGGAAACCCCCTCACTCCACCATTCAGGCCCGGGGCCTTGGGCTTATCTGCTGTGCCTCATTCATTCTGCTGATGCATTCAAGTATCTGACAGATTTCTCAGTCCTCCTCTGCCTCCACCCCCATCTGAGCTACTGCTGTCTCCCCCACCTGGATTGTTGCCCAAAACCAGGAAACAGTCGCACGCACTCCCTGCTTTTATCGCTGTTGCCCTGGGTGTGATCTGAGCAGCAGCTGGTGTGGTTGTGTTCAGATGCGTCCTTGGCCCCGCAGCCTCCCACTTTGCAGAAAACCTGACCTCGCTGCCTCCCCAGGCCGGGGCACCCGGCTTCGTCTCAGGACCTGCATTTCCATTGCTTTTGCTGGGGTGTTCTTTCCTCAGATGCCTGCAAAGCCGCTCCCCAGCCTGCAGGTGTCTGCTTAGGAGTCCCTTAGCAGAGGGGTCTCCCTTAAATAGCGTCTCCCTCCCTGGCCTTCCCTATCCCTTTGCCCTAACAGTAACTAGGAAGCCAGCTGCAAGCAGACCTACAGATGGGCACACTCTGCCCCCTGTACCTGCTGTGTCCTCGTGCCTGAGAGAGGGCCTGGCACACAGGAAGTGCTTGGTGAGTTACTGGTTGGTTGGAAGACCTTGGAAGCGCTCTGTTCATGGAGGTGATAGGCAGTCACTGAGGTGGTGCTGCAGGAGAATCAGCAAGGCTTGGTCTTGTTGAGGTTGGTGGAGTCCACCCTCGAGACGTGGCTGGAGAGCACTCTTGCTGACACCCACACGATCGTGGTGACTGGCACTCGTTTTGCAAACCCAGCACAATGGCGCTTCCTGAACCTGTTGGAAGAGAGTGCTGCTTACCTGTTTCAGCTCATCCCTTTCCGCACCTCGGAGAGGAAACTGCACCGTTAAAGGGTGTGATGCTGCCAGCCGTCGGGAAGCTGACGAGACCTCAGTGGACAGCATGGACGCCATGCGTAGGAGGAGTTGCCCGCCGAGGAGGGGTAGTCGGTGACTCCGGGGGCTGAGGAATACTTCCAGGCGCTGGGGCCTGGGTGGCTCCTCTGCGTTGAGTTGTCCTGTGGGCACAGCAACGCCTGATCCCATCTGGCATCTGTGAACAGAGTGTCACTCCCAGTGGCTGGGAAGGAACCTGCTTGATTCCAAACTCCCAGGATCCTTTCCCTGGAGAGGCCTCCGGTGTGCTACCAGAAGCAGCCAGCCAATCTGCTGTGTGAGCGGGTTTTTAAACGTCCCACTCCGGGATGCCAGCATTGCAGTGTGCAGTGGGGGATTTCATGGGGTTAAGTAGAAATGTGTTGCTTATCACAGTGCAGTGTTGGTAGCCTTTGCTGGTAACAGAGTGGAGGCTACTTTGGCGGCTGGAGGTTAGCTGGTGTCATGTGCAGAAGGAGCCCTGTATGTCCCTGCAGATTCGGGGGATGGGACAAGGTTTGCAGGCTGACCTAGGTCCTCTGTCCAGTTGCTGGCTCCCTCTGTATCCGCACAGCCACCATCCTGAGGGACAGGATGGTGGGCCCTGCGCTTGGAGCTTGCTGCCTCAGGAGGAAGTGAAATGAGACTGCTCCGATGGAAGTAAGCTGACAGCAAATGAGAGATCTGTAGCTTGGAGCCTCAGGCCTTCAGGCTGGCCCCCCTGAGGGAGGAAGCAGAGGGTGCCGTGTAACCCTCATCTCGGGAGACTCAGAGCCAGATCAGAGAGGGATCAGCAGGTGCCATTTGGGAAGATGGAATGGTGCTAGGGCCCTGCAGGACACTGCATCTGGGCCATGGCCACAGCACTAGGGGCAAATGGAGTGGACAGATTGAGACAGGAGGTATCTGGGCACCTAGTGCTGCTGGGTGGTTTGGGTGACCCTGCAGTGGCCTGGCTCGATTCCAGGGGCCCCTAGAACCGCGAAAAGGTCAGACAAGTCCACTCAAACCTGTAACAGTCCTGCACCTGAAGCTGCTTGAGGATTAACGCGTCCCTTGGCTGGCACTGCCCTCCCCAGGTTTCAGTGTTTTGGTTGTACCTGCACCAAACCCCCATCTCGCTGAGCCACACCCATAGGCCAGAGGAACAAGACTGACCTCCGTGGTTCTCAGGGAGGGGCCCCTGAGGGAGGTTTGGTGGTATTTGGAGACGTTTCTGTGCTGCTGTGGCCTAACAGGTAGAAGCTGGGGATGTTGCTAAGCTACCTGCAAGCCCCAGCACCATCCTACAGTGAAGGTTATCCAGCCCATAATGCAGGAGTGCCAAGGTTGAGAACCTGTGGGAGTGGCCTGGAGCTTCAAGAGAAGGCTGTGCTGCCCACTGTGGGAGTGGGAGGGGAGAGCTGAGTGCTGCAGAGTCGCAAGGGTGGCCGCCTGGAGACCCCACTTTTGAGTTGAGCCTTGGAGGATGAGTAAGTCTCCAGGAAGAGGGTTTAGACATGGAAACAGCCCATGCAGGAGACCGCCCCACCCTGTGTGGGCTCCTGGGGGGTAGCTTTGATCCATCTCTTTGTAGGGGGAGGGGTGTGGAAACCGTCTTGGAGGTAAAAGGTGCAGGCTTGTGCGGCGAGGTGCAGGCAGCAGCCGACCGTCCTGCCAGCAGCCGGGCTGGAGAAGATGCTCACCCCAAGACCCTAGGAAGGTGGCTGCTGCCTGCTGCGGGGCCCCGTGGGGTGGCTGTAGTTACTGGAGTTGGCAGGGCCTTTGTGGCTGTCACCTCTGCCCTCAGAGAAAGGCCACCATCCTCCGTAGTCAGCTCTTTGCAGGAGCACCGGTTCCCATCCGGCTCAGGGCTTCGAGGGTCCCTGGTCTTAGAGCACATCATGTGCACGTCTGTAAGAATGGGGAGCATATCTGGGGATGGTAGTGTGAGATTCAGCCCAGTTAACTACAAGGCATCCTTAGAAGATTGCCAGGGCCATGACCCACACCCCCTGCACGCCATGGCCACCTGTTGATTGAATACCCTCGGAGGTACTGCATGTGAGCCTTGGGACAACTCAGGCCTGAGGTGGAGACCCTGGGTGGGTAGGGGGAGTGAGGGACAGAAGGGAGATGGCAGTATCCAGATGACACTCCCATGAGGGCTGTTGCCAAGCCTGTCACAGGGTGAGACCTCTGGAGCTCCTGATCCAAGTCATGTCAATGAGTAGGGGGAGTCACTGGGGTGCGGCAGGCCCCCAGCTGAGTGACCAGGCTCCACGTGATCCTGCCAAAGACTGTGGGCCAGTGCAGACTTTGATTCCCTGAGTGGAGGCGTCAGATTAGCATGGGGCCCACACCAGTGAGAACAGAATCAGAGGAGTTGTCCCGAGTTGAGGTCCCAGCAGCGTGGCTCAGGATGCACTGCCCTCCCTCTGTCTCTGCCTTCGGGTCTCCACCTGTGAAGTGGCTATAAGGTGACCTTCCTTACAGAGAGCCGTGCCACCCAGTGCCTCTCTGTTGAGAATAGTCAGACTCCCATAAACGGCTCCCAGGGGCAGCCTTGTCCTGAACTTTGCGGGGACTTGGAGCTACATTGTGGTGAATCAAACGGGGCCCTTGCCCTACGTGGGATCCCCTTATGAAGAAGGGGGGCGGGGCAGAGATGACAGGCGGTGCAAGGTGGAAAGCAGTAAGGGCTGGAGGGTGGGGTTAGCTAGGAGAGATCACTCACTGCCTGAAGCAGTGGGAAAGGCTCTTAGAGGACGGTCCCTGGGGATGGGGAAGGAGCGGCAGATGAGGAGAGGTGTGGAGTGGTTTGCGGGAGGGGCAGGGCACAATGGGAAGGAAGTACACTTGTGCAGAGAGCTTGGGGCTCCGTGTGCTGGGCCTGGCTGCCGCTCTGAGTGGGGATCCACGGGAGAGTGCTCTGGGCAGGGCGTGCTCACTGTCTGTCTGCATCCTGAGTTCATGGGCCTTGGGCTGCTTCCTATCTTGGTGGCTGCCACCTTGTACCCACGGCTGCAGAGTGGGTGCCGGCAGGTCTTGGAAGGAAGGCGTACATGGTGCCTTGGGCATCGGCAGTCTTTAGAGGCAGTGTGCTTGGGAGCTGGGTGTGAACTCTGGTCTAGACGCCCAGAACTGTTTTGCTGCTTTGGAGCTGGGCTTCTTTGCATAATTGGGTTTGGCCTTGGTCACCAGGGAACAGAGGGCCCCTGCACACTGCATTTGGCTCCCAGGCCTGGCCACTTGAGGTCCTGAGCCCAGCTCTGTTACTCCCAAGCACTTGGACACCAGTACCCTGCCTGGATGCTCATGCCCACCTTGCGCAGGTTTCCCTGTGGGCTCCAGGGACCCTCGGCATGTAAAGAGGCGCACAGGAGGCCCCTTCGCTTGGGAGGCCTCCTCCACCTTCTAGCACGTTTCCTCCAGTGCACTGTGGGCCATCACAGCCTGCTGTGAATCCTTGTAGAGACCTGACCTCACTCACACCTGAGGTGAGAGGACAGGATGTGAGGGAACTGTGAGGAGCTTCGGATGTGGGGACCCCTCGCCTAGCCCCGTGGGCATGAGCTTAGAGCAGGTCTCACGGGCACCACAGAAGTGAAGGTCTTGCAGTCTGCTCAGGTTCCTGTGTTCAGGCTTCCCAGGAAAGGAGAGGGGATGTTGTTGCTGGGCGGGGCGCCCCAGCCGCAGGTGGCGGTGTAGGGGTGGTGTCTTCTGGGCATGGCAGGAAAGCCCTGAGCAGAACAGGCCTCCTGCTTCACTTGCCACTGCCAGGCAGGCCTTGCGCCCTGTGACCAGGCCGGAGCAGTCCTGCTGCCTCCTGCTGCCATCTCTGTTCCACAGAGCCACCTGGTTCCCTGGACTCTGTGCCAGTGTCACTGCTGGGGCCCTTGAGCCCTGTCGTCCTTCATGTCACCTCTGCCGAGGTGACAGTAGCATTCTGGGGCTCTCCCAGGGCTCTCCCCGGCCCTTGGCTGTGGCCCTGGTGGGAGCACTGGGGAAGCCATTGGAGCCAAAGCAAGAAAGGGGGTGGCTTTCGCTCCGAGGTGAGACTGGCAGTCAGTGGGCCCACGCCTGGGTGGGTGACTTAGGTGGATAGGTTGAGGACAGTCTGGCTCAGGGAGAAGGAACACTGGGCCAGGCTCAGTGGGCTGGAGCCCCAGGGTCCTGTTTGTAGTGGGCAGCAGGGTCAGGTCCTGCAGTTCCCAAAGGGAATGAGGACGGACTTCTAGCTGGGGAATGAGAGCATGAGTCTGGATTTAGAGGTGGAGATGGGTTAAAAAGTGATTGAAGTGCTGGGTTGGAAATGGGGGGAGGGGGCTCTGATGAAGAAGACTGGCAGGTCTCGGGTAGGGACCAGGAGGCCTGCCTGCTGGAGGTCCCATACTGTCTCGGTGTGCCCAGGCTTCCTCCTGTTTTCTGCCCAAAGTTGTCTTCTGACTGCAAAACCTGGCTCAGCCTGGGAGGAGGGGCACCCCAGCTTACGCACCTGCGGCCAACCTGGACAGGTCCCCTTGCCCTGGAGGAGTGCCCTTGGAAGTGGCTTCCCTTGCCAGCTCCAGCCCAGAACACGTCCCCAGATAAGCTGCTCCTCCCAGTCCTAGTCTCCCTCCCCAAAACACCAAGAGGGGAGGACACCCTCTGGGGTATGCAGTGAGGGTGCTGACGCAGCTGGTGTGCATTGAGCCTCAGGTGCACAGTGACACCGTGGGGCCTGGGGTGGGAGGGATCTGCTCTTTCCCGCTCCAGCAAGGGCCTCCCCCTGGGAGCTGAGTGAGGAGGAGGCTGCTTGACTCAGATCTAAGTCATTATCTGCAATTTGGAGTCTCTCACCCCCACGCTGACCCAGTTGTATTTAGAATACAAACGAGAGTGATTCATGCAGCTCAGTGTAGGATTCTGCTGCCCTTTGGGTGTTCTACACACCCTGCTGCAGGCTGTGACCATGTAGGGGAAGGAATCTTCCAGGGCAGAACTTCCTGTCGTGGCCCCTGCCTGGTCACTCCATCCATCAGATACCCTGGCCCAGGACCTTGCTCCCTGGGGAGGAGGTCAGGAGAGTTAACCCCTTGTGGAGGGCTCTGTTGGCCATGAAGTGTGCGTGTGAGACCCTTGGTCAGCTGTGAGTGGACCCTGGATGTTTGCATTGGACAGACTGGTCTGAGCAGAAGAATTGGATCAGGCGGACATTTAAAATCTAGCCGGCATCTGAGTGCTGTTGAGGTGTAATTAGGATACAACAAGGCTCATCAGTGTTGAGTGCACACCTTGAATGTTAGCAGCCAGTTCTGCATCCACCATGCACCACGCAGCGGCCACGTGGTCCTCCTGCAGCCCAGCCTCTGGCAGCTCGTGCTCGCCTTTCTGCTTGCCTTCCCTAGAACTGACCCCCACCCCCACCCCCACCCAGTCTGTTCAGCCTGCCATCTTTTGGCGGTAGTGCTGCGAGGGAGTTTGCAGTTTGTCCCTTCTTGTCGCTGAGTGTTCTTGTGTTGGCAGATCCACCACGACCTGTTCCTCTGTCTGCCTTCTGATGGGCGCTGGGGGTGCTCCCAGTTTGGGGCTGTTATGAATAGCTGAGTCATGGTTCACATCTCTTTTGGGGACAGAGGCTTCCGTGTCGCTTGCCTAGGTACATTTGGCGTGTGATAAGTGTTAGGTTTAATCTCGTAAATGGCCTACCATTTTGCATTTCCACCAGCAGTATGTGCAGCCCAGCATCCTCCCCCTCCTTGCCAGCAGCTGGTGACCTTGGTCTTCTAACCTGGTTGATCATGGTGGGAGTGTGGTGGGCTCTCACCATAGCTGGGGTTTGCATTTGCCCAAAGACTAATGGCACTCGTCACCTTTTCTGGGCTTACTTGCTGTTCATGACATGCTCTTTGGTTACTTGGTATCTTTATACCTTCATTAGTGAATGTTTGTTCCAAAAAGGACTAATTTATGAGTCATATACCCCTGGGTACTTAAGAAAGCTCATGGAAAAATGGAATTGAAAGGCAAGTGTATTTTGAGGCCAAAATGCTTTTTTGAAATCCATGCAACTTTTTTCATAATGCACATGAATTTTCCCATGAACTTGTTGAAAGTGTGAAGTGTACTGTTGGCTGCATCCCATGTGCTCTCTGCTGGACCTGAAGGGAGGACTGTGTACACCCTTTTCTCCCCAGAACCATTTTCTGAGCACGTGTCGTTTGCTGAGTGCTGTCATAGGGTAGGTGAGGAGACAGGTGCCGTATTAAGCAGGTCATTAGAAAGTTGGAGGAGACTGGTAGGAGCCTTGGGGACCACCGTGTGTGCCCTGACTGCCTTGGAGGTGCAGCGGGTGCTGTAGAAGCACAGAAGAGGGCTTCCTTGAAGAGCAGCACTTGGTTGGGCCTGAGAGACACCTGGGTAACCCCAGGCAAGGGAGTGGGCACCGAGTGGCGTGTGTGGCTGGGCCGGGTCTGGGTGCTGCTCTGCTCTCAGTTCCAAGAGGGAGACACGGCATTCTTTGGCCAGCAGGCTGAGCAGAGCGGCTCCTGGGATGTTGTTGAGGGGTGTAAGGGAGGCAGGAACAGCTTGAGGTGGCCATGGGCGAGGTCAGCGATGCCTGAGCAGCCGCATGGGCATCGGGTGTGTTGTCAGCCTCAGCCCTGGGCAAACTCTGCCTCTTTTCCAAAGCGCAGTTGATTCCTGGGAAGCTGACAGTAGGAATCAGGAGATTAGGGAGAGCTCAGCTGTGGATCACTTGATGGTGTGTTGGGGGGAGGGAGGCAAGGGAGGGATCATGATCTGCTTGCAGGAAATCATGTGTTAGAAACACAGCGCTAGGGCCCTTAAGATACCACTGGAGACACCTGTGTTCCATGTCAGCGTCTCTGAGTGTGCATCCAGACTGCTTCCAATCCAGTTTCCTGCAAATGTGAAGGCGTGGATGGAGTTTCAGACTCCTGGAAGTTAAACTTTTGTTGTAAGGATATATGTTTATTGTGTATTGTGGAAAGTACAGAAAAGCAGACAAGGGGGAAATTTGCCTTGAAATTTATAATTACAAACTAAATAAAAAGTTAAAATTGCCTGGAATTCCTACCACCCAAAGATAGGCAGGCATAGGTGTGGGGCAGCAGGCTTCTGTGTGAAGGTTTTCAGTGTGTGTGTGTGTGTGCACCCCCTCCCCAACCCACCATCTGTTAACTGGGAGAGCCACGGGCAGTCTGGCTCCGTCTGCACTCTGCTCACCCTGTGCTCTCCTCCCTGCAGAACCCAGCCATTGCTGACATCTACACTGAGCATGCCCATCAAGTGGTGGTGGCCAAGTACGCACCCAGCGGATTCTACATCGCTTCCGGAGGTACTGTGTGAGCATGGCCCCTGTGCACGTGTCGGGTGTTGTGTGGCCCAGGGACACCGAGGTTGTAGGCCAAGTGGGCTCCTGGCTTGAGAGGAAGCAGGAAGAGGGACTGAGGAGGGTGAGGTGGGGAAGGAAAGGTAGGGAGTGGAGGTCAGTTGAAAGGAAACAAATGTAGCTAACAAGGAATGAATAATAGCAAAATGTCCCTTTCCAGAGTTGGCCTTCATTCTAGAAAATGCACTTTGTTTACCATATTCCAGTAGGTTCCAGCTCAGCGATCAGAAGGGTGAGGTCGGCCAGAGGCCTCTGATGAGGGCCGTATTGTGAAGCACTTGGGCTCATTTATGTGCATGTGTGCACTGTGGCTTTGTTGTGTGCCTTCCTTGCCCACTGCTCCTCTCCCAGTACCTAACCTAACAAGAGGCTTCCCTTTAAAGAGCCGGCTTTGTTTGAACCTGGACTGTGCTTTTGTCTCTGGCCCCAACTCTGTGTGGCCCGGCAGGAGGGGCCTGAGGATCTGCTTTGTTCACTTTGTTCTGTGAGGTGGAGGCTTGGGCCACTTGTACAGGAGAAGGAGGCAGGCTTCAGAGTGGTTGCCTTCTGCTCATTCAGGGATAGCCAGGTGCATGGGGCAGGCGATGGCTCATCAGAGTGTCCGACGGTAAGGGCTGCAGCCAACAGCTAGCAGGGGACAGCTGTGTGCTGTAGCCACTTTATCTGCACTGCCCTTGCAGCCGGCGTGCCCCAGTTACAGTGAGGGGCTGGGCCAGGAGTCTGGCACATAGTAGGCTCGTAATGGCTTTTGGCTTAGAGCTGCTCTCACTCCATCTGTATAACTTGCTGTAATTTATGCCTTGATTTATGTCAGCTCTGGGATTGCTCCCACCCCACCCTACTTGCCAGCTAAATGTCTCTTCATTTAAGCCCCAAGATTTGGCCCAGGTGTCTTAAAATTGTTGCACACACAGCCAGGCACTCTGAGGAGTGTCTTGGGAAGCGAGTGTGATTAGTGAAAGCCTCAGCTCTGCCTCCACCTCCCCCTGGCCCAGCTCCCTGCAGGCTGAGAGCCGCCCTCCCCTTCCAGAGGAGCGTGCAGTGAGCCAGGAGCCGATGGCCTCGGGTGCGGACACCAAAGCTGTACCCGAGGCTGTCGCAAAGGATGGTCCCTGAGGATACAGGTCATCCGTTCCAGGTTCCCCTTTCCTCCACGCACCCTGACGTGGCGGAGGAACCGAGGGTGCTCGCTCGCTCGCAGGTGGAGAGCCATTCATTTCTTTGAGTAGCCACTGTGATTGTTAAGGGTTACAATGGAACACTTGTGCAGAGATGAGGGCCTTGGGCTAAGAATAGCGTGGGGTGTGGAGTGAGCGGGGCTGGCACTCAGACAGGGCTGTGCTGGCTCACAAGTGGGTTACCTGGTCCCTGGTGTGCCTGGCTGGGTGAGGGGTCCCAGGACCCTGGGAAGCCTGCTGTGCAGTACTCCCAGGTGAGCCTCAGCCTCTGTGGGATCTTAAATCCCAGTCTTACGGCCTGCCAGGGGAGGGCTACTCACACCAGCTGGGGCTTGGAGCACCCGATCCCCAGGCACAACTAAATGGAACAGTGAGGTCCAGCAGAGGAGGCGGGAGGTCTCGATGGGGGAGGCAGCGGGAAATGACTGGGTGCTGGGCCTGCGGTGGAGCCCGAGGGCTGGGGCCGCTGGGCCTTGGCCCAGATAGCATGGCCTTCTCTATAGGGCAGCTTGGGCATGGCAGGCCACATGGCTGACGTGTGGCTTCAGGTGTGTGTTCTTCATGCACGTGTGGCTCCTCCTGGCACTGCCAGCCCATGTTTACTCCTGCAGGGAAAGAGACACTGTGGAAAGCTGAACAGCCTCATCATGGGCTGGAGTCTCGCCCTCCAGTGTGCCTGCACTTCATGCCTAAGCGGGGTTTGTTTATCCTGGTGGTTGCTGGAGAATCCAGAGCCCCCAGGAGCAGCCTGCATGGAGACAGGAGGCTGAGAACTAGACCTAGAGGTGGTTCCTCCCCTGCAGAAAGCAGTGGGCTGTGGCCAGGCTTGGCCAGCCCAGGAGTGATGGTTTCCTTGCCCCTGGTGTGTTCACAGATGTGTCTGGGAAGCTGAGGATCTGGGACACCACGCAGAGGGAACACCTCTTGAAGTATGAGTACCAGCCTTTCGCTGGGAAGATCAAGGACGTTGCGTGGACGGAAGACAGTAAGAGGATTGCTGTGGTCGGCGAAGGAAGGGAGAAGTGAGTCACTCGCCTGGCCCGGCCCTGCCCCGTTCTGCGGCCTGTGCTCTGGTGTGCCCCTGGTGGGGTGGCGCACAGTGAGCTCCTTGCCAGCTTGGACTAGTACAAGCTGAAGCCCTCTACCTCCTTCACGACGGTGTGACTCCCCAGGCTCCTGGCCCCCTCCAGGCTCCTCGTCGGGCCGGCCCCTTCTCTCTCTCCTTTGACATCCTTGGCCCTTGTGCTAGCCCTCCAGCTTGTCATGCCCTCGTGGCAGGCAGCAGGAGGGGGCCAGGGGGGAGGTAGCTCTTTTGTTGGAAGTCCCCATCAGAAGGTACCGCACAAGCACAGGGAGGAGAGCGGATGCCTGTTGCTCCCAGCTGAGCACTCCCTGAGACCCTGGCCACCGAGCGGGCGGGGGTACATGGAGATGGCTCGCATCACTTGGTGGCTGCTGCCCTCTGGCTCCGGTGACCCGCAAGGGGCAGTGTTGGAACCCGGGTTCTTGTTCGTGGAGCAGTCAGGGTTCCCTCCCCACGCCATGGCTGCCTACAGGCACCTGAGCTTGACAGCCCTTTCAGACAGCTTTCTGTCCCTTGCTCAGTTGCCCTGTTGTTGGGCTCATCAGTAACTAAGGCAGTGCACGAGAACGCCAGCCCAGAGCAGCAGTCTCCTTTCCTCCAGGGTAGGGCGGGGGTGGTCGGCCCACAGGCCACGGAAGGGCTGACTCCACCAAGGCAGCTGCGCCTGGGACAGGCTAACCTCTAGTTACGATTTTATGTGACCCATAGTGCTGGTACATCCAGATGACTCAGCAGAATAGCGGTTCCCCACCTCTGCTCTAGGGGATGGTGCCGGCCTGTTTCCTGGTCCCTCCCAACACCAGTCAATACCAGGAGAGCAAGGAGGCCACAGCGATGCTGTCCCCCCCACCCCCAGGAGGTGCTTTTTTTCTGTTTGTAAGGTTTTATTTATTTGAAAGGCAGAGTTAGGAGAGAGAGACAAGATCCTCAGTCTGCTGATACACTCCCCCCGTGGCTGCAGTGGCTGGAGTTGAGCCAGGCTAAAGCCAGGAGCCTCTTCCAGGTCTCCCATGTGGGTGGCAGAGGCCCAAGGAATTGGGCCATTCTCTGCTGCTTTCCCACTGCATTAGCAGAGAGCTAGATCAGAAGTGGAGCGGCTGGGGCTTGCACTGGCACCCATATGGGATGCAGGTGCTGCAGGCCATGGCTTAAGCTGCTACGCCACACCGCCCAGAGCAGGTGCTTCCTGAGGCCCCACCTAGGTGGGAGGGGCTTTGCACTGGGTCCTACAGGCTTCCCAGCAGCACCCGGGTTGCTCCTGCTTTGTTGCTGGACCCTTGTTGATCCAGCATCATGGTACCTCCAGTGTATGCAGGTTCTGTACTGCACACTCAGGAGCTCAAGGCAGGCTGCACCAACACCCCTTCCATCCTTTTTCAGCTTGCGGCTCAGCTGTCAGATTCCCCTCAGCCTTCTGGGATTGATGTGTTTTCTCTCTGATCCCTCTTGTTGGGTGAAGGTTTGGAGCCGTCTTCCTGTGGGACAGTGGCTCTTCCGTGGGTGAGATCACAGGACACAACAAAGTCATCAACAGTGTGGACATCAGACAGAGCAGGCCGTACCGGCTGGCAACAGGGAGCGACGATAACTGCGCCGCCTTCTTTGAGGGGCCACCATTCAAGTTCAAGTTTACAATTGGCGTAAGTGCACTTCCCCTTAGGGGGTTTGGGTGAACTCTGTGGTCCAAGCCCGGGGCAGTTCAGGCCTGTTGTAGATGCTGATGGCGGGAGGGTCACGATGTGAGTCGTGAATGCCATGATACAGACAGGAAGTCTGTGGGAGAAATGTCATGTGTACAGGCAAGACCCCACTGTGCCCAGCCATCCTAAGCCCAGGTCCTAGGCTGGGCACGGTGGTTCCAGCAGGAGGACCCCACCTCGGTACCATGTGCCTGTTACCTGGGGTGGGAGCGGTGTCCTGGACTGTGGTGCCTGTTAGAAGGGGCTCCAAGGGCCGAGGAAATGAGCTCCAGGACATCAGAAGAGTCTCATGGGGCTCTCCTGCTCCCTGAGGGAGTATAAAACCCCAAGGCCCTTTGCGGAGGAGACAGCCCAGTGCCTGGTGCAGTGCCACAGGCTTGAGCGTCAGCAGCAGGTCTCTCGGTTGCTCTGCCCTTGCTCCCTGACTTGGCCTGGTGCCCAGGCCTCTCTCAGCCTCATTTTTCCCATCTGCCGGTTGAGGCAGGTGGGGGCCTCGGCACCCCAGGAGCTTAGCTGTGAATTTGAACTGCGAACACTGCCCCGAGGTCCAGAGTGGCCGTGATGCTCATCACCATGCCCTGGGTTGCACCCCAAAGGTCTGGCTGGAACGAGGGTGGGTGACAGAGGAAGCCTGGGCAGTTCTGCACCTGTGCTGGCGTTCTCAGTGAGGCCAGTGAACAGACAGGAAGAGGCAGCCAGCTCTCGCACTGGTGATGAGGAGGAAAACACGGCGTGGCCCTGCTCTGCAGCGTGTGTGCGTTCTGTGTGGGGACTATTTGTGTCCTGGGGAGGGGTGGCTGAGTTTGGGAGTTGGGTGGAGGTCTCAGGACGCCCTGTCCTTCAGAACACCCAGTGTCCATGCTTCATGGACTATTGTGTGAGGCGATGTCCTCAGAGCAGCTCCAGCTCGGCCTAGTGAGCACGAACAGTGGGCAGAGCATCGCCCAGAAGGGCCAGGCCAGGGCGCCGCCATGGCTGGGGTTTCCAGGGGGGTACACAGGGCTCTCCAAGGTTCCCCCTGTGCAGTGACCGGCCTGCGCAGGGCCCGGCTGGCCGAGTGGGAGGTGAAATGAGGTGTTCTGCAGAGCCTACATCTCAGAGGCCCTTCCGAACACCGCAACTTCTCATCCTGCCTGCTGCCGGACTGCCTAATTGCCAGGTAGTGGTGACTCGGCTATTTTGGGAGTTTTGTTGAAGGCTGTGGTTCAGAATCAATATTCTTAAGTGGAGGTGGAGGTCCTGTGTAACATAGGATGAGTAATGCTGGCTCAGTTAGACACCTGATCCGACCCGGCGAGGAAGAAGGGGAGAGTTCCGCGGCAGTCAGAGCCGTGCTTGACTGTTCCTGTGACACTCTCCCTACCCTACCCCCCACTCCGTTCTGTTTTGTCTCTGTGCACCTTAATCTGGGCTGTTGCATGGGTGGGGGCCCCATTCTCTGCCCTGAGATGTGCTGAAGCACGGGACAGAGCTGCTGAACGGTGTGCAGGTCGAGCTAGGGTTTGAGTTCCGCTGGCTGAGTCGAGCCTGCACCCTTCACTTCCTACCCCCGTGTATTCTCACACCTGCCTTGGCCACAGTGTCTTCTCTTTCAATTTCCTTCCTAACCTCAGAACAGCGTCGTTACCCCATAGCCCCAGCCGTGCAGTATCTGGTAGAAACATCTCCCTGGCGGCCCTGGCTCCAGGGTGGGCACCACCACTTGTCCTGGAGTCCTCCTGGAACCCCCCCTCACAGGTCCTACCTGGTGGCAGCTGGCGCCCAGCTGGCTGGTTCTGGGACCTTCATGCTAGTTATGCCTTGCCCAGGAAAGGCAACGATGATCCCCTGGCTTTGGGGAGGACTCAAGGCACTGGTGACCATTAGAGGTGGCTGGGGCTTCTCTGAAAGAAATCTTCCCGGCTCGGCTGGCATGGCATAGCAAGGACAGGACGACACCCAGGGACCCCACGCCTGCCCAGAATGCCTTGTAAGGTGTTGACGTGGGAATCTGGTGTAACTGGATAAAGCTGCAGTAGGGGAGGCCTGGCTGTGGGCTGCCTGTCCACCTGTAATCTAGCCCGGCCACAGTCAAGACCATGGAGTAAGGGTGGGATGGGAAAGTGAGCAGCAGGTGGGGAATACGCAGAGGGCGTGAGTCTGAACGTGGCCAGGGTCCATGCCCCAGGTGGGCTCCCCATGTGAGGTGATCCCCATGTGGGATGTGGGTGTTCTGAGAAATCACTTGAGCTTTGCTATGGTAACAGGTCTTACAAATTAAAATGTATGCATTTTGTTTTAAAATTTTTTCTTACTGTGAAGCCCAAGCAGTGCCACTTGTTTCTTCCCAGATCTTTCACTCCCACCCCCGAGACTCCTGTGGTCAGGGCTGCCTTGATCTCCCAGCTGTGCAGGGTGTAGTGGCTGTGCCAAGAGGGGGCAGCTCCGTCCTGACACTGTGCATCCCTGTGCACCCACACTACCCTCCTCCCACCGCCTGCCTTGGCCAGAAGGCCCAGAGGCTGCCACGTGGTGTTGTGAGGCAGTGCCCAGCGAGGGGCCGTGGAGCAGCATCCACGCTGCTGCCTGAAGAGGAGCCAGTTGTGTTTGGAGTTGCAGTCCTGCCAAAACACAGCACCCATGACCGCGCCCTCAAGTGGCTCTGAAAGCAGCACTTCAGTGAAAGCAAGAGGGACCTGGCTCGCAGTCAGACACTGCCGGGCCTCCAGGCCTGCGGAACCCTGGTCCTGGATCTCTGGGTGCCCGTGACAGGTGTGTGCAGTGTGCGATGACCACCTCAGGCTGCAGTCAGTGGGTGGGTGTGTGCAGTGTGTGGTGACCACGTCAGGCTACAGTCAGTGGGTGTGCAGTGTGCGATGACCACCTCAGGCTGCAGTCAGTGGGTGTGCAGTGTGCAGTGACCACCTCAGGCTACAGTCAGTGGGTGTGTGCAGTGTGCAGTGACCACCTCAGGCTGCAGTCAGTGGGTGTGTGCAGTGTGCAGTGACCACCTCAGGCTGCAGTCAGTGGGTGTGTGCAGTGTGTGGTGACCACGTCAGGCTGCAGTCAGTGGGTGTGTGCAGTGTGCGATGACCACCTCAGGCTGCAGTCAGTGGGTGTGCAGTGTGCGATGAACACATCAGGCTGCAGTTAGTGGGTGTGCAGTGTGCGATGACCACCTCAGGCTGCAGTTAGTGGGTGTGCAGTGTGTGACCACCTCAGGCTGCAGTTAGTGGGTGTGCAGTGTGTGATGACCACCTCAGGCTGCAGTGGGAGTGTGCAGTGTGTGATGACCACCTCAGGCTACAGTCAGTGGGTGTGTGCAGTGTGTGATGACCACCTCAGGCTGCAGTCAGTGGGTGTGCAGTGTGTGATGACCACGTCAGGCTACAGTCAGTGGGTGTGTGCAGTGTGCGATGACCACCTCAGGCTGCAGTCAGTGGGTGTGTGCAGTGTGTGGTGACCACGTCAGGCTGCAGTCAATGGGTGTGTGCAGTGTGTGATGACCACGTCAGGCTGCAGTCAGTGGGTGTGTGCAGTGTGTGGTGACTACGTCAGGCTGCAGTCAGTGGGTGTGTGCAGTGTGTGGTGACCACGTCAGGCTGCAGTCAGTGGGTGTGTGCAGTGTGTGGTGACCACCTCAGGCTGCAGTCAGTGGGTGTGCAGTGTGCGATGACCACATCAGGCTGCAGTCAGTGGATGTGCAGTGTGCGATGAACACATCAGGCTGCAGTTAGTGGGTGTGCAGTGTGCGATGAACACATCAGGCTGCAGTCAATGGGTGTGTGCAGTGTGTGGTGACCACGTCAGGCTGCAGTCAGTGGGTGTGTGCAGTGTGTGGTGACCACGTCAGGCTGCAGTCAGTGGGTGTGTGCAGTGCGCGATGACCACTTCAGGCTGCAGTTAGTGGGTGTGTAGTGTGTGATGACCACGTCAGGCTGGTAGCTGCTCTCCTCCAGTGTGCCGTACAACTAGAGCTCTGAATGTGCTGGTTTTCTTTTTCTTGTTGCTTATTCACGACAGGGCAGGAGACAAACATTCCTGTTCTTCAGTTGGTGCTCTCAGCCCATAGCCCCTGGCCAGGCACCCAGAAATGCCTCCTTTCATCCTCAGTTTGCCATCCCCTCAGTGTCGCCTTGTCTTGCTGCCAAAGGCTGTCCTGTGTGACCACCAGTGGCCATGCTGGGAGACCAGGAGGCCTCTTAGCAGACCCAGAGGACCTGGGGTGGCGGCAGGGAGAGCGCCTGGCCCAGGAGGGGCCCACAGAGGCGTAGAGCGATTCTGTTGGCCATCGGTCTGGTCCTGGTTTTCCAGGGTAGTGGCCGTGGAGCTGGGGAGATGAGAGAGGCTTAACGTAGTGGCAGCCGGGCGCTCCTCTGTGCCTCCTGGCGAAGAAGCGGCAGAGGATGCAGTGCAGTCGCTGGTGCCTGATGGGGAGCGCTGGGCCGGAGGCTGAGGAGACGGAACCACCGCTGCACCCGTGTCTGGAACATACCATCTCCCTCCAGGAGCTTGCAGGATGGTGGTCCTCCCATGTACAGGGGCAGCCGGGGCTGTGTGTGCTGTGTGTGCTGTGTGTGCTGCTGTGTGCTGCTGTGTGCATGCTGGAGCCAGCTCCCTGAACCACTGGTGGTGTGGACCTGGGTGTCGGCTATGACCGGATTGCTTCA
Source organism: Oryctolagus cuniculus (assembly GCF_964237555.1). Taxonomy (NCBI): domain Eukaryota; kingdom Metazoa; phylum Chordata; class Mammalia; order Lagomorpha; family Leporidae; genus Oryctolagus; species Oryctolagus cuniculus. The sequence goes on along the minus strand of NC_091433.1, from coordinate 5,145,603 downwards.
GGCCTTGTCTCCTCAGTGGTGGAAAGGAGATAATGGTAGGGGTGGGGAGATCAGTAGGGCACACTCCAGAGTTCCATGGAAATTGGCTAGAGGGGCCTGGGAGTGGGACCCGGGGGCAGGCGTGGGCCAGGCACAGGGACCTTGGATGTCTGCCCCGGAAGATGGCCTGAGGCTGGACCTGAAAGGTGGTGCTCTGACCCCACTGGATAGATAGGGAGGGGCAGGAGCCCAGCATAGCAGAGAGCAGGGTGGGCAGCCTCAGCCGTGGGACCCTCTGATGTTTCCCCCGTGTACCTGTCTGAACACTGGCCTGTGAGGCTGTTTTTAGTCCTCACTTCTTTGGTTCAAGAAATGCTGGTGCTATTTCAGGCACAGACATCAGTCCTTCCTGCCCACTTGGACTCCTGGGGCTTGGCTCAACATGCAGGAAACGGTGACAGGGTTAGGCTCTGAAGCCAGGGGCCCTGAGTTCACACAGTGCCAGCACTGGGGGGGGCATCTCCTTTGTGGGACCTTCAGCATGGCCCACGGCCTGCGGGTGGGGGACAGGGCGCTGCCCTGCCAGCCCTGCAGGAGTAGCCAGCAGAGGCGGACTCTTGGGTGACGCCCCCATCCCCAGCCTCTGCTCTGTTAGGCAGAGTGCTTGTAGTGTTGCAGTTCTCAGAACGCCCTGCCTTCCCGGTCCAGCCAGGGACCCGGTGGGACACTGATGTCTGCCCATCTCTGGGGCACGTCAGCATCGAGGAAATAGCAGCAGGGTTGGGACAGCCAGTACGTGGCTGAGGTGAGAACTGAGCCTGTGCTTGCCAAGCAGAGGGAGCTGGGTGATGCGCGGAGGAGACTTGGCCTAGCCTCTTACATCCTCTAAGGGCCGGTTGTCTGGAAGGCTCTGTCCAAGGCCCTCCTGTCACTGACTTGCAGGCCCCGGGGTCCTCGGTGAAGGGTGGAGCGTGTGGCAGTCAGCCTGAGTTAAGGATCTGATCTCTGGGGTAGCTCCCAGCCAGGGCCTGCCCAGCACCTGCCCGAGCCGAGCGCCAGTTCAGTTGAGATGGGAGCTGGGCAAGAAACTGGAGCTGGGGCTTGGAACCGAGCGGCTCACATTTCCCTGCCTCCCCAGGCCTGGCTGCCAGCAGCTCTCAGGGGTGAAGTGGGGGGTCTCTGGGGACAGCCGTGAAGGCAGAAGCCGTTGGGGGAGACTGAGAGACTAACGGGGAAAGTCAGTTTTGCCTTTTGTGCAGTTTGGAGGGTTGTGCCCATGGGGAAACTGCTTTTCGTCGGCTCCGTGCATCTAAGAATTCTAGCAAACAATTGAGAGCACAGAAGGTAGGCCGTGGAACGGAGGGGATGAAAGTGCTCACGGAACTGAAGAGCAAGGGGCGTGGCTGAGCTAAACACTGACGCGAGGGAGGGTGCTGTCCAGTTCTAGAACCAGGCTCTGCTCACTGTCACCACCTCAGGGACCTTGCTGCGCCACCCGCTGGACCCGGGGTAGCAGGAACACTGTAGCACACCTTGCTAGAGGGATCCGCCCTTCCCAAGGATGCCAGACTGCCCGCGTTCAAGCTGTCACCACCCTGTGCTTTGTTTCTGTCACGGGCAGTGTCTGTCAGAGCACGAGCTCACCCGAGTCAGCCCTCAGTGCAGTGAGCAGCAAGGACGGTCTCCCTGCCCACTGCTGGATCTGCGACTGTGCTGGCCCTCGGGGACTCTAAAGTGACCAACCGCAGGCCTCCCCATTGTGAGGACATCTGAGTTGTCCACTGTCCATCACCCTAAGACACAAGTGGGTGGGCTGACCCCACCCAACTGCTTTGGGGTTATGGGTCCAGGAGTGGATTAATTGTTGATGAAAGGTGACTTTAAACTGGGATTCTCGGGCTGTGAGGGGGGAACTCTGGCATTGGGCCCCAGTGACGACCCTGACTCCGACCCTTGGGGTGTATGGTTTGGGAGCTTGACCAGCAGAAGTGCGTTCCCACAGTCTGGAAGGCAGACGCCCGTGGTGGAGCTGTCAGCAGGGCATGAGCCTTCAAGTCCTGCCCGGTTGCCTCCAGGCTCTGGCAGCCAAGACATTTCTGGACTTTCACATTCATGTCCACGTTTCCCTCTTATCAGGGCACTAGCCCTGTCAATTATAGACCCACCCTAATAACTTCATCCTGACCACATCTGCAAAGATGATTTCCAAATAAGACCACATCCGTGGGTACCTGGGACTCCAGCCTTGTCTTTGTGGGATACCGCAAACCGTTACACAACAAACACAGCTCCTTCCACTACATAGTCGTGGGCTTGGGCAGTGGCAAGGGATGGCGCTGGGTTGAGTTACTGCTGCAGGTGAGGGTCTGAACCCACTGAGGCCGTTCACCTGCCTTCCCCAGGGGAGGCCACTCTGGCACTTGCTGGCCGAAGCTAGGTGAAGGGTCACGTCGGGGTGGAACGTTGGTGTTGGCAGGGAGGGGGGAGTTTAGAGGATCATTCTGCAGTCCTGACTCTTGACTGGGAAAGGAATGGATTCATTGACTTACTCAGGTGGGGGACTCCCATGGGGCATTTCCCAGCTACTCAGAATCTTATTCCTCATGAAGGTCGCGGTCTCTGTTTAATTTCTTTTCAAAGTCAGTTATCCAGTCAGCACATGCGCCTGAGCACCTCTTCTGGGCTCGGCCTGTGGGTCTTGGGGAAGAGGCCTCGCGGTGCTGACCATCTTGAAGCTGAAGGGTAGGTTTGAGATAGCTCCAGGTCCCAGAGGGAACAGGACAGATTGGGGGCTCAAGGCTTGGATGGGTTCAGCCTCCAGGTAGAGTGGTCAGTCAGAGCCCAAGCAGGCCGGAATGGACTTCCCTCGAGGGGCCCGCCTGGGACTGTGTTTAAGATGGAGGTCATCCTGTGGACTGACAGCTCCCATTCTTGTAGTCGCTGGTGTTGGATACAGGCTGCGCTCCCCTGATCTTCGTCTTCTCTCCTGCAGGACCACAGCCGCTTTGTCAACTGTGTGCGCTTCTCTCCCGACGGGAACAGATTTGCCACGGCCAGCGCTGATGGCCAGGTAAGGGCCAGCAATGGACGTGGTGGTGATGGGCAGACAGGCAGGCTTGGGAGCTTCCCCCTCCCCTGCCTCCTGAGTAGCACTGGAGGCCAGTGTGTGAGAGCCATTCAGTCGACAGGTGTGCCGGCTCCTAGGGGCATTCGTGGATGTGAGCACGTGATCCACTTTTGTTCTTATTTCTTGGAAGATCTACATCTATGACGGGAAGACGGGAGAGAAAGTGTGTGCTCTGGGAGAAGGCAAGGCCCATGACGGAGGAATTTACGCCGTGAGTACAAGTCCATTTCCTGAGGAGGGCCGAGTTGGGCTGAGGCTGTGTCTGCCTCTAACGGTCCCCCTTTTGAAAGGAGGGGCGGAAGTCGGGCAGTGGCCCAGGTCACTTTGAGGTGACGTGGGAAGGGAGGGGCAGAGCACTAACCTGGAGGCTGGTCCTGTCTGTGCCTGACTGTGTCCCTGCACTTCCAAGGCTGTGCTTGTCTCTGCCTGTGAAAGGGGGCTGTGGGGACAAGCCACTGTCTGGAATTCTCGTAACGTATGACACACTGTTTGTATAGATCAGTTGGAGTCCTGATAGCACCCACTTGCTTTCTGCTTCCGGAGACAAAACTTCCAAAATTTGGGATGTCAACGTGAACTCTGTGGTCAGCACGTTTCCCATGGGCTCCAATGTTCTGGACCAGCAGCTGGGCTGCCTGTGGCAGAAGGACCACCTCCTCAGCATCTCCCTCTCTGGCTACATCAACTACCTGGACAAGAACAACCCTAGCAAGCCCCTGCGGGTCATCAAGGTGAGGGCGGCTCTGCCCTGGGCTGGGCAAGACGGAGATGGGTGGCCAGCGGTAGAGAGGAGATGGAGGGGGGTCTGAGCCAGACTCCCTGGGCCTCCCTCGGGGGCTGTGAGCATCGTCCCCTGCCGTACCAGGCCTGAAGCCCATGGACTGTGCCTCCTGTGGCTCTGCACCCTGTTTTCCCGCTGCTCACAAAGAAAGGCCCTGTGCCCCTTGTATGAGATCTGTCTCTGCGCTCAGCCAGTGGGGCGCAGCTGAGAGCCAGGGCAGAGCTGTTGGAACAGAAACTCTGGGCTCCTGCTTTGTTCCGTGAGTTCCCTGAGCACAGGGAATGAGGAGCCACTTTCTGCGAGACTCCCAGCCAGGGTCATGAGTGTGCAGGGGAGGCTGGCACCTGGGGGAGTTTCCCAGGGCCGTGCTGTGCAGCCCTTGCTGTCAGGCCTTCTGCCCAGGAGAGCAGTCTGCCGTGGTTACCCCCGATGCTGGGCACCAGGTGTGTCTGCTGGCCCAGCTACCCTCAGTGCAGGAAGCGTGTGCATGTCTGCTCCTGCTGCCATTACTGCAACACTGTTGGTCACCATATTGGGACCTGCCACCCTGGCTTCAAGCTGCCATTGTTTGGCCAGGTCAGCTCAGGGAATCTTGTGGGCTTTGACAGTTGTCCAAAATGAAGCTCATGTCCCAGTTCTCAGGCCATATGCAAATCACTGGAGATACTTGATGTTGCTCACAGGCTATGAGAGTTTCTAAGCCACGTGCGGGAGCTATGATAGCGGTTCTCATCCCATCTGCGTATCACCTGGGAGCTGTATACAGGATTTGTGGCCTGGCTGGCCTCGGGTTCAGGAGGGTCTCCAGGGGAGACTTCACAGGGGGGCACCTGTGACACCTGAGGGTGAGGGCTGAACGCTGGCATTGCAGGAGTTCTGGGAGAGGCTGTGCTCCGGGTAGTGACTGTGCACATCGGCCCCAGCAGGCCAGGCAGGCCTGAGACTCCCAGTGGTGCCGCCCTTCTGGGACTGGCGGTGACAGGAAAGGCAGTCCCTTTCTGGGGCGTGGAATGGAGTGACTCACTGGCTCCTCACTGGCTCCCCAGCCCTGCAGAGAACCGCGTGTACCTCCTCCCAAGATAAATGCCGTGTTGTGGCAACAAGTGGGACACCCACATGCTTGGAAAGTTCCTGGAGAAAGCTCTGCACAGGAGTGCCAGCTGGTAGTCAGACGTTGCTGATAGAGAGCAGGGCCTGGCTGCAGGAGCCGCCTCCCTCGGCTAGGGAGCGGGCTGTGATTAGACTACAGCCAGCCAGGGATTTCTGTGACGGGAGCAGTGTTGAAGAGGCGAAGGGTCCTCTCTGGAAACAGCTCTTGGGTTGTGGGCGCATCATCGGTGTGCCACCATGGCAGCAGTCGGGGAGGTGGAAGAGAAGAAACCTGCCAGCCAGAGCCTGAAGCTGGCAGCCCCAACCGCCTGTGCGAGCTCCTGAGGCTGACAGGCTCTGCACAAAGCAGAACCCCCAGCGCCTCCTCATTTGTGGTGGACGAGAGCCGCGTTTCCTCCTGCAGTGGCTTAAGGGTGTCTTGGGAGCAGGCCGTGCCTCTGCGTGAATGAGGTGCCCGTGTGCTGGGCTTTGTTTCAGATCCCGGTGGGGTTGGGCACCTCGGGGGAAGGACACACATGGTGGGGACTTGTCAGATGATTGGCCAGCCGGAGAAGGGCTGCTCACTGTCCATGGAGTGTGCCTTTGGGCACTGGGGCCACCGGGGTCATAGCTGCTGTGTGCTGAGGGGCTGAGGGTAGGCCTGTGTGTCCTCAGCTCACCCTGCCCCTCTGTCTCCTCCACAGGGTCACAGTAAATCAATCCAGTGTCTGACGGTGCATAAAAACGGCGGCAAGTCCTACATCTACTCTGGGAGCCACGACGGGCACATTAATATCCTTTGACTCACAGAGCTGGCTCCCGTCGCTGGCAGGAGAGGGGAATTTCCTGTTCCCACGGTGCCAGGGGCCAGGCCAGCCAGGTGGCACCCGCCCCAGCTACACGCTCACTGGGCAGCACTTGTCTGGGACGGGCCTCACCGCTGCAGGCCTCCAGCTCCGGGGGCTGCAGCCTTGACCCAGTCAGTCGCGGCTCTGCCACTTAGAGCATGACTCAACCTCTGAACTCAAGCTGCTGCTTCTCTTGCTTTTTGTTTTGTTCTGTTTTGTTTTTTTAGGTTTGTGTATTTTATTTGAAAGAGTTACAGAGAGGGAGAGGCAAGGAGAGAGAAAGGTCTTCCATCTTCTGGTTCATTCCCCACATGGCCTTAACAGCCAGGGCTGGGCCAAGCTAAAACCAGGAGCTTCTTCCAGGTCTCCCACGTGGGCCCAGAAACAGAGCCATCTTTCGCTGCTTTCCCAGGCCATTAGCAGGGAGCTGGATCAGAAGTGAAGCAGCGGGAACTCAGACAAGCCCCCGTGTGGGATGCTGGCATCACAGGTGGCGGCAGCCCACTGTGCCAGAATGTCGGCCCAAGCAAATGACAGCTGCAGCCAGTCTGGGCCACGTCACAAGTGGCAGAATTCAGAAGACGTTAGACACCCCCTAGTATACAGACCTCCTGGTTTAAAAATGGAGAGACTGCAGCTGAGAGAGGGGCCTTCCCCAAAGTCACAGAGCCCATCGGCAGCAGAGCTGGGACCAGAACTCCTGATGGGGTTCTTTGTGCTTCAGTGATGTCCCCTGGAGGTGTGTGTGGCCGCTTTCCAACCCCCCCCCCCCAGAGATTTCTAAGAGTGGGGGTTACTGTTGTGCTTTCTCTGTGTGGCTTGGGGCTCCTGACAGCCCCTCACAGGATGGTCTTGAACCTCAGTGCGCAGGTACTTGACCACGCCACAGAGCCAGCAGGTACTGTGCGTGAGTTGGGTCACCTGCTGCATCTGTGTACAGTCCTCTGGTCCACGGGCTACTGCGTCTCCTGAGGGCTGCCCAGGGGCTCATACCACGTGCCTGTTGGCAGGAATTCAGTTTCACAGGATCTGGGGCAGACTCCCCTGCCCCAGGAGGAAGGCAGGTAAGTTACTTCTGCCTTGCTGAAGGTAGGGAGGTGAATGTGGGGGAGAGCGGAGTGGGCCTGCCCGAAGCTGCGTCCCAGCTGGTGGTGGAGAAGCCCCGAGAATCGGTGTTTGCTCTGGTGGTAACCTGTGAGTTGGCCCTCAGTGTCCTGGCTGGGCTTTCCGTCCAGGACTGCGTCGGCCTTGGGCATCTCCAGGAGACGTAACTTTGATTGGAATGAGATTCTCACTTTGTGCTGAAGCCGTGACTTAGACCTAAGAGCCTGGGCCCTGCGTCCACAGCCCCAGGGCCGATTCTCAGGAGCTCCTGGGCAGCCGTTGGCCGAGCAGAGGGTACAGCCAGCCTCCTGGGCTCGGGCATGGGCTTGACAGAGGTCACGGAAAGCAGAGTGCCGCGGGAGCTCGGTTAAGAGTCCCCGTGCGGTGACTGCATGGGAGCCATCCACTCTGACAGCGGGGCTGACCTGTTCCTGAGGAGCACACCGAGAGGCTGTTCTAGAAGTCACTGCAGATTCAGGGTCCCGCTTCGGAAACGCTTACCAGAAGTGTTTGGGATTTGGGGATATTTGCAGTCTGTGTAATGAGATGCCTTCAGGCATCTAACCATGACGTTCATTTATGTGTCATATACACAACAGAAACAGCACCTGCGTTTTGACCGCAGCCTGTCGCGTGAGAGCAGTTGTGGGAGCTGCAGACTGGGAGCAGGCGTGCCGTCTAGCAGTGAGGACGCCCGTGTGCCACAGAGAGTACCTGGGTTCAATTCCTGACTCTGGCTCCTGACTCTGGCTTTCTGCTAATGCAGACCCTGGAAACACAGTAACGATAACTCAAGAAATTGGTTCCTACCACGCTCCTGGCAGACTTGGATTGTATTCCCGTCTCCGGGTGCCAGCCCTGGATGTTGAAAGCATTTAGGTAGTGAACCAGTGAGCGGGAACTTCCCACCTTGGCGCCTCTACCTCCCAAGTTAAAAATCAGTTTAGATTTGGAGCGTTTCTGATTTTTGAATTAGGAATTCTGTCTTAGCCATGGCAGGACAGGGGGATACTGTAATCTGAGTGGGCCAGTGTGGCATTGTAGGAGCTTACTTGGACCATCCAGAACTTGGCCGAGGAGTTAGCGTTGCCGGCGAGCTTGTGTGGCTGGCTCACTGGCTTCCCACGTCTGCCTCTGGCCTTGCAGATTTGACTTCTATAGGAGTTCTCAGGCCAGCTCCTGCTGGCTTCTGTCGCTCCTGTGCTGGTCCTCTGAGCTGCCTGGAATGAGGAGCTGGCCCCAGCCCCAGCCCTGGAGCCCAGGCATTTCCTTAACCCGGCCCCACATTACTGGGATTCCGAGACCGGGGAGAACGACTCCTTCGCTGGGAAGGGCCACACAAATCAAGTGTCCAGGATGACCGTGGATGAGTCTGGGCAGCTGGTCAGCTGCAGCATGGACGATACCGTGCGGTACACCAACCTCATGCTGCGGGACTACAGGTGAGAGCCCCCGGGGGAGCTTGGGATAGGGGCTGTCAGGTCGTGGGGGATCCAGGATGAGCCCTGTACCAGTGGCAGGAAACGCTGTGTCTGCTCTTTTCCTTTGTGTCATTCACTGCAGAGGTGTGGGGCTCTGGCCCATGTAGAGGGTGACCAGGGGCAGCTCAGCCCAGCAATAGGTGGAACAGATCACAGCCTCACTCTTTAGCAACCTCTTTGTTTCCTTATCAGAAAAGGTCAGTAACATAGAGCCTGCCTTGGGCCCTTGTGGAAAGTCAAGGGAAACCCTGAGAGGCACCTGGCACAGGGCAGGTGCTTGGTACAAGGAATATCTTCCTGCTCAGGGCTGAGACAGCCATGCGGGTGCTCTGACTGAAAACAGTGCCTGTTTGTTTTTGCTCTGTGCCTGGTTGAGGGCAGGGAGGTGGGAGAGTGCTGTAACAATGAATCCAGAGCTCTAAGTACTAGCAGAGGGGGAGCACCTGCAGCGTCACACTCTTGGGACCCACCCGCCTCCCACTGCAGGTTCCTGGAGGACTCCTTGGTGAGCCTCTCACAGGGCAGGATCAGCCTTGGGACCCAGGCATCCTCACTGTTGTCCCATGGCAACCCTGTCTCAGCACATGCTCAGTAAAGGTCTTCCCTCTGGTAGGCTGCAGTGGCCTGGCTATGGCATGGTGGCCTTTTTGCAGGCCCGTCCAGGAGCCTTTGGGACTCCACACTTGGGCCAGTTACATGGAGGTTTCCTCAGTGCACAAAAGTTTTTAAGTGTGTGTATCTGATAGCACATGCTTTTCACCAGCCAGGATTCTACAAAGTCAGCCTTGTAAGGAGAATGGCTGTGACTTGGCAGGAGGGCACCAGCCTTTGGCCAGCACACATGGGGAAGAAGCCACAACTGGGTGGGGTAATGGTGGCTGTTCCCTGCACTTCCTCTGGGCTGCCGTCATGCTGTAATCTCAGCCCGGCGTAATGAGTCCCTCTGCCCACCTGCCCATGTTTCGGGGAATCGCTCCTGAGTGTAGAGTGCAGCATTTCCTCCTCCTGCGTAGGCGAGTTTCTGTGGCTTTGCAGTGAGTGCACACCAGACACCTGCACAGAGGCGCTAATCCTAAAGTCAGGTTTTTCTCTCTCACAGTGGCCAAGGAGTTGTGAAACTGGATGTCCAACCAAAGTGCGTAGCTGTTGGCCCTGGGGGCTATGCTGTGGTCGTGTGCATTGGGCAGGTATGGAACCAGCTGAGTCTGGGGCTAGGAGAAACTGGAGTAGGGGATCGGAGCCTACAGCTCTGTCTGTGGGGTCCAGATTGTACTTGGCTTCCTGCTGGACAGTATCTGTCGCTGGTGATTTTGGTTTGGTTTTAAGATTGATTTATTTTACTTGAAGGCAGTTAGCTGTTTCATCTGCTGGTTCATTCCCAGAATGGCTTCAACAGCTGGAACTGGCCAGACTGAAACTAAGAGCCTAGAAGTCCATCTGGCCTCCTGGTGGGTGCTGGGGCCTACGTACTTGGGCCATTCTCCACTGATGCATCAGCAAGAAGCTGGATCAGAAGTAGAGCAGGGGCTGGCACTGTGGCATAGTGAGCCAAGCCTCTGCCTATAGCACCAGCATCTCATATGGGCACTGGTTCGTTTCCCAGCTGCTCCTCTTCCAATCCAGCTCTCTGCTATGGCTGGGAAAGCAGTAGAAGGTGGCCCAAGTATCTGGGCCCCCGCACCTGCATGGGACACCCAGAAGAAGCTCCTGGCTTTAAATTGGCCCAATTTTAGCCATTGCCGCCATTTGGGGAGTGAACCAGAGATGGAAGACCTTTCTCTCTGTCTCTCCCTCTCTGTGTCTGTAACTGTCTCTCAAATAAATAAGTAACTTTAAAAAAAAAAAAAGAAGACGAAGAAGAAGAAAAAGGAGTGGACAGCCGGGACTTGAACCGGCACCCATATGGGATACCAACGTCACAGGTAGCTGCCCAGCCACTGTGCTACAGCACCGGCCCTTCACCCGTGTTTTTGTTGGGCACTTATATGTATGTGCTGAGCTGTGTCTCACGTTAAGTCCTGCTAAGTGGGCAGAGAAGAGTCACGGCCTGAGCTCTGTGGCTGATGAGAGGCAGCTGGGCTCTTTCCCCAAGCGTCTGACCGCATGTGTGTGCCCTTCATCCTGTGAGGCCCTAGAGGATGCAGCTCCTCGTGTTCAGATCCCAGCCCTGCCACACTGGAGCCGCGTGACCTCAGGCGTTGACCTCACTCACCCTCTACGCTCTAGCTTTCTCATCCCCAGCAGACTCACAGGCGGGTGAAGAGGAAATGTGTGCCGTTCCTCTTAGACAGGGAAGCTGAGGCTAGAGGGCTCTGTGGCATTTGTTCGCAGGCCACCAGGCAAGGGGGGCCTCAGCCTACGTGGGGCAGTGTCTGACTCCACAGCCTGGATGCTCGTGCCCACCGCGAGGCCACCTGCACGCCATTCCTGTTGGAATTTCTGGGACAGAGGGCCCTTGACTGGAAGCCACAGCTGACCCACTTTGTACAGACAGCAGGTGCCGTCTGCCTGCAGACGTGGGCGTCCCAGCGTGTACATCAGGGAAAGCAGGTGGTGACTGAGCCCCTGCCGGCACGCATGACAGACCTCACTGCAGAAAGCTGCTGTTCAGGATCCGCCTGCCTCTCCTGCGTTCTGTGAACTGAATTTGCTGTGGGGACACCACATTTCTGTGTGTCCTAGATATTGAGAGCTCCTTGCCAAGTAATTATTGCCACAGCCTGATGACCAGTGGGGGCACAGAGGTGACCGAGGTGTGTGCTGCCTGGCCTTCGTCAGGGCTGGCCGGCCTCCTCCCCCTCCATGCACGGTGCCTTGATGTCTTCTCTGGTAAAGTCGTGGTCGCTCAGGCTGTCCCCATCTGAGGATCACTGGAGAGGTTGCGGCAGGCTCTGCCCAGTGCCTGGTGCTCAGGATGTGCTGACGGGGACCCTCGGGGGAGGGGTCCTAGGATCCCTAAGAACCTCAGGCACATGTTTTTGCCTTGTCCTGCCATTGCTCACCCGGGTCTCTGCAGGGCTCCTTGTCTCAGGTCACAGGGCCCGGAATGTGCCCAGACAGGCCAGAGATTTTAGGTGAGCGAATGGCTTCAGGTCTCATGTCAGGCAGATACCTCTGCCCTAGCTCTTCACTGTCAGGAAGGTCAGTCCACCTCCTGACCCTGGAGGTAGGGAGAGAAGTGTTCCCTGAGTTCTGTCCTCAGCAGTAGATTGCAGTCAGCGTGCTCCTGCCCACCACCCCAGAACAGACACAGAAGCTCCTTGGGGGAGCAGCTGATGGCCTAGGCAGGGCTACGATGAAACAAAGCCACAACTCTGAGATGAAGGTCGTTCTGTTTGGGAACAGTCCAGTAGGTAAGCAAGGAGCAGTGGTCTGGGGCCAAAGAGGAGCCTCGTGTGTGTTTAGGAGAGGCCTAGTGCAGTGTTCAGGCACGGGGATTCAGGGGTCCCCAGGGCTTGGGTGCTGGGGTGAATCCTGTCTCACTGACCCCTGAAGAACTGTGGGACCCCAGGCCTGTGGTGTGAACTTTCTCCTATTTCCATCTGTAAGGCTGGGGAGCTGCCCTCCCTTTTCCGAGGGCTGGAGCACTCAGTGCACACAGCTGCTTGTTTACTGTCACTGGTTCCTTGTGTACCCCAAGTCCTAAATTCCATTCTCATGAGATCCGCCTGGGAAACTGAGGCCAAAATGGTGTGTGAACTCTCGCTACAGCAGTGGGTGACTAGGTCAGGTCTGTCCCAGAGTCCTGCCTGTTCACCGTATTCTGCAGGAGTATCTGTATCAGGGCCTGGACGCATGGGCTCAGCCCACCTGCCCTTTCTGAGGACAGACAGCCCAGCCTGATGTGGTCCTCCCACCCCCTTAGGGGCAGCTCCAGGCTGGCGTTGTGGCAGCAGAGCAAGGGGTCCTCACTGCCCACTGTGGCCTGGGGCTGTGGGTGAGCAAAGAGCCTCCCTGAGTGGGGAGTCCCAGTTGTGCTGCTGACCTGCTGGGGTTGGGAGCAGGCACTCAGCACCTGCCCCTGGTGTGTCTTCAGTCCCAGGGGCACCAGCAGCAAACCAGGCTACACTGGCTGACAAGACCGCTGCTTGCAGCCTGAGAAGCCAGAACTTGAATCCTGCCTGTCAGCATGTCCACTGCTGCACTAGACCTGTGCACTCCAGTGTTGTCCCCTTGGCTCTTGGGAGAATTCGGTTCAGCAGGGGTCATCTTCTGCCACCCACTGTCTGTCTAGAGAGCCACAGAAACCTCAGGAGACTCCGCGAGCTTGGTGCTGACAGTAACGTGGCGACGATGAGGTTCATGGCCGGTGTTTGCTGAGACACTGAGCAGGGCCTGTCGGTGAACTGCTGACTGATGAGGTCACGAGGCTGTGACTGACGCTCCCCCGCCGACGGCTGCGGGTCCCAGGGACTCCAGGCTCCTCTGACCAGCTGCCCCTGTCCTGCAGGTGGTGCTCCTGAAGGACCAGAAGAAGTGCTTCAGCCTCGACAGCCTCGACTACGAGCCGGAGGTCGTGGCGGTGCACCCCAGCGGCGACGCCGTGGCTGTCGGGGGCGCAGTAAGGCCATTTCCCTCCCCCTGTCCTCTGAACTCACATCCAAGCCGCTGGAGGGTGACTGGGGAGGCAGGCAGTGGGCCTAGGGCTGTAAGGAACCTGCTCTCAAGCCTGCTGGTCAGGGTACAAACTTTTCTGGTGGTCTGCTCTGCCTCACATGGGCCCCAGCCTTTAGCAGGCCCCTTGCAACAGGGCAGGCAGCAGTGCCGGTGATGTGGGCCTCTGTCCCCCAGCGCTGGGGCCCCTGGACTGGGCAGAGGTGGGGGTGACCCTGGCGGCATTGTGCTGCAGTCTTTGCACCATGTTCCGCTGAGCGGGCAGCTGCTGCTGCGTGCTGAGCCCTGCCTGGCCCGGGATTTCGTGGCCAGGGTATCCCCATCTTGTGGAAGCCCAAGATCCCATGTCAGGGGAGAGGACAGCATCCCGGGGTGCTGGGCCCACAGGTGCTGGGAAGACACTGCTGAGAATCTTCTTGACCTTCCGGGTACAGGACCAGCCTGATGATTGCCCAGTTTTCCTGGAGTCCTGGTTCTGCTTACTTGTCTTTAACAAAGAGAGCTCATGGGCAGGGAGCGGTCGCCGTCTTGAGGTCCTATATAGCCGCCCTGTTTCATCCTCGCGGCCCTGGTCAGAGGATGGGGGGGAGCAGTCCTGCCACTGAAGTGACTGGCCCTTAACTCCCAAGGGAAGCAAGAGCCTGCTGGGCTGTTTGCCCAGAGCTGGCCAGACTCCAGGTGCAGCCTGCCAGGCACAGAGCCAGCTGTGCACCCAGGCACTGAAGGTGTTTCTCACGGAGCTAATCTACGAGATGGCTTTGCCTAGTGCCGAGTTCATGGGACAGAAGCCGTAGCATCAACTCTGCAGCAGCCACTCTGCACAACTACTGAGTCAACCCACCCCAACCTCAAAAGCCATACCTGGTACCTGTTCTCTGCTCCCTCAGCCGGTGGGTCAGCTGGGCAATGTCCCTGTGGAGGGTAGGGGTAGGCCCCTCACCTGTGCCTCCTGCCTGTAGGCCGAGCCCTTTCTGCCCCCTGACTGCTAATGCCCTTGCCCTTCTGGGCAAGCCACTGGCCCCTTGGCATTTATCCTCGCATCTGCTCTGTGGCCAGGCTAGACCTGCCGTTGTACTTTGGTGTTCCAGTGAGGTGGCGTGAAAAGGTGACGTGGCAGGTGGGTGTGCTGACCCTGCCACGGCAGCTGTTTCCCCTCCTCACCATTGGTGTCAGTTTCAGTGGGCTTAGGACCCATAGGCCGCGTCACCTCTGTTTTTCACAGACATGTGTTTTTGAACAGCTTCTGTGTCTGTCTCACTGACTGCACTCCCTCCGCCCTGCCCCTGAGCCATGCTGGCCCCACGAGAATCCCCTTCTCCCACCTCACTGGCTGACTGGTCAGCAGCCCCACGGGCTCCCCGGGACCTGCCCTGCTCTGTGCACCACCAGGCACTGCACTGCTCTCCTGTCCCTCCCACACGTGTTCTGGCTGGACACTGTCTCTCTTGGTCCTGGGGCCTACTGCCGTGGGGGACTCTGGCCTGTCCACCATTCTCCTTCCCCCTCACTGCCCTGGCCTGGCTCCTCCCCAGCCACCCGCAAGTGTGTTTGCCTGTTCACAGGGGGTGCACAGTCAGGGCCTGGGTGGGGGGCTACAGCCAGATCTGGAGTTGAGCTCAGGGTTCCCCTTGCATGGCTGTGTCATGCCCCTCTCGTGTGACTGAGTTCGTTCTATCAGTGGGAGAGAGGTTGCTCATGCCCCTCTCGTGTGACTGAGTTCGTTCTATCAGTGGGAGAGAGGTTACCCTTTAAGCAGCAACATGGCAGAAAACGGGTTGGATGTCTGACAGCCAGTTGTCCCCACTTTACCTAGAGGCTGCTCGGCCTGTTCCTCCTGGTGTGTGGAGGCCCAGGCCTGTGTGTGTGTGCGGGGGCCATGTAGGTGCAGCTTGCTCCTGTGCTTTTTTCCCATGGGGTCCGAGACACTAGGCTCAGTGGCATAGCATTGCAGCAGGTGGATGTCCCACACTCACCTGATTTCCTGTCCTGGCCTCTACCCCTGGAGCTTCCTGGGCCGTTCTTCAGCACAGCCCTTTTCCTTCGTTTGACCCGATCCTGTTAGGTGTGGGCTTCAAGAGAGCCTGGCAAGGGCTGTGACAGCATGTGTCCCAAAGGAGCCTGCCAGGACAGGGGCGGTGCAAGACAAGGCCAAGAGCCTGGGCCAGGACTTGGGCTGGCGCCCCAGAGCAGTGTCAGCGGGAGGCTTTTCCTCCCTAAAACCTGGGGGTGTCCTGTGTACGCCTGTGCTGAGAGTGGCTCCCCCTGCCCACCTGCAGGACGGCAATGTCCGTGTGTACAGCATCCTGGGCACCACGCTGAAGGATGAGGGCAAGCTCCTGGAGGCCAAGGGCCCCGTCACGGACGTGGCCTACTCCCACGACGGCGCCTTCCTTGCTGTGTGTGACGCCAGCAAGGTAGTCACAGTGTTCAGCGTGGCCGACGGCTACTCGGTAAGTTGGGTGGCAGACCCCCCGCCCCGTCCCGTGCAGGCGGGGCAGGTGGGAGGTGACGCAGATGGAGGGTCTTGGGCTGCACCTTCTCCCTTGTCTCCTCGAGCAGTGAGTATCCTGCTGGGTGCTGCAAGGAGTGGGGGAGCTTGTGAGGCATGCCTGGCACAGTCAGCACTTAGCGTGGGCCCGCAGTGCTGTCACTGGGAGGGCTGGGTAGATGACAGGGGGAAGCTGGCCTGAGCCCTGACCTCCCTCCTCTGTTTTCAACCTGCAACTAGGAGAACAATGTCTTCTATGGACACCATGCAAAAATCGTCTGCCTGGCGTGGTCACCGGACAATGAACACTTTGCCTCCGGGGGCATGGACATGATGGTTTACGTCTGGACCCTGAGTGACCCAGAAACCAGAGTCAAGATCCAAGGTGACTCCATTCCTCTAACTGCCCCCAGGGCCAAATGTCCCCCGTGATTCTAGGAAGGTGCCAGCAGAGGCACCACAGGATGCTAGATGTTCGTAGAGGGAACACAGTCTCTGTACATAGGACAGGGGAATCAGCTCTGCCTGACCGGGCACCCTTCCCTGGTACAGGGCCATCTAGCAGAACCGTGTGAGCTTCTTGTGGGTGTGCAGTTCTAGTCGTCACATTTCAAAAAGAGACAGGTGAAATTAGAATTTCCTTTTGAGTGGCAGAGCGCCTATCTGCTGGTTTGCTCCCTAGGTGCCGACAAAGGCTGTGGCTGGACAGGGGCCAGAAACTCAGCTCTGGTCTCACACATGAGTGGCAGGAACCTAGTTACTTGAGCCATCACCCCTGCCTTCCAGAATTGCCTTAGTGAAAGCTGGAACCAGAGGCAGAGCTGGGACTTGAACCCAGGTACTTCAGCATGGCGTGCAGGTGGTGAAGTTAGCCTGAAGTAGATTGATCATTTGCACCTGTGGCACTGGAGGCAGGTCCTCGGTCAGCTGTAGACTTCGGAGCTTTCCCACTTCTAGATTCTCAGAGTAGTGATGCTGAACCGCTGAAGTCTGGACAAGTGCTCAGCCATAGCTCATTTCCAAGATCTGGTGTCCTGTGGCCAGTGGCCCTGGATGAGGACTTGAACCCTGCCCATGACACCACCCCCCCCACCCCCCTGTGTGCACGTGCACACACACACACTGACACAGACACCACTTCCTCTCACGCTGCCCCTCCTCATCGTCCTTTCCTGCCCACTTTGTGAGGCTGCCTTGTGTCATGTGTCAGTGGGGTCCTTTAAGAGCAATGTGAGTCCATCGCCTGAGGCAGCTCCCAAGCTACAGGAGAGGGCGGGCGCCTGAGGCCCTCCTGTGCCTAGGAGCCAAGGGGGGCAGAGCCCATGAGCTGTGCTGAGGAGGAGGTTCCCGCACGTCCATGGATGAAGTGGATCAAGAAAAAGACGCAGCAGGCGCTAGGTGGGAGCCCAGGTTAGCAGACACTGACTGGCCCACGGTTGGTGTTGGTGCGTGTGGGTGAGTGCTCACCGGGCATGCAGCACCGAGCCCAGACTCCTGGTTGAGGCGTGGTTGGTGTTGGTGGCACCCCAGCACTCCCAGGCCCACGTGGCCCCTGCTGGCTAGGATGCTCGGCATCAGGCCGGTGTATCCTAATTTGCCAGGGGCTCACTCTGCCTTGGTCCAGTTCTGGGGACCACCCACAGCTAGGATACAATGAGCCCATAGGGACTCCCTTCCTGGGGCTGGAGACCTCTCCCTGGGCGTCACAGGAAGAGCTGGCTGCAGAGGGACACAGTTAGGGTGGAGGGCGGGGCAGATGACAGACAGAGCCTGCAGGGTCCAGGCGCCTGCTCTAGAGGGCAGTGCCCTGGGGTGGGGCCCCGCCCCCTAGCTTCTCGGTGTCTTACTCAGTATCACTCCTGTGTTAATCCCGCAGGCAGACTGTGTGTTGTCTGCCCGTGGGGCGAGGACACTGGTTGTCAGGACTTGAGCGGGGTGTTGGGCAGCGGGTAGGCAGAGGCCGAGAAGCCAGGAAGTTCCGCCTTCCTTAAATGCTGCCCTTTCTCCCAGATGCACACCGGCTACATCACGTCAGCAGCCTGGCCTGGCTGGACGAGCACACGCTGGTCACGACCTCCCACGACGCCTCTGTCAAGGAGTGGACAATCACCTATTGAGGAGCCCCGGCCTCTGCCCAGCTGAATCAGGGACTAGTTTCACTGCAGCGGATCATACTTCTCTAACCGTTCTGTACTGGCCCCGCCCCGCCCCGCCCCAGCAGGGGAGCCCCTCAGTGAGTACCCTCGTGTCTAGGGTACTCCTGTCTGTACACATCCTTCTGAAAGCTTTAGACAGTGACTGTTTGCACATGGAAAATAAAGCAAGCACTTCAACAGTGTGTGGAGCATAACTAAAACCCACAGCCCAGCCAGCCTTGCGGATGTGGAACATTCCAGAGGCACAGCCTCAGAAGCACAGAGAGCCCCAGCCCTCAGCGGCACTCGCTGCAGTCAGGGAGGAGGCCGTACAGGTGAGCTTAGCCGCAGAGCAGTGCTGTCCGAGTGAGGAGGGAGCGCTGTGTGGAGCAGATGTCTGTCTCCCCGGCATGCGCACCGCGCAGCGCGTGGCTGCCTCCAGATCACGGAACATACGCATCAACCCTGGATGTGTTTCATTGTCAGGTTTTGTGCTTGATTTTAATGGCGTCGTGGGATTTTTTTTTAAATGTAACTAGCTGTTGCCTGTCGGTGTTTACAAGCTAGTGTGCTGACGGCACCAGGCCCCAGCACTGGGCCCGTTAGCCAGACCGAGGTGTCCTGGCCACCACTCCTCTTGCTTTGGTGTTTTCCTGTCCTTCTCTCCACTTCAGCCCCCATCAGCAGAGATTAATTTAAGGGCAAAGATGGTGTCGCTGTGAACTGATCTGTCGTCGTTCTTACCTTCCCCTTTTTCAGTGCAGAAATTAAAGTAGCATAAAGCACCGTGATGGGTGTGTGTGCGTGTGTCGGGGCACTGGTGGCTGTCGGCCGAGTGCAATCC
The DNA here is from genome assembly GCF_964237555.1 of Oryctolagus cuniculus. Classification (NCBI taxonomy): domain Eukaryota; kingdom Metazoa; phylum Chordata; class Mammalia; order Lagomorpha; family Leporidae; genus Oryctolagus; species Oryctolagus cuniculus. Next base: position 5,127,113 of record NC_091433.1, on the reverse strand, counting down.
CTCTCCCTTGCACTTGAGAAGACACTTGAGCGCTTTAAGAGATTAGACTGAGAAATAATTAAATATCTTTTCTCTTCATTGTGGATCGCTGACTCTGTGTGATGGGGGCACCCGGGGGCGGGGGAGCTTGGTGGGGCTCTCCTAGCTTTAGGCATCTCACCCAGCCTATAGACTCTGGAGGGAGACAGGAGAACCCAGAATCCTTGGATCACCGTGTGTTGGAAGGAGGGGCCTGGACTCGGGAGTCCTGTTCCCATCCCCCCCCCCCCCCCCCCCCCCGCTGTGTCACTGGCCTCGGCTGCATCCCTCTCATTTCTGGCCTGAACTCGATGTGGAAGCTGAGCGCCCTGGACCAGGTGCTGTCCAGAACCCCACCTGGCTCTCGATTCTTGGTCAGCTGTGGCTTGTCTAGTGCTGACTTCCAGAAAGGGCTAACATGCAGTTAGATACTGAAAAGAACTGAATTCCTGAGCATCCAAGTTAGTTGCAGAGTGAAAGGCCCTGCTCTTGGGTGGAAGGAAGGAAGTCCACGTGTGCAGTCCCGTTAGGACATCCATCTCTCAGGGCCTGGGCACACTGCCTCTGTTCAGCCATGTGTTCTTTCATGGAAAGGAAGATCTTTAGTCTCTAAACCTAAAGTTGGGGCTGTCCCAGAGCCAAGTCCAGAAACTTTCTGTTTGGGACAAGGTCGTTCCACATCACCGGGGAGACTGAAGGTCGTTCCACATCACCGGGGAGACTGGTTCAGTGACCCATGCTGACCGAGCTTGGCGAGAATCTGGAAGGGGAGCGGGATTGCTCACCTGTGACAGCCCACATGAGAGGTAGGCCAAGGGTGAATTAAAACTGGGACCTTCAGAGGGCAAGAGGATGTGAATTCAGTCGCACAAACACAAGTGTTTCTAAGGATAGAATCAGAAGGATAAAAGTGGTATGTCTGACTTGAACATTGTCATTGGACGGGGAGAAACAAAATCAAAATAGCACATGATTGGGCCGAATGATGTCTAAGTATGTTTTGTTGTGGAATTTCACTTGAGAGAGGCCATACCTCTTACCCACTGGTTAATTGCCTGAGTACCTACAGCAGTAGCCAGGGTAGGACTAGGCCAAAGCAAGGAGCTGTGAACTCAGTCTGGGTCTCCCCACTTGGGTGGCGGGGACCCACGGTCTTGAGCCATCACCTGCTGGCTTCCAGGCTGTGTATGAGGAGGAAACTGGAATTGGAGTCAGCCAGAACTCAAACCCAGGCACTCGGGATATGGGATGTGGGCATCCCAAGCAGCACGTAAATGGCAGCACCAGATGCCTGCCCCAGGAGTGCGTTTTGACAGATTTGTGTAGTTTTCACACAACGTTGAATTTTTTTATGATGAAAATTACGTGCCTGTGCACGGGAAAGCTTGTTAAGTAGGTGATGAAGAACCTCCAGTCGCAGAGTTAATGCATAGTGCGGCCCCGTTTCTAAAAACACCTACAGACTCCATTTAAAGACGAGGCTCAGGAGACCCCAGAGAGGATGGGGAGGCTCCCTCCAGCCAGCACTGAGACTGCCTCGTTGCTTCAGCAAAATGAGACTAAAAGCCACACTCAAGATCACCTTTTCCAAGGAGAGAATTTTGTACTCACAAGTTAACTTCAAAGGACATAAGCTAAATATCAAAAGGCTCTCTTTAAAGAGACGCGGATAGCATTTGCCAGCCAACACCCATGCACCCAAACACTACATAATTGCCTTTACACAAAGGATCCAGGCAGGAACCACCATCTGTCTCCATCTAAGGCAGGGCTGACAACTGCACAATCGCATTTTTTTTTTTTAAGATTTTATTTGAGAGGTAGAGTTACAGTGAGAGGAAGAGACAGAGAGAAAGGTCTTCCTTTCTGTTGGTTCACTCCCCAAATGGCCGCAATGGCTGGAGCTGCGCCTATCCAAAGCCGGGAGCCAGGCGCTTCTTCCCAGTCTCCCATTGCGGGTGCAGGGACCCAAGGACTTGGGCCATCTTGTACTGCTTTCCCAGGCCACAGCAGAGAGCTGGATCAGAAGTGGAGCAGCAAGGCGGAGGATTAGCCTAGTGAGCCGCGGTGCCGGCCGCCTTCCCACCTTTTTTCTCCCCCCCTCCTTCTCCCGAACAAGGGACTTGATGCGTTTAAGTATGAAAAATTCCTGAGTTTTCCCCCATGAAGTTATCAGACAGGGAAGCCTGGCTGGCTGGTGTCTCCCCGCCTTAGGGGAAGGATGTTTATCAGGCCAGGTAGCAGGGGCAGGACCCCCTGGAAGGTCATCAGGATCCAGGTGGGACTTTGTAGTGCAGATACTGGGCTGCACCTGGAAGGTTATCTGGTAGAGGGGCTGGACCCCCTGGAAGGTCATCAGGATCCGGGTGGGACTTTGGAGTGCAGATACTGGGCTGCACCTGGAAGGTTATCTGGCAGAAGGGGCAGGACCCCCTGGAAGGTGATCAGGATCCGGGCAGGACTTTGAAGCGCAAGATGCTGGGCTTCTGGAGCTTCCACAGTAGGTGCTGGTCTTCAGCCTTTCTCACACACACATAGGCTCAATTTCTGACATCCTGCCTAATAGAGGTAATGTGTTTGAACAATGTGACTTTAAAAAATACTTTATTTGAAAGGTAGAAAAAGCTTCCAACTGCTGGTTCACTTCCCAGATGGCCACAACAGCAGAGACTGGACCAGGAACCAAGAACTGAATCCATGTGTTCCCAAGTGGATGGCTGGGGCCCAAGTACTCAGGCCATTCTCCACTGCTTTCTGGGTGCATTAGCAGGGAGCTAGCTGGGTTGGAAACAGAATAGCCTGGACTCGCCACAACACTATGCCCCAGTGTGATCGGTTTTTGAAAATGTGTGTCTGTGTGTGCATGTGCAAACTGAACAGGAGGATATACTGGCACTGAATCCTTGCTGGGAGGTTTTCATGTTTACCACTACCACTGCGTTAACATAATTGTATTGTTCCTGCAAACCAACCTGTTGTGCTCACACACCCATCTCGTCCTCCTGTATTTTACGGGATGCTCAGCCACGTGAGCACACTGACCTTGGAGGCATGGGGCTGAGGAGCACAGCCCCTGCTCACGCTGTGGTGGGCTCAGCTCTGAGGGAGAGGAGAGCTAGCTGACCTCCACATACATCAGATCCTGATGCACCTTCCTCACATCCTCCCGCTTGCTAAGCTGGGGCTGTTGGGGGCAGATCCGGGAATATAACTCTCCTGACTCCCCACTGTATCCTTGGCTCGCCAGGTGAGTTGTGGTTTTTTTTAATCTATCAGTTGCAAATGTTTCATCTGCATAAACCAAGATGTTCTCAACACTCAGCAACTAACACAAGGTGGAGAAATGTTTCGTCATTGAGATTGACATTAAGCTCCTGAGACCGACAGAAAACTGCAAATGCCGAAGTTTCTGTCCTAATCCGCGGGCTGCACACAGTTTATTTTGATTATGCATCTGAAAGCAAACTCTGTTAAAAAAGGCACAGAGTGCAGACAGAGCTGCTGCCTGATGGTTCACTCCTTCAAATTCTCATAATGGCTGAAGCTGGACAAGGCCAGAACTGGGATCCGGGACTCCAACCGGGATCTCCCACATGGGTTGCAGGGACCCACCAGTTGAGAATTGCAGTGTCTGCATTAGCAGGAAGCTGGGATAGGGAGCAGAGTCAGACCAGAATCCAGACACTGTCAGATGGGAAACAAGTGTACTTCCCTGTTTTTGACTAACAAAATTTGCTTAATACCTTTATAAATTGGGATTTTGTATAAAATTTTATTTGCAAGAATAATTTGAAAAAAAAAATTTTAATAGCTCCTGGATCAGGTCACACTTAAAAAGCAATATTTCTTACGTTTTATAGACTAAAAATAAATTTCACATTTGCCTATAATTAAGTGGGGCCAGAAAGTTTCCATGGAATTAAGTTTTAGTAATTTTTATTGTGTTTGAAAGGCAGAGAAAGATCTTCCATCCACTGGTTCACTCCCCAAAGGCCTGCAACAGCTGGAGTCGGACCAGGGCAAAGCCAGGAGTTCAGAAATCAATGTGTGTGTCCAACATGGGTGGCAGGAGAGTTCTTGAGCTGTCGTCCCTCGCCTCTCAGAGTGTGCATCAACAGGAAATTGGGTCGGAAGCAGAGAAAATGGAGCTCAGACCAGGCATCTTAACTGCTGTGCCAAATGCCTGCCCATCATTTCTTAAAGATCATTTATTTATGTATTTATTTATCTGACAAGAAGAAATAGAGACAGACAGCTCCTCTCTGCTAATTCACTCCACCACATGCCCACAACAGCCAGGACCAGACCAGGACCAAGCTAAAGGCAGAAGCCAGGAAACCGATTCATTTCTTTGATGTGGGTAGCAAGGACCCACAGACATAAGCCACACCTGCTGTCTCCCACAGTGCCTTTTAGGAGGAAGCTGGAATCAGGAGTGGAGCCAGGGCCCACTCAAGACGCTGCTATGGGATGCTGGAGTCTCCAGCAGTGTCTCTCTCTCTTTTTTTTTTTTACAGGCAGAGTTAGACAGTGAGAGAGAGACAGAAAGGTCTTCCTTCCATTGGTTCAGCCCCCAAGTGGCCACTATGTCCAGCACGTTTCAGCCCAAAGCCAGGAGCCAGGTGCTTCCTCCTGGTCTCCCATGCGGGTGCAGGGCCCAAGCACCTGGGCCATCTTCCACCGCCATTCCGGGCCACAGCAGAGAGCTGGACTGGAAGAGGAGTGACCAGGACAGAATCCGGCGCCCCTGCTGGGACTAGAACCCGGTGTGCTGGCGCCGCAGGCGGAGGATTAGCCTAGTGAGCCGCAGCACCGGCCTCCAGCAGTGTCTTAACTAGCCACCAAGTCAAACACCCTCTCAAATTTTTAACTTTAATGATATTTTTTAACTCTAGGTTTAAAAAAGTGCACAAAGAAAAGCAATGCCCCCCTTTTTTTTTTTTTGCTCTAGAACTTAGCTCTAAAGAGTCCATATAGTGCGGCTGTTGTAATTATTTTATTTAAAAATAAGAATATAGGCGCCAGTGCTATGGCATAGCGGGTAAGGCCGCCGCCTGCAGTGCCAGCATACCATATGGCACTGTTTTGAGACTTGGCTCCTCCACTTCTGATTCAGCTCTCTGCTATTGCCTAGGAAAGCAGTGGAAGTCTTTGGGCCCCTGCACCCATATGAGAGACTTGGAGAAGCCCCTGGCTCCTGGCTTCGGATTGGTGCAGCTCCAGCCGTTGTGGCCATCTGCAGAGTGAACGAGCAGATGGAAGACCTCTCTCTACCTCTGCCTCTGCCTCTCTATAACTCTGCCTTTCAAATAAACAAATAAATCTTAAATAAATAAATATATATATATAATTATTGGGCTGGGGGAAAAATAAAGACAGTTGCCAGTGGCTTTGAGAATCCACTCAAAGCCACACTACCTCTTTTTTTTTTTTTTAAGATTTATGTATTTATTTGAAAGAGTTACACAGAGAGAGGAGAGGCAGAGAGAGAGAGAGAGAGAGAGAGAGAGAGAGAGGTCTTCCATCCGATGGTTCACTCCCCAATTGGCCGCAATGGCTAGAGCTGTGCTGAAGCCAGGAGCCAGGAGCTTCTTCTGGGTCTACCACACGGGTGCAGGGGCCCAAGCATTTGAGCCATCTTCTACTGCTTTCCCAGGCCATAGCAGAGAGCTGGATAAGAAGAGGAGCAGCTGGGTCTCGAACAGGCGCCCATATGAGATGCTGGAGCTTCAGGCCAGGTGTTAACCCACTGTGCCACAGCGCCAGCTCCAACACTGCCTCTTTCTTCTGGAAATTTCCTACACTTTGTTCCTGGATTTGGAGGGAATGCTGGGCGAGAAATGAGACCTGAATTCCAGACTCCTTGCCACCTTTCTGCTGAGTGCCTCACTGCAGACCAATCATGCCTCTAGTGAGAAATGGAATGAGTGCCTCACTGCAGACCAATCACGCCTCTAGTTAGAAATGGAATGAGTGCCTCACTGCAGACCAATCACGCCTCTAGTTAGAAATGGAATTTAAAGATAAGTTTAGGGGCTGGCATTGGGGCATAACAGGTTAAATCGCTGCCTGCCTACAATGCCAGCATCCCACGTGGGCACCAATTCATGTCCCAGCTGCTCCACTTCTGATCTAGTTCCTTGCTAATGCACCTGGGAAAGCAGCAGATGATGACCCTGCTTGGGCCCCTGCACCCACGTGGGAGACTTGGAAGAAGCTCCCGACTCCTGACTTCCACCTGGCCTAGCCTTGGCTGCTGTGCCCATCTGGGGAGTGAACCAGGGGATGGAAGGTACTCTCTCTCCCTTTCTCCCTCTCTCTCTCTCTCTCTCTGGAACTCTTTCAAATAAACAAATCTTTTTAAAAATAATAAATTATAAGTTTATTTTGGCATTAAAAACTCGCAGTTCAGGGCTGGTGTTGTGGCACAGCAGGTTAAGCCGCTGCTTATGGTGCCAGGGTCCTATATTGGAGCACTGGTTTGAGCCCCGGCTTCTCTGTTTCCTATCCACATCCCTGCCCCTGTGCCTGGGAAAGAAGCAGAACATGGCTCAGGTGCTTAGGTCGCTGCATCCACATGAGATACCCAGATGCAGTGCCTGGCTCCTGGCTTCCGTTTGGCCCAGCCCCAGCCATTGTGGCCATTTGGGGAGTGAACCAGTGGATAGAAGATCTCTCCACGTCTTTCTCCCACTGTTGCTCTGCCTTCCAAGTAGGCAAATTACAAAATAAAAAATTAAATCCATACATTTTTCATTATTTAAAATTATTCATACATTTTTTCATGAATTTTTGTGACTCCTTGTATACATGTTGTACATAGAACATAATTTTTAGTACAAGTGTATCCCAAATCTTGCCCACACACTAAACACTTAAGAAATCATTGTTTAACTGAATTTCAAATGCACCAAGGCATCCTGTGCTACTTTTGATGCTAAATCTAGCAAGCCCACATACATTGTTACTTCACTTCATTCTCACAACAGTCCTAAGAGATGTGGGTGTTACTCCACTTGGAGCAGGTGCAGAAACAGAATTATCAGCAGGGTAATTTTGAGCAAATGATTGAGCTCCTGCAGGGAATGAAACAACACGGAATTCTCGGTGGGAGTTCCTTGTCGTGCAGAGGGCAGACTCGGGACCAGAGGGTGGAAATCAAGGGGAGAGACGTGCTCCCCAGGAGGATGGCTGCTGCGGGAAGGTGAGAGCCTGCCGCTGTTGGTGTGCAGAACACAGAGGGCAGCTCACAGGGTTAAACCGAAGATAATTGAATGGAGCGACCATTTGGCGAGGTCTGGCTAGGGTTAGAGAAACCAAGAAGGGGATGACAAAGCACCCAGAGGCAGCCCAGCAGGAAGCTGCTACCAACACTGGCCCTGCAGGTTGCCAAGGGAGGGACTTGGCTCAGCACCCAGCAAGAGCAGCAGCAAGAATGGGAGGCCGGGGGAGGCCGGGGGAGGCCGGGGGAGGCCACCGCCTGACAGGAAGCAGGGGCCTGGCTCACTGGGTGCCCCCAGCACCCATGGCTGCCCCCTCAGCAACTGCTGTCAGGTTCACAGCAGAGCAAGGTGACCGCAGTGTGGCTGCTGGTGGGGACTCTGCTGTGCACGGCCCCCACTAAGCTGTCGCCTTTAGTAGCCACATCTGTAAGCTGTGGGGAGCAACTCAGACTAGACTGTTACTGGAATTAAGACTTATTCTATACATCTGCTCTCCCACAATATGGCGCTGGGAGAGGAGGAAACAGCTTCTACGCAGCTGCCTCTCGCCAACTTGAGTGATGACCTGCAGGAGCTGATCCTGCTCCTGATTGGAGGAGAGCAGCGTACTCGGCGTGTGGGTAGCAGAGTTGGGATTGGTGGAAGAGGACTATAAAGGAGGAGAGAGACAACATGCACCAGGAACATCCGGATAACATCTGAGCAGCCCCCAAGAGAGCCGGCTGGCGGTGTGCCCCCCCGCAGAAGTGGGGAAAGTGGCAGGGGGAACTGCCCTTCCACAGAGGTGGAAGGGACGGTAGCCAACCCGGGAAAAACCAGCAGCAAACCCGGGGAGGGCCGAGCAGATAAAAGAACAGCGCAGGGTCCTGTGTCGTTCCTCCACGAAGAGGGGGAGCGACAGTAAGCTGCATCTGCATTCGCTGGCTGCTTCTCTTCCATCCCTTTGGCAGCTCTGCCTGCAACATTGTATCGCAGTTCAGGAAGGAAGCTAAAGAAGGGAGGGAGATGGAGGAGGGGGCGGTGCCCATGTCAGGGGAGCAGAACCTTCCGGAGTGACTGCTGACCTCTGCGTGGGTCTCTTTGTCTGGGGTCAGACCACTGAAGGGTGTTGAGGAAGTTTAGGGAACACAGTGTCCTAGCAGGACAAGCTACTGTGCTCCACAGAACTGGTAGAGCCAGGTGTGCTCACCCAACGTCGCTTAGTCCCCAGATGTCCCAGCCTCTCGCAATGCAGCTGGGACCATGAAGGGCAGCAAGCAGCGGAGGGGGACACTTCTGGACAACGGCACTTTTAACAGCAAGGTGGCTCCTCCATCTCCTGACCTCGGAGGACACGTGTCTGGGCATTGGGATGGAGGAAGGCCACTGGTCTCACAGCAGACTGTGGTGTGAGCGGGACAGAAGCCTCTGCTTCCTCAGCCCTCTGTGATTTCACTGTTTGTGCCCACAGCAGAGCCATCCTCCGCTGACTTACACAGAAAGAGCAAAGAACGGATGCACGCTGTAACCATGTGTGTCCATCTCTGTATTTGCAGAGGAAGAGTATCAAGGGTTCACGTCCCAGAGGGCTGTGGAAAGATTACAACAGGTGCCCCAGGGACAGCCCCGAATCAGTGCTTGGCCCCTGGCAGCCATGCATGTCGGACGTTACTGCTGTTGTTTCTACAGATGCAGAAGGCTCTCCCCACCATCTTTGACCTGGGAGGAGAGCTGCCTTTCTCACTGCCTGGGCCGGAGGCTGCAGCACAGGTCTGGGCTGGGCTGGCTTGTCCTATAGGAAAACACACCCATGTCTTTATGTCCTGCCACACACGTGGACCAATTCTTCTACTTTTGCTGATATGACTTGTAAAACCTTTCCTAAGGGGTTCTCGTTCGTTTCTTTTTTTTTTTTTAATTTTTATTATTTTTGACAGGCAGAGTGGACAGTGAGAGAGAGAGACAGAGAGAAAGGTCTTCCTTTTTGCCGTTGGTTCACCCTCCAATGGCAGCCGCAGCTGGCGCGCTGCCCCCGGCACACCGCACTGATCCGATGGCAGGAGCCAGGTGCTTCTCCTGGTCTCCGATGGGGTGCAGGGCCCAAGCACCTGGGCCATCCTCCACTGCACTCCCTGGCCACAGCAGAGAGCTGGCCTGGAAGAGGAGCAACTGGGACAGAATCCGGCGCCCAGACTGGGACTAGAACCCGGTGTGCCGGTGCCGTTAGGTGGAGGATTATCCTATTAAGCCCTCGTTCATTTCCATTTCTAAATCTGCACTTACCTGGAGCGAATTCTCAGTGGCAGAGTTTGCGGCTGCCAGTCTACAGCCAGCAATGTGGACAGCGGCCCTGTGAGCGCCACTTCTCTGCTGCCGGCTTCCCTGGGCCCCTGTACCGCTGACGTGGGGAGCAGGACGCGTGCTGGCTGCGGTACTGTCCCGGATGCTGCAGGCTGTGTAGCCGCATCCCAGGCCCTGCCCAATGGACACCAGCAGCGCCTGTCAGGTTCTGAGCTCGATTTGGCTCCCCAGACTCGTGCAGATGTTGAAACTCCAGAGTTTACCCTGGATGTTAACGAACGAATGAGGTGAGTGTGCACACTTGATCTGATTATGGCATCTGCCATGGGGGTCGGCGGAGGACTTTGGGTCATGGTAAGCAGCCCTGAGGAGAGGGTTGGACCTATGAGCCGAGCGAGCTTCCTGTGTTCACTGTGTGCCCGTTCCTTCCCACACACTCAGCCACTGCTGGCCTCCATCAGATGCCAGACTCACCCAACCATGGACTGAGGATCTCCCAACTGTGAGGCCAGAGAAACCTTCTTCCCTCCTCAGGGGCTCCTCTCAAGTATTTTCGTTGAAGTCGTGAAATAATAGCACACACTCCCTGCCCCAGCTGTGCCCGCCGCCAACATCTACAGACACTATGAGCTCCGAGAAGGATCCCTTTCTCTCTTCTAAGAGTCGGGGGTTGCTCATGTTGTTAGGTAGAAGAGTTTAGAACGTGGCGGTCCAGCTAGATGAATTTCCTTATTAAAATAATAGTAATAATAATAATAAAGGGCCAGCATTGTGGTGTAGTGGGTAAAACCGCTGCCTGTGATGCCGGCAGCCCTTGTGGGCACCTGTGCCTCTCACATGGGAGACCAGAAGACGCTCCTAGCTCCTGGCTTCAGCCTGGCCCTATCCTGGCCATTATGGTCATCTGGGGCGTGAACCAGCAGATGGAAGATTCATTCTCTCTTTCTCTCTCTCTCTCTCTCTCCTTGTCCCTCTGTAACTCTTTCAAAATAAATATATCTTTAAAATATATTTAATATACTTTATATATATATATTTATATATATAATATATATTATATATATATATATTTAATATACTTGATTGATTTACTGGAAGCTCAGTCAACCCTTGACTCACTCATCTATGCAACTGTAGGGTAGCAGAACCCCCAGCTCTCCTCTCAGGGTTCAGCTGTGATGAAACTGACTTAAAGCAGATCATCCAGCCACTGACTTTCAGCAAGGAGGTCTCTATGAACCCAGGGGAGCCCTGCAGAAGCACCCGGAGGTAGTCACTGAGGCTATGATAAGGAAGCAGCCACTCTCCAGGCCTAAGCGATAAAAGTCACTGTAACAAGATCTGCACCAACTTCTCCCGGTCCTTGAGGATAACCATGCTTCATGGTTCACTAGACAGGAAGATAGAAATTAGCTTATGTGTGTAAAAGGGGCCCACGGATAACAAAACAAAGGAATGTAGCAGGTAGCGGTCTCTGGCAGCCGTGGAAGCAGCGCAGTGTTTTACACTACCAAGTCCTGCCCAGACCCAGTGACTTTATAGGTGGTCCCAGCCATCCCCCCCAAGAAAAGCTCCCCAGACGAATCCTCTGTACCCGGGCCGAGTGCACTACCCGGTCTGATAACACTGATGATAAAATCTTGGGAGGAATGGCACCTGTTTCACACCCAGCAAGCCCTTTGTCCAGGAGAAGAGGGAAGGAGAAACAGGAGGGAAGACCTGGGCCCCTTCCCTTCTAAGCCCCAGGTCTAAGGGCAGACTGCTCTCTCAGCTCCCGGTGCTTTGCTGAGCCGCCCACCTGGCCTGTGAGGTGCGTTCTCCTTCCCACGTTGCCACCTTGCTTACCTGGCTGGGGACTGTTGGAACCATCTGGAGAGGGGCCCATGCGTTCTGACGGATGCCCCTACCCCATTAAACCTTGCTAGCTTGCTGACCACTCATCTCTGTCTCACATCTGAATTCTTTCTGGCTTGAAGACAAGAGCCTCCAGGGCAGCCATGTCTGCTACCACTTCCACCTTCTGCTGCTAAGGAGCCCAAGGGTCACCGCCACCTCTTGACCTCCTTTTCTAAGTTCCGTTAGCGTAAATCATCAAAAGGACAGAAAGGTGCACTTCAACCCCTTCCCCACTGGTCCTGGTGGATCCTCTCCTAGGTACCGGGTTCCTCACTTGCCTTTGGGGGCACACTCAGCTTTGACGTTGGGACCACATGGTGAGCTACAGGGGGCCTTGGACAGGGATTCTTGGCCAGCTGTGTCGTGGTTTAGTGGTACAGACTGCTCAGGGAGCTGTGAATCCCCCAGCAAGGACAAGAGACCCCGCCGGGGAGTGTGGATGGGAGACAGTCACCAGCGTGCATGTTTCAGAGATGCGGGATGTTAACTCGGAGTCTGGCCCAGAGCTGGTTTCATGAGCCCATTTCTCGCTGCCTTCCCGGTCCCATGGTGGGCGTCCCTCTGCCTGCATCCTCTCTGGCTTCTGAGGTCCCCAGATGCAGTGCCCAGCTAGGAACAGCAGAGAGCAGCTTCAGACCGTGTCTGGGCAGAGGGACTGAGACAGGGCAGGCCTTCCCGCCTGCCTCTGCCAACAGGCAGCCCCGTGCCTGGGCCTTCTGCCCTCATGGAAACCAGCCGGATCTGCTGGGAGGTGCCCACCACTGCGGAAAGGGACAGCTTCCCGTTACTGGCACGGGTGTGGAACCTGCAGAGCCTAGGAGGAGAGAGGCTGACCCTTTTGTCTCACCTGCTTTGTTAAGAGCAAGGGCTGGCAGGAAACCGCTTTGTAATTACTTGTTTAGGAGATAGTCGCTCCCTGCAGAGATAACCCAGACTCCCGATGGGTCTCTTCCTATCAGGACAGATGAGCACTGTCCACAGCAGGAGATGAGCCCTGTTCCAGCTCTCAGGCAGGGCCGGAGGGAGCTGGCTGATGTCTCTCAGGGTCCGGCTCCTCACCACGCCAATGCTATCAGAGCTCTCTGCAGGTTTTTTTTTTTTTTTTCCTGATCAAAAGAGACATATTGCAAGGATTTTTTTTTTCCAAAGAGATGCTAATGAATGATACCGAGTTCCTGTGTCATTCTCTCCTCTTCCTCAAATCACCTGCCTGGTATCTCAGTATTTCATTTCAAAAATTTATTTATTTTGAAAGAGTTACACAGAGAGAGGGACCACACATACATACATACACACATACATATATATAGAGAGAGAGACAGAGAGAAATCTTCCATCTGCTGGTTCACTCCCCAGATAGCCACAATGATCAGGGCTGGGCCAGGAGCCAGGAGCTTCATTTGGGTCTCCCATGTGGGTGGCAGGGGACCAGACACTTGGGACACCTTCTGCTGCTTTTCCCAGGCCATTAGCAGGACATTGGATTGGAAGTGGAGCAGCCGGGACATGAATCAGCACAACACTGGCTCCAGTATCTCAGTATTAGCAAGCTCTTCCCCACTTGTACCCCAGAAGCGTAAACTAAAGGAGACATGTTTGCCATCCTAACAGGCTTCTAACCAAGTGGTTTTCCATTGCCCAAGAGCACTCGCTTCAGAAACTCCTTGTAAAAATAGATCCCCATGGCTTGGTTTACTGTGAACCAAGAAATCCCAAACGAGGTTGCAATCCAAGCAAAGACGGCTTTTTGGGGCACAGAACAGATGTAGAAGTCAGGAACCAGGCTCAGAAGTAAGAGTGTTCTGCCGGGGGAACTTGAGGTTGGTTGTCCAAATAAGTTGGCCCTAGCGTATCTCAGCATTCCTTGAGGGTGATGCAGGCTTGAGGCAAATCCAGCATGAAGCAGGTGGGCTGTGTGTTTTGTGTGTCTACTGGAATGTCTGGGTCAGGAGGCAAACCGGTCACTCTGGTATTTCTTTCTTTCTTTTTTTTAAGATTTATTTATTTGAAAGTCAGAGTTACACAGAGAGAGAAAGAGAGGCAGAGAGAGAGAGAGAGAGAGAGAGAGATGTAGGTCTTCCATCTGCTGGTTCATTCCCCAAATGGCCACAATGTTCGGAGCTGCACCGATCCAAAGCCAGGAGCCAGGAGCTTCCTCCAGGTCTCCCATGCAGGTACAGGGGTCCGAGGACTTGAGTCTTCTTCCACTGCTTTCCCAGGCCATAGCAGAGAGCTGGATGGGAAGGGGAGCAGCCAGGACTCAACCGGCACCCACAGGAGACACTGGCGCTGCAGGCGGTGGCTGTATCCATTACGGATTGAGGCACAGCACCAGCCCTAATCATTGGCTTCTTGACCAAGGGCTTGGGCTGCTCCCACTGAGTAAAATGCATCCCTCTGTGGAATGCACAGTGCCTGTTCAGGGCAGTCATTCTCCTTGCTCACGTTTCTGGTGGGAAAACTCCGTTCTTGGCAGAAAGAAGATGATGGGTCACTAGTGGATCATTCAGACGTCTGCAGACTGCTGTCCTCTGGCTGCTGTACCCTTCCCCACTCAGTCTGCACCTCCGGGTCTCACAGCCCTCGCTGTCCCTTTCTTGGCCTCCTGTGCAACCAAGCAGAGGGAAACTCAGGCCCTGTGTTTGGAATGATTCATCTGGCTTTCAGTTGTTTTGTTTTTTAAGTTTTATTTATTTATTTGAGAGAGAGAGAGAAAGAGAGAGAGAGAGACATCTTTTCATTCACTGGCTCACTCCCCAGTTGGCCACAACGGCCAGAGCTGCGCCGATCCAAAGCCAGAGCCAGGAGCTTCTTCTGGGTCTCCCACGTGGGTGCAGGGGCCCAAGTACTCGGGCCATCATCCACTGCTTTCCCAGGCCATTAAAAGAGAGCTGGATCTGGATCAGAAGTGGAGCAGCTGGGACACAAATCGGTGCTTATATGGGATGCCGGCGCCACAGGTGGTGGCTTAACCCAGTACACCACAGTGCTGGCCCCTAGTTTTCAGTTTTATTGAGAAGTCTCAGTGTGTGTCTCACCAATATCCAGGGCCACTCTGTTGAGTTTTTGCCTTAGTGTAGGAAAGTGGACCATTCAGTGTTCCAGTGAGGAACAGGGCACCCAGAGGCTGAGACCCTTGCTATGGTGTGGCTATTTGTCCCCCAACATTCAAACGGAGGTTTATGCCCAAAGTCTATGACAGTGGTACTAAGAGGGTGGGAACTTAATCCAAGTACAGTATTTAAAGGTGGGCCCCGGGAAGTGATTGGATGGGGTTAGGGTGTTAGAGTGGAGCCCCCGTGATCAAATCCCGGATGCTTCAGAGGAGAAGGGAGAGCCCCCTAGGAACAGGCACACATTCGCCGCCTGTGGCCATGCGACACTCTGGTCTGCCCCAGGACTCTGGCAGCAAGAACACCCTTCCCAGACGAGGCCCTTGGGGCTCGCACCTGCAGAACCACGAGCCCAGATCAGCCTGTTCTGTGAAGTTAGGCTGCCTCAGGGATGCAAAGCTAGTGCTCATACACCCTCAAAGCAAGCAAAGATGCTCGGGGCTTCAGGTCCCCAGCACAGGGAAAGGCATGGTGGTAGCAGCTGGGCCCGCGATGCCATGAAGACGACCCTGGGCAGGTGCTGTGTCCTGGGTATGTTGGCTCCCTCTCACTCAAGTCCCTGCCCTCCCCTTTCTCCTCCCCTCCTTCTCTCCCTCCCTCTGCCCCACCTTCCCTCCTCCCCTGCTTTCTAAGTTGAGGCTTGATGTAGCAGCAGTGACGTGCCACTCTCACAGACCACGGCATCCCCCAGCATCCGTGATGGGTGGTTCCAGGGCCCTGAGGGCACCAGCATCTGAGCATGCCCAAGTGCCTTGTCGGAACCGGTGTGGCATTTGTGCCAGCCCTGAGCATGCCCTCCGGCGACGCTAAGCCATCTCCAGATCACTTATGATGCCCAGCACAAGGGAAAGCCAGAGTGACAGAGAGACAGGGAGAGAGAGCTTCCATCTGCTGGTCACTCCCCAAATGGACGCCACAGCCAGGGCTGGGCCAGGCTGAAACCAGGAGCCTGGGACTCCATCTGGATCTCCTGCCTGGGTTCAGGAGCCCAAGCACTTGGGTCTTCCACTGCTTTCCCAGGTGCATTAGCAGTAAAATGGATTGGAAGTGGAGCAGCTGGGAATCAAACCTGCGCACATAGTGGATGCCAGCATCGCGGGCAGTGGCTTTACTCCCTACACCACAACACCAGCCCCTAGAGGCAATTAAAAAAAAATAATCTTTGTTCCTGGTTGGTTGACTCTGTGAGTGCGGAACCCGCAGAGGCAGGAGGCTGACCGTCATGGGCTTTGAGGCAGCCACGGCACTGAGCCTGCTCTAGGATCCCTTCGGGCAAATCCTCACTCCCAGCTCGTGGGGTGGGTTCACTATTGTTCCCATTGTGCAGCTGCAGCAGCTGAGGAATGTTTTGGCTCAGTCGTGGCTCAGGACCCAGCAGCCAGGCGTGAGGCAGAGCCGGGAGACCTCATGTCACCCAGGAGCGGCAGATGCTTCTCCTGGCTAAGAGGGCAAAGGGCCTGGCTCAGAGCCAAGTCGGACAGGGCCCAGGGATCTTGATGACAAAGCAGAAAGGAGGGAGCCTGCGTGCCAGGGACAAGGGTTTGCACGCCAGCTCCCAGGGTTGCTGGGCCTTGGATCTCGGAAATCTGCACAGCGCAGCACTCAGCAGGGCGTGGGACCAAGACGTAAAAAGCAGAGAAGGCAAAAGAGCCTGCCCTGGTTGATTGCTGGCATCCAAGGCTGACTGTGCAGCCCTCGTCCAAGAGATCCCAAGTCCCTCTGGGTCAAAGGTCAGCAGCAGCTTTCAGTTTCTGGTTATGCATTCTGACGGCATAGCCAGGGACAAAGAAACACCTGCCAGCTCAGAGCCAGGGGCCTCCAATACACCCGGATGTCACCGCCTGTTCTTTCTGTGTGACCTCAGGCTGGTAGTTTCACCTCTCTGAGCCCCGAGTCCTCTGCCCATGACTGAGCTCCTGTGGGGCCAAATGCTGGCCTGGGTGCTGTGCACCTGCTGGTTCAGTCCTCACAACACTTTTGAGAGGTTCATGCCCTTGTTCTTACCCTGGTTCCAGCTGAGGAAATGGAAACCCCAAGCCACAGTGAGCAGGGCGTCCCTGGGTTCCTCCCCTATGGCCGAGCTCCAGCTGTCCCTGGGACAAAGATAAGGGTGTGAGGACGAAGGCACCTGCACTGACCAATGACCAGCTCTGGCTGAGCTCCCTCTGGTCACCATCAAAGGCAGCCCCTCCAGAGTCTCCCAGCTTAATCACTGGACACCAGAATCTCTGTGTGCCAGGCTGCGCCAGGCTGACCAAGCAGGAACCTGGCGCCGGCCAGGGCACTTTTGTTTGCGCGGCCTGGGAGTGTCCTTCAAAGGAGCGAAAGCATGAAACTCAACTGTATACTCAACTGACCCCAGGACTTTGGCTCTTCCTGTGAGTCTCCTTGTTTCATGTCATTCCCGAGGGAGTGAGAAAACCCACATAGAAGTCTAGGGTACAGGTCCACGGGGAGATGGGTCTCGGGGGAGAGAGTCGGTAAGAGAAGGAGTCCCTGGGGACAGTAGGAGAGAAGGCAGCAAGAAAAGGAGAATGGGACCAACCCCAAGAGGCCGGAGAGTCCTGTAGGGTGGCCGGGCCTGGGTGACTCGAGCCTCAGCGTGGAGGACAGGGTCTCTGTGCCTTGTCAAGGGGACGCCTCGGATGGATGCCACTCTGATTTCTGACCACCCCGTGTCCCCAGCCCCAGCCCAGGGTTGCCAGGTGTCTGTTGAGTGAGCCAGTGTTGGGTTGTGTAGAGCAGAGATCTTGCCAGTGGAAGTGGGGAATGGCATATCCCGGGGAAAAGATCTCGCCCACCATGGCTTTCACCAGAGGGCCAATCAGCCAACGCCAGCCAGGCTGGGGGTTTCCTGGTCGAGGCTTGCATTTGATGCCCTCTATCTCACTTCCTTTTCCACCCTTTCTGCTATCATCATGGACTCTCCTATGATGAAAAAAGCCAGTGCATAAGGGCTGAGCTTGCCAGTTTAAATCCCCCCGAGTCCCAGGACATCCAGGACTTGGTGCTGGCAGCCTAGGCGCAGGCTCCCAGGGCAGGATGGAGGAATTATTAGTTCTGCCTAAGACACAGTCGAGAAGGAGGCACTGTTTGGGTTAGGCCCAGGGACAGTTGGAGAAGGCAGAGGGAATGGGAGAGGCACTGAGGCTCCCAGGTGTGTGTGCACTTGCTTAGCAGAGAGTTCGAGCAGGTGACACCTGGCTCCCTGGCTCCCACTCCTTGCTTCTGATGCTGTGCTGAGAAAGATGTTGAGGCTGTATCTGGGCTGCATGATAACCGAGAATGTCCCCCATGCGTGTGGGAGAGGAGGGCAATGGTTTAAAAACTCCGACTTTGCTGCTTCTTGATGAATAAGAGCTACAGAGCGAGGCCCACACAAGAGGGATCCCGGTGTATATTCTGCCGAAGATTCTGGACTTGGTCACAGATGCCAAGGGCTTTAAGTGTAGTTCCTCCAGTTCCATCTACCATATCTAGAAGATCTCTTGGTGTGGAGTGGAGAATTCTTGCAAAAGGCAAGACCACAGTTAGGTTTGAAGGGTGGTGTGATCAGGTAAGCCAAGCGGAGGGAGGAGGATGGTCTAGTATTTGCACTGCCGAATAGAGGGGGCAAGCTATTATTATTATTATTTTTATTATTATTATCACCTTGCTGTGCTGGGAGGAAGGAAAGAGAGTGGGAAGATGGGTGAGTTTCTGGTAGAGACAGGGAGGTGGGAGCCCCGGGGTTGTAGAGGGGGGTCAAGGAGATGATGTAACTGACTTAGCAAGACCAGCGATTGTATCTCTTCCCAGTCACATGACCCCACGTGCTACACTCAAGTCAGTTATAATAAAGCCACCAAGAGCAGAAAGGTTGTTTTCATGGAGCCGGCAGGAAATGGAGCTAACAGCGTTGGACATTTGGAGAATCCGGCGTGCAGGGCGTGCAGGAGCAGCACGTGCTACCCAGGGGGGCAGGGAACCAGGGCTTAAGGAGCAGCTCCGCAGCTTGAGACTTTGCCCCCAGCCTGCAGAGAGAAGTTCAAGTTTCCCTTTACACAGAAAGCAACCGTGCCTCAGGTTACACACCTGGTCCTGGTCTAGGGTCAACGCTAAGTCATCAGAACTGGAACCCCGCAGTGTCTCTGAAGCCAAAGTCCACCACCCACTGCGCTAAGCAACCTTGCCTCAAGGCACTTTCGGGAACGTTTGGCCTGCGGTAACCGTTGCTTCTCCAGCTGCACAAGCTGGGTGATGACCAGGGCTAACGCGGGTCTCCAGGGCACCACAGACCAGGCACCACAGGCGCTGGGTTCTAGGCAGTAGTGACCTCTAGAGATTGCGGGAGCCACTGGCCTCAGCCTGGCCCCAGCCTCCATCAGCTCTTGCTTGGACCACGTCAGGCCCTCCTGCTTCCACTTCCTCCCAGCCTAATGAATGACCACGTGGCTGCCACAGCTTCCTCTGTAAGGAGCTGGCCTTACGGTCCTCCAGCCCCCTGCCCGAGTTTAGAAACCACGAAGCCTTCCCACTGCCCCTGGGATATACTCCCACGCAGCAGCCCTGGCCAGCTCTCCCGCTGGCCTCTCGCACCCTCAGACGAGAGCTCCCGGCCCTGGGCCCTTCCTGCTGGCTGCTCCTGCTCTCGTCCTCACACACTCCATGAATTCTCAGCCCTCAGAGCAGTCAGACTCTCCTGCCACCTGCCACCACCTTCTAGACTGTGCCGCTGGTGTCAGCTCAGGTCACGGTTGCTTAGTCTGTGCTGCCCACTGTGTGCGAGGCCAGGAGGGCGGGGACTTCTCCAGCCTTGTCAGCCTCCAGCCCACAGTGCCCAGAAGAAGGTGGACCTGACCCAGAACAGGTGCTCCCTATGCCCTGAGGAGGGAACTAAGGAATGAGTGACTAAACGAAAGCGTGAATGGGTGAGCCTCCTGTCCTGCACCTGTTTTGCCTCTGTTAGTGCAGACAAGAGCGCACCAGGAGGTTCTGCCCGTGTCTGCGACCCCATCACGGTGCATCCCTGGGGGCCGGGAGCTGAGCCCTGCTCTGTGTTCAGAGTGCAGGGCGGAGCCAGCTTCGGGGCACCAAGCCTGTTCCTCCTCTAGCTCCTCCCAGCAGCCACTTTAGCAGGAGTGAGTCCTGCATTGCGGCTTCTCTGGCATTCTAGAACGTCAGATTCAGACAACAGTCACTCTTTCTTTCTTTCTTTCTTTCTTTCTTTCTTTCTTTCTTTCTTTCTTTCTTTCTTTTTAAGATTTATTTTATTATTTGAAAGACAGTTACAGAGAGAGGTAGAGACAGAGAGAGAAATCTTCCATCTGCTAGTTCACTCCCCAGATGGCCAGATTGGCTGGAACTGCGCCGATCCAGAGCCAGGAGCTTCCTCTGGGTCTCCCACGTGGGTGCAGAGGCCCACGGGCTAGGGCCATCTTCTACTGCTTTCCCAGGCTATAGCAGAGAGCTGGATCGGAAGTGGAGCAGCCGGGACTAGAACCGGTGTCCATATGGGATGCCGGTGCTTCAGGCCAGGGCTTTAACCTGCTGTGCCACAGCACCAGCCCCTTGTTTTTTTCTTTAAAAATAAAATACTGTTCCGATACTCTGGCCCACATCTGAGGTTCAGTACCCAGCTGCTCCCGACTCTAGCGTCCTGGGAGGCAGCGGTGGTGGCTCAAGTGACTGGGTCCAGAAAAACTTGGACTGAGTTTCTGGCTCCCGGTTGCTGCCCTGGCCCAGCCCCTGCTGAGTTGGGCTTTGAAGCGTGAACCAGCGAATGGGAGCTCTCCTCTGTCTCCCTCTGTCTTTCTGTCTCTCACACTTAACAAATAATAATAAAATACATCGGGAGAATTTATCATCCTGCTGTGCTTTGAACCCACCTCAGAGTCAGCTTCTAAATACGGAGCTGTCCCCGGCTGCCCGGGAGCAGACCTCCTCGCTCACTCTGGAGAACACACAGTGCGTCTCATTGCCGGTCAGGAAATTTGAAGCCGACTGCACTGGGTCAATCAATAATGCAGCTTGGTTTTGCAAAGTGCTCAGAGCTCTCGTACAATTGGGCTTTGCCGAGAACGAAGGTCATAGGCTAGCCTATTAGCCCTGCAAACAACTGAATAATGAAAACCTGGTCTCCATAATGCTGATTAAAGCTTGGCTCTTCTGATCCTAGTGAGATTTGATGCCGTTTTTTATGATCCTGGGGGAAGCCAGAAGGAGTTTAGGACTGAGTGACAGTGATAAAACCAGGTCAGTTACAGGGTGATACACTCAAGCTTAGCACACTGGGTCCCTGTGGCCGCGCCTTTAGGAAGCCTCTTCTCTGCTGTTGCTAAAACCCAAGGCGCAATGCCCCTCGCCCCCCGCCCGGCTCCTCAATCCAACCCCACTGGAAGGCAGAGCAGCCCCGCTCCTGACCTGGTGGAGAAACACGAGGCTCGGAGCCCAGCCGCTAGGGTTGAGTTCTCTGCAATGAGCTTCCTGGTGTTAGAAAAGACAACCCTCGGAAGTCTGAGCCTCGGTTTCCAGATCTGTAAAAAGGGGATGGTAACGGCCCTGGTGGTGGGTCTTCTGGGGGACCAGGGGACACCCTGGCAAGTGGTCTGCGCGGTGGGTTCCTGGATGAGAGAGGCCTGTTTTCTCCTGGACTCAGACCACAAGGACTGGGAAGACATGCATCCAGCCCAGGCTTTCTCAAAGCATGGAAGCCGGAATGACTTTTGGTTGTTTGCAAATGAGCCATTTTTTTGCTTTTGTTTTTGTTTTTGTGCTTGTTTTTCGAGAAGTTTTAGGTCCACGACGAAGCTGAGAGAGGCAGAGAGAGTCCCCATTTGCTCTCTGCCCTTGCACATGGATGCTCCCTATTATCATTGCCCCCCACCCGAGTGGCACCCGTGTTACAGCAGGCACCCTGTGGGTGTGCACCGACACAGCCCAGTCACCCAGCCACCGTGGGTGTGCCAGAGCTCCCGCTTGGCTTCCCATGCAGCCTGGGAGTTTGGGCAAGTGCACACTGACAGGTGCTGTCATCATAGTGCCACCCAGAGTTTTGACATGTATTTATTTATTTTTGACAAGTAATGGTATGGATATGAAGGTATTTTCAAAAAGGTCATGGAAAATGGAATTTAAAAATCTATTTTTGTGCAAAAAATTTAAATCCATGCATATGAGGGAGTTTTTAAAAAGTTCATGAAAATGCATGTGACTGAAAAACAAGCAGAGGCTACAAATGTTTTGTACAAAATAAATATCTTTTAACTCTATTTCTCCACAAACATTTTTTTAAAGATTCATTTTTATTTGAAAGGCAGAGTACAAAGAGGCAGAGGCAGAGAGAGAGAAAGAGAGAGGTCTTCTATCCGCTGGTTCACTCCCCAGATGGCTTCAACGACTGGATTAAGGCCAATCTGAAGCCAGGAGCCAGGAGCTTTTTCCAGGTCTCCCATGAAGGTGCAGAGACCCACGGACTCGGGCCATCTTCTGCTGTTTTCCCAGGCCACAGCAGAGAGCTGGATCAGAAGTGAAGCAGCAGGGAACTTGAACTGGGGGCCATGTGGGATGCCAGCACTGCAGGCGGCAGCTTCACCTCCACAAACTGGGGCTCCAGCACTTAGAAAATCCTCAGGAAACCTTGGTTGAATGGATGATGGATGGATGGAAGGAAGGACGGATGGGTGGGTGGATGGATGGACAGACGGATGGACAGATGGGTGGATGGACAGATGGATGGACAGATGGGTGGATCGATGAATTTCTTTCCCAGGGGACATCTTGTTTGGCAAAACGCAGCAAGCAGGGGTCAGTTTGCAGTCTCGCCTGCGGCTATTCTTCAGAGGGTTGGAACCCCACACAGGCAGCTGTAACATTTGTGGCACCAGGGGCTCACTAGGGACTATCAGTGGAGCGAGGGGACCAGGTTAGCTGGCCTGGGCAAAGAGGGAGGGCAAGACTTCAGGGGCCACTGAGTCTGCCTCCTTCCCCAACCCCTGGAGGAGGTGCCTTTCTGGCCACCTGCACCTGCTCACTACTCCCAGAGCAGCTGCTCCTCAGGAAACAGGGCAGGAGAGCTCAGCAGCCCCCAGCGCTGGCCCACCCCCAACTCCCAGCCACTTCCTGGTCCCGCCATCCTGGGATTTGCTGCCTTGTTTTCTCTCCCCTGCCCCTTGTCCTGGCCAAGACTTAGCAGGCACGGACAAGCAGCTGCCCACGTTGGAAGGTGAGGGGATTTGGAGGTCTCTCCTCCAGACCCACTATGGATTTTCCACCCTTGGAGCAGCTGTCACTGAGCCACGGCAGTGGCAGCATGAACGAGGCAGTCCAGAGCCGGCAATGGGCAATGCTTGCTCTCGGGTGGTTTTGCTGTTTAGCAGGAAGCTCCTTCTTGCCAGAGAAGCCACTGGCAGGTGTCCCCATCCTGGTGCAGGGGTGGGGGCCCGGGGCTTCTGCCTGTGCAGGCAAAAGAAGGGTCTGCTGCACGGAGGCAGAGAGTATCCCAGACTTCCATGCACAGCCTCAGTGTGCAGCCAGGGAGGGGAGGGGGGGCAGCCACAGGGAGCCCCAAGGCCAAGGGGCCCTCAGAGACCCCGCTGGCCCTGCGAACTTAAGCCCCAAGGAGAGAGCAGGAGACAGGTGAGGACACAGAGCTCTGCCGAGCGTGTGACTTGATGGAGCCCATCACTTCCTCACATCTCCCCCGCTGACTGCCTCCGTGGAAGGGGCTCATGGACTGAAGCCCGTCTTGTCCTCAAACAAGCACAGCGGTCTGCTCCCTTCACTCATCTGTTCATTCCGTTAAGTGGCATATTGGTTTCCACCCCTCTTTCCTCCTGCTAATTAAATGATTTAACATCCAGGCTCTGTTCCAGGCGCTGGATGCAGCAGGGAGCACAGCTTGGCTGGGCTGGGGCTCCAGGAGGAGAGGTTGCACTCCAGATGGTCTGAAACTCGGGCTAGAGGGCTGGGTGGGGGTGAGGGAGCAGTCTAGGGGTAAGCAGAGCCCCAGAGACAGCAAGGGACCAGGACCCCAGCACCAAGGGGCAAAGAGCAGGCAGCGGTGGGAGCCGACTGGGGCTGCTGCTGAGGGCATGCAGCCCTTGCCCGAGCTGCTGAGACGGGACGCTGGGGATGCCCAGGGATGAGGGCAGAGGCAAGAGAGGTGGGGGCAGGGCCTGGGACAAGGGTCAGAGTTCAGAGCCATCAGAGGAGGTCTGGACATAACAGGGACCAGATCTCACACAACCAGGGGCTCGGCAGGTGCAGCTATGGACAACGGTGGTGCTGTTTCCCGGGGAGGGGCTGGCCCTGGACATAGTGAGTCTGAGTGCCTGTCACTCATCGGAACAGAATTGCTGAGCATTCAAAGGGGACGGCGCAGGCCCAACAGAAGACTGTCCTCAAGTCCTGGCTATGCCAGCCCGGCTGAGCCACCTCATCAGCTTCACTTGGTCCCATTAAGTCCGAACTTCCTGATTTAAGTGTCCTAGGGCCAGTGTCACGTGGGCTGGCCAGGAAGGTGGAATACAGGTCTGCGCCAAGATAGAAATGCGGGAGTTGTCAGCAAACGGAATGGGAACAGAGCCACAGACCAGGCAAGCTGCCCGGGCAGTGAGCCCAGAAAGGAGAGGGTGAGGAGGAGGAGGAGTCCCCTAAGGAGGAGGGGGAAGGCAGCCACTGAGGCAGGAGAACAAAGAAGGTTCATGTCCCAGGGGCCACTGCCTGGCAGAGGTGAGCAAGACAATCCTTGGCTTGGCTGGCTGGTGAGAGGGTGCTGGTGACCAATCCTGCCAAGGGGTGAGGGACAAGGAAATCAGACTGGGGACTTCCCAGAGCCTTGCAAGTGTCTGCCTCATCCTCCACCATTCCCATTGGCCAAACTGCCTCCGCCCCCTCCCCCGCAAATGGTAGGAATGCCCTTTCCCCTCCTCCACCAGGAAGCCTGCCTGGATCTGCTTCAGCAGACCCACGTCAAGCCCAGCTCATCACTCACTCATTGTGTGGTCTTGGACAAATTGCCAAGCTCCTTCAGCCTCGGCTCCTCTCCTGGAAGGGAGAGGGGAACAGCAAGGCTCCGAGAGTTGCCGTGGAGACTGGCAGAGGTCAACCCACAGGTGGCCCTGGAGGTGCTGGCTGGATCGGCATGGCCGCTGTCTGCTGACACCAGCACAGCCTGTTTCCCTCCGCAGACGTCACGCCCGACTCCTGCTGCCTGCTCTGCACCTGCTGGGGCCTGTTCAGAAGAGACTCTTCACCCCCGCACTGAACGCAGGTGGGTATCGGGCCCCACTGGGGGCCTGTCCGAGGTTCTTTCCCTACAGGGCTCCATTCCCTGGTTGCCCGGATGTGCCTGTCCAGGTTTCAGGAAAATCCAAGCTGGCCAGCGTCTGCTGCACAGCTGCCCCCTAAGACCCCTGAGCCCCGGGCTGCGTCTCCATGGGAACAGCGAAGTTGTTGAGACCAGCTCCGGCCACTGAAGGCTGCTGGGCTCCCATCAGGCAGACAGGCCTAAGAAAACTCTTGATGAAATGGCTAAGTTTAAATGTTTACCTTATACCCTCTGGATTCGATGAATGATTGACTTACAGCTGTCAAAAAAAGCTATGCCCTGGGAGTCTCTGCTAGGTGCTGGATGTTAAGTCCACATATGTCTACTTAGCCCTGCCCGGGGACAAGTTGTCGTCCTCGTGCTGTAGGTGAGGACACTGAGCTCAGAGAGGTTCATGGAGTTGCCTGAGGTCACACAGCGGCTTGGCAGCAGAGCCAGGGTTTGCAGCTGAGTCCCCATGGGTGCCAAAGCCTTGCCATTCCCACTCCAACCAAACTGAGGAGCAGGGAGGGGCTGAATCCCGGAACACTCAGCTTCACTTTTCAACGGAAAATGCTCGCGGAAGTCTCAGGTGCTGCCTGTGAGTTCGCTGAGTTTTCCCATCACAAAGGATTGGGTGCTTCTTCCTTCTTTCTCTTCCCACCCAAGTCGTCCGATCCCTCCCGGGTTCAAGTCGTGCTGCTATGGGAGGCTGAAAGGAAGAGAAGGCAGCTGAGACCACGGCCACAACAGCTCCCAGGACCACTGGG
This sequence comes from Oryctolagus cuniculus, assembly GCF_964237555.1. Lineage (NCBI taxonomy): Eukaryota > Metazoa > Chordata > Mammalia > Lagomorpha > Leporidae > Oryctolagus > Oryctolagus cuniculus. The sequence continues at coordinate 5,101,525 of NC_091433.1, read as the reverse complement.
ATCCTGATCAAAGCCACTGGGACCGAGCAGGCTGGGCTCCAGCAGAAAAGGAACCTGGGGCTTGGGTGGTAGGAGGCTCATCGCCAGCCAGGTGGGTCTCTCGTTCCAGGTTTCCAAGGGCAGGAGAGACTGCCTGGGCATTTTGACCTGGCAAGTCAGGCAGTTAGTTGATCAGTAACGAAATCCTCGTGAATTGTGTGCCAGACCCCATTCTGGGCACTGGGGAGGCAGCAGTGGGTACAAGAGACAAGGTCCCAGCCCCCATGGAGTTAAATCCTGTAGAACAGGGCCAGCATTGTGGTGCAGTGGGCTAAGCTCCCTCTTGCAACACTTGCAAGTGTCTGCCTCATCCTCCACCATTCCCATTGGCCAAACAGCCTCCGTCCCCTCCTCCACAAATGGTAGGAATGCCCTTTCCCCTCCTCCACCAGGAAGCCTGCCTGGATCTGCAAGAGGGAGCTTAACCCACTGCACCACCTGCATCCCACAACGAGCACCGATTTGAGCCCTGGCTGCTGTTTCTTATCCAGCTCCCTGCTAATATGCCCGTGAAGGCAGAAAAAGATGGCTCAACTACCAGGACCCCTGCCTCCCACATGGGAGACCCAGAGGCACTTCCAGGCTCCTGGCCTGGTTCTGGCCATTGTGGCCATTTGGGAAGTGAGCCAGTGAATAGAAAATTTCTCCCTCTTTCTCTGTGGAGGACGCGTGGTTGCCTGGGAGACTGCAGGAAGGCTGGGGAGGAGGCGTGGGGGCAAGGGAGAGTGCAGAGAGTGGAGAGGTGGAGTGGTGGATACAGCTCCTCACTGAGGCCTGGGTACCTGCTGTAGGCACACAGCTGGCCAGCACCAGAGCCAAAGTCTTGTTCTTGCGGCTTCTACCACACTGAGGCAGGAGGATGGCACGAACCTGGGCTGTGGCAATCAGACTGGAGTGAGTTCTGGGCCCACTGTCGGGGCTCTAAGCGCAGGGTCACATGGTCTGCCTTTGCTGTAGGGGTCACCCTGGAGACTGCTGGGTGGCGAGTCCTCTAGGGGGCAGTGGGAGTCACCCAGGTGAGAGAAGATGGGCGTGGTCTGCCCCAGGTATAATCGTGAACAGAACTTCTGAGAGCTGCGATGCTTTGGACGAGCAGCAGGAAGCCATGGGAACATAGGAGCCTTGGCTTTTCAGCCTGAGAAACTAGGGGGAGCCCGAGAGAGGAGGAGACTTGAGGAAGAAGGGATTGGGCAGGGACATGGGAAGTGCAGCCTGGGACCTGGTGTGTTTGAGAAGCTTGAAGCCCAGGGCAGGCACTGACCAGGCAGGTGCGCCTGTGGGTCTGGGTGTTGGGGCAAGCCTGAGCAGAGACAGAGTCGGGGCTCAGCAGCACATGGACGGGAGGATGGGGTCACCCTAGAGAGAGGAGGATGGGGTCACCCTAGAGAGAGTGGGCAAAGAGAAAGGGGCTTGGTGCCGAGCCCTGAGTGTTCCACCACGAGAGGTCTGGCAGGCGGGGCAGCAGAGGAACGCCAGCCAACCAGCGAGGCAGCTAGAAGCTGGGAGACAGAAGTTTCTAGAAGGAAGAGGCATGGCCTTTTGCATAGGGAGGTTGCAGGGAACTGACTGTGGATCCTGGCATGAAGGAGGTCACTGGCTTCCTCGGTCACTGTAGCTTCAGGGGTGTAGGGGTCTGGAACCCCACAGGCAGGAGCCAAGAGGAGAGTGGGAGTTGGCAAGTAGGGACAGTGAATTCTCTTGGGGGTCACTTTCCCATAACAGGAAGCTGTGGGTTCAAGGGAAGTTTGTGGTTTTTCTTTTAATCGCCGTGCAATCACATTGCATGGAATTAGCCCTGCTAAAGTGGAAAATTCAATGGCATTTACTGCAGTATCATGTAAACACTACCTCCATCTGGTTCCAGAATGTTCCCATCACCCCAGAGGGCAACTGCTTCTGTACTGAGCAGCTGCGTGATCCCCCCCAGCCCTGAGCACCCACTGATCTAATCTGTGTCTCTGATTCCAGGGATCAGATCACCTGCTGTAGCAGGTGCCAGGACATTATTCCTCTTCATGGCTGAATAATATTCCACTGTACAGGTGGACCACATTTTGTTTATCATCTCTCAGCAACATGGTGTGCATAAAGCAGCAACAATGACAATGGCCATGGCCCAGCATCTCTGGCGACATGGACGGAGCTCACCATCATCCTGTTCATCTAGACCTGGGACTCCACCCACCTACATTTCATCTGCCACTGCTTCAAAAACCTTCTCTACCACTCCACTTGGCCTTCCCCGGGGCCCAGGTGGGTTGGTTCTGTGCTGACCACAGCCTGGTGTTGGGAGGCAGAGCCAAGGTCAGTCCTTTAGTCAGCAGGAGCTTGGCAAAGCCACCTCTGCCCTGGGATTGCCCGTGGGTGTGTTTCTGATAAGCTGAGGCAGGCACGAATCGTGACCTTAATCATTTATCACGTATCAAGATGGGCAGCTGAAAGTGTTGACAGTAGCATCTGGATGCAGAGTAATGATTAACGCTGTTTTCTACCCCAGTTCCCCAGGTTCACATCGGACTCTAACGGGAAGCGATCTATCTGTAAAACGTATTCTGGCTACTCTTTAGGCTGGAGCAGGTGCGGGGAGCTGTGGAGTGCAGGTGAGTGACGTGCACAGGGCTGGGTCTGCTTCAGGGGGATTCAGGAGTGACCAGACTCACAGAGCAGCTGGAACGAGGGGCCTGGAATTCAGCGTTACAGGGTCTTGGTGCAGATGGAGTGAGAACGTGCATGGACATTGTGTAGTGGAGCGTGGGAAAACACCAGTCTAAAAACAGAATCAGCCACGAATGACTGTGGCCGAGACTTATTCCAGTGACAATCTGGGGATGGCTCTCTCTCTGTTCTTCCCTCTCACACCCGTCCTTCTATCCTCACTCTCTCCCCCTCTCCCTCTTCTTCCTCCTGTTCCTATTTCTCTCTCTCCTTCTCTCTCAAAGCTGATCTATTTTTCACATGCACTCACTTTTTTCTAGAGATTTACTTAATTTTTATTTGAAAGTCAGAATGACACACGCGCGTGTACACACACACACACACAGATCTCCCGTGTACTAGGTGACTTCCCAAAATGGCCACAACAGTGAGCCAGGCTGAAGCCGGGAGCCAGGAACTCCAGCTGGGTCTCGCACATGGGTGCAGGGGCCCAAGCACTTGGGCCATCTGCTGCTGCCTTCCCAGGTGCATTAGCAGGGAGATGGATTAGAAGGTGAGCAGCTGGGGCTCAAACCAGCACTCTGACAAGGATGCTGGGGTCGCAAGTGGTGGCTTACCTTGCGGTGGACAGCGCTGGCCCTCAGCTCACTTTCAATGCTGTGCTTTGGGGTTAGATTTAGCTGTCCCCCAACGTAAGATCAAAGAGTCACTGTGAGTCACTGGGGGCCCGGGGTTGTCTGCGGGGTTTCCTGCTCAGGGCTGTTGTTGGCTCCACACAGCCTTGCCTGAGAAGGCCACCCACTGGGGACAATGGTGCACATGCTGTGACTCCAGGCACTCCAAGGGGGGTGCTCTCCAGCTTGCGGGTGCCAGAGTCGGGGGGCCAGCCCTGCGTGCCCTGGGCCGGCCTGTGGTGGCGTGTGGGTGCTGGCCAGTGCCTCTGCTGCTCTGCCCTTCGGCTGGCTGACAAGCCTGCAGGCTGTGCGGGCTCGGATCCAACCTGCATGACAGGTCGGGGGCGGGGAGAGTCATTCTTCCAGCCTTGCCTGCTTTGTTTCTGAGAAGAACCCAGCACAGCTTCGGGCACTGAGTTTTGTTGTTATCACTAGCATCAGTAACGGCAGCAGAGACGCTTTTCTAAATATTCGACCCCAGGGACAGCCTTGGTGGCAGCCGTGCAGATTGTCCAGAGCAGAGTCCTGGTGCCCTGTGCTGCTAGGTGTTGACCTGGGCTGCTGGGTGGTGGGGGCCTCTGTGTGGCAGGGCGTAAGCTGCCCTGGTGGCAGGTGGGCTCTCAGGGGGCTCCGGCACTGGCTGCTCACCAATGGCCCAGCAGTGCTTGCATCCTGTAAGAGCTGGCACGGTCACGCCGGCAGGCGTGTTGGTCTCCGGCAGCACCGGAGCTACTGCAGGCTGGGAAGACGGGAGTTGGCCTTTCCCAGCCTTCACCACACACAGTGCCTGAGCTTATGTCTTATGCATTTTACCTGAGCGCTTACTCTGCTATTTAAGCCTGGGAGCTGTTCTGAGGACGTTAAGGATTCTCTGGACCAACACCTAGTGGGCGAGCGCGAGTTAATCGTCTGAGGCCGCTCTAAGACATCATCCACGCGACGAAGACCTCGCTGACAAGGGTGGCCTGGCGTGTGCTCCTCAAAGGCCTTCCCCGTGCTTGTGGCGACAACGCTGTGAGCTCATGCACGCTTAGTATTTGCTGTGGCATCACACACGTGAACTCATCTACAACTGTGTTACATACATGAACTCATCTATGTGTAACACACACATGACCTCATCTATATGTGTCACAAATGTGAACTCCCTGTGGGCATCACACATGTGAACTCATCCACTATTGTGTTACATACATGAACTCATCTATGTGTAACACACGCATGACCTCATCTATATGTGTCACAAATGTGAGCTCCCTGTGGGCATCACACACATGAACTCATCCACTATTGTGTTACATACATGAACTCATCTATGATTGCATCACACACATGAACTCTTCCATATGTGTTACATATGTGCACTCACTGTGGACATCACACACGTGAACTCATCCACTATTGTGTTGCATACATGAACTAATCTATGTGCACCACATGCATGGACTCATCCATATGTTACATACATGAACTCAGTGTGGGCATCACACATGTGAACTCATCCACGATTGTGTTACATACATGAACTCATCTACAATTGTGTTACACACACGAACTCTTCCATATGTGTTACATATGTGTACTCACTGTGGACATCACACACATGAACTCATCTACAACAGTGTTACATACATGAACTCATCTATGTGTAACACACACATAGCCTCATCTATATGTGTTACATATGTGAACTCACTGTGGACATCACACACATGAACTCATCTACAACAGTGTTACATACATGAACTCATCTTTGTGCATCACGCATCACACATGTGAACACATTGACCATGTGTGTCACACATGTGAGCTCATTTGCTCTGTGCATCAATACATGACCTTGGCTGTCACCGCAGCTCACTAGGCTAATCCTCTGCCTGCAGCGCTGGCACACCGGGTTCTAGTCCCGGTTGGGGCGCCGGATTCTGTTCCAGTTGCTCCTCTTCCAGGCCAGCTCTCTGCTGTGGCCTGGGAGTGCAGTGGAGGATGGCCCAGGTGCTTGGGCCCTGCACCCGCATGGGAGACCAGGAAGAAGCACCTGGCTCCCGGCTTTGGATTGGCACAGCGCACCGGCAGTAGCAGTCATTTGGGGGGTGAACCAACGGAAGGAAGACCTTTCAGTCTCTCTCTCTCTCACTGTCCACTCTGCCTGTCAAAAAAAAAATACATGACCTCATCTGTATGTGTTACATATGTGACCTCCTTGACCATATGTGTCACACAGAGGAACTCATTTACCCTCGCAGCAGCCTGTTGAGACAGCTCCTGCTATCCTCGTTTGAAACCTAAAGAACTGGAAGCACAGCGTAGCTAAGGAACTTCCTGTCACTTGGCCAGCAAACTGTAGAGCTGGGATTTGAAGCCAGGACTCCAGAGTCTGCTGCCTGGGGCCTTGCACTTGCATGGGCAGGCAGCTTCCCGCCTGGGCTGAGACTTCTCAGAGATGCTGGGGGCGTCCTTGGCTCTGCAGTGGTCTCTGCAAAGCTGAGGCCCACAGTCTCACTCCAACGGATTCAGCTTTCACAGGCAGTGGGTCCTTGGTGACTTAGCAACGCTCCCCCTTCTCCTCGCTTGCTAGGGAGTCGGAGATCAGAGTTGGCCTTGACTGAGAAAGAAACACAACCCACCACCCACATCCTCCGGTGCCAGCCACTTTCCCCATCCGCCGCGTGCTTTGCAGGTCCTTGGCTTGCACCTTATCATTTTGGGTCTGCTGAGCCCACTGTGCTCCCACCCCAGACCCACATGCCCTTGCCCTAATGCATGCTCTGATTCACTCATCCTGCCCACGTTCTACCCCCCGTTTCTGTGCCACTCCCTCCACATTCACGGTTGTTCGCCCGCGCTGGCCGTGATTTCTGGGTGTTCCAACTCTGACGAGACATCGTGTATCCCTACAAAAGCCATGCTCTGACTACAGCATGAGCAAACTTTCCTGATGACTCAATTCTAAGCCCACACTGCGAGTTTTGCACATGTACCAGCTTCCCGCCCCACTCCTGAGTCACTCGGGACCTCAGCTCCACCCAGCAACCTGACCAGCCTTGGTGTTGGGGCTTCTCTCTGGACTTCCCTGGAGATGCTGCCTGCCTTCTCTCCCCTCAGTTCATTGCTTCCCCTTATACTTCACGCAGACGCCACGGGACGGGTTCCAGACGTCAGAAGGAGCAGGGATGCTGTTGGAGTAAAGATGGCATTGCGCAGAGGGCCTTCCTTCCTGACTTCCAGATCTGCACTCTCCATCAGGCTTTTGCCCTTGTTGCTGTCTTTGGCCTTTGACCCCACACCTTGCCCCCTCTCCTCCTCCTTGCTCCTCCTCTGTGAGGACACAGGCTCCTCCCCAGACACTGCAATCCAATCACACTTATGAGAGTTACCAGCAGCCCCATGTGGCCACGCGCACGTGACCGCCGATCAGCGTTCCACACAGCGTCTTCTAGAGCGCCTGTCTGGCCATCCCTAACCCCCGCCCCTGTCTTCGCCGACTCAGTCTCCTTCACCCTTTGCCATCCCCATCTCCTCTTTCCAGGTCAGCGTCCCTTGGGAATCTTCTCTCTCCATTCTTCCTACACTTGCCTAATCCCAGGGGTCAGCTACCACTTACTTGGTCTGCAGTCCAGCCACGTCTGGAGCACCGTTCTTACTTCCAGATGTGCAGTCGACTTTTCTGCCTCGAGGCCTCATAAACTTCCTAGAACAGAAATTCTCGATTCCCCACCCACAAATCTGTTGCCTTCTGAGTCCCTCCCAGCTCAGTGAATGAGAGCAAGCAGTCATGAGAGCCCAAGGGTTTGCCAGGCAGCTCCAGAGCCTGGTATATGCAGTATCCCTCCTCCACCAATCGTGAGATGCAGGGATGATCACTCTTTTCAGTGGACTGTTTGCAAGGTAGACTCCCACGTTAAGTCACGTGCCCTGGGCTGTGACTGATTGCATTGGCCTTGCTCTCCCTCCTCAAGCCTTTTCAAGCTGTCTGGAGATCACGTTCACCCCTGGACCCCTGCACAGCCACTGTCTGGTGTGAATCCAGGGGGACATGGACAGTGTCATCCATGTGCATCCTGGAGCTGACATGGTGGCATCTGCTCATGAAAGCTAGGATGAGAATGAACCCCAGAAGGCAGGCTGGGTGGTGCCTATGGCTTCCTGGCCCCATTCCACCCTCTCTGATCCTGCCCTGTGTCATCTCCTCCCCCACTTCCAGCCCACCCCACCCAGTGTGCTTAGGGGGCACCTCTCTGGCCAGGCACCGTCAGACCATGGATGCAGGGAACAATCAGTTATGGACCCCGAGGGTGAGGCAGCTGGGAGGGAGGCAGCCAGGGTTCTCCAGGGAAACAGAACCAGCGGGAAGTGCATGAGGGTGCTTCAGACAATATGTGGAAAAGCGTAATCACTAGATGCTCATTTTGGTGCAAAAACCCCTAAAACCCACGCATAGTTTTTTCCTAATAGACATTGCCCCTGAACTTGTGTACACACACACACTCTATCATCAGCCTGTCCACCTGGACTTATAAGGAACTGGCTCTGCACTTTTGGGGGCCGGCAAGCTGGCCTTGCAGCCTTGGTGCTGGCTGGGAACTCGGGCAGAATTTCCACCCTGCAGTCTGGAGGCTGAATGCCTTCCTCTTCTGGGGACCCCCGCCTTTCTCTTGAGGTCTTTGATGGGCGAGGCCCACACACATCAAGGAGACTTCTCATTGCCGGTGCTTTCATATCCCCCAGACACCTTCACAGCGACCTGTAGACTGCGCTCCAGATGTCTCAGCACACAGCTGGGCACTTCAGACTAGACACGCTGAGAAATCAAAGGAAGGACCCAAGGTAGGTGAGCACAGAAACGAGAGGCAGCCTACGTTCTGATCCCTGCTGGCCTTGGGGGAGGTGCAGCGGCTGCACGGGAGAAGTGGCTCCGGTTCCCAGAGGGAGGAAGTAGACGAACAGGGGGAGCTGAGCCCTGATCTGGAGACACAGGGAGGAGGAGAGGCCCATACAGAGGCCGTGGCAGAGAGGACACAAGACGCGCACAGCTTTAAATGGAGGCCAGTGGACTGCAGTGTTCCTGAGGTGTGGGCTGGGATGAGAAGGGTGGCTGACCCCTCAGGGCAAGGCCCAGAATGTCCCAGGAAAGGTGGCCCATGGCAGCTCCCCAGCCAGCATTCTCACCAGGCCGGCTGAGAGCTACAGCAATGGCTCAGAGTCAGCATCCTATAAAAACCATGTGTTCTGGCTGGCGCCGCGGCTCACTAGGCTAATCCTCTGCCTGCGGCGCTGACACACTGGGTTCTAGTCCCGGTCGGGGCACCAGATCCTGTCCCGGTTGCCCCTCTTCCAGGCCAGCTCTCTGCTGTGGCCAGGGAGTGCAGTGGAGGATGGCCCAAGTGCTTGGGCCCTGCACCCCATGGGAGACCAGGAGAAGCACCTGGCTCCTGCCTTCGGATCAGCGTGGCGTGCTGGCCGCGGCAGCCATTGGAGGGTGAACCAACGGCAAAGGAAGACCTTTCTCTCTGTCTCTCTCTCTCACTGTCCACTCTGCCTGTAAAAAAAAAATGTGTTCTTCCAGAACGGTATTCTCTGCCTTCTCTGCCCTCGGAAGCAGCGCATCCAAACATTGTTCACACTCTACATGGCGACTTAAAGCTCAGGAGCTAAGTTTTTGAGAAAAAAAAATTAAGGAATTAAAAACCTTGTTTTTCTAGTTAAAGAAATAGTTCCTTTTCAGGGTAGAAACTTGGAAAACTATAGGAAAACCAAGAATGAGATACAAATGGGCTCCACTGGGAACGGCTGTTCATGGTGTGTCCTGCATCTCCCCGCTGTGCTCACAACTACGGGCCTGGCCCCGATGGACCCCCGCTGGGCCAGGCCACTCCCCTCAGACGCCCACCAGCGGCCTGTGACATTTCCACCATTGCCTCTCCTCAAACCTGACCCTCACAAGACAAGGCAGGTCCTCTTCCTCCTCTGTAGCCCAGGATACTAGGGGCTTCATAAACGTGTGAGTCAATCATGTCATGTGTCGTCACTGTATTTTAAATTTAAGTAAAAAAGTCCACACAGAGTATCCATACATATGCTTCCATACCGTGGCTCTGTTCATAACACATCTAGGGCCAGCATTGTGGAAAATGGAATTATAAGATATACTTATTTTGGTGCAAAAACATTTTGAAATCCATTCATACAAAATCTTCAAAAAGTTTATGTAAAGCAGATATTATGAAAAAACTATATATGGATTTCAAATTTTATGCCCAAGTAGACTCATCCATGAATTCCATTTTCTATATACTTTTAAGAGTTCTTTTGTATTTTTAATGCTGACAAATGTATATTCATTTATTTTCCTTTTTCAATCAAGAACTGATTTATTATGAGCAGTTACCCCAGCATCAAATGTTCTCATATAATGTAATTTTAAGGACTATATGAATTTTCATCAGATGGATGTACCATCATTTATTGAAACTTTCCCACTAGATGTTTTTCCTACCTATAAACACCATTTCCCTAACATGAAAAATGCTGCAGTGTTTATCTTGAACTTGAATCTTTGTGCAACCTTCCAATTCTGCTTTAGGGTAAGTTTTTGTAAATGGAGTAGCCAGAGTGTTTCCATGGCTCTAGAAACATATTTCCAAACTCCAGAAAAAGCTGTGCGATTTTCCATATCGGTCACGCCAGTGATTCTAAGAATGTTAGTAATCGTTTCCAGTTTGACAGGTGACATGGGCACTTCATTTTAATTTGCACTGATTTTATTTTTGCATCCTGGAAACAGATGGGCTAGTCGTTCCAAAATGTGCCCATCAGAAGAGTCCCCTTCTGAACGAGAATGCTCTGGAGAGCGGCCTGTGGAAGCCAACCCCACTTCTTATACATGGGGAAACTGAGGCCAGCAAAGGGCAGGGAGGTGCCCAGGTCTCCAGGGGCCCCAGGTCCTCGGGAGGCTGCTGCTCTGTGCCTTCCTGGTGCCTTCCCCTGGTGTGCTTCTCAGCAAACCTGAAGGCCACCTGCTCTGACCGCCTCGTCTGTGACAGCAAGCGTCTGATGGCGTCTTCCTTTTTCTCAGGAACAACAAAATCTGCAGATCTGAAAAACAAACCATGAAGTTCAAGGAAAAGGAAGCAGCTGAAAACAGAGACAGCCATGTGGCGAGAAAGAAAGCGGTCAGTCCTGGATTGTCTCTGTCCCCTCTGTGGGCATGCTGGTGGCCCGGGCTGTCCCTCCTCTGGGCAGCAGGGTTTGGGTGAATTGCAGTCTGGCGGGGTGACACTCAGGGACTGATGGTGTCCCTGTCCCTGATCCACGGGGGACTTTCTGGACTGGGGCAGGGGTCTCCACTCCCGAGCTCTCTTCTAACAGGGACATTGGTGTGGAAGATTACGTCATCCTCTATAATGATCACTGAAACCCAGCCCAGTCCACCTGCCCCTTCCTCCAGGAAGTCTCGGGCAGCTAGAAAGACTCTCTCCCTCTTTGGACCTCCACAGGCCCTCTGTTAGAACCAGATCCGTGAACCTTCATCCAGAGGACTCTGTGCTGAACCTACCCCTGTGCCTCCCATGTGGCTCTCCTGCTCATTCCAAGGCACTGTCCCCATTTCACAGATGACGAATGAGGCTCAGAGAAAGGTAAAGGCACTTCTCCAAGGCTATGCAGCTAGGACAAGGTGGCCCATGTGTGACCCATCTGTGATGGGTGTGAAGACCACCATGCCTCGGAAGTAAATGTGTCCACACTTGTCATAAGTCTGGTGGTAGAACAGTCCTGTTCACCACATATGAGCCTGGGGTGGGCTCATACATATGAGGGCTCCCACATATGAGCCTGGGGTGCACAGTCCCCACCCTCGCTGAGCTCCTGTACACAGGGGCAGGTGTGTGCGAGCCCAGAGGCAGGGTGGTGAGAGGCCTGGGGAGGCTTCTGGGAAGGAGTGGCAAGGATGAGCGAGGCCGGGGTAGTCAGGAGGAAGGGCCTGAGCGAGGGCCAGGAGAACTAGAAGGAGCAAGAGCTCAATAAATACTTGTGGGTGGACGTAAGTGAGGCAAAAGTGCGTGTCAGAGCAGCCTGGACATGCCCGGCCCTGCCACATGCAGGACAGGAGGTCGCTTTCTCGGGATCTGCCCGAGAGCACAGGGCCACGGGCCAGGTGGGATGTGAAGTGGTGCAGGATTTGGAGGCAGACTGCTTCACCCTCTCTCTGAACTTCACTTCTCCCTCGCCGTCTGGTCAGGCCCGGCAGCTCCTCTGAGGGCTGAGGGAGGCTGGGTGATCCCTGGGATGTGAGCACGCTTGGGAAAGCAGTGTAGACTATGAAATGGGATGGGGCTGGGGGGCTGGTCGCCCTCCGTCTGACCTGATGCCCAGCTGGGCTGCACGTTGCATTGGCCACCTGACTCCTGGTGCCTCTTGGGTTTCCATTGCTGATGGGGAACCATGGATTGAATGCCAGTGTGGGAGGGCTTACCTGATCCACTGAAACAGATGAGCACAGTCCCCACAGGATGGCACAGGAGGTGGGAGGGTCCTCCACGACCAAGGGTGTGGCTGTCCCCACCTCTCCTCTGGCCCCTCCTGAGCCTAGGCCCTGACCACACCCAACCATTTCACTCCCTGCCCCCACCCAGCACCCCTGCCTGCTGGCCTCGGTGCCATGCCCCCTCTGCCTGCATCCACTCCCAGGCTCACCCACCCTGTATGGGCTAGCCTGAGAACCACCTCCCCTAGGACATCTCCAGGATCCAACTGAGATCCTCTGGTGGCTCCTCCACACTGCCCCGTGCAGTGCCCCACGCCTGCCTGTCCTGTCGTAACTCAGTATCTCCGTGTTCCAATCCCACTCTGAGCCTGCAAGCTCAGCAGAAGCAGCAGAATAAGTAGCCGAAAACCAACTCAAGAAGCAGCCAAACCTCCCAGGGGCGTTCCCAACCGACGGCTCCGCAGAATGACTCCCGGGGGCTGGTTTTCCTCTCTGGACGCCTTGGCTGCCTGTTGGCCTGTGCAGCACCAGGCCGGGCATTTTCACTCCCATTTGTTGCATTTGGGCAAAAGTGGCAGCTCAGCGTTCAGTGCCTTGCCTAAGGACAGGTGGTTGCAAAGCAGGAGGCAGAGCCATGACCTGTCTGTCCTGCCCTGGTCGTTCAGGAGGAGCCTGGGCCAGTGCCAGGTGCCCCCGCCTGCACCCCAGGAGTGCAGACTTTATAGGTACGATAGAAACCTAAAACCTTGAAAATCGACACCTTGGTGGAGATCCTGGAGAGGAGTCCCGGGCCTCCTGATTGCTGTAATGACAGGGAGCGGAGAAAAAAAGTGTTGGCTAGTGTCCCATGTAGGCAGGTCCATCACCGCATTTCCTATTGGGTGCCCCCCCGCCCCGCCTCCCCGTGGACTTTGCCACCTCATTCCTGGAGATGCCCTGCAGAGGCCCCACCCAGGCCTCCGTCCCACCAGGGCCTGGCATCAGGGACAAGGCATGGACTCCAGGGAACTGAGCTTCGCTCCCCGGAGGCACCACAGGAGCCGCCTCGGGAGGAGGAGGAGGAGGAGCCAGGTGCCAGCTGGGCGGAGAGTGCAGGTAAAGAACACTGGGCCTCTGAGTGCTGTAGGCCAGCGGGGAGGCGGGTGGGGGAGGGGAGTGGCCTCCACTGGACAGCAGTCAGCTCAGCCTGGCAGCTGTTGGGGCTTTGAGGCAGGGAGCCATGTGCTTGGGTCATACATGCTGCACATGTGGCCTTAGCATGGCTCTCCAGCTCCCCCAGCCTCGGGTTGCTGGTGGTGCCCTCCTCCTCTCTCCCTGGGCATAGCTGTCACAGTGCCCCCTGCCCTGCCCTGCCCTGCCCAGGTGGGAGCTCAGGTCAGCAGGGGAGGTGGGAGGAGACGGTTCCCGCCTGCCCTCCTCGCTCCCCTCTGATGGGCACAGACAAGGGAGGAGTCCAGGTCCTTTAGGGTGGTCAGGCTGGGAGCCCGGGGCCCAGAAGGGGAGCCCAGGGACGCAGAGGAAGTGGCATCTGAGCTGAGACCCAGGGGGCGGGTTTAAAGGGACCCTTCCAGCAATGAACCCAGTCAGCTCCAGCACCTGGCACCGCAGTGACACATTCTGGCCGCACCTGTACCTGGCAGCAATGAACCTTCCCTCTGATCACAGGCACCCCCAGAGTGCCAGGGCAGAGAGCAAGAAGCAAGACCCTGGGGCCACAAAGAGTAGGGGCCCCACTACTGGGGCTGGCACTCGTGGCACCCCCCCACCCCACGGGCCGGGTCGGGCTACCTCCTGAGGACCGGACTGCTTTTCTCCTCTCTGAATAATCACCCATGGCAGGGGGGGGGGGGTCCTGTTACCACCCCACTCCACAGGTAAGGAGCCAGTTCCAGCAGCCACGTAGCTGGCCCAAGGTTACACACAGTCACAAGTGGCAGGGCTGAGGGTCAGACAAGCCAAAGAGATCCAGGTGAAAACGGGGAGGGGAGCCTTTGAAGGCGACTTGTCCGGGGAGGAGACGTTGGCCACAGGACGCAAGGATGAGCTTCCAGGTGCACGTCGTAGAAGGGACTTGGCGTGTTATCTGGGCCACAGCTGGAGCTGAGGGAGCCCTGGCGAACGCTCACCTTTCTGACTGCCCGCTGTGTGGAACCCTACACGGCTACCTCCGGCAACACACAGATGATGCAATGGACCTGTGCAGCAGGCCAGGATGCAAACCTCATTTCCTGGGGCGGGGGCTAGGGGGGCAAGCTGAGACCCAGGACGGTTGCAGCAACTTGCTCAGGCTCCCACAGCTGAAAGGTGGAGCGAGCCCAGCTATAGAAGAACAAGATGGGCGGAGCAGAGAATTGGCTATCAGGTATCTGCTTTCCTTTTCAAGCAGTATTTGGCCAATTTCAGGTCCCTGAACTGTGGACTTTGCCTTGTTCCCCTCTGTAATGCCAAAGCTTTGTCCTGGCATCTAGACCACACACACACACACACACACACACACACACAGGCGTGCAGTTACAGGGAAGGTACCTGCTGCTCTCCATCGTCCACCCCACAGTCTCCTAACCAGTCTAGGATGGCAGCACCATCTACTCCTGGCTCCAGCCAACTGGCCAGCCTGTGCCAAGGGGCGCAGGTGTTTCTGTTCCATGGCCCTGTGCTGGCCGTGGCCATTCTTGGATGGAGGTGCAGGGCAGGACTCTGGGGGGCAGCACCTTGTTCTCAGCACCCAGACCGGCATCCCCTTGTCTGCAGCTCCTCGTCCTGGGATGCTTGCACCAGCCTGTAGACTGATGTCTCAGCCAGGACCGTGTGTGGGTGCACATATGTATGTGTGTCTGTGGGGGCTGTGGGCAGCCTCAGGCCCTGCATGACCCAGTTGAAGGGTCAGTAGTGGAATGGCAGTGTGGTGTCGTGTGACCACCTGAGCTCCAGACCCCAGCCCAGACAGCACAGGGACAGCTTCCCACACCTGCAAACGGTACGATCCAGGGATTCTGCTTAGAGATACTGCTCGGAACAACACCCAGCTGGGCTTAACGAGCGCCAGCTGCTGCGGACACCAGGGCCTCGACTTGCTTTCTGCTCTGGCCAAATTCAGCTAAAACAGCAGCACGCAGCCGCTTGAGGGCACCTACTAAGGACGCAGGGCTGCGTTTCTGGGATCCTCCACGCAGCCTGCTGAAGCCGGCGGGCCCACGCTGCACGTGGCCTTGGAGGACGAGCCGGCTGCCCCGCAGAGTGCCGGGGGCCTTGGAGGGCACCCGCCTGCGCACCACTCTCCCTGCTGCGGGTTCCGCACCAACGTGCTGTCTCTTCCTTCGCAGAGATGGACCTGCTCGCTCGTGGGGGCCTCGCTCGTGGGTGCCTTCGGCTCCTCCTTCCTCTATGGCTACAACCTTTCGGTGGTCAACGCCCCCGCCCCGGTGAGTGCCCGCGCGCGGGGTCTGCCCGGCAGAGGGCGCTGCGGCCACGCGGAACAGCCGCGCGTCATCTGCCTGGGGGCCTTTGTAGGAGACCCCTGTCCACACTGGTACTGGACACCGTGGGCAGGCGGGACCAAGTGAGCGAGGCCAGCCTGTCCCCGGAGAGACGGGCGTGCTGGAACCAGACGGAGATGAAATGTGGTTGGTGCCTGGGGGTTGCAGTGTGGGTGTCCTGGGGGAATGTTGGGAGGGGACAGGGGGCTTCGGAGGTCCCTGGGACCCTCAGGGTTCCTGGTGCAAGAAAGGTGCGTGACGGGCCTTCGCATCAAGTCTCTGCTCCCGATTTGTCCTTTGTGTTGGCCCTGCTGGCAGGGGCCTGTTGAGGGTTTGCTGGGTAGGACCCGTCCTTGGCACTGCTTTTGGTCTGAAATCAGATCCACTTGCAGTTCTCCCAGGTGTCTTCACGCCGAGATGCTGGCGTGCAGGTGACGTTGGGGTCCCCCTACCTGGGCTGCTGGGTTTGGGACAGGGTGCAGGTGTGGGGGGGAGGTGGAGAGGTGTGCAGAGGCCTGAGGTCCAAGGAACCTTTGGAAAGTGCAGGTAGCTCCCGGCGGCGGAAGCCAGGCTAGGGCAGCTCTGGCGGCACAGGCGCCCCGGGTAGGAAATGCAGGGCAGCGGCGGTGGAAGGGGTCTTTTCCAAGAGTTCTCACGAGCTTTGGGTTCTGCACGGACAGGGCAGGGACTTGGACTGCATTTGTACCAGGGCAACTCTGTTTGTGGCTTGTTAGTTTTGCTTTTTAATTCTGTTAATTTGCTATTTGGGGGTTGTATACAAGTTGATGTGAAAAGTTGATTCTGATGTTAACAGCATGAAGACATGGGGGCCTGGATGGCTGCTCCAGGCGCTTATAGCAATCCATGGTCTTTGATTTTTTTTTTTAAATTTATTTATTTGAATGGCAGAGTGACTGGGTGGGACATGGGGGCAGAGATATCTTCCAACCACTAGTTTACTGCCCAAAATGGCCACAATGTCTGGGGTTAGCCCAGGTTGAAGCCAGGAGCCCAGAGCTCCATCCACGTCTCCCACATGGGTACAGGGGCCCAAGCACTTGGGCCATCTTCTGCTGCCTTCCCAGGTGCATTAGCAGGGAGCTGGATTGGAAGCGGAGCAGCAGGGACTCGAATCACACTCTGCTATGGCACACCCATACTGCAGGAGTTAGCATAAAGCTCACTGTGGCACAATGCCAGCCTCGGAGTCTTTGATCTAGTCATGTGATGTCATCCAGAGGTGGGGCACGGACACGTCCACCTTGGCCTCTGAAGAGGACAGGAATGTGGATTCTGCTTCATGTCGTAAGCTCAGCAGAACGTGCAGCCGAGCTGGGGGAGACCTTTGTACCCATAGCTGTGGAGCAGAGACAAGTGGAACTTGAACTTGGAGCGGAATGATGTGGGTGCTTGCAGTGGCTGCAGGAACACGAAGAAGGAACAGTTCAGCCGTTGACTTGGCACGGGGTTGTTGAGTGCCTACTATGTGTCCAACACTGGGAAGCGGGGAAGGCAGCCTGGAGGAGGCAGTGTTTGAGCTGAGTCTGGAAGGACGGGCAGCATATCCATAGGCTGGGGCAGAGCAGGCACTGGAGCACAGGGAAGGCCTGGCTGTGCCAGAGCTGTGGTGCGCTGGGAACAGGTGCTAGTGCCCGGGAGCGGGCGATGGGATGCAAGAAGAGGTGGAACAGCTGGGTGAAGGGCGAAGGAGACCTTGGACATTAAGGTGAGGAGCCAGGATGTAGCCTGAGGGCACCGGGGAGCCATGGCAGGTCTATGAGGTGGGCAGGGTGACACACTCATCATCTTCTAGAAAAACAACGTTGATGTCGGTGGGCAGGAGAGGAGGGCCAGAGCTAAGTGTTCCATCGGACAGATGATGAGCTGAAAAGAGTGTGTAACCTGCCAGGCGTCCATTTGTGGAGAGGGGGGATTTCTGAGGACCTGCGTGGCCAGGGGGCCCTTTAGACTCCTTACTGTGAGTTCCACCTGTTCGGCAGCGACACACGTGGAAAGAGCACGTGTTAGGTGCCAGCCCTTCCTGCAGGCACTTTCCATGAGGTCCCCATTATACAGATGGAAAAACTGAGGCACTCACCCACTCTCACACCATGAGTGCCAGCCAGGGTATGACCCAGACAGGTTCTGGTTTCCTGGTCATCAGACTCCGTTCCAGTCATTGTTAATGAAGTTGTAGAGGCTGGGAGGATAGCGTGCTCCAGTACCACCCAGGCTGGGGCTGAGCTCACCCTGGGAAGCCCTCCCAGGGCGGGGGCTCAGGCTGGGGCTGCCTGGGAATCCCAGCTTCCTCATGTGCAGTGCAGCCCTCGCTAACCCGTGTTTCGACAGTGAAATGACAGGAGCTGAGGTGCTGGGGGAGAGCAGCCTGGGTGCAGTTGTCGCTCTGATTCTGCTGTGGGACTTGGGGGGCAGGGCCACCCCGGCGTCAGGGAGGCCAGGGACAGAGCAGAGACTCCGAGGGATGGACTCTGGTGCCCGGTGGGAGCCAGGCTGCACCTGGGCTCTCCAGAAGGAGAGGCCCTGGAACAGAGGAGGTGTAGATATTGGGGTGTCCACCTGCAGAGGTGACTGCGGGGGCACTGTTGAAGCTCCGGCAAAGTCACTGGCTGCCAGTGGTGGCCTGGCACAGGGGCCAGGGGAGGCCAGGCCATGGCTGGACAGCGACAGGGCAGGGAGTCCTTCACTGCGGGGGCAGCCCACGCCCAGCTGACCCGGCCCTGGCTGCCACCCAGCCACACCCCCCTTTCTTTTTAGGATATGTTTATTGACTTGAAAGAGAGACACAGGGAGATGTCTTCTATCCGCTGGTTCACTCCCCAAATGGCCACAACAGCCAGGGCTGGGCCAGGCTGAAGCCAGGAGCCTGGGTCTCCCATGTGGCTGGCAGGGGCCTAGGCTCTCCCAGGCACATTAGCAGGGAGCTTGATCGGAAGTGGAGTAGCTGGGACACAAATCGGCACCCATATGGGATGTCGGTGTCACAGGCAGTAGCTTTTCCTGCTACGCCCGACACCAACCCCTGTGCTTCTGTTTAAAACCTGCCATGGCCGTTGGCAGTGACCCAGAGCAAGGCCTCAGCCAACCTGGGCAGTGTGCCAAGCAAGAGATTAAAGATGCAGTACGCTACGGGGCTGCTGCTTAAGTTCCAGATCTGTGTTTCCTGAAGGTATAGGCGGGTGTTTGAGGAGTACATGTGGGCTATTAGCCAGCGGTACCCAGACAGCCGAATTGAAGGAGAGAATTACCTCCCTCAACCAATATATAGACACATAGCATCTTTCCTGTCAGTCTTCAAACTATTAATAGGCTGAATAATTGTTGGCAAAGATCCTTTTGCTTTCTTTGGCATGCAAGCTCCTAGCATCTGGTTTGGGGCCAGGAAAATAAGGTCTATGCATGTGTGATGGTTTTCTTGAGCAACATGATTGAGAACCAGTGTATGTCGACAGGTGCACTTGAGAGAACTTTAAATGATGTACCTGTGTGGTCTAAACTGGAATCTGGTCACCTTCCATCCATGCAACAACTTGTTCACATTCTTGACAGTGAAATGAAACTCAGTGTGCATATGGATTCAATCCCACACCGTCAGTCATCGCCCCACCTATCAGCCCTTTACATTAAGGGATTTTGCAGGAGCAGCATGACTGGCATTATGAAGGCCTGCACTGAAGACAGCAAGCTGTTAGTACAGACCAGACGCTTTTTTGGCAAGCTCTTTGTACCTCTTGGAAAACCTCAATGCATGATGGTTTTCAGTGCTGGCACATTTTGGAATTCTGCACATTTTGTGGAGTGCAATAACACCGTATAGTTTTCCTCCCCCTCCCAAATTCACCCAGTTAATAGTTTTTTTTTTTTAATGTAGACATTACTTGCAACTTTCTTAGACATATTTGAAAAAGTAGAAAATTGAGTTACAATTTGATTTATTTTAAAGATGTCTGTTAAATCTGTTATGCTTTTATATGAATTTTCATTTTTTATGGTTTAAAATCAGTCTTCTTGGGAATGTAGCCAAAGTTACCAAATACTTTATAAGAGTTCAATCAGACATCTCTAATTTGGCCATGTCCAATTTGTGTAGTTTTCAAGACACTGCAAGTTGTGAACAGTGCATTATACAAGATTGTAGGGGGAAATCTAACATCCAGAGTACTCTACCAAATTGTGTGTGTGTGTGTGTGTGTGCGTATGTGTGTGTGGTTATCAGAGAACTACTGTAACACCAACTGCTTTTTAAGTCCTATTATGTAGTTCCAGTGTCTTGCCTTGACCAGTCTGATGAGTTAATTTAACTGGGCCTTTATACTTAACTACATAAACAACTAAGCAGGTGTCAGTTAAATAAGAAAGTTTCAATTTATTGTTCAGTTAAAAAAAAAAAAAAAACACCTGCCATGGCTCCCTGTGCACCTAGAAGACAGTGTAGCCATCTGTGGCCTGAGTGCCCAGGGCTCCTGGTGACCCCTGTTCTCATCACTCAGCACCTCTCCCCCCTCCCTTTTCTCTATCCACCTGGCCCTTCTCCAACTGCCACCCCTCAAACATGCTGCATGCTGGCACCACAGGGCCTTTGCACTTGCCGCTCCCACTGGCTGAAATGCTCTTCCCAATATTCTGTGCTCCTTCCTCTGGTGACTTCTGCTCAAGGGCCCCTGCTCAGGGATGTCCTCCCTGGCCAGCCCATCCAAAAGTGCCCCTCTGCAACCCCCAGGCCCTCACCCCATTTGTTTTTTTAAAGATTTATTTATTTATTTATTTGAAAGTCAGAGTTACACAGAGAGGGAGAAGGAGAGGCAGAAAGAGAGAGGTCTTTCATCCACTGGTTCACTCCCCAGTTGGCTGCAATGGCTGGAGCTGTGCCAATCTGAAGCCAGGAGCCAGGAGCTTCTTCTGGGTCTCCCATGTAGATGCAGGGGCCCAAGGACCTGGGCCATCTTCTACTGCTTTCCCAGGCCATAGCAGAGAGCTGGATCAGAAGTGAGCAGCCGGGACTTGAACCGGTGCCCATATGGGATGCCGGCACCGCAGGCTTCACCCACTATGCCACAGCGCAAGCCCCCCCATTTGTTTTCCCTTGTGGTGCTTCACCCCACCCTGTCTCCATGTCCACCCTCCCCATTGTAGAACCAAAGGTTCATGGAGACACAGGCCTTCTGCTTCTCCTGCTTCTACAGGGCGAGGTCTAGGCCAGGTCTTGCACAGAGTTAGCATTTAGAGTAAATATTTGCTAAGTGAGTAAACGGCTAAATTTAATGTTTTCTTAAAAAGTTTCTTTGTTCTTTCCCAAGGCAAGTTTCCAAGACCTCCTCACTCTACCTCCCACTGCCAGCTCTGAGTCTGTCCCGGGTGAGACTGCTGGCGCTGGGGCGGCCACGTCCCACACTGCAGTGCCTCGGTGCGATACTGGCCTCTGGCTCCTGACTCCAGCTTCCTGCTAACACAGCAGCGCTGGCTCCTGCCACTCACACAGGAGACCTGGACTGAGTTTCCGTGTCCTTGACCCAGCCCTAGCTGCTGCAGGACTTTAGGGAGGGAAGCAGCTGAGTATACTGCTCTTGCTGTTGTGTGCACGTGCACTCGCTGTCTCTCCCGCAGCCCCCAGATACGTAAGTTAAACTTTCAAAAACGTGCTGGCGCCGCCTCAGCCACATCCAGACAGGAGGGGATCTGGACCCAGGTCCGGCGTCTTCTCGAGTGGCCCTTCCTTCCGTCCCCCTGAGGGGATTTGGACAGCAGGGATGTCCAGCCTTTTCTGCAGAGGTTCAAATGCGGTTTTTCACTTTGCTGCTGTGTGGTCTTTGCTGCAACTCCTCAACTCCATCTTTGCAGTGAAACAGCAGCTGCCAATGATATGCCAGTGATGGGAGAGGCCGCGTGCCCCGAAAACTTCAGCAGCAGCGGGCTGGGGGTTATCGGCCAACTGCTGTGCTCCAGGTTCTAGGAAAGCAGGGAGCTCCTGGAGGTGCCCTGTGCAGCAGACCTCCGGGCAGAAGCCTGGCTGGCTGATGGTGCCGGCCGTGCCTTCCTGCAGGTGGATTCTCCCAGTGTCTTCCTCTTCTGTCTATTACTGGTTGTCTCGCCTTTGACTTCTGATGAGGACTAATTCAAACTGGTGTGGTCCTACCTAGCTACCCCTATCGTCCATCCGCCCAGCTGTCTGTCTTTGCCTTATCTGTCTCTCACATCTATCTCTACTAGCTCCATCGTGTCTATACCATCATCTGTCCAGCCCTGTTATCTCCCTAACATCTATCTATCTCTATTATCTATCTCTGTCTATGCCTATCATTCATCTTTCTATCTATCCCTGCGGTCCATTTATCTCTATATCTATCTCCTACCTGTCTATCTTTGTCATCTGTCTACCTATCCATCTATATATTTACACATCTGTCTAAAGCACTTTTTATGCCCTCGTAAAACACTTTGCAAAGTCTGTGGCTAATGTGCACATCAACCAAATCAAACATGATCATTGCCTGCATCTTCAAGCAATCATGCATGCAGGCTCAAGATGCTAATCCAAAACCTGGCAAGTTGCCTCTGATTTGTGCCATTTATAGACGTGACCTTCAGTAGGAGAATGTTGCTCTGCCCTGGACCTGCTTTGTTATTGCTGCTATGGTAAACGGGGATTATCAGAGTTGCCGTGGGAGACGTCCCCCTGAACCCTGTGGGCCCCCAGAGGTCATTGAAGGGTGAAGGATGGCGTTACAGCTGGACTGGGGGCATCTGAGCTCCAAGCCTTTCTCTGGGAGAGGAGGTGGGTTCCTATCCTTGGATGGGCAGGGCTGACGCAGGCCTGGGTGGGGTGATGGTGACCAGGCAGAGCATGAGCCGGGACTCCTCTCGCTCATCAGCATCATCCTACAGCAAGGTGCTGGGAGCAGGAAGAAACGCAAGGTCTACACCAAGTGGGCAATGTGGAGCTCAGACTGCGGCCCAAGGGGGCCAGATAAAGATGAGAACCAAGCCAAGGGGGCGGGGGTCCATGGGTAGCCCACCCATGGAGTGGTGGACCTGCAGTGGGGATCCTGCCCTGGGCCCCGGGTGGTCCCATGGCTGTAGATGGGGTCGGTCACAGTGCCAGGAGCTGGAGAGCTTGGGCAGCAGGTGCACTGCAGGTAGCCATCAGGCAGAGGCACCAGAAGGGAACTGAGCCCAGTGGGTTGAACAGGAAGCGTGAGCAAAACCAGGACCTCAGGAGTGAATGGGGGTTGAAGAGCAGACAGGAAGTTGGGGAGGGCGCGGCGCAGGCGTGCCGTTTGGGAAGTGCCAGCTGACTCGGCAAACAGAGGCAGACGGAATTCTGCAGATGCAGGCTTTCCTCCTGCCATGCTTGTCATCTCTGGCTCCCTGATGTCTCAGCGTGCACAGGAGGCTCGCTCTGGGGCCAGGCGCTCACTTCACAGGCTTCCAAGAATCAGCCCTCCATCAGATCCCTACTCCGACTTTGGGGCTTCCCAAGGCCACCTGCACTTCTGAACATCTGGTTTCCAGCTTCAGGACTCCCACTACAACCCAGCTCTGGCCAATTTGCAATAACAACTCACAGAACTCAAGAAAGTGCTGTTTTTGCAGGTTTGTTTTTTTTTTTAAATAGAGTTGGTTTTTCTTGACATCCAAATCTTTTTTTTTTTTTTTTAAGATTTATTTATTTGAAAGGCAGAGTTGTAGACAGGGAGAGACAGACAGAGGGATCTTCCGTCCTCTGGTTAACTCCCCAAATGGTTTCAACAGCCAGAACTGGGCTGGTCCTAAGCCAGGAGCTCTTCCAGGTCTTGCACATGGATGCAGGGGTCCAAGCACTGGGGCCATCTTCCACTGCTTTCCCAGGTGCATTTGCAGTGAGCTGGAGCAGAAGAGGTGGAGCCAGGACTTGAACTAGCACCCATGTGGGATGTGGGTGCCACAGGAGGAGGCTTAGTCTACGCCACAGCACCTGCCCTGTATTTAGTTTTATTGCAGCACAGGGATGCCCATCAGAATGGACCAAAAGAAGAGCTGCATGGTGAGGTCTGAGAGGGGTGCGGAGGTGGGGCCTGGGCCACATGTCCTGGTGGGACTCTACCAGGAGACCCTCCTGGGCTTCACGGTCCAGAGATTTTATTGAGCAGCTCCGTCTGTGTCTTCTGCAGCAACCAAATGCTGCC
This sequence comes from Oryctolagus cuniculus, assembly GCF_964237555.1. Classification (NCBI taxonomy): domain Eukaryota; kingdom Metazoa; phylum Chordata; class Mammalia; order Lagomorpha; family Leporidae; genus Oryctolagus; species Oryctolagus cuniculus. The sequence goes on along the minus strand of NC_091433.1, from coordinate 5,078,016 downwards.
GAGTAGGTGATTTATAAGAACAGAGGTTTGCTTGGCCCATAGTTCTGGGGTCTGGGCCATCCAAGAGTGAGGCGCTGACACCTGCTGAGGGCGTCCCACGCCAAGACAGAGCCTGCTCAGGTCTCTCCTGTTGTTCTGAAGTCACCGATGCCATCATGGGGCCCCACCTCTTGATCTCATCCCATCTTACCTCCCAGCACCACTACACCCGACTCGGGTTAAGTGCCTGACGCAGGGACTGTGGAGACACAGTCAGGTCATGGCATTGTGGCTTCATTGTAGGTGGCCACCAGGTTGGACTCAGCCTCCAGTCCCCCTGTCCTCCCTGGAAGGAGGGCTGGCGTCACCGGCAAAGTCCCCGACTCTGCGTTCTCATGGTGAGTCTTCCTGGCATGGCCAGCCCCATCCTGAGTTATCAGGTGGGATCCCAGAGGCCCCTGTGCAGAGCAAAGACACTCTTGTCACTCAAGAAATCCCCAGGATTGAGAGGCAGCCTTTTAAGAACCAGAGTGGAGGGCAGTGCCGTGACGCAGCAGAGTTAAGCCACCACCTGTGACGCCGGCATCCCATATGGGCGCCTCTTTGTGTCCGAGATGATCCACTTCCATTCTGCCTCCCTGTTGATGAGCCTAGGAAAGCAGTGGAAGACGCCCCAAGTGCTTGGCCCCTGCACCACATGGAAGACCTGGATGAAGCCCCTGGCTTTGGCCAGTCCTAGTTGCTGAGGCCATTTGGAGAGTGAACCAGCAGATGGAAGCGTGCGCTCTCTCTCTCCCTCTCACTCTCTCACTTCCTCACTGGAGCCTGTGAGTCGGGATGGAAATGCTCTCCCTCCCCCTCTCCCCTCCTCCCCCCTCAATCTCCCTCTCTCCCCCTCTCTCCCCCCCCCTCCTCCCCGCTTCTCTCCCCCTTCTCTCCTCCTCTCCCCCTCACTTCCTCACCGGAACCTGTCAGTCGTGTTTGGTTTGGTTTGCTCTGAATCAGAGCCTGCAGAACCACTGCCTGCCGGGAGGACAGGGCCTTCCCAGACCTGGGCCCTGGTGTCTGGGTGTCCAGGCAGTGGGTGTCAACCCCCTGCTGCAGCCCCGGGAGGCCCCAGGCCATTAGACCTGGACACCTTGCTCTTAGACTCGGAATATTCTTGTTTCATAAAGTTCCTCTGTGGAAACTGCCTTTGTGGGGAAGAACCACAGGCCCGTCAGGGGCTGAGGGAGGCTCCCCTTATGGGGGTGGGGGCAGGGGTGCTGCGGCAGACCCAGCAAGGGAGGAGGTGCAGAGAGAGTGGGACTGTGGGTGTGAACACACGCATTCGAACAAAACTAGAAGCATCCTGATTCTGACTCGGGAGAAAAGCACTAAGATTGGTTGAGCCCCTGTTCCACGTGGATGTCAGGCTGGGGCCTCCACGAACCCTGTTGCCACCTCCCAGCAGCCCCAGCGACACACTGCACGTGAGTCAGTCCCCACCAAGGCTCGGAACCGCCCCCTGCGCTTGTGTTAGATCAGGTGCCCCTGAGAGTGGAGGCTGAAAGCCCCCACTCCTGGAGCCTGATTTTCAGCAGCTTCGAGCAATTTGCGCAGTGATGAGCACTCGCCTTTGTCATTGCACCAACCAGAGGGCGCGGAAAGGAGGCGGAAGTGGCAGCTTCCATCTGCTAGAACAGGAAAGCAGGCTGTGCCCTGCAAACAGCGGGTGCAGCCTCTCAACGTTCCAGCGGCAGAGGCTCGGGACTCAGTGGGGGTTCAGTGAGGAGGATGTCGGGAGCTCAGTGAGCCCTCTGCTCCTGCCTGGGGCCAAAGAGAAAGCAAAGCTTTCGTCCAGTTCTGTCTCAGGCTGCCCCCCTCCCCTGCAGGGGCCTTGAGGGGGAACTGGGGAGGCTCCGGAGGCTGCATGCAATGCTGTGCCCTCTCTCGTCATGTCCAGTTTGCATTCTGTTGGCGCTTGTGGGAGCAGAATATTTCCCGGTGTCTAGAAGTACAGGGGCTTCTTCCCACCTGGTCAGCCAGCCAGACTCCCCGGGGAATGGCACCCAGGGGAGAGGACCAAGCACCCACACACCTGCACACTGATTATCATGCCAAGTCCCTCAGGGGCATGAGCATGGCCTTAGGATGGGGAGAGGCGGCTTGCTGATTCACCGGGAGGACCCACAGGCCTCGGTGCGGGCACATGGCTGTGTGCCCAGCTGTGATTTATCCCAGGGCAGGGACACAGTGCACACCCCGCATGAGAAAGCGCACAGGAGCCAAGTCCCTGTCCCAGAGTCCTCTCCCTGTCACACAGGAGGCACCTAATGGCCCCCATCCCACAACAGCTTGGTGACAACGCACGTGAAACTTACCTACCAGGGGAACTCATCCCTCAAAACCCAGGGTTTCTACTGGGGGCCAGTCAAAGAGCAGCCTCCAGTTGACGCATAGGACGGTCCCGACTCCCAGACAGCGAGCAGCTGCAAACCACACGGAGCCAGCATACGCCACTCATTCACATGAGCACTCAGGTGCAGTGAAACACTCTGATTCTGGGAGCGGTGGCCACCTCCTGATGTCCAAGTTCCCTGATACCTGCCCAGGGCCGGCCCTGGAAGGGGGCGTTTCTGAGACAGCAGCCTCAGGCCTGCTGTGGGAGCTCCTCCCTGCATGGGAGGCCTTGGTGTGGGCACCAGGTGCCATTCAGGGGCACTGCTGGGCTTGGGGAACTATGACCGTGGATGCCTGGACGTCAGAGTGTGCCTGGTTGGGCTGTGGGCACTCCGGTCAGGACTTCTGTACCGTGGTGCTGTCTACAAATGCCGCAAGCAGGTGCTTGGTCTCACCTTGCTCCATTAGGCAACACCGTGCGTACTCTGCACCCAGTCCCCAGAACGTTCTATCTGTGTGTGCGTTATAGCACCTCGGAGACATCTTAGAGGAATTCACATCAGGCTTTTGGGGGGCCAGTGGGGGACATGAATATCGTACAAGCGGGCTCCCAAGCAATCTGCCTGTGATGTCTGCAATTTCTTGTCATCTCAGGGATGCGAACTGCAGGTTCAATTTGCCACCGGAAGGTTGGCCCTTGAGTTCCGTGTGCTGGGAGATAATGGCAAATGATTCACGGGTTCTCAGGCCTGGGAACCAAATGAGTGTCAGCCCCTTATTTTACAAACACAGAAATAGTGATGCCAGCACCCACCCTCCCTCCCAGGCCCCTGCTGCGTTATCTCTAGTGCACCCTTCTCAGAGCCCAGCTCTGCACTCACGGTCACCCAGCTGCACAGCGGAGGCACCTGTGGCTCGGAGACTCAGGAACACCCAGCAGAGAAGTAGCAGAGCTGAGGGTGAAACAAAGCAGACTGTGGGGCCCCGACGGTTGGGAACACCGCCCAGACGGGCAGAGCCACTTGCTGGAGGTGACAGATAGCCACAGAAGGACTCCAGGGTGTGAGCTGCTCTTGAGCCCCACTCTGTCCAGCCTCCTTCCTGTAACCATACAGCACATCACCACACTGCGTAGGCTCCCCTTAGTGCTGCCCATAGTGGGAATACGCCTTGAACTCACTGGAAAGCTCTGTCTGGCAGCTCACCTTGTCCCAACTGCGGGAGGCTTCTGGCTGGCCCAGTGCTTTCCTCTGTGAAACTGCTTGCCTACTTCACCGACCATGAACGTTCTAAATCCATTGGAACTGCCAGCTGTGTGCTCAGACCCGCTGGCCGCTCCCTCACGGGGTACGTGTGGACCGCCCTGGCTGGCAGGCACAGCCGGGCATCCCCAGCCCTCGCCTCAGTCTCCAGCCTTCCTCCTGCTGCCCGGCCACCTCCCTGAGTCAGTGCTCTGAGCGGTCTGTTCCCTCTGCCTGCTGCCGTGTAGCCCCAGCCTGCTCACCTGCCCTTCTGCCCACCTGATCAGGTTACGTGGCTGGGGTCCCGTGGGCTTTCTCAGGTTCCGCTAAGGCAGTGCGTTGCACCTCGTGCTCCCGCTGGGTGTTTACTCAGGGCAGTCCCGACCAGACGGTGCGCTCCTTGAAGGCAGCGACAGTGGAACCTGTATCTGCAAGGCGGGTGGGATCCTGAGCCCCTTGCACAGAGCCTGAGTCAGGTAGAAAGGCACAAGCATGGGTGTCTTGGGTGTAGACTCCATGAAAACACAAAAATGGAATCCATGAACGAGGTGGTCCAGAGTGGGTCATGCTGGTCTTCAAACGTGCTTTTATTGAAGAATATTTCTTTCAGCTGGAGTTGTGAGTGGAGATGGGTGGGGTAGGTTCTTGTCTTTGTGCAAGAAAGAATTCAGATGTGAGTCAGGAGCGGTAAGCAAGGCAGTGAGGTTTTTGGGCTAGGGCATCATCCATCACAATGAACGGGCACCTCTCCAGACAGAATCCGAAAGAGAGTGCCCAGCCAGAAGACTGGGAAAAGTTACGTGACTTAATGGAGAGAATACACCAGGCAGGCCAGGCGGGCGGCTCAGGAGGGAGCTGAGAGCTGAGCACGCAGCCTGTGTTCAGACTGGGGCTTACAAGGGAACGGGGTCCCGTTTCTCCTGCTGTTTCTCCCCCCTCCCCTAGGACAAAGGGTTTGCTGAGTGTGAATTGGGTGAAATTCCTCCCCAGGTTTCACCTCTCAGGGCTGTCATACTGGGGGGCCCACCAGCACCGGGCAGAGGAGCTGCCCCTGGGGAAAGCCAGGGAAGGTTTTATCGCTCAGTGGCATCGGGCCAGGCAGTCCACTGGGTGCTGAGCAGAGAGGGCTCTCCTGGGCAGCTTCCCTTGGGGGAGGGCTGAGACCACCAGTGAAGTCAATGGGGTCTGGGCAGGACTTTGTGGTGTAAAACGCTGAGCTGAGCTGTTTGCAAGGTGTGCTTTGGTGGCTGTTGCATTCTTCTCAGAAGAAGCTTCTCTTTTGCTAGCCCCACCCACCCGAGCTGATTTTCCTCCAAACACAAAAGGAAAGCTCTGGGTAAGCGCCTTCTACCAGGCTGTCCAGCATTCACGATTTGGCCTCCCTCCATCTCCCCTCCTTCCTGGGGACCTGTGCCACTGGGCTGTTGCCACTGTGTGGACACTGGAGTCCAGTTCACTATGTCAGGGTCCACTAGCTGCTATGAGAGGCAAGCTCCGTCTCAGTGACTTAATTCAATGACAGTTCCTCTCTCGGGTCACCTCCACAGCAGGCGAGCCGGGGTGCACTGCTCCCTGTTCCATTCAGGGACCCAGGCTGCTCCTGTGGACTGAGCCCTCTGCTGGGCCCTCTGTGCATGGACAGGAACAGGAAGTGAGCATGAGGAAGGCATGCGAACTCGTCATGCCCCAGTGAAGGTGAACCGTGTGTCCCTTCTGCCCACAGTCCTTGAGTGAAAAGTCCTGTGGCCACACCTCGATGCCAGGGTCTGGGTAATGTGGCCTGTAGTGTGGGCAGGGAGAGGAGAAAAGCACAAATTCTGTGAGGTCTTACGGGCTCTGTGGGTCCCAGGACCCATGTGGCTAAGGGGGTGGGCTCCCCAGCCCCAGGGGTCTCTGCGGTGAGTGACATTGCCCGGGATGACCACAGGGTTGCATGGGGTGAGACCTGCAGGTGCCCCACACTCACTCAGCAGTTAACCAAGATGCAGGCACTTTTCTAGAAGTGGATTAGCTGGACTGTAGGCCATGGGCATCCTCAGCTTGCCCAGAGGCTGTCGGATGGTTTTCCAAGTGGGCTGCACGGATCAGTCTTCCACCAGCAGAGAACTGTGCAGCTCATCACTACGTGGTCTTGGGAGACTTTTTCATTTCCAGCCTGTGCAGGGGTTGTGAAAACTGCACCCTGCTCTAGGTTCTCATGTGGCTCTCACAACTGCTCTAAGGGCCAGTGACCAGTTCCCAGCTTTTAGAGGAAAAAACAAGGTCCACTGGATTTAAATCATTAGCAAGTGACAGTGCTGGGATTTAAGGCCAGCTCTGCATGACATCATATCCCGGCTCTGCTGAGATTCACGGGCCCATTTCATATAGCAGCAGACACCTGTGAGTCTCTTGAGGACTGAACCCTTTTGGGGGAGCCAACTGTCATGACCTCAGTCTTTGGTGCCTCTCAGAATCACCCAGATTCCATCTAAAACCTCCTGGGCCGGAGCTGAGAGCCATGGGAACCGAGTGGGTGTGAGGCAGTATCTCACTGTGGATTTGATGTACATTTCCCTAGTGACTGATGACGCTGGGTGTCCTGTCGTTACCTCATTGGTGGTTTATATTTTCTTTAGCATCTGTTCAAGTGATTTGCTCACTTATATTGTCTTCCTATTGAATCCGCTGGAGTTCTTCATGTATTGTGGATACAAGTTCTTTGTAGCTGTTTGTGTTGCGCTTAGGTTATCTCAGTGTAGTGCTGTCTTTTCCTGTTTGATGGTACCTGGAAGAACGGAAGAGTTTGATTTTGATGAAGTCTGAATGAGAACTTCCTTTCTTTTATGGTTGGTGTTTTCTTCTGTCTTGTATCTTTGCTCAAGGTAACTCTTTGGTGCGGTGTGTACACTTTCAACACACTAGCAGGGTGGTGCTGCTATGGATTCAAGTTGGAGAAGCCTGGGTACAAAGGTTATCTTTGGGGTCAGGCTTGCAGTCAGATCTGAGTTCAGCTCTCTGGTTTTCCACTTGTAGAGGAAATCACTGTCTCTCTGATCCTTGGTTTTCTTATGTGGAAAATGAGGTAAAAAGGAAAGGGGCCGTTCCCCACATTTGTTAACAGAATCCAGTGCGTAGAGCCTCAGAGCCTTGTGCGGGACCCAGAGGAAGCACTGTGGATAGGGGCTTGTTGCAGGCAGCGGGATGGAATGGAAGAAATAATGTGCCTTGTTGTTTGCTTTCAGTACATCAAGGCCTTTTACAATGCCTCGTGGCAGAGAAGACACGGACAGCCAATAGGCGCGGACACGCTGACGCTGCTCTGGTCTCTGACTGTGTCCATATTCGCCATCGGAGGACTTGTGGGGACGTTCGTGGTGAAGGGGATCGGAAAGTTCCTTGGGAGGTCAGTAAGGGGCCGTCTAAGTATTGTGCCTCATAGCTCTGGTCATGTTCAGGGCCCCCACAGTGGGCAATGGGATTCCACCCAGACAGCTCTGCTGGGGACATTTTAATGCTAGAGAGGTGGGGCGGGGGGGGGGGGGGTGGGAATGGTGCCATAGCCCAAGGAGAGCGGAAGCTCTGGATGGCGACTGGTGCCGGGAGGCGGGGCTGTGGAGGGCGTGGGCTGTGTCAGGATGACAGCACCCAGAGAGGCAGGAGCCGGGGAGAGATACCCGGACCTCCCCTTTCCTCCCTGCCCCCAAGTCTGCTCAAGCACTTCTCACTGGCCACACCAAAGCAGAAGCCAGAACCCAGGGAGCGTGTTGATGCCGTCCAGGAGGGCCAGCTGCCAGGGCACAGCGCAGCGTGGATGTCCGGGGTGTCAGGGCGGATGGAGAGCACACAGCATGCTCACTCACCGGCTGTTCCGCCTACATGCACACAGGTTGGCTTCTTAATGAAATCAACAGCTTACACAGTGTCCCCGTATATGACTGGCCGGTCACTTCTGTCCCCACTCCCTGGTTCATAGCTACTCAGGCTATGTCGAGTCTTTTATGTTACAAATAAGGCTGCAGGGACTATCAAAAACCCCATATTGAAATTTCCCACAGAGGCCCTTTCCCTTCCACTTTGGCTTGTGAAGCTTAATCCTCAGTTATCGTCAACAGAAAAGATTAAGATATCAATACGTTTCTCCCAAATAAAATTTCCGTGTTTCCTTGCTCGTAACAACAGCTTCCTGAGAGCTACTGGGGAGTGCATGCCACGAAAATAGAGTGTCTGGTGCATTCGTGTCTGATCATGACCTGTGTCTTCTACTTCCTAGCTCTGCGGCCTTGGCCATGTCATTTAATTGACTTGAGCCTCCATTTTCTCATCTGTGAAATGGGGACGATAGGTCTTGTTTTCAAGAGTTGTCACAAGAAAATGAGTGGAGGGTGGATGCCATTAGCAGCTGCTCACCGAGCAGAAGCTGCTGTAGAAGCTGCTATTACCGTCACGTTCAGCCTCGCCGCTCTGTGGCCGTCTCGCCTGGATGCGACTTGGAGAGGAGATTCATCAGAGCCCAGGAATCTCCGCAGACCCGGGGGTGCAGAAGCACTGTTGGGAAGAGGCTGGCCAGTTCTCTGAGACTCAGCCTCCCTTCCCTAACAAGGAGCGTGTGAGAGCTGATGGTACTGCAGAGGCGGCTTTGCCAAGGCTGGGGCAGGAGGCCCCTTGAAAGCATCCACGTGGTCTCACCAGGGTCTGCTCCTTCCCAAGGCCACGTCCAAGGTGGTAGCTAACAGGACTCGGTGCTGGAGAAGAACGGCCATCACGTAAGGTAGTGGGGGGCGCCACGTTGGAGGACCCCCACATTCCAGGCACTCATGTGCACTCGTGTTTAATAGCTGGGCTCTGTGGGGTCTGTAGATGGGGACTGGGAGGTCAGAGAGGGTCTGGCATCTATTTCCAGCTTAGCTGGGTCACATAGTACAGCCAGCACCTGATAGCCCCCAGTCCTGTGAACTTTCTGCTGAGCCAAGTGGGTCTTATTAGGGTCCTGCTGGCAATGGTACCAACAACTGGCAACTGGCCGGCTAGGATCTCTGAGGTGTGGTTGCCAATCCTCTGGCGAGGGTCCTCTTGCCCATCCCAGTTAGATTGGGCGACCCTGCCCCTACCCAGGCTCTGGGACCTGTGCTGGCCACCTGCCTTGTACCTGGCCATAGCATTTATTCCCCAGTATTGCAGCTCCAGGAGTCTCTGAATCCTAGCAGGTGCAATAGGAGAAAGAACACTGAATCAGAGGCAGGGTGCTGTGGCCCACCTCATCCTGACTCCTTCGTGTCCCAGTGAGTGATGGGAGAAGTTGCCACCTCTCCTCTCGGCCAGCAGTTTTCTCCTCTGCAGAACAAGGGCAGCTTTCCTGCCCTGAACCGTGTGACAGCAAGAGGAAAACAAAAGAGAGTTGAAAACACACCTTAGATCTCTAAGTGATGGAAGGATTTTCCCATCAACCCAGCGGGGCTGGGGGAAGGGAGAGAGAAGATCAAACAATGTTGACTGTTACATCCCAAGCAGCTGCCAGCCCTGTCCATCCTCACTGTAGGAATTGGGCTGAAGTTTCAGATTAAATTCTCACAGTGCTGCGAGGGAAAGGAGCAAACACAGACAAAGGCGGCTACCGTTTATTTATATCGTGCTGCGTGTCAGTGCTTGTCACCCAACAGATCTGCTAGTTCCTGAAACTCTGCTTGCGTCTTTGCTTTACCAGTGGCCAATCTGACACCGGGAAGGTAGAGAAACTTGCCCAAGCTTACAAAGAATGGTGTTTGGCTGAATTCCAACCCAGTGTGCTTGAGCCCAGGCCAACACTGTCCCTGCGGGTGCTGCTATTGGAGAGGCCTGAGGAGTCTGTTTCTCTCCCATGGTGACTGTCAGGGAGGCGGAGGAGGCTGGGGAACCTGCAGTGGCAGCCTGGAAGGTTCTTTGGGAGATGTTCAGCCCTGTGCTGAGAGCAAAGATCCGGTGGAACTGGAGTCCTCAGGGCTCAGAGGGGCCTGGCTGCTGCACTCGTCCTAGCAAAGGTGCATTGAGCTCACCTGTGATTTGGGAGCAAAACGAGGAAAGGCAAACACCAGGGCTGGAGCCCAGCCTCTGAAGACCAAGGCACTTGGGGCTACCTGGGTCTCGGGGGGCCTGTGGAGGGAGCCCTCTGGGCGAACCTCAGGCCTTCTTTTGGGGTCTCCCACCCACTGCTTGTGTGGCTATAGACAGAGCCCTCTTCCCTCGTGAGCACAGACAGTGACTATGTGAGATGCCTGGACATTGGCCATGAGCCAGCTGCAAACCTGGCCTCTGAGGCGCAAAACCCAGAGACCCGTACACGAGCGTCTTGAATTCTCTGAGCTTCAGTTAGTTCATGGTGACAGGCAAATACAGTAAGGGCTGTGTCTGGAGGGGGGTGTTGTGAGCAGGAAGTGACAGGTGCATATGAAGTGTGCATCCCTGCCCCTGCAGTGGACACGCGGGCAGCACCTGGCTCGTGCCTGCCAGTGCCACCACCACCATCGGCTCTGCCCAAGAGGGCTCCTCCATCACGTGTCAGAGGTGACTGTGAACACACTCCTCAAAGTGCACTGAAATCGTTGTCCTCATGCGGTCCATTGGATCTAGCTCTTGACTGTGCAGCAAAGCAGAGAACACGTGTAAGAACCATAAGAAAACTCACTTGGGCTTTGACATCAGGTCCTGGTCTTGGACAAGTCAGGAGACACACCACAGCTGCGGCCTGGGGCTGATGCTGGGCTGGGGGAGGCAGGCCCTGAGCCGTGCATTATGCAAGCCGTTAGGGTGCCAGAAGGGGCGATGTATGGGTAAGAGAGATACAAGAGGATGCTGCTCACATGCTCCTAAATTTTCAATCTGCAAAGTGCAGATAAGCAATTCCTTGGTGAGGAGCAGCCAGGAGTTAGAATTTACAGAGCATCTCCTGTCACTCAGGAAGCTTTCGGAACACTTGCGACAGGAGCCCAAGTCAAGCTGGTGTAAGCTCCAGAGGGAATCAGTTGGCCCCCACAAGTGAAGTATGACTTGGTTGAACCTGGTAGCTCATAAAGACCAAGCTGCCTCTTTCCTCTGTGTCTGGCTTAGCCTTTCTCTGTGCTGGCCTCACTCCCCTCCACAGGCAGACCCCACTGTGGGCAGGCAGGATGGCCCCAGTGCTATGAAACTCCTCAGAGCCATAGTTGTGGAGGAAGTCCCAGGCATGAATTTCATTGACCTGATGAGGTCACATGTCTCCAAAAGTTCTCAATGGGGTGGGAGACATGTGACAGCATTGGAGACATTTCTGGTTGTCACAACCAAGGCATGCTACTGGCATTTAGGGTATGCAATGCCCTGCAATGCACAGGACCGCTCCACACAACAAAGAATTCTCCAGCCCCGAAGGCTACTAGTGCCAAAGTTGAGAAATCCTGGCATATCACCTTCTACTGCACTGGATCCAAAACCTTAAAAGAAAAATGTCCTGTGTTTCAAAAAGATCGACAATTGTGCTGTTGGCTGGCCAGCCCTGTACTGTGCACCCATTCCTGGAGCCACAGTGGGCTGCAGATGTGAGCGATGGCAGCCCAAGGCTGAGAGTGTGGGCAGCAACTTTCTTTGGCGGAAGCTTGAGGGACTCCTCCCAGAAGGGTGGTTCTTGGGCCAGCACTGACAGCGGCCCCCATACATCACCTCCAGCAAGCAGTGGCTCTCAGAAGTGCTCTTTCTCTTGTCATCTTTTCCTACTTCAGCCTTGCAAGATGCGTCTTCATTGTATACTAGAAAATAGCTTCAGCTCTCTAGATGCCTGCTGGAGGAGCCTGCAATGCGTGTGGCAAGTATGTGCAGTTTGCTGGGGCTGCCATACTGGAAAGCCATAGACCAGGTGCCTGAAACAGCTGAAGTCCAAGATCAAGGTCCCGGCAGGTCTGGTTCTCTGTGCCTCTCTCCTTGGTTCGCAGATGGCTGCGAACACACTGTGTCCACGCGTGGTCTTTCCTCTGGTGCATATCCATGGTGTCTCGTCCTCTTGTCATAAGGCCATCAGTCCTGTTGGATTATGGCCCATCCTTGGGACCTCAGTCTACCTTAATTACCTCCTTGAAGATCTGGTCTCTAGATAGAGTCACCCTGGTGTTAGGGCTTCAGTGTGGGCAAACACGGTTTGGTGTGCAGGAGAGCACACGTGCCATGCTGCTGGCTATTTCTTCTCTCAAGCTGGCGTCATCCCAGGAAAACAGTTCCCCAGGAGCAGAGCCTGATCTGGGATACTGGGGTTGGGATGCACATGTTCTCTAGAGGGAGGGCTCTTTTTTTTTTTTTTTTTTTTTTTTTTTTTTTTTGACAGAGTGGACAGTGAGAGAGAGAGAGGCAGAGAGAAAGGTCTTCCTTTGCCGTTGGTTCACCCTCCAATGGCCGCCGCAGCCAGTGCACTGCGGTCGGTGCACTGCGCTGATCTGAAGGCAGGAGCCAGGTGCTCCTCCTGGTCTCCCATGGGGTGCAGGGCCCAAGCACTTGGGCCATCCTCCACTGCACTCCCGGGCCACAGCAGAGAGCTGGCCTGGAAGAGGGGCAACCGGGACAAAATCCGGCGCCCCGACTGGAACTAGAACCCGGTGTGCTGGCGCCTCAAGGCAGAGGATTAGCCTAGTGAGCCGCGGCACCAGCCTGAGGGAGAGCTCTTGAGAAGTAACCTTTACTGTGAGGGAAGCAGAACAGACCAGGGAAGGAGGCAAGCAAGGCTGCATTCTCAGGTCAAGTTCGGCTCTACCTGACCCACGTGGGTTCCAGAGCATAAGTCGCACCACAGAGTTATCCCACTCACAGCAAGGGGGTGGTACCTACCCCACCACTAGTCTGTCTTGACCACAGACTGTCCTGGTAGAAGAGGATCCATCTTCTGAGCCAATGTCAGCCTTCCAGAGAAGGGTCGACTACAAGACTTTAGCAGCCATCACTCACCAAGCTTGGGATGGGAACAGAGATTTGAGCAGGTGCAGAGATACCAGCGAGGGAACCTGGCACTTGGCCCCTGAGCCTATCAGCCTTGGGAAGCTTGCTCGGCATAATGAGCATGGCGAGAACTCTGCAAGAGAAAACCATCTTGGGCTCACCATGGATCATAAGGAGAAAGCCTGGGTGTATCAGATAAGAACCGAGGAGCCCAGGAAGACAGGGCTCCAAAGCTGAACACAGAGAGAGCCAGCAAACCCCAAACGTGAAGCTTCTTTGGAACAAGTTGTCACTGCATCGCTGATCTGTTTTATTATGGCCATGGCCCACGTGGTGGTGTAGATTTCTAACTGCTGAAAAGGCAGAAGTTGCCCTCAGTCTTTACCCCTGCTGTGATTTGGCTGGGGTTTGAGTGTCCTGCCGAGGTTCACCTGTTGGAGACTGGGTCCCCACGGTGGTGGTGTGGAAAGGTGGTGGGACATCGCAGAGGTGCACAGGTAATTAGGTCCTCAGGGGCCCTGCCCTCAGAAGGGATCAATGCAGTTGTCATGGAGCTCTGGCTAGTTCCCGAGAGAGTCTGGCCCATGAGTCTCTTCACACATACTCTGTGCTGATGCTATTGGCCACGGGGCCCTCACCAGAGGCTGAGTCAGTGGGACCACTCCATCTTGGACTTTCAGCCTCCAAAACTGGGAGCTAAACAAACCCTTTTTCAAAAATAAAGTGCTCAACATCAGCAACAGAAAATTGATCATTGTAGATTGACTGATTTAATTATTTTGAAATTAAAAGGCAGAATTAATGTGACCCCTGTCTCCCACTGCCTACCCCATAACTATCAGAACCTTCTCTGAGCTTGCTAGGGTGTGCCATTTCTCTGTCTCATCACTTAGGATTTTATGTTGTTACTAGTTTGCTACATTTGTATCACTTCCCTGAGAAGGGAGCTGCTCCCCCTAAGAACCATGTCTGCACAGGTCCCCGCGTGTAACACAGCAGCACTGAGCGTTTGCTGGATGAATCAAAGGGTAGGTGGAAGGACTCTTGGAGCTTTTCCACCCCAACTCCCCAAAGTGGCCACCTGTCCTAGTCTGTTCTCTGCAGCTGTAACAACATCCCAGACTGGGTGACTGATAAACAACAGAGTTTATTGGGCTCACGGTTCTGGAGGTTGGGATGTCTGGGGTCAAGTGGCTGCCTCTGGGAAGGGTCTTCCTGTTGCATCATAATGTGGCCGAGGCGTCACCTGCTGCGAGACTGTGTGCACGAGAGCAAGAGCCGGCAGGAGCCAGCCAGAGAGACAGGGGGCCAAGCTCTCCCTTTTATCAGTAACCCGCTCCAGAACGACTGCATACATCCATGAAGCATGGACTTTAGGACTAAACGCCTCCCATTACTGTTGCACTGGGGCTGAGGGTTGCAGCCACTCAGTTTTGGAAGAGGGCACTGCCCCGCAGCACCAGCCTTGCAGCTCAGCTTCCTCTCATACCCTTCACTCCCCGGCACAACGATTCACTCAACAAACACCGAAAACCTTCTATGTGAAGAGAATGAGGAAAAAGGGTTTGAAGGGAGAAGTAGCAAGTTGTCCTCTAAAAGAGCCAGGCACTGAATGGACCGGAAACTTTAGGGTCATTACTGGGGAAGCCCTGAGAGCACTTGAGGTCTGGCGATGAATTTCAGGCAAGATCCGTCCACAAGCTGAGCTTTGTGGGTGCTTGACCAGTTGGAGTTTTGCCAGGGACATATATTGAAAGGGGGTGGATCTGAGGTTACAGATGTTACGGATGTTTAAAATGCTAGACTGTGGAGTTCAGCTGAGTGAACAGCAATGGGTGGACGTGAGGAGGGGGAAGGATGTGGAAGCAAGGTATTGTCTTGGCTTGTCGGCTTCGTGAGTCTAAAGACTTCTCGGAAGGTAAAGTGGCCACGGCCAGTGCTGTGTCTCCAGCTAAGACTTGATGAGAAGCTTTTTTTTTGTTTATTTAAGATTTTTTTTTTATTTGAAAGAGTTAGAAGGAGAGGGAGAGAGAGAGGGGTCTTCCATCTGCTGGTTCATTCCCCAGTTGGCCACAATGGCTGGAGTGGCACTGATGTGAAGCCAGGAGCTTCTTCTGGGTCTTCCCACACAGGTGCAGGGGCCCAAGCACTTGAGCCATCTTCTACTGCTTTCCCAGGCCATAGCAGAGAGCTGGACCAGAAGTGGAGCAGCCGGGACTAGAACCAGCACCCATATGGGATGCCGGCACTGCAGACAGTGGCTTTACCCACTATGCCACAGCACTTTTCAAATATACTCTGAAACGGTGTTCCCTGGGCCTGCCCCTGCATATCCACTGAAGATAAGACCTACATGGACGACGCCACTCATGCTTCCTCTGACCTCCTGTCCAGGCCAAATATCCCCAGCCCCTTTGGGCGGTTCTCAGGGGACAGGGCCCCAGCTCCTCATCACTCTATCATGGTTCCCTTCCACCTGGTGGCTGTTGACCTGGTTTGCACAGGGAGGATCCTACCCGGTTGGAAAAGCTGGAAACAGTGAATCAGGTACCCTGAGTGGAATTCCAGGGGGAGCTGGATTTCTGCTCTCAGAATCCAGCTCCCTCGCTTCTTTTGCTGTGTTCATCCCTGGTGGTGGGGGGGGGGGGGGGATGGAAATACAGTGATTAAAGTCCCCGTATCTGAAACCCAGTGAGTCAACTTTGTGCGCTATTTGCAAATAAGGTTTCCATTCTCTCTGGGATGCTGTCAGGCCGGGAGTTATTTCGGGAAGGAATATATTAAAATGAGGAATTTGGTTAAAGGTGTGCAGTCCTATTTGCAAACGTTTCAAGTAAGAATTTAATGTGATTTTAACATTCATTGCATAGCACAAAATGCACTGCTGTGTTTCATGCAAGAGTTGGGCCAAAGATGTGGGCGGCATCCTTGGCTGCTCCATCTCCCCACCTCTGTCCAGCCCATCAGCAAATTCCACCAACCTTTTTCTGAATTATACCAGGATCAGAGAATAGGAGAAACTTTTTCTAAAAGATTTATTTATTTGATAGGCAAATGGAGAGACAGACAGAGAGAGAGAGAGAGACCTTCCATTTGCTGGCTCACTCCCCAAATGACTGCAATGGCTGGAGCTGGGCTGGTCTGAAGCCAGGAGCCAGGAGCTCCATCCAGGGGCCCAAGCACTTGGGCCATCTTCCACTGCTTTCCCAGGCCATAACAGAGAGCTGGATTGGAAGAGGAGCAGCAGGGACACAAACTAGTGCCCATATGGGATGCTGGTGCTACAGGTGGAGGCTTAACCTACTACACCACAACACTGGCCCCAGAAGAAACTTTCCCGGGGGCCTGTGTTGTGGCCTAGTGGGCTAAGCTGCACCTGCATGGTTGGCATCCCACATGAACATTAGTTGAGTCCCAGTTGCTCTGTTTCTGATCCTGCTCCCTGCTAATGTGCCTGGGAAAGCAGCAGATGATGGCTCCTTACCAGGGTCTCACGTGGTGTCTGGGCACCCCTGTATCTGTCAGAGCTGTTGTTCATCACTGGTGTCTTCTAGTACCCCGTAGCCCCTGCACCTGCACAGGGCACTGGAGAGGGTGTCAGGAGCAAGAGTTGAGTTTGGGTTTCTGCGGCTGCCTGGTTCTCTGTGTCCACAGAGAGCGCTGAACCCCATGGGATCAGCCTTTCTCAAGCTTATCTTAAACATTACACAGCAGGGATTTGTCCCACAAGGCACAGAGAGGGTATGGTTTGCTCCCCAAGCATCAACACAAGGTGGGAAGCTGGAGTAAGGAGCTGGACCTGGAACTGCATCCAGGCCCTCTGCTGTGGGATGCAGGTGTCTTTAACTGCTAGGTTAATGCCCTCTGCCAACTTTTTTTCTTTAAGTAGTCAAACTGCTTCTGCCCCGGGGTGAAAGGTCAGAGGAAGAGATGCATTGCTGAGGTCTAAAAGCCAGGGCCTTGTGGTGGAGGAGGGCAGGCTGTTTCCCACGCAAACAGAAGGGGCCCCCAGAGGAGACTCCTGCCGCTGTGAGGGCAGAGGAGAGATGGCCAGGGCCTGCTGCTGCTGCCCGGTGGTCACAGGGCACCAGAGGGCCCAGAGCATGCGGTTCCTGATGAAATGGGTCAGAACAGAGAAAGGAGAGGGCCAAGGGACAGGCAGCTTCCCAGGGACCCGCAGCAGCCCTGCTTATCCCTGGACTCACTTTACTTTTTTTTTTTTTTTAAGATTTATTTATTTGCTTGGAAGTCAGAGTGACAGCAATAGAGGGAGAGACAGAGACGGAGAGAGAGCTCTTCCATCTGCTGGTTCCCTCCCTAGATGGCTGCAATGGCCAGCACTGGGCCAGGCCAAATCCAGGAGCTTCTTCCAGGTCTCCCTTGTGGGTGCCTCCAGGCGGACCCCTGTTGCCCGGAACCTGGGACCTGCCTTGTCAGAATCAGGGAGCTGGGTCTGGAGTGGATCCTTTGTTTTAAGCATTTGCTCAGTCCTCACAGTTTTTTCTGTCATGAGGTCCATTTGGATCAATTTCTCAGAAATGAAATCACATTTTTCCTGAGTGATAAACAGTCATGTGGCTTTACTATGAAAAGGATCAGATGGATATAAAGGGAAGAGTCTCCCTTTCCGCTCTACCCTCAGGCACTCTGGTCCCTCCCTGGAGGGAAACAGTTATCAGTGTTACCTGTTTTGGGTGTCTTTTCCAAGGTTTGTGACACACACACAGATGCACACACATATACACACACATTTCTTTTTCACACAGGTTGTTAAAGGTCCTGAGCCTTATCCTTTAAACTTATTATCTTGGAGATTTTTCCTATAGAATATAGACAACTGACCTCTGTTTTAACATCTGTAGCCTATTCCACTATGTGGATGTGCCATAATCTATCTAGGTAGTGCCTTGTTCGTGGTCTCCTGGATTGTTTCAACCACCTGCTATCATGGAGAATGTTGTACTGAGCAACTTTCGTACCATGTCATTGAGCAAAGCCCCTGACCACAGGAATCTCCAGAAAGATGCAGAAAGGAGAGAGAACTGAATGCTAAGTTTGAGACAAGTCAGAAATAGCATGTACGGCTCTGGCTTGGAAGTCAAGAGATTAAACTCCTACAAGTAATACCAAAGTCCCCTTTCAAATCCCTAACTCCTTGAAATTTGTGCAAAACAATTTAATATCTCAACTAGCTGATTTTTTTAGGTGCAAAAAGGAAGCTGTGAGGGGCCAAGGTGTTTCCTCAACCCTTCAACTCACCAACTGTCTGACCCCAAACAAGATTCGGATTTGCTGTCCTAGCTCACTTGTCCCAAAGCTGGGGATGGCAAGGGAACAGACCCCATCGTGTTGTCTTGAGGGTTAAAGGGACGACTCACATAAAGGGTTTACAACAGGGTCTCACATAGTAAGAGATAAAAGACTGTGTGCTGAGGGAGTCTGTTTGCAAGCGAGAGGATGAAGTGCAAAGTTTCCGGCCGCTGGGGGCTGGAGCAGGAGTCCGGGTCCCAGGACTCCCAACCTGAGGGTGGAGGGAAAGCCTGACATGCAGATATTAGTGATGGTGATGGCCATGGGACTTTGGCTGGCCTGTCGGAGTGGATTCGTCCAGCCTTGCACCGGCTACAGCAGTTTAGCAAACCCAAGATGCCTTTGGGTGTAAGAAGTATTGTAATTTTATGGGTCACCTAGATGGGAAAGAAGGAAGGCAGAGAGGTGGGGCGGGGGAAGGGAAGAAAACTACCCCCTGCCATTGCAGGAAGCTGGGCAGGTGGTTGAACTGTCATTCACCCCACCCACCCACACCCTTCTTTGTTCTGCGCATGTGCACACATGGACACACTGGGGTAGGAAGGAGAGGGGATTTGCTCTTTGTTCATTTGCCTGAACTTCCTGCCAATCCCAGTGATGACCTTGGCAGTTGATTCCAGCTTCTGGCTTTCCTCCACTCCCATTTCCCCTCAGAGGAAGCAGTGCCAGCAGGCAGTGTCCCCCCGCCAAGTTCCGAGCCAGCTCTTCAGCACCCCTTCCCAAGCCCCAGAGGTATTGGCACCTGGCCAGCAACACCCTGCCTTTACAGGTCCCCTTTTTTTGACATCTCTGTCCTCTGATGCCTGCTTAGCCAAGTCCCTGTATTAAATCCTCTCCATTAAAGCAACTAGACCAGGGGCTGGTGCTGTGGCATAGAATGCTAAGCTTCTGTTTGCAGGGCTGGTATTCCACATGGACATCAGTTTAAGTCCCGGCAGCTCCACTTCCGATCCAGCTCCCTGCTGATGTGCCTGGGAAAGCAGTGCTTGGGCCCATGCACCCATGTGGGAGACCTGGAAGAAGCTCCTGGCTCCTGGCTCCTGGCTCCTGGCTTTGTATTGGCCCAGCTCCAGCCATTGTGGCCATTTGGGGAGTGAACCAGCAGGTGAAAGAGTCTCCTCTCTCCTCTCTCCTCTCTCCTCTCTCCTCTCTCCCTCTCTCTCTCTCTCTCTGTACCTTCTTCTCTCTGTGTAACTCAGACTTTCAAATAAATAATAAATCTTTAAAAAAAAATAAAGTAACTAGACTATTTCCCTACCTGCACCTGACTTGTGGATTAAATCGCACCTTCAGAAATATTCAGTGAGCATCTCTGAGTCTACAAAACCAAACATTGCAACATGGGAGTCATAGATGCCAGGGCCCTGGTGCTTCTGGAAGTGACCGAGCTGACTAATGGTGAGCCCGGTGGGAAGAAGAGGCCCAAGGCCACACAGCTCCTGACCACTGTCCAGAGCTCTGTCCTCTGTGTCTCATTGTTGCTCTGCTCAAGGGCCTGGGAGGGACAGGGCAGGGAGCTTCCTCATGAGGTAGGGGTCCTCACCAAGACCCTCTCTTCCTTCCAGGAAGTCCACTTTGCTGGTCAACAATGGGTTTGCTGTCGCCGCGGCATTGCTGATGGCCTGCGCTCTGCAGGCAGGAGCCTTCGAGATGATGATTGTGGGCCGCTTCATCATGGGTGTGGATGGAGGTGAGACCCGTTGTGATGGGGGCAGGGGCATTAACCCGTTCCCCAGGGGTGTTTCAGACATGAGAGGCATTTGGGGCTGTCGCATAGCAGCCTGGGTTGGCAGGGCCCGTGGACTGAACAGTTCCAAGCAGGATGCTCTAGCTCCCAAACTGACAACCACCACGCAGGGGAGACCCACGCCAGCCCCAACAGACCTGGGTGGCCGTCTGCTTGTCATTGCCACCCTTCAGGTCTTCCCAGGGTTGTCTGGTTTCCTGGGAGCTTTCGTGAGGATGATGTTTTCAGTCTGGGCTCCGGCTCCTTCATTCTTTCATATGTACACCCAGCATTTACAATGCACCTGCCGTGCTGTCTGGGGATGTAACAGTTGCTAAGACCCTACCCCTCTGCCGCATACGTTCTACGAGGGCCAACTGAGATACGTTAGGTGGGGAACAGCAGGTCCCAGGAGAAAAATGAGGCCTGGCAGGGGGACAGTGAGGGCTGTTTTAGAAAAACAGTCAGGGAAGACTGCCTGGAAGAGGCAACAAGAGGAGAGATGAGATTGAACCAAAGATGAGAACTTGGGGAATCTCTGGGGAGCTGGGTTCCCAGCAGAGAGGAGCGTGCAATGATGCTGAGGCAAAAGGGCACTGGGTGTGTCCAGGGAAGAGTGAGGAGCGGAGTGTCCCTGGAGCCCGGTGAGCGAGGGGGAGCTGGGGCCAGATGATGTGGGTCCCTGTGGGCCATGGTGAGGACTGTGGGGTTGTGCTGAGGGTGAAGGAAGCCCTGGGTGGGTTGAGGGGAGTGGTCTCTGTTTCAGTACCTTTCCTCCTGCTCGTGTGTAGAGAGGAGTGGAAAGGCAGGCCAGGAGTGGAGCCAAGGGCACGTAGGGGGTGGAGCCAGGTGTCCCCGGCACCTGGGTGGTGGCTGGGACAGCAGGGGAGGAGGGGAGGAGACACAGACACTGGCTGTGGGTGTGTGAGTGGAAGACTCAAAGTGTCTTGTCAAGATAAATTCAGCTTCCTCCCTCGATATGCGAATCTGGGAAGGATGGCTCTCAGGCATTTGTGGAGAGATGCTGTTACTGAAAACTCCTCAAGAAAAACTCATGCAGATGAGGTGTGAGAATAAAGAAAAGAGGAAATTTAAGGTAGCAAGAGAGGAGGGGTGGCAGCCTTGGGTCTCCAGACTGGGGGTGCTTGGGAGTTTGTAAGGAGGCTGCGAGGAGGGAGAGTGGAGAATGAGGGGGAAATGCATAGGGACAGGTGCTGCGGGGCTGGCTGGAGTCAGGGGTCACAGGTTCAGCTGTGTCCAGGATCCTGACTGTCTTCGCGGAATTGTTTTGATGGGCACGTGAGCCTCCGTACCTTCTGCCTTGGGCCTGCAATTCCCCTAAACCAAGCCCCTCGGGTCAGTGCTGGTCATCAAGATGCTATTGTTGGGGAAGCGAATGACCTCCTGGGTCCAGTGGTTACAACTTCAGTGAGTTGGGTTTTGTGCAGTTGAAAGGCGGGGCAAGGGCACTTTAAGCCGGAAGGGGAAGGCTGGGAGGCTGGGGCCCGAGGGCGTCCAGCTCTGCACTGGGGGCGCTGTCAGTGACAGCATTAGGCTGGGAAATCCCTGTGTTCCCATACCAGTTCTGTCGCTCTCCAATTCCTGGCTCTTGGTGCTGGCTTCGTGGCTCTGAGCCTTGGTTTCACCATTTGTGTGGCTGCAGTAACGGCCTCACACTGCCTGGAACCTGGCATGGGCTCGGGAAGGTTCGTTCCCTTCTCTGTTGAGGATTTGTGCGTGAGCCGAACAACAGACGTGCATCTCTGGGGCTGAGCAGAGGGGTGAGGGACCTGACGGAGCCTGGGGCACTGCTCCCTCTCCTCCATTGCCCTGCTCAGGGACAGTGAGCCAGGACTTTGGAAGAATCCTGTCTCAGGATGAGATTACCCCATGGGGTGCATGCTTTTGGCCTAGAGGTTAAGACCCTGGTAAGACACCTGTATCCCATATCAGAGCGCCTGGGTTTGAGTCCTGCCTCTGGCTCCTGACCCCAGACTCCCACCAACGCAGCCCCTGGGAGGTTAACGGAGGTGATTGGGTTCCTGGCACCCAGGCTGGATTGAGGCCCCAACTCCCAGCTTCTGCATGGCTATTGTGGCATTTGGGGGGGGGGGGAGGGTAAATCAGGAGGTGGGAGCACTATCTCTCTTTCTCTGTCTTTCAAGTAAGTAACCTTTTTTATGCTGAAGAACAGAGAGATTACTCGTGGACCTTCTGCATAAACAGGAGAGAGATGGCTATAGAATGCATGAGAAGAATAATGGCTGGAGTGTCTGTAGTGTTTTACAATCGACCACTTGTGCCATGTGTTCCATCTCCATTGATCTCCTAGTGACCCTAAAAGGGGGGTTTTTTCATTTTCATTTTATGTTGAGGACCCTGAGGCTCAGAAAGGTAGGGTGGGGAGGTGGTTAGGGGTGAAGGCTGTGTGTTCAGACTGCTGGATCCGCCACGTACCTGTGGCAGCTTCAGCAACTACAATGGTCTCTCAGTATCTGTGGGACATTGGTTCTAGAATTCTCCATGGATACCAAAATCCCACAGGTGCTCACATCCCTTTTAGAAAGTGATGTGTTATTTGCATATAGGCTACATACATTCTCTTTCTATATTTTAAATCTCCGGGTTACTTATGAATGGAAATGCTACATAAATAGTTGTTACATTGTTTGTAAAGAAAAAGAAGTCTGTGGTGCTCAGTACAGATGCAATTTGTTCAGCGATTTATTTATTTGAAAGGAAGAGCAGGAGGGAGGGAGGGAGGGAGGGATAGAGAGAGAGAGAGATCCATTTTCCATCTGGTGGTTTACTCCCCAAATGGCCACAACAGTGAGGTCTAGACCGGGCTGAAGCCAGGAGCCTGGAGCTTCATCCTGGTCTCCCATGTTGGGGACAGAGACCCAAGCACTTGGGCCATCTCCTGTTGCCTTCCCAGGTGCATTAGCAGGGAGCTGGATCAGAAGCAGAGCCACTGGGACTTGAGCCGCACTCCAGTATGGGATGCCGCCGTCAGAGGTGGTAGCTTGACATGCAGCACCACAACGCCTGCCCCAGATGTATTTTTTGGGAGTATTTTTGGTTCACACTTGGTGGAATTGGTGGATGAAGAACCTGTGGAAACAGAGGGCTGGGCATTCCTGCATCAGATTTTGTGACATTAAAAGGCAATCATCGGAGCCCTGATGGGCACATTGTTCTTTTCCTGGCAACAAGCATAATAAGCCCGGGGTGGGGGTGGAGTGCTGGGGGCAAAATTCACGCAGATCCTGAGGTCAAAATAGGTGATGGCTGGGGCTGTGGCTCACTAGGCTAATCCTCCGCCTGCAGCTCTGGCACCCTGGGTTCTAGTCCTAGTTGGGGCACCGGGTTCTGTCCCAGTTGCTCCTCTTCCAGTCCAGCTCTCTGCTGTGCCCCGGGAGTACAGTGGAGGATGGCCCAGGTGCTTTGGCCCTGCACCTGCATGGGAGACCAGGAGAAGCACCTGGCTCCTGGCTTCGGATCAGCGCAGTGTGCTGGCCGCAACGCGCCGGCCATGGAGGCCATTTTGGGGGTGAACCAACAGAAAAGGACGATCTTTCTCTCTGTCTCTCTCTCTCTCTCTCTCTCTCACTGTCTAACTCTGCCTGTCAAAAAAAATAAATAGGTGATGGCAGAGGTATCCTGTCCTGCTGGAGGATCCTGCCGTAACCTTCCCAGGCTCCCTTATCTCGAAGGTCACGCGTGTCCCCACCTACTGTGTGTGTGTGTGTGTCCATGTCCATCCGTCCATCCCTATCCATCCCTGCCATGGCACAGCCATTCCAGGGTCTCACCTCTTACCTGCGCTGACCTGGGAAGTGGTGGGTGCCTACCCCACCACTTGCCTGGCTGCATGGCTGAGGGGAGGTGGGAGAGGAGGTGGATTGGGCGCCCTGGGCCTCAGACACGTGTTCTGCACCTGATTCGGGATGCATCTATTTCCCTATTTGTTACTTTTCTTTAAATGTACTCATTTTTCAAAAGTTCCATATTTACAAAGGTACTATGTGGAAATGGAATGAAAAGTTAAGTTTACTTTGCTCACAAAACTTTGAAATCCACACATAGTTTTTTTTTATAATACATATTTTCCACATAATTTGTGAAGACCCGGGTGTATATGTACATGAATAAAACTGTGTTTACGCACACACACATATAACCACGTTGAAACTAATGATGTCTGTTCATCTGAAAAAAACCATTGTTAATGAGAAGGCAAAACGCACAGAACAAGAAAACATTTGCAGGAAATGAAATTGACCAAGAGCTCATATTCTGAATACGTTAAGAACTCTCATAAGACCATGAGAAAAGGACAGAAAACCTATCACAGAAATGACCAAGAGTGTGCAGGCCTCCTCATGGCATGGCCAGTAGACGGGTAAAATCCCCTGAGTACTTGCGGAGAGGCACATTTGCAGCACGGTGGCTGACAGCGCCAGACACTGGGGAGCACGTGCGTCCCTCCTGAAGCCGTAAGTTGATGGGATTCCTGGGGGCGTTGGCCCGTTCTGCTGATGCTGAAGATAGATGCCTGCTGAGCCAGCATCATGTATGTGCATCTACTGCATGTATGTTCCCAGAGATGTGCACGGGACTGCCTTCTGTAGCTGTGAAAATGAGTAAAGTGCAGCTACACAGGTGCCCGTCACACACAACCCCATACAGGAGAAGAGCTTCAGAGAGAGGGGGAGAGACAGAAGACGCCTGTCTTCCATCTGCTGGTTCACTCCCTAGATGGCCACAATGGCCAGCCCTGGGCCAAGTCGAAGCTAGGGAGCCAGGAGCTTCATCCGGGTCTCTCATATGGGTGACAGGAACCCAAACACCTGGACCATCCTCTGCTGCCCTTACCAGGCCACCAGCAGGGAGCTGGATTTGTGCAGGACGTGAATGGGTGCTGGTATGGGATGCCGGTGCTGCAGGAGGCAGGTTTACCCACTACACCACAGTGCTGGCCCCTGTGCTATAATTTTCACAGGTTAAATTTATAGTCAGTAAAATGCTGGATTCAGATAAGAGACAAAGCAGGAGGCTTTCTGCTCACTTCTCAAAGTCTGCAGCCCTGTGAGCCCCCCCCCCCCCGCTGGGCTCTAGGCCCCTCCAGCAAACCACAGTCCTACCTGAGTCCCAGTCTGCTGGGGTCTGAACTGCCCATCACTGCCCAACCCGTGTGCACCTGTCTGTCTGGCGGTAGAGCAATCGTGCTTCAGGGAATCCCTCCACAGAGGTGAGGTGGACGCCTGCTCTGGGCCTGGGGCCGGGCTCTCATGGAGCTTTGTTGTGGGTGGAAGTGGGGTGTAGACGCTGCACAGGTGAGTAACGAGCAGGATGCTTCCAAATAGCTAAGAGCTACAGGGCTCTCGAGAAGGAACGGAGTGCAGGAGTGAGGCTCGGGGGCTGGCTTGGATGCAGCCCCAGGGCAGGGCCTCCGTGAGGCCCTGGTGGCTGCAGGTGTCCTGGGCTTTCACAGCTTGTCGCGACATCGCTCCAGTCTCTGCCTCCTCCCCACAGAGCCATCTCCTCCTGGGCCCGCGGGTCTGAGCCCACGCACGGCCCCTTTATAAGGAAGCCGGGTACTGGATTTAGCGCTGGGGGCAGAGTGCCGCGCCCCGGGGGCAGACGGCGCTCTCACTGCTGCCCTGCTTGCTCCACAGGCATTGCCCTCAGCGCGCTCCCCATGTACCTGAGCGAGATCTCGCCCAAGGAGAAGCGCGGCTCCCTGGGGCAGGTGACTGCCGTCTTCATCTGCATCGGCGTGCTCACTGGGCAGCTGCTGGGCCTGCCGCAGCTCCTGGGGAAGGTAAGCAGGCTCCCGGGCTCGCCACGCCCAGCCACGCCCGGCCACGCCCAGCCACGCTCGCCACGCCCAACCACACCCGGCCACGCCCGCCACGCCCGGCCACGCCTGGCCACACCCAGTCACACCTAGCCACACCCAGCCACGCCCGGCCACACCCGGCCACACCCAGCCACACCCAGCCACGCCCAGCCACAACCGGTCACGCCCAGCCACACTCGGCCATGCCTAGCCACACCTGGCCATGCCCAGTCACACCCGGCCACGCCCAGCCACACCCAGCCACACCCAGGCACGCCCGGCCACACTCGCTGTTACCACTTTCGGGCTGTGTGGGGGGAGCCCTTTCTCTAAAACGTGTCCTTTGGTGTGGAGGTCCCAGTTCTGTTCTTCCGTGGTGTTGGAGAAGAGTTGCTGGATCCATTTGATCGGCTTTGATGCGCTTTTTAAGGGCAGGCAGCATATGTCACAGGTTCAAACCTTCCAGTGCTGTTAACAGCTTGGCTCCTCTCCATGCAGCCTTGATTCCGCACGGTAAGCCCTGCATAAGCACAGATGGTTTGTTGTGTGTTTTCCTTCCTGAGCAGTCATACCATCACGTTGTGCTGCAACTCGCTATGTCATCTAGCATTCGTGGGCACCTTTCCAAGTTGTTCACTCAATTCAACCTCACCCTGGAGTATTTTTTTTTCCTAAACAAACACATAATTACATAACCTTCTATTTTCGGCCTTTTGTTGTGGGAACAGGAAGACCTGGGTTTGAACCCCCGCTCAACAGTTTGCTTGCTGGATGGCTTTGGCAAAGAGGAGTGTCTTCTTCAGGGTGGAATGGGGTGGGATGCAATCAAGGCAGGCTTCCAAGAAGAGGCGGCCTCTAAAGTAAGCAACGCAAGGTGAGCAGGTGTTAGGCAGGTGATGATGGGGGTTGGGAGAGAGAATATTCTGGCGAAAGGGAACAGGTAGAGGAAAGCCCTGAGCGAGGCACAGCCTCGGAAGCTGAGGAACGTGAGGCAGAGTGCATGGGTGGGTGAGAGCAAGGCCCCTGTTCACTGAGCTGCAGCAGACCGTCGTGGGGAATGGGGAGCCCTGGGCGGTACCAGAGCAGGGGAGTAACTCATCCACAGCAGAAGGGGCTCTGCAGTGAAGGGGTGGGGGAGACAGGGCTGGGGAGGGTGACAAGCAGGGAGAGGCCAGGCAGGGGGCTGCTGTTGATGGTGTGCGCGACGGCCGGGGGTGAGGCCAGGACTGAGCCCGTGGCCATGGTGGTGGAGAGGAGCAGGTGGATTCAGGACCAGCGAGGAAACGCAGGCCACAGGACCTGCTGCCCGAGTATCCAGTGAGGATGAGGGACGTGGCTGGCCAGGATGCTGCCCAGGGCTGCAGGGGGAGGTGGGAGATGACCCCACTGGTGGCGGGTGACATCCCAGGCTCGTGCTGCGCATAGCTCCTGCAGGGAACAGCGGGAGGGGCACACCTGGGGAGCACGTGAAACACTCTGTTGGCCTTCAAACCCTCACAGCGGCTCCAGGAGCAGGTCAGACGCCAGATGTCGAGGGGTCAGCACAGAACTGAGGACCAACCCATCCTGGGGCTGATACCAGAACCCGGCCTGTGTGCTCTCAGACCCACATGGGGTGCGGCCCCCTGGGCCTGGGGGCATGCAGATGAGCAGGGCTGAGCCGGCACACAGGCCTTCCTCACTCAGCGTAGGCCCCCTCACCAAGTGGTCAAGTGCAGGGAGCCACGGGACGGTGGGCGCTCACCCCATTTTGAAGGTCTTTTTGAAGGTGTCAGTGGCTTTCTGTTGTGGTAAAGCGCATCCAGAATGAACCTCAGCATCGCGGCCGCTTTTCAGAATGTGGTTTTGTGACGCTGTGCATAAAGCCCCCGGCCCCCTCAGAGGCTCCGGCTTCTCATCTTTCTCTAGGGGCCCCTGTGGGTTCTGAGGGCTGATTTGGTTTTCCTTTTGCAACATGGGAAGAGCACCCTCCCTGCTTTGCATGGCAGGTGCCGCGGGCCTGATGGCGTCTGAGTCGCAGGGGCCAAGGTGGTGTTTCACGCTGCAGACTGTCCTGTCTTCCCCTTTGAAAGACATTTTTAAACATAAAACACGAGCATCTCGTGTGTGACAAGAAAAACTGTAGTGCTTACAGACTCGGCTCTCGAAACAGAATGCGTTTTAAAACCACCCAACAAGTTCAGGTGTCCTCTGGGAACCAAAAAATGGAGGCATTTCTGCCTCAAAAGTGGCTCAGCCTCCCCGGGCGAAGATGGTTTCTCAATTCCCTGGCATTCTTCAGACCGTGATGCTGTCAATCAACACCAGGTTCTTTCTTCTGCTCAGGTACCCAAGGCTTCCATGACCTCTCTTCTCGTCATTCATTCACTTACCACATTGTTAAGCATCAGTTTGCAAGCAGGTGGCGCTGTAGCTTTGAGCATGACACCTACAGGCTGTATCTTTAGGATGCTCAGAGCTGGCACCCCACCTCTCTGAGCTGGTGTGCTAGTAGTGGCCACAAGTCCCAAACCTCCAAGCCCAGGAAAAATGTTGCTGGAATATCCGTTCAAGGTGTTCTCAGCACACCCTGCCCACATGCCTCTTTCTCCCATACCGTGATCTTTCCT
This sequence comes from Oryctolagus cuniculus, assembly GCF_964237555.1. Classification (NCBI taxonomy): domain Eukaryota; kingdom Metazoa; phylum Chordata; class Mammalia; order Lagomorpha; family Leporidae; genus Oryctolagus; species Oryctolagus cuniculus. The sequence continues at coordinate 5,050,017 of NC_091433.1, read as the reverse complement.
CCCCAAACAGATAACGCCTCACTGCTGTGTGTGTTTACTGGTCCAGCGGTGTCCAGTTCACCTGCTCATCAGAAAGCCTCCACTAGGTGCCACGTGTTGGGCTGGCGCTGATGATGGAGCAGGGACCGACTCAGAAAAGTGCCCCAGTGGTGCCCAAGACTATTAACCAAGGTCGCCAGGTGATGGAGGGAGGGCTTGGGGTGGTTTTCCTGCTGAAGGGGCCGGGACACACGTTTGCACTTGAGGAGGATTTGTCTGGGGCAGGACTGGAGAGAGGGGCGGAAGGGGCAGGGGTGTTCCAGGTTAGGGAGCTGCCCTGGGGAGGTAGGCGGGGCCAGCTCCCTGGGGTGGGGGGCCCTACCCCCGCGTTGTGAAGGAGTCCAGGGAAGAAGTGTGGGCGAGATGAGGGGTTCTGGGACCCGTGGCCACTGGGAGACAAGGATACTGCCCGCTGAGGGCTGCACAGACTTTGTCCTGATTGCCTGATTTTCTAAGAAAGTCATAAATTCAGATTTAGCGTCATATTTCATGATTTTACTATTGACCTTTAGAAAACTAAAAAGCTTCCTGACTGCAGGTTGGTTCCAGCCAGGGATCCTGGGTGGGTTTATCTGGATTCAGGAGCAGAGAGAAAGCATTGAAGGGTTGAGGTGGACAGTGACAGGACAAAAATGGCACTTCCTTTAGGCTTTGTGCGGACAAACAGCCTGGTGCATGTCCCTGGGGTATAGCACGGTACTTTGACGTGGGTGTATAATGGGTAATGGTTGTCTCAAATATGTCTCTTCTCTGTGTGTTATGTCCAGAAGCTTCAGACCCTTCTGGTTATTTTGTTAAACATATGTCACATTGGTTTTATTTATTTATTTTTATTTATCTATTTGAGAGGTAGAGTTACAGACAGTGAGAGAGAGAGACAGAGAGAAAGGTCTTCCTTCCATTGGTTCACTCCCCAAATGGCCACAACGGCCAGTGCTGCGCTGATCTGAAGCCAGGAGCCAGGAGCTTCCTCCTGTTTTCCCATGTGGGTGCAGGGGCCCAAGCACTTGGGCCATCCTCCACTGCCCTCCCAGGCCACAGCAGAGAGCTGGACTGGAAGAGGAGCAACCAGGACTAGAACTGACGTGTCAAATTTTTACAGACTGTAGTTACTCTGCTGTGCTATGAAACATTAAAACGAACTCCTCTTATGTAAGAAGATATTTTGGTGAGCAATTATTAAAAATCATTATGCATATATTTTATATATATATAATGTGTTCAGCCCAAAGTTTTGATTAGAGCTATACATAGTAAAATGTTTAATTAAGCAGATTAACATATCCATCTCACATACTTACCCCCTTCTTCTTGTATGTGGCATAGGCATCTGAAAATCTACTCTTTCAGCAAAAATCCCATATGCTAAACGTCTTGTGTTGTACATCAGATCCTTAGGCATCTTCTGGGTTACATCTCTGTTTTCTTTCCTCCACCATTTTATTGTCTATCTCTGTGTATTTGCCTTTTGTTTTTTAAGAAAAAGATTTTCCATATCAGTGAGACCATGAAGCATTTGTCTTCCTGTGACTGTCTTGTTTCACTGGGCCTCATGACCTCTAGAGCCGTCCATGTTGTATCAGATGGCAGGGTCTCCTCTTTAAAGGCTGGGTACTATTCCATTATATAGAGCTAGATGCAGATTCAGATATAGACATAGGCATTGATATGGATATAGGACTAGATATGGAGGTGGCTGTATGTATAGACATAGCTCTATATAGATAGAGGTATAGACACAGATACGGAGCTAGATGTGGGTATAGATGTAGGTATGAATATAGGCTAGATGGAAATACAGAACTAGGTTTGGATGGATATAGACACCTTGCAGTTCGTTATCCGTTATTCCAGCAGTGGCACCTGTATGGTTTCCACATCTTGGCCATTGTGAGCAGTGCTGTGGAGAACGTGGCTGTCTTTAGGGAGACCCGGATGTGCCCTCATGTCCTCTGAGGGTACAGTCAGAAGGGGACTTTCTGGGTTGCAAGGTAGTTCCCTTTTTCATTTCTTTAGAAACTCCTGTGTGGGGAGCAGCCCGGACTGGACTGAGTTACTGGAATTAAGACTTATTCTATGCATCTGCTCTCCCACAATATGGCGCTGGGAGAGAAGTAAACAGCTTCCGCACAGCTGCCTCCAGTTCAGCTAATAAACTGTAGGACTTGCTCCTGATTGGAGGAGAGCAGCGTACTCGGCGTGTGGGCAGCCGAGTTGGGATTGGCAGAGGAGGACTATAAAGGAGGAGAGAGACGGCATGCACCGGGAACATCTATGGGGAACATCTAAGGGGAACATCTAGCTGAAGGAACACCTGTGCAGCCCCCGAGAGAGCCGGCCGGCGGTGTGCCGCTCCCCTGCGGAAGTGGGGAATGTGGCCAGGGGGAACTGCCCTTCCACGGAGGTGGAAGGGATAGTAGCCAACCCGGGAAGAACCAGCAGCAAACCCGGGGAGGGCCGAGCAGACGAAAGAACAGCGCAGGGTCCTGTGTCGTTCCTCCACGAAGAGGGGGAGCGACACTCCTGTACTGTTTTTGTTCTCCGCAGTGGCCAGCTTGCGTTACACCAACAGTGTACAAAGTTCCTTTTATGCACACCTCCCCGGTCCTTCTGGTAGTAGCCATCCTGGTTGTCTCATAATGCTTGCGATTGGCGTTTCCCTGGTGGTCACTTGAACACTTTTTCATGTACTTGTTGCTGTGTTTATGTCTTCTTTGGAGAAATATCTGTTCAAGTCCTCTTCAATTTAAAAATCAGATTGTTTGTATTTCTGACACTGACTTGAGTGAGCGCTCTCTCTGTTTGGGATGTAAGCCCCTTACTGGATATATGTTTTGCAAATACACTTTTGACAGGCAGAGTTAGACAGTGAGAGAGAGAGAGAGAGAGAAAGGTCTTCCTTCCGTTGGTTCACCCTCCAATGGCCGCTGCGGCAGGTGCACTGCGCTGATCCGAAGCCAGGAGCCAGGTGCTTCTCCTGGTCTCCCATGTGGGTGCAGGGCCTAAGCACTTGGGCCATCCTCCACTGCACTCCCAGGCCACAACAGAGAACTGGACTGGAAGAGGAGCAACTGGGACAGAATCTGGCGCCCCGACCGGGACTAGAACCTGGTGTGCCGGCGCCACAGGCTGAAGATTAGCCAAGTGAGCTGCGGCGCCAGCCCGCAAATATACTTTGCTAATCCTTTCACTTTGCTGGTTGTTTCCTTTGCCATGCAGAAGTTGTTCATTTGATGTGGCCCCATTTCTTTATTTTTGCTTTTGTAGCTGGAGCGTTTGTGGCATCCAGAAAGATTATCATCACAACCCCTGGCAAGGGGCTGTTCCCTGTGCTTCTTTCTAGGGGTGCTATGGTTCCAGGTCTTAGACTGAGGTCCCTTATCAGATTTGAGTTGATTTTCGAGTATGTTCCCGTTGTATTCTTTTGCATGTGGGAGGCTTGTCTTTTTGGCACCATTTATTGAAGAGTCTGTTCTTTCACCAGCGTGATGGCTTGGTGCTCATGCTGATCATGGATGCTTGCATTTATTTCTGGACTCTATTCTTTCATTAGCCCATGTGTCTCTTCCTATAGCTGTGCCATACTATTGTGTTATGTATTTACTTTTTATTTATTTGAAAGGCAGTGAGACAATAAGGGTGGAGAGAGAGAGAGAGAGAAAGAGACAGCAAGAGAGATCTTAAATGTACCAGTTAATTCACCAAATGCTTGCAGCAGCCAGGGCTGGGCCAGACCAAAGCCTGAAGTCCAGAACCCGGTGCAGATCTCCCATGTGGATGGCAGGGACTCAAGTACTCCAGCTCTCACCTGCTACTCCCCAGGGTGCACATGGCAGGAAGCTGGACTCAGAGGTAGCGATGAGACTCAAACCCAGGCGCTCGGATGTGGGATGTGGGTGTCCCAGGTGGCGTGGAGGGAGCAGTGAGGAGGCGGCTCCTAGAACAGGCCGCCAGAAGGCAGGGAAGGGAACAAATGCAGAAATTAGTGCTGGGTCTGAGAATCTGATCAAAGACGCATCGCACAACATTGTGGTGTCTGAACATTGATGTGACATTTTATGCTTTCAGAGGATATCTTCAAAAATCATAATAATTAGCTCTTTCTCTTGCCAAGATAAAGCAGAAAAGAACTTCTATGAAGATTGTAGGCAGAAGTACCAGAAGGAAGACACAGGGCCAGAAATGAATGATTTGGGGCTGGCACAGTGGCATAGCGAGTTAAGCCATTGCCCAAGATGCTGGCGTCCTGTATGGGTACCGGTTTGAATCCCAGCTTCTCCACTTCTGATCCAGCTCCCTGCTAGTGTGCCTGGGAAAGCAGCTGAGGATGGCCCAGGTCCTTGGGCCCCTCCACCCATGTGGGAGACCCAGATGAGGCTCCTGGCTCCTGGCTTTGGCCTGGCCCAGTGTTGGCCTTGGTGGCCATTTGGGGAGTGAACCACTGGATGAAAGATCTCCCCCTCCCCCTCCCCCTCTCCCTTCCTCTCCCCCTCCCCCCCCAACTCTGCCATTCAAATAAATAAAATAATAAAAAAGGAAGGAAGTGAATGATTTCCTGTGCTCAACACGCATCTGCTGTGGGTGAGGTGTGGACACGGAAATGCATGTGGGAATTCAGAGTTGATCACTGTTGCTTCATACACAGCTTCAGTGCGTTTTGTTCCGGTGTGAAAGACTGTGTTCACGTCACAATGTTAAGATGAAAGGGGCGTGTTTTCCGTGTTAGAGAAGGCAGCTACATCTAACACACATGCAGGCACAGATACACACACATACATACATGCACACATATAGGCACACACATACACACATGCACTCACACATACTTTACAACTGAGATAATAATGTGCTGTATGTTTTCTTTTTTAAAAATCACTTTTGTTTCAGAATAATTCTCCAGATCCCTAAAGAATCTCTGTAACACACACACATATTTTTAAAGGTTGTCAATGCATGTTCAGTGTTAGCATCATATCCCATCACGAAGGTGTGCAACTCTTGTCCAGTACTGAATGCTTCTGCTGTTTCTGCATGTTCACTGACAGGAATAATATGGAATAAACATACACATCCTTCCAAAAGTTAATGGAAAAAATGGAATGAAAAGAGAAGTTTATTTTGAAGGAAAAAAATTTGATATCATGTAGTTTTTCCATAATACATGTTTTCATAAACTTTTTGAAGAACCTCTCATAGCCATGGACTTAAGAATTTTTTGCACCAAAATTATCTTCTTTTCCTTGTTTTATTTATTTATATATTTATTTGATTGAGTGACAGAGACAGATAGGGGAGAAAGAGAGAGAGAGAGAGAGAGAGAATCTTCCATCTACTGGTTCACTCCCCAAATGGCCACAACTGCTGGGACTGGGCCAATCCAAAAGCAGGAGCCAGGAACTTCTTCTGGGCCTCCCACATGGGGGCAGGGGCTCAAGAACTCAGGCCACCCTCGGCTGCTTTCCCAGGTGCATTAGCAGGGAGCTGGATCAGAAGTGGAGCAGCTGGGACTCGAACTGATGCCCATATGCAATGCCAGTGTCACAGGTGGCGGCTTTACCCATTATGCCACAGTGCGGGCCTGAGAACATAAGTTCTGGGGCCATGATTCTCTGCCTTAGAGGACTGTGACTGGGAGCTGGATCAGAGGTAGGGCAGGACTCAGTCACACTCTGAAACAGGATACAGGTGTCCTTGTTGGCAGCTTTATCCACAGGCCACAATGCCTGCCCCTAAACGTATCTCTTAATTCCACTTTCCACCAACATTTTTTTTAATATAAAGGTTTTATTTATTTGAGAGTCAGGAAGAGAAAGGGAGAGGGAGAAATAGAAAAGTCTTCCATCTGCTGGTTCACTCCCCAAATGGCTGCACCGGCCAGAGCTGAGCTGAACCGGAGCCAGGAGCCAGGAGCTTCTTCTGGGTCTCCTGCACAGGTTCGGGGCCCAAGGACTTGGGCCATCTTCCACTGCTTTCCCAGGCCATAGCAGAGAGCTGGATTGGAAGAGGAGCAGCTGGGAAGCGAACAGGCACCCATATGGGATGCTGGCACTGCAGGTAGAGGCTTAGCTCACTAAGCCACAGCACTGGCCCCTTCCACAAACTTTTTGAAGTACCCTCCCATCTTTCATAAATCTTGTAACTCTTGTTTAATCTTGTTTACTGATAGTTTCAGTTTTGAAGGTTATGAAGCATCGATACTCACTGTACCTGACAGAAAGAAGCTGAAAATTAAACATTAAAATGTCTATATCTCAGCCGGCGCTGTGGCTCAATAGGCTAATCCTCTGCCTTGCGGCGCCAGCACACCAGGTTCTAGTCCCGGTCGGGGTTCCGGATTCTGTCCCGGTTGCCCCTCTTCCAGGCCAGTTCTCTGCTGTAGCCAGGGAGTGCAGTGGAGGATGGCCCAAGTGCTTGGGCCCTGCACCCCATGGGAGACCAGGAGAAGCACCTGGCTCCTGCCTTCGGATCAGCGCGGAGCACCGGCCGCAAGCTCACCAGCTGTGGCCGCCATTGGAGGGTGAACCAAATGGCAAAGGAAGACCTTTCTCACTGTCTACTCTGCCTGTCAAAAAAAAAAAAAAAAAAAAAGAAAATGTCTATATCTCATTCAGAATAAATAACAACTTTTAAATTTCTTCCTACTTGTTTTTGTACATATAACATGCTCTTACAAACACATGACACACAGACACAGACACACGATTGCATTGATTCCACTGATGATTTTCTACGGCCGATTATTTTGTAGCACGGTGTTGCAAGTCATGGCGGTTGTTTGCTGTGAGAATTCTAATTGTACCACCCACAGATGCACGAGGTACTCTGATTGCATCACTGCTCCCTTGTTTGCTGGACACGTGGCTCTTCTGCAGTGTTTAAGATTGAAACTCTGCAGTTGGCAAGCTTGGTGCGAATGATCTTCTACATAAACCATTCCTCGACTCTGACTATTCGCATAATTTAGTCACCCCAAAATGGAAACAATGGAGCAAAGGATATGAATTCATCTAAGACTTTGCATGTATTGTCAGGTTTGTCTTCCAAGAGGCTGCCTCCATCCCCATCCTCACCCACCCTGTCCAGGTGTGCACCTGTCTCCCTGGGCCTGTGTCACCCAGAAGCACCTAAATAACTCGCTGGTATCTGATAGACAAAAGATACTCTCTCCTTACCACGTTATCGCGCATTTCTTTGCCTGGTAGCAGGATTGCAATTCCTGGTTTAGTTCCTGTTGTTGCTGGGACCAGTGACTGCCACGGAGTTCAGAGTCAGCCTCACTGGGGGAATCAAGGGGTGCCGTGCCGTGTCGGAGGTGCTGAGCGCCCTCTGGAGGCCCTGGGGGAGAAGCGGTCCTGCCTGTGCCGGCTTCTGGCGGCTGCTGGGGTTCCCTGTTCCTATCACGCCAAGCTATGGCTAGGCTTCCTCTCTCCCTCTCTACAGAAAGACTGGACAATGTGTATAAAAGCCAAAACTACATGTATAAGGACACTTGTGACTGCACTGGGCTCCACTTGAGTAATCCAGGATAGTCACCCCATCTCAAGAGCCTTCTATGGGGCCAGGGATTCAGTCCAGTGGTTAAGACACCACTTGGGACACCTGCACCCCATATCCAAGTGCCTGAGTTCCAGTCCTCGCTCCACTCTCAATCCCAGCTTCCTGCTAATGTGCACTCTAGGAGTCAGCAGATGATGGCTCAAGTGTTTGGGTCCCTGTACCTACAAGGGAGACCTGCTGCTGGGGGCGTTTTGATAATTAGCTAGCAGATTTAAGATTGTCTCTCTCTGTCTCTCTTTCTCTCTCCCTCTCAAATAAGATTTAGAAGGAGCCTTCATTCCCTGTGAAGCCCTTTTAGCTTATAAATTAATACTCACAGGTTCCGGGGGTAGGATGTGGATAGCATTAGGGAGGCCATTAATAAGCCCATCACAGTACATTTATTAAACTGTTTCTTCTGTATTGACCTAACTATTCATATATGTTGTGTCTATTAGTTAATTAATCCATCATTAATTTTTGCAAGCTCTTTTTGCTATTAATCATATCAATCTTCTGATACACATGTGGCAAATGTTTTACTGGTTCACTTTTATTTTCAATGAGTAGATTTATAAATAAATTACATAAATAAATTACATACTTTTTATATAATGAAGTCTTCATTTAAGATTTCTTCCTCAGGCTTTTGGCTGAGAAATTTTTTCCCCATTCAGAAATTTAATAAATCTTTATCTGTATTTACTTTTCTTTTGTCTATGGTGTCAGGTTTTAAATTTGGTTCTTTTTTTAAAAAAAAAATTTATTTATTTGAGAGGTAGTTACAGACAGAAAGAGAGAAAGAGAGAGAGAAAGGTCTTTCATCTGCTGGTTCACTCCCCAAATGGCCACAATGGTTGAAGATGAGCTAATCCGAAGCCAGGAGTTTCCTCTGGGTCTCCCACATGGGTGCAGGGGCTCAAGGATTTGGGTCATCTTCTACTGCTTTCCTAGGCCACAGCAGAGAGCAGGATTGGAAGAGGAGCTGCTGGGACTAGAATCAGAGTCCATATGGGATGCCTGCACTGCAGGCAGAGGATTAACCTACTGCGCCATGGCGCTGGTCCCTACATTTGATTCTTAAAATAATTTGAGGTATTTTGAATTGGAGTGTGACAAACATTTGAATTTGTCTCTTCTCCCCTTGCTACTGTTATCAGAGAACATAGCATTTAGGGTTCTTGCCTCTAGCTTAGAGAAGAATCCAAGCTCAGGCACCAAGGAGACAGGCAATGTGGTCAAGTTCAGGATTTATTTGGGAAAATGAGAGAAATACACAGGAACATGAGGGCTTTGAATGGGAGAGGGGCCCAAGAATGGTAAACAGGGAGCTCTGTACCAGCCGTACCAGGGCACACGGGCAGGAGAGAGCGACCACTGCGGGCGGTAGCTGGAGAGCAGCATGAGAATCCACGAGGCACAGGGGACAACAGGGGCAGGCCCAGGGGGCCACAGCTCTAATCCACTCCCCAAAGGGGCGTGGTTGTGTAGTCTGATTGACAGGTGGGTGGATACAGGTGAGATCACACTGGGGAAGGGGTGTGTGGCTTCCAGCTCCTGAGCCTAATCTCATCTCCCTGATTGGAGCCCATATCACTGCTTTTTCCTAAGCTATCCCTCAACCCAACACAACATTTCCTTGTTGAGTATTTTCCTGCCTCTCCCTACATTCATGTGAAAATGACGGCTTCTGCTTTTGTGCCACCCACTTTGTTCCTGCGCCCACACTGCGTTCACTTTGTTATGTATTTAATTTCCAAAACTGTGTGGGCAGCATTCCCTTTTCTCTTGTGGCTTCTTCAGAATGCTGTCCTCACTCTCTCCCAAGAGCAGCAGTGCCACTGAGCTTCTGGTTGGAGCGGTGTGGCCTTTGTTTCAGAACCACGGACAGCGGCATCCCTCACAGCCTGGTCCTCTTCTCTATCACTCCCTGGTTGGAGAGCTGCTGCTGTATTTTTTAACTTTTTGTTTGAAGGGCTCAGAGACACATTTCCCAGCCATTGGGTCACTCCTCAAATATCCACATTAGCTGGGGTTGAGCCAGGCTGGCGCCAGGGGCCCAGAACTCCACCCAGGTCTCCACGTGGGTGGCAGGAAGCCTGGTAGTTGAGCCGTCGCCGCTGCCTCCTGGGCTCTGCTTTGGCAGGGAGCTGGGATCCAGAGGGGAGCAAGCACTCAACCCCAGGGCTCTCATAAGCAATGCAGGAGTTCCAGGTGCTGTCGTAGAGGCTCTGCTGAATGCCTGTTCCTGCTGTTGTATTTTTCACAGAAAAAAAAAAAAGTGACTTTTCTCAGTTTCTCAGATAGTTTCTGTTTTGTTGCGGCTATTAGGGTTTTTATCTACTATTTTCCAATTGGTTGTTAGCAAACTGTAGGCAAGGTACTGATTGGTGTGCATTAATCTGGAACTCCTGATTTCTACTAGTTTTCCTTTGTTATTATTTTTTTGCTTGCTTCCCTACAGGATTCAAATGAGTGATTATTGATAGTGTCTGCAAACAGTGATCATCTCTCCCTCCTGTCTTTGTCATTCCTCTTATTGACATCCTGGTCTTACTGTGTTTTCCAAAGTAATGTTAACGACTGGACGTCTTTATTTTTCCTGATTTATTAGCTACATCTACTGTGTTTCACTGTTAAATATGACAATTTTTATTCATTTGAAATTGATATTATTTTACAGTTATCAAATATATGATCCAGTAGATTTGACTTGATGGGTTGATATTATTATGTTGAGACAGAATTATCTGTCTCATGTTAGTTTTCACAGACAGTAGTGAAGAAGGGAGTCTTCCATATTTGTTGAGCTTTGATGCTTTTATGTTATCTGGCAACTAACTATTGAAGATGGTATCTTATTCAGGTGTCCTGCATTAAGCCATCTTTACTTTCTTGCAATACGTATTTACTGTCATGGTGGGCTTTTATATGTTGTTAAAACTGACCAGGATAAGCACCTGGCTTCTGCCTTCAGATCAGTGCAGTGTGCCAGCCGCAGCAGCCATTGGAGGGTGAACCAACAGCAAAGGAAGACCTTTCTCTCTGTCTCTCTCTCTCTCACTGTCCACTCTGCCTGTAAAAAAAAAAAAATGATTTGTTGGCTTTTGCTTAGAGCTCGGGTACTTGCGTCCATCCATAGATGGGGTTTGTCTGGAGTTCTTACTGCTTAACTCACATCTGAATCTTTTCATTTTTTATCCCCTCTAGAAATGATTATTTAACATCAGTTGGTAATTAAACTATTCAAAGACTTCATTAGTAAAACTACCTCAACCTGGAGTCTTTTAGGAGAAAAAAATTCTTTGAAAACATTTTATCACTTTCTTCTTTCATTAACAATCTGTTTCTATGTTCTTTTGAGTCAGTTTTGTTCATTTCTATCTTTCCAATAAAGTTGTTTTATTGCATGAAAATTTCAATTTGTTAACATACAGCTTCATGAATGTTAATGCTCTCTGTCCATATTTAAAATATTTATGAATGTTAATGCTCTCTGTTCATATTTTAAATATTCTTGTCCATATTTAAAATATTTATTTTTCTCTTTAAATGAAATTTCCAGTCACTCCAATTTTTTTAAAGACTCAATTCTGAATTGTCATTTTTTTTGCTTTCCAACTTTATTATTTTCCACTTTGCTATTATTATTCGTACATTTTGGATCAATTTCCCAACACTGCAGAAACTGTAACCTGCCACATTTGCTATGTTATTGTTTCCTAAATAATTTGTCACTTTGATTCCATCTTCATAGTTAATTATTTATAACACCATTTCCAATTCTCATGTAGATGTGACTTTGTTCTTGTCAGTTTGTTTTGTTGCATAAAACAAACACTGAATCATGTGTCTGTCCTGTGGGCAGCATGGGAGGTTTATTCTGGGGTTGCTTTGTTACTGGTACCTGTCTGCTGAGGGATGGGGCACTTTCCCATCACAGTCACAACACACAGACCCAGCAGTGCAACATGACTTTATTTATTGCAATGGTTATCATTTAGCTATAAAATGCAAAGAGTCTCATATCAGAAAAATCCCTATGTGATTAAAAAGGTGCTAACATGTGATCTGTGACAGAAGAATGCAATTCTGGGGCAAAGGCAGCAAGGAGTCCCCAGGAGCAGCTGCAGCGCAGTGTAGAAGGCCTACACAGGTCACAGGCACGCACAGGGTAGCAGCTGTGTGCAGGGCAGCAGGTGTCTGTAGGGTAGCAGGTGTGTGCAGGGTAGGAGATGTGTGAAGTGTAGCAGGTGTGTGTAGGGCAATGGGCATGTGCATTGTAGCCAGTTGTGCAGTGCAGCAGGTGTGTGCAGGGTGCCAGGTGTGTGCAAGGTTGCAGGTGTGTGTAGCGTAGTGGGCATATGCAGTATAGCAGGCATGCACAGGGTAGCAGCTGTGTGTGCAGGGTTGCAGGTATGTGCAGGGTAGCAGGTGTGTGCAGGGTTGCAGGTATGTGCAGGGTAGCAGCTGTGTGCAGGGTAGCAGGTGTGTGCAGGGTAGCAGCTGTGTGCAGGGTTGCAGGTATGTGCAGGGTAGCAGGTGTGTGTAGTGTAGCGGGCATATGCAGTATAGCAGGCATGCACAGGGTAGCAGCTGTGTGTGCAGGGTTGCAGGTATGTGCAGGGTAGCAGGTGTGTGCAGGGTAGGAGGTGTGTGAAGTGTAGCGGGTGTGTGTAGCGTAGCAGGCATATGCAGTATAGCAGGTGTGCACACTGTAGCAGGTGTGTGCAGTACAGCAGGTGTGTGCAGGGTAGCGTGTGTACATGGGATTGCATGTGCAGTGTAGCAGGTGTGGGTGGTACAGAGGGCGTGTGCTGTGTCATGGCCGTGTGTGCTCTGGTGCCAACTGCTCAGTTCTGCATCCCAGCCTGGTTTCTTACCTGTACAGTGGGATTAATCAAGGCACCTCTTTGTGACTTAAGAGAAGAAATGTGTGTCAAGCACTTGGCACAGCACTCAGACTCAGTGCTAAATTGATGTTGGCCATCATTTCATTGAATCCCACAGAGGTGCTTAGGAATGAGTTTCAATTACCCTTGTGCAGGCTCAGAGCTCAGTCCAGGGAGGGCTGATCACTTCTCAGTCCGTAGCCATGGACCCCGAGCTTCCTGGCTTCGAAGCCTGGTGACTCAAGACAGGCCCAAGGCCCTGGCTTGCTGTGGGGGCAGGGCCAGGGCTGGCAGCAGCAGGTGCACTGCAAACCCTCCTCTCTGCGAGGACCATCTGCTGGGTGGGAGAAAACACTCATCTTCTATAGGTTTGTTGACTTAGGACCCTCTAGGCTTCACTCAAGCCCAAGCAGAAAAGCACTCTGGGCTTTGTCAAGGGTCTAGAACAGGTAAAAGTTACTGGAAGCCCCAGTGCTCTGCTGGTGGAGCTGTCCCTGCCCCTCCCAGGGCGTGCAGCCAGTGGCTTCACTCTTGGGAATGAAGGCTGTGGTTTGGGACATGACCCAGACACCATCTGCAGAGGGCTGGATCCATCCCATGGGGCATTTCCCTTCGAGGAAAGTGGGAGAGAGAGAGAATGAGAGGCCATCACCTTTGCATCCTTCCTGCCACTGCAGAGTCCCTCACGGGTCGACATCTCAACCCTAGAAGTGACACGCGGAGCCCTGACTCCCCTCTTTGAGATAATGTAGGGTTTTCAGATAGGCAGAAGCGTCCTACTGCCTCCCTGGGTCTCCTATGGCTCACAGCTGGCCTGTCTCACACTGGGAGACAGCAGCATCTTTGGTGAGGGTGGTCTCTGCCATCAGCCAGTGTCTGCACAGAGGGCCCGGGTTGTGTGCAGGGCTGGCTCCTCCACACCCTCACTCCTGCCCTGCCCACTTCCTGCAGCATTGAGACACCAGGATCTGGGAGGCATGGACACTTCAAACCCGGTACATCAGGGTTGGCTTTAATAAACCCTCAGTGGCCGGCACCCTGGCTCAAGAGGCTAATCCTCTGCCTAGCGGCACCGGCACACCAGGTTCTAGTCCCGGTCGGGGCACCAGATTCTGTCCCAGTTGCCCCTCTTCCAGGCCAGCTCTCTGCTGTGGCCAGGGAGTGCAGTGGAGGATGGCCCAGTTACTTGGGCCCTGCACCCCATGGGAGACCAGGAGAAGCATCTGGCTCTTGCCTTCAGATCAGCGCGGTGCACTGGCCGCTGCACACTGGCCACGGCGGCCATTGGAGGGTGAACCAACGGCAAAAACGAAGACCTTTCTCTCTATCTCTCTCTCTCACTGTCCACTCTGCCTGTCAAAAATAAAGAAAAATAAACCCTCAGCAACACTTCTGTAGATAAAACATGAACAGGTGTCATTGCCCAGCTCTCCTGGGAGAACTGTAGAGACGTTGCTGGCAGGGACCTGTGACCTGGCACCTGTGTCACAGACCAGCTTTGCTCTGTGTCCTCATCAGCGGGGGGTCATGCACCTGTCGGGCTTTCCCGGGACCGAGGTCAGAGGTCTCCCCCACAGCAGGATCTGGACACTGAGCTGCCCCTCAGGGGGAGGGGCACACACAGTTCTCCTGACCTTGGGACCGTGCTTATGCTCCTAGCATCCCCTGCTCACCTGCTGAGATGTGTGTGGGGCTCAGAGCTATGACCCTGGGTGGGTGAGGCTTCTGACCTTGAACTCGTTATGGATAAAAGGAGGGGCTGAGTTAAAGCAACCCCCAGGCCCATCTGCCCCTCCTGCTGACTTGCTGGCTTACGCCTTGAGGGCATGCCTGCCTCAGGGCCAGGGCCGCTTGGAGCCCTGGCTGGACTCAGCTGGTGTCTCCATCTGCAAGCTAGGGAGGCTGGAGGGAGCAGAGATGGATTTAATAGCTCTTGAAGCCTTGTCATCTGGAATTTTAGAGGGAGCTTTGAAGATTTGCTGTTGCCTCTGAGGCAGCCTCAGGGAGCACGGTTAATTCAGCTGCCCTTTGTGGAGGTGGCCTCGAGGTGGCCTGGAGTGGGTGTTGGGGGAGAGAGTTTCCCAGGCTCTGTGGAGGGGGGCAGTTCTGGCTTCTGGCCACCACCCCCAGCACTCACTTGGAAACTGGATCCGAGTCGTCTGTTTCCCAGCTGTGGTCCTCCATCTTATGGTCCCTGCCACAGCTGGGGTAGAGGTGTCCATTACAAGTGAGAGGACTCAGGCCCAAGGTGGGCTGGTGGTGGTGGAGGCCTGGCCCTGGGGAGCCTCCTCCAGCAGGCTGTGGCCCCAGGCCCCCAGACCAGGATTCAGACAGTCCAGCCCAGACCCTTGCTCGTGACCACCTTGCCTGTCTAGAACCAGCGCAGTCTGGCTCAGGAGTCACACCTTACAGGGGACTAGGGGGCCTCTGCCAGACCCAGGGGTGGTGGCTTCCAGTGGCAGCCTGGGGTAAGGCGCCCCCTAGTGTTTACAGCAGGTACATGCCCTAACCTATTTGTCCCTCTGGTGATGGAACAAGCACATATGGAGCACCCACTGTGTACCTGGTGATGGAACAAGCCCATATGGAGCACCCACTGTGTAGCTGGCACTGGTCGAGGCTGTGTGTAGCAGTGAACAAAACATGGAGACGAGGACCCCTGCCCTCATCAGCCCTGCAGAACAGAACAAAGCAGGAGGGATGTGGAGGGCAGGGAGGGCAGCTGCATGGCCACTGTGTGTGTGGAGCGGGCAGGGGAGGCCTCCAGGGCTGACCAGGGTGGGGCCACCTCGGATCCCTGGGGGAGCACCCCAGCTGTTCCCCAGCACAGCTCCAAGCCTGGCCCTGTCACTCTCCCCCCCCCGTCTCCATCTCCTGTGTCCCCCCTTGCCCTCCCCTCAAACTGCTCCTAAATTCAGGCCCTCTTCACCCCTCCTCTCACACCTGCAGTCTCTGCTACCCGTCACTGTGGCATTCCCACCTGTTCCTTCAGCTGGTGTTTAGTGGGAATCTGCAGCTACCACAGCCCCCGGGAAGTGAGTCAGGGCAGGACGCTAGAGGGAACAGCCAGGGCAGGAGCAAGCAAGAAGGAGAGAGCTTGGCACAACTAGAAGCTCAGAGGTTCAGTAGGATTGCCAGGGAGGCGGTGTGAGATGAGGGCAGGTCAGCGGGGTGCTTCCTGCCCCTCTCTGCACCTGCCATCTCAGCCACACACCCCAGGACCACCCTCCTGCCCCAGGCTTTGGCTCCCTCCACACCCTGTAGCAGGTGTGGGCGTGGCATGGCAGAAGGCGTTCTGACTTGGAAGCTAGGAAGTTGTGGGCTGGAATCCTATCTCTGCCACTCTTTAGCTTTGCCTGGATAAGTTGCTTCAGTTCTCTGAGGCTCAATTTCTGTATCTGTCAACTGGGGACAGTGAGGCACACTCCATGGGCTGAGTGTAGGGAGAAAGCAACAGCGTGTGCAAGACGCTTAGCGCTGTGTTGGGGCATGCTAGCTGGCAGCTGGTGTCCATCAAAGGGACACTGAATGCCTCCGCTGGCAGTCAGGGCCCCAGAGTCTGGGTCCAGTTGCCAATTCTGACCCATGCCACCCTCCAGGACTTTGCACACACCTACATACCCTCTGCTCTTCCACCTTCCCATAATCCTCAGTCCCTCCTTCTGCCTGGGGCCACCTCTCTCTACCTCTCTGTGTGTTAGCAGCAGCGGATGCAATAGGTTCTTGTCTTTGCACAAGAGTTCAGACGTGAGACAGAGAGCAGCGGTCAGCAAGGTAGCAAGGTTTAGTGGGGTTGGGCATCCCTGAGAACAGATGGGAAGAATCCAAGAGAGAGTGCCCAGGCACGCAGACTGGGGACAGCAAGGTCACGTGGTTACATGGAGCGCATGCAGCCGGCAGGCCAGGCAGGTGGCTCAGCAGAGTGGAGAGCTGAGCGTGCAGCCAGGGGCTTCTAAGGGGACGGGTCCAGTCCTTCCCACCATTTTTGCTCCCCTCCCTTCTTCCTCCAGGTGGTGAAATTCCTCCCAAGGTTGCACTGAGGAGCTTCTCCTAGGGTACCTGCTGTGGAGGAAGAATGTAAGGGTTTTTTGCTCAGTGTTATCAAGCCAGGTAACCCATTTGGTGCTGAGCAGAGAGGATTGTCCTGGGGAGCTCTCCTTGGGGGAGGGCTGAGACCACCTGTCAAGTAATGGGGGGGGGTGTGGGTGGGACTTTGAAGTGTAAAATCCTGGGTGCTTCCAAGCTGAGCTTCTGCAGGCCCCTCTCACACACATAGGCTGATTTCTAACTTCTCCCTAACAAATGCACATCACTCAACCTTCCAGAAAGACCCAGCTCACACAGCAGGGAGGGGACAGAAGTGTCCTCTGTTGACCCCTCCTAGTCAACACTGTAGGTCCTTTGCGCTGGGAGGCGCCCACCTTCTCACTGTCTGACTTAGCCGTGACTGTGGTTCTTTAAAAAATATGCAGGGTTACAGAGAGACAGAGACAGACAAACAGATCTTCTATCTGCTGGTTCACTCCCCAAATGGCCACAGTGGTCCAGGGCTGGGCCGGGCTGAAGCCAGGAGGCTCTTCAGGTCTCCCATGGGGTGCAGGGGCCCAAGCACTTGGGCCATCCTCCACTGCTTTCCCAGGCACATCAGTGGGGAGCTGGATAAGAAGTGGAGCTGCCGGCATATGGGATGCCAGCGTTGCAGGTGGCGGTGTTCACCCACTATGCCACAGCGCTGGTCCCAGTGTGATTGTGGCTCCTGGGGGCCGGGCCACTCTCGTATGGATTTCCCTTTCTCCCACCCCTATTGGGGCTAGTGGAGAAGGGGAGCTGGTTTCTGGGCACAAGGACTTGTTTCATTTCTTCAGCACTGATCTGTGCAGTTGTAACAGAATCTGAGAGACTTGGGCAGGCGCAGGGCCCTGGGGAGGTGCAAACCCAAACATTGCGCTTCGGTAATTAAACGAGGCAGATGTTGCTTGTGGCAGTTCCAAGCCCTGCTGTTTACAGCAATGACATGCCCGTCGTATGTAACTTCCTTGACCCCCAAGCCTCCCAAACATTGCCCGCTGAGAGCGGTGGGGGAGAGTGTCACCCGGTTAGCCTGGTCCCTGCCCACGAGGGTGTGGGGTTGAAACTGGGTAATGATCTGAAAGAACTCCCTTCCCTACCCCTGGCCTTAAACACTCATCCAGCTGTCAAGTCAATGCCAGGTGCCGCTCAGCCCCTCCCTGAGAGCAGAACCTTTGGTTTCTCAGGCCCACGCTACGGTCCTGGCAGAATCATGGGGTGGAGTCTGGGAGGAACCACCCAGAGGGAGTCTCAAAGGGGTGCAGGGAACTCAAATAAACGTTATCTACATGGCAACTTCATATTTGTCTTAAATCTGATTTCAGTCAAAATAATGCATGCAAATGGTTACAAAGTTTATCGTGAAGAACAGAAACCCGTTGTTTGCTTCCCTCAAGCCCCCTTCTCCAGCACCAACCTCTTACAACTCTTGCTTTTGTTGGTTGCTAATTCCCCCACATTTAAAAATAATTGATTGGGGGCAGTGCTGTGGTGTAGTGGGTTAAGCCGTCGCCTGCAGTGCCGGCATCCCATATGGCACCGGTTCCAGTCCTGACCACTCCACTTCTGATCCAGCTCTCTGCTATAGCCTGGGAAAGCAGTGGAAGATGGCCCAAGTCCTTGGGCCCCTACACCCACGTGGGAGACCCAGAGGAAGCTCCTGGCTCCTGGCTTCAGATCAGGCCAGTTCTGGCCATTGCAGCCACTTGGAAAGTGAACCCGTGGATAGAAGACCTCTCTCTCTGCCTCTCAAATAAATAAATACATCTTTTATTTTTATTTATTTTTTAAAAGATTTTATTTATTCATTTATTTGAAAGCTAGAGTTAGAGAGATAGAGAGACAGAGAGAAAGATCTTTCTTCTGCTGATTCATTTCCCAAATGGCCACAATGGCCAGAGCTGCACTAATCCTAAGCCAAGAGCCAGGAGCTTCTTCCTGTACTCCCACACAGGTGCAGGGGCCCAAGGACTTGGGTCATCTTCCACTGCTTTCTCAGGCCATCAGCAGAGAGCTGGATCGGAAGAGGGGCAGCCGGGACTAGAACTGGTGCCCATATAGGATGTTGGTGCCACAGGCAGAGGATTAACCTACTATGCCACAGCACTGGCCCCATAAATAAATCTTTTACAAAAATAATTGGCTACAGCACTGCTTCCAGATTCACTCACTTTGGACATCCACCGATGGCTCATTATAGCAGGTGAAGTCTGAACGTCTTACGTCACCATCCCTCCTCTGCCGTCCTGTGTGCTGCCCACTCAGTTATGGCTACCACGCATGTCATTGTAGCTACCTACCTAGTACTCTCCTTTCTTGTGCGACCTTTGGTTTTCCTGGAGTTAGTTATTTCTCAGGTTGTTATTTTCTCATTTGCTTGGTTATTTTTTAAATGTACTCACAGTTGATCTTTTCCAAATGCCCCAGCACGAATCCCCTGGTGATAAACAGCTCGACACGGCACAGATGGTCTGGGACTCTGCTTCCATGCCTCATCCCCTGGCCTGTTACTTCCATCTACCTGAGCTGTCTCTGGTCCTGGTGCAGGGTGGTCCTCCAGGGTTCTTTGCATTTCTGTCCTGCGTGGGAGCCACTGTCTCTGGACCCTGTGTTTTTCTTTTCTTGGTTTATTTACCTCCTTGTCTGGATGAACCATTTCCTCTCCAAGAAAACGTGCGGGGAAGGCAAGCTTGGGGGACCTTCCATGTGCGCACGTAGACCCACCAGACAGTGTGGCTGAGGGTAGGGCCCTTGGGTGATTATGACTGTGGTGGGCACTGCTCCTCACCTCTCCTCTCGCATCTGACATTGCTGATGAGAAGTCCCTGCCTTTGTCACCTGTGGTCACCGGTGCGGGAACGGTGCCTCCTCTCTGGGAGCTTTCAGAATCTTCTTTTAATTTCTTGTTTTGAAATTTTACAGTTGCATCCTTTTTTTAAAACTTTTATTTAATGAATATAAATTTCCAAAGTATAGCTTTTGGATTACAGTGGCTTCCCCCCCCACCATAACTTCCTTTCCACCCACAACCCTCCCCTCTCCCGCTCCCTCTCCCATCCCATTCACATCAAGATTCATTTTCAATTCTCTTTATATACAGAAGATCAGTTTAGTATATATTAAGTAAAGATTGCAACAGTTTGCACCCACACAGAAACACGAAGTGAAAAATACTGTTTGAGTACTAGTTATAGCACTAATTCACATTGGACAACACATTAAGGACAGAGATCCTACATGAGGAGTAAGTGCACAGTGACTCCTGTTGTTGACTTAACAAATTGACACTCTTGTTTATGGCATCAGTAATCACCCTAGGCTCTTGTCATGAGTTGCAAAGGCTATGGAAGCCTTTTGAGTTTGCTAACTCTGATCATATTTAGACAAGGTCACAGTCAAAGTGGAAGTTCTCTCCTCCCTTCAGAGAAAGGTACCTCCTTCTTTGATGGCCCATTCTTTCTACTGGGATCTCACTCAGAGATCTTTCATTTAGGTCATTTTTTTTTTTTTTTTTTTTTGCCAGAGTGTCTTGACTTTCCATGCCTAAAATACTCTCATGGCTTTTCAGCCATATCCGAATGCCTTAAGGGCTGATTCTGAGGCCAGAGTGCTGTTTAGGACATCTGCCATTCTATGAATCTGCTGTGTATCCCGCTTCCCATGTTGGATCATTCTCTCCCTTTTTTTATTCTATCGGTTAGTATTTGCAGACACTAGCTTTGTTTATGTGATCCCTTTGGTTCTTAGTCCTATCATTATGATCAATTGTGAACTGAAGTTGATCACTTGGACTAGTGAGATGGCATTGGTACATGCCACCTTGATGGGATTGAATTGGAATCCCCTGATATGTTTCTAACTCCACCATTTGGGGCAAGTCCGATTGAGCATGTCCCAAACTGTACATCTCTTCCCTCTCTTATTCCCACTCTCATATTTAACAGGGATCACTTTTCAGTTAAGTTTCAACACTTAAGAATAACTGTGTATTAATTATAGAATTCAACCAATAGTATTAAGTAGAAAAGCAAACAAAAATACTAAAAGAGATAAAGTATTAAGTTGTTCATCAACAGTCAGGGCAAGGGCTGATCAAGTCACTGTTTCTCATAGTGTCCATTTCACTTCAACAGGTTTCCTTTTTGGTGCTCGGTTAGTTGTCACCGATCAGGGAGAACATATGATATTTGTCCCTTTGGGACTGGCTTAATTCACTCAGCATGATGTTTTCCAGATTCCTCCATTTTGTTGCAAATGACTGGATTTCATTGTTTTTGACTGCTGTATAGTATTCTATAGAGTACATATTCCATAATTTCTTTATCCAGTCTACTGTTGATGGGCATTTAGGTTGATTCCAGGTCTTAGCTATTGTGAATTGAGCTGCAATAAACATTAAGGTGCAGACATCTTGTTTGTTTGCCAATTTCATTTCCTCTGGGTGAGTTCCCAGGAGTGGGATGGCTGGGTCGTATGGTAGGGTTATATTCAGGTTTCTGAGGAATCTCCAGACTGACTTCCATAGTGGCTTAATCAGTTTGCATTCCCACCAACAGTGGGTTAGTGTCCCTTTTTCCCCACATCCTCACCAGCATTTATTGTTGGTAGGTTTCTATATGTGAGCCATTCTAACCAGGGTGAGGTGAAACCTCATTGTGGTTTTGATTTGCATTTCCCTGATTGCTAGTGATCTTGAACATTTTTTCATGTGCCTGTTGGCCATTTGGATTTCCTCTTTTGAAAAATGTCTATTGAGGTCCTTGGCCCGTCTCTTAAGTGGGTTGTTTGTTTTGTTGTTGTGGAGTTTCTTGATCTCTTTGTAGATTTTGGTTACTAATCCTTTATCTGTAGCATAGTTGGCAAATATTTTTTCTCATTCTGTTGGTTGCCTCTTCACTTGCCTGTTTCTTTTGCAGTAAAGAAACTTCTCAATTTGAAGTTGCATTCTTTTTTCAAAAAAGATTTATTTATTTATTTGAAAGGCAGAGTCACAGAGAGGCAGAGGCAGTGAGAGAGAGAGAGAGAGGTCTTCCATCCACTGGGTCATTCCCCAAAATGACCGCAGTGGCCAGAGCTAGGCTGAACCAAAGCCAGGAGCCAAAAGCTTCTTCCAGGACTCCCACACAGGTGTAGGGGCCCAAGTCCTTGGGCCATCTTCTACTTCTACTACTATGGCTTTCCCAGGCCATAGCAGAGAACTGGATCATAAGTGGAGCATCCAGGACTTGAACCAGTACCCATATGGGGATGCCGGCACTGCAGGTGGCAGCTTTACCCACTACACCACAGCACTGGCCCCCAGTTGCATCTTTTGGTGTGAGTGTGTTGTGGCTTGATTGCCTCGTAGGTGACTGCACTGTGGGGAAGCACCTGAGCCAGCAGGAGGCCAGGGCTCAGTAGCAAAGAGCGTAGCCCAGAGCGATGAGAGCAAGTGTCGCCCCCTTTCCCGTCCAATCCGGCTCCAAGCAGACGTAAATTCAAAGAGGTTCTGGTGCAGTGGCCTTATTGCACTGCCAAGCCCACGGTGGGCTCTTTGGGCTGCCAGCAATGGCAGCAGTGCCCGGGGTCAACTGCGTGTGACTGAGACCATGAGTTGGGGGAGCACTCTCCTTCATGCTCACAACAGCCGGCAGTATGGGCTTTGGGATCCTTGCTCATGGAGAAGGAAAGCAAGGCTCGCAAAGTGTGACTGTTGGATCCACAGTTACCACAGGAGCAGGCAGTATGGTGATGCCCAAATGCCCCTCCTGGGCTCCCCCCAACCCTTGGTGGTGGGGTGTGGCTGAGCGTAGAGACAGGCTGGGTGGCAGTGCTACCTTGGGTACGCACTTTGCCTGCCTGGGCTGTGGTCATCCTTCTTTCCCATGACCATGGGGCAGACTGCACTCAGGGGGCTTCTGTGGACCAGCATGATCCAGCCAGCTCCGCTTCACCGAGATCCTGGGCAGGAATAAGCGACGTGTGGCCTGAGTCCCTGGAAGCTCACACTTTTACAGTCTTAGCCCTTGAATTCACAGAACTCGTGAATCGCAGACGCTTCTTTGTGAGGCATTCAGGCCCCCAGCGTGGGAGTCCTGGGCTTCTGCCAGGAGGCCAGCAGCACAGGAAGTGCGGCTTCCAGGTCCCAGAATCCGTGAGTACACATTGGCCTTGGCAGGAACGGACCCACCCCCTTTCTGGAATACGGCCCAATGCCAGCGTCTTCTGCTGTCCATCAGACAGGGACAGAGAGTGCTGCCTGCCTGGGGGTCTCCCTGGGCACTCAGCACCATGGATGAGCAGGATGTGGGACAGAGAGCTCAGGGGGTTCCCCTATGGTCTCCCTGCCAGCGGGCAGCAGGCAGCCTGCAGGACCCACCCGGAGGCCCTGTCCTCACTCTCAGCTCTCCTGCACTGGGGATGCCAGGTTGGAATGTGGGTTGCTCCTCTGAGTTCCTACAGGAGTTTAATCCCCGCTCCTACGTTAACGGCTTTAAAGAGGTGGGAAGTGACTCGGTTAGGTTGTTTGGATGGGGTTCCTTGGTGGCTTCAGGGAGAGGGACACAGATGCGCAGGTGCTCCTGGCGTTGTGTGGTGCAGCTGAGGGCCCGCACCAGTGCCTGCCTCACACTGTTGGACTTTGATCCTCCAGATCAAAGTCAACCTTTTCTTCTTTATAAAGTGACTTGCCTCAGGTATTTCATTATAGTAACAAAAAGCTGGGCCACCGTGACCAAGCGCTTAAGCTGCTGCTTGCAGTACTGGCATCCCATACGGAAGCGGCGGTTTGAGTCACAGCTTCTCCACTTCCGATCCAGCTCCCTGCTAATGCACCTGGGAAAGCAGCAGAAGATGCCCAGGTGCTTGGGCCCCTGCACCCACGTGAGAGACCAGGATGGAGCTCCTGGCTCCTGGCTGCTGGCTGCTGGCTTTGGCCTGACCTAGACCTGACTGTCGTAGCCATTGGGGAGTAAACTAGCAGATGGGAGATCTCTCCCTCCCCCTCTCCCTCTGTCACTGCCTTTCAAATAAAATAAGTATATAAATGCTTAAAATGAAATAAATACATAAATGCTTAAAATGAAAAGGCCTTGTGAGTTGGGGAGTGCAGTGCCGCCTGCCTCTCCATTGCTTTATTGTTTTGCAGCTGCTCTGATTCTGCAGCCTTCACCCAAATGTTAAGTGAATCCATTGTAAATTTCCCACCTCCTGACGCTTTTTAAAATGCCGTGTCAAATGCCTTCATATTCCTCTTTTCACCGTGGATAATGAGAAACATTTACAAAATTTGCTTTCTTAGATTTGAGCTTATTCTACAATGTCTTTTAGACACGATGTCTTTTAGACAGAAAGGACTGTTCCTGAAAAACCCAAACCCCCAAAGACCATTATTTCTTCTAAAAAACAAACGTTTCTGAGTATGTAATTGCATTGTGACATTCACCTCTCAAATCCACGTGTGCGCAGCATGGCCGAGATAATTCTTGAAATACAAGGTACACCAAGGGAGAGCTTTGCTTTACCTGCTCTGTGTCTTGAGACTGATAAAGGATGTTTCTTTTAAAAAAGAAAGAAAAGAGACAGTTTCCTAATCAGGTAATTCAGAGAGCAAAACAGACGGGCTCCTCCGTGGTTCGTGGTTCAGACCCTGACAGTTGAGACAGCAGAGACGAGGAAGTCAGCAAGCTGGGAGCCAGAGGCAGGAGAGGCTGTGACCCTCAGGGCTGACTTTGGGCTTGGCTCACTGTCCATCAGCACTGCCTGCAAGGGCGGGGTTGGGGTGTAGGGGGAGGGAGCAGACGTGCCAGCGGCCACGGCCCCCGGAGCTGGTCTGGGAGGAGTGTGGTGGCAGAGTCCGTTGGGGAGGGACAGCTGCAGAAGCTGGGGAGCTGGGGGAGCTTGGTGCTCTGCAAGGCCCCACCCCGTCCTCCTCCCCCTCTTCTCTTTAACTCTGCCTTTCTTTTTTTTTTTTTTTTTTTTTCCTGATCAAGGCTCGTTTATTGAATAAATGCAGTAGTATTTAAACATGACCAGTTGTTTACAAGAAGGAGCACAAAAGATTTACATATCAAAAAGGCTCTTAAGGTTACAAAGAGTTCCCAATAAGGTTCTTAATTATTGATTACAAGGGTACAATAAAACACTTAGGTGATAAATGCAGGTTTCAGGTGTGACTGATTATCTGTATCATCTCTTGTGAAAGGTTTAGGTTCTTCCTGCCTCTTCCCGGAATCTCCCTAGCCCAATTGTCTGTGCCCGCGAAGTCTCCATTCATATGTTTAAGTGTAAACAAAGGGAGTGACTACCTGTGGCTGCCCACATTTCCCCCTTTTTTATTTTTTGAGGCACTGTTCCTGTCCTAGGTTGCCCGTGTCTCTTCTTGTCCTTACCCATCATTGGACACCCCAGACATTCTCTGAGGCTCCTGTCTTAGGTTGGTACAAGGAGACCGAGTCTTACCCGTCATTGGAATTCAATGCCATCCTTTTTGGCTCGGGGGTGAAGCTGTGAATGCAACTTTAAAATCTCAGACCAAACGGTACCAAATGGCACAGAGAGGCCTTGGAATATACAGGGGAGGCACAGACAAAAAGGCAGGAGCAGCAATAAAGGACCCAGCAACATCAAAAGCCAGTGGGTCCATTGAGATCCACCAACAGAAAAGACATTAGTTAGAAACATATGCTGAAGTTCACCTTTTAGCTGCTGTACCAGATATTTTATGTGAGGAACATTATTTGAGATATTAAAGCAGCAACTTCCAGGAATCAAGTCACAGCTTACACGATCTTTCAGTAGTAAGTAGTTAATGGCAGCTAAATGTAGCCAGAAATTGCTACTTTCTACAGAGAAGGAGGAATTGACCATAAGAGTTACTTCAACAGTTTTGACCAATACATCAACCAGGCTTCTTTTCTAGAAATGACAAAGGTATACTGGTCAATGTGACCAGTTTTGATATGCTAAAATCAGTTTTCTCCCTTTTCGATTGATCAGTCACATTAAGCCATTGGTTTTCAACTATAACCCTCCCAGTACGGAACAAGGTTTGATTGTTCCTTACCCATTGTACAAATTCTGCTGTTTTAATTCCATTATCATAAGTGCATGAACAATTTTGAACTACTGGTGCGCACCAACAGAGGTGGTAACATAGGTTTGGCTTGATGTGAGCCAGCAAGCTTCATTCATCTTCAGGGGGATTCCGATCAGCAATGTTATCATAATGAAGATCGAGGGGTTGCTTCGAGACATTGTTTGCCGCACCAGTCGCTCAGGTAACCATCATACTTCATTGTCTTTTTGCGAGAGTATAGAAACATGTCCACATCCCGATATTAAAACAGGGTCAGGTCCATACCATTGAGCAGTTAGAGGGTCTTTCTACTTCACGTAGACTTGTTGTCTTTCGGTTTCAGGATGCCTGTGACGATCAGCTGCAGATTTCCCTTGATTATCCAGTATTAAAAAAATTTAAAATGAAAAGAGCATGTGATAGCCATTTTTGTGGGGAATATGCCATGGTCCTGTATTCCCCCTTTTTTATTTTTTATAAATAATTTTTAATGTGGCATGTGCTCGTTCCACAATACCTTGTCCCTGGGGATTATAAGGAATCCCGGTGATGAGATGTGGAAGTTAGTACAGAAGTGCTTAAAAGAGTTGGAAGTATACGCTGGGCCATTATCAGTTTTTATCTGTATAGGGCTTCCTAGAACAGCAAAGGCCTGAAGGCAATGAGAGATGTTTGGCAGCCTCGCCAGATTGCGGGGTGGCAAAAACAAAACCTGAACATGTATCTAAAGAGACATGTATGTATTTTAGTTTACCAAATTCAGAAAAATGGGTGACATCCATCTGCCAAAGCTGATTAGGCATAAAACCTCTAGGATTTACACCATGATGAGGGATTGGGAGAAATGTGACACAGGAAGGGCAGGATTTTACAATTTGCCTTGCCTGTTCCCGGGTGATTCCCTATCTTACTGGTAAGATCTGGGCATTGAGGTGATGCAAATCATGACCACGGGACGCTTTTTAGACTTTGTCAGTCCCTCTTGAAAGGATCTGGCTAACTCTGCCTTTCAAATAAATAAAAACTAATTTGGGGCCGGTGCCGTGGCTCACTTGGTTAATCCTCTGCCTGCAGTGCCGGCATTCCATTTGGGCGCCGGATTCTGTCCCGGTTGCCCCTCTTCCAGGACAGCTCTCTGCTGTGGCCCGGGAGTACAGTGGAGGATGGCCCAAGTGCTTGGGCCCTGCACCCGCATGGGAGACCAGGAGGAAGCACCTGGCTCCTGGCTTCGGATTGGTGCAGCGCCGGCCATAGTGGCCATTTGGGGAGTGAACCAACGGAAGGAAGATCTTTCTCTCTCTTTCTCTCACTGTATAAAACTCTACCTGTCAAATAAATAAATAAAAATAATTTTAAAAAGTAATGTATATAACTCAGTGGGATTTTTCCAAAATATTGCAAGGAGAAGCTTGGTGGTTTTTAAAATTGATTTGAGAGAGAGAGAGTGAGCTTCCATCTGCTCATTCACTCCCCCAGATGCCCACAACAGCTGGGAAAGCATTGATGCTGAAGCCAGGAGCCAGGAACTTGATCCTGGTCTCCCATGTGGGTGGCAGAAACCCAAAGACTTGAGCCCTCACTGCTGCCTCCTAGGGTCAGCATTAGAGGAAGCTGGAGTCAGGAGCCAGAAGCCAGTATCAAAGCCAAGTACTCAAATGTGGGGTACAGGCATGCCATCCAGTGTCTGAACTGCTAGCCTGCCCGATTCAATGGTTTTTTTAGTGTGTGGATGGCCCCCGACTCACAGTGGTTCACGTTTACGTTGCACAACCACCTCTCATGGCAGTCGTAACCGTGAACAGCTGATGCTCCGCAGGGCACCGTGTTGCCTGGCAGGATGTTTGGCGAGTTAGGTGTGTTCAATGCATTTCAGACTTGGGGTATTTTTGACTTAGGACCACCCCTTCATAAGGCGAGGCGCATCTGTAGTCACAAAGTTCTACAACCCTGACCCCAGAATATGTCCATCGCCCTGAAAGGAAGCCCCGTTCCCACCCGCAGTCTCCCTGCTGTCCCCTCCCTCCGGCCCCTGGCAGCCACCAACCTACTTTTTTATTTATCATTATTTACTTTCATTTTAATTTTAAAATTATTATTTAACAACATTGTATGGTAATAATTCAACCAAATTAAACCTGCAGCCTCCAATCTACTTTTGACTTCTGTAATGGTCTTTGAGCCTGAGCTCTCCCCTGGACCACAGAACCAGTTCTGGCCTTGTGATGCGAGGACCAGAGGAATCCTGTGAATAAACAGTGTTGTGTCTGCAGAATCCCAGGGCCAGCCACTGGGCGAGGGCCCTGGGCAGAGCCCCTTCCCCTCGTCCTGTGCTTTAGGGGTCCCTACTGCTTCTCCTGCATGGGACCCAGAACTTGGTGAGGGTCTCTGCCATCAAGGGTCTCAGAGGGGAGAGCAGAGCACCAGTGCTGGGGAGGGGCCACAGGCTGGGGCTGTGCCGTGTTGGCACCGGAGCCCTCCATGCACACCTTTCCAAGTTCCTACAGGACCGAAGGGAGAAGATGGTGCCTCCCCCATCGTGTGAAGTCTCTTCAGGACTGAACGTGTCTTATTTCCTCCCTAGCTGTCTCTTTGCACTTGCTTACAAAATACAACATGGTGAGAACTTGACATTGAGCACTTGCGTGGCCCCGGAAGGGCTCTGTGCACCTGTTACACTTAAGCTGTACAGTGGATGCATTGCCTGACTCTTCCCTTGCAGTCTTGTGAGGGGGCTGTGCTGAGCCTCTCAGGGTCTCTGTGGTGCCCTGGGAGTGTGGGGTGCAACCTGCCAGCCCCAGCACCCCTGGGTGCCCTGAGCCTGCCTTTCAGAGCCACCCCCACATCACTCACACACGGGGGCCTCTGAGGAGTCCCAGACCTGTGCGTTGAAATCACCATGTACTCGGGGCTGGTGCTCACCTGGGCCAGTTTGTCCCCAGCCTTTGTTCGCAGGGGTCACACAGGCAGGGGGACCTGCATGGAGAGCTGAGGCACCTGGCCTGGTGGCCCTGTCCCCTGGACAAGACTCTTCCAGCAATGTCTTCTCCCTGCAGGAAAGTACCTGGCCATACCTGTTTGGCGTGATCATGGTGCCTGCCTTCACCCAGCTGTTGATCCTGCCGTGCCTCCCCGAGAGCCCGCGCTACCTGCTGTTTGAGAAGCATGACGAGGAGGGAGCTGTGAAAGGTAGGGGTCCTATCCCCTTGTCACGTGTGGGTCATCCCTGCAGGTGCACCAGGACCTGGGCAGATGGGCATGGGAGGGACCACATTGTGATGTCACTCTGCAGGCACTCGGACCCTGGCTGAGCACCCAAGGATGGCTTCTCACTTTGCCTCCCAACAGCCCTGCTGCGGGGGCCGAGCCGGGCACAGGGTCATCCACAGAGTCTGGAAAAGCCAGGATGATCGGGCACCCAGGACCCTCGCTTGCGTGTAGTCTGTTCCGTGCCACTTCTGTGGCTGCCCCAACCCCCGAGAGGAAGCAGACAGATTTCCTAGTGACTCAGAGGTTTATGGGGGGGGGGGGGGACCCTCCTCTCCTGCCTCCACATTCTTACTCGAGGGCACAGTGCAGAATGAGCATCACTGTCTCATTCAGGGCCCAGCCGTGGGCAGATGTGGGCCCATTTTACAGGAGAGAAAGTGAGGCTTGCAATGGGCCTTCAGGCAGATACAGCTTCAGAATCAGGCGCTTCTCCTAGAGCCCCCAAAAGGCAAAATCATTCTGCCTGGAGACAGACACGGTGGGCTTAACATTGCACTTTGTTCCCCTTGTAAAATGGCCCCCAGCAGGTGGCGCCAGGTTAGGCACCAGGGCTAGCGGCTACTCTTACTGCCGCCACCCCATGAGCAATTCTCTTATGCCCCCTGAGCCTGGGGGACATGGAGAGAAGAGGGGACGGTCGGGAGCTTCCCCCAGGCTGTGGTGGGTGGAATTAGATGGTTTGTGTTGCTGTCTGCTCTCATCACTGCTTGGGACTCTGCACAGCCTTTCATGCGTGAGATTGACCTGCCAGAGTGCCCACATGGAGGTGTGTGTGTGTGTATGTGCGCACGCGCGCACGCAGCATCTTTGAGAACTCAAGCCGTGCAAGCATTTTGCAGATTCCAAATGACACAGAATATCCATCACCGCCTGGTTTGTCTAACCATTCACAGCTGAGATCTAGTTTCTGGTTTCTGTGACGGGAAACCAGGGGGCACTGTCCTCGGCTTTGCTTTGCCTGAGAGGAGCCTAAGCTTTCAGAGAAAGTCCCCAGCCCAGGCTGTGGATTGGGTTCATGGAGGGGAACCACAGTTGTGTCGACACGGTGTCTGTGTGCAGTGGTCCCTCCTTCCCTGGACTCCTTTCCCATCCCCCCACCCTCCTACATAGCGGCCAAGGGTGAAGTGCATGGCCTGGCTCTTTTTATTTCTCTATGCCAGCTCGGTGGCTCAAAGTGGGACAGAGAGCCCCAACTTCTGCCTCAAGAAAGGAAGGCAGAGACGAGCTTCTACCCTAAGGGGACTCGACGGGTGCTGCTTCGTGACTGGGGTCCTTTGATTAGGACCCTTTGCCATGGAAGAGGCAGAAACCCTACTCGAGGCAGTGGAAGCGGAGCAAGGGGAATTGCACTCCCACTCTGTCTGCCTGAGCTTCCAGCCAGCTGAGGGCTGGGTGCGGGAACAGAGCAGTGGGGATAAGAATGTCCCTGGGCCAGCGCTGCAGCTCAATAGGCTACTCCTCCACCTGCGGCACCGGCACACCGGGTTCCAGTCCTGGTCGGGGCACTGGATTCTGTCCTGGTTGCCCCTCTTCCCATACAGCTCTCTGCTGTGGTCCGGGAGTGCAGTGGAGGATGGCCCAAGTGCTTGGGCCCTGCACCCGCATGGGACACCAGGAGAAGCACCTGGCTCCTGCCATCGGATCAGCGCGGTGCGCCGGCCGCAGTGGCCATTGGAGGATGAACCAATGGTAAAGGAAGACCTTTCTCTCTGTCTCTCTCACTGTCACTCTGCCTGTCAAAATATAAAAAAAAAAAAAAGAATGTCCCTGGCCATGAGGATGAAGATGGCACCCTGGACAGGTGCGTTGGGTCTTGTGATCAGAGGAATGTCCCAGGAGCACCCTGAACTTGACCATGCTGCCTCCCCAAGGTCGGCCTCTACAGGGCCGGCCCCTGGAAGATTTAGGACACTGCAGGACAGAGAGAGCCTGAGCTCTCCGACCACATAGATCCCAAGAAGGCAGGCAGGCAGCAAACAGGTGTGTTTCCTTCAGGTGTGGCGGGATCCAGCATCCAACCCTCAGCTGCTAAGCTGCTGCCTCTGCACACATCTAGACGTTTTGAGGATGTTGCAGGCTTCTTTCTTAGACAGGCTGTGCGCCCCCCCCAACCCCCCGGCACCGAGACCGCACTGAGCAGCTCCCGTGAGACAACCCCATCCCAGAAGAGGGAGGTTCCCCTTCACCTAGCACAGGTTTCAGTCCCTGGAGAGCTCTGGTGTATATCACGATTCAGCCCACCCACCTTACGATGGAAAGCCCAAAATGTAGTGTCTTACACAAAATAGAACGTGCATTCACTCTCACTTTCACAACTGATCAAGGCGGGCTGTGTAGGGCTGTTGGGTTCTCCATTGTGTCAGAGCCTAGCTCTGACCATGTCTTGCTCTGCCATCCTTAGAAGGTTGCCTTGTGGTCCAAAGTGGCTGCCATCACATCAGCATTCCAGCCAAGAGGAGAAGGAGTGTCTGTGGCCAGTGCCTGTCCTGTCTCCTGCAGAGCTGGGCCCGTGCGACCC
The DNA here is from genome assembly GCF_964237555.1 of Oryctolagus cuniculus. NCBI lineage: Eukaryota > Metazoa > Chordata > Mammalia > Lagomorpha > Leporidae > Oryctolagus > Oryctolagus cuniculus. Next base: position 5,018,642 of record NC_091433.1, on the reverse strand, counting down.
TGTGGAAGCTCAGCAGGGCAGGAGCAGGAAGGCCAGCTCTCCTTGCCAGTTCGTCCCTCTCTGCCTCAGTTTCCCCAGCTGTTAAGTGGCCATCAGTGCTGACCTGGGTGGGTGGGTGGGGTCTCATGAGGATGTTGTAGCCTCTGTGTGTCCAGCACCCCTGGCCTCAGCCGTAGTGCCCTCCCTGGAGCAGACACTGGACCTCGTCCTTCCTGTAACAACACAGTGGATGTTTGCAGTCTGCACCCTGCACACAGATGCTCGCTGAAGCTCCAGATTAATGGAAACGATGGAATTTGATTCTATCAGCCTCTCAGCTCTGTGGTTTCTTTTCATCATTCTTTGGAGTTGCATGGAGAGAAACATCACCGATTTCTGCCTGGGTGGTCCTCGGCACGTCTCCTAACCTCCCTGAAGCCCACCAGAGCCAACGACCCTGGTCCTAAGAGCCAGCACGGGGCCTGGCACGTGGGCGGTCACAGGGTCAGGTGAGCCTGAGGCAGGGGGATCTTCATGATGGCGTCCTTTGTGAAAAGAGGAGCTTGTTCACTCGCTTCTGCAAGCCAGGGAGCGTCCCTCGCCAGGGAGCTGGACCCACTGACCTCTGAGCCTGCAGCTTCCGGGGCTGTGAGAACTGCATGGCTGTGCCCTGAGCCCCCCAAGTCTCACTCAGTCTGTCCCCAAGGGCCAAAACCGAATGTTGGGAGTAGGGTCGGAGCCCCCGCCAGGATTAGAAAATCCCTGCTCCTCCTGGCAGTGAAGTGGCTTCCCCGGGGTCCCCATCACACCCTACCTTGGCCTGCTCTGACTTCAGCTCAGCTGTTAGCAAATGGGTCCTCCCTCCAGGGCACTGGGGGTCTCTCCAAACCCTGGCTGTTTGTCCTCTGTGGCCATGTGTCGCCCAGTCCACGTGTGTGTTGGGGGGGCAGGAACTGGGGGGTACGTGCCCCTGACTCCCACCCCTGGTGGACAATCCTGGGGGACAGTGCACCGGGAGCGCTCAGCAGCCCAGGGGCGCCGCCCACCCCACCCACAGAAGGCTCCGAGGCGATGGCTCCATGTGACGTGCCGCATGGCTCGTCCCGCCCTCCCACCCGCAGATGCCCCATACCCAGTCCTTGTCTGGTGCTGTACTTTTAGGGCTGCAGCACCTGCACCTGCTCACCTGCAGAAGGGATGCCCTGACTGCGTGAGCCCCAGGGACTCACGGAGCCTACAGAGAACAGACTCTGGCCCGTGTCAGCCAAGACTTGGTAAAGACTGGCTTCATCATGGCCATGGCTCAGAAGTGCACCTGCCAGCCCAGGGAGCTTCAGGCAGAAGAAGGCAACAAAGTTGGTTGACCCAAACACGTGGCATGGGGCCTGTGCCCCAGCACCGCGAGTGTAGCCAGGAAATTGTCCCTTCCCTAGTGTTAGTCATTGTTCTGGCCAGTTAATCAGAAGGTGTCTTCTTACATCGTAGCAAGAGTAATTTAGCCGAAGTCTGCATTTGGAATATTTTAAATCAGGAATATTTTATACTGTTGGCAAGGGTTTGTTTTTTTTTTCTTTTTATCGTTTTTAATATGCAGATATGAGAGTTTTACTGGTGACCTGTGTATGCGATTTTGGGTACCAAACCCCATGGCTATAGAAACATTTCCAAAGCCTCTTTTTATAGAAGTTTCTGGCTACTGTGCCGGTGCCGCGGCTCACTAGGCTAATCCTCCGCCTTGTGGCGCCAGCACACCGGGTTCTAGTCCCGGCCGGGGCCCCGGATTCTGTCCCGGTTGCCCCTCTTCCAGGCCAGCTCTCTGCTATGGCCTGGGAGTGCAGTGGAGGATGGCCCAAGTGCTTGGGCCCTGCACCCGCATGGGAGACCAGGAAAAGCACCTGGCTCCTGCCATCGGATCAGCGCGATGCGCCGGCCGCAGCACACCGGCCATGTCGGCCATTGGAGGGTGAACCAACGGCAAAAGGAAGCACCTTTCTCTCTGTCTCTCTCTCTCTCACTGTCCACTCTGCCTGTCAAAAAAAAAAAAAAAAGATGCTACTGTAAGCTTGAAGAGGCGGGTGCATTGTGTCTTCAGTCTGAACGTCTCTGGGAGGCAGCGTGCTCTCCGTGGAGGCTGGGGCTAGCACCAAGTGAGCCACCCATAAGCCACCCAGTGCATTTGTCAGGATGGGCTCAATGAAAACCAAACTCCAGTCCCAAAAGCACCAACCAGCGAATGGCACAAGTGAACCACAGTGTGGCACTCCACACGGAAGGCAGAGAAAGACCCAGAGCCCCTGCCCCAGCTCCTCGGCGTGGCACAGTCCCACCGCCTCCCCAAGGCTCTGTCCTCAGTGAGCTGTTAGAGAACCAGCAACAGGACCGCCAGCATCTGCTCCCCACCCCCTCTCCCAAGGGCCCACGTTGGAGCCTGCTGCTGAGGGCTGCAAGACGTGCAAACTGACTCAAAAGCCCAGTGACCTCCTTCCACCACATCCTAGTAGTGGCTGCACATCAGTGCTTTGACGCCACCTCCCATCTGTAGAGGAGGCCGTGAGACATGGGCAGCTGCTGCCAGCCGCGCGCCAGGCCCTCCTGAAAGAGAGGAGAAGCCCAGCTGGCTCCGTGTTGGAAAAGCTCCAGGAGGGTGTCGGGGAGCAGATGAGGCTGTAACAAAACGTCACAGAAGGGGGCTCAGACGACAGGTTTGTTGGCTCTCGGTTCTCAGCCCACGAGGTCACCAGGGCAGAGGTGGGGAAACCCTGCTTCGAAGGAGGTTCCGGGCTTGCCGGCTGCGCCAGTTCAGCTCTGATCAACAATCACTGACGTGGCTCCTGATCCCTGCGGGGCTCTACATGTGTTCCGGGCCAGTGATGAGAAGTCCAGTGACAGTGCTGGGGGAGAGGGCTCAAAGGGCAGGCCGGGGGGTGGGGGTGGGAGGGAGAGTGTCCCAGCCCAGGGAGCTGCGTGGCCGGGTGCACAGGGCCCAGAAAGCAAGATGGGGGTATGAGACGAGTGGAAACCAGCTGGCTTTTGTGAACGCATGAACAGCAGGAAGGTGAAGTTGATGCTTCAAGGCGAAAGTCAAGTGTTTAGGGGAAGTACAGATGTTTGTTCCAGGAAATTTCCCTGCGGGCTGAGCAGTGAACTTGGCAGAGAGCTTCCTGGAAGGCAAGGTGAAGAAGGAAAAAATAGACAAGGAACTTCTTATTTTGTAATGAAAGCTATGTGTGTCAGAGAAGAGAGGAAAATATTCTCCCAAAGCCTTAGAATTGTGTTAGCACAGGGATTTGCTTTTGGAACTTTGAGGAAATGTCAGCAATATGAGTTCATGGGAAAACACAGTTAATTAGAGAAGTTTATTGTGGTGCAAACATTTTGGAAATCTGCGCAGCTTCTTCCTGGTACACGTTTGTCATGAACGGGAAGGAGTCCTCGTACATGGTTTAGTTCATGACTCAGAAACATACTCGATTGGGTGCTTTTCTAATGAATGCTGGGGGAAGCATGGCTCAGGAAAGACTTTGGGAAGCCGTTTTCAGCGCAAGGTGGAAAAACACCCAGAAGCCCACCTGGAGAATCTGGAGTGAGCTTCACAGTGGTTTTGGGGTGTGTGTGAGAGAGATCAGGAGAGTGATTTTGCATGACCCGTGGCTTGAGTGCTGCTCCAAGGCCACCACCCTCGGTGACTGGGAGGGACCGTGCACGGGAGCCACCGTGGAAGCCGCCAGGGGAGCCGCCTCTCCCCGCAGGGCAGACTAGCAGACTAGACTATGAGCACACATCCCAGAAGCACCCCCTCAATCCCATGATGATGCCCTCGGGGGCTCATCGGCCAGCCCACCTGCCAGTGTCCAAAGGGCTGGTAAAATCCCAGAGGCTCTGTGAAACCAGAGTGTGCAGTCTGCTGGGGTAGGATGCATGTGGTCAGGGTGAGGGAATCAGGGAGGCCGCTCCTGGAGACAGTTTCCTCCCCTGGTGTCCATATTCCACGGGGCTGCGTGGACACAGGCTTGAGGATCATGCGACTCATGCTCCTGGAAGTGATGTGGTCAGCTCTGGAGTCTGCAGCCAGGTGGCCGTGAGCCCCGGCTCTGGACACACCCCCCACCCGCAGTGAGAGCGAGCATGTGGGCACAGGCAGCCAGGAGGCGCTCAAAGACTTTCATCCTTGGCTGGCTGGGAGGCTCTGAGCCAGGGCACAGCGGGAGCAACCTCATGTGGTTCCTCCCGCGGCCGTGGGAGCAGGCGTCATCACCGGATATGAACCAGGGCATTCCCACCCCACAGTGGGGACGGATTTGAACCCTGGGCAGTTCTGCCTTGCCAAGCGGCAATGCAGAGATGCAGGTTCCCTCCCAGCCAGCTGGGTGACCCCAGGCAAAGCCCTGCCTCTCTCTGCCTGTGGACTCTGGGGTTCCCAAGGCCCCCGCAGCCCTGTCCCTGACAAGGGTGTTTCTGGGTGGTGGGTCCATCCCCGTGAGGATATCCTGACCCCCTACTGAGAGCCCTGCTTTGTCTACTTGTAGCCTTCCAGACGCTCCTGGGCCGAGAAGACGTCTCACAGGAGGTGGAGGAGGCCCTGGCCGAGAGCCGCGTGCACAGGAACACCCGCCTGGTGTCCGTCCTGGAGTTGCTCAGGTGTCCCTTTGCCCGCTGGCAGGTGGTCACTGTGGTCATCACCATGGCCTGCTACCAGCTCTGTGGCCTCAATGCGGTAAGCACCGGGCCCTGCCGGGCATCCTGCACCTACAGGGAGACCCCCAGTGGCTAGGGGGCAGCTGGGGCTGGATGGTTAAGGGCTTGAACCCTGGATGCCCACGTTCAAATCCCAGCCCTGCCAACCACCATGGATGCTGTGCCATTGAGCAACCACGGAGCCACCTGGCCCTGGGCTTCCCCACCTGGAGGATGGGATAACATGGTGTTGAAAGAGGGACTCCACGGGGAAGGGCCAGTTCAGCAGCCGGCACAGAACTGCCCCATGCCAAATGCTGCCTGTCGCTCTAAGTACTGACCCCCAGGGATACCTGCAAGTCACACTCCCCCAGCAAATGCATAATGGGGAGGTTCTAAGGGAGAGATACTGGGATGATTTGATGGAAGTGCCCTCCCCCAAGCTGGCTCGGGGCCGAGGCTGGGGCTGGAGCTGCATGGACAGGGGAGTCTGAGGAGGCACAGAGGTCCCCACCCCAGGGTGGACTCGGCCAGCTCTTCTCACCTGGAATTCAGAGTGAGGGAGGCAGAGTCTGGGTTGTTATTGTTATCCTGTCTTCTGCAGAATGGAACAGGCTGCCTGGGGGTCGGGGAGGGGCTCCCTGAGTGGGGGGTGCAGGCAGGCTGGCTGCCCGCTAGGCAGGGGTGCATGCAGGGGGGTCCGGCTCTGAGCCTGAAGCTCCCTCTGAGAGTAACTCCCGGCCAGCAGTGGAGAAAGTTGCAAGCACAACCTGCAGCCTCCTGATTGTGTTTTTGGAGGCAGTGGGATGAAGGTCCAGCCTGCTGCTTCCCTGCCCTTGCCTTCTCGGTCAGGTCAGAGGGTCAGCAGCTCCACCTGAATGTGCAGAGCAACCCCAGGCAAGTCCCACCATCTCCTCCCTGCTGTCAAGGTCATAGCATTTGGCCCCAAGGTCATCCCTCTCATCCTGAGACTGCAGAGAGGGAGAATGCTGGTGCACGGGACTCTCACCAGCACGCCTGGGATGGGTATCTCCTGGGGCATTGAGACGGAGACCGCGGTGTTTCTAAGCGGAATTGCCCACCAGAACGCGATCTTTGCATTGGCACAGGCTATGGAACTCTGGAAACCCCACGATGCTGTGTCTGCAAGCTCCCTGCACGTGCGCCCAATGGGAGAGACCCTCATTTCCGCTCCCAGCACCGGCTTCCGCTGTCTTGCCTTCCCCAGGAGGAGTCCCTTCTCTCTTGAGGTCGGGATGAAGGCTTCCAACCCGGCTTGCTGTCCCCGACACCCAGCAGGGAGCTCTGGGCCAGGAGTCAGTGGCCCCCGTTTCCCAGCTCAGAGCGACCACCAACCTGCAGTGAGAGACCTGGCCCCACTGCGTCCCCCTTGCTTGGCTCAGTCTGCTCAGCTGTGGTGATGCTCTAGCCCGCAGGTATTTGGCACAGCGTGGCCAGGAGCTGTCCCCAGGGCAGCCCTGTGAGCTAGCTGCCACTGGTAGGCACAGAGATGTTGGAACACTTTTGCAAGGTCACACATCTGGAGCGGTAGAAAGGAGACCTGAGGACTACAGCTTCAGTCTGTTTAAACACAAAGGGACACAAGCTGGTTAGTGGCAAATGCCAGCCTTGCATTTGCCATGCCTGTGCTTCAGGCTAAGTTCTCCCTTGCACACGCAGCCTTTTAATCCAAACCCATGACCTCATGTGACCCGGAAACTCCCGGTGCCTTTAAAGCCTGCTTTGTCCCCCAAGCCTTACTGGGCATTCTTTCAGAGGACGTGGTTTCAACTTTGAGACATTTGTAAAGGCAGCCGGGCACCTCCCGCCCCAGACAGCCCTGCCATGTGCAGGCGCCATCATCATTTTGTAGAGGAAGTAGCCGTGGCTTACAAGTCAGGCATGCTGCAGGTCCCTACAGTGGCACCTGCCCCGACAGCCGCCCGCTCCTGGGGTCAGGTGCACTGCCCTGGACAGCCCGCCCCAGGACCGGCCAGTCTGTCTCAAGTCCGGTCTAAGCTGGTGCCTCCCAGCTCATCACATCTTGGAGCCGTCAGCAGTGATAACTGGAAATGTCTCCAGGTACCTCCCGCTGTCGAGAACCTTGGTGTGCAGCCAACAGGAACACATTACTCCATGCACTGATGCCGCAGAGTGGATGGATGGCTTTCACATACTTCAGAAATCAAGTGAGCGTTGGACTTAACAACATGGAGTTGTCCCGAAATTCCTCATTGCTGTTGGATTCCCACCCCACCACAGGGCTGTGTCTCAGAGTGGCTTTCAAATTCCCATCTCTAAAATTAGACCTGCCAGGGAAAATTGCTTGTGCCGGGCAGCTGCTGTCCTCCGGAGCCATTCGTGCCCTGCGAGGAAGCCAGCCTCTGACAGGAGCGGCGGTCTCCTGCCCGTGTGCGGGAGATCCGGGCTGCTGAGCCCAGCCTCTTATCTGGGGTGGCCGCTGCCGCTCGCCCACCTCCAAGGCATCCCCCCCTTGCCCTGACCTGAGTCAGCACTTGGTCTCTGTCCCTGTGTGACCTGAAATCTGGGGAAGAAAGGGAGTAGGAGGTGAGAACAGGGGCTCGGAGGGACACTGCCTCTACCAAGTCTTTGGGTTGGAAATCGGACCGATCCCAGCTGTCGAGCCCGGGCCCAAGAGTCTTGGGTTTCTGGAACCTTCCTGAATCTCTGGAAGACCCAGAGCTAGGGTGGTTCTTTGTGCTGCCCTGGTGGCCCGTCCTTCCTTCTTACACACAGGAAGCTCCTCCTGCTAACTTCCCGGGTCAGCTTCCTCTCCTGTAGCGTGGGATGGTAACACTCAGCTTGCACAGCTGCTGGGAGGATTGTGTGAAATGGCGCTTGGAAAGCACTTGGCTTGGATTCCTGCCCCCACCCCCAGCCCTGCAGGGACCACCGGGACTCTTCCTAGCTCTGTTTCCTTCTCTCGCAAGGCCACATGTTTTCAAAATTTGCTGCCTGCAATGTGTAGCTCTTGGTGGGGACCCGAGGGCCTGTTCAGGCAGCTGTGAGTGAGCCCCCTGCCCCCACTAGGTGCTCAGGGCGCGTGCTGCTGCCTGGGTCTGCACCCTCAGTGGGACGCGCAAGCCCCCTGTAACTCAGTGCCTGGCACAATGCCAGACACCCTCCCCTCTGGCTCAGTGACTGAGTGGGACAGAGGGAAGGCAGGGGATGAGAAAACCTGAGATGTGTTTACAGCAAAATGCATAGCTCCAGCCTTTCCTGGCGGGGAGCCACTGGAGAGTCCCCCTGACGTGTCATCGGGAGCCCAGGTGTTTTTGCAAAAGAACCTCTGAATCGTAATTACAGAAGCTTTTATCAATAGCTTTTGTTTTGCGAAGGTTCATCTGCAACTACTCTCCCACACAAACTAGAATTTTTTAAATATCTAGTTATTTATTTGACAGAATGAAAGAGAGGGAGGGAGGAAGGGAGGGGGAGAGAGAAGGAGAGAGAGAGAGAGGGGAGGGGGAGGGGAGAGGGGAGAAGGGAGAGGGAGAGGGAGAAATCTTCCATCTGCTGGTTCACTCCCTAAATGGCCGCAATGACCAGGGCTGGGCCAGGCTGAAGCCAGGGGCCAGGAATTCCATGCAGGTCTCCTGCATGGGTGACAGGGGCCCAAGCACATGGGTCATCTTCCGCTGCTTTCCCAGGCAGGTTGGCAGAGAGCTGGATCGTGAGTGGAGCAGCCGGGAGTCGCCGGGACTCTGATGGGGGACGCCCGTGTCACAGTGATGGCTTAATCTGCCCTTTATTTATGAACTCCAGCCCTTTATTTACTTTTTTTACATTATAAGAATTAGAAACATTCTCACCACTACCACCGAGACCACCCTACTGAAGGGATTTGCTATGTCCCAGCGGGGACTGTGGAAGCTAAAAAGAAGCCTGGGTCCTCACATCCTCCAGCTTCCCAGCGCTGTCACCCTGGGTTCACCCCGTGAGTCCCGGTGTCTCAGTGTCAGAGCTGGCAGGAGAACAGGCCAGGGAGCTGGTGACCGTGAGCAAGGGCTGGGTGGGTGCGAAGGTCTGTTTTTGCTGGTAGGCTAAGGAACAAGACTGGGCGATCCAGCACTCAGGACTTTGGTGAACGCTGTTTTCTGGCACTCTTAAAAACCAAGTTTTCCTTTGCTTCTTCCTGGGTTTTCACAATGAAAAAGAGTAGGAGACAGAGGCAGGAGCCCCTTTACACACCGCACGTGAGCCATCCAGGTACAGCGCACAGTTGAAATCTCACCTCCCTCAACAGCTGCAGAGCAGGGCAGGGCAGGGCAGACCTGTGTGTAGGTTCTCGCCTTCAACGAGACTGCCGGGAGCTAGACCCACCCGTGCAGCTCCCAGCCTCCCGTCTGTCCCACCAGAACCCTCAGAGGACTTTTGGCTTTGAGTCGTCCTGAGCTTGGAGCTCTGCCACCCTGAGCCTGGCCAGCCCTAGAGAGGGCCTTGGCGCCACGTGGGTGCTGTTTCCCCGAGTGTGAGGCGTGCAGCCAGCACCACAGACAGAGGCCAGCAGAGCCAGCTCGCTCCTCCAAACCGAGGGGCGAAGACAACACCTGCCTGGGGCCTCCGGCAGCGTCCAGCAGGACACAGAGCCCCTTCTCTTTGAGGCAGCCCACTGCGATGGCTGGGCCCCCTTTCCCCCTCACACCACCTGTGCAGGGAAGGCAGGGCCGTCTCGTCCACACACGGTGAAGGCAGTGGAAAGGTGTGGGATGACGCGTTCGGATCCTGGCTCTGCCACTCATGGCCCAGTGGTCCTCACCTGGCTAAACCTCAGTTTTCTCATGTGTTACATGGAGGCAGGGGATGGACCAAACTGGGTTGTGATGAGGACGTGGATAGTCGTGCAGGTGATACGTTTAGGGGAGGGGAGAACAGGTGTGGGAATCCGGTGATCAAACTGTGAGCTGCGGGTCTTTCTCTGCCCCCGGCTTCCAGGTGCTGACCCAGCCCCAGCCCCAGCCGGAGCAGGTCCCCTGCAGGCAGGTTTCTCCCTGTGTGCAGACAGCAAGCAGGTAGCATGCAGGAGGCGGGCACACAAAGCTCCAAGGGGGACTTGCTGTGTGGAGTGAGAGTGAGACCGGCTGGTGGGGTGTGATGTCCAGGCCTCCCGCAGGGCACAGGAAAGGCCCAGCCCACTTCTGCCATGTTGCCAGTTACTGACTTTTTATATTTTCTTTGTTTCTTTCTGTTTCTCCCTCATCTTTGTGCTTTGGCAACCTTCTGTCACCTTAAGTCTTGATTCTCTTTCTCTGGCAGTGAATGTTGTGTTCTTGTCTATATTCATGATGGCTGTTGTGATTATAACTTCATTCTTTTTTAAAAAGATTTGTTTATTATTCGAAAGGCAGAGTTAGAGAGGGACAGAGAGAGAGAGAGGTCTTCCATCCGCTGGTTCACTCCCCAGGTAGCCACAATGGATGGAGCTGCGCCAATCTGAAACCAGAAGCCAGGAGCTTCTTCCAGGTCTCCCACATGGATGCAGGGGCCCAAGGACTTGGGCCATTTTCCACTGCTTTCCCAGGCCACAGCAGAGAGCTGGGTTGGAAGTGGAGCAGCTGGGACTAGAACTGGCGCCCATATGGGACACTGGCGCTGCAGGCGGTGGCTTTATTCCCTACACCACAGCACTGAGCCCTGTTATGCTTTTATTTCCAATGTAGGACTTCCTTAATCATTCTCATAGTGCCAGTCTGGTGGTGGTGAATTCCCTCAGATTTTGCTTGTCTGGAAAAAGACTTTATTCTTTTTTTTGCAAAGATTTATTTATTTATTTAAAAGGCAGAAATACAGAGAGAGAGAAAGAGAGAGAGAGAGGTCTTCCATCTGCTGGTTCACTCCCCAAATGGCTGCAACAGCCAGAACTGGGCCTATCTGAAGCCAGGAGCCAGGAGCTTCTTCCAGGTCTCCCATGTGGGTGCAGGATCCTGAGCACTTGGGCCATCTTCTACTGCTTTCCCAGGTGCATTAGCAGGGAGCTGGATTGGAAGTGGAGCAGCCGGGGCTGGAACTGGCACCCAGATGGGATGCTGGCGTTGCAGGTGGAGGCTTAACCTTATACACCTGTGTACCAGGCCCGAAACTTTATTTTGTGCTCTCTCCTCAAGGATAGCTTTTCTGGGCATTCTTGGTTGTCAGTTTCTTCTTTCAAGACCTGCAACATCATCCTGGGTGTGTACCAGTCTGATTGGTTTTCTGTTATGTGTATCTGGATGCTTTTGTCCCGCTTTCTGTAGTAGCGTCTCTCTGTCTGGCTTCTGAGAGTTTGACTGGAGGTGGGAGGTGGTCTTTTTGGACTGAATCTGGTCGTGGTCCCTTGGGCTTCCTAGATCCAGATGTTTCGTGTCTCTCATGACCTGGGAAGTTTCTGGCTATCATTACATAGCCTAGGTTTTCAAAGCCTTCTTCCTTTCTTCTCCTTCAGATATTCCAGTAATGTTAATATCTGTTCACTTATGGTGTCCCATGTGTCTCATAGCTGTCTTCATTATTTTTAATTTTCTTTATTTTCATCTGACTGGGCATTTCGGCTGGGTCTATTCGTTGTTGAAGCTCTTGACTGCAGTTTTTATTTCAGCGATTGCAGTTCTCATCTCCAGAATTTCTGTTTGCTTTTTTACAAATTTCAATGTCTTGGGGCCAGTGTTGTGGCGCAGCAGATTAACACCCTGGCCTGAAGCGCTGGTATCCCATATGGGCGCCAGTTCTAGTCCCAGCTGCTCCACTTCTGATCCAGCTCTCTGCTATGGCCTGGGATAGCAGTAGAAGATGGCCCAAGTCCTTGGGCCCCTGCACCTGCGTGGGAGACCCAGAAGAAGCTTCTGGCTCCTGGCTTCAGATTGGCGCAGCTCCGGTCATTGCGGCCATCTGGGGAGTGAACCAGCAGATGGAAGACCTCTCTCTCTCTGTCTCTACCTCTCTCTGTAACTCTGACTTTCAAATAAATAAATCTTTAAAAAAAAATTCCAATCTCTCTGTTGACTTTATCATTCCTGTCTTGCATTGTTTTCCCCATTTCTTTGAATTGCCTGTTTGTATCATCTGACGTCTCACTGAGGTTCCTTCGGGGCTCTTCTGCAGGATGTCACAGATCCCCTTCAACTCGGGCTCTGTTTCTGGAGCACTGTTGTTTTCTTCTGGGAGTGCCACGCATACTTGCCTCTTTGTGTTTCTTGTGTCTATGTTGGTGTCTGAACCACTGGCGTAATCACTGCTTCTTTATGGAGTAGCTTTCTTTAGAAAAGACTTCTCATTGACACGGATGTGTGTTGTCAGTTGGGTAGCTGCTCTGGCTTTGGTTCCAGATGGAAGCACACGTTTAGCCTCCCTGGGATTGCTTCAGCTGTAGTCAGCAGCGGTGTCTGTGGTACTGCGATGCTATGCATGGTAGCAGTTTATAGAGTGTGACTTTTCAGTGGACACAGGGTTCAAAGGTGCATGTCCTCCAGCCCCAGAGTTAAGTGCCAGCCACTGTGGAGTGCGCAGTGGCAGTGGCCATGGTCTAGGTGCTGCAGGACACAGAAGGGACCATGCCCAAGTGCACAGGTGATGCCAGGGCTTGTGACACGTTTCGCCATGGCCTTGGAGCTGTGGGATGTGGATGGGACCCTCTCCAGGTTTTTGATGCACAAGTGTAGGTGACACCAGGACTTGTAGCACCAACAGCTGCAGTCCCAGCGCTGGGGGATGTGACGGGGCCCTCACCCAAGCCCCACTGAGTGAGTGTTTTATTCCAATCATTATGCATTGGTGTTCACGGAGCTAGACCTGTGGAATTCAGGTCTCATGGGGGTAATGTGGGTGACTCTGGGGAATTTAGTACTGAGGGTCATAGTCCCAGCACTGCAGGATGGTGAGAATCTTGCCCAGATCCCACAGGACAAACACAGATTATGCTGGGTTTTGGCACTGGCTGCTGTAGGGTTTGAGCTGTGGGACTTGGAACCTTCCTTTGGCTCAATGGGACAAGTGGGGATAACTCCAGGGATTGAAGCACTACCAGCCACTGTCCCAGAGCTGCCACCTGCAGGAGGGGCCACCCCAGGTCCCAAGGGCAAGCAAGGGTGATGCCAGGGCTTGTGCTCTGGCCACCAAGAGCCCTGAGCCACGAGACCTGGAGGAGAAGAAGTCAGACCCAAGCCCTCTCCCTGACCTCTCCTCCTTTCCGCTTCAGATCTGGTTCTACACGAACAGCATCTTTGGGGCAGCTGGGATCCCTGCAGAGAAGATCCCGTACGTCACCCTGAGCACGGGCGGCATCGAGACCCTGGCTGCCATCTTCTCTGTAAGTCCGCTGAGGGCGACTCCCAGGAAGCTGGGGGTCAGACAGCACCGTGGGGAGCCCCAGCACCTCACAGGAACACACTCCTTGTCCCGCAGAGGGGTTTGGCGCCTGCCCCTCTGGAGAAGGTGCCTTTCCACACTTTGCTGCTGCTCCCTCCCTTGCGCCCCGCCCATCACAGAGGCCAGACAAGGAATCCCCAGGGGAAAGGGCCACATCATCCCCAGGACCTCAGAGTCCCTGTGACTCCCTGATCTCTCAGAACCGTGAGCTGTCATCTCTGCATCCCCAAGCACGCATGTGTTTGCAAGGCAAAGAGGAGGAGAAGGGGCCTTCCAGTCGGTCAGAGAGCGGAGCGACTTTGATAGAGACATGTAGAGCTCATCACTCCTGCTCAACATCTGGGGGCAGGGGAGAAGCTGGGAGACTCCCGAGGCAGTCACTGGTGTCCTAGTGATGTAGACAGACATGGAGGATAAAATTGATTAGGTGTGTGAGCTGGAAGACCACGCCTTCACCACGCCAGGTTTCAGAGTGAGACCAGATTGGACGTGGGCTGGGCTGTGTGAGGCTCAGCAGTGCACTCTGCTTCTCTGAGCTTTGCTTTCCCTCTTCCTGCAAGGGCTGTGTCTGCCCTGCCTTGCAGGTGTGTGGTCTGCGCTCACGTGGTGCAGCGGGGTTCTTGTCCAAAGGCATGGAGGTGGGGGGGGGGGTGGTGCCTCCCATCAGAGTGCTGGATCTGATTTGGATGGAGCAGCTCCCTCAGCCACACACCCAGACAGAAGGGATTAATGCTGGTGCACAGCCCAGAGGCTCCCCAGGACACGCTCGACAGAATGCTTGCTCCTGTACCTTGATGGGTCATTCCAACAGGATGCTCTTTAAAAACAAGGCACAAAGCAGAGGGGTGGCCTCTGGGCTCCTTCCTTTTCGCCTCATGGCCTCTTTGCTAGAGGAGACGAGTTCTGTGTTTCACAGTCTGGGGGTTTCACAAAGTCCCCGTCTCGAGTTAGAAACTGCTCCCAGCTCTTATTATTTTTCTCTTTGATCAGTGGAAAAGCCACAGGCAGTCTGGGATGAAAATGATGAGGGGAAGTGCAGGGTTTCGTTTTCTGTTAAAGACTCTCACTAGAAAAAAAATCACCTGCTCATTAGGATAAATTTGTAAAATGCAGGAAAATAGGAACAAAGGAGAAATGGCCCGCAGCCACCCTCTCCCAGGGAACTTGGCACACCCGCTCCTGTCTGTGTTCCGGGGTAGACGTGGGTTTGGAGCTCACACAGTGGTGGTCCTACCCTGTGTATCACACAGTCATGTCAGAATGTTTTTCCCATTTGTTGTCTGAATGATAAGCCAAAACAGAGAAACACTGACAGACAGCAAGAGTGCTCCCACACTCTGGTTTATTTTCCCAAATGCCAGGGAGCCAAGAACTCAGTCCACTTCTCCCACAGGGGTAGCAGGGACCCACCTTGTGCCATCACCTGCTGCCTTCCGGGGTGCACCGGAAGCTGGGATTTGGAGGAGAGCAGAGCCGGGACTGCGATCCAAGCCCTCCAAATGGGGTGTGAGCACCCAGCCAGTGTCGTAAGCACTGCTCCAGCACCTGCCCCTGAAAAATTTTTACTGACGCATGCCTCATACGGGCACTGCAAAAAATTTGTGGGAAAAAAAAGTGGAATTAAATGATAAGTTTATTTCCATGAACAAAAACCTTGGAAATTCAGGCAATGTCTTCTGCATGTGTTCCATGAACATTTCAGAAGTCGCTCGCACGTATGAAATGTGTGTAGCTCACCACCTACTCGCAAACACTGATACTGAAAACTGTCAGTGACCAAAAATTAGGGGCCTGGAGGTTTCCTTAGCCCCTGTCTGGGGCGTGGGGCTTGGGAGTCTCTCTGCTCAGAACCTGGGTGACAGAGCTGTAGGCCTGGACCCTGATCCTAGCTCTGGTCCTTTTGAGCCACATGACACCAAATGAGTCATTCAACAGCTCTGTGACTCGGTTTCCCCAAATGACTGCAACAGCCAGGGCTGGGCCAAGCCAAAGCCAGGAGCCCAGAACTCCATCTGGGTCTCCCACATGGATGACAGGGACCCAAGCACTTGGGCCATCTTCTGCTGCTTTCTCAGGTGCATTGGCAAGGAGCTGGATTGGAAGTGGAGCAGCCAGGACTTGAACCAGCACCCATATCGGATACTGGGGTCGCAGGCAGTGGCTTAACTCACTGTGCCACAGCGCTGATCCCAGTCTCCCCATTTCTGTGAGGACACTGTCCTGCCTCATAGGGCCGGGCTGAGATTAAGCAGAAGAGTGGACGCTGAGAGGTTCAGGCAGAGCCCTGATGTGCACTCAGGGCGTCAGCTCCTCTTGTCTGGCTCAGGCAGCTCCCCAAGCTGCCCTGGTAAACCGGGCTGTGCTGACCCCCAAGCAGAGAGCAGGGTCCCCTGGGACGCTTGCCGAGCATCCAAGACCAGACCAAGTGACTCCTGTGGGGCCACACAGCCGCTTGGGACTGAGCTGGGAGGTGGGCAGCCCCCTGCCCCAGGACCATGAAGAGCACACCCACCTCACTCCTGAAGTGCAGTAGCTGCCCCGTCTGAGCGAGGAGCAAGCCCAGCCGGGGATGTGCTGCCCCCGTCTCGGTCTCCATGGCTCCAGAAACCACTGCTTGCGACCTCTACTCTCTGGCTGGCACATCAGCTTCGTTCAAAGCCAGCAGTACTTGGTGAAGGTTACCTGGGAAGTGCTGGTTCCAGAAGAGGGTAAGTGATGGTGGCTTCCTGGAAGAGGAGGAGGGGACCTCGCCAAACCCAGGACCTGGGGACACGGCCTCTGCTGAGTGCTCCTGCTGCCGCCTTCCGGCGTGGCCCATGGTAGAGCTAGGTCACGTGGCCCATGGCCGGGCAGTGTGGTGCTCTCCGGTAAGCTCTCACCAGCTGCTCCTGACGCCGCCTGTTGAGCCTGTGCTGGGCTTACAGAGGGCTGTTCCCATGATGCCTGCCTGCAGGAGCACAGTCCGATGGAGGAGGCTGTGACCGTGGCTGAACTCTGGCTGTGTCCTAGAGCCCCATGATGCCCTGTGGTGGGGGGAGGGTGATGCTCCATGGGGCCGCCACTTGCTCCTGGCTCATCCATCCACAGACACCCAAGGAGACCTCTATGGTGCTATAGGCCACTGTGACGTTGTGATGGCCTCCAGAGGAAACCAGACGCAGACACAGTTAGCATGTGTTGTACTGAGACGAGCTCTCCTGTCCAGGGCTCTCAGAGGGCCTCCTGGAAGAGGACACTAGGAAGCCAAGAACTACAGGGCCAGCAGGAGTTAGCTCAGCAGAGGAGATGTCCACTGGGCCGTGGGCCGGAAGCTTATGCTGGTTCACTTTAGGTCTGGGCAACTTGGAATTCAAATCCTCGCAGCCAGAGTTTACCACCAGATACCAGCCAAATCAATCTCTGGGTTTATTTGCTCATCTGTGAAGTGGACTTCACCATGCTCACCTGTGGTGTGCAAAACACTGGACATCGCTGAGACGTCCACAGGAGCTGTGGTTGCGTCAGGTTGCGTGGCAGAAAGGGACTTTGCAGGTGTGGGTGTGCCAAGGAGCTTGAGACCAGGAGGTCTGGGTGGGCTCAGGGTCTCCCCAGGGTCTTCATAAGTGAAGGAGGAAGGCAGGAGAGTCAGAGAGGGGAGGTGATGGCAGAAGCAGGAGCAGGGGTGATGCAGTTGCTGGCTTCGAGGATGAGGAAGGAGCCACCGGCCAAGGAAGCTGAGCAAAGCAGGGAACACACCGCGCAGGCTCCAGGGGGAAGCTGCCCTGCTGATCCTCTGATGTGCGCCCGAGATCTGCTTGTCTTCGGAACCAGACTCAGACACGTGAGCACCCTGGTCTGAAAATCTGAAACCTGGAAAGCCCCAACTTCGAAAACTCCGTGGGCAGCCCAAGCAGAGAATCCCACACCTGACATCCACACCTGATGTGTCAGTCAAAACGCAGGGTCAACGTGAGCTGAAGATGGCGCAGAAAACCCCCTTCAGGCTGTGTGCTTCTGATGGACGGGAAACAGGAGTGAATTTCATGATTAGATTCAGGTCCCATCCCCAGAACATCTCATATGCAAAAGCTGGAAAACACGCCAAATCTAAAACATGTCTGGCCCAGGTGTTCCAGATACAGGTGCCTGATCTGTTGTGGACGACACTGTGGTGCTGTCCCAGCGACAGGAAGCTAACAGGATGCTCACTGACACCCCAGAGGATGCAGCGGCTGTGCCTTCGTCCCGGAAGGAGCCAGGTCCCTGGCCCAGCCCCATTTCCATGAGCAGAGTTTCCAGATGCATCTTCTGTACTGCTTTGTCCAAGCCTGGAAGGCAGTTGCCTATCCCAGAGGACTTCTAAGTTCTTGCTGAGATGTTGGCAGTCGATTAAAATGACTCTGGAGCATAGTAACGTTGAGAAGGACCAGGCGTTTTTGTTCATTCGGCCTACAATTAATTTGAACTCCAACTGTCCCTCATCAGTGATCAATAATTGCCGGCTTGCAAGAACACCTGGTTTTCCAAATGGATTTTCTTGACAGCATTGACTTTCTACTGAGTGAGCGTTTTTATAAAGATTTGTTATCTATTTGAAAGCGAGAGAGAGGAGAGGGGAGAGGGGAGAGGGGAGAGAGGCATCAGACTGAAACATCCTGTGTGGCAGGAGCTTCCTGGGGGACCTCTCCATCCCCCCAGTGTGAGAGTCAGGGCACAGCCATGTGGGGACCTGGGTGCTGGCCCGTATCTGCTGCCAGATCTCACCTTGGTGTTCACATTCCTGCTGTAGATTTCCAGCTGTTTCCACCACTGTGCCTGTACTCCTGGGGACACCCTGCTAGGGTTATTTTTCAATGTAAAATCTTTTAAGTGTGTGTGTGTTGGTCAGCCTCTTGTTATTGTAATTAAGTTCCTGAGCAGGCTACCTTATTAAATAAAACAAGAGTGTTGTTTGGGCTCACAATTCAGGAGGTGCAAGGTTGTGGGGGCCCCCTCCGTGGCGGTCTTCTGGCTGGCAGAGTCTGGAGGTGGCACGGGGCATCCCGTGGTGAGAGACAGGGAGCCCACGGTCTCCATGGCTGTGTATTAGCTCCCCCTCCTCAGGAAGTCCCCCGGATTCAGTCATGGGACTCTGCCCTGCTGTGTCGTCACTTCCCAGAGAGCCCATGGCATGGTCGGATTGGGGGTGGTGTATGGCGCAGCACCTGCCTCCCATATCAGAGTGTCTGGGTTCAGGCCCTGGCTCTGCTCCCAATTCCGGCTTCCTGCTAATGCGCACGCTGGGCGGCAGCTGAGTTGGCTCAAGTGCTTGGGTCCTGGCCACCCACGTGGGAGACCTGCACTGAGTTCTGGGCTCCTGTCTTCAGGCTGCTCCAGACCAGGCTGTTGCAAGCACTGGGGGTGTGAATTAGCAGATGGGAGATCTCTCTCTCTCTTTCACTGGCTTTCTGCCTTTCAAATAAAATGAAAATGTGTGAGGATGCTAAGCCCTGTACCCTAAGCCACAGGCTTCATTCTTCCTCTGGCACCCGTACCCTGACTGGTAAGGTATCAGAACCGTGTAAACTGTATCTTTGCTGCAATCCCAGGACCTTTAGCCAATCTTGTGGCTAACAGGGTGAGGCCCAGCCCAAGTTAAACCTGCACTAGAAGTGAAGACTGCCCATAACTGGAATCGGTGGGATTTGTATCTCGGGGGAGTTGGGTCAGAGTAGGCAGTGGCGTGGTGCTGAGATGCCTACAGAAATAACCAGGATGAGTGCTGCCGCAGTCACCCCGCGATCAGTACATTGGGCTGTCACACAGATTAATACGTATTACGTCGTCACACCAAGAGCAACCTATGTTCAACTTACGCTGAGGTTAACGCCCGCTGTGCTGAAATGCACTGATGCCGCCTACTGACTGCAGGGTCTTGAGAGCTGATTTTTTTTAAAGTGTCTCCAAGTGCACCACCCACAATTTCAGTGCTGGAGAGTGTGCCCCAAACACACACCAGCTGAGAGCCATTATCTGACACCGTGAGTTGCCGGGATTTCGGGTGCCCTGGGTGAGGTGCGGATCTGGCTGGTTTTCATCCCCCTGAAGTCTGTGGGGGAAGCAGGAACTGGAAGCCGGTGTAGCTGGAAGCAGCACCTGATCTACAGACGATAAGCTTAGTCCAGCGAGACCCTGAGGAAGCAGCCTGGAAAGAGAGAGGAGGGTGGAAATGCTTGCTCGGGTCGGGAAACTGACCAGGCTGCAGCCTCCCTCCCTCCCTCCCTCCCTCCACTCCAGGGGCACCTGTAGCAGGCGCTCAGAGTGAATGTGGCCCTTCACCTGGTGGTGACATTATTAGTGCAGACGTTGGCTCAGGGTGAACAGCAGGCGCTGAAGGTTACTGGTGCCAGCTGGGCACTGATGGTTCTCCTTGTTATGCTCTCAGGGGACGCCTGAGACTCATCCAGGGAGCGGCCATCCACCCGGTGGCCCACTGCCTCTCCCTCCGCAGGGGACGCCTGGTGGGATGGTATTTATTGATAAGCTTTTTTGTTCTGGATAGGAGTTTGGAAACCACTTTCACTGAGACCTGGTTTTCTCTGAATGAACTGTGCTCATCTTAACGGGGCCGTTCGGTATGTGTGACAGATTTATGTAGCAGATCAGCACAGCTGTAATCAGGATAGCATTTCTGTCACTCCAAAAAAATGTCCTTGTGTCCCTTCCCCCCTGCCCCACTTCCTTTCCCCCAGAACAGCCAGCTCTGTGTGGCCTTGGACAAGTACCGTAGTCACACAGGCCTCTGATCTTGACCTCCCATCACCTCCCCAGGGGTCCCCTTGCCACTGGAGTCCAGCTGCCCTGTCCATGGTGCCCTGGCCCTGGCTGCTGCATCCGAGCTCCGCCGGTGGGACCCGGCTCATCGCATGCTCGCTTGCTCTCGCTCTCTCCACCAGCTGCTGGTTTTTGCTTCCTCCCTGCCTTGCCCTGGGCTGGACTTCCCTCCCGGCTTCTCGCTGTGTGACGCTGTGTCCCTTTGCCCCTTCGGTCCTCGCCATTTTGCTCTGCCACGGGTGAGCCTCGCATCTGCCTTGCAAAGGCGGACCCTCACTCTGTCAGCAAACGCTGGCCCCGTGTCTGCCAGGCATTCGCCAGCTGCTGGGGGACCAAGGATGGAGGCCCCTGGTCTTCAAGTGAGGAGAGCGGGCAGGGGAGCAGGGTATTCAGGAGTCGGACGTCCAGGTGGGACAGTGAGCTCCTACGAGGTGGCGGCTCTGCCCATGTCCAGCTTGGAGATGTTAATGTCTCAAGGAAGACCTCACTGCACCCTGCAAAGCTGGTGCTATCAGTCCCATTCCAGGTGGGGAGCCAGGGGCCTGGAGAAGCTGAGTCACCTGTCCTGGATGCCATGCAGCCTGCGTGGCAGAGCCGGGGCTGGGGCCGGTCCCCGCGCCTCTGGGTGCCCCCTGTGCTCATTGTGTGTCTCTGCCTGCTGTCGCCTCCTCCCAGGAGTCTTGCTGATTGCCCAGTTGAGGAAATCCATGGACTGTGCTGCAGACGCCCTGAGTTCAGTTCCTGGCTCCCTCTCCCTTGCTTGCTGTGTGATGTCTGCTGAGTTACTTCACCTCTCTGGTCCTCAGTGTCCTATCTTTGTAAAGTGGTGGGGGAGGCACCAGGCAGAATCAGATTTCCAGGGGTGTGTGTGTGTGTGTGTGTGTTGTGTGCAGCCTCTTAGCTAACCAGCCACCCACTCTGGGGTGTCCTCTAGCATATTCTGATTCTCTTGTCACAGACAAAGGCCCTGGGGCTTTGGGAAGTGGAACCCAAGGCAAGTTCATGCCCCTGCCAAGTGAGAGATGCTGACACTTGGCCCCAAGCACCATTGTTCCGGGTGTTCAGCCTTGTGAGGAGTTCAATGAAGGGCCCTTGCCCAACCGAGGGTGGACACAGGGGCCAGCCAGATGAGGTCAGCGGCAGTTGGAAGACACTGCTTCAGGGGCTGCATCAAGTAGGTCTCCTGGCATTGCATATCCTAGCATGAAGCTGACCCTCCAGAGAAAGCACAGAACCTTTCTCTATCCCCTCCTGCCCGAGCTGCCCGGGGCGCCTGCCCCCATGAAATCTAGGACATGGAGGTGCAGCAGAATTGCCTTCATGGCCGGCTGGCTTTGCAGGAGGGGACAAGGCTGTGGCGACCACATGCTTCCGGCTCCTCCTTCCAGAGCCCCCAGAGGAGGAGCCCACCCTTCCAAGGAAGATGGGGAGGAAAGGTGGATGCATGGCACACAGCAGGTGCCCGAGAAGGATCGCTTCCCCTGGCCCTCTTTCCCACAATGATGGTTGCTTTTCTGACCATGGCCTTGGAGAGAGTGGCTGGGCTGTCTCAGGGTCAAAGTCACAAAGCCCCTCTTGAGCCGTGACCCCCATTGCTGTTCCTTTTTGCTCATTGCTAGAATAACAAGCGTATTTTCTCTCTCTCACCCTCTCTCGCCCCCTGCACTAGGGCTTGGTCATTGAGCGCCTGGGACGGAGACCCCTGCTCATCGGTGGCTTTGGGCTCATGGCCCTCTTCTTTGGGACCCTCACCATCGCACTGACGTTGCAGGTGAGGGCCAGGCCTGTCACACCCTGCACAAGGTGGGCCCGTGCTGGTTCCGGCTCCGTCACTCTGGGGCCTTTGGTGCATGGGGTTTGTCCCATCCACAAATGGCATTAGAAGTGCGGCTCTCCCAAAGGGGTCTCACTTGGAGCTGAGAGGAGAGGTGGTTTGATGATGGGTTTGCCTCGATTCCCCTAAGATCCTCCCACACCCAGTGCTGAGCCAGCCCGCTGCAGGCAGGGGACCGTCTCCCCCTGCGGACACACCTCATGCAGTGGGTCAGCCCCCGTCACGCCTTGTGGAGTGGCAGGGGACCAAACACATTATGCTTTACACAATGACAACATGTGCAGTGCCTGTAAGAGCTCATCACACCTGCTTCAGACCAAACTGTCCATCAGTGTGGGTTCTGCTTCCCCGTGGGGACCCCTTCCCCCTGCCAGGGCCACACTGAGCCCTGCTCAGCTGTGACCCTGCATCTCCCATGCATGAAGTGAGCAGGTGCAATGGCCAGGCTCTTAGAGAGGTTACTATTCCCCCATGTTCTGGGAAACCAACCCTGAACCGGAGATGGGAAGTGGCCTGTGCAAGGTCACACAGATGGGCAGACAAGGTGCTGGGCGGGGAGCCAGGCCCTCAGGACGCCTGCTCCCTCCTCACCTGCCCACGCCTGTGCTGTTCTCTTGCAGGACCGCGCCCCCTGGGTCCCTTACCTGAGCATTGTGTGTGTCCTGGCCGTCATCGCTTCCTTCTGCAGTGGGCCAGGTAAGGCGCTGTCTTCCTCCCTGCACTGCCAGGGTGCGGTCATTGGGAAAGTCCTGTCCTCTTCTTGGGACTCAGTCTGCAGACTGGCAAGGGTGGCATAGATCGAAGGCCCTGCTGTTCCCAGGGCCCATGTCTGCATCCAGCAGGGGCCGAGCTGGGGCTGAGGAGCCGGGTTCAGGGCAGGCTCTGGCATGGCCCGGTGCCCTCTCCGTGGGGGGATGATTGTGGCTGATTCGGGTTGGATGTCTGCGGTGATGAAAGCAGCAGGAAGCTTCTATCACAACAAGTGGAGCAAGCCTGTCTGATGTTCATGGGCCAGCAGATTCCAGCTTCCAGCACATTTGAGGGGCTGGAAAGTGAGTGTCCCCCTGTGACCTCAGAGTGGTACGGTGCGATGCAGGTTGGGCCATGGGAGGGTAGGGGACGGCATCGGGTGCATCCTGCGGGGAAGATGGGCAGAACAGTGCGGGGGGGGGGGGGGGGGCGGCGAAGGTGCCAGCAGCAAGGCTGCGTGTTAGCAGGAAGAGGAGCCAAGGGCACCCACTGTGGCTGGCTGTGGGTTCTGGGAGTCAATGTGCTTGGTCCCACAAGGTGCCTGCATCACTAGCTCCGGGGGAAGCAGTCACATCAGTGCCTTTGTGATGTCACCCAGTGTGGCCCTGTGCTACCCTGGGGACCAGTTAGCATGGCAACAGGGACATTCCAGAATGCAGCTATATGCTGGCAGAGCGTCAGAGAGGGTGACCTGCTCAGAGAGGCCTTAATCTAAAGCAGGTGCACACACACACACGCGCTCCCCTCATCGTCCTGTTCACTTCTTTTCGCTGGCTGGTCTATTCCCTGCATAGCTGTGTGCCTTTGCTGTAAGGGACAGGCAGCAAATACCCCCACCTTACAGCACGTGCAGTGTGGGTTGCAGCTCGCCGCCTCTGTGTGGTGCTGGGAATGTGAGCGAATGGGAGGTATGGCTGTGTTTCAGTAAAGCTTCATTTACAAAAGCAGGCAGGGGGCTGCTGGGGCCCCCCTCCTCTCTCCCTCCCTCCTTCTCTCTCCATTGAATTTTTTTTAATTAAATATAAATGGCCTCCTAACTTTTAACCGAATCTCCCAACTCCAACAGTTCCAAAACCACTGGCTAGGAAAAGTCATCCTTTAGCAGCCATGTATCAGTCAGTGACCTTCTGGCTGCCTAACAAATACACCTCCAAAAGTCAGAGGAAATTCACTTCCCCCAGGTACCCAACCATGGCTGGTGACCCTGGTAGCTGGGGCAGGGGCTGTGCCAGCCCCGGGTCTCACCATCAGTCACCTCTGATGGGCAGAAGGAGGAAGGAGTGTGGAGAGAGCGGCATAAGAGCCTCGACCCAGGTAACGCCTCTCTCCCACTCCTGCTGTGACGCTGAGACAGGTGAGACGGCCAGGCTGGACACAGGCCTGAGCTTTGCACACCAGTCTCCCCAAGAGTCCAGCACTGCCCGAGGTCTGGAAGGTTCCCAGCAGGACTCATGGATGATTTGATCATGATCAGGGGCCTTAGAAGTATGGGGCAGGCGCTGTCAGAGACAGAGCTCCAAGGTGTGCACAGAGATGGTGCAGAACCCCAGAGTGGTTCGTGAAACCCAGAGGCGGTGGCTTGGGGCTGCCCCGGCCCCATCCTGCTGTTTGCCTGGTGCTTGCCACACTCACTCAGTTTCTGCTCACAGCAGCATCTGGCAGGAACCTGCCTTCACATCTCCCGGATGTGGATACGCAGCTGGACGTTACATACTTGGTCCTACTCTCAGAACAGTCTCGTACATTGGGATGAACCACGGCCATCTTCCAGACAGGAATCTGAAGCCAGAGACGAGATGAGACATGAAGCAGCTGGTGGAGGGTGGCGTCGGGATTTGAACCCAGGTCCTTAAGACCATGCTCGGATTCACATCACTGCAGCACTCTGAGCTCGCCACAGCACATTCACACCTCTCCATGTTACTCTGTTTTCTGGGCAGCCTGTGAAGATGAAGAGGTGACTCCATTCATGCCTCGGGTGTCTGGGGGTCTCAACGCATGCCAGTGCACCTGGGGTACTGAGGGTGGATTGGTGCCTGCAGCACCACATGGCAGATGGCATCACGTGGCAGAGAGCATGCCAAGGAGACGGAGAGAGGCAGGGGAGGGACAGCCTTGTTCTTATATGGCCACCTGCTCGTGTGGGAACTGACCCATCCTGGGCAACCCAACCCAGCCTAAGAGACCAGCAGTGGTCCCTGTGCGAGGGTAATCAACTCCTTGCTTCTCCTGGGGGCCCCACCTGTTTTTAATACCATGGCGTAGGGGACCAGGCTTTGAGCCCAGCAGCCTCTGGGGGCAAACCACATCCAAACCTCACCAGCTCCCTAACCCGATTCCTCGTAATGACTGGCATTTTTGATCACGTACTGGATGCCCAGTCCTGTTGTTGGCACGTAGCTAGTGCTTGGTGTGAACTCAAGCAGGGCTTCACAGTAAACGGAGGCACAAAGGCAGGGACCACGTCAGAGCCGGGGGGACCTCGGGGATCATTCGAGAATGAAGGAACTCCCCAGGGGCTTGGGATGGACTAGGGCAGCCCCAGCTCAGAAAAGACCATGAAGTTTTCCTCGTCCGGCCACTCAGTGGAAGTTCAGCCTCAAGTATGGTTTCCTCGTGCTTGGTTGCTTCTATTGATGGGGAGCTCACTGCCTCACAGACGGGGAACTCTGTAGTCCACAGGTCATATCTGGACCACAGCCCGTTTTGTATGAGCAAAGAATGGCTTTTCCATTTTAAAGGTAAAAAAGAAAGGGGGTGGGGGAAGAGACTGCTTTTGGCCTAAAAATCCGAATATATTTGCTGTGTGACCTTTACAGAGAGAGTGCAGGGGCTCCGGGGTGACGTAGGAGGAAGGGAAAGGCAGCAAGCTGAGGAGGCAGATGGGGGGATCCCTGGGGAGCAGGAGCAGCCAGGGGCGCAGCCTGAAGGTAACCAGGAGGTAGCATCAAAGGAGCCACAAGCGACCCCCGAGTGCAGCCTCCCGGGAAGCTGTCAAAGCCCTGGAACCCAGGCTCCACCGCAGGCCACCAGGCCGCCGTCCCCGGGACCAGGGGCACGTGCAGCTGCACTCCACACCCTCTCGGCCAGAGCAGTGCTTCAGCCCTGGCTGGGGCGGGACAATCACTGTTCCCCTGGTTTGAGCAATGGCAGCAGTCACTGGACATCCAGGCCCCAGCAGCAAGAGCCAGCACCCAGGGCACAGGGTGAAGCTGGGCGTGGAGGAGATGAGTGACCGCAGATCCCAGAGGCCATGGGTGTTAAACTAAGGACTTGGGATTTCATCCTGAGCTCCAGAGAGGCCTGGGAGTGCTGGCGCACAGTGGGTGAGGTGGGGGTGATCTTTGGACACGAACTTCACAGGGCAGATTTGCAGCAAAGAGGAGTCAGCTGGGGTAGAGGGTACAAAGCAGAGGCAGAGCCACACTGGCCGGAGTAGCTGAGCAGGGCCGGGCAGCTCTGGGAAGGGTTCTGTGGTCAGGGTAGGTCCCAGGTCAGGAGCCCCTGTGGTGTGGTTCTAGTGCTTCTTGGGTTTCCTCTGTCCCCGGGGAGAGCAGTCAGTACTGAGTCTCAAGGCATAGGCTGACTTCCCTCTGTTTGCACAAATAAACCAGGCTGAACTCGTTCACACCCCTGACTGCAAGCATGAAGCTCCGCCTCCTGTGTTCCCCAGCCCGCTCCCTCTCACATCCACCAGCGGAATTTGCCAGGTGGTTTTCTTGTGACAGTGGAGCCGCTGCGTTGCCAGGGCCTTGAATGCCGAGATCCCCGTCAGCAACCAGGGGAGGCACCTGCACCCCCAGTCATGGCACCACTGTCAGCCCTCACCCGACTCTTCCCAGCTGCCTTCCCTGACCCCCGCTGTGTTCACCCAGGAGCTGGGCCTCGCCAACTAGCCACAGCTTTAGCCACAAGGTTGGTCAGGGTTTGGAAGCATCACTTAAGCAGGCAATGAGGGTGCACAGCTGGAGGCTTCGGGACGTCACCTGTGTGAGGGAGCTGTCACCTGAGTTGTGACATCATCTTCATCCTCCAAGTGGCCAGAGAGGAACCAGTCCCTAGAAGAGCCCTGTGGAAAGAGGCACGGAGATGGGACGAGAGGAGTGGCTCAGGGGCTTCCCCCTCCGGGGTTGTCCTCCATGAAGCGGAGCCAGGAGTCTGCCCGAGGCAGCTTCTGGGGCGAGCACGTGCCTTGGAGCAGACCTGATAGGGAGCTGAGATGAGGCAAAAGGAAAGAGAGAGAACAGGGCAGGCAGCTTCCTGCTGAGATTTTATTTGTGTGCGTGGCCCCAAGGCAGCAGAGGAAGCTCGCAGATGAGACAGGATCACGGAGCTAGGGAGCTCCTTGCCTGCCCGCAGCAGCTCCGGTTAGGAAAGTCTCACCGTGCCCAGGCTGCGGCCCCAGCCCCAGGTCAGGCCCGCGAAGCAGCGCTTGCGTCCAGGAAGGAAGGGCATGTGCCAATGAGATGGACTTGGGGTCACGGCCAGGATTAAGGTGCCGATTTGGCCCGAGGGCCCCGGAAGAGGAGGGAGCAACCTGTGGGATGCTGTGCCCAGGAGCTACTGAGCACGTGTGGCTCCAGCTCTCCCGTTGATTTCATCCAGAAAGGCTGCCTGCGCCTTCCAGCATCAGGGGTCCTTCCTGGGTTCCTCCGCCTACCCCTTCTCCCCGTCCCCGCACACTCTCTCTAAGCTCCCATCGGCTCTTCCTGGCTGCGTCCACCTCCTGTTGGCTGCGTGCCCGGCTCCAGCGTCTCCCTCCCTGACCACGCAGCCTCTGCCCTGTATCTGCTCTGTCTTTAGATCTCTCTCCTTAGAAGGATGCCGCTTTGGGGCCATAATTCATCATGGCTACCTCTTAGCCTGCCACGGGTGCCAGGAGTTAGGACTTCCCTGTAGCCCTGGGGGACGCGGGTCACCACCAAAGGAGGAAGCTTTAAAACCACCATGCAATAGGAGGAAAATAATGTCCCTGTCGTGACAAACGTTTCAGTACAATGCTGCTAAGATTTGTTTTTCATAGGGGACCACTGAGAGCCCTTTATGTGGACGATCTCAAGTTTTCTTCAAAACATCTTATGAAGCAGAGCTTGTTATCATGCCCATCTCATAGATGGCAAGACTGAGGCTGCAGGCGGTTGCACAACTTGTGACAGAGTGGTCTCTCTCAAAGGCTAGATGCTCCATTGCCAGGCTACCCTCCTGGACTGCTGGAAGGGACGAGGAAAGGGAGGGAGGAGGAGATAAGGCTCTAGTCCTTAAACAGCACGTGCCTACAGATAGGGAAGCAAACAGACAGGCGTGATAGACAATGGATAGGGAACATTGTTTTTCAGGCCTTTTTGAATTATTATTCCCTTTATCTTTAAAGATATATTTATTTCTTTATTTATTTGAAGAGAGAGTGAAGGAGAGGTGGGGTAGGGGGGAGGTCCTCCATCTGCTGGTTCACTTCCTAACTGATTGCAACAGCTGGAGCTACGCTGATCTGAAGCCAGGAGCCAGGAGCTTTTTCCGGGTCTCCCACATGGGTGCAGGGGCCCCAGGACTTGGGCCATCTTCCACTGCTTTCCCAGGCCATAGCAGAGAGCTGGATCAGAAGTAGAGCAGCCAGGACTTGAACTGGTGTCCATGTGGGATGCTGGCACTGTAGGCAGTGGCTTTACCTGCTACGCCACAGTACCAGCACCAGCCCCAAATTATTATTCCCTTAAGTATAAACTTTATTTTAAATATAACCCAAGACCAATGTAAAGCAATCTTGAACTAACAAATTTAATTAATGAGGTTATTTTGATTGGTTCATAATTTTAAATTTTTGCAAGGCTTAATTTCTCCATGATTTAATAAGAAATAAGATTTGTGTCAGAGAGAACTGAGCTTGGGCACTCCACAGGCCGCTATGATGGTTGACTTCTTGCTCTCCCCACCGAAACACAATGTTTACATCCATTGAGAATGCACAGTGTAGACAAAGAGACAGGCACCGGCTCAACTAAAGTGACCCAGATGGTCTGGCAGTGGGAGGGGTAACGTGGCTGTTGTCTGTCCTCATCTAGCAGGCCGGCCCAGCTGTGGTCACATGACAGCAGCAAGGTTGCAAGCAGGGGAAGGGTGCAAAATGGCCTGAGCCCAGGCCTGGTCCTGGCATCCTGCTGCCGCCTTCTCTCAGCCACAGCAAGTCACCAGGCCACCTGGGAGCGAGGGCTGTGGGGAGCAACCCGGACTAGACTAAGTTACTGGAATTAAGACTTATTCTATGCATCTGCTCTCCCACAATATGGCGCTGGGAGAGGAGGAAACAGCTTCTACGCAGCTGCCTCTTGCCAACTTGAGTGCTGACCTCCAGGAGCTGATCCTGCTCCTGATTGGAGGAGAGCAGCGTACTCGGCGTGTGGGCAGCCGAGTTGGGATTGGCGGAAGAGGACTATAAAGGAGGAGAGAGACAACATGCACCAGGAACATCTAAGGGGAACATCTGAGGGAACACCTGTGCAGCTCCCGAGAGAGCCGGCCGGCGGTGTGCTGGCCCCCGCGGAAGTGGGGAAAGTGGCCAGGGGGAACCGCCCTTCCACAGAGGTGGAAGGGTCGGTAGCCAACCCAGGAAGAACCAGCAGCAAACCCGGGAAGGGCCGAGCAGACAAAAGAACAGCGCAGGGTCCTGTGTCGTTCCTCCATGAAGAGGGGGAGCGACAGAGGGCTGGCAGGAACTCCTTGACCTCCCATGGGCAGAGCTGCAAAGAACTGTGGCCACTTACAGTGGCCCCCCAGAAGTTGCTACCATAGAATGGGCAGCAGTTAGGACAATCGCAGGCTCTCAGAAATCGGAATACAGGTCACGAATTCTTTACCCATTCCATAGGTTGCTCCTGAGCACCTGCTGTGGACCAGGTGTCGCTCCCCCTCTTCGTGGAGGAACGACACAGGACCCTGCGCTGTTCTTTTGTCTGCTCGGCCCTCCCCGGGTTTACTGCTGGTTCTTCCCGGGTTGGCTACTATCCCTTCCACCTCCGTGGAAGGGCGGTTCCCCCTGGCCACTTTCCCCACTTCCGCAGGGGAGCGGCACACCGCCGGCCGGCTCTCTGGGGGCTGCACAGGTGTTCCTTCAGATAGATGTTCCTGGTGCATGTTGTCTCTCTCCTCCTTTATAGTCCTCTTCCACCAATCCCAACTCTGCTACCCACACGCCGAGTATGCTGCTCTCCTCCAATCAGGAGCAAGATCAGCTCCTGCAGCTCAGTCAATCAAATTGGCGAGAGGCAGCTGCGTAGAAGCTACTACTCCCTTCTCAGCGCCATATTGTGGGAGAGCAGATGCATAGAATAAGTCTTAATTCCAGTAACTCAGTCCAGTCCGGGTTGCTCCCCACACCAGGCTTCCTTTTAGATCCAAGGATACAAAGGTGAACAAAACCGCACACATGAAAACAGATGTGTACACATGTGCACACACATGCACTCATGATTTCTGCCCTCAGGGAGCTGGTTTTACATAACAGGAGTACGGGGCCCTGCTGGGAATGTGAGTGCATTGCACACTCAAACTGGGATAATTTTTTTTGAGGATTTATTTATTTATTTGGCAGAGTTAGGGGGCAGGGGTCTTCCATCTGCTGGTTCACTCCCCAAATGGCTGCAATGGCAGGAGCTGGGCTGATCCAAAGCCAGGAGCTTCCTCCAGGTCACCCATGCAGATGCAGGGGCCCAAGCACCAGGGCCATCTTGCACTGCTTTCAAACTGGGATAATTTGAGGAGTGTTTGGTAAAGTAATAAATTGCAGTGTGGTCCAAAAGCCACAGGGAAATGTCCAAGGCCTCAAGTATTTTGACTGTCTCAGCATATGCTAATTTCCAAGGGCCCGCCCCTCCACCTACTAACTGCGCAGGAAGCAAAGCAATTTTCCAAAGGTTAATTCATCAAGAGCCGGTACACAAGTGGTCAGATTGCCAACAGCTAAATCATAGAGAAAACAATATGCTGATGTTACCTTAGTTCTTCCAACTATTTATCAAGAATGTGTGGAATTGTATAAGGAATAGAATGGTCTCAACAGCTTTGATAGATGTGTGGGAAATTATTTTGTCTGCATGGTGAGTTCTGCGTTTTTTCCTCCTGCTTTATCTCCCTGTTGTTATGGTCAAGGGTTGCTGGGTAGCGAGAAGGCATAGCCAAGAGGATAAAAGCATGTTTGTATCCACAGTAAAAAGATGTGTGTCCTTCCCTAGCCAAACCCATGTGGTTCCAGAGTCTCACACATGTAACAAGAACCAGGACTGGGGCAGCAAGCGGGGGTGGGCATCTTTATCTGCGATGTCTGAGTCCTGTGTTTAGACCAAGAGTTCAGGATGAACTTGAGTGGCAGCGGTTCAGGATGGGGTGAGGAGTCCCTGCAGGGGAAGGGGTCTTGGGAATGAGACATTTCCACCGTCTGGCCCTTCTGACCCAGCAGAGATGGGTGGACAGGCTGCTGGCCAAAGCGGGGGAGGGGGGTGCCCGTCCATTCCACTGCGTGAGGCAGAGTGGAACTTCTTGATCAATTATCTCCCTTAAGCTGAGTACCCATTCGGCACTAAGTACTCAGCCACGTTGTCCCTAATCTTCACGACATCCGCAGAAAATGCCCTCTTAGCCCAGAGGGGGCATTGTGGCCCCCGGGACTTGAACCCCATCTCATCTTTTCCTCCCAGTCTCCCCCCAGTTTTCCTGACGCTCACTGTCTCTCCTTATCCCTTCCCCGCAGCTGAAGGCAGAGCTCATTAGGGAGCCCCTAGCCTGAAACCTGAATGTGAAAACTTGGCAGTGTTCCTGTCGGGTTTTCTGCCAGGTTCCCCCCAGAAAAGCTTGTCTTTCAGAAGCCACCCCAAGCAGACACTGTTCTGAGAAAGACTTGGGCCCCTGAAAGATTCCGTGCACAAGACTGAATTTTCAACAGAAATGGAGAAAGTTTCCTAACCTGGTTAGGGGCGGGGGTGGGGAGGGGGAGACGGGCATTGAGCCTCGCAGTTAAGAGACCGGTTAAGATACCCACAGATCGCTAGCTCCATCTCCGAACTCAGGTTCCTGCCAACGCCAACCCTGGGGGCAACAGTGATGGCTCAAATAGTTGGGTTCCTGCCACCCATGTGGGAGACCTGGATGGGGTTCCTGGCTCCTGGCTTCTGCACAGCCCAGTGCCAACTCTTGTGGGCATTTAGGGGGGAAACCTGGGAATAGGAATGTGTCCTCTCCCTCTCCCTCTCCCTCTCTCTCTCCCTCTCTCTCTTTCTCTCTCTCTCAAAATGACAGCATCCCAACTCCCAGGCCTTTCCTGGGGTCTCCAACAGCAGCTCCCTTCCTCCTAACTGTGACTTGGGCAGCCCTGGAGATTCAGGGAAGGAAGGCGTCACCTCATTCTTGCAGGCGACCGCTGAGCTGGTGACAGTAGGGCTCTGTGTCCCAGTGCATTTGTTTCCTGTGGCCGCTGTCTCAGTCACATGACCAGGTGCTGAGGTAGGGGCCTTCCAGAGCAAAGAGCAACATGGCCTAATCCACGACTATATGTGCATGTGCCGCCCTTTAGCAACCCTGTAGCCATAAAGTACCCAGTTGGAATGTATGTAACCATATAAGGGAGACAAAGAAACTAAGATTGTCTGTAAGGCAGTGCCCCATTTTGTTTCTGGCTGTCTTTTGGATATGAATCCACTGGATCTCATGCCTGCATGAATAGCATTGCTTCCTGCTAAAAGTCTGTCACATCCCTCTGCCCAAGACTCCCCCTCCAGTGCCTTCAAACTGCCGAAGTTCTTCTCTCACATTCCAAGTGCAAGGTCATGGTGCCGGCAGAGCCACACTGCTGTGGTAGAGAATCTGTCCCATGTCCCCCTCCTGGCTTGCAGTGGCTGCTGGCGCATGCTTGGTCTCATGCTATGGTTGGATAGTGTAACTCCTGGGGCTTCCTGTGACGCATTTAATCACCGTGATGCAGTATTGAGAGGAAGGAAGCTGACTGGGGTATTCGGAGGCGGGGCCAATGGCAGGTGATCAGAATTAGATGAGATCGGGAGCGTGGTGCAGGTGCTCTTGTGTAAGTTCGAGAAAGACATGGAAAGGAGTAATAAGTCCGCTCTTCTGCCGGGAGGAGCTCCCAAGGGAAGTCAGAAAAGGTTGCAAAGCCCAGGATGGCTTCAGGGTCATGGAGTACTTGCACCCCTGCTCCAGCACCCTCTGGGTCTCCTGCTCTAATTATCTGAATGTGGACTCTGATCTCTGGCCTTGGAGCCGGTGCAGTAGGAAAGCCATGTGTCAGGGCTTCTCTCTGCCATGAATTGAGTGAATGACCTGTAGAGGTTCACCTCTCTGGGGGGCGCAGCGTTTGGCACAGTGATTCAGCTACCGCTGGAGGCACCTGTGTCCTGGATCAGGATGCCTGAGTTCAAATTCTGGTTCTGCTTCTGATTCCAGCTCCCTGCTAATGTGCACCCTGGGAGGCAGCAGGTGATGGCTCAAGTGCTTGGTCCCCGCCACCCATGGGGAAGACCCAGCTGGAGATTCCAGCCTGCGGCTTCAGCGTGGCCCAGCTCCAGTTGTTGCAGACATTTAGGGTGAACCAGGCGATAGAAATCACCTCTGCGTGTGTGTGTGTGTGTATCTGTCTGTCTATTTCTATCTCAATCTCTGTCTCCCTATCTCTGAATATCACTCTTTCTTCCTCCCACCCTCCCTCTCTTTCTCTCTCCATCTCTGTCTTTCAAGCAAATTAAAAATAAATTTATAGTAAATAAATTGAGAGTGACATCGCCTGCTGGGAAGAGAGTCAGGCACCTTTGTTGCTTTAGCTCTGCAGTGGGAGGCCCGCCGTGGGCAGTCACTGCATGGTGGATGGTATTTGGCACATACATTCACCTGCACTGAGAGGGCATTGTGGCAAAGCCAGGGCACCAGGAGTCAAGTCCCGGGTCTGCCCCTACCTGCCCTACTGAGGACCTCAGCTGAGGGTCTTCATCTTGGACTTCGAGCTGCCCGCCTGAGCTTGCCTGGGACAGTCTCCTTTCCTGACAGGTCATCTCCATGATTAACACCCACCCCCACTCCCACCCCCACCCCCAGATACTCTCAAAAGGCCCCAGTTTGGAAACAGTCGGAGTGTTGCCACCCATCAATAAAACAGGATAGCAGTGCCACCCTCCAGGCCTGCCATGAGGGTGAACAAAGGAAACGCAAAGGAACACGCACGAAAGCGCTACCTCCCCTCTCTGTGCCCCAGGCTGGATGCAGTCACAGTTGCAGATATGTCTCCCTTATCCAAAGGAAGGAGCAGTTTAAACTCCGGCGTAGTCAATCAAGAAGATGCAGACGCGTGAATGCGTGCACAGCACACAGCAGAATGTGCCGAAAACGTTGCTCTCTCTCTCTGTGGGTCTCAGCATCTCTAAGGCGTTGAGCTCCCTCCCCGACAGGTGCACCTGGTGCTGCTTCCTCTGTCCATCACTGGTCCCCTTTCTCTCGGTTCTTCCCCGCATACAGAAGCTTAGTGTCTCAGCAAATACTCACATCATGACAGCATCTCTTTCTCCCACCTCACAAGCACTGCGGCCACGTCTCAGCCCTGGGGACACACTGCAGCTGAGATGCCACCCAGCTGGCCAGTGCTGAGGGGTCTCCTGAGACACTCGGTGTCCCTTCTTTTTAATTTGTTCCCCCCCCCCAGAAACCTTTTATTTAAGGAATACAGACATTATGCATTTCGTAAGTACAACTTCAGGAATAGAGTGACTCTTCCAACCATACCCGCCCTCCCACCCAATCTCCCACTGTTCCTCCTCCTCCCCCTTCCTCTCCCCTCCCCAGTTCCTGTCTCCACTAAGATCCATTTTAACCATTTTTGATTAGCTTTATACACAGAAGAGCAACTCTATACTAAGTAGAGTTCAACAGTTTGTGCTGTAAAAAACAAAAACAAAAACAAATAGAAAAAAAACTATTCCTCAAAAGTCGAGACAAGGGCTATTCAAAGTCATTGTATCTTGAAGTTAATTTAAAAAATAAAAATTTAATTAATTTTAATGAAGCACCCAAGAATTATATATCTTTTGGGAGCACTTGGACATAGTTATAATACAACTCTTTGAGGACAGAGGTTCTGCATGAGGAGTTAGTACACAGTGACTTTTGTTGTTAATTAATTTTTAGAAAGCTTTTATTTAATAAATATAAATATCATAGGTACAGCTTTTGGAATATAGGAGTTCTTCCCCCATACCCGCCATCCCACCCCCACTCCCATCCCACTTCCTACTCCCTCTCTCATCCCATTCTTCATTAAGATTCATTTTTAATTATCTTTATACAGATCAACTCTATACTAAGTAAAGATTTCAACAGTTTGCACCCACACAGACACACAAAGTATAAAGTACTGTTTGAAGACAAGTTTTACCATTAATTCTCATAGTAAAACACATTAAGGACAGAGGTTCTTCATGGGGAGCAAGTACACAATTGACACTCTTAATTATGACATCAGTGATCACCCAAGGCTTTTGTCATGAGCTGCCAAGGTTATGGAACCCTTTTCAGTCCACAAACTTCAACATTATTTAGACAGGGCCATAATCAAAGTGAAGTTCTCTCCTCCTTTCAGAGAAAGGTGCCTCCTCCTTTGATGGCCCCTTCTTTCCACTGGGATCTCACAGAGATCTTTTATGCAGGTCATTTTTTGCCACAGTGTCTTGGCTTTCCATGCCTGAAATACTCTCATGGGCTTTTTAGCCAGATCCGAATGACTTAAGGGCTGATTCTAGGTCAGAGTGCTTAGGAAGGGTGTCCACTTCCCATGTTGGATCATTCTCTCCTTTTTAATTCTATCTATTATTATCAGCAGACACTTGGTCTTATTTATGTGATCCCTTTGACACTTATTCCTAGCTTTGGGATCAGTTATGCACTTAAAATGATCACTTTAACTAGTATGCTGGCATTAGTACCTGCCAACTTAATGGGATTTGGAGTCCTATGGCAAGTTTTTAGCTTTACCCTTAGGTGTAAGTCCATGGGAATATGTGCCGAACTGTACATCTCCTCCCTCTCTTATTCCTGCTCTTATTTTTAACAAGGATCAATTTTCAATTGGATTTAAACACCTAAAAATAATTCTGTGTTAGGTAAACTGTTCAACCGATTGTATTAAGTAGAAAAAGAAAATGCTAAAAGGAATAAAATAATAAGCTTTCCCTGGACAGTCAGGACAAGGGCTGATCAAGTCATTGTTTCTCCATAGTGTTAGTTTCACTTCTACAAGTCTGCTTTTAGGTGTTCAGTTAATTGTCACAGACCAGGGAGAACATATGATATTTGTCCCTTTGGGACTGGCTTATTTCACTCAGCATGATGTTTTGCAGGTTCCTCCATTTTTTTTCAAAGACTGGATTCCTTTTTTTTTTTTTTTTTACCAGTGTGTAGAATTCCATAGAGTACATATCCAATAATTCCTTTATCTAGTCTTCCGTTGACAGGAATTTAGGTTGATCCCATGTCTTAGCTATTGTGAATTGAGCTGCAGTAAACATGGAAGTGCAGATAGCTTTTTTATTTTTCAATTTACTTTCCTTTGGGTAAATTCTGAGGAGTGGGATGGCTGGTTCATATGGTAGGACTACATTCAGATTTCTGAGGTATCTCCAGACTGTCTTTCATAGTGACTTTACCAGTTTGCATTCCCACCAACAGTGGATTAATGTACCTTTCCCTCACATCCTTGCCAACATCTGTTAGTTGATTCTGTATGTGAGCCATTATAACCTGGGTGTGGTGAAACCTCACAGTGGTTTTGATTTGCATTTCCCTGATGGCTAGTGATCCTGAACATTTTTTCATGTGTCTGTTGACTGTTTGGATTTCCTCTTTTGAAAAATGTCTGTTTAAGTCCTTGGCCCGTCTCTTAAGTAGGTTGTTTATTTTGTTGTTGTGGAGTTTCTTGATCTTTTTGTAGATTCTGGTTATTAATCCTTTATCAGTTCTAAAGTTTGCAAATAATTTCTCTGATTCTGTCAGTTGCCTCTTCACTCTCCTGACTGTTTCTTTTGTCATACAGAAACTTCTCAATTTGATGTAATCCCACTTGTTAGTTTTGGATTTGGCTGCCTGTGCCTCTGGGGTCTTTTCTAAGAAGTCTTTGCCTGTGTCAATATTTTGCTGGGTTTCTCCAATGTTCTCTAATAAATTGATGGTATCAGGTCATAGATTTAGATCCTTGATACATGTTGAGTGGATTTTTGTGTAAGGTGTAAGGTAGGGGTCTTGCTTCATGCTTCTGCATGTGGAAATCCAGTTTTCCCAGCACCATTTGTTGAATAGACTGTCCTTGCTCCTGGAATTGGTTTTAGCTCCTTGATCAAATATAAGTTGATTGCAGATGTTTGGATTGATTTCTGGTATTTTTATTCTGTTCCATTGGTCTATCCATCTGTTCCTGTACCAGTACCAGGCTGTTTTGATTACAACTGCCCTGTAGTATGTCCTAAAATCTGGTATTGTGATGCCTCCAGCTTTGCTTTTATTGTGTAAGATTGGACTCAGTAGGTGCCCAGACACTGGAGGCTCCTTGGAGGCAGAGGTGGAGTCTGTGGTCTGCTCACCCAGCCTAGTGCCTGGCTCATGTCCATGCTCAGCAAGCACTGAGTGGGGGAGCGACAAGAAGGACCGTGCTGTAACACTGGCAGCAACACTTGGCAGGGATGGAGCGGCTCCTGAATTTTAAGCACATTGCTAAGCATTGCCTCATTTAGCTCCCAAAACACAGCTAAGAGTTTGGAGCAACTGCGCAGTCCTCATTATATACACAAGAAAATTGAGAGGTGGGGACATGATATAACCTGTAGTCACATAGCTAGCAAGTGGAGGGACAGGAATTTAACCCCGGCTGGTCTGGCTCCAAAGCCATGTTCTTGGCCACAGTTCAGCACAGGAATGTTCCAGGTGCCATGTGAATGCCACAGCCAGATGTGCCAAGATTGTAAGCTGCTCCAGTGCTCGAGTTCTAGGTGAGGAAGAGAAACTTCTAGAACTGAATCCCCCTACACCCTGGTTGCCCAACCCAACGGTGCCTACAATGGTCACTTCTTGTTGGTTTGGTCCCTTTATCATTATATGGTGACCCTCTTTGTCTCTTTTTAGTTTTTATCTTAAAGTATTTTTTCTGGTATAAATGTAGTTATTCTTGATCATTTTTGGTTTCCACTTGCATGGAATATCTTTTTCTATTCTTTCCCTTCGGGTTCGTGTGTGTCTTCACTGGTAAAGTGAATTTCTAATAGCAGTATAACATTGGATCTAGTTTTTCATCTTTTAAAATATTTTGTTTTATTTATTTGAGAGGTAGAGTTACAGTCAGAGAGAAGGAGAGACAGAGAAAGGCTTCCATCTGCTGGTTCACTCCCCAAGTGGCCACAATGGCTAGAGCTGAGCCAATCTAAAGCCGGGAGCCAGGAGCTTCTTCCAGGTCTCCCACATGAGTGCAGGGGTCCAAGCACTTGGGCCATCCTCCGCTGCTGTCCCAGGCCACAGAGAGCTGGATCAGAAGTAGAGCAATCAGGTCATGAACCATGAACTGGCACCCATATACGATGCCAGTGCTGCAGGCGGAGGCTGAACCTACTGCACCACAGCACCAGCCCCTGGGTCTTGTTTTTCAATCAGTTCAGCCAGTCTGCACCTTTTGATTGGTGAATTTGACCCATTTACATGCAAAGTTAAGGTTAATAAGTAATTAACTAGTCCTATCATTTAAAAATATTCCATTTATTGTGAATAGCCCTCTGTTCCTTCTAGTGGTTTTATACTTCCACCTGTTCCCTCACCATTGTTTTGCCTGCTTTGTTCCTCTCGCTGGGACTCCCTTCAGCGTCTTTTATAGTGCTGGTCTAGTGGTGACGAATTCCCTCGGCTTTTGCTTGTCCTGGAAAGTGTCTATCTCTTCTTCATTCAGGAAAGATAACTTAGTTGGGTAAAGTGTTCTTGGTTGTCAGTTTACTTGAGAACTCGAATACATCATTCCATTCTCTCCTGTAAGGTTACTGTTAATAATTCTGCCATCAATCTTATGGGGGTGCCCATAAAAAGAACCTGCTGCACTCCTCTTGCACACTGGAGAATTCTATGTGGCGCTTAGGAGACTACAGTGTGTGTGCTGGTGATCTATTCCGGCTGTGTCCATCTGGGGTCCTGGGCCTCCTGTGCTGGGATGTCTGTCTTTCTCCCCGCTGGGGGAGTTTTCATCTATGATGTCATGGAATAGGTTTTCTAAGCCCCTCCTCCTTTCATCACACTCAGGGATCCCCACAATTCAATTCTCTTCCATTTAAGGGTGTTCAGAGGCCATGGGAGATGTCTTCATTTTCTTCTTTCATTCTCTATTTCTGGGGAGTTCTGTCATCAAGTTCATGTCTTCTTCCTTCTCCTTGATCTACTTTGTGGCTAGACTTTCAGTTGCATTTTTTATTTGATTTACTGAGTCCTTTAGTTCTAAGACCTCTGGTTACCTTTCAGAATCTCTCTCTCTGCTGAATTTCTCATTCAGAGGCTGCATTGTTTTCCTGATTTTGAGCTCTCTGCATTCCCCTTGTCTTTTTGAGCTTCATTACAGTCGTTCTCCTGAATTCTTTATCGGGCATTTCACTGATCTCCCACTTCAGAGTCTGTTACTAAAGCCTTAGTGTGTTCCTTGGGGGCATCAGGCTGCTTTTTCATACTCCCTGTGTCCCTGTTTGATTTTCCCACAACTGGCAGACTGGGTGTTGTTATCACTTTTAACGACTGGCTTTCCTGGCAGAAGGCTTTGTCCTGGGGCTGTGTCTTCAGGTATCTGTGTGGGAGGCTATTTTGTACTTATTTTTTAAAATATTTAAGGCCGGCACCGCAGCTCACTGGGCTAATCCTCTGCCTAGCGGCACCGGCACACCAGGTTCTAGTCCCGGTCGGGGCGCCGGATTCTGTCCCGGTTGCCCCTCTTCCAGGCCAGCTCTCTGCTGTGACCAGGGAGTGCAGGAGGATGGCCCAAGTCCTTGGGCCCTGCACCCCATGGGAGACCAGGATAAGCACCTGGCTCCTGCCTTCGGATCAGCGCGGCGCACCGGCCGCGGAGGCCATTGGAGGGTGAACCAACGGCAAAGGAGGACCTTTCTCTCTGTCTCTCTCTCTCACTGTCCACTCTGCCTGTCAAAAAAAAATATTTATTTAAAAGTTAGAGTTACACAGAGAGAGAAGGAGAGGCAGAGAGAGAGAGAGAGAGAGAGAGAGAGAGAGAGAGAGGGGTCTTCCATCTGCTGGTTCACTCCCCAAATGGCTACAATGGCCAGAGCTGAGCTGATCCAAAGCCAGGAGCCAGGAGCTTTTTCCAGGTCTCCCACGTGGGTGCAGGGGCCCAAGGACTTGGGTCATCATCTACTGCTTTCCCGGGCCATACCAGAGAGCTGGATCGGAAGTGGAGCAGCTGGGTCTCAAACCGGCGCCCATATGGGATGCCGGCAATGCAGACGGAGGCTTTACCTGCTACACCACAGCACCAGCCCCAACTATTTTGTCTTTATTTCCAGCTGGATGCTGTAGTGCAGGCTTTCTGTATCTTCTTGCACAGCAATGGATGGCAGTGGCCGTGGGAGAGGGCACCCAGCTCGGGTGTGTGTGTCTCAGCAGCAGATCATGGAGCAGGGGTCTGGGGTCACAGGTGCACTGGCGCTCTGTCCACTCTGGCTGGGGTTGTGGAAGTGCTAGCTGGAAGTCCTGGAGGGATTGCTCGGGTTACTGCGTTAGTGGGGGCATGATCAGGGTTGCTGTGGAACTAAAATATGGCAGGGCTACATGAATCCCTGCAGTGCCGGCCCTGGGTTTCTGTGCAATGTCATGAACCCACCTACCCTTTCTTCTCCCAAGCAGTGACTCCCTCTGGGTTATAGGCCCTGACAGTGAGGGAGAAATGGAGTGAGCAGTCCTGTGCTTACCCACAGTGAGATGCTAGTTCACTCTCCCTCCTTACCCTCCCACTCCTACCCCCAGCCAGAGCTGGAGTCTCGCTCTGTGGACTGCTGGGGGTTGGGGAGAGGTGGTGCAGGGAATCTGTTGGCCACCTGTTTAAAGACGGTCCCTGGAGCCCTGGGCAACTCCAGGTTTCACTGTAGCAGGCCTGCTGCTGGGCTTCAAGGCTGGGGTCTGGTCTTTGTCCTCCCTCCCTCCCTCCCCAAGGCAGGGGGTGTCTGTCCAGGCAGAATTCCCTGGAGCTGGGGGAAGGGTGACGCAGTAGCTCATTCACCACAGTGTCTTCTTACGATGCTAAGCCAGGCCCTGTGGCCCCTCTCCTGGCCTCCTTGTCCTCGTGAGGCTGACTGGATGCATGAATGCCGCTCGTGTTGGTGTCTCTTTGGGGACGACCAGCAGCATCTTACTCGGCTGCCATCTTGTCCCGCCTCCAGCCCGTCTTGTGGAGGCTTTTAAGGGGATTTCTGGGCATGTGCTGGGACTTTAGAAATTGAAGTTGGTGCTTCCACTGGAAGAATTTAAGGTGTATGAATTATAGAAAAGTGTAGACAGTTGCTCTTTATTTTTATTCAAATAAAAATTAAGCTTTTGAGATAAAACAATGAAATAAAAATGGGGCTTTTTCTTTAGTACCTGGGCAGTAGTCAGATAATACACACACACACACACACACACACACACTGGAAAAGTTTCTGGAAGCAGAAGCAGCAGAGCTGCCTGTGGTGCAATGGCACAGGTGCGTCGTCTCGTTTAATTCTCAAAACAGTGCTGAGAGGGAGGGACTGTTGTTATCGCTGTATCGTGGGAGAGAAATTGAGCGCGCAGGTAGCTGTGGCCATGTGTCTTGTAGGTGGAGCTCAGGTTGGTCTGAAGAAGTTGTGGAGACTTGGTATCAGCGAGTTCCTCATGCCGACACTAGGGGCGCTGTGTTCACAGTGCAGTTTGGTTAGATACGCAGGGCTGCCCCGCTGAGACCCAGACCACAGACACTTGGGGGAAAAGGCTGTTTTCAAAAAGTTATTAATTAATATATGAAGAATGCTCATTATTAAATTATTTTCACTTTCACATGACTGAACAGAGTTATTAAAATTTTACCCATGAAGTAGAAGAATATGCCTGCACTTATGAATGTTTATGAGGGAAAAATATTAACATTACAAACTAGGTCAGTAAATTATTGACTTTGTAGATAAATTCTCAAAATCATAAGCAGTGTTTCTATACCATCCACCATGAGTTTGTTTTAAAGATTTATTTATTTACTTAAAAAGCCGGGAAAGAGAGAGAGAGATGGCTACAATGGCTGGAGCTGGGCCCATCCAAAGCCAGGAGCCAGGAGCTTCTTCCAGGTCTCCCACATGGGTGCAGGAGCCCAACACTTGGGCCATCTTCTGCTCCTTTCCCAGGCTCATTAAGCAGGAAGCTGGATCAGAAGTAGTGCAGCCAACACTCAAATCAGCACCTATATGGGATGCCGGCACTGCGGGCAGCAGCTTTGCCCACTACACCATGTTGCCAGGTCCCACTAGGTTTTAACAAGATTCCAAATTAAAGGCAGATGAAGGTGATCTCCCCTCATATAGGACTTTGATGAGAGAACCCCTTCACTGAAATTTTCTGATGGGGGCCTTGTATGTGTGGGATTATCACGTAAGGAACCCCATGCCACATCACTGAGTCCTTCTTCATGACCAAATTTGAGTTGCTGTCATCACAGATTAGGGAACTGAGAGTCCAGGAAATTCCAGGCCCTGCCCGAGTTCCTAGTCCTGCTCCTGAGTACACAGGGTAAGGCCAAAGCTGGGTCTTCTGACCCCACAGCCTGCACTTCTCACTTCAGAAAAACAGGCTACCTCCAGCGGTTACTGCACAGGCTCCTCTCCATGTCACAGTACTCAGCACTGTTGCCTGCTAGGTCAACACAGCTGAAACTTTGCAAATGAGCCCCCGATCGTTATGTCTCTGGGTTGACCCGCATTGGTGTCTGCCTTGCGTCCTATCTGCTGTCTCATTTGGTTATCTTACCCTGTGCTGTTCCCTGACAAGGAAAGACCAGCAGGAACGGGGGAAGTAAAGGAAGTAGGTCAAGGGCATGTTACCGGGGAGCTACCACCGTAAGGCGACCAGTGTCACCCAGCTGAGCTCCTCACAAAGCAGGGCGCTCAAGGGAGTTCTGTCGGTCACTGGTTGAGGGTTCTTATTTGGGAAGTGTGCTGGCCGGCTGCACTGGCGGGCCACACAGGCTGGGGGAGGCCTCGGGCGAAGCAGCTGTCTGTGGGAGCAGTGCCAGGTCTGGCTGGGATGCACAAAAGTGTGTGGATGGGGCATCTGGGGAG
Source organism: Oryctolagus cuniculus (assembly GCF_964237555.1). NCBI lineage: Eukaryota > Metazoa > Chordata > Mammalia > Lagomorpha > Leporidae > Oryctolagus > Oryctolagus cuniculus. The sequence continues at coordinate 4,975,904 of NC_091433.1, read as the reverse complement.
AGGCCCCAAGAGTCTGCTCATGCCATGCATTCCTGGCCTTACTGACAGCACCTGGATCAATCTTTATATCTGCAATACCTTAGTACCAAGCTGGGAGCGAGGGCATAGCACCACGTTCTAGAGCCGGACTTAGGAAGTAAGGGCCTGCCACCTCCCATGGATTTTTTTTTTTTTTTGACAGGCAGAGTGGACAGTGAGAGAGAGAGAGAGACAGAAAGGTCTTCCTTTGCCGTTGGTTCACCCTCCAATGGCTGCCGCGCTGCGGCCGGCGCACCGCGCTGGTCCAATAGCAGGAGCCAGGGGCTTCTCCTGGTCTCCCATGGGGTGCAGGGCCCAAGCACTTGGGCCATCCTCCACTGCACTCCCTGGCCACAGCAGAGAGCTGGCCTGGAAGAGGGGCAACCGGGACAGAATCTGGCGCCCCAACCAGGACTAGAACCCGCTGTGCCAGCGCCGCAAGGCAGAGGATTAGCCTAGTGAGCCGCGGTGCCGGCCAGCAATCACTGTTATCATTACCATTAACACCATTATCACCATCATCATCACCATATCATTACCCATCCTCATATCATCACTACCACATCATCTTCACCACCATCACCACCATCAGTAACACCATCACCGCCACCACCATCACCGCCATAATAACACCATCATCACCACCACCACCACCATCATCACAATCACCATCACCACATCACCACCATCACCATCATCACCATCATCACCACCATCACCATCATCACCACCACCATCATTACCACTCCTTGCTGGAACCCCTTCTCTGGGGTTCAGCTAACTTGTTGTAAGGGCAAATAAGGCAGAGAGGTTTTCCATTATGTTTACAGTATCTAATATTTATGAAGTATTTCTCATGTGCAAGACTTAAGTAACACTTGCATTTAATGCTCACAACTGCCCCAGTAGTAAGTCTCTACTGTCATCACTTTACCAGTACGAGAGCTGAGTTCCACACAGGTTGAGTGGGGTCAAGGCTTAAGACTTGCTGAGACCAGAGGCCAAAGTCCAGCCCACAGCACTTGACTGCCTTCTCTGGTTGGAGGGACGAATGCAAATGACAACCCATGAGTACCATGGAGCCTGCAGGATCCTCACGGCTGCTTGTGTTTGTCCCCAGGGTGTAGGGGCCTGCAGGCCGAGTGAGGGATCCAGAGGGGAGGCCCAGGAACTCGACGGTGCCGATCATTTGTTCTTTCATGAATCCTGCAAACACAGAGCACCTAGTACATGCTCAGTGCTGTGCCACAACCAGCAGAAAAGTCCTAAAGAAACAGCGAGCTGTGTGGGAGGCAGCTTCATCCAGGTTCTGCCGCATTGTCAGTGGAGGCACCATGTTCTGGTGGGGTCCACCGAACCCAGACAGGTGCTGCCCAGACCACACCTAGAGATGTCAGAGAAAGCAGACCCCCAGCTCCCAGCCCTGTCAGAACAGCTGTGGACGGATGCCCTGGCAAATGCCGTTGGGCTCCCGGTGGTGTTGCTTGCAGGACCAAGCGAGTATGTGCCATAAACTCTGATAGCAGCGTGATCTGCACTCCACAACCCCGAAGCCTGGTCTACCACATTTCAGTGTGTTAACACCATCCTCACACATCTTAATAGACACGTTGGAGAGAGAGTCCACTTCCCCCGTGGTAAACAGCACACTGAATCTTCCCCACACTCTAGTGGTGAACAGTTAATGCAAGCTGAGTCAGTACCGATGGTGTACCTAGTCCTTGTCAAAGGAGCCAGGCCGATGGAGATGGTGCCTCCACCGGGGACTCACAGCTCAGTGGCGGCTGGGGAGACTGTTCTCAGCCGTGTAGTCCAGGGTTGGCCAGCAGCAGGCTGGGGTGCTGACGGTGGAAGCTCGGGAGAGACAGGCTTGTGTTGGTCCCGCTCTTGGCTGTGACCCTGGGTTGCTTGGTGCGGTCAGCTTGATGATAAGTTGTTGCTGTCAGCAGGGTGGTGCTCACCTGGGGAGCTCTGCCTCCGTTGTGTGGGGGGGAACTCTGAATTCGGCCCCTCCTTCCCACGCCCACTGCCACCATCTGAGTGCTGCTACTCAGCCCTTGCCTCCTCCCTGGACCAGCACGCCCTGTAGGTCACAATCACTCAGCTCTGCGTAGATGCCCACAGTGGTGTCTTTCAGCAAACCCCCTCTCCTTGGGCCACAAGCGGCAGCTGCACCGGCCCTGCTCTCTTCCCCTTCATCCCATTCCTCTCAAGCTCCCTCAGCTGTGCAGACACTGGGACTTGTTCTCAATCTTGACCCAGGCCTTTTCCCTGCAGAGCCTCCACCCAGCACGACGTCCCCTGATCTGCATCAGCTGTGTCTCCTCCTTCATCCAGCACCCTCACCAGCCTCCCCAGAGGGCCCTTCCCCGGCCACTGCTAAAGTCAGACCCCCCACTGCCCTGTGCATCTCCTCCAGCGTGCACGGCACATTCTGTACTAACTCGCTTCCTCCTTGATGAACAAGTTGTCTCCACCGCCGGACAAGGGGGTCCCCCAAAAGGCAGGGACAGGGATGCTCTCAGCTACCATTGCAGGAGCAGCCCCAGCACAGTAAACAGCTGACAGCTGATGGACGGAATGACCCCAGCCTAGGGACTTGCAAGTGGCTGAGGCCTCCCTAGAGGTTGGGAAAGTTGCTCAGGGTTTCCTCTTCCACTACCTGCCCTGTCTTGTTGGAAATGCCAATGTGAAGGTCTGATTAAAAGAGCGAGTGATGACTCCAAATGAGGACAGATGCAAGCAGGCCCCAGTAGCCAGGCTGAGCCCCAGGTCCTGGGTCCAGCCACAAGGCCCAATTCCTCGTCTCACCAAGCAGAACATTCTGGAAGGGGAGGGGGCAGCTCTCAGAAGGGCGTTTGGAAACATGTGCAGGTGGTTTGGGTTGTCGGCATGATGGGGGCACTCCTGGTATCACAAGGTGGGGGGGACAAGCATGCTGCAGCTGCACAGAGCAGTTCTTCAAAAATGTGGAACTGTCCCGCCCAGTGCCATGTCTGCCCTGAGTAACCCGGGGATGCATCTTGCATCCCATCAAGGGCGTAAGGACAGGAAAGCAAGTTCAGCAGGGCCTTCTGGCCTCTCTCAAGCAAAGAGGAGCAGACACACACACACACAAAAAACCACGATTTGGAGGCCAGGGTCTCCAGCCCGATTCTGCCTCTGCTAGACGGCGGGTGGGGATACTGGGGCAATCAAGATACCTGTCTGCACTTGAGCTACGTGGTGGCCGATACCAGGCTGCCTCGGTTCTCCGGGAGGTCACACCAGGAACTTTGCTAATTCTGTGGTCAGTGAGAGAGTAGCAATTCGTGGTGGCTCACAGCTTGACCCACAGGGCACTGGCAGGGCCACAAGGACCAGGAATCCTCATTTGCACCAGCCAACTCAGAGAAACAGTTTCACATGGTTAGGGCTCTCAGGTGAAGGGTCATCTGACCCCAACACCCGCTCCTAAAGCTGTCCCGCATACAGGCGGCGCCGACTCCTGCCTGGTGTGTGGGCGGGGTGGGTGGGGCGGGTGGTCCCGTGGCGTCCGGAGGTGGGTGTGGGCGGCACAACCTTAGACTCCTGGCTGTCCCTTGCAGGCGGCATCCCGTTCATCCTGACTGGCGAGATCTTCCAGCAGTCTCAGCGGCCGGCGGCCTTCATCATCGCGGGCACCGTCAACTGGCTCTCCAACTTTGCGGTCGGGCTCCTCTTCCCGTTCATCCAGGTAGGACTGCTGCAGCGCCTCCTGCCCCTCAGATTCCCACAAAGCCACAGGGGCGGGAGAGGGGGCGGGGGCGAGGGCGAGGGCGAGGGCGAGGGGGAGGGAGGCTGATCTCTCTCAGCTGCACACTAGAGCTGTCGTCCTAAGGAAGGGAGACGCTGCTTTGTCCAAGACCCGTAATCTCCTTTCCCCATGCTTTGCCTTCCAAGAGCTACCCCTCAGCGATACGGGCTGCCTCAGAAGGAGGGGGCTCCCCGTCACTGAGGGTATGCAAGGAACCCTAGGTCAGACTCTGGAACCCACAACCTGCTCTCCAGTTTTGCAATGTGCTTGTCACGGTGTTAGATAAATTCCACGTGATGGTCCCAGTGCACGCTGCTGTGCCGTCACCCATGCAGCATTCTCACTGTTAGCCCGGCTAATTTAATGTCCTTTCAATCAGCACAGCTAACTCTGCCAGGGGTGATGGCGACTGGGAGGAGTGCACCCACATCCTCAGGAATCGGGTCTGGGTTCATTTCGTGTAGGTAAAGAACCTGTTCCTCAACTCTCCCTTTAATCCCACACATGGGAGCCCCTCCGGGTGCCAGGCAGTGTTTCAGGCAGTGGGGATGGAGTGGGGACAAAGCCCGTGTTCCGTGGCCCTGCAGCCACACCAGGGTGGTGGTATTTTGTGGTATTTTAGGCGAGGGGGCCTGTAAGCCCTCTTGAAAGAGGCACCGTGGGTCGAGGTTTGAGTACCATCCATTTCCTGGTTCTTTTTTATAAATCTCGGAAGTGTCTTGGTTTCAGGTGCTCCAAGAGCAACGGTGTTGCCAAAACTACCACACATTCCATAGCGGGAGAAGCCGGTGGGAAGCAGAGCCAGACAGGCTAGAACAGCGGCACGCCCCCTAGCGTTTATCAGGTTACCGACATGGGAAATTTGGAACATGCCATGGTGGCAAAGACACAGGGAAATAAATGGAAGGCCCTGGGCACGGCTGGAGCAGTGGCTGGAAATCAGGCAGACTAAGCGACCCCATACCCTAAGACTCAAAGCTCCACCCCAAGTATATACTGCAGAGACGTTTTCACAAAGTCTCGTAAGAGTGAACGGACAAGAAAGGTAACCAGGGCCTTGTCTGTGGCAGCCAGGAAAGAGAAGTTAGCAGGGTCGCCTTCCTTTGGGGAGAGCACACACAAAGCATGGCAGATGCCCACAGTGATAGAGACTTGCTGCAGAGGGAAGCAGCGTGTGAGATCTTGAACAGCGGCGACAGGCGCCACGTGTGCATCGCGACCCAGCACCAAAACCAGCAGAGCGAAGGATGCAGCCCTTTTACCATTCGTGTCGATTTAAGAGATGGACAGATGATAGGGAAGTGACAGGAGGACCACACATACATGGATGAAGATAGAAGAGGTGGATTCCAGGGCACTCATCAAACACCAAGACATGAGTTTGCGTAGAGCTGGGGGGAGACCATTGCAGGGCAAAAGGGATGAGAGTGGAGAGTCTGGGGTAACATAAATAAAGGAGATCCTGGCACAGTCCAGTGATGATGATGTCCTGGCCTCTTTTGTGTTGCTATACCAACATACCCGAGGCTAGGAAATTGTTAAAGAAATGAGGTGTATTTAGCTGAGAGTCCCTGAAGCTGGAGGCTCACGATAGGGCAGCTGCCACTGAGCAAGAGATTTGGGCTGTATGGTGATGTGTTGGACAGCACCCACAGCAGGGGTGTGTGCAGAGGTGGCCAGCAGGTGCAGGCAGGAGCACCTGCAAGGGAGAGAGCCAGGGAGGCTGCCCTGCTCTGTGACAGCCTACTTGCTCATCACTGATCTTGTCCATAACTCACTCCCATGAGACCTAATCCAATCTCAGGAGAATTAACCGAGTCCTCCCGGTGTTGTGGAGCCGCAGGTGAACTTGCCGCCTGCCATGCCAACATCATGCCAGCACCAGTTTGAGTCCCAGCTGGGCCCAGCTCCTTGCTGATGTGCCTGGGAAAGCAGTGGGGGTGACCCGAGTGCTTGGGCCCCTGGCTCCCACATGGGAGACCCGGATAGAATTCCAGGTTCCTGGCTGTGGCCTGGCCCTGGCTGTGGCCCAGGCTTTGCACTTTGTGGCCATTTAGGGAGTGAATGAGATGATGGAAGATCTCTCTCTCTCTCTCCCTCCATCCCTTTCCCTCTCTCTCTCCCTCTCTCTCCCCCTCCCTCCCTTTCCCCCCTCTCTCACAGTCTGTAACTCTGCCTTTCAAATATATAAATAAATCTTTAAAAAGAAAATGAATTAACCCAATCTTCCCAAAATGACACTAGTTAGGCTCTGCTGCGGGACAGAATTCCCTCTTACAGTTCCCAGCAGTGCCAGGTGGAGGAGCTGAGTCCCAGGGGAGTTTTGCCAGGGACAGATCCGATCCACATATCACAGGGTGTGTCCAGAGACAGGCAGTAACATGCTCTTGGAGTTGGAGCAGGGGCAGGGCAAAAGAAGGGCAGAGAGAGGCAGGTGCTGGGAATGAAGTCCCGGGGACATGAGTGACACGGAGCAGCCGAGGGGCTGGGAAAGCTGGAGGTCCTTGGTGCATCCGCCAGCCCCACCCCAACCTGGGATCACTATAGCCACCCTGCCCCATCCCAGTGATGGCCGTTTCTACCCAGTGTCTTTCTCCACCTAGCACCATGCCCGATGCGTGAGGTACATTTTCTCAGGAATCCTCACTCAGTCCTGGCAGGGTTCGTTGGCTCAGCTGCTGTTTGGGGAAGTGTGAGTGGGTCCCTTTAAGAGCAGAAACAGGGAGCCACTGCCCCTGGGCCTCCGCCTTCCTCTTTCCCTCTCCTCTCCTCTTCCTTTTTCCTATAAAGTTCCCAGGGAATTCTCTGTATGAATAATTCAGCCTCACAATAGAAACGGGGAAAACATAAGGAAGCAAACCCACTGCGTTCATGATTAATGAGGCTGCATTTCCTTCTTCTCTTCTGAACGTATGTGACTTTATAAAAACTGAAGTCCAGGTTTGCTTCTGCTCTGCTGTTCCTACCTGGTGCTTGGCCATGAGCCTTGACTCGCACCTGTGTAGGGACAGAGAGCCAGGGCCTGGGTTTGCAGTGCCACTGGGGGGGTGGGGGTGGGGGGTGGGGACTGCAGGTGCAGGTGCAGGTGTGACCCTCGAGGAGCCTCCAGCAGAGTGGGAGCAGCCCTGCTGGACTTGTGGAGGCACTGGTCAGTGGCCACAGTGGGGGTTCTGACCGGAGCAGGGAAGGCAGCGATGATTCATCTCATCTCTGCGGAGGGGGGAAGTTGCCAGGTCATGGGGGACGGGTCCAGGGGCTGCCATTGGCACTATCAGCAAGTAAGAGAGAGAGAGATACTGACAAGTTCCGACCTCTCATCCCCCAACACCCAGGCCTGCCCAGGGGAGCCCCGTGGCATGCACTCGCCGACAGCGCTGCCTGAGCCGGGTCCGTGCTGGGCAGTTCTAACGCCAGAGCCCCACAGCCCGTGCTCCATGCACAGAAGCTTGGTCCCCACGGTCCCTGGGGCTGGAAGTCTGGCTGGGCCGGTGTCCCCCAGGGCCTCTCTCCTGGGCTCATAGTCGCTTCCTTCTCCCCAAGTCCTCATGTGGTCCCTCCGGGCCTGGTGGCCTGATTTCACCTGGCTGCCCTCCTCAAGGACCCTCCCCCAACTTCTGTCACATTCTGAGTCGTGAAGGTTAGGACTTCAACAACTGAACCTGAGCAGGACGCCGGTCAGCCCACGATGGCCACCAAGTGGCCTGTCCCTCGTCTCACTGCCTCCTAAACGTATCAGGGGCAGTGACCCCACGGCCTGGCCTTCGTCCTCACAGTGAAGCATCTGGGCAGACCCAGCTGTGGACACAGCACAGATCAAACCTCCACTGCCTCCCGTTTATTAGCCGAGGGCCCTGGGCCGCCCTTTTACCTCTGCAGGCCCCCCACTCACCTGCAGAGCAGGGCACACCCTTAGCCCTGGCATCACTGGGGGAGGGGGGGAGGCAGACTGCCGGGGCTGAGTGTGAGCCACACCCCCTGGCCTGCCCCGAGGAGGACTTGTTCCCAGCCTGGGGCAGGAGCAGGAGCAGGCAGCAGTGCTGGGAGGTGCAGCAGGGGCGGTGATGACCTGGACGAAGCCATAATCCCAGCGCCACGCCTCCTGGAGGTGCTGTAATGGAGGACAGACGCAGGGGCTCACACAGCAGACCTGTGTGCTCTGACGGCTCTGCAGGCCAGGAGGGCAAAGTCAAGGAGTTGGCAAGGCCGTTCCCTAGGGAGGACTGTGGAGAAGACTCCGTCCTGTGGGATTCTCCTCAATCCTGGCAGGTGCCGTGTCATGCTAAGTCATGCTAATCTCTGCCTCCATCATCACATGGCGCCCCCTGTCCCCGTGTGTGTGTGTGTATCTGTCTGTCTGCACACACGCACATGACCCCCTCTCTGTGTCTTTTTACAAGGTGCCAGGGATTGGATTTAAGGCCCCCTAATCCAGCACAGCCTCATCCTACTTGGATTCTCTCTGCAAAGACTCATTCTCCAAATCACATCAGGCCTAGGACTTTAATGTGTCTCTTGGGGGAATACCATCAACCCATAACCCCTTTCCTTTCTAGCCAAATCGTGCAAGTTTGTGCAGAACGATCCCTGAACGCCCCCTATCCCAGAAATCCCCTCAATCCTGGGCAAGCCAGGACCTTGGTCAGCTCCCCCGTCCCCATCTCACACCTGCATTCCCTTCCTGGGTGTCCTGTCTGGATTGTCTCTCACTCAAAGCCCTGTCGGTGTCCTGAGGACGCGTGGGTGAAGGCAGAACACAGGGCCCCGTCACAGGCACTTGGGCGACGCAGTGCTTGGTCAGTGGGGCTCCTTGTGCTGGCTGCCGTTCGCATTGCCCTCCTTTGGCAGACTCGCTATGCTGGATCCAGGATGACAGCAGGAGATGTGGGGGTCGGGCAGCCTGAGCTCGAGTCCCTGCTGGGTGCTCCACAGCCGGGTGATGGACGGGGCCGTCCAAAGTGTTTCTGACCTTGGCGGTGCTCTGAGCTGCACTGGCCATGTCTGCAGAACAAGAAACTCCTCCAGTTTTTGCAGGAGGGCTCTCCAGAGAACCAGAGACCGGGCCGAGGCTCCGGCGGCATCTGCACGTGGACCCGCGGCAGCAGTTGCTGTCATTATGATTAGAACTGAAAAGCTGTCTCCTGCCAGGCCATTCCAGGGTCGGAGACATAAACACACAAGACAGGAAAGGACAATTCCTGATACGTGCTGGACGCTCAGTCCACCCCCTTCTGACCGAGCGGTCTCACGTGCCTTCTCACGTGGTTGCTCCAAAGGGATATTCCCTCGTCCCTCTCGCTCCCGTCTACTCCGTCCCCTTCCTTCAGAATGTTCTAGAATGTGGGGTGATGGCACCCTGAGCCTTGGAGAGTTGGTTTCTCTTGCTGATTCTCGTTGCTGCTGGGGCCATGCCTAGCAGGTCCACAGACAACTCGCTCTCTGACGTCAGCACCTGTGGTTTGCAGTTCAGAGAAAATTGCATGCAGATGTATGCCTGCTCAATTCCACTGGAGTCCTACCTATGATTCTGTTTGAGTTCATTGCAATCTGGAGGGAAGAAAAGAACTCTTTGTAACTTGAAAAATATTGGGTCATATCCCAAAGGCCTATGGAAAAGGGGTCAGGAGGAGTAGAGCCGTGTCTGGGAGGGTGAAGGCAAAGGCAGCTGTCCTTGGCTTCCCTGGGCGGGGCAGAAGACAGGCCATGGGGCTGCAATGGCGTTCTCATCATGGAACAATGAACAGCAGGGGCACAATCCCACCCTTGTGTTTCAGAAAACTGCAGGCATGACTCCCACTGGGACAGGAGGGGTCCAGGTTTCACAGGTGCAGGCTAAATGGGAGCCCTAAGGGGCTGGCCAGCATGGGGACTGTCCACGCTGACTCTGAGAACTGAGTGGATGGAGGCTGGGAAGGGAGGCAGAGCCCCAGGCAGGCGGAGCGGCACCCAAGGGCAGAGAGAATTGCAGGCAGTGCCCCGAGGGGAGGCAGGGAGGCCGCGGCTCAGTCCCTCCCGGCTCTGAGAGCTGGGCAGGGATTTGGGGTTTATCCAAAGGCTTCTGGGAAGCCACTGCCTGATTTTGAGACCTGATCCATCTTGTGCAGTGCCAAGTCCTCTAGTGGGGGCCAGATTTGGGGCAGCCACTCACTCTACAAGTAGAGCAGCTCAAGAGATGGGGAAAGCCATGGTGATAGGAACCAGAAGAGCCGTGGAGTCTGTGTGTGCAGGAGGGGAAACCTGGGAGCCAGCTCAGGGAGCCTCCTGGAGTGGGGAATGTCCTGGATCCTGGGTTCAGCACACAGTTGTGTGCTTTGGTCCAAACTCACTGAGCTACGCCCCGTTGCTCTCTGTAACTTTCACCTTGATCTCTAAAGCATGTGCATGTAGAAACAACACAGGCAGGCAAAGAGCAAGTGGTCGAAGGTGATTCCCAAGGATCCATCCTGGGCTGGTGGGAGGAGGGGCCAGCCCTGCTGGGAACAGTGTGGGGACAGGGAGGCAGGCCTGGAGGCAGGAGATGGAGGCAGTGCCACTGAGCGTGGCTTCCAGCAGGGCCTGCGGACGGGAAATGCCACAGGGCGGCCACAGCTCTGCCACCCTCAAGGTTCCTGGGCTGTGCAAGAGTAGTCAGGGTGGTGACCCAGGAGCCCTTGCAGCTTCTGTCCCCCAAACAGACTCAGGGTCCAGGTGTGCTCTGCTCATAAAGTGCAGTAGCTCCGCCTCTTTGCAAGATTGGTACCTCCCACAGGCGAGAGGGTGGGCAGTCCCTGGCTTCCCTCGGTTATTAAATGGCAGCCCAGCCACCGACTCATCCGTGAGCCTGGCTGAGTCACATCCACAGCCCTGGATGCCACGCGTGGCCCTGGCGACCCTGTGAGCAGCTGTTGAGACCCTCGAGGGGTTGCAGGCACCCTGGGTCCCCAGGGAGCTGACTGTGAGGACACGGCAGCAGGTGGCGCTCATGAGCGTGGACGTGGTGTGGGGGTGGGGGAAGAGGGAGGAATATTTCCCATCCATCCTTGCAGCGGGTGTAGGCCACTGTAGGTGCCCTGTGTTGCTGCTGGTGATCCCACAGAGGGGCTCCCTCTGAGTTTAGCCAGGACCATACGAGGTGAAGGTGTTGTTACCTCCAGAGCACACTGATCTGGGGAACAGATTTCCAGACAAAGCCCCTGCTCTGCACCCCCACCCAACAACCCTGGTACACGCAGGCGCCAAGGTGTCGGGGCCAGTTTGCTGGTGCTCACAGCTACCTTCCCAGCAGTGTGTTTCTCCTCCATGTGACTTGTCCACAGAAGCAGCTACATTTTCCCCCAATTCCAACGAAAGGGAGAAAAGGCAAATGCTGAGATGTCGCTTTCATATTAAGGGCCATTTTCAAAAGGTAGCACTTTTCCAAAATTGCCTTGTATTTTTAGCATAATTTGACATTTTGGGGTATTCTGAAAAGCTGGTGTTTTAAATCCAGTTCAGCGAGTATGGAACGTTTTCATGGCCAGGTGTTAACAGCGTGAAAGGTACAGTTGCAGAAGTGATGTGAGGATAGCCAGCCGCTGTTATGTGAGCAGGAAGCGGGGTTAGTACGGAAGTAGTAGCTCTCGGGTGCGGGGAAGGACCAGGTGCCCAGGCCTGGGAAGGCTCTGCTCCTCCAGGTGCCTGGCTCCCAGGCTCTCGGGGCTCAGCGACCTGCGACTCCACTCTGCTCCCACTAAAACACCTGCAGAGGCTGAGGCTGTCACACATGGGATTTTTTTTTCTCTCTTTAATTGAAATTCTTATCTCTCACTCCAGCTTTGTTCTTGGTCACATTGCATTTGCTGCTTGCTTTGCATAAGTTACTTTTATGTTCTTTTATGTATATATATGGTATGTATTTACATAGTGTATATATTGTATATAGTATAAAGTACATATAGTGTATATATATGTATGTATATGTAGTGTATATATAGTATATATAGATTTATGTGTATAAATAGTATTATGTTAAGCAGGCGGCTTTAGGACAATTATGGAATATGTCACATACAAAGAGGAAATGCATCATACATCTACAGAAAACTTAATTGTGGTTATGGGATACACCATATATATAAAACAGTAGGAAAAGAGCCCAGTTGCTTGCTTGCCACCTCACAGAGATCCCAGGGGATCTTATGCTAATCATTCTCTTGGTTTCCTTAATGATCTGGCCCTCCCATCAATGCGTCCCTAACAGTCGAGGCTTCCCTTTTGCCTCCTATTTGCACAAAGAGCAGCATCCTGGAGACGGCTTTCTGTGCCTGGTTCCCTACGCATCGGAAGCTGCTGAGAGGCGTGGCACTGACAGGAGCTGCTGAAGCCCATGGGTTTTTGTGGTTCCTGTCTGTGCATCTACCCTGATTGATGTATGCAGCCCCATTTCCACGAGCATCTGAGTTCATTCTGGTTTACTTGGTCTTCAAGCAGCGTCGTTATGAGCATCCTTGGGCAGGGTGCGGGATCCCGTGCTCACAGCCATCTGAGCTGTGGTATGTGGAAGCCACCTGTCCCTTCTGCCTACTGCAACTATGGCAATGAATTTTGAACTTTCATTGATTTCAATGACACAGCCCCAGAATATGGACATGTATATACAATGTTTTCTCTGTTGGTGTAGGATGCATTTCCTTGTACATGAGGCACTCATATTTATACTAATAAAAATTATTCAATGCAATGCCACATAAATACAAGTGTCTGAGCCCCAGAACACACACATGATCATCTCCGTGCAGTAAAGCCAAGTTGTTTTCTTTCTTTTTTAATTAATTTATTTAATTGAAAGGTAGAGTTACAGAAAGGCAGAGGCAGAGAGAGAGAGAGAGAGAGAGAGAGGTCTTCCATCAGCTGGTTTACTCCACAGATTGCCCGATTTGAAGCCAGGAGCCAAAAGCTTCTTCCAGGTCTACCACTCAGTGCAGCGGCCTCAGGACTTGGGCCATCCTCCACTGCTTTCCCAGGCCATAGCAGAGAGCTGGATCGGAAGTGGAGTGGCTGGGACTCAAACTTGTGTCCATATGGGATGCCGGCATTGCAGGTGGCGGCTTTACCCGCTACGCCACAATGCAGGTCCCATGCCAAATTGTGTTCTGAATAGTTGTAGCTACTCACAGCCTCCCAGGTGGTATGCAAACTCCCATTACCAACCACAGCAGCGTCATTGTTGGACTTTTTACGTTCAGTGATCTGGTGGATGTGAAATGAGAGATCCTTGTGGTCTCAGCTGCTGTTAGAGTTGGAACAGTACGTACCTTTCCGCATGCTGAGCCATTTGTATTCGTGCTGTGAAATGCTCGTTCAGGCACTCAGCCCTTCTTCTCTGTCAGGTCGTCTTTTGCTCACTGACACGGGAGTTTTGGCTCTGTGTGTTTTTCTGCTTTCAGGTGCTTATTCTTTGTTACCTGTGTGTGACTCTCATACCTTGTGGGGTGCTTTTTGATGGAAAGAGTCTCAGAATTTTAAGCAGTCAGGTTTATTGATTGCTTTATTGGGCTAAGCTTTGTGGCTATAAAGAAAGCCGTGGCTGTGGTTGTGCCTGTTTTATTGATGGGGATTGCAAGGCCCAGTGGGTGCGGCACTCGCCAGGGCCATGGGATGGGCTGAGCATGGGTGGAAGCAGGTGGAGGATGGAGGTCTGGCGACTCCAGGGCAGAGTCCTTCCCACCAGGGAAGTGCTCTCTGAAAACTCCCACCTGGGGTCCTGCACAGACCCTCCCACCCAGCAGTGACTTGGAGTGGCCAGCTGAGTGACTTGGACGTAGATGAGCAGACAGGAAGCCTGAGACCCGCACGTCTGCTACACTGGGCACTTTGCCGGCCACACTGATTCACCTGCACAGGGGAGGCAGGCACACAAGTGAAGGTCTGGGTTTTTCTCCCACTGGCCATGGCCAGGCTGCTCCTGTCTCTTCTCTTGTCCTTTCCCTCTGAGCCTGAGCACGGGGTCACAATCCCAGACCCTGTGGTCAGATGGCCATAGGCAGATTTGAGTCAGAACTTTGGCCCACAGCCCAAAACAGCTGGATTCATCCCCTCACCCTTCTTGGCAACCTCAGCTATAACACAGCAGCCGCACTGCAGGGCGGGGTCAGCCTCTGTCAGTCAGCAGTGCCTGCACAGTAAGTCCTCACCCAGCACCTGCTCCTGGAATCATTTGCCCAGCAGGGGGAGCCTCTCACCCCGAGACGCCCAAGGGCAGGCGCACCTGTTCTTTCCCATGATGGCTGCCACAGCCCTGGGCCCTGACTGAATTCTGGGAGTGATCCTAGTGACCCCCATCAGGTCTCTTGGGAAAGGCAGCCAAGCAGAGGAGCACTGCAGGTGGCAGGGATGCCCCAGACATCCCACAGGTGCCCTGGGGTAGGGCAGGGGGCCTCTCTGCGCCTCGGCCCATTTGCTGGGTTTCAGATGCTCTCTCGGTTCTGGGAATAGAATAAAAATGACAATGCCTGCCCTCACTTGCTGGCAGAGGAGGGACTCGGTAAACAGCTCAGTGTTCCCTTATCATTGCCTCATAAGTGGTGAGGGCTTTAGAGGGCCACGAAGCAGGCTGGGAGGATCCAGAGTCAGGGAGAGGCTCTCGGAGAAAGTGGCCTTTCAGCTGGAGTGAAGGGGGTGCGTGTGCAGACTGCGCAGGCACCTGAGAGATTGTTCAGGGAAGCACACGGCACGTGCAAAGGTCCCAAGGCATGGCGTGGAACAAAGTCAGGATGGCCGTGCAGCTGGAGCAGAGAAAGCGAGGAGAGAGTGAGGTCACAGAAGGGAGGGGCCACGCGGTGAGGACTCGGGTCTTCCTCAGTGTGACTAAGGAAGCCATGGTCCTGAGCGAAGGAGTGACCTTTGCCATGTCCTTTGCTTCCCAGGACCACTCGGCCTCTCTCTTGAGAATATTAAGGGGACAAGGTGAGAAGTAGGGAAATCCATCGAGATGCGTCTTTTGAATAATCCAAGCAAAGCGTGATGGTGACTAGCACTAGGATGGCAGCAGTGGAAGTAGCAAGTGTTGATATTTGGGTGCATATCAAGATAGAGACCCCGTAACCTCCTGATGGAGCAGACATGGGCAGGAGAGAGAAAGAGGGGCCCAGCCCACCTGTGGGTGTTTGGTTGACCGAGCACTCCAAAGTTGGGAGCATTGTCAAGTGAGATGAGGAGCCCACAGGCTTGTGCAGCTCAAGTGTTTGCACTTCTGGGCTTTGGGTTTGTCTCTGTTTCCCACTCTACTCTCCCCGCCTCCATACAACCCACAGAGCCTTGAGGCACAGGAAGCTTCATGCCCAGAGCTTGGCAGCCCCAAGTGTGGAAGCTGTACTAGGTGAAGCACTCTGATGGGAATATTTTATCCAAGCCTAGAACAGCCCTCTATGTAGCACTGCCATCTTCACTTTACAGCCGTGGTGCTGAGTCTCGGCTTTAAGATCTGATCCAGACGCCTATCTCCTAAGCTCTGTGCTACACTCTAGAAACAAGCATTGTCAAATCAAAGGGTAAAGTGGAGTTGACTCAAATCCAGATAGTGCTTTGTGGGAGATGAGCATTGAAGGATGTGTCTCCTGGTCGTTGGAGCAATCGACATCTGTTGCATGAAAGGGGACAGCCTCAGCTGCTGGAGCCAAAAGTGTTTTATTCAACAGACATCACCTAGAGCCTCCTACCAGCCACTGTGCCAAGTACAGGAGCTGTAGCGCTGATTGGCTCACAGCCAAGGGCAAGGTCTAGTCCACGAGCGATTAGGACACAGAAGCCAGCATGATTGTGACCAACGCTTCTCTATTTCTAATCTGTACTTGTGCAAGGCTGTCCCTGTGTCATCTTGGCCTAGTCTGTGCTCCACACCTTTCTTACGAACTGGGGCACCTGTCTTCCCCTCCGAAGTCACAGTTGTGTCATGTGACTTATTGGCTAAGTAGGAACCGAAGGCGCTGTTCAATCTGCATCATGTGTTTCTTTCACAGTGATCAACACTTCAATGCCTAACTTAAAAAAATAAAGCTGTCATAGCCACATCTTCACCAGGGTTTAAGGCTGATTTATTCATGCTTCGTGTAAAACTGCCTGAAGGAGGCCAGCATTGTGGCACAGCAGGTAAAGCTGCCGCGTGCAGTGCCAGCATCTGATATGGGCGCCGGTTCATGTCCCGGCTGCTCCACTTCCAATCTAGCTTCTTGCTAATGGCCTGGGGAAAACAGCAGAAGGTGGCCCAAGTGTTTGAGCACTTGCCGCTCACATGGGAGAGCCGGATGAAGCTCTTGGCTCCTGGCTTTGACCTGGCCCAGCCCTGGCTGTTGCGGCCATCTGGGGAATGAACCTTAATACGTGAATGGGGAGCTGTAAAGACAAGCCTGCTCGCGGGGGGTCTGCAGGCAGGTCACTGCATTTTCTTGCTGACTTTGTGTCTGCCTTTCTGCAGAAGAGTCTGGACACCTACTGCTTCCTGGTCTTCGCCACTGTTTGTGTCACAGGAGCCATGTACCTCTATCTTGTCCTGCCTGAGACCAAGAACAGAACCTATACAGAAATCAGCCAGGCATTTGCCAAAAGGAACAAGGCATACCCGCCAGAGGAGAAAATTGGCTCGCTTGTCATGGATGAGAAGTCCAATGGGAGGTCTGGTGCGGATTCCTCTTGCACGCTGAATAATGAGGCCAAAGACGGGATTGTCTAAACTGGCAATGTCACCCCTGCAGAGAACCAAGGGTTGCCCCACTTTTCGGAAGGCTTCGTGCAAGTGTTACATCCTTAACCATTTAAAAGTAAGCCTGTGCTGACCTAGCACACAGCCGAACCTCCCCGGCCCCTCTGGAAGCTGGAAAGGACCGTCCTGTGTTCAGGAGACCCAGCGTTCTCCAGAGTGGCTGGCCCGCTGCTTCACGCCCTCACCCCTGCTTTCACGGGGAGGTCGGGGAGAGCGTGCTTGACTGCTTTCTCAGAGGACAATGCTGGTCTGCTGAGGGACTCGGTGGACTGGGAGTCGCTGCCTGAGGTGCCACCCCAGCTTTACCGTAAGTAGCCTGCCTTCATCTGCCCTCACCCTCGGCCCTGCAGGCGCCCTGGGAACTTGATGTGAGCCGTCAGAATCCAGTGGAAAGACTGAACTCCTAGCAAACCCCTGTTACCCACCTCGGCTCTCCCTGTGGATCTCGGGCGTAGGAGGACCTAACCCCAACCCCTGCTGCAGGTTCCGCCTTTCCCCGGCGTGTCCCCTGGGGCTCCAGCTGTCTTCACCGCAGGCTATTACATTCTGTGTGCGCACAAGGGCACAAAGATCGATGTGCAGAAGGCTTAAAGAGGCAGAAATAACTTGCAGTAACTGGGCAGGGACTGCAAATTGAACTCGTTTCCATTGAAAAAAGGATTGGGAATGATTCTGAGGCTAAGCCTAGACTTGGTGGGAAAGAGCTTTGTGAGTGATTGGTGATGTCTACCATGTGACGGATTGGTGATGTCTATCATGTGATGGATTGGTGGTGTCTGTCATGTGATGGATTGGTGATGTCAATCATTTGATCGATTGGTAATGTCTATCATGTGATGGATTGGTGATGTCTACTATATGATGGATTGGTGATGTCTACCATGAGGACAGGAGTGACAGTGTCACCACGTGTACCTTCTGTTTGCTAGTCTAGGGAAGATTTATCTGAAAATGTGGCAGACTGCCTTGAACAATAGTGAGTTCTCAAAGCACTCAGGGCAGGGTGGGTGCTGGCTTGTCTAGACTGTTGTTGAGGAAAGCTAAGTATAAACTTCGGAGGAAGCTGTTGGGAGTAGCTGTCTTGAAGGGCTCTTCCTGCCTTTCCATGCTAGGTCTTTTGCTTGGAGTGATTTGCAGCCTGCCTATGTAATGTGTGGCTGGTGGCTTGGGTGATTCTCTATGTTTGCCTCAAAAGCAGACAAAATACAAAGTGTCCGTGAGTGAATGAAACACACTTGACGTAGCCCCAGTGTGTTTGAGTTATCTGTCATAGAAGGAGTAGGACCAGAGAGAAAATGCTGTGGACCTAGCAGTACCACTGGAATCCTTTCAGCCAAAATGCCTTCCATCTTCCTGGATCATTTCTGACAAAGTAGCCTTAGCCAAAACCTGCATCTGGTTTGCCTTTCCTGCTGAGTGTTCTTTCATCACGGGACTGCTGACTCAGCACCCCAGGTATCCAGCTTTGGCTTGGCTGGACAGTGTGGACAGTGTCAATTTGGAGAGAAGGCGACACACGGACTTAAGGCATGTCTGAGATCCAAAGAGCCTAATAAAATGTCAATTTGAAGTCTTCGCTTTTCTGTGTTCTGTTTCACTGGGGGCGTTGGGTATGTAGTCAATAAATATGTGCTAGGTACCTGCCATGGGCCAGGTATTAGCCAGGTGCTAAAGATGCATCCTTAGCAAGAAAATGCACCACCCCTGCCTGGACCAGCTCCCGTTTACCTGTCTAAGTGGGAATTCGGAGCACAGACAGTGCAGCGCCGTCAGTCCTGGGGGAGAGGGGACACACTGATACAGGAGCATGGGACAGGAATAGTTGGGGTGAGAGGTGAGAATCAGGAAAGGCTTCCCAAATCGAGGACAGGACCAGGAAGGGGGACAGAGTGACTGTCAGTCAGTACGGCAGGAATTATCGTTACGTGTGACTACATTTGAAAAGATAGACAGCCACAGGAGGGGACGTTTTGCAAAATAAACTAGTAAGACACCCACAATCTCCTAGGCTTCATTTTCTCTAACAGTAGGATTTTAATTGGATACAGCTCTGCACTTCTTGCCTATCTGTTCTCCTGCAGTCAGAAAATACTTAAACCACAATTAGAATCACCTTTTCTCTGGTCTTCCTTTTTTCCCCACTTTCTTTTAAATCACTCACATCATCTCAATCCCAAGGCGTTTTATCCATACTTGGTACCCACCACAGTGCCCTCTTCATGTGTAAAGTTGATTTCAGCTGCTGAAAGATAAAGAGGAGTGGTGAGTCTAAGAGACAGACATCTCCGTGAATTTTCAATGCTTTGATGAAAGGTGCTAACCATCTCTTTCTGTCTGTATTCATTCATGGACCCTAAGAGAATCTCTAGTCAAATTATCAGGCCTCCTTCCCTAATGACCGCCCATGTACTAGGGGTTAGGTCCTTATCTTTTTTTTTTTTAAAGATTCGTTTATTTATTTGAAAGGCAGAGTTACAGTGAGGCAGAGGCAGAGAGAGAGGTCTTCCATCCACTGATTCACTCCCCAAATGGCCACAACAGCCTGAGCTATGCCAATCCAAAGCCAGGAGCCAGGAGCTTCTAAGGGGTTTCCAGGCTCAAGGACTTGGGCCATCTTCCACTGCTTTCCCAGGCCACAGCAGAGAGCTGGATTAGAAGTGGAGCAGCCGGGACTCAAACTGGTGCCCATATGGAATGCCAGCACTGCAAGCAGTGGCTTTACCCATTAGGCCACAGCGCCAGCCCCACAGGTCCTTGTCTTACTGTTTTACATATTCCCTTATCTCCAAGCTGTGGAGGTTGACACTTGGTCTTTCAGGTTCACTGAAAGGAAAACAGCTCTTCCATTTCTGCTTCTGGCTGGGATGGAGTATGCATGCTCTTCCTATTGTGGCTGAAATCAAATTTACATGAGGACTGAAAGAGAAATTATAGCAGGCAGACTGAAGACAGAGATGAAATCAAAACTCAAACAGCTAATATGATGGTGAATTTTCTGAATTTTTCTCTCCCATATCTCATGATTTACATTCCAGGAACCGCTTTCCATAACTGCACAATGGGTATGGACAACGTCGCCTCATTAGAAGCCCTCTTTCTGTCCCTGTCCAGAGTGACAGGAAGGGGTGACCCTATAGGAAAAAGGGGGTGTTGTGCTGTAGCAGCTCAAGCCGCCATCTGCAACATCGGCATTCCATATGGGCATAAGTTTGTATCCCAGCTGCTCCACTTCTGATCCAGCTCCCTGCCAATGTGCCTGGGAAAGCAGCAGAGGATTGCCCGAGTGCTTGGATACCTGCCACTCATGCAGGAGACCCAGATGAAGCTCCTGGCTCCTGGCTTCGGCTTGGCCAAGGCCTGGCCATTGCAGCCATCTGGGGAGTGACCCATCAGACAGAGGGACCCTGGTTTCATCCACATTGTTTTGAATGACAAAATTTCATGGCTGAATTATATTTCATTGTGGAAACACCTAATCAAAGAATGGATTTAAAAATGTGGTTCAATATTTTTTAGGTACTTAAAGAACTGTCAGTCTAGCTTGGAATTTTTAAGACCCACTTACATGCTGTTTGCAAGAAACTCACATGAAATATAATTACATAAATGGCTGAGAGTGAGGAACAATACAAGATGGCAATGAATCAAGGACTAATTAAACATGAATCAAAAGAAAGCTTACATGGCTATACTGATGTTAGAAAATAACAGACCTCAAGACAAGGGGAATGATCAG
Source organism: Oryctolagus cuniculus (assembly GCF_964237555.1). Classification (NCBI taxonomy): domain Eukaryota; kingdom Metazoa; phylum Chordata; class Mammalia; order Lagomorpha; family Leporidae; genus Oryctolagus; species Oryctolagus cuniculus. The sequence goes on along the minus strand of NC_091433.1, from coordinate 4,955,663 downwards.
AGATAAAAAGGGAAATCAGGCAGTCATAAATGGAGCAATTCACCAAAAAGATAGAAATTCTAAATGTGCATGTACCCCAAATCGAGTTTCAGAATACGTGAAGAAAAGCTGGATCAATGCATCACAGTGCATGAAGATCTCAGTGCTCCTGCCTCAGTAATCAGTGGAACAACCAGAAAGCAGCAAGACTTTAGAATACCCAGACAGCATTTTCTACCAATTTGACCTGATATCTGTAGAACATTCCAAATAACAATGGCAAGATATATTCTCTTTAAATGTATTTGGAATGTTGAGCAAGAAGATCATATTCTAGGTCATAAAATGAGCCTCAGCAACTTGAAAAGGATTGAAATAATAAAAAAGTATGTTCTATGACAATACACAAATCAATCACAAAATATACCTAGAAATTTCCCAAATTTTGGAAATTTAAAACATAATTTTTTAAGATTTTATTTCTTTTATTTGAAAGGCAGAGTTAGAGAGGGAGGGAAGGAGGGAGAGAGCGAGGGAGAGAGAGGGCACTTCCATCCACTGCTTCACTCCCCAGATGGTCGCAATGGCCAGTACTAGGCCAGGCTGAAGCCAGGAGCCAAGAGCTTCATCCAGGTCTCCCATGTGTGTGGCAGGGTCTCAAGTACTTGGGCCATGTTCTGCTGCTTTCCCAGGCACATTAGCAGGAAGCGGGATTGGGAGTGGAGTAGCCAAGCCTTAAACCAGTGCCTATGTGGGATGCTGGCATTGCAGGCAGTGGCTTAACTAACTACACCACAATGCTGGCCCCTGAAACACAATTTTAAATAACCTGTAAATCAAAAAGGACATCTCAGAGAAAATAATAAAATATTTTGAACTGATTAAAATTGTAAGTATAATTGATTAAATGTTGGATGCTTTAACTGCACTTAGAGGAAAATTTATATTGTTATATTCTCTAAGTACTAAGAAGCACTCAAATAAATAAACTTCCATCTTAAGAAACTAGAACAGGCTGGCACCGCGGCTCACTAGGTTAATCCTCCACCTGCAGCACTGGCACACCGGGTTCTACTCCTAGTCAGGGCGCGGGATTCTGTCCCGGTCGCTCCTCTTCCTGTCCAGCTCTCTGCTATGGCCCGGGAGTGCAGTGGAGGATGGCCCAAGTCCTTGGGCCCTGCACCCCATGGGAGACCAGGATAAGTACCTGGCTCCGGGCTTCAGATCAGCACGATGCGCCGGCCCCAGCGGCCATTGGGGGATGAACCAATGGAAAAGGAAGACCTTTCTCTCTGTCTCTCTCTCACTGTCCACTCTTCCTATTGAAAGAAAGAAAGAAACTAGAACAATAAGAACAAATTAAACTCAAAACAAGCACAATGAAAAAAAGATAAAAATAAAAAGATCTTTGATATGTGGTACTTAATATTAAGAATCAAAAAAAAGTGTGTAAGATGTAGTAGAACTAAAAATCTTCCCTTTTTTATTGCTTAATGAGATTGAAAGTTAGGGGTGTTTCCCAGGAGAGTTAGAGGCACATTGAAAGTCTACCTCCTTAGCAGAAGCGTGTGTTATGGTCAGTCCACCCTAAGCATTGACAGTGATGAAAACAGATGTACAGATCTTATTACGTGAGTGAATGTGTTTGTGCGTGTGTACAAGGGTACTTCAAAAAGTTCTTGGAAAACTGAATTAAAATATAGTTATTTTTGTGTCAAAAGCTTTGAGGCCCATGAATATTTTTTCATGATATGTACATTCCATTGACTTTTTGAATATCTGGGGGTGAGGTCTTGTATATCTTTGGGGTACAGCATTCTGCCTGACATCCTACCCATTCCTTCACTGAATCCTCCACCCTATGTTTATTGCTCACCCTTTATGTGCCAGGTACTATGTTGGCAGGAAACAGTGAACAAACAGACGAGGCCCCTGCCCTCCTGTCTCAGTTCTTCTTTTTTCCATATGGGCATCAGCTGGTCTGGCTTAGAGCTGGTGGACATTTATGCAAGGAATGCCTCATTTGCTCAATATGAGTGCACTTCAGAAAGTTCGTGGAAAATTTAATTAAAAGATAAGTTTTTTATGGTGCCAAAATATTCAAAAATCCACTCATAAGATAGGTCTTCTTATATGTGGTGAGAACACTTGAGACTATTCTCTTCACAAGGTTTTAGAATACAATGCAGTTTTGTTAACTGTGGTCACTATGCTGTGTGTTGGATCTCCAGAACTTAATCTTAACATAACTGGAACTTTGTGCCCTCTGGCCAACATCTCCCATTTCTCCCTTCCCTTCAGCCCCTGGCCACCACCATTCTACTCTCTGATGAGATGCTAAGTTGTGGCATTTCTTACATCAGCAATAGAAACCTGTTATGGTTAACCTTGAGCCTTTGTCTCCACAGTGGGGAATGGGCAAGCAGTGAACAAGATGCTTCATTGAGAAGTGAGAAGAAAATATTAGAAAGTCTTTTATATTTATTTTTCATCTTGAGGCAAATACCACTGGGCTTAGTTTACATGATACAAATACTAGCCCAACCTAGATTAGCCACTACTTAGATTACACATCTTGGCTGCTTCAGGTATTTTAAAGAGCTGCTCTCTTCTTTCTCTCCATAGAATCCCAAGAGTGCCAACTTTTATCCCACACAATAACATCTTTTTGTCTATTTCTTGCACAAAGTGAGTCCTATAGAAATTTCCTTGTTGGAGGGAGGAACAAATGAAAAAAATGTAGATACAGTGCCAGGAGCACTGGCCACCCACCCGAGACCACCAAATGGCAGGCAGCACCTAAGGGTGTGACACAGGGCACCGCAAGGGTCCTGCTCTATACTTAATGGGGCTGGGGCTGCTATGACAGCCCTAAGCTGCCTGCCTCTTCCCTTTTCTTGTGACAGTCAAAACTTCCATCCTGTTTAAGCCACTCTTACTCATAACCAAACCTCAACACAGTTCATTCAGGTTGTGACAGGAAATAGCCTGGGGGAAAATGAAAATATATGAAGCAAACACAATTCTTTAGACACTTAGCAAGTTGTTTCTCCAAAGACAGCTGCCTGCAGGTTGAAAGTGGGTGGACTCTGGCCTGGAGTCGCTAACCCGGGATTTGCAGGCATGCTGTGCTGTCCATGGTGCTGAACTGGGCTTCCTGCCTGAAGATGCTAATTCCTTTACTTTTCAAGTTGGCAAAAATGCTTGCACGTTGGTGTCAGCATGCTGGAGATATCCTGTAACATAAACATTGTTGGGCTCATTGCAAATGATCCAAAGCCTGTTCTTCCTGACAGCTTTAGTGCTCCTACCACTGCGCTGCAGGATCTCGGCTGCCTTCCCCACGGTGACTGATCCATTTCCCTACGTGGGTGTACCACATCCATACGTTAATCCCTTCTGCTGTGACCACCTGACACTGGATGGCCTTGGTGAGTCATGCCTCCTGGCCTCCCTGCCCTTGTCTAACCTCCTACCACATTGTCTCTAGACTTGGCCATGAAGTTCACCTTTACTGGTGAACAACATCCTGTTGATGTACTTCTCGCTGCTTTAGAAGTATAGTGATTTTTTTCACTTACACAGCTCCCCTGCTGGAACCTGAGATCCTTAAATATATCGTGTTCATCTCAAGACTCCATGTTCCTATCCCTTGTGAGTTCTCATTACACCTTCCCAGAAGAAATGGGTGTCATATGATAAAGTTATAAAGAGGATGTAATAGTTGCCCAGAGGAGGAAGAAATGTGGCATGGATGCTAAGGGCAGGTGCTTTTGAGTGGCAGCAAGTGAGCTACATATCAGGTTCAAATAACAATCTCGTGAGGAACAGAGAGGGAGGAAACCAAAGGCCAAAGACATGGAATGAATGAGCCAATGGCACACTCCAAGGACAGCAAATCACTGGAATAAGCATGGTGGCTGTGAAGGTAAGGGTGGGATGCTGGATGGTGGCTTTGGTCTAGATGTGAAAAACCATGGGTTTTTCCCCATAGACCTCACTTCCTAAATATTCCCAGAACCAATCTTGTCCCACATCTTCCATTTTCAGCTTAACACAGGTCTATGCAGCAGACAACCAAGCCTGACACTGCCCCTCACTTGAATGACAGGACTCTGGAAGGTCAGGCCCGGTAGTCAGCCACCTTCTCCTTGGGCGTCCAGTGATCCTTCACTACCTGGGTGTGAACCTCATAGGAGAGGTTGCACTGAGTGGCAGGAACTCAGCAGCCTCTCACAGTTGCAGACATTTGCTCTAATTTACACTTCGCTGTGGATGTAATTATCCTTATCAGTCTCACTTCCCTGGCAAATGTATACATTAAGTCAAGTAAATTTCCTCTCATTAAGTCACAGCATTTGGGGATTGCAGTTTGTCTCAGCCAAGAACTAGAGCTGGGAGCTAATAAAGGCAAAGAAAAGGAAAGAGAGGGTAGGTTCTCAGCAGGAAGTGTGGGTGGTGAGGACACAGGCAACGTTTCAGAAGTGTGTTGTGAACCTCGTCTTCCATGCATGTGTGACTGTCTGACTTGGAGCAGTCTTAAAAATGTGGCTTGCCACGGCAGCGTTTGGCAAATTGAGAATGTTACATTCCATGGGAGATCTGGGTGCAGACAACTGAAAAAAGGAAGGTATTTTCAGCGATGGGAGCAGATACTTCACAAAGAGACTCATAGTTTCATCCCGTAAGTGAAGAGAAACAAGTCCGTCTTTGCTGGAGCCAGACATGGTCCTCTCTGACTATCACAAGACTGAGGTAGAATGTGCACCCTCCTGTAATGCACATTTCTTGTCCTTCTTGGAATTTAACACAATTCTCTATAAACAACTGGAGTGATAACTAATTAAATAACTTGAATGGGGACACTAGGTCTGCCACACCACCTGCTAAATATCCGAGTTCCCACGCTGTCTCATAAATAGTAAGCACTAAATTAAAAACTGCCAGGTGCATAATCTATGTGAATAAGGTCATTTTTTTAAATAAGGGATCATTGAGAAATATATGCAGTGAGTTTAAAGACATTAGAAGTCACCAGGCCAGTAAAATTTGGCTGAAACCTAGTTGTGTGCAGTAATCCAGCCGGTAAGAAAATAGGAATAGGGACCAGCATTGTGGTGTAGTGGGTAGGGCCACTGCCTGTGATGCTGCCATCCCAAATGGACACTGGTTCAAGTCCCAGCTGCTCCACTTCTGATCCAGCTCCCTGCTAATACACCTGGGAAAAGTAGCAGAAGATGACCCAAGTGGTTGGGCCCCTGTACCCACATAGGAGGCCTGGAAGAAGCTCCTGGCTCCTGGCTTCAGCCTGGCCTAGCCCTATGAAGGATGGAAGATCTGAAAGATCTCTCTCCCTCTCTCTCTGTCTCTCTCTCTCTCTCTCTCCTTTTCAAATAAATAAAATAGATCTATAAATAAATAAATAGGAATCAGAACTCTTTGAATATAACAGAACCCTGAGTCAAAATACTTAAAAGAGGGAAGTTTTCCATTTGCTTACCTAGGAACCCTGCTAAGGATTAGGTCTACTAAGTTTTGTCTTGACTGCATTCATGCACTCAAATATCATTGTTTTGTGTGCCAGCTCTGTCTCTTGCCTTGGTTCTTGTCCCCACTGACTCTGATTCTTCAGGTGGTATCTCAGGATGGCAGCCTCCAGCCCTGCCTCTTCTCACCTTGGCCACCTCGGTGGGGAAAACACTCTCCCCCCCCAACCCCCCATGTGTGTGTTTTGTCTATTCATGAGGAACAAAATATTCCAAAACTTAGTGGCTTCAAAGAACCTTTTTTCTCATAATTGCATGGTTCAGCAATTCAGGCAAAGCTCAGCTTGGCAGTTCTTCAGCCCCGTGTGTCATCCACTGGATTTGGGCAGGCATTTGAGGTCAGGTAGAGACATCCGGGGAGGATGGGTCCTAAAGGGCCCATTCACGTGGCGCGGCTGCAGCTGGGGCGGTGAGCACAGCTGGGATCTCTCTCTCTCTCTCTCTGCAGGTCTCTCTCTCCCTCCCCCGCACCCCCTCCCCTCCCTCCCTCCCTCCCTCCCTCCCTCTCTCTCTCTCTCTGCAGGTCTCTCTCTCTCTCTCTCCCCCTCTCCCCCTCTCCCCCTCCCTCCCTCCCTCCTCCCTCTCCCTCCCTCCCCCATCCCCTCCCTCCCTACCTACACCCTACTCCCTCCCCCCCACTCCCTCCCTCTCTCTCTCTCTCTCCCTCCCTCCCTCCCTCCCCCCTACTCACTCCCTCCCTCTCTCTCTCTCCCTCTCCCCCCGCATGGGGCGTTGCCAACTGTAAGGCCCCAGCCCAAACCGTTCACAGGGCAGCCATGTCCCAAGAGCATGAGAATGGAATCTGCCAGGCGTCTCCAGACTGAAGCTCAGAGCTCCACGATGCCTCCTCAATTGATTCAACCAAGACATGGACCAGCCCAGGTTCAAGAGGCTGGGAAACACACTCCAGGTCTACTGGGAGGCACCTGTGGTCACAGCACGAAGGGGCATGCAGAGGGAGGAGCTGTCACAGGCAGACTTGTAAATGACCTGCCACCCTGCCACCCGCAGTGTCCAGAGATCAACCTCACAAAGCCTGCCGGCCCCTCTCAGCTCTGTGTGCATCCCTCGGCGCAGTCACAGTGCAGTAGAGGATGGTTGCTGTGCCTGGCCAGCCTGGGCATGTGCTCGTCCCAGGAGTGGTGGGCAGGGCAGAGGACAAGGAGGGGGGTAAGCTAACGGGCTACTTGGTCAGAGCTACCCAAGAGCAAGGAGGGAACCCCTGGTGTAGTAGTAGAGGATGGAAAAGCATGGTCAGAAGACAAAAGGAAACCTAGCACGGTGCAAGGCAGGCTCTGTCTGTCCCAAGGGGATGACGAGAAGCTGTGGAGACTTGAGATAAAGCTCACAGGCAGAGGGCACTGCCCATGGTGCCCCCCAGAGTTGAGGATGCCCTGATGTGCAGGCTGACCCCGGCTTATCTCTCCTTGGCAGTGAGTGCACGCTGTCTCCCAGCCAAGTGCCAGAACGGCCAAAAATCTACCTCAATTAGCTCATGTCACTTTCCCTCATCCCTAAACTGCCTGGCAGCCTTCTGATTGTAATGTGGCTCCCAGCGAACTGCTCAAACCAATTTAAACACTAGCTTCCCCTAATAACTCTACCTTCCGTAGCACATAGAGCAGGTCCCCATGCCCGGCTGTGTCTTGGTCTCGTCTGAGACTGGCAGGTGTGTGTCATCCAGGCTAACTGGTTTTCAGATGCTTAGAAGGTTTCATCTTGAAGGCAGAAAGCCAGGCGTGGTGAATGTGCCAGGATCTTAGCCCTCAAGGGGTCTCCTGGGCCTCGTTGGAGATGCCATGTTCACACTGCCCTTATCGCCAGGGGTCACCACCTGGACTTTATCCTGGAAGAAACAAAGGCTCAGTAAAATGACTTGCCCAGGGCACAGGACGGCAACCACGATCCAGAAAACGGCTCCTCACTGTTCATGATTTGCGATCTGTTCATTCTCAGAACTCTGTGCCCACTATGGGCTTGGAAGTGCTGAGATGAAATCAGAAAATGTCCTGCTTTCTCTCCGGAAGCTGAGTCTGAAGCAGAGAGCCATGGGAAATATGTCGTCAAACAAACGAGGGGTCGCAAACATCGACTGGCGATCAATGCAGTGCAAATACAAGATAGTGGTGGCATGCCAGCTAGTGTCTGGGCTGTGGCTTTAGATTGGGTATCCAGGAAATTATGATGTACAAACAGCACCAAGTGTTACCCGCAGGCCCTCCATGGAACCATCCATAGCACAGGTTCGCTGGACAAAATGACCTCTTCTGCATAAGTGTAGCCGGGAGGCCTGGCTTAATTCATCGTGCAGATGTAGGACTTGCTGGGGGGTGGGTTTGCACTAGGAGATCAGCACAAAAAAATAAAATTGCTCATAGCAGCAGCATCCACACTTTCTCAAATGTTCTGTTGAGTGCCTAAAATGAATCCCCTTCCATCCTCTATCCTGTCAAACATCATTGTTGCTGCTTAACTGACCGCCCGCAGTGCTGCCTCTATCTCACTATCTAACTAGTGGAGAACTGGGATCGGCTGAGGCTAAATAGCTCCTCCCCAGAAGGCAGGTCATGGCGAGCCTTGCAGGCCAGCCCCACGGGCTGTTTGGAACTCAATCTGCTGCCTGCTTCCTCTCTCCGGTCTTTCCCCAGTTCTTCCCCTCTGCCCGAGCCACTCTTCTCTCCTCTGCCACAGCACACATGAGACAGCCACGCCCAGGCTCCCAGGGGTTTCTGTGGGAGGGGAAAAGGCATTGGGCTACCCAGAGCCACCCCCATTCTCTCCAACCCTGACCAAGCAGGCACCTCCCCAGCCCCAGGGCCCAACACCAATGCCCCCTGCAGGGTGCCATGGCAGCCAGGACACCCAGGCCAGGGACAGCAAGACGTGACGATACCCCAGGACACAGCACCACCAGGGAACTCTACAGCAGGGATTATTTGCCCAGTTGTAGAATGCAGAATGGGAGCCTGAAGTCTGTGGCTTGCTCAAGAGTCTCAGGCTGGAGTTCAGATTGGAGCCTGATTGGAGCCACACTGTGTCAAGAAAAATGAATGGATTTTCCCAAGCAGGCCACATGTGAGACTTTCTCAGCCCGAGCCGTGCACACGTGGCCTTGCTTCTTTTCATTTGTGTTGTGGGCCTCCCCAGAAGGGCCAGTTGGCCCAAACACAAAGGTTTCCCACTTCCAAGGGGTCAGCGAAAACCTCGGTGTCGGACCAAGAAGCGACTGATGCCTCGCAGGGTTGGTCTGAGCCAAGCCGCTGTGCTGCACCTATTTCGTGTGCATGGCGCCTCCTGGGCTTGTGCAGGGCAGCCTGGACCCCGAGACTGAATCAGACAGAAGGAGGGATTTCTAAGCCAAAGGAGAGTGTTCCCTCCAGGACTCACACAGCACCCTGCCGAGGGGACAGAGCCAGCCCGGGCAGTCTGTCGCTAATTGTGACGCTGGCGGAAGATTCCAAAGTCTTCCTTTAAACACAGGACCCTAACTTGTGATCTTGGAACGTGAGGGGCTGTCTGAGAAAGTGCCTTGTGGATGGGATGCAATTCCAGAATGTACGGGCTTGCCAAGGAATGCCGTTCCAGCAGAAATGCTACCACAAGCTCTGTCTCTGCCTCTCTCCATCTTCCCGGTAACTCAGAAGCTACGACTGGGAGCGTACAAAGGTGAATCCAACAGGCTCCCTGCCCTGCATGTAGCAAAGGCTGGGGGAGGGGCGTGACCCGAGCACAAGGGCATCAGTGCTGGCATGGACAGAAGTGTGGGGCATCATAGAAGTAAGGCCGGGCTCCCAAGAATCAGAGACGGCTTCCTGGACGAGGTGGACTTATCCTGCAGGAGCCCCAGATAGGGGGGAAAAGGTCTCTCAAGCAAAGGGGGAAAAGCCGCAGCTCAGAGGCCTGACGACACATGACGATGTGGCAGTGGGGAGTGCACATAGGTTGTTTCCAGGGTAGGAAGGTGGAGGGAGATTCCAGACTCAGGAAGCAGACAGGACCTTGCATTCCATCTTGAGGACCTGTGGCCGTGTGCTGAAGGCCAGCAGTCCCAAAAGGGCACTTCCCGGACAACAGTAGGGGCTTAAGTAGTTGTGTTCCTGCCCCCACTCAAGAGACCTGGATTGAGTTCCTGGCCCGGTCCCCACCAGTGGATGTGAGCTCCGTATCGTCTCCTTTCCTTTCTCCCTCCCTCATCCAGCTAGCCAGCCAGCTATCGTCCATCTGTCCATCCACATATTGTCTATCTGTTTTACAGCTCCCAAACAAAAATTGATTGATTTTAAAACTTTCTAGTGTTCGGAGCAGGCCCGCATTGAAGGAGCCTGTTCCCCTCTGTCCTCCTGGCTCCTTCCAAGCCTGTCTGTCCAGGGGGAGTGGAATTGCTCGTCCTGTGAGCAGTGAGACTCCACCAGGCCTCTGGAGAGAGCCCGAATGCCGTGTTCAGAGCCAGGGTGGCTGGACAGGCGGCTGTCTTGGGAACTGGACCGGGGGAATGTCACCAGGGTCCTACGTGCCCGTGGCTTCTTGGTGCTCCCAGGATCCCTCTTTCCTCCCCACTGCAGGGTCATTTTTCAAGTTTCCGTTCCTGTCCTGTCCCGCCGCCTCCAGAAAGGCTTCCTGGTCCCCCAGGGAGGCTTGGGGTCCCCACCACACCCCAGGGAACTGGGCTCCTTCCTCTCTGGCATTTCTCAGGATTCCTCCGCTGGCTCTAGCTGCTCCTACTCTCCCAGGGCCCCGGCTTCAATCTGTTTTTGCAAAAACCCCACTTCGTGCACACCCTCCGGGGATTTAAAATTGCATGGCTGTCTGTTGTCTGTTCGCACTCCCCTTGCAAACTTCCAGGGAAGAAGAGTGGATGAGACATCTCCACATTGCTTCACAAAGCACCCATGGTGACAAAGTGCCAGACACACATTTTGTTGGAAGAGAAGAGGGAGAGAAACGAACAGATGATATAAACTTCAGATAATTGATCCCAAGCTGTATCACGACACAGAAATGCAGTCTACCTTGGTGCCTGTCCTAGTCACGGCCTCTAACAGGCTCCCCAGCACCCAGGAGGTGTGTCATTAACGATATCACTCACTGACACACCGACCCTTTACTGAACATCTACTATGTCTCAGCTGGGTACTAAGCACTGAGACCAGGATTGTAATTTCATATCAAGTAATTCAAGTGCTATTAAGAATATTTAGGCGCAGTAAGAGTTAAAACAGTGATAGTGCTTCAAAAAGTATTCCCTGTCTCAGGGCCAGAGTTGTGGTGCAGTGGGTTAAGCCACCACTTTCCATGACAGCGCCCCCTAGGGAAGCGCTGGTTCAAGTCCTCGCTGTTCCACTTCTGATCCAGCTCCCTGCTAACGCACCTGAGAAAGCAGCAGAGGATGGCCCAAGTGCTTGGACACCTGCCACCCAAATGGAGACCTGGATGGAGTTCCAGGCCTTTGGCTTTGGACTGCACAGGTCCAAGCTGTTGTGACCATTTGGGAAGTGAACCAGCAGATAGAAGATCTCTCTGTCTCTCCCTCCCTCTCTGTCTCTCTCTGTCGCTCTGCTTTCAAATACATAAATAACCCACTGGCTGCAACGAGCGATCAGGCTGGGATTGGATCTCGGTTCTGCTTCTGGAGAACTTTGATTAAGTCACAGCTTTTCATCGCACAGCATCTCAGCATTAGAACAGCCACAGGACACTGCCTGTGTAAAGAACTGCTGTCGATACTTAAACCATAATAGATATGATGAGTTGGGGGCAGGTGTGGAGGCACAGCAGGTTAAGCCTCCAGCCCACGTCCGAGGACGAGGTCCAGGCTACTCTGCTTCCAGTCCAGCTTCCTGCTGGTGCATCCTGGAGGCAGCAGCGGCAGCTCCAGCACCTGAGTCCAAGTTCCCCATGGGGGAACCCGGATGGAGTTCTGGGCTCTGGGCTCCAGACTGGCCCAGCCCCCTAGCTGTGGGTGGCATCTGGGGAGTGGATCAGTGGATGGGAAATCCACCCCCACACACACACACTGCCCCCATCACTCCACCTTTCAAATTGATGAAAACAAATAAACATTTTAAAAAGAAAAGTATTCAGCCCCATCTATGATGATACATAGCCAAAAAGGACCAGGTGAGTGATGTTAGTGGCTGATACAGTGACTTCATGGCACAAAGCCTGGCTGTCGTCACCATCAGAGTCGTCACCGCCCTGGCACCCTGCAGCCCAGGGGACGTGGGAATTCCCCTGAACTCACACTTAACCCTCAAACACCCCAACTACTGTTAGCCCCATTTGACGATGGGGGAACAGAGCAGACTGGACAGTGGAAGCCCACAGAGGACAGGTGGCCTGCCAAGATGGAATAATGGCACCAACAGCACAAGACAGTCCCACATTCCAAACCCTCTGCTCCCTGAACAGCACCCCTCCTGTCATCACCACGGAGCACACACCTGACCATCAAGAAAATGGGCAGGGCCGACACTGTGGCATATCAGGTAAGGCCACTGCCTGCGGTGCCAGTTCGAGTCCCGGCTGCTCCACTTCTGATCCAGCTCTCTGCTATGGCCTGGGAAAGCAGTAGAAGATGGCCCAAGTCCTTGGGCCCCTGCACCTGTGTGGGAGACCTGGAAGAAGCTCCTGGCTCCTGGCTTCAGATCTGCCCAGCTCCGGCTGTTGCGGACCTCTGGGGAGTGAACCAGCAGATGGAAGACCTCTCTCTCTCTCTCTCTCTCTCTCTCTCTCTCTCTCTCTCTCTCTCTCTCTCCCCTTCTCTGCCTCGGTAACTCTGCCTTTCAAATACATAAATAAATATTTTAAAAAAATAGGCATGTCATCCAGTCCCAAAGCCCAGTGCCCTCCAGGGATTCCTGGGAAGCCAACTGGGGTCTTCCAGGTAGGGGTCCAGGATTAGAATGCATGGGAAACCTGGACCAGGCCAGGTGCAGGGACAGCTCCCAGACTGCCTGTCTTCTGGGGTAGGTGGACACACTAATGGGCGTCCAGGCTAAAAGAGGAAGGTTCTGTCCCATCCCCCACATTGGCCCTGGAGCCTTCTCTCCAAGGCCTGGCCCTGGTTGCGCCCTGAACACCCTGGGGAAGTGGGGCTGGGGGCAGCCTGCTTGTGGCATCCATTGCCCCCTGCACCAGCCGCAGGCCTCCCCCTCATCTCTACAATTCACTACTTTTCATTATAAGCTCCAATTAGAAGAAAAAATAAAAGACCCTTGCAGGAAGCACTTCTTCCATTCTTCTGTGAATCCTGTGTCTCTAATCAAGTCCTTGGCTCCAGGGGCCACTTAAAAGACTCACCCCGGCTGAGGGAGGCTGGCTGAGGAGCCCTCGTCCCCCGCGGGTCCTTGTCCTCAGAGAGGCGGACGCAAGGCCACACTTAGCAACACACGGCAGGCGTCCTCCAGGGGGGCAGAGAGGAGCCTGCAGCACCAGCCAAGCCAGCTTCCCGTCAGTCCGCTGGGGTCTGCCTTTGCTCCCCCTGGCTTAAAGTGCTCCCTGTCAGAGTGAGCCTGGGTGTCAGGAGGCACGACCAGTGAGGACCGTCTGGCAGCGCTCAGTGCCTCTGCAACCTTCCTCTGTCCCCCATCCCGCACCTGCCCTGCCCTTGTGACTTCCCTGACTTCAGTGCTGCAGGCGCCCAGACACTTCTCATTGGGAGGGCGCTCTGAGTCCCAGCTTTGCCACCCGGCAGCTTTCCTTAGTTCACACGGCTTCCAGGGGCGGGCTAGGCTGGCCCCGGCTGGAGCTCCTTGTGCACCTGCAGCCAGATGGGGGGTATAGAGAGAGATGGTCCGTCTCCGGCAGCCTCCCTCCTGCTGTGCGGTTGGCTGGCTGTCGCCTGGGCTCACTCAAGGTCTTACTCCTGTAGCAGAAGCCAAATGCCCAAAAGCAGCAAGTGGGCAGCCTGCAGTCAGCATGTCCCTTCCCGGCCCCTGCCTGCGTCTCGTTGGCAGACATGGGGGTGGGGGGCGAGCCGGCGCCCACGGAGTTCCCACGGCAGGAACCGTAGCTGGATTGGGTTGGTGGGGAACCGGATGTACCACAGAAGTGTCTTGTCCTCTGGTGCCGCAGGCTGGGAGTGCGAGAGCAGGATGTTTCTCAGAGCAGCCAGAGAGGACTCTTCCCTCCTTTGCTGTACATGGCCATCTTCTCGTCCTTCCCCCTCTTCCAGTGTCTCTGTCCAGACTTGACCTTGTGAGACAGTGGGCACACTGGAGTAGGGGCCCATCCTAGTCCCACGGGGCTCATCCTAGCAATAACCCTATTCCCAAACCAGGCTGCATTCTGAGATGAGGGCTTGGGAGTGGGCACTGAGCCCCTAACCGTGACCCAGGGTCCAGCTCTGCCCTCCGCTCATGCTCCCCACCAGCGGCTCCCAGCTGTGCCTGAGCTTGGCAGGGGTCCTGGAGGCATTGGACTCCTTTGACAGCTGCTCGAGCCCCCCACCCCCCCACCCCCACCCCGAGCTTCTGTAACTGCAGTGGCTCGGGACAGCCAGCCTCCAGCCCTCTGTCCTTGAAGCCAGGGTCCTCCTGCTCTGCCTCCCTCCCCGTTTTCTCCATTTATTCAAATCCCCTCTCAGGACCGGCATGCTCTTTGAATCCTATCATGGCATCCACTTCTCGGAAGACCTAGGCAGGTGCAAACAATGTCTCCTTGGCCGAAGAAAATCACATGGCCCAGCCTAGAATCAGGACACAGGGAGAGGGGCTCCTTCCCTTTCCTGGAGGAGGGAACAATTGAGGGTGTTTCACAACCACCCCACCCCCTCCTGCTCTGCCTCCCTCCCTCTCTCCTCCCCTGCTTCCTGGGATCACCTCCATCTATATTCCTGCCTGATTCTGTGCCTCCATCTGGGCCCAAAGACAGCGTCTTGCCCCACCCTTTCCACTCATCCCTGCTTTTCCATCCGGGACCTTGGTCACACCTCAGTGACAACTGTGCCCAGCACTGAGAGAGGAGTCGGGTGGCTCCCTCCTGGTGGAGACAGAGTGCTCAGGCCAGTAAGGAATTAGATAGATTAGTGGATGGGTAAAAAGAATGGATAAATATGATATGTGACAAAGCAGGGATAGTAGCCAAGGTCAAGGTCAAGCAACAACTCTTCTAAGTAACAATGACTATTCACCATACCTTAAGAACACTAAGATTCCAATTTTGTTACTGCAGGTAAACACCACATTTCATTGATCCGGCCACGCATCAGTGGACACTTGAGCTGCTTCAACTTTTGGATGCCTTCCTTTTCTAACAAATTGTTGTGGCCATTTTCCCACATTGCACATGAAATACTGGGAGACAGGCGAGGAGAGGGGGCTAGGGATGACTCCCATGCAGCCAAGCCATGGTGTCTTCTTAGTATTGAAAGGAGAATAAGGAGAGGAGGCAGGGAGAGGCATTCTAGGTAAAGTGCATATCCTCATAATTAAATAGACGAGTGAAAGGAAAGCTTGTACATACAGATTTCTTACTTGCTGCTTCCCCTGGCTAAAAATGCTTTGACATAATGGAAGAGGCAGTGGGGAAGGCATAGGTGAAGCTGCACAGTGCAGATGGAAGCCAATGCGAATTTACTCTCCAAGCCGCATGCCAGAGACCCCTGCTGGCCAGCTCTGTGGGCACCAGGGAGCTGTCCCCTGTTGGCCACCTGCAAATTCAGGGAGCTGCCCTGCAAGGGCCTGAGTCTGGAGGGAGGCCACTCACTCTCAGGAACCAGCCAGCAGGGGCAACACTCTTTGAGGTGATTTCTTTTTATTCCTGAGTTCTCATGTTTATTGTTTGACTTGTTACACTAGACTCTGATCTGCTCTAATAAAGCAAGGCTTGAGGTGAGGTCTGTGAGGACAGAGAAGCAATCCTCTCATCACACCAGATGCACACAGCTATTCTGGTCACACAGCATGTAGCAGGGGACAAGCAGGGAGTCGGGGGCCAGCACTCAGCCCCTGGCACTGTGTGTGACTGTAATTTACTAACAAGGCATTAACAGCTGCCTAGAAGAGACAGTGCAAGGATCACATGAGGGAATGTGGAGAAATGGCAAAGCACAGAGCCTGAGTACACCAAGTGATCCACAGTGATTAAGAGCATTGTGGCCACCATCTCATTCTCATCACCATCACCACCGTCATCATCACCATCACCATCATCACAATCCATCATCACCATTACCATTACCATCACCACCATCATCACCACTGTCATCATCACCATCACCATCATCACAATCCATCATCACCATTACCATCACCATCACCATCATCACAATCCATCACCATCATCATCATCACAATCCATTCATCACCATTACCATCCCCATCATCACCATCCCCATCATCACCACCATCACCATCATCACCACTATCACCATCATCACTAACACTGTCTTCATCATCACCATCACCATCATCACCATTACCATCACCATCACCATCACCATCATCACTATCACCATCACCATCACCATCATCACCATCATCATCACCATCATCATCACCATCACCACCATCACCATCATCACCAACACTGTCTTCATCACCATCATCACCATCTCCATCACCATCATCACCATCACCATCATCACCATCACCATCACCATCATCACCAACACTGTCTTCATCATCACCATCATCACTATCACCATCACCATCACCATCATCACTATCATCACTATCACCATCACCATCATCATCATCACCAACACTGTCTTCATCATCACTACCATCACCATCACCATCATCACCATCACCATCACCATCATCACCATCATCATCACCATCACCATCATCACCATCATCATCATCACCATCACTGTCTTCATCATCACTATCATCACTATCATCACCATCACCATCATTACCATTACCACCATCATCACTATCACCATCACCATCATCACCATCACCATCATCATCATCACCAACACTGTCTTCACCATCACCATCATCACCATCATCATCACCATCATCACCATCACCATCATCACCATCACCATCACCATTACCATCATCACCATCACCATTACCATCATCATCATCATCACCATCATCACCATCACCATCACCATCATCATCATCATCACCATCACCATCATCATCTCCATCACCATCATCACTATCATCACTATCACCATCATCACCATTACCATCATCATCACCATCACCATCATCACCATTACCACCATCATCACCATCACCATCATCGCCATCACCATCATCACTATCACCATCACCATCATCACCATCATCATCACCATCATCATCATCACCAACACTGTCTTCATCATCACTACCATCACCATCACCATCATCGCCATCACCATCACCATCATCATCATCACCAACACTGTCTTCATCATCACTATCATCACTATCATCACCATCACCATCATCACCATTACCACCATCATCACTATCACCATCACCGTCATCACCAT
Organism: Oryctolagus cuniculus; assembly: GCF_964237555.1. NCBI lineage: Eukaryota > Metazoa > Chordata > Mammalia > Lagomorpha > Leporidae > Oryctolagus > Oryctolagus cuniculus. The sequence continues at coordinate 4,938,701 of NC_091433.1, read as the reverse complement.
CATCATCTCCATCACCATCATCACCATGATCACCCTCACATCCCCACAGGAGCTAGCATTTATTCGTCATCTGGAAATGACAGCCTCATGACTCTTTGAATAGAGCATGAATCAGCGTCCCCAAATCCCTGCACATCTGTGTTTAATCCGGGAAGAGCCACTGCTCCGGCTGAACAGGGAACATGGTGGGGACAGCGTAAATGTCATCAGCTTCCTTTGCAAGCAATGAACAGTTGTGGGCTTTGCTGTGCTCCTGAGCTCCTTCAGAAATGCATTCCCAGGGGCCAGGCGTGATTCTCCCCTCTCCAGGTTGCCCCAGACAAAGCAGAGAGACATGGGGGTCCTGACGCCTGGATTCAACTTCACAGCACCTTGCTGGGGGGCTTAGGAAAAACCCTCCCCGTCTCTGGGCCTGTTTCTACAGCTGTGCAATGACAAGAGTGGACAAGATGGTTTCTGAAGTCTCTAGTCAGATTTCAAATTGGAGTAAAGTCCTTGAGAATGGCTAAAGGAAAAAAAATTATACTGGCCATTTCTATGCAGGCTAGCACCTTATGGAATGTCTTACAGCACTTTTTTGTAGAAAGTGAGGTGGAGACAGTTGTTTGTCATGGTGCATATGTGTGCATGTGTGTGCTCATGTGTGCTTGTGTGTGCTTGTGCGCTGGTGAATGCAGTCAAGCTGTGTGGATTGTGTGGGCATCTGTGCTCCTGTGGAGTGTGTGTGCATATTGCCATGGCGGGTGTTGGCTGGGGGTGTGTGGGACACTGATGGCAACTCATTTCATGCAATTACTCATTCTGTTGCTGGCTTTGGGGGCACAGAAATGTCTCTGGTAACTTCCTGTAACTGAGGAATGAGCACAAGGTTTCAAAGCAAGCAGCCCTGGCTTCCAGGCGAGGCACTCACCGGGCGCCTCTGAACCCCGGCGTTTCCTCCTGGTTGACTTGAGGGTTGTGTTAGCTATGTGACTACCACGGAATCCCTGAGAAGGCTCGTTCCACTCACTGTTTTGGAAGTTCAAGTCCAAGAGCAGGTGGCCCCCTTGGGTTGGCCTCTGGTGAGGGTGGGAGGGCAGAGCGTGTGCAATGGGAAGATGGCATGGAGGCCAGGAGGCAGAGTGAGTGGCCAGGCCCATCTCAGGCTTCTCCAACCACCCTGTCCTGAGCACTGCCCCCAAGGGTGGCCCACCAGTGGCCTAAGGGTCTCCCGTTATGCCCACTTCCTGAACACCATGATTGGACTGAGTTTCCTCCCTCTTGGTAACATCAACTTTGGGGCTTAAGCATCTGCATGAGTTCAGGGACCAAACTGTGTTCAAACCAAAGCAAGGGCTGAATGGAGGTGAGTCTACAAAGCAATGGAAGCACAGCAGAGGGCTCAGCCAATGCTCCTCTCTCCCTGCGCATCAGTTAGTGATCTATTGCTCAGGATCAAATCAACCCTAGACTTTGCTGCTTAAAACAGCAAACATGTACTAATGAACAGTGTCTGCAGGGCAGGAGCCCAGCAGTGCTTCTCTGGCTCAAGGTCCCCCAAAGGCTGCAGTCAGGGTGCTAGCCAAGGCTATGGTCTCATCTGAAGGAGGCCTCGCTCCCAAGGTCACTCTGTGACCTTCACTTTCAAGGCCATGCCAGCTATTGGCAGGCCTCAGGTCTTTGCTGGCTCTTGGCTACAGCCCCCGCCCCAACCACTCCCTTTCCCCCAGTTTCTTGCTGTTGGGCCTCTCTGTGGGTCAGTTCATATCCTGGCTCCTGGCTTCCATCAGACCAAGAAAGCTACAGAGCGAGATGGAAACAAGTCTTTCTGTAGCCTGGTCTCAGCAGTCCCGCCCCTCACTTTTGTCCTGTTGTGCTCATTAGAAGCAAGGCATGAGGTTCTGCCCACACTCAGGAAACTGAGGAGGACTGTACAAGGGTGTGAGTCCTGGGGGTGCAGGCCCCCCACCTGGTGATCCACACATGCAAAGATCCCGCCCACCAATCCGAAAAGTCTCCTCCCCCTCCATCCCTACTCACAGTCCAAGGTCTCATCAGATCAGGCCCAGGGGTGGAGGACGCCCATGGGGGTAATTCCTCTTGCAGAGCTCCTGGAGTCTGCTTCCTCTCCAGCTGTGGGCCCATGAGCCTGCAAGACGCGCTGTCTTCCCCACGCGTGTAGCACACAGGGCATCACAGGCATGGGATGGCTGTGCCAGGCCTCCTTTCTCCCACGTCGTTAACAAACACTGCCATTTTGCACTGCACTAATTGACTCATTCGCACTGGGTGCATTCCCGTCTTACCAAGGAGGAACTGGAGAATCAAAGACCAAATACTACAGCTTTGCCTACTGGATTATTTTCCCAAAGGTTCTCTGTCAGTGAGGATGCTCCAGCCACATCTACAGAAAAGCTTGAGTTGGTGGAACTATTTAGATCATCAGCCACTAAGACCGGTCGTCCAAATTCTTCTGTGTGGTACAATGTCTAAGAAAAATTCAAGCTAATAACGAGATCTAGAGGATTGTTAGTTGTAGTCCAGTTAACACTGTAGCAAAAGCAGAATTCCTGAAGCCAGGCAGGATCCTGGCAGATAAATTCCTAACATGTTTAATAGCCGTGTTTCTCAATTGTGACTACACATTCAAACACTCACATTTTTAAAAATGTCACAACTTGGGCCCTAACCCTCAGAACTTGGGATTCCATTGTTTGGGAGTGGGCCCCAGACATCAATTGTTGAACCATCAGGTAGCTGAATGGATCAGGCAGGTTGGGGACCACTGATAGGCCTCGAACAGCAAACAGGACATTTCACACATCGTCCACCTCCCAAGCCCACGAGAGATATCACCTGTCCATCAGGCTTCTCAGAACGAACCAGGGTTTGTGAGACTAATCAGACAAACCCATGTCAAGGACATGTCAAGGACATTCTAGCAAAGGGCTGACGAGGTACCCATCACAGCAGAGGTCAAGGCCAGAGAGGACAAAATGGCCAGGACTGTTTCTGGTTGAAGGAGACTTGACACTTTGAATGCAACACCCGTCTTGGGCTGTCTCGCTCTAAAAGACCTTATCCTGAAATCTGAACGTGGTCTATAGCTGAGATAAGGGAGTCTCTGGAGACTTGAAACCTGCACTCAAGTGCCGGACTGGTCTTCCTGTCTTAGATGCTTCAGGAGAGAGGGTGTGAAATGAGTCAAATTTCAATGTGTGGAGGACCTGGCCAAGCAGCGTGTAGGAATTCTTCATGTCATTTGACAACCTTTCAGTGAAAGGCTTAAATCATGTCAGAACACATGTCCTAGAGGAAAACAAGATGGGAAACATCTCTCCGGCAAATCCTTGGGTGTTCTTCCCAGCACAGAGCTGAAATCTAACCGCCTCCCCGTGGATGTAGTCAGGGAGTGACCCCCTGCTATTGTGTGATACTGTGGCTCCTGTGGGGCTCTGTGAACTAGGAGCTTCCCCAAACCGAGGGGCAAGGCTGTTCCGTTGTCACAGAGGGCCAGGGTGAGGCAGCAAGGCGGTGGAGAGGGTGCAGGAGTCAAGGCCGCAAGTCACCACCTGCGATGCTGGGATCCCACTTGAGCACCAGTTTTTGTCCGGCTGCTCCACTTCTGATGCCGGGACTGGGGCCTAGAAGGTTAAGCCGCCAAGTGCAGTGCCATATGGGTGCCAGCTTGAGTCCCGGCTGCTCTGCTTCCTATCCAGCTCCCTGCTAATGCACCTGGGAAAGCAGCAGAAGACGGCCCAAGTGCTTGGGCCCCTGCACCCACATGGGACACCCAGTTGAAGCTCCTGGCTTCAACCTGGCCCAGCCCTAGTCATTGCGGCCATTTGGGGAATGAACCAGTGGATAGATGATGATGATGGTGTGTGTGTGTGTGTGTGTACCTCTGCCCTTCAAATAAATACATCTTAAAAATATTTATGTATTTATTGAAAGGCAGAGGTAAAGGTGTATATATATATACACATATATATGTATATGTAGGTGTATATATATATATATATATATAGAGAGAGAGAGAGAGAGAGAGAGAGAGAGAGAGAATCTTCCATTCTCTGGTTCACTCCCCAAATGTCAGTAATTCGGGGAGTGAAATGGCCAGAGCTGCACCAAACCAAAGCTAAGATCCAGGAGCTTCCTCCAGGTCTCCCACGCAGGTGCAGGGGCCCGAGCACTTGGGCCATCCTTTGCTGCTTTCCCAGGCCACAGCAGGGAGCTGGATTGGAGGTGGAACACAGGACTCAGATTGGTGCCCATATGGGATGCCAGCACCGTAGGTGGCAGCTTTACCACAGTACCAGCCCCATAAACAAATCTTAAAAAAAAAAAAAAAAAAAGACCACCGTCAGGTTCACTCTGAGTCTCTCTGGCTGGGTGACCCGAGGGGGTCCCTGCACAACTGCCCCGTGTGTTTAATGGGCAGCTGCTGTCCCCTCACCTGGTGTCAGGGGGCTGCAGGGAACACCGAGGAGAGTTTGTTGGTTGTAAGAAGCATTCGGTTGTGCTGTGGGGTGACAGCACTTCCTGTGGGGCTGTCAGTCCTGCAGAGCTCACCACCCCCAGGCCAGTGTCAGTATCAGGCCACTCCCAACACAGCCCAGGGACTCCCCGTGGGAATGCTGAGTTACTCCGTGCTGGCACCTACAACGCAGGCAGGGTGCTCCTGCCATCTGGGGTGATGGTGAGCAGCCTCCAGGGTCCAGGACAGCTCCTGCCCCAACCAGCTGACCCCAAATGCCCACAGGGCCATGGTTGAGTGGCCCTGGCCCAGGCCAATGGTCTGCCAGCAAAGCTGCCCTGGCTGGGCTTGGAAGCACCACCGTCTAGCCGCCGTCTGCACTGGGCACCTCTCTGAACCTCAGCCTCATCTGGGTCCGTGGAACCCGCCGGTACATTGTGGCATTCTTTTTCCATTCCTTTGCTCTTCTCTTAGAGAACTCTGTGGCTTCGTACACCATCTGAGGAGGACATCGAGGTTCTGAGCATGGGTGCAGCTACATCACCCGAGAAGTGGGGGGTGACAAGAGCTGAGATTGTCTGACCCACCACTGCCTTCACAGCCTAGGCAGCACGCAGCACAGAGTGGGAGTGCAGTGAATGGCCACACTCCCCCCGCCCTGCCCTGTGTGTCCCCATGCATTGCCATTTAGCCCCAGGGGCTGGGAGGCAACACCTGCCCCAGTTGAGAACCTTGGGCCTGGATGTAAGCCCTGGTTCCATGCCCTCCTTGCCTCGTGACCTTGGGCAAACCATGTAACCTTCCTCTACCTGGGTCCTCCTCTGTAACAACAAGGGAAGTCCATGGGAGGCTGGGATAAGAGGCCAGGAAACACCTGGCTATTCGTCCACTACTTCACGGTCCTTGCCTTCAGACACGAATCCGTGCATGGGGCAGGCTGACATGCATACAGGAAGGAATCTGTTAACCAGATCATTAACTCATAGCAAAGAACTGAATATTCTGACCTATACATCCATGTGTTTGCTGACTGGGGATTCTTTTTGATTTTTATTTATTTTCATTTGACTTGAAAGGCAGAGACACAGAGAGAGACAGGGGCAGAGAAAGATGTCCCATCTGCAGGTTCACTCCCTAAATGCCTACAACAGGCAGGACTGGGCCAGGATGAAGCCAGGCACCCAGAACAGAATGGCAGGGATTCACCACCTGGGCCATCACTGCTGTCCCCCAGGGTGTGCATTAGCAGGTGGCTGGATGAGAAGTGGAGCAGGGACTCAAACCCAGGCACTCCGATATGGGATGGCAGCACCTCAGTCACTGTGCCAAAGGCCAGCCTCTGACTGGCAATGGGCTGCAGCCCTCCAGCCACATTGGGCACCTTTCTCTTCTCTCTGGCCATACCAAGCACAACCCCGCCTCCAAACCTGTGCACTTGGCTTCCCTCGGCCTGGATCCCTCTCCCTGCTAGATACTGCATCACTCCAGCCCTTATATCACCCAGTCCGAGAGCCCCCCACCCCATGCCCAACCCAAAGCAAGACAGCAGCTTCACCAAGCCTGTCACTCTGGTTTATTTTGCATCACAGCAAGGTGGACGGCCCAACATCATGGTGTGTATAGCATAGCACAGTGCTGTGCACGACAGTATGATGGGGTTCTTGGCTCATCTCTCTACCACGGAGCTCCAGCCTGGCAGAGGACTGGATCAATGACTGTATTCCCAGCACCAAGGACAGGGCCTGGGACGTGGGAGATGTGAATCATTGCAATGTGTGCTGAGTGATATTTCACAGAGACAGTTCCCCAGTGCTCCCATCCCACATCTGGCAGAACACAGAAAGTATTTCAGGTGGGGCTCATGGCAGAGTTTGCCAGGAACGGCTCTGCTGAGGACAGCTTGTCCTTTAGACCAGAACAGCTGGGTTCTGGAACCTTCTGGAAGACTTCTGGACAGTCAGATTCGAGTTTTCCCAGGCTGTTTCTCTGTGACTGTGATCTCCAGAGTGACAGCAAAAGGAAGTACAGAAACAAGCATTCTCAAGGCCAAGGGCAGCTGCCCCATTTGGGGGCCTCCTACCACAGAAGAAGCCCCCAAGAAGCCTGTACAGGAGTCAGCTGTCCGCCCTGGCTTTGCTGATTTTCCTTCCCCATGGACTCTGCCCATTAACAGAACAACTGGGTCAAAGCAATGCAGCAGAAGTCTGAGTTCAGAGGTGCAGACAGAAAGTGAGGCTCAGAGGGGCTGATGGGCCCACCGGAGTTCACACAGCCACCCCCTGAGTCCCGGAGCTTCCTCCACTGCCTCCGACGCCGCCCTCGTGGTCTGTGTGGCTGTCGGTTCCCGGTTCATGAGAGCACAAGCACTGAACACAGACCTCCGATTCCAGCCATCCATTTGACCAAACCATATAACGAGAATGAATGCACTGAATAAGATTTGCTTTCAATCTCGCTGTTCCAAAAATAGTCATTCATTCAACAAATATTCATTAGGCATTCTGTCCCAGGCACTGCGCGGATCGCAATGAGCAAGCCATGGTACAGAAGACTGACAATAACATGATCCTTAAAGAGGGCGCACCTGATTGAACTGCCCTTGACACGAGCGCTTCAGAGCAGGGAGTTGTTAGCGACTGCACACCCACATCTCCCTGGCTTCCATTAACAGGGTTTGCGTTCAGACCTAAGGGTAACCGGACGCTCTCAACTCGAATGGCACTGGAATAAAACGCTCCCATCACTGCACACACTGCAGAGCTTAAAAGCAGCCCCGGCTGGACCAATGCCTTACAGGTTTCCCAGTCTCAGCTGCACTCAGGTTTCATCTCTGGCTCCCACATTTGGTTACATTGTATCCGCCTACCCACTCTTGTCTACAAATAGTCACGCCCGTTTAAAAGTGGGGTTTCTTTTCCAAAGCATATGGATGCTTCTGTTTCAAACCCACGTCACTGTAAAACATCCCAAGGTCGTGCCATTATTCTAGAAGGCCTTTTCCATGAACCAACAGCATCTCTAGGAATCGGAAGGGTGGTCTCCTGCTACATTATTTTTACAGGAAGCCCTGGTTCCATCCCCTCCTTGCCTCGTGACCTTGGGCAAACGATGTAACCTTCCTATACCTGGGTCCTCCTCTGTGAGAGGAGGTCTCACCTCCAGTGGGAGGCTTGAGAAAATCATTTCCATCACAGTGGCCTCAAAACCAGCTTCCAGCGTCCACTCCAGATGTGTGTGTCCAAGAAAAATCCCAAGGCCCTACACGCTGCGTGATCCTTTAAGGTCAAACAGTGAAGGAAACAAAAGTGTGCGTTCAGGTCCAGCAAACGTCTCCTCTGCTTCTTAAGGGTGCACTGGCCGTTTCTGCAGGAGCAGCCTTGAACCCCAGTGCAGCAAAGCAAAGATCTTGCCCATCCTCGCATAACTGTGCTTGGTAGAAGCCCAGCGAATCAGGATGACCTGCTCCAGGAGCGTAGACATCCAGCAGCACAGAGCGGACAGCGGCACAAGCCCGGGGCACCACACAGCTGCCCCACCCCTCCATCACCCTCCCACCCGGCTTTTCGTTCAGTCAGCCCAGACACAGAAAAGTCCCCACCCATCCAGACGCTGCTTGAAAGAGGAGGCCAGGGGTTTTCTCTTTCTTAAGAAAAGGGGATCACATTTTTAAAAATCCAAGCGCAGCTTTCTCTTTGATAGAACCCCGGGTCCATCTTTGCCAGGCTGGGGTGTATTTGACAGCATTTATTCCACTGCCTCCGCAAATGTCCAACCAGGAATTCACAGGGGAAGGTCTCCCAGCACGTGGACTACTACGCAGGACACGGAAACGCGGGATGAGCCGAGCAGCACTGGAGGTGTGTGTGTGCATGTGTGCGCACACGCGCGTGTGGACTTAGTGCAGATGCGCGAGCACATTTCTGGGCAGTTCAGTGGAATCCATTGGGGGTGCAAGGCGTTATTTTGCCTAAGGAAATCTCCCCCTCACAGTCCAGCTCCCACACTGACTCGGCAGCCGGGTCTCCATCTGGGGACCTCTGGGAGGTCTGGGACACACGGTCGAAGGGGCGTTCCTCCCCCTCCTCCTCCTCCTCCTCTTCCTCCTCGTCGCCCCCCGCAGCCCCAGGGCTCACCGCGTTGGGGATCGCGTGGACAGAGGCAGCCGCCACCTCCTGCGGGAAGGCCGTGTCTTGGTTGTAGGACAGGAGCTGGTTGCTGATGTTCAGCGTCTCCACCGCGGTGCGCGAGCAGAGGTGGCCACACCCCAGCAGCTGCGCAAATACCCTCCGGAAGTCGGCGTTGAAGGCGTAGATGACCGGGTTCAGCGAGGAGTTGGCCCAGCCCAACCACACGAAGACGTCGAAGGCGGTCTCGCTGACGCACGGGAAGCTGGCGCGCCGGCCCTCGGGGTCACCGGCGCAGAACGGAACCGTGCAGTTGAGGATGAAAAAGGGCAACCAGCAGCACACGAAGACCCCCATGATCACCGACAGGGTCTTGAGCACCTGGGTCTCCTTCCGGATGGACGCCCGCAGGCTGGTGTCCCGCGCGCAGGCCGCGCGGCCCTGACAGCTCTGCGCGTGCTCGGCCGCGCGTTCCAGCGAGGCGATCCGGCGGATCTGCACCTGCGCGATGCGGTAGATGCGCGTGTAGGTCACGACCATGATGGCCACCGGGATGTAGAAGCTGATGAGCGAGGAGGAGATGGCGTAAGTCCGGTTCAGGCTGGAGTCGCACTTCTCCGCCCTCGCCTCCAGCTCCCCTGCCTCCTCCCAGGGTGTCGTGTTGGCCGCGCTGGACGGCAGGTGCGCCCTGGCCCAGGAGCCCACCTTGTCCCGGTGCCAGTTGAGCTGCACTGGGAGGAAGGAGATGACGACGGACAAGGTCCACACCAGGCCCACCATGACCAGGGCCAGGCGCTGCGTCATCTTGCGCTCATAGCGGAAGGGCCTGGAGATGGCCCAGTAGCGGTCTACGCTGATGACGCACAGATGCAGGATGGAGGCGGTGGAGCACATGATGTCGAAGGCCACCCAGACGTCACAGAATGCCCCGAAGGGCCAATAACCGGCCACCTCGGCGACCGCCTTCCACGGCATGACCAGCAGCGCCACAAGGAGGTCGGACACGGCCAGAGACACGATGAAGACGTTGGTCATCTTGGCGCGCAAGTGGCGGCTGCGCATGATGGCTGCGCACACCAGCACGTTGCCCAGCAGGGTCCAGACGATGAGCAGGGTCAGGAGGCTGGCGGTGACCACCTGCGTGGGCCCCCTAGGCGCCGCCCCCGCCGAGCCCCCCACTGTGCCCGCTTGCGCCAGCTGCTGCTGCCGCCCGAACCGCGCGGGGTGCACGGAGCCGTTGCGCCCTGGAGGCAGCATGTCAGGCTCGGCGGCAGCGGGCGGCTACGCCTGGACCCAACTCCAGCCCTGCGCCCCCCAGGCGGCCCCATCGGGCACCCCGGGGGTGCGCCGGTTCCCGCGCCTAAGGGGCCCCCTCTCCCCGAACCTAAGGGGCGCTCACCGTGCGCTGTGCCGGGCCCCAGAGGGCGCCTCCGGGTCGGTGGCCGCTTTGCAGCCCCTCCAGTCCCAACGCAGGAAACGGCCGGTGCCCGTGGCCGGCCCGGGCTGTCCCTGAGAGCCGGCAGCGCGCGGGGTGGCGGCGGCGGCTGTGTCTGGTTCGGAGCCGGGGAAGGGGAGAGCGAGCCGAAACCGAGGGCTCCGGGGGCCGGGAGCTGAGGGCGCCGGGTGAGCGCTGCCGCCGCTCCCGGCCTCTGCTGGGTCCCGCGCCACCTCCCCCCCCCCCCCCCCCCGCGCCTCCGCGCTCGGCTCTCCAGCGCACCCGCCCCACCTGTGCCTGGGCACCCTCTCCGCGCTCGGTCCGCCAGAGTCCTGGGGGCCAACTCACGGGGTCAAGAGGCGCCCCAGCACCAGACCCGGGTAGAATGCGTCCAGGAAGACGAAAAGGTGTCTGATCTGCCACGTTTGAGAAACGGGTAGAGGAGGAACAGGCACGCCCTGGTGGCCAGGTGGGCGGGCGTCCGCGGTGTCGGGGCAAGAAGCAGCCTTGGAAGTCTCTATGACCCGAGCCCCATCCCGACTTCGTTCCCCACCGCGCGTGTGGCACGGCAGGGAGAAGCTGCACCCTACAACCCTGGCATCCCATATCGTAGCGCCAATTCGAGTCCCAGCAGCTCCTCTTCCTACCAAGTTCCTGGGAAAGCAGCAGAAGATGAACCACGTATCTGGGTCCTGCCACCCTTGTGGGAGACCGGGCTGGAGTTCCAGGCTCCTGACTTTGGCTTGGACCAGCCCCGGCCCCGGCCCCGGCCCCGGCCGTTGTGGCCATTTGGGGAGTGAACCTGCATATGGAAGATCTGTCTAACCCTCCCTCTTTCTGTCATTCTGCCTTTCAAATAAATAAAAATAAATCTCTAAAAACAAGTAGGGGAGATTTACCAAGACAAACTGGGTGGGGGAGGCTTTCCTGGGCAAGTTTCTCTGTGGGTTGAAATCACATTTAAGTAGGCCAAGGAGCAGGCTGAGAGAAGACGAGAATGTATGCAGGAGTAACGGGCACCTGCTAGCTTGGGGATCGAGGGCAGGTTGATCCCTGCACCTCGATTTCCTCATCTGGAAAGCGGGTTAATACTGGGACTTTAAAAGGTGAGCATGGTGAGGCCAGACTAATGAGAGCTTTAAGTTCCCCCACCGTCCCTTCTTCCTCTGGCAGTTGCTGTTCTCAGCCCCAGGGCTGCTCTGCACAGAGGCCCCAGCCCCGGTGCAGAGGGCAGGTGTTGTACCTGGGAAGTGGGCAGGGGGAGCAACGGTCCCCATAGGAAGAGACTGTCTGTCTTCACAGTGAAGATCGGAGGGAGTGGGCGGCGCTGTGGCACAGAAGGTTAAGCTGCTGTGAGTAGTCCCACATGGGCATTGGTTCGGGTCCCCGGCTGCTCTGCTTCTCATCCAGTGCCCTGCTAATACTCTTGGAAAGAAGCAGAAGATGGCCGGCGCCGCGGCTCACTAGGCTAATCCTCCGCCCTGCGGTGCCAGCACACCAGGTTCTAGTTCCGGTCGGGGCGCCGGATTCTGTCCCGGTTGCCCCTCTTCCAGGCCAGCTCTCTGCTGTAGCCAGGGAGTGCAGTGGAGGATGGCCCAGGTACCTGGGCCCTGCACCCCATGGGAGACGAGGATAAGTACCTGGCTCCTGCCATTGGATCAGTGCGGTGCGCCGGCCACAGCACCCCGGCCCCAGTGGCCATTGGAGGGTGAACCAACGGCAAAGGAAGACCTTTCTCTCTGTCTCTCTCTCTCACTGTCCACTCTGCCTGTCAAAAAATTTAAAAAAAGAAGAAGAAGCAGAAGATGGCCCAAGTGTTTGGACCCCTGCACCATGTGGGAGACCTGGAGGAAGCTCCTGGGTTCAGCTTGGCCCAGCTCCAGCTGTTGTGGCCATTTGGGGAGTGAAACAGCAAATGGAAGAGCTCCTCTCTCTCTCTCTCTCTCTCTCTCTCTCTCTCTCTCTCTCTCTGTATCTCTGTCTCTGTCTCTGTCTCTGTCTCTGCCTCCCCTTCTCTGTCATGGAGGGAGTGAAGTGGAGAGAGGATCTGTGGACTGAGGTAGAATTTTGCAGGGAAGAGGATATGGAAAGGGTGAGGGAACAAGGGGAGACAGTGCATGGGGCAGGAAGCGGGAGTTGAGAGATGGAGTCTCAGTCCACTTTGGAGAGCTTGTTTGGAAATCACCCTATGGGGAGTCAGGGCTGGAGGGCTGGGACCCACGGAGCAGGGCTCTGGGAGCTGCAGGGGGCACTCACGCCGCCAGCCCCATCCTCCTCCTGCCTTGAACCGGAGTTCAAGTTCTCTCCAGGAAGTGCCCTGGACTCCCTGGCCCCAGCAGGTGCTCATGCTGGTCCCCGAGCCCCGGGTTGGCGATTATGACAGGGACACTGAGCGGGTCCGGTGTGTTCATTCACACGGTTGCCGCTCCTGTAGGCTCTCAGTTCCGCCAGCCAGGGAGCTGCGGCCCTCCCTGTGGGATTCCCCAAGCCAGCAGCATGAGGGGGTGCATCAGGAATCCAGAATCTGTGCCAGGGAGGGCTTGGGGCCCCACACTGGGAAAAGGCAGATGATGCAGTCAACCAAGATACAAGTGGATACTCCCAATCTGCGAATTCCATCCATCCATTCTTTCATCCAGCAAGCATTTGGGGTTTCTTAGTTTTTATTTATAGATTTTATTTACTAGAAAGGCAAAGAGACTGAGAGATCTTCCATTCACTGGTTCACTCCCCAAACACCCCCAACAGCCAGCGCTGGGCCAGATCAGAGCCAGGAGGAGCCTGGAGCTCAGTCCGGGTCTTCTACATGGGTGGCAGGGACCCTAACACCCTGCTGCCTCTCGGGGTGCACATCAGCAGGGAGCTGGAACTGGGGGCAGACCCAGAACTCAGACCCAGACCTCCAGTGTGGGAAGAGTGCTGTAGGAAATGCTCTCGGCACAGTGGGCATCTCCTGCCGGCACTGAGGGACACGCAAGGTGTGAGTCATCGTAGGGTGGCCTTATGTGGCAGGACGAAAAACGCCCGGTGGAAGGCAGTAAAAAACGAAGTTCAAAATTGCCATTGCAAAGGGAACTGAAAGATAAGTTTATTTTGGAACAAAAACATTTCAAATCCATGCCTATGAGGATCCTCGTTAAGTTCATGGAAGTGCATATTTTGAGAAACTATGCATGGACTTCAAGGTTTTTACACCAAAATAACTTACCTTTTAATTCCATTTTCTGGGGCTGGTGCTGTGATGTAGCAGATAAAGCCGCCACCTGCGGTGCTGGCATTCCATATGGGCGCTGGTTCTAGTCCCGGCTGCTCCACTTCCAATCCAGCTCTCTGCTGTGGCCTGGGAAAGCAATAGAAGATGGCCCAAGTCCTTGGGCCCCTGCAACCGCATCTGAGACCCAGAAGAAGCTCCTGGCTCCTGGCTCCTGGCTTTGGATTGGCACAGCTCCAGCCACTGTGGCCATTTGGGGAGTGAACCGGCGGATGGAAGACTTCCTCTCTCTCTCTCTTTCTCTCTCTCTCTCTCTCTCCCCCCTCTCTCTCTGCCTCTGCCTCTCTGTAACTCTGCCTTTCAAATAAATAAGTAAACATTTTTTAAGAAATTCCACTTCCCATGACCTCTTTGAAATACGCTCACATTGGTAGTCTTCTTTTCCCATGTAGTACAAAGTTGCTATCTGAGACTGAGCTACCACCAGTTCCTAGATCCTGTTCTAGGCCATGGGTATCCAAATATATATTCTACAGGGCAATAATAAACAGTTTCAAAAATAACATAATTGCATGGTAAGTGCTGTGGAACAAATCAAGCGGAGAAACAAGACAGAGGCTAGAGGGACCAGCTGCTTCCAAGAAGAGGTCAAGAATGCCTTAGGGCAATCAGAAAGCTGAGAAGGCTTTGGTCAGGCAAATGTCAGAGGCAGATCATTCTAGAAGAGGAAAGAAAGCCAGTGCAAAGGCCCTGGGGCAGAGTGAGCTTACTTGCAAAAATGTCAAGGGTCAAGATAGCTGCAGCATCGTAGCCAAGGGAGATGGGAGATGGAGAGGGAGAGGGAGGTGAGCCCTGTTGCCATAGTGAGGAGATTAGATCTTACGCCAAGTTCCTGATGCCTGGTGTTAAGACCCCCTGAACTGGATGGCAGCCGATAGCCCACACACCTCTCCAAGGACACAGTCTGTGGGCCCCTGTGGCAAGGGCTCAGAGACCACAGAGATGACAGAGAAAACTGAAAGAGTATAGCCACTGCCTTCTCACACTGACCCTCTCCCTGGATCCAAACCCTCAAAACACACAACACGTGCTGCGTGCACCTGCACAGTGTGGGGAGGGCTCCAGTGCCCCTGCACAGTGTGGGGAGGACTCCAGTGCCCCTGCACAGTGTGGGGAGGGCTCCAGTGCCCCTGCACAGTGTGGGGAGGGCTCCAGGGCACATGCACAGTGTGGGGAGGGCTCCAGTGCCCCTGCACAGTGTGAGGAGGGCTCCAGGGCACCTGCACAGTGTGGGGAGGGCTCCAGGGCACCTGCACAGTGTGGGGAGGGCTCCAGGGCACCTGCACAGTGTGGGGAGGGCTCCAGTGTACATGCACAGTGTGGGGAGGGCTCCAGGGCACCTGCACAGTGTGGGGAGGGCTCCAGTGCACCTGCACAGTGTGAGGAGGGCTCCAGGGCACATGCACAGTGTGGGGAGGACTCCAGTGCCCCTGCACAGTGTGGGGAGGGCTCCAGGGCACCTGCACAGTGTGGGGAGGGCTCCAGTGTACATGCACAGTGTGGGGAGGGCTCCAGTGCACCTGCACAGTGTGGGGAGGGCTCCAGGGCACCTGCACAGTGTGGGGAGGGCTCCAGTGCACCTGCACAGTGTGGGGAGGACTCCAGTGCCCCTGCACAGTGTGGGGAGGGCTCCAGTGCCCCTGCACAGTGTGGGGAGGGCTCCAGGGCACCTGCACAGTGTGGGGAGGGCTCCAGGGCACCTGCACAGTGTGGGGAGGGCTCCAGGGCACCTGCACAGTGTGGGGAGGGCTCCAGGGCACCTGCACAGTGTGGGGAGGGCTCCAGTGCACCTGCACAGTGTGGGGAGGGCTCCAGGGCACCTGCACAGTGTGGGGAGGGCTCCAGTGCCCCTGCACAGTGTGGGGAGGGCTCCAGTGCACATGCACAGTGTGGGGAGGGCTCCAGTGTACATGCACAGTGTGGGGAGGGCTCCAGGGCACCTGCACAGTGTGGGGAGGGCTCCAGTGCCCCTGCACAGTGTGGGGAGGGCTCCAGGGCACATGCACAGTGTGGGGAGGGCTCCAGGGCACCTGCACAGTGTGGGGAGGGCTCCAGGGCACCTGCACAGTGTGGGGAGGGCTCCAGGGCACATGCACAGTGTGGGGAGGGCTCCAGGGCACCTGCACAGTGTGGGGAGGGCTCCAGGGCACCTGCACAGTGTGGGGAGGGCTCCAGGGCACCTGCACAGTGTGGGGAGGGCTCCAGGGCACATGCACAGTGTGGGGAGGGCTCCAGTGCCCCTGCACAGTGTGAGGAGGGCTCCAGGGCACCTGCACAGTGTGGGGAGGGCTCCAGGGCACCTGCACAGTGTGGGGAGGGCTCCAGGGCACCTGCACAGTGTGGGGAGGGCTCCAGGGCACCTGCACAGTGTGGGGAGGGCTCCAGTGCCCCTGCACAGTGTGGGGAGGGCTCCAGTGCACCTGCAGATGATTATCAGGGACAAGGAGGAGCATGGGGAGGCCCTGAGAGCTGGAGGTGCAACTGTTGAGTGACTTCCCTGCCCCCGCTGTGGTCACCCACATCACTCCTTGGGGGGCACCTGGCCTTCTCCATCAGCACCCCTACACCTGAACCTGCCGCCACCCCCTTCTTACTCACCCCTCCCCCTGCTCCCATGGCAGCAATGGCCCCACAGACGTCCTCATGCTCCCTCTCCCGTGGTTCCACTCCCTCTCTCTCTGTGGAGGCTGCAGGAGCCAGCAGTGACAGGACCCCAGAGTTGAACCCCACAAGCACCCATGGGACTCTTGAGCCCTTCTTCCGGCTCTGCACTGGCCAGAGAAGCCATGTGTTCTAGAAGCAGAGCCCCAGATGGCCAAGGCCTGCAGATGACCCCAGTGGCCCTGTCCCTCTGGTCTGCACTATGCTGTGGGGGCAGCGAGACCACTGAGGCAGGGCTGTGAGCAGGCTCACGGGCTCCATGTTGGCCTTCTAGTGCTTTTCTCAGGGCACGCTCTCGGGACACGCCCCCACCACCACCACCACCACCAGGCTGTGAGACATGGGAGCCACACAGACAGGAGGGTCTCTGGTGGACAGCACGGCTGAGCCCCCAGGGAGGGAGCTGGCTCGGACACTGCAGGCCAGGCTGTCCTACAGGGGTGGCCTGGGACCCGGCAGTGCCTTCCTGGAGCTGAGCTTCCGGCCTCGGTGGTCGTCTATCCCTGACAGTCTCACATGGAGCTCTTGCCAGGTTTCTGGTGCTTGTTTGCAGTGAGAGAGAATGAGGCCCATACGGAGTGCAGAGGAAACCAGGGAGAAAGAGACAGAGACCTATGGAGAAGCAGAGACAGAGACAGAAAGAACAACTGGAGATGAGGAGGAGAAGGAGGGAAAGGCAACGAGGCCGAGGAGGAGGAGGAGGAGGGGAGAGGCAGGGAGGAGGGCGCGGGAAGGGAGGGGACAGTGACATCTCGGAGCGTCTACCTCCAGTAACAGCCTGCTCGAAAGTTATGAAAGCCAGTGAATCTCCCTTTCGGCAACCGTCTGAGTTGTACCGCTGAACCCACTGCTGGGAACAAGGAGTGAGACTAGAGTTGGGGATGGCGGAAGGGTCGGGGGAGGGGGAAGAGGGGAGGAGAGGGGAGGGGCTGCCTGCTGGGGTGGGCAGGGCTGCACGGGCTGGGGACACTGCAGCTAGAGAGAGGCAGGGCGGACCTGGCAGAGGGATCAGCGTAGGCAGAGGCTCAGAGGCACGAAGATCCATGAGGAAAAGGACGAGTTTTCAGAGCTCTGCCCTGGTACCCAAAAGACCCCGGCTCTCCTCCTGGCGTTAGGTGCAGGGCTGTCTGTCTGTCTGCCTCAGGTGTGCAGAGCAGCCTGGTTATCTCTGCACAGGTCTCTCCAGGCTGCCCTAGGAGGAGCCCTGAGCGGCTGCCAGGCTGATTCTCACCTTTTCCCAAAGAGTTGGGCAGAGATCAAAACACCGTCAGCCTGGGCATCTCCTGGAGTCAGCTCAGAAGCTCCTGCCTTGTTTCTCCCAGCGGGAGCCCCGAGCCCTTCCCCGGACCCGCCACACAGGGGAAGGCAGCCAGGAAGTGGGGAAGGAGGAAGAGGATCGCCACCCCACATTGCAGCACGCAGGGCATGATCCTAATCTGCTCAGCAAATACCCTTCTGCTGGACACCTTGATCCTCCGTTTCCTGAAGATGGACTTCATATCAGATTTGCTTCACTGAGACCAACAGGAAAACGGCCAGGACTTTGCTGCTGCTGCCGCCAACTCCGGTTACACCAAGACAAGCTTGGCTGGCTACTTGGCCACAGGGCACTCCCTGAGCTCCCGGCCACCAGCTCTGCCTCCCTCCTCGGCTTACCCTGGCAGAGGCAGGCCCCCAGTGGTGGTCCTAAGGCGTCCTCTGCAAAGCTGCAGGCTGGCCCTGGCTCCTTCCTCTCGCCAGCTCTGGAACCAGGAGTGGGAGTGGCCCCCTAGAAGTCCGGCACATTCTGTGCGCACTAGGGAGCAGGAGGGGTTTACAAGCCCTCCGTCAAGTCCCTCTCCTCTCACTTAGGAGCTGTGCCACCTTGAGCAAGTTGTGAGCCACAGCTGGCCCATCTTCAGGGTGGCGCCTCCCCAGGGACCTACACACCTTCCACTTCTCACAGGCTCCACCCTCAACACTGCCACACTGGGGCCCAAGCTCCCAGCGCGGTGACCTGTGGGGAACACACTCAAGCCCCGTGCCAGCCACAGCCATGCTGTACCCTCACGAATGGATTAGTGCCAGTCACACAACGCAAGGGCTCGGGGCTGTGAGTGCCACCTGTTGCTCTCTCTCTGCCCCCTCTGCCACAGGCTCATGTGGCACCAAGACCCCTGCGAGACCCCAGCACCAGGCTCTCAGACTGCCCTGCCCCCAGAACCGGAACCAGCAGCCAGGACATTTCTGGAAGTTGTCCTGCCTGGGTGCTGGCGCTGTAAGTGAACTGGGACACCTGCGCGGGGGCGGGGTGTGTGTGTGTGTGGAATCTGTTGGTTTGTTGCTGCCCTGCCTTCCTCCCCAGCTGCCTCTGGGAGCTGCTGTGGGGAACAGGATCCCTGCTGGTTGATTCCAAGCTCTTGCCACACACACGCACGCAGGGAAGAGTTCGAGGCAGAGACTTAGGTAGAGGTGCAGGGAGAGGAGATGTATTTAAAAGGATAATGCACATTCGGACGTGAGGAAGGAACAGCTGCTGCCCCCACCAAAGTTGGGGTTGACCCCTTTATAGGGTAGGGGGTGGTGCCCTAATTGAATATTCAAATGAGGTGGGGCTTGGGGTGGGGGCTTGAGGACCACTGGCTTCCAGGTCCCCTTGTTGGGACGGTTGGCAGTTTCATGGTATTGGGAGCCTGACGTGGACCTGCGGCAACTGGCCTGGCGCTTCCTAAGTACCCACGCCACACCAGAGAGAGGATGGGCAGGGACAGTGCCAGGCAGCTGCAGGGGTCTCTGGACACAAGACAGAGACTGCGTTTCCTCTCTCGCTCGCTCTCTCTCTTGGCCCTCTGTGGTCACAGGAAGGCCACACGAGGACCCCAAAGAGTACAGTCGGGGCCCCTGCAAACTGGACAGCCAAACTCTGGGTAAGGAGCCCTGTTCTCAAGAGGCCCAGAGGCAAAGCCAACCCAGCAGGGCGTGTCCTGAGAGGGGCCGGGGCGGAGCCAACCCAGTGGGGCGTGTCCTGAGGGGCCCAGGGCGGAGCCAACCCAGAGGGGCGTGTCCTGAGAGGGGCCGGGGCGGAGCCAAGCCAGTGGGGCGTGTCCTGAGGGGCCCAGGGGTGGAGCCAAACCAGTGGGGCGTGTCCTGAGGGGCCCAGGGGTGGAGCCAAACCAGTGGGGCGTGTCCTGAAGAAGAGTGGGGCGGGGCCAACCCCAATGAAGGCGTGTCCCAAAGAGGACCAGGGCAGAGCCAACCCAGCGGGGCGTGTCCTGAGGAGGGGCCGGGGCAGAGCCAACCCCAGTGAGGGTTTTCTCTCCCTGAGTCCCGTCCCCGCAGTCACCCTGCCTCTGCAGACCCTAGCCGTAGACCCTGGGTGCGACCTGGGCGCGACCTGGGCAGCTGAGAGCGCTGTCTCCAGCACTCGGTGGCCATCTCACTGCACCTCCTGCCTGCCCGCCTCGCTCGAGACAGGGGTGCGCTGAGCCTGTGCCGAAGTCCACGACCACCTCCCCACCTCCAGGGCTCTCCCTCTTGTCCCCAAGGTCCCCTTAGCCACGGGCAGCCCCTTGCCCAGGTCCTGGGATTGGGATGTGGCTGCCTTTAGGGCTGGCACTGGAGGTGGTCAGAGGTGCTGGGATGAGAGTGGGAACCTGAGCAGGGATTCACTGGTCTGCACCCGTGCAGCTCTGGGGGAAAGGGCTGGCAAGAACACCCGGTGTGCAGGGAACAGCTGGCCCAGCCTCACAAGCGTCAGCTCTCCCAGGGACCCCCTGACATGGTCTCCCCGCCTCCAGCACACACTGGAGGGAACCGAGGGGCAGAAGCCGGGGCTCATTCACAGCCCGCCTCTCTCCCAGCACTGCACCTGCTAGGGTTCACCAGGCGCTCAGGACAGAGGCAGCCACAGCTTCCTGTGCCCCAGCAGAGGACAAACCGGGCCCCTCTCCCAGAAGACCCCAACCCCCACTCCTGCTGGACCCCTGCCTTCCTGCAGGGGCCCAAGTACTTGTGCTGCCCCTCCTCCCGTGTGTGTCACTATTGCTGCTGCTCGCAGGGCTCCCTGAAGTCCGCCTCCTCTCAGCAGTGCCTGCGGGGCCAAACCCAGAGCCAGAGTAGGGGGCTGCACGTGGGCCGATGGAGGGGGCGGAGAAAGCACCAGGCATGGCTCTGGCTTTGTCTGCGCCTGCCCAGTCCAGTCTCCTCTGGGATCCCGCATGGCCTCGCAATATCTTGTGGACCCATCACCGTAACCAAAGTGGCTGGGGCACGGCTGGGAGCCCCTGCTTCCCTCCACACCCAGCTCTTCACCCCCCAACTGGGGAGGGATCACCCCGGGCAAGGCCCAGGCAGATGAGGGTGGAGGGACGGGGCAGCGCCACCTCTGTGAAGAGCACAGCTTCCCCAGGGGGAGCCAGGCCGCCGTGGTCACCCAGCGAGCTGCATGGGAAGTGGAGCAGCCAGGAATCCACTGGCCCTCTAATATGGGGCGACAGCATCGCAAGCAATAGCTTAACCTGTGCCCCCCCCCAAGCCAGCCCCAGCACCTGTTTAATGGACAGTTCTATCAGAACACAACCACACCCATTCATGTACAGGCTGTCACCACTACTTGCATGCCAGGAGGCAACAGAGACCGGACAACCCACAAAAAGCCTTAAACATTTCCAATCTAGCTCTTTGCTGAAAACTGTTGCCTGCTCCTGCATTTTATTATGTCCTGTTACCAGGAGTCCACAGGGCGCAGCTCCTGGGCCCCATGGAGGCTCAGCCATGTCTTTAAGGCCCCAATCTTCTGTCTCCTTCCTGGCCAGGTGGGCCTGGCCTCCCTGGGCTGGCTGCCTCATGGTTACAAACTGGCTGCCACAGCCCCAAGCATAACTCCCTCCCAGAACCATATTCCAGGCAGGAACAAGAGTGGGCCTCCTCCTTGTCCTTTTTGCACTTAGGGGATCAAAATCCTAGAGAGGCGCCTTCCCTAAAGATCCCTTCCCTCTCGCTGACAGCAGGTGTTTGCTGCCAAGGCACCGACGGTAAATATTCCACGCTTGGGAGACAGGGGAGGTAGGACAGCACGTTCTCTGCTCCTGTGTGCGCGCGCGCCCGGTTGCGTGTGCTCTGGCGATCCTTGGAAACCGGAAAAATCCATCCGGAGCTCGCGAGCCTTCCCACACCCGTCCTCCACTCGCCTCCCGCGCGGCAGAGCGGCTGGGGTCCCTGGGGAACCTGCACGCAGCCCACCGAGGCACGGGCGCGGAGAGCCAGGGCGCGCCCCACGTGCCGCTCGCGGGAAGAAGCGGCCGCCCGCTGGCTGCTGGCTGTCCCCGGAGCCCGCCCACCCTCCGCCGTCCCCCCCGCCCGCGGCTGCATGGCCAGCAGAGCGAGCCGTGGCCGCCTCCTTGACCACCAGGCTTCGAGCGCCATCTGGTGCCCGGCGGATGAGTGTGGCTTGGGCGAGCGCGGGTTGCGGCCCAGAACGCGTGGCCATGCGGAGTGGGGACAGCCTCGGTGTCCCCGCAGCCGGGTCAGGAACGTCCGAGCTCGCAGCAGCCGAAGGCAGTGCCGGGCCTCCGGACGCGGGAGCCCCTGCGCGTGGCCACTGCTGGGCGCTCCGGAGCGGGCAGCGCGCACAGAGGCCCCGAGGGGCTGGAGGGGCGCGGGAGATCCGGGGAGGCCTCGCCGTGAGGGTCCCGGTGGACCCCTGGCTTGTACTTCCTCCTCCAAGCCCCGGGGTCCAGCGGTGATTGCTGTGCGTCTTAGAGCGTCGCTGTCAGCCACTGTCAATCGATGACTGTCACGCTGCTGCAGAGGGGGTGGCCGAGCCGGCCACAGCCCCCCACCCCTCGCTGGCTAAAACCCTGCGTCTCTCCCCTTCTCGTCCCCTCCCCAAGCAGCGGATGTCCCACTAGGTCCCCCTGGCCCAAGGGAAATGCCCTTGGCCGCTGTCCCAGCGCCGGCCCCGACCTGCTTCCCCACGGAAGCCCCCTCGCAAGCCCACGGGCGCCGACGCTGGCTCGGGCCAGGGCAGGGAAAGTCCTAGCTGACCTGTGGCTGGCTCTCGGACCCTGCCACCTGCCACAGGAATCCACAGCGGGCCACGGCAGGCAGTCGGTCACTTGCACCCCTTGTCGCGGTTACGCTGGAGGCCACTGCCCTCCTACCCGCGGACGCGGCGGGAAGCGCGCTGGCGCCCCCTGCTGGTCCTTCTCTTGCACAGCAGGGCTCGCTTCCCCGCTGTCCATCCCCGAGGTAGGACAAGTGCCCCATTCTGCCCTTGGCTAACAAGTGAGTGACCGGCCTGTTCTGGGGGTAAATACCCGAGCAGCTTCTGGACCAATACTTTCACCGAGTTGCCTTTCTTCTTGAGCCGATGGGGCTTTAGAGACTGGCTCCAGCGTCCCCGGCTATGCAGGCGAGCGCAAGAACTCCCTAAATCGCAGCGAGGTGGCAATGCGTCCCTCACCAGGTGGGCTCTGAGCTGTGGCCCAGGGACGCAGGCACGGGTCGAGGGGGACCCTGGAAGTGCTCCGTGTGCATGCAGGTTGCCCCGCCACTGCCAAGGGCCAAGCCAGCATTACTGAAGCTGGGCTTCCTTGTTCTTGGTGGGGACACAAAGGAGTCACATGACCCCCCCCCCCCCCCCGGACAAGAGCTGCTGGGGAATGCGCACAGGGTCTGGGTCAATGCTTTGGAGACTGCACTGAGGGAGGGGTGTCTTCTAGTGGCGGGGGTGCTGCACGGTCCGGCTCTTAACTTTGCTCCCAGACTCTCCAGCCTGGATTCGTGGGCTCAGGGCAGAGCTCAGGCCCCCAGGCATGGACACCCCAGGTACAAACAGCTAAGTGCCAGTTAGCTCCAACCTCCACAATGACATGCCTCCAGCGGGGCAGCCCAGCCACGGCCGCCACTCACCCCTCGCGGTTCAGAGGCAGAAGCCCACGAGTGGGATGTTAGCATGGATGGGCCATGGCAACTGGGTGGCAGAGAGAGGGTCCCCACCTCGTGACCTCATGACAGCCCACGGCCTCACCTGCAGTACCATCAGTGGGTGCCTTTGGGGGTTCAGTCTCTAACACATGAACTCTGGGGGACTCAGCAGAGCCTAGGCATCAGGATTGTTCAGCCGGTTTCAAAGCATCATATTAACGGCCCCACCAGCCACACCCCGTGCTGCCCCGTCTCCCACGCAGCTCTGTTCTCGGGGCCTGTCCACTCAGAGACACGCAGTCCTGGCCCTGTCCCCTTCACTCGTGGGAAGTGCCCCGATGGGAGACTGGGGTGTACTCCCTCTCCTCGGCAGACATGATGCCGCTGCCCAATGCTGCAGGGACCATCCCTGGACACATGAGAGTTCTCCAAGGAGCAGAACCAGCAGCTCTGGGGAAGGGGAGTCCCTGGCCCCATGCCATCACCGGCCGGTCCCCAGTCTGGGTTGACCAGCTGACTCTCCCATCGCGTCCCCGGGTCCTGTGCCTTTGGGTCAGACCAACAGGAAGCTGTGTCTCATTACCGCTTTCAAATCTGCTTCCAGATTCAAAAGGCTCAGCAGTGCCTGGGTCTGCGCTGGGGGAGGCCGGACGCTCAGGGCTGGCGGGTGACAGCCGCTCGCTGAAACGCCGACCTGAGACCACGGGTCTGCTCCAGGCTGCGTCTTGGGCTCACCCCTGGGACACTCTGAGCCCCGCCAGACTGAGCTGACTTTTCCAAGCTGGGACTGGTGGTGCCATGCATGTGTCCACACAACATCATCGCAGCCTCGACCCATAGTGTCCAGCATTCTTATGGTGATGGCAGAGCCCTGGGCCCGCAGGCTGCACTGGTGTGTGGGGGTGAGATGAGCATCAGCCAAAAAGGAGGAAGCAGCAGCCCCCCAGCCACAGCACAACACACTCCAGAGGGCAATGATCGGTGGGCACAGAGATGTTCATCGCGGTGTTGTTTATAAGGGCCACCCAAGTGACCAGTATCAGGGCCTGGCACAGCCATCCCCACGTGTCGTTGAGGGATGCACGCTGTGGGTCACGTGGGCTCGTGTGTTCTGCAGAAGCTTCTAGAAGGGATTCGGCCTGAGAAACCTGCTGAGGTGTAGTTCCCTGGACCTTGCTGTAGACTGAGCAGGACCCCCGGGAGGGCCGGAAGGGTGGGCCTAGGACATCAGTGAGGACTCTGGGGTGTGAAGACAGAGAGCAAGCCACAGGCAAATTCAGGACTGGGGGAACCGCCCCAGTGTGTGTGCAGGGAGGGGTTCCCCAAACTGCAGCGATTCCCTGGGGCAGAAGGTTCGCCAGCCCACGAGGGCCAGGGCGCCCCCTAGTGGCGAACGTCAAGAAGGTCGGCACACACCCCGGGTTCCTCCACGAGGACAAGACCCCACCTTGAGAGCCCACAGAACACACGGTTTTCCTTCATTTTGGGTCCAGGGGGCCATTTAAAGGTGTTTTTTTTTTTCAAAATAACATGAAGCATTTTATGCTATGTGAAATAAAATAAATAAAATTTAAAAAATAGAATAATAAAAAATAAAAATAAATAAATAAAATAATAAAATAAAATAAGCTTCTTGTCCCTCTGCCTGTTTACAATTGGAATCATTCCACAAAAAACAAACACAGATGAGCCTGAGAGAGGAAGGGGGCCGTCATCTCGCGTGTCCTCAGAACACTCGATCCCATCGCCTGCACCGGCAGTATTTAGACTCTGATGTAAAATGTTCACAGCAAGAAAACCAATTTTATTATGATTTTAAAATAGCTATGGAAGAACTTGGGCGTGCTGACTTTGATCATATGTCTTAAAGAATCAACTCCAAATGTAGGAAATATTTTACAGAAGTGGTTGATTTTACAGTCAAAAGTTACAAACATTCAAAACCCAGTAATAGGAAAGTAAGTTAATTATGATGCGTGCACGTGATGGACTACAACAAAGCTAGAAGATGCTATCGATAAAGGTTGAGAGTGTGTGGGCCATATTGCTAAGCGGGAGAAAATGGATGCAACATTGAATTTATTGCGACCCGTCTCGTGTGTCGATCACAATGCAAAGAATCCATGCACCAACGTGATCAAAGGTAAAACCTGCCCGATTCCCAGGTAGGGAAGATGTCTTCGCACAAATCTCCATCCCGATGAGAACAGTGACACCGTTCAAAGCCGGGTCCACTCGGAAACTAAGTGTAAGCCACCAAGACTGTGTCCGCGTGCACTGGCCCTGTGGAGGTGACATTCAGGACGGGTGGCCATGCAGGCGATCGGGAAAGGCTGTGTCACACGGTGAATTACAAACAGGAGAAGCTTTTGATGAAAGACAGACTGGATTTTTTTTTTCCAACCCAGCACCCCATGCTTCTAAACCAGCGGGTCTCGCTGAGATGGAGAAAAAACAGTTTGATTAGAATGAACTGGCCAGGGACACAGCCGCACCCCAGTCTGGCTCTGCCCTGCCCACACTCCCCGTGCCACCCAGAGGAGACAGGGCCAGTGCAGACAAAAGGGGCTTTTGTCGGGTGCTGTTTGCCTGACCCGGCCACTCCCAGGTGGCTCCCATGATGCTGTCTCGTTGGCTCACCCTCGGGTCTCACGTCCACCCCGGCTATATCTTACAATAGACCTCAAAGAGGGAGGCAGCCGCGTGCATGCGGTAGAAGATGGAAAAGGGCATGGCCAGGTTCACCACAATGATCCAGGGCTCGAAGCCAAAGACGGTTTCCTCCAAGCCGTTGTCGTACTCGGGCCGGCAGCCAAAGGCAGGAGGGATCCAGAGCTGCGGGAAAGAAGAAGGCGCCGTCACCCCGAGCAGCTTCCTGGCGCCTCCTGGAGGCCCCACGCCAATGCCAGGCACTGCCAGGGTGGACGCGGATTCCCCCACCAACCAAGCTGCACCTGTCGGGGTGGTGGGAGGCTGCACAGCACTCCCCCTCTCCACGGACGCCATGGAACCCAGGAGCCCTCCGTGAGCCTCTCTCTGCCCCGCCACCTCTCCTTGCAGTCAGTCCTGAGTCCATGCGCCCCCACAGCCCTGAGCAGACTCAGTCTTCTCATCTGTGAGATGGGAACACTAACACCCGAGATGAAGACCAAACAGAGCTCAGCTTGCAAAGCCTGGAGCAATAGCCTATTATGTTGGTCGTTCAGGGAACCTAAGAAACTTTGCGCTCCATTCTCACTCCCTCCCCTGCCACCGTTCCTTCCGCTGTCCACATTCTCCTGGGCTCTCTTCCCACTGCACGCATCCACACCTCCCCACCGTCCTGTCCGGTGGCAGGCAGCCTCTCTGGGACAACCTCAGTGATGCCAGCACCTGGAACCATGCCCTTGTGCAGTCCCCTCCCTGGGCCATGAGCCACGCTCCATGACGCACTTCTAACAGCAGAATAAGGCAAAGCCACGCCCTCTCAGAGTAGCTGGACATGGCACGTGGCGTCCCGAGGCCCCGCAGCCAGCCTTCCAAGTCACTGGACGTGAAAGCTACCAGGCTGCTACAGCCCAGACTTGGAGATTGCCTCGGGTCATTTCTGCCATGTCTGAGCCCACCAGATTCGAGGATGGGGTCGAGGAGGGAGAATTCACAGCCCCCTTAGCACATGGGGGTCTAGATCTCAGGGCAGGGGCCCCACCTTCCCCTCCTCCCTCCCATGCCTGGGGGAGTCGCGGAACACGGGGAGGGAAAGACAGAGCGTCCTTTGCCAGGGCCCAGACCCTGGGCCTGGCTTCCGTTCCCAACACAGCACCAGACGCCCCTGGAGTCCAGGGTTTCCCATGGAGCTGTTTGTGTGCAAGCCGGTCCAAAACCACAAACCATGGGCTTCATGTGGCCATCAAAAAAAAAAAAAAAAGCAAAGGAAAAGTGGGGATTTTCAGATGTTGCTGAAGAGGTCTGTTGAAATCAGGGGTGTGGACAAAAGGCATGGGCTTGAGGGACTTGTAGAAGTCACTCCCAAGCCAGTGCCATGGCTCACGTGGTTAATCCTCCGCCTGCAGCACCGGCATCCCACACGGGCACCGGTTCGAGTCCTGGCTGCTCCACTTCCGACCCAGCTCCCTGCTAATGGCCTGGGAAAGCAGTGGAGAATGGCCTAAGTGCTTGGGCCCCTGCACCCACGTGAGAGACTCAGATGGAGGGCCTGGCTCCTGGCTTCAGTCTGGCCCAGCCCTGGCCATTGCCGCTATTTGGGGAATGAACCAACAGATAGAAGATTCTCTATCTATCTATCTATCTATCTATCTATCTATCTATCTATCTCCCTCTCTCTCCAGGTTTCCTCTGTAACTGCAGGGGCTCAGTGCAGAGGAGGGTCTGTCTGGGGCCAGATTCCGCCAGTTCTCCTCCCTGCAGAGCGCCCCCTACCGCCCAGGAGACCTACAGCAAGGGTCAGATATGCTGGGCCGACCCAAGGCGCTTCTGACTGCAGATGGCCCTGCCCAGTCATTTGGCCTTAGGGAGGCCTAGAGAGAGGCCCCAGGTCGTCCTCCGTGAGTGGCTCTGCGGAACACACAAGGGTGCTTCAAAAAGCCCGTGGAACATGGAAGGAGGGGCGAAGCAGTTTTGAAACCCACGCATAGCTGCTTCGTCGTCTGCATCCTCCACGAGTTTTCTGAATGCCCAGCCTCATCCTCCGAGGCTTTGTGACAGCTGCCTCCATTCCCTATCTGCAAAGGGCGCGGAACGCAGTTTTGAAAGCGCTCAGGAGCGCGAGATGTGGGTTACCGCGATGTTGCAGAGGAACAGGAAGGCGGCGATGTTTCTCAGCGCTCTCCTCTTGGATTCGCCCTGCAGGCAGAGGGGGCTGCAGGCCGCCCGGCTCCCCTCTCCCTCTGCTTTGCCGCCGGCTTCTCGCAGGCACGCGCTGCCATTGGCCGCAGGTGGCCTGTCCCCGTCCTGGGGAGCCGCGTCCCCGGCCACACCTCCGCTGCCCTGGAGACCGGAAGGAGGGAGAGTGGTGGTGTCGCCGCCGCACACGGTGACCACGCGAAGCGTCTGGATGTTCTCGGAGAGCGTCTCGGGCTCCCGGTGGATGGATTCGATGATGAAGAGGTTCTGGATATACTTCTCGGCGATCACCAGGATGGAGTAGGGCAGGTTGTACCAGGTGTAGGGGGGGCAGGTGTCGGCACAGACGATGGCCAGGATGGAGCCCCAGGAGATGAGCCAGGAGCCAGAGGCGGTGCCCACCAGGAGGTCCGCGTCCAGTTTGCGGGCCGGGTTTTTGGACTCATCCAGCGACGTCTCATCTGTCCTGTACAGCCAGATGCCCACCAGCCCGGCAGCCCCCATGAACAGGAGCAGGGTGATGGCATAGAGGTAGAACATGATGAGCGCCGACTCGCTCTTGGTTTTGGAGCGCCCGATGCGGACCAGATACACCACCACCACCCCGATGGTGGCGGCCAGCGCCGTGAGGCCCAGGGCGGAGCCCACCACGACCCCGTGAAACCTGAACCGTATCTGCGGGGGCTGGTGGCTGTCGACTCTGCGGCCGACGTTCTTCCAGAGGACGTAGAGCACGGTGGAGGCCAGGATCTGGTACTCGATGTTGAAGGGGTACAGATAGTAGATCCCGGAGGAGACGGCCGAGCAGAAGGCCTGGGGGGTGCAGTTGCACTGCGGGGTGTGGTCGTCTAGAACTAGGGGAGAGCAGAGCCCCGCCGGGGGGGAGAGGGTGTTAGTGCATGGAGGGGAGAGGTGGGGGAGCTCAGAGAAGTGTGTCCCGGGGTGCAGGCTGGGGTCTTCCCACCACACTGAGGCTGTGCCGGGGCTCATTCTCGTGTATCCAATGATGCTCGGCCAGACGGACCCCTCCATGTCCCCAAGCCCATCTAATCCACACACTGAGTGGTCAAGGGGAAAACTACTTGGCAACACATCGGTGTTCACACGAGACTGTGCAACACGAGAGAAGAGAGGATGGCTCCGTTTCTGTAAAACATCCATGCATGGCGACAGGCAGGTAGACAGGGAAGAGTCTGGAAGGGCATCAACCTAAGACGCGGACGATGGTTCTCCCTGGGCAGCAAAGCCCACGTGACTTCGATTGTCTTCTACACCTCCTTCCCCTGTTCCTTCTCATTTTCTCTGTGAGAATGATTTGTGTGTGTGAGTTTTTAATGATTCTTTCAAAAAAATACTCTGTGCGGGAAATGCCTCCTGTAGTTAGCAGGAAAGCATCGTCACAGCACCCGGCTCGGGCCCCGGCCTCTGTACCTGAGCAAGGGAGGCCCAGAGACGTTGGCTGGCTCCCAGGGTCACACAGCTGGTGGGTGCCAGGGACAAGGCCAACCCTGGAGGCATCCACTTTGCCCTGCCCCAACGTGGCCCTCAGCCCCAGTGTTCTGAGCAAC
Organism: Oryctolagus cuniculus; assembly: GCF_964237555.1. NCBI lineage: Eukaryota > Metazoa > Chordata > Mammalia > Lagomorpha > Leporidae > Oryctolagus > Oryctolagus cuniculus. The sequence goes on along the minus strand of NC_091433.1, from coordinate 4,909,438 downwards.
ACGGGGTTGATTCTAAATGCTAAAGAACTCAGAAGGAAATACAAAGATGAGCGGTACAAGGCCAGCGCCACAGCTCACTAGGCTAATCCTCCACCTAGTGGTGCCGGCACACCGGGTTCTAGTCCCGGTCGGGACGCTGGATTCTGTCCCGGTTGCCCCTCTTCCAGGCCAGCTCTCTGCTGTGGCCCCGGAAGGTAGTGGAGGATGGCCCAAGTGCTTAGGCCCTGCACCCCATGGGAGACCAGGAGAAGCACCTGGCTCCTGCCTTCGGATCAGCGTGGTGCACTGGCCGCCGCGGCAGCCATTGGAGGGTGAACCAACGGCAAAGGAAGACCTTTCTCTCTGTCTCTCTCTCTCACTATCCACTCTGCCTGTCAAAAAAAAAAAAAAAAAAAAAAAAAAAAAAAAAAAAAAAAAAAAAAAAGATGAGTGGTACAGGCTCTCGAACAGGAGCAAGGGGCAAGAAAAGTGGGCCAAAACGGTGAGCCAAGTACAGAGAAACAAAGCCTTCCAGTGAGCCGCAACTCACCACCACCTACCATTTGGATTTCTCTGGATTGTTCCAAAGTCACGCTCTTAGCAGAAGGCACTGGGGCTGTGGGGGCTTCATTAAAAACACAAACAGAAGCAACCACCAAGCTCCCATCGTTGGAAACAATGACATTTCTTTTTCTGGCAAACTGGACTCTGAGAACCAGCCCCCAAGTGCCAAGCCGGGGGTCACACGGGGCCCTGAACCCTGCCATTAAGCTCACACAGCCTGCTCTCGCGGGCAGGAGGCGGGCCAGAGGCGGGCGCGGGCAGGTGTGGCAGCTTTGCAACAACAGAGGCTTGTCTGCTGGGTGGACTCGGGGGCACCCGCAGGCCTCTGGCTCCTGCCCCCGCGTCTCGGAACATTCTGGTATAGGCAGGGTCCCCAGAGTGTCCCGAGTGGCGGGAGAGCGCCTGGCGCCACTCACCCATGGTCACGTTCCCGAAGCCCAGAGTGATGAGCCGCTCCTTGTGCTGGTTCAGCTGGTGCTTGGACTCGGTCAGCACGCTGTTGGCCCAGAGCAGCAGGTTGGTGCATACTGAGTGGATGACCCCAAACCTGGAAGCAAGAGACCCGGCTCCAGGGGGGCCCTGGGAAAGCCCCAAGCCCCAGGCAGTGGGACAGACAGGTCTCACACACACACGCACATATGCATGCGCACATACATGCACACACGCACATACATACACACATGTGCCTGCACACACATGCGTGCACACGCACACACGCACATACATGCACACACGCAGCTACATGCACACACGCACGTGCATGCACACATGTGCACATACATGCACACGCACACGTGCATGCACACGCCTCCTTCTCAGCTGCCATCCTGGCTCCACCGGGCAGCTCCGGTGCTGGCTGGGTGTGACCCTGAGAGGCAGCTCCTTGCGACCTCCCAAAACCGCAGAGCCTGGCCCTTCTGCCTTCACCGTGCACCTGCTCGAACCCAACCCACGCCCAACAGGACTTTGAAGAGGCTGACCTTGGAAACAGGGCTACAGGGATGAGAACTGGCTGGCGGAAAGCGAGCAACCAACCCCACCCCCCACCCCCTACTTCCTAGGGCGAAGGCAGAGACTAGTGAGGGGAGGGGGGAATGAAAGAGCAATGTCGAGGGGCACACCCAGCTCTCCGCTCTCTGCCTCGCCGCCAAAACTAAAACTGGCCGGAGACTGTGCAGCTCAGCATGGCCACGCAGTCCAGTCAGGTGCAGCATATGGGGCATGCCCAAAAAGCCCTTGCTTTCTGAATGAAAGAGATGAGAATGAGGGAAGTCTGTGAGGAGCGAGGCTGCCATAGGATCGCTGTCTGTTCCAAGTTCTCCACGGCCTCCCTGCACCTGTGGGCCGCGGGCGGCGTCAGGGCATCAGCTGTGAGCCTTGCAGGTAGCAGTGCAGTAAATATCAGTGATGTGGGAGACGCACTACTTAGAGCTGTCTGAGGAGGCGGCCCCTCCGACCCTGGAGTGCGGAAGCCCAGGGGGAGCCCGCTCCCTCTCTGTCTCACCAAGAGGCTGCTTGTCCTCGCGTCCTGCCTACAGGGAAATGGTGCAGCTGCGGCCTTAGCCCTGACCACGCCCCCCTGAGTCCAACTGCAGCTGGCCCCTGTGGAGCTCCCGTGAGCCACCCCGTGCAAGACCTTTCCTCGTTGGAACCCCGGCCGCCGGAGGCCGCTGTGCGGGCGCGACTGGGAAGGACAGAGAACCCCGGGCGGGGCGTCTGTGCCTGGGGCTCTGCCCACCTGCTGCCCCTCGTGCTGCCTGCCCCGCGGCACCGGCCGCCCTCTATAGAACCGCTCACAAAGCAGACAGTGCTGTTTGCCTCCCACCGGCTGGCTTTTCTCTGACTCATAATGCGCTCGGGTCCCCTTTATCCTCTCCTTTCTCCCGGCCCAAAAGGCATTGTCGCACTCCCGGCCTCGCCCACAGCTGCAAACCGCTCTCCCTGCCGGCTGGCGATCTCCTGTCCCCGTGGTCTGGACACGGCCCTGCACGCCACGGGCAGGCTTCCCTCCCCACGCCAGGAACATTCTCATGCCCGTAAACCCAGACCACGAGGAAGGCACGGCTTCCTGAGCTGCTCCTGGTCTCGAGACGTTAGAGCCTGTGTCTCTCTCAACTCAACCTTTGGGGAAAGAAAAGCACTCAACCACCGAGGGGCAGTACTCAGAAGAGAGCAGTTACGCCTGTGGGTGGCAAGTTTGCAAGCCTTAGGAGAGCCTGGTGGGAGGGCAGGGTAGCGATAGGGAGTGGTGGGGACGGCAGAAAACGGAGGGACCAGACCCAGCTAGAGAGAGCAACCCCGACTCAGCTCCAGTTCCCTGTGGCCACGCATGTTTGGGGTTGCCTAATATTCCACTTTTTCTAGAGCAATCAAAGTCTAAAATCTAAAGGTGGTAATTCAAAAATGTTGTACAGTTTTCCCCCAGAAGCAAAGCAGGGGGAATGGAGATAAATCGGTATCTAGCTCAAGTCGCTCCCCCTCCCGCCTCGTCTCGCATGTCAGCCAGCAAGGCCAGGGCGTGACCAGGTGCTCAGATAACAGCTTCTGGAGATAAACGCCCGGATGTGCGGCCCAGGGCCCCGCAGCCTGATGAAAAGAGAGCGCAGCGTGCAGATGGGAGCCACCTGTGTGATTTCACATTCTCTAGTGGCCACATCAAAAATGACAGTAAAAAAGGAAGAGGTGACAACAGTTCTAGTAATATTTTGTGAAGCCCCAAATATCTAATTGTTACGTCAACAAAGAATCAACACCAAAAACAAAAATTCATAGAATATTTTCTATTTTGTTTGGGGCACCAACAGCAGCCGTCAGTTGGAACTGATCACGTGCTCTGTAGCCACGTGTGCCCGGGGGGCTGCAGGACTGGGTAGCACAGAGCTGCAGGCAAAGGCAGCTACCCGTCTGCTCAGAAGGAATTAGCCCGAAGGGTCCTGAGGCCGCGACCGAAGAAGCGACCGAAGCAGACCCTTCCGGCGCTGCAGTGGCCGTCAGTGTCAGGGTCCCACAGAGCTGCGCCCAAGCAAGCTTCCTAACCCCGGGCACTTGCTAGCCTGCTCCGTGCCTCGGCTAAACGGGGCTCACAGTCCTGCTACTGTCCCCAGCCCCAGGGGGCTGTCAGGAGAGGGACCTGCATAAGCAGCCCGTGTGCCAGGAAGTGCTTTGTAAGTCAGCACCGGCACCGGCACCGGCACCGGGCAGCCGGGAGTGCTCGCTCGGTGATGCACGCCCCGCTCCGTGCCCGTTTGCTGAGAACGGCAAAGCCTTTATCCCACCAGAGCCACTCTCGGGAGTTCAACCCAAGAAAACAACCGGAGACGTTCATCACCGGACAGCAGACGTTCAGAACAGCAGCAGAGACGGTCAGGCAAATCAGGTGCCTGACAAGTGGATGTGAGAGACCCAGGTGTGTCCCGTGCCCCCAGCTCCGTCCCCAGTGTGGCTGAATCTGGAGAGTCAAGGAGGACATGGGGGTCACGCAGGTCACGTGGGCGGGGCTCGGAGCCCCCAGAACAGGTGTCCTTCCAGGAAAAGGAAGGGACCCAGATCTGTGCGTGCCGGGTGGGGACACAGCCACGCACAGGCCAGGAGGACAGCCCTCCCCAGCCACCAGTCTGATCTTGGACTGAGAGCCTCAATTTCCCCATCTCTAGTCGCTCTTCCTCCTCTTATAAAGGCGCAAATCCCCCATGGGGCCCACCCTCCTGACCCAGCTAAACCCAAGCACTTCCTGTAGGCCTTGCCCCCAAACACATCCCACTGGGGCTCGGCCTCACGTGGGAGCCTGGGGGAGGGGCATCAACACTGGGGCCGTCCCAGTGCAGCCTGGTGACGCGTAACCCCCACCCTGGGCCGACCCGCTTCGTCCCGGGAAAGAACGATTCCTAAGGAGTAGCACTGTGGAGCGAGCGAAGGGGAGCCTGCAGCCTGGAGCGAAACCCACAGGCCTTGGCCTGGAGCGGCGAGCAGAGCCAGGCTCCCAGGCGGAGGAGGAGCGGGCAACCCGCACGCACACACGCCGCTCACACCCAGCGCCCGTGGGGACAGGGCTGGACTGAGAACCGGGCTCCTCGCTGGCGCGCTGGCAACCTGGGGCAGGCTCACACTGCTGGAGCCTGCAGCCTCGGCCATGTAGTGCAGGGGGAATCACCCCCCACACCCCCACCCCCGCCCCGGCTGGTGTGCGGGGTGGAAGTTACCAGCTTCGGTGTCTGGGGTCGGGGACCTCACGTGTCCCCTCCCCCAATCCTGGAAAGGACAGCCCCTTCCCCTCTCAGCAAGAGGGGGGGCTCTTGTATAAGTAAGTCTGGGGTTAAAGATCACTGCCAAGGGGCCAGCGCTGTGGTGAAGCAGGTAAAGCCACTGCCTGCAGTGCTGGCATCCCATGTGGGCACCTGTTCAAGTCCTGGCTGCTCCACTTCCAATCCAGCTCCCTTTTAATGGCCTGGGATCTTAAAAAAAAAAAAAATTGCCAAGGCCACCACTGGGACCTCACAGAGGACAGCACAGGTGGCCCAGGGCCAGCTCCAGGACGCCAGCCACACAGCGCGGGATACCTTGGCCTCATCCCCGCCTGTCTCCAGCAGTGTGGGAACTCAGCAGGCCCTCGAGAGATGCCCGAGTGCCTACTGATGAGGCTGCTTCCTGCACCATCAAGTTGATGAGACCCATTTCTAATTAAGTAGGCTCTTGGGCGAGTTCTAAGCAGTGCCATGGATAAACCAATCTTTAAATATCAGCTGTCACCTTGAATGGTGCTGGAAGCTTCCGGTTGCTCATGGGGAACTGATGTGATGGGGGATTTTTTTCTCTCAAAGCAAGCAGTGACACCTGACTTGTGCGTCTGTGCACACCGTGCCTTCCCACGCCTTGCATTTGGGCTGCACATCCCGTCATCCACGGATTCTGTCCCACGGTGCTCACCATCGCCGAGACAGCAGTGGACAGAGATAACAATGGAGCCGGCTGGTACGAAGGCCTTACCATGCTCCAGGCACAAGCTGCAGGCTCTACGGCAGTTGCCTCGTCCAGTCCTCGGAGGCAGGCTACATCAGTACCCCCATTCTACGGGTGAGAAAACTGAGGTTGGGAAGGCAAAGTGCCTAACACGGCAGAGTGAAAGCTTCCAGCCTGCCCCATCGTGCTTCCCTGGCTTTCTCCAGGAAGGGGCTGAGAGCGGGAGGTCTCCCTGGCACGAGTGACATCTTTGAGGACTGGAGGGGCTCAGGTCTTATAACTCAAGCAGCATGGCAGTGGTGCACTTTGTGTGTTCAAACAAACTCCAGATTCGACACAGAAAGCCACCGTCCCCAGTGTTTTACCTTTCCAGTGTTTTGAAAGACTGGATAATATCCTTTGCATGCCCCCAGAGAAAATAGACCTAGACAGAAATAAAGGAAGAAAAGAAACGTGCATCAGTGGGAAGCCCAGCATTGCACCTGCACACTTGAGAAGCTGTAAAACTTGAAAGTGAAGGGAAACACTGGGACCTCAGTGACTCCACTGAGAAGCAAGTGGTTGGCTGTCCTCACCCTGAGCGGCACTGCCCCTCCCCACTGGGCCGCGATCCAGAAGCAGATGGTGAGAAACAGCGAGTTCTCCCTGTTCCGAAGGAAGCAGTGCTGTGATTGATTGAGGAGGTCTGCTGAAGGATGGGGTGCTGTGATCGATTGAGGATGTCTGCTACAGGATCGGGTGTAGGGGTGATAGCCTGCCTGGCATGAAACCCTGTAACCTGTTTATATCACATATGCATCCAAAGACTATTCATGGATAAATTAAGCCAAATGTTGATTGCTTTAAATGCAGAATAGAATTAATTCTATCTGATCTTTTCTTTCACTCTTTTGTGTCAGAGGGAGCCCCAGAAAAATCATGGAAAATGCACATTATCTTGAGATTCCATTTCTCTGTGAACATTCGGAGATCCTTGGGCGTGTTCCCAGACCCCTGGCCAATGGTCACGAGCAGCCACACAGGGAAGGGGTAGAGGGCACAGACGCTGGTGACAGGTCCGTGTGCAAACCCTGGCTCCGTAAGGCGATGGAGAAGTCGGAGCCTGTCTGCTTCTGCTCTGCTGTCTGTGAGCTGGGGGTGGTACAGGCGCCTCCCCAGGGAAGGCTCTGGGAGCAGTGAAATGAGCTGATGCGCGAACAGGACCTGGTGCCTGTGACGTCCTGCACCGTCAGCTCGCCCGCCGACTCTGCCAAGCACTCTGTGCGCCAGGCGGCACTGGAGCTACAGAAACTTTCCGGATTTTGTTTTGGACAAGAACGCGGACTGAGCGTCCCGCATTGCCGAATGCCTCTGGAAGCTTTACAAGCGTGTCCTATTTAACCTTTATTCTGCACATGAGTTAGAAAAAGCAAACCAGACAAAGCAAGGCACACATATTACCATCTCCATGTTGTTTTGCCTAATATTTACTATCTTGCCCAGGAGAGACTTTTAGGGCATAACTCTCCCAGAAACCTTCCACAATTAAAAAATGGCCTGGGAGGCCAGCCCTCTGCTGTGGCCAGGGAGTGCAGTGGAGGATGGCCCAGGTGCTTGGGCCCTGCACCCCATGGGAGACCAGGAAAAGCACCTGGCTCCTGGCTCCTGCCATCGGATCAGCGAGTTGCGCCAGCCGCAGCGCGCTGGCCGCGGCGGCCATTGGAGGGTGAACCAACGGCAAAGGAAGACCTTTCTCTCTGTCTCTCTCTCTCACTGTCCACTCTGCCTGTCAAAAATTTACCCAAAGGAATTTAAATTGGCAAACAAAAAAGCGGTCTGCACCCTAATGTTTATTGCAGCTCAATTCACAATAGCTAAGACCTGGAACCAACCTAAATGCCCATCAACGATAGACTGGATAAAGAAATTATGGGATATGTACTCTTTAGAATACTATACCGCAGTAAGAAACAACGAAATCCAGTCATTTGCAACAAAATGGAGGAATCTGGAACACATCATGCTGAGTGAAATAAGCCAGTCCCAAAGGGACAAATACCATATGTTCTCCCTGATCGGTGACGACTGACTGAACACCAAGAGGGAAACCTGTTGGAGTGAGGTGGACACTATGGGAAATGGTGGCTTGATCAGCATAGCCCTGACTGTTAATGAACAACTTAATACATTATCCCTCTTAGTAGTTTTTTTTATCTGTTCTACTTAATATGACTGGTTTAGATCTGTAATTGATGCACAGTTATTCTTAAGTGTTGAAAATTAACTGAAATGTGATCCCTGTTGAACATGGTGGTGGGAATGGGAGAGGGAAGAGATGTATAATTTGGGACATGCTCAGGCTGACTTGCCCCAAGTGGTGGAGTTGGAAGCATACCAGGGGATTCCAATTCAATCCCATCGAGGTGGCATGTACCAATGCCATCTCACTGTTCCAGGTGATCAGTTTCAGTTCACAGTTGGTCATGGTGAAGGGACTGGGAGTCAAAGGGAACACATAGACAAGTCTAGTACCTGCTAACGCTAACCGATGGAGTAAATAAAGGGGAGATTGATCCAACATGGGAAGTGAGATACTCAGCAGACTCATAGAATGGCAGATGTCCTAAATAGCACTCTGGCCTCAGAATCAGCCCTAAAGGCATTCGGAGCTGGCTGAAAAGCTCATGAGAGTATTTCAGGCATGGAAAGCCAAGACACTCTGGCAAAAGATCTCTGCGAGTGAGATCCCAGTGGAAAGAACAGGTCATCAAAGAAGGAGGTACCTTTCTCCGAAGGGAGGAGAGAACCTCCACTTTGACTATGACCTTGTCTAAACAAGATAAGAGTCGGAGAACTCAGAGGGCTTCCATAGCCTTGGAAACTCATGACTGGAGCATAGGGAGATTACTGATGCCATAGACAGGAGTGTCAATTGGTAAAGTCAACAACAGGAGTCACTGTGCACTTACTCCTCATGTAGGATCTCTATCCTTAATGTGCTGTACATTGAGATTTAATGCTATAACGAGTACTCAAACAATATATTTCACTTTGTGTTTCTATGGGGGTGCAAACTGTTGAAATCCTTACTTAATGCATACTAAACTGATCCTCTGTAAAAAAAAAAAAAAAAAGAAAAGAAAAAAAAAAGAAAAGAAAAAAAAAAAAAAAAGAAATTATCAATTCCCAACTTGACTCTCACTGGGATTAAACATGACAATAGGTCTGCTCTGATTTCATCATCATTTAAAAAAATCATCTATTATTTTTCACTTTATGTTTCTGTGTGGGAGCAAACTGTTGAAAACCATACTTAATGTATACTAAGCTGATCTTCTGTATATTAAGATAATCGAAAATGAATCATGATGTGAATGGAAGGGGAGAGGGAGTGGGAAAGGGGAGGGTTGTGGGTGGGAGGGACGGTATGGGGGGGAAGCCATTGTAATCCATAAGTCGTACTTTGGAAAATTATATGCATTAAATAAAAGTTTAAAAAAAAAAAAAAAAAAAAAAGAGATAAAAAATGGCCTGGGAAAAGCAGCAAAAGATGACCCAAATGTCTGGGCCCCTGCCACCTGCATGGGAGACCTGGATGAAGCTCCTGGCTCCTGGCTCCTGGCTCCTGGCTCCTGGCTCCTGACTTCAGCTTGGCCCGGCCCTGGCCAGTGCAGCCATGTGGGGAGTGAACCAGCAGATGGAAGACCTCTATCTATCTATGTCTCTCCCTCTCTCTGCAACTCTACCTTTTCAAATAAATAAATTTTTTTTAAAAAGCAGACAGCAGTGACCCTTGCAAACAGTGATGTTCAGCCCAACAGTAGAACAGTCGAGGAAATTAGTATTTACCCATGAGTTGTAAATTAGGCAGCCATGTAATGGTGCTTTTTATACAGACTATACAGCAGCACAAAAGGTTTAGGATTCTTTAAATAAAAAACTTGGAATAGAAAATCCTGCATCTTCTGTGTAAAACATCGACAAGAATAGGGGGAATACAGAAGGACCAAAAAAATGCCGATTTGCACTAAAAGGTGTATTTTTCTCCCCTCCCACTTTTTTTCAGGCGTGTTATACTGTGTGTGTGTGTGTGTGTGCATGTGTGTTAGAATTACCGTGTGCAATACCACTTCTGGGTATGCACCCAAAACAACCACAAGCAGGTTAGATGCTGGGCACCCTGCTCACCGCAGCACCGTTCCCCAGAGGCAGGAAGTGGCAGAGACCCCCGTGCCCACTGACGGATGAGCGGATGGACAGAGGTGGCGTGCACCTGCAGGGGAACAGTGCCCAGCCTTGAAAAGGAAGGGAATTCTCACACAGTTACGAAGCTTGGACATCAAACCTTGTGACCCAAGTCAATCGGAGAAGGATGGTTCTGCATGTTTCCACGTGTATGAGACACCTGGGTCAAGTTCGTAGTGACAGCAAGCAGCATGGTGGTTGCCAGAGGGTGGGACAGAGGGAAATGCAGAGCTGTGGTTGACTGGGCAGAGTTTCGGTCTTGCAAGGTGAAGAATTTGTGGGGATTGGTTGCACAACAAAGCCTGTACACTGTACACGTAAAACGGCTCAGATGACAACTTTACGTTGTGTGTTTACCAACAGGACGGGGGTTTGGCCCCACAGTTAAGAAGCCTGCATTCCATATGGCAGTGCCTGGGTTCAATTCCCCACTCCAGCTCCTGACTCCAGCTTCCAGCTGGTGTAGACCTGGCAGGCACGGGTGAGGGCACACCTGGCTGAGCTCCTGCCACCCACATGGGATACCTGCATCAAGTTCCTAGCTCCCAACTCCAGCTCCAGCCCAGCCCTGGCCATTGTAGGCATTGGGAAAGTAAGCCAGGTGGCTCGCTCTTGTTCTCACTCTCGTAAATAACTAGAATGTTTAAATACTCCATTTTTAAAAAATATCTTTTCCATTCTGCACCTCATAGATGAGACGCGAGAGACCCAGAAATGTTAAGTAATTTGCCTGAAATCGCAGTGTCAGGCCAAGCTAGGGGCTGACCAAACGGGGGCTCCGGTGTGTGCCAGTGCCCCAAGCCCAGCTCAGCTCTGCAGCCACACATCTACCCCAACCCCATCCCAGGGCAAGACGCCACCACCAAGGACATCCCAAAGACACCCCACCACCCCATGCTCTCCCCTCGCCCCCACCAGCTCTGGGATGCTCCCCCATAGACCCAAGCTGGCCACGTACCCCCTGTGCTGCCCTTTTCGCTCAGGGACTCTCTGGCCCCCGGCAGGTGGACAGCCACTAGGCAGCTCCGCCCTGGATCCCCAGTACCGACAGCAGCGTCTGCCCCAGCCTTAGGCGTGGAGTGAATGAATAAAACTCTTCTCCCCTGGTCGCTGGCATCACTGTAAGGACATCACCAAGGGATACGGCTCCCCGGAACCGAGTGGGCACTTGACCCTCCCTGTGTTGGTTTGCTGGCACTGGGTGGTTTGGATAACAGAAATCTATCCTCTCACAGTCCTGGAGGCTGGGAGCCCAAGTTCAAGGTGTCAGTGCCTTCTGAAGGCTTTCTACTTGTTTATAAATGGATGTCATCCCTCCTGTCTCCGTCCTGGCGTCCTCATCTCAGAAGGGCACTGTCACATGACCTTACATGTGCTGAGCCAGTGAGGGCTGGGTTTCAGCTGTGAACTTGGGGGACTCAATGCATCACAGCTTTGGGTGCAAGACGGCCCCGCTAGGAGGCCCCTCTCGAGCCCCCCCCCCCCGAGCTGCAGTGCATTTGAGCTCCCTGGGCCCCTCGCAGCAGAGAGCTTCACCGCCGGAGAAGGCATTTGATCCCAAGGAACAGCAGCCTAGGGCTCACCGGAACCATCTGGTGAGTCAGCCGCGTGTACACCTGCAGACCCCTTGGAACTGTTGAAGACGGAGTTGTTAGAATGGCATCGCTGGACCCAGAAAGAGCAAGTCCCCGCTGTCCCAGCACTATTTTGCTGGGGAGGAATAATCAGGGGCTCTGGGCGGTGACTTTGAGAAGCTCAGGCATGTCCTCCGACCTCCAGCTTCTGCCCTCGGGCGGATCCTGCCCTTGACAGCAACCATGGACAAACCCGGAGACCCTATGCAAAGGGAAATCACCCAGAAACAAGAAGACGGGCACCATGCATGAACCCATTCATGTGTGTAAGCTAGCAAACGAAAATAAACATAAAGACACAGGTACAGAGGGCAGAGGGGTGGCTCCCGGGGAAGGGATGGGAAGTGTGATGGGGGCAGAGTTGCAGGCACACAGTGCAGATCAGAAAACCTAGTGAGATCTGACACACAGCACAAGCATGGTGGGTGGTCGGCCTGCCTCCAATGCTGAGAGACTAGATCTTAAGTGCTCTTACCACCAAAAAAGGAAAGACAGGTACCTGCGTGAGACGACAGACCTTTAATTTGCTTGACTGCAGTGATCACTTCCTTATGTGTCTCTATATCCAAGTATCCTGTTTTACACCTCAAATGTACTCGATAAGAAAGAAGAGATGGCAGGGCCAGTGTATGGCACAGTGGGTTAAGCTGCCCCCATGCAACGCCAGCATCCCATAAGGACACAAGTTTGAGTCCTGGCTCCTCCACTTAGGATCCAGCTCCCTGCTCATGTACCTGGGAAAGCAGCAGACAATGGCCCAAGCACTTGGGCCCCTGCCACCCATAGAGGAGACCTGGATGAAGTTTCTGGCTCCTGGCTTAAGCCTGGTCCAGCCCTGCCTGCTGCAGCCATATAGGGAGTGAGGCCGGCGCCGCGGCTCACTAGGCTAATCCTCCGCCTAGCGGCGCCGGCACACCGGGTTCTAATCCCGGTCGGGGCGCCGGATTCTGTCCCGGTTGCCCTTCTTCCAGGCCAGCCGTCTGCTGTGGCCAGGGAGTGCAGTGGAGGATGGCCCAGGTGCTTGGGCCCTGCACCCCATGGGAGACCAGGAAAAGCACCTGGCTCCTGGCTCCTGCCATCGGATCAGCGCGGTGCGCCGGCCGCAGCGTGCCGGCCACAGCGGCCATTGGAGGGTGAACCAACGGCAAAAGGAAGACCTTTCTCTCTGTCTCTCTCTCTCACTGTCTGTGGGGAGCAGCCCGGACTGGACTGAGTTACTGGAATTAAGACTTATTCTATGCATCTGCTCTCCCACAATATGGCGCTGGGAGAGAAGTAAACAGCTTCCGCACAGCTGCCTCCAGTTCAACTAATAAACTGTAGGACTTGCTCCTGATTGGAGGAGAGCAGCGTACTCGGCGTGTGGGCAGCCGAGTTAGGATTGGCGGAGGAGGACTATAAAGGAGGAGAGAGACGGCATGCACCAGGAACATCTATGGGGAACATCTAAGGGGAACACCTGTGCAGCCCCCGAGAAGAGCCGGCCGGCGGTGTGCCGCTCCCCTGCGGAAGTGGGGAATGTGGCCAGGGGGAACCGCCCTTCCACGGAGGTGGAAGGGACAGTAGCCAACCCGGGAAGAACCAGCAGCAAACCCGGGGAGGGCCGAGCAGCAGAAGAAAGAACAGCGCAGGGTCCTGTGTTGCTCCTCCACGAAGAGGGGGAGCGACATAATGGTGCCGTGACTCGGATATGAAGCCTAGGCAGGGTTTAGTGTCGTTCCTCCACAAAGAGGGGGAGCGACACTGTCCACTCTGCCTGTAAAAAAAAAAAAAAAAAAACAACCAACATATAGGGAGTGAACCAAAGGATGGAAGATCTGTGTGTGTGTGTGTCCTCCCTCTCTCTCTGTAAGTAACTCTGACTGTCAGACAAATAAATCTTAAAAAAAAAAAAGTAAAGAAAAAAACAATGGTGACAATCCCACACCTGTTCTCATGGAGTTGCTAAAGGGGCTACACAGATACCAATGAAAAATACTTTGCATGCTGGAAAGTTGGCCATGGCAGTGGCCTTAACTCTCATAGCCATGACCAGGGATGGAGCCAAGGATGAACCCACACTGAAAGCCCACCCAGAATTATTTTCATGAGATCTTTCTGACTCTAAGCTATACATTTAAACTATATCTGTGAAAATCCACTCTTCTGAGCCACACCAAGCCCACCAATGTGAAGAAAAAGAACCTCATATATTTCTAAAAGATTTTAATCCACATGGAGCTAATGAAAAAGTGTTTTAGGGACCTGAGGGGTGGTTGTCCTGGCACAAGGCTTCTCTGCTTCTCTTTTTTTTTTTTTTTTTTTTTTTTTTTGACAGGTAGAGTTAGACAGTGAGAGAGAGAGAGAGAGAAAGGTCTTCCTTCCGTTGGTTCACTCCCCAAGTGGCCGCAACGGCCAGAGCTACGCCGATCCAGAGCCAGGAGCTTCCTTCTGGTCTTCCATGTGGGTGTAGGGGCCCAAGCACTTGGGCCATCCTCCACTGCCTTCCCGGGCCACAGCAGAGAGCTGGACTGGAAGAGGAGCAGCCAGGACTAGAACTGGCACCCATATGGGATGCCAGCGCCACAGGCGGAGGATTAACCAAGTGAGCCACGGCGCCGGCCCCCTGGCACAAGGCTTCTTTTGAGGGTGATAAAAATGTTCTAAAAAGGATCGTGGTGAAGGTCACACAACTTTAAAAGTACACCAAACCACTGAATTGTACAATAATATGGGGGAGTTGTATTCTATGTGAATCTTCATAAAACTGTTAGGCCCATTCCCAGAAAATAAGATCTCCCCCCCCCCAACCTTTTCTGGTGGGCTCTGGCTTGGCAGGATTTCCTGCCCCATAGGATTCTCACAAAAATGTCCCAGCCCCGCCCTACAGTGGAAGCAGCCAAAGCGCTGAGGCTCAGAGATGGGTTCAGGTGCACCTTGGGGCTCACTGAGCAAGTCTACAGCAGCTCACACTGCCTGCACCTGCCAAATGTCTTATTTATTCATTCACGTTCATTTTATTTGAAAGGCAGAGAAATGGAGAGACAGACAGAGAGATCTTCCACCCACTGGTTCACTCCACAAATGCCTGCAATGGCCGGGACTGAACTAGACTGAAGCCAGGAGCCTGGAACTCAATCCAGGTGTCAGGGACCCAAATCCTTGGGCCATCACCTGCTGGCTCCATGGTGAGATTAGCAGCAACCCGGATCAGAAGTGGAGTAGCCGGGACTCAAGCCAGGCAGTCTGGTGTGGGACACAGGCATCCCAAGCAGCAGCCCTGCCAGACTTCTTGGTGATGTGGGTTTCAGGAATCCAGGGATACACTTCCCAGGGGCACAGCACAACCAAACCCCAGGGACTTACCTGCAGGAGGGTGTGCACTGCGTGCGTGACAGGGAAAACTCCTTCAGTGGCTGACAAGCATTCAGAAAATCCAACGAAGTACCCAATTTTAAGGCATCCCAGGATGACTGTAATGACTGCAAACAAGGTGATACTGCCTAAATTTGGGGGAGGGATACACACATGCGTGTTAATATGCACTCGTGTCTTTTCCAAGTAAATTACAGTAAACACTCACATACTGGCCAACAGATTGTTGACAAGGATACCAAGACCAATCAATGAGAATAAAAGTTTTCTTAATGAATGGTGCTGAGAAAACTGGATATCTACATGCAAAATGTTAAAGTTGAGCCCTTTCCTGAGACCATATGTGATATTATCTCAAAATGAGCCAAAGACCTAAATATCAAGCAAAAAGTAGAAAACTCTTAGAAGAAAACATAGAAGAAAATCTTCGTGACATTGGACTTGGCAATGATGATTTGGCTATGACAAAAGAACAAACACCAAAAGTAAAAATAGGTGAACTACATTAAAATGAGAAACTTTGTGCATCACAGGACGCTATCAACATAGTTAAAAGGCAACCATAGAAAGGCAGAAAATATTGACAGATTCTATATCTGTGAAGTCACTCATAGCCACAATATGAAAGCACTTCCATGATTCGACAACAGAAACAAAGAAAAACCAGCTTTGTTAAGAATGGGCAAAGGACGTGGATAGACATTTCTTCAAAGAAGATATAAAAATGCCCAACATCACCAATTTTTAGGGGAAGGAAAATCAAAGCTGTGAGGCGCCACCTCACTCCCACTAGGATGGCTACTACAGAAACAGCAACAAAAAGAAACAAAATGACAAGTGCTGGCCAGGGTGCCGAAAATCTGAACCCCTGTGCAACCAGTGCTGGGAAGGCAAAATGCTGCACCTGTTGTGGACGGCCATAGGGAGGAGCCTCTAGACGCAGGAAAACCGCAATTGCCTCGTGAGCCAGGAATTCTGGGTACACACCCGAAAGAGCTGAAAGCAGGTGCACAAAAGGCTCTTGACACACCCGTGTCCACACCCGTGTCCATACCGAAACAGCATTCACAGCAGCCCGAAGGCGGAAGCAGCCCGGTGCCTGCTGAGTGGATAAACAGAATGTGGAAAACACCTACAATGGAACAGGCTTTGAAAGGAAAGGAAACGCTGACGTGTGCAACAGCATCAGTGACGCTACACTAAGTGAAGTAAGGCCGAGGCAAACAGCTACAAGAAGCCCCCGAGTGGCCACGTTCAGAGACAGAGTAGGATGGTGGCTGCCTGGGGTGGGGGGAGGCGACTGAGGAGTTACGGATGGAACGGGAACAAGTCTGCATCTTGCAAAAGGAATTGTGAGAGACCACAAATGTCAATGTGCCTAACGCTACTTGAAAACAGTTATGGTAAATTTTACATTTCACATACCTATTGCAGCAAGTAAAAAATAAGTATTTTAATACAAGTAATGGCACCATTGGGCTGATAAGCTGAATCCAGAAAGCAGGTATTGTGTCCCGTTCAGCACTGTACCCGCCCCAGGCATAGGTGAGGGTGTGACAAATGCCCTCTGCACCTGTCCCTTGCTATCTGTGTGGGATTGGTTCCAGGGCCTCTCGTGGGTGCCCAGATCCACAGGTGTTCGCGTCCCTTACATGAAGTGGGACCTGTGCACATCCTGCCCCGTACTGCGGATCATGACTTAGGTTGTTTGCAGATGTAAGGCAGCATAGAAGCTGCTGTACTGTGCTATTTATGGAATACCGACAAGGAGGGAGCCTGCCGTGCTGAGTACAGACCAGTGGCTTTCTTCCAGGCTTTTCCATCAGCACTTGCTCGAATCCTGCGGGTGGAGAGGGCTGACAACATTCACCAAAGGGGTCTGGGGTCGACAGAAAGCCCTTGGGGCCTTTTGCAAAAATGCATCCATCTAAGTGGCACTGTTCTACTCCAACCCTCTGTTCTCTGATCCTAAAACCCAGCTCTGCAAAGAACAAAGGTGCAGGCACACAGGTGCACAAGCACTGTCCTGTGCGGACAACCTCTGTAAGCTAAACCTCGCCTCAAATGGAGCATTCCTCTTTAAAGAATCTGACAGGTGCAGCGTCTCCGGGGGTGATCCGGAAAGGTCCTAGCTAGGCAAGGTCTTTGTTGCAATCAGCACAGCTTTGACCAAAAGAAATACACACAAATATATGCACATGAGGAAAACACTGGGAAGGGACGGGAAGCCGCTGTGCCCAATGAACACACCGGTGAGGGAAGCGCGTGATCGCGGGGAATTGTCAGGGTCCAAGTTCCCGAGCCAACACCGGTTGCCCCTCACGTGTTCCCCACCCCCCACACCCAGGAGGACCCTGGACCATGAGTGCCACGCGTGAAGACCTGAGCTCAGAGCAGAGCAGCCGGCGACACTGTGCCAGCCCTGCCGGAGACCTGCAGGGACGGCAGATACAGTGGCCCGGCCCCACCCTGCGTGCACGCCTTGTAGAAACAGCTCCGAGGGACGCTGCGGGAAAGAAAGCCAGGGAGGCAGCCGCTGTGTGGTGCTGGGAATCCAGCCCAGTGCTCGGAATGGGCTCATTCTGATTGCACGAGGCAACAGCTGGAGGCAGCCTCGCTGAGCAGCAAGAACCCAGGCCTGAGGCCACAGGACCGGGGCGCCAGTCCTGGCCGTGCGGCCGTGCAAAGTGTGAATTCTGCCAGGTCGCGTCCCGCTCCAGGCTTCAGTATCCCTGGGCGTTAAATGAGGACGGTCCACAGCGGCCGTTCTCCTGTCTGAACTTGCATCAGAACTCCCGGCAAGACTCACGAAAACCCAGATTGCTGGCTCCACCCCCAGAGCGGCTGATATAGGAGGTCAGGCTGGAACCCAGACTGTGCGTCTCTACCAAGCTCCCGGAGTCAAGGCACCGCTGCGAGTGGTCTGGGAGCCTGGAGCCACTGGTCTGGAGCCTCTCTCGGGGTGACACTTCAGGGGCTCTGCCATGAATGGCTCCTCCCGCTCCTACAGTCCATCACCCGTCTATGTCTGCCTCAGATACCCTGAGCGGTCCTGCTGCTGTGGATTGTGGTGATCTGTGTGTGTCCCTCAAATGTTCACGTGCTGGAAGCTTGGTCCCCAGCGCAGGGATGTTGAGGTGGTGGAAGTTCTAGGGGGTGGAGCCAACGGAAGGGATTAATGTAGTTCTCCCAGACCCCAGTTAGTTCTCCTAAGAGTGGGTTGTTTGGGGGCTGGCACTGGGGCATAGCAGGTTAAGCCACCACCTGGGGCACCAACATCCCATGTGGGCACGGGTTCTAGTGCAGCTGCTCCACTTCTGATCCAGCCCCCTGCTAATGCGCCTGGGAAAGCAACAGAAGAGAGCCCAAGTAGTTGGGCCCCTTCAAGCACAGGGGAGATCCAGACGGAAGTCCTGGCTCCTGGCTGCAGCCTGGCCCAGTGCTGGCCACTGCAGCCATTTGGGGAGTGACCAGTGGATGGAGGGTCTCTCTCTCTCTCTCTCACTCTCTCTCTCTCTCTCTCACTCTCTCTCCTTCTATCTCGGTAACTCTGCATTTCGAGTAAATAATTCTTAAAAAAAAAAAAAATGAGGCCGGCGCCGCAGCTCACTAGGCTAATCCTCCGCCTGCGGCGCCGGCACACCAGGTTCTAGTCCCGGTCGGGGCACCAGATTCTGTCCCGGTTGTCCCTCTTCCAGGCCAGCTCTCTGCTGTGGCCCGGGAGTGCAGTGGAGGATGGCCCAAGTGCTGGGCCCTGCACCCCATGGGAGACCAGGATAAGTACCTGGCTCCTGCCATCGGATCAGCGCAGTGCGCCGGCCGCGGCGGCCACTGGAGGGTGAACCAACGGCAAAAGGAAGACCTTTCTCTCTGTCTCTCTCTCTCACTGTCCACTCTGCCTGTCAAAAAAAAAAAAAAAAAATGAACGGAGGGTTGTCAGCTGGTTCTCTTTCGGCTTCTCTGCTACATTGTGGCACATCCCCGAATTGAGGTGTGTGCACAAAACACAAAGGGGTGAGCTGGCCCCAGACCTTCCATGTGCATCCCGGAAAACCGGAAGACAGTGACAGAGTCAACGAGGACGCACGGTAAGGAAAGGCTGCAGCTCCAGCTCTGTTCCCAGCTCGGATGCTGCCCGCACGCAGGGCGCGAGACAGAGTACAGGTGCATGCGGACGCTCGCGATGTAATTCTATCAGCCGCTGTTTGTCGAACCCCTGCTTCCGGCCAGGCACTGCCCAGTGGCTACAATACAGTGGCTGCCTTTGGGAGTTCAACGTGCTAGTGAGGGTGACAGGAAATAAACAACAAACGCACAAAGAGCATGAGGGTGTGCCAAGTGGAGCAGGGAGAGGGCGGAAGCTGAAGGTGGGAGGGCACACTCCCGGGTGAGAGCCGAGCAGAGAACCTGCTCAGAAAACAATATCGCCCAGGCCATGCTCTGCCGGGGCTTCAACCTCACAGCCGTGAACTGGAGAGGCTCTGTCCTCCTGCGCCTTTCTACTGCTGCATCAAAAATACCTGAGGCCCGGGTTTTATAAAGAAATGAAAGTTTGTTAGTGGGGCCGATGCTGTGGTGTAGCAGGTAAAGTCACTGCCTGTAGTGCTGCCATCCCATATGGGCGCTGGTTCGAGTCCTGGCTCCTCTACTTCTGAACCAGCTCTCTGCTACGGCCTGGGAAAGCAGCAGAAGATGGCCCAAGTGCTTGGGCCCCTGCAACTGTGTGAGAAGAAGCTCCTGGCTCCTGGCTTTGGATCAGCTCAGCTCTGGCCATTGTGGCCATTTGGGGAGTGAACCAGTGGAATGGAAGACCTCTCTGTCTCCAGCTCTACCTCTCTCTGTAACTGTCCTTCAAATAAAATAAAAAGTTGGCTAGCATGCTTACTGCTAAAAATAAGACACAAAATCTACATATATAAACACATAAAAGTAGTGTGTGTGTGTGTACAACCTCGCATGCTTCAGGAAGAGAGTATACAATTCTGGATGCCATGGAACATTGACAAAAATCAGTCCCATGCTACAAGACAGCCAGATGTACAAAGATGGACCAGTGATGATGAGGATGGACCAGCAGCCCAGCTTCAAATCCTGATTCCCTGATGACCTTGGGCAGTTACTGAACTTACCTGTGCCTGAGTTCCCATGTCTGTAAAATGCGGGTGAGAAAAATCCCCTCGGGGTACTGAGAAAATTAAAGAAGCCATTATGTAGAAGTCACCCAGAACAATACACCACAGCTAGAGAGTTCCATCAACGGGATGCTGTTGTCACCATAAACTCACTAGTCAACCAGAAAGAAAAACGTAATGAACCAGAACAATCAGAAAGTTTATCAGCCACACGACTTGAGAATCCAGCAGTCCTTTGCCTTATGCAAGGTTTTTTTTTAAATTTATTTTATTTTATTTTATTGACAGGCAGAGTGGACAGTGAGAGAGAGAGAGACAGAGAGAAAGGTCTTCCTTTGCCGTTGGTTCACCCTCCAATGGCCGCCGCGGCCGGCGCACCAGGCTGATCCGATGGCAGGAGCCAGGTGCTTCTCCTGGTCTCCCATGGGGTGCAGGGCCCAAGCACTTGGGCCATCCTCCACTGCACTCCCGGGCCACAGCAGAGAGCTGGCCTGGAAGAGGGGCAACCGGGACAGAATCCGGTGCCCCGACAGGGACTAGAACCCGGTGTGCCGGCGCCGCAAGGCGGAGGATTAGCCTAGTAAGCCGTGGCGCCGGCTTTATGCAAGGTTTTGATTTTCACGATTTCAGTTAACCCTGGTCTGCAAATACGAATGGAGAACTCCAGAAACAAATGACTCCTACTTTTTAAATTGTGATAAAATCTTGTGCCACCTCACTCCCTCCTGCCCAAACTGAACCATCCTAGTCCTTGTCCACCGCCTGCTTGCTAGC
This sequence comes from Oryctolagus cuniculus, assembly GCF_964237555.1. Lineage (NCBI taxonomy): Eukaryota > Metazoa > Chordata > Mammalia > Lagomorpha > Leporidae > Oryctolagus > Oryctolagus cuniculus. The sequence goes on along the minus strand of NC_091433.1, from coordinate 4,888,821 downwards.
CTCCTAGCAGCCATCTTAGTTATCAGTGCAGTGTAGCTGTGTCACAGTGCCCATGTTCCAGTAACCTCGTGTCGTAGCCTAACACCATGTCAGAGTGCCTGTGCCACTCACCTCACACCACCACGAGGGGAGAAAGGGAGAGCAAGGTGTCTGCAGGGACATGGAGAGAGATTACACCTGCATAACTTTCATTATAATTTTTGTTATAATTGTTCTATTTTAGAATTGCTAATGTTATACAGTGCCTAAAAAGCAAGCAAAACATTTTCATATATATACTTAAGTGCACATATTATTAGCGTATTATATGTACCCAATATCTAATGAAATATATGTATATATATATATATATATATGCTCAGTACTATTTGGGGATTCCACTGCAGGTCTTAGAACACACCCCCATGCATAAGGGAGACTGCTGTAACACCCAAACTGCCCAGGGTGCCTGCCTCGTGTTGGCAGGAGGAAGACCCTTCCTCTGTGCTCAGCTCCCAAGTCCTTCTTCAGCACCTATAGGTGGGAGGACCCCCACCTAAGTCAACCCATACCTCCATCCCATGCAAGGATGCTCCCCACTGAAGCATGACCACGGCCATCCGGCCTCCCCCTGGACACAGCCGAGGCTGAGAGGGTCCCTGTCTCTCAGGGTGTGTCCTTTCATGGCCCTGGTGCTTTCCATTCAAATGTCTTCCTTAACTGAGCTGCAGGTGGCATCCCAGAACCACCCTCCTCTTCCCTGGAGCTTCCGCCATCACCCACTCATCCATTCATCGTGCGTTCATTGATTCTATTATTGAGCAGACACCGACTGGCACTCGCTGCACGCCAGGCATCTCGCCAGGAGCTCAGGCACAATGGTAGGTGCTTGCAACAATGTGTCTGCCTTCCGGAGCGAGCGCTCTGGCTGGCCCAGCAAGCAGTAGCTGGATAACGCAGTCTCCCGCCAGGAAGAAAAGGACAGGGAGTCACGATGACACACAGCCGGGGGCTGCACCTGGACAGCAGGGATCCGGAAAGGCTCCTGGGGGAGGTGACTCTTGGCAGCTGAGAGGATAACTCAGAACTGACAGGTGCAAGACTGCACCACTTTCTACCCTGTGGCCTCTGCACCCTTCTCTCTTCCGGACTGAATGCCCCACGTGACTGCTGTCCTGCAGTGGCCCACCCAGCGCCGGGGGGACAAGACTGTCCTCATACGGTCAGACTTCCTCTCAGGGAGTGCTGAATCAGCATCTGCTCACGATGTCCCTCCTGAGTGGGCCGCGGAAAGGACAGCCGCTGTCTCCTGTCAGTGCTGAAATCCTGACACTGTTTTCCGTTAAACCAGAAGTCCTAGCCAGAACCACTGCATCTGTAAGAAAATGCACGCATCTAGACACAGCCTCCTCGTGGCAGCCCCAGAGGGGCCGTGGGGAGCCCTGCCCCTTCCCCGAGGGAGTTGCCCCTGCAGGTGGGGTTGCCCCTGAACTTCTCTGGATGTCACTGCCCCAGTTGACTCTCTATGTCCTGCATGCTGTTTGCATTGTTTCTAAAATGCAGGGCAGGAGCTGGCGCTGTGGTGCCTGCAGAGCCGGCATCCCGCGATGCCGGTTAGAGTTCTGGCTGCTCCACTTCTGATCCAGCTCCCTGCTATGTGCCTGGGAAGGCAGTGGAAAATGGTCCAAGTGCTTGGGCCCCTGCACCCACGTGGGAGACCAGAGGAGGCTCCGGGTTCCAGGCTTTGACAGCCCATCACTGGTCATTATGGCCATTTAGGGAGTGAACGAGTGGGTAGAAAGTATTCTCTCTCTCTCTCTCTCTCTCTCTCTCTCTCTCTCCCCCTCCCTCTCCCTCTTCCTCTTCCTCTCTTCCTCCCTCCCTCTCTCCCTCTCCTTTTTTCTCTGTAACTCTGCCTTTCAAATAAACAAATAAACTCTTCAAAACAAAGTAAAAGTAAATAAATAAAATGCAGGGAAGCCTCCGAGCCCTCATCTCTCGCTGGTCCCCTTGTTTGACTGACAGCCAGCCTGCAGGGACCTCTCAAACCCAGGGTCCTCCCTGTAGACAGAGAACTCATTCTGAAATGCAAATAGAATCACTTCTCTTCCTTCAAAACCTTCCATGGCTCCCTGTGACCGCCAGACGACGCCAAGGTCTGAAGCCTGCCGGGTAGGGCCCTGCAGAACACAGACCTGGCCAGCATGCCTGAACCCACCCCCAGACTCCAGCAGGAACGGAAAGCCTTCCTCCAGGACCCCTTCCCTGAGCCCCCAAATCCTCGTCTCTAGGGAACTCCCATGCGTCCCTTGCTAAGGAACCAACTCACTGATTCTCACAAACAGCCCAGGTGGCAGGCAGTGGCATTGCCCCCATTTCACAGATGGGGAGACTGAGGCAGAGCCCCACAGCACAGGCAGAACAGAACCAAGGCTCTCCCAGGCCAGGGGCATGGCTCCCTCCTCTGCTACTTTTTTTAAAGATTTATTTATTTATTTGGAAGCAGAGTTAAGAGAGGCAGAGGCAGAGGGATGGTGGGGAGGATCTTCCATCTGTTAGTTCACTCCCCAAATGGCCATATCAGCTGGAGCTGGGTCTATCCAAAGCCAGAAGCCAGGAGCTTCTTCCAGGTCTCCCACTCTGGTTCAGGGACCCAAGCACTTGGGCCATCCTGCTCTGTTTTCCCAGGCCATCAGCAGGGAGCTGGATTGGAAGTAGAGCAGCCAGATTCAAACCGGCACCCATGTGGGATGCCGGCACAGCAGGCAGTGGCTTTACCTGCTATACCACAGCGCCAGCCCCTCCTCCACTACTTTCTATGAGTGTCAAAGACCCCTCTGCCCCACAGAGAAGATAAAAGACCAAGGGGAAGGGCAGGGCTTGACCTCGTGTGCCACCTGCTAAGGCCGGACCACCTGCCCCAAAGCGAGGTCCTCATTTCTGTTCCCTCCTCACTCCATCGGAATATTTCCAGGGGTGGGGAGCTCCCCTTCCTCCTGCAGCCCTTTCGGCTGTGTGGCCAGCCAACCGGGGGCTGACACACACACCCCAAGAACTCTGACATGGAAAACATGATGCACAGTGACAGAAGCCAGCCCTGAAATGCCACACGCTGTAACTCTGGCTAGGAAACGCCCAGGACAGGCAAATCCACGGAGCCAGGAAGAAGACTGGCGGTTGGGGCCGGCATCGTGCCCAGCAGGTTAAGCCACTGCTTGCGATGCCGGCATCCCATATTGGAGAGCTGGTTCGGGTCCCGGCCGATCTGCTTCCCATCCAGCTCCCTGCTAATGCGCCTGGGGAAGCAGTGGAAAAAAGGCCCAAGGACTTGGACCCCTGCCACCCACATGGGAGACCTGGATGGAGTTTAGATCTGGCCCAGCCCTGCCTGTTGTGGCCATTTAGGGAGAGAACCAGCAGAAGGTAGCGCTCTCTCTCTCTCTCTCTCTCTTGCTCTCTCTTTTTCTCTCTCTCTCTCTCTCTTAGCATCTCATCCACTCTCTTTCATTCTGCCTCTCAAATACCAAATCTTAAAATACAACAAAACATACACCAGGTTTGCAACCTCCTGGGTCAGACTGTGCGCCCCTGGGTTCCAGTACCTTCTGTGTTCTCCAACCTTGCTACCTGTGCTCCTCTGCTGTGTTTCACTCCTCTCCTCCCCCGACTGCTCTCTGCCACCATCCCTGATGGCACCCGCCCCCCCCCACACACACACACTCAGCCCCTTCACCTCCTCCCAGGGGCACAGGCACACTGCTGGCCTTCGTCTCCATAGCCTGAAATCCTGGGCTGGGCGCCCATAGCCAGCTCACGCCTGCCCCTTTACTGCGGGTTCCTTGTATTTGCAAGGGATGGTGTGCAGTTACCATGCTGAACAAAGAACGTGTTGTAGATAAGGTTTGTCCAGTTTTCAGGAAAAAAAAAAAAAACACTATGTGAGACTCTGAACTCACGAAAGCAGTAAGTTTGAGACACTCATTCATCCAAAAACAGAACCGCCATGACAAACAGCTGGACGGTGCTTACATGGGACTCAGCATTCAAAACGCACTCAACAAATGGAGCTATTACTCATTGTTGCCACTCCCAGAAGCTGTCTCTATGCCCGAGACAGGACAGGAAGAAAGGGAAGGCTCCCGGTGTACCACGCTGTCTCTTAAGGAGGATAGAAACAGAAAAGAAACAGGACCTGGCGCTTCACGGCAGGGCAAGGCGCTGGCCGGGTTTCCATGCTCACTGCACACACGGGGCAGGGAGCTGCTGCCATTTCTTGTAGAAGAAACCAACCCCTTTGTTTGGGAAACAGGTGCTGGATCAGTGACCCTCATTGCTGCCGGTGCTTTAAGGACACTAGCCTTTGTTCCAAAGAAAGCGTTCACTTTCTCACACACCTGGGGGCAGCAAGCGCACTGCCCACAGCGCACCCCAAGGCTTTCCCTGGAAAACCTTGGTGCCCAGACGTCCACCAAGGGACGCCTTCTCAGAACATTCCACTTCTCAGCTCTGTCCCCAGCACCAGGGCAGAGCTGACTTCCGGACCCAGGCCTCTCTTTCCAGCTAAGGTTCTGGAAGAGAACACACTCCTCCCGGGGCCGAAGCCACCGCCCTGGGCACCGAGGGCTCCCCACGCTCCTGACTGCTTCTTGCTTCCGTTGTGACGGGCCAGGCTTGGTTGGCAGCTGCTTCCTCTCATCTCCCAGCTCCTCCTCAAGAGGTCACCGGGACTCCTACTGATGAGAAAATGGCACTCAGCTGAGGCTTCCAGGCCAGCCCGGTCTCCATGGTTCCCAGCCTTGTCTAAATGGCTGTTCATATGGGACAACCTGCCAAGCGTCTCAATGCCACCACTTACTGAACACCTACTGTGCGCTTGCTCTATTCTGCATCATTTATTCGGTCCCTACTCGAGGTCTAAGACCTCTCAAGTGGGACACGTGCACAAGAGGAGGCTGTTCCTGTGTCCCCACTGCAGCTCCTCCCTCTGGCTTCCCAGCTTGGGCAGTGGCACAACCACTCATCCACAGATGTAGGCGCCAGTGCTCAGAGCCATCCTGGAAGGAGGGAAGTCAGAGAGGAGGAAGAATGGGGGACAGAGGAAGGCAGAGAAAGAGAGAAGAGGGATGGAGGGAGAGAGAAAGGAGGAAGTGGGGAGGGGAGGGGAAAAGGAGGGGTGAGTGAGGAGGGAGGAGGAGAGGAAGGTGGAGGGAGGAGGAGAGGAAGGTGGAGGGAGGGAGGAAGCAAGGCAGGGGTGAAGGCAAGGAGCTTCCACTCCAGGGAAGCAGAGGTGAAAGGGTGTGTGCGTCATGTGGGGGCTGTGTTGGTTTTCCATGGCACAGGAATCGCTGTCATCCACAACCATAAAACCACGAACCTCCCCCAAAACAACCATTTTCAGAGCAGGAATTCTGGCCACCTGGAATGGAGTCCAGTTTCCCCGACGGCAAGACCAACCAGGACACAGTCCTCTCTGTCACAGTACGAGGCAGAAATAAACACCAACTGCGCGAGCCTGAGTACTTCCTGCCAGGCACACGGACCACAAGAGGCACCTGGGCCAGACTGGGGAAGGGACCATGGTGCGCCCACAGCCATCGCAGCCTACCCAGCGTGGGATCCCCAGCTACTAGGAACTAGGGCTCGGTGCAGGGAGGTGACAAGTCACTCAGGTGCAAGGAGGGCAGAGCCCCACTCTTAGGGAGGTTCACCCGCAGGTCAGGGTGGGGAGGTGCCTTGTGCCCAGACAACCTGGTGTGAAATGCCTGTGGCCCCTCAGTGCCCTGGCTTTCTCTCCTCACTCTGGCCTCCTCCCTCTGACCTGCGTGGGCTCTGTCTCCTCTCGGAGAGCAGCAGCCCCTCCCCTGCAGGAGGGGACAGCTCCCTTCCCTACTAGCAAGTGCCTCTGTGCCCCAGGGCCCCAAATCACATCCACCCATTCATTGTTTCCCCATACCCGAGCCTCAGGTGGCTCTGGGAGATCTTGGGGCTGCCCCGGAGGCTGGAGCTGCCAGGAGCAGCCGTGGCCTGGGCATCCAGGGCAGAGCGCAAGTGGAGGGGTGTGATCAGACCCACGGAGTGGGGGCGAGCAAAGCTTCCCTGGGCTTCGCAGCTCGGGCAGTGGCACAACCACTCATCCACAGATGTAGGCGCCAGTGCTCAGAGCCATCCTGGAAGGAGGAAGAATGAGGGACAGAGGAAGGCAGAGAAGAGAGAAGAGGGATGGAGGGAGAGAGAAAGGAGGAAGTGGGGAGAAGAGGGGCTCATGGCCCTCGCTTGGAAAGCAGACGGCACGGGGAAGGGGCACAAGGCATTCCGGGAGTAGGGAACCGAATAGGCAAAGGCGTGGAAACAGAGTTTTTGTGAATGATGGGGGTGCGAGCAGGAGAGCTAACCGTGGGGGAGGGGAGAACACAAGAGGCCCCTGGGGCCAGAACTAGGTAGCCTTGAGCTCCAGGATAAAGGAAGGGGTCAGTAGGGCCATTGCGGGCATTAGGCAGAGTGTGGACAGGCGCGTTCTCCAGGGCAGGCGCCAGGCAGGAGCCCGGCTGAGAAGCACAAGGAGGGGAAGGGAGGCCAGGAAGGGGGAGGCCGCGGGGCGCCCCACTCACCGCGGAGCCAGCGCGCGCCGGCGTGCGCGTCCTTGGGGCGGATGAGGCGGCGCTGCGCGGCGCTGCGGCCCACGTACCACAGCATCCAGAGCAGCTGCAGCAGCATGAGCGCCGTCAGGAAGCCCAGCAGGTCGCCCTTGCCCACGCGCGACGCGTGCACGGCCCAGGCCAGCAGCAGCAGCAGCCCCGCCACGAACACCATGAGCCCGTACTGGCTGCTCAGCGCCTCGGCCAGCTTCTGCGGGACGCTGGCGCGCACCGCCGCCGCGCGCTCGGGGGCCCGAGGCTGGCCGGCCAGCATCTCCGAAAGCGTGGCGTCTCTCGTCCTGGGGACCGCCGCACCGGAGCCCGTCCGAGCCCCCACGCCCTCAGTCAGCCTGGCCCGGCCTCCCACGCCTTCCCACACCTGTCCTCCCCTGTGAGCCCTTTGGCCCTCGGTGAAGGAATCCACCCCGCTAGGGACCTGGGTATCCACGAGCACCGCGCAGACCCCACGCCCACCTCCCTCATCCCAGGAGGACCAGCAGCCCCCCGCCCACCCGGGACCCACGCGGACCGACCCCTGCTCCCCGTCCCCAGCCCCGGAGCCAGCTCTACCCGACGCCCGCTCGCCCTCCTGCACCTCGGCCCCCAACGCCGCCCGCTGCCCGCCGCAGCGCCCACGCCCCGGGCGCCCGGAAGCGCTGGGTGGCCAGGGGTGCGGCCCGCAAGCCGGCTGCTGCCGCAGGGAGGGGGAGGAAGTCGAGGGGTTCACCTGCAGCTGCCTGAGGGGCTGCCCGGGGGCGTGGCCGGGGCAGAGCCAAGGATCAGGCAGGCAGGCCCCGGGCCGTGCGCTCTCCGGGGCTGTCCCCGGGACCCCCGCGTGTGCCCGTCGGTCGTTTTGCCCTGGCCCCTGTGTGTTTCTGAAATCGGGTTTCTTTGTGCGGGCCTATGCCTGGGAGTGTCTGGCTAGGGGTGGGGGCGCCCAGCCCTGGAATAGAGCAGGGGGTATCCCAGGTGTGGTCTCTCTCCGTCTGGTGTGCCACTGCGTCCGCGGTGAGACGCGGAATCAGACCTCAGTCTTGAGTGCAAGGAGCTGGGGACCCGCTGCCGGGAGGCAGAGGAGCGGGGTCGCCGGTGGTGTCCGGGACCCAAGTGCTTCCTCCCGCCCCCAGCTCACGGGGCTCCCCTTTCACAGCGCCAGGATGCCCGCCTGGCACGGTGTCCACCGCCCCCCACCCCCACCCCCATCCCGTCCGGCTGCTGTGCGGCTCAGAGGGGGCTGGGGGGCTTCTCCAAAAAAGTGTCCCCAGGTCTGGCAGGGGCCGGGACCTCCGATGCACGGGGCGTGGCGCGGGCCTGGGGAGCGGGAGCCCCCTGGAGGGCAAGGGCGGTCCTGGTGCACAGTGCCCTGGGAGCGGCAGGCCGCCCCTGGAGACCCCCTCGCCTTCTGATTAACGCTCGGCTGCAGCGGTCTCTGAAGGAGAGACCCACACGTTGGCCTTGCTGGGCCCCCACGAAGGGGCGATGGGTGCTCAAGGAGGGGCCGGGAGCCCTGGGCTTGGAGGGAGTCAGTCTCGGGGCTTTGCTTTCCGATCCATCCCGGTCCCCTTCCCCTTCCCCATCCCCTTCCCCTTCCCCTTCCCATTCCCCTTCCCGCCTCCCTCCTCCCTTCCTCCCCCTTCTTTCCACACTGGATCCTCTGCCAGCACCCGCTCTGGGTGCTGGAGATTCAGCCGTGAAAAGACGCTGCCCTGGTGGAGCTGAGTTTCAGGCGGGCACGCGGGTAGACGGGAACCTTGTGAGTGCTGGCCTGGAACAGGAACCCGGAAGGGGTGAGGAGGGCTGGGAGGGGCCGGGAGGAGGCTGTGTGACACCTGAGAGATGCAGCTGGCGGGTTGGGAGGGCTGAGACCGGCAGCGGTGAGACCGGATCCAGGGAACTTAGAGAAAGGAGTGTGGCCCACAGCTCTGCCCGAGTGCCAGACTGGAAAGGAGGCTCCCCGGAGGCTGCAGGGCTGACGGCCGCCCCCCTTCCCTTCAGTGCCCTGTCCCCTCGCCTGGGACACACTGCCCGTATGGTGTCGACATCTGCTGCCTGCCTCTCCCGCAGCAGCCCAAAGCACCGTGGGGATCTTGTCTGTCTTGCCCACTGTGGATTCTCCAGTATGCAGAGCAGTGGTGCCTCGTGTGTAGGTGTGCGGCAGTGTGCTCAGTGGAGGGATGAGGGGTAGATGGACGGAGGGAGGGAGGGAGGAATGGAGGAGAGAGATAGATGAAGGGATAGATGGATGGATGGATGGATGAGTGATTGGATGGATGAATGGACCGATTGGCAGGTAGGTGAGGGATGGATGTATGGGGGATAGAGAGATGGGTAGGGGATGGATGGAGGGAGGGAGATGGATGTATGGGGGATAGAGAGATGGGTAGGGGATGGAGGGAGGGAGGGAGATGGAGGTATGGCGGATTGAGGGATTGGTAGGGGATGGAGGGAGGGAGATGGATGTATGGGGGATTGAGGGATGGGTAGGGGATGGAGGGAGGGAGGGAGATGGATGGAGGGATGAGGGATTGAAGGATGGATAGACAGATGGGTGAGGGGTGGGTGAATAACATGGAAAAGCTCTGTCCCCCTTGCAATCCCCTTTACTTCTCACACATCACAGGAATCATTTTTAAACTTTCTTTCCAATTATGAGGTCCCTGAAGGCAGAACTCTGTGTGGCTCCTTCTTCTCTCCGACATCAGCATCTGGGCTTTTAAAAATCCATTGAGAACTGTAGGCTGAGTACCTACCACCTGTGTCCCCGGGATGTGCCAGGCCTGGGGACAGGAAAATGAAGCCCACAGTTCGTGCCAAATGCCACAAGAAGCCGGGAGAGAGAACTCGATGCCTGGCAGATGGCAGGGATCCCATGAGTGTCCCAGGCCCCATAAAAACCAAACTGCTTCTCCTTCATTTGACCGCTTTACAAAGCATCTTCCCATCCATGCTCTGCTTTTCATACATCAGCTCAATTCGACATGAATCGGAGGGAAAAGGCAGTGTCCAGTGGCGACTGGGCGGGCGGGTTCCAAAGTTAGGCTGCAGGGTTTGACTGCGAATCCATCGCTTACTACTGCGCTAACCCTCTGTGTGTCTCGGGCTTCTCATCTGTAAAATGAAGTCCTTGGAAAGAACCACGCTTACACACTTGTTCGAAAATGAGCTGCTACTCACAAAGCACTTTGGAAAATGCTTGCAATCCTAAGTCACTTTTCCCATTCGCTGAGCACCTGCTGAGTGTCGGGCACAGAGCTGAGGCTGTGTGGGAGGGGAATTCAGCTGCCTCTCCAACAGGTGCTCCCCTCCACCTTGGAGAGGTGTTACTGGGCAGTGGCTGCCCAGCCATGGACTCCAATTTCAGGCACTCACTGCATCTAGGTGGGGCCGTGTGACTAAGCTGTGGTCAGGGAGTGCATTTAGATCCAGACCATGAAAATTCCCTATGGAATCCTCTCCCTGGACACCCACATCCATAGCAACCCTGGAGCCCTCTGCTGACCATGGCAGAGCCCGCCATCCCGAGGCCCCACAGTGGAGGGTGAAGTGGAGTCCCCTGAGGAAGCTGGGCCTTACCCGAGTGAGAAGTGTGCCAAGCCACTGCAAGTTGGAGATGTAAGGACACAAAACTTCAGTTATGGTGGAGGCATAAGCCAGCAGATTACAGCGTGGTACCTATAGTGAATGACAAGTCTTAACCAGACATTTTCATGGTATTGAAGACTGCTAGGATAGATTTTTCTCACCAGAATAATAATGTTGAAGTCTGTGAAATAATGCGTCCATTAATTAACTCGAGTCATTCCACAATATATATTTCAAAATCTGTTGTACATACTTATGTACTTTTTTCAATAAAAATTCCTTTAAAAAGCGTTGCTAAAGAAAGACGATTTGATCTATATAACCGACAAATCTCGAGGAAGGGTAAACAGTTCCTCAACCTGAGTCAGACTTGCCCGCGTTCTTGAACGGGCAGGGACTGATTTTCAGAGATAAATCCTGCAACACTGCCACAAACAGATCACGTGAGCCCGTGGCTAAGCCTCCCCCAGGGTCTTCAGCACCACATCATGGTGATCTTTCACTCGGCAAGGGTCGCTGCAAGGTCTTTTTTCTTGGGTTGGAATGTTAGATTTACAGACATCTCACGAAGATAGCATAGAGCGCCCTGTTTACCTTCCGCCCAGCTCCTCTAACGTAGACACCACGTGCATTTCTCAAAACCAGGAAATTAACATGGATAGAATACTTCAGAGACTTTATCCACATGAGGTTACTTTTTCCATTGTTTTTTTTTTTTTTTTCTATGTAGGCCTTTTGGAAAAGTTTTATTGCAACAAAAACAAAGAAACAAACCTACCCCGCTTAGCAGTACGTAGCAGTACCCATTTTATGTAGCAGTACCCATTTTATCGGGCTCCTGGGCCCTGTGGGTCAGGATTTGAAGACTGCTTTTTCTCTGCTTTACAATGCCTAGGCCTTAGCGAAGACTTGGTGCTTTGGTCTGAACGTTGGTGACGCCACCCCCGCCACCACTCCCACATGTTGAATGCGTATGTTGAGTCGTGATTACAGAGGTGCCAGTATTAGGGAGATGGGAGCTCTGGGGAGGCTCCTATCCAGTCACGAGGGGATTAGTGTCCTTCTAAGACAGGCCCCAGAGCTCACACAGCGCTTCCACCATGCGGGGACACAGGAGGCACGACCCATGAAGATCAGGCCTCGCCATCCGCTGAGCGCCGGCACCCTCTCGGCACCCTCTCCTCGGAGCGCCCACCTCCAGAACCGTGAAGAGGGCGTTTCTGTGGTTTCCGTCCCACCCAATCCATGGTACTGTGCTTAGCAGCCCGAGGGGGCTGAGACGGGGGTTTCTCAAAGCCACGCTTCTTCTCTCACAGTCTGGGGCCTGGGAGAAGATAAGCCAAAAGCTGGGCCCAGCTGGGACGGTCAAGCAGAGCGTGGACACAGGGCAGCCGGGCCCCTGGGCTTTGAGAACTTCCATCCGCTTTGAGAGGGAGAATTCCAGGAGGGAATCTGTGGGGAGCAAGCATTCCGGAGAACCCGGCAGAGGCCGCATGGCCTTTGTGACCTGGCTTAGACGCCACTTCCAGCATGTTCTATCAGGAAGGCAGTCCTAGCCCTCTCCATGTCAAGAGAAGGGACTACAGAGCTCCTAAGCGGGAACAGGGAGCAGGTGTTGTAGAGCAGCAGGTTAGGCTGCCGCCACAGAGGCTATGCTCCGCCTGCAGTGTCGGCATCCCATATGGGTTCAAGTCCCAGCTGCTCCACTTCCGCGGAAGATGGCCCAAGGACTTGGGCCCCTGCACCCATGTGGAAGACCCAGCTGAAGAAGCTTCTGGCTCCTGGGCCAGCTCCAGCGATGGCAGCCATCTGGGGAGTGAACCAGCGGATGGAAGATCACTTGTCTCTTTCCTTCCTTTTTAATAAACAGACCTTACCAAAAAAAAAAAAAAAAAAAAAAAAAAAAAGGCTACCACCTGCGATGCCAACATCCCATTTGGGCACTGGTTCGTGTCCTGGCTGCTCCACTTCCAATCCAGCTCCCTGCTAACATGCCTGGGAAAGCAGCGGAAATGACCCAAGAAGCACTTGGGCCCCTGCACCCACGTGGGAGACCTGGATGAAGCTCCTGGCTTTGGCCTGGCCCAGCCCTGGCCATTGTGGCCACTTGGGGAGTGAAACGATGGATGGAATATCTCTGTCTCTCCCTCTCTTTATCTTCACAAATAAATCCGTATGAGCACAGCAGATCCTGCACTCCTGGCTCAGGTTCAGCAAGCTCCGCCTTGGTGGGAGACTTCAGACTCACAGCCCCCATCCCTGTCCTCTTTCCTACTTCTCTTGGTTCCTAGCAAGTCACTGACGTTGCGCCCAAACTGGTGGCCTTTGAGCACGCAGACTGGTATTCCAGACATCTCTTCACCTAAAGCGGACAACCGACTGCACCATTCAACACTCCTCTGGGTGGACTCTGCTCCACCACGGTCCCTGACGGCCACTGCTGGGTGACGCCGCACACTGGAGCTCCCCATCTTGGGCTGGTGCCACCCTATCATGCAGAAGCACCTTTAACATCAGCCCGAGCTTCTTCTCAGCCATAAGAAGTTACCCATATGGGCCCAAGTTCAAGTCTTGGCTGCTCTACTTCCAGCCCAGCTGCTATGGCCTGGGAAGGCAGAAGATGGCCCAAGTCCTTGGGAGAACCAGAAGCAGCTCCTGGCTCCTGGCTTCAGATCAGCCCAGCTCCAGCTGCTGCGGCCATTTGGGGAGTGAACGAATGGATGGAAGACTTCTCTCTCTCTGCCTCTCAAATAAATAAATAAATAAATAAATAAATAAATAAATAAATAAATAAAACCTGCCCATGAGACCACAGAGATAAGTCATCAGGAGCTGGTCTCAAAGGAATATGGAATATGCCTGCATGTTGTGCAACTCCTGAACTCTGGCTTCCAAACCTGCTCAAGTTCAATGTCCTATACAGGACAACATGTTACAGCTGTGCAGGCCCAACCCCGTGGCTCAGCGGATAACATCCAGTTCCTGAGGCGCTCCGATCCTGCGTTATAATGAAGTGTGTAGTCCCTACCAAGGGCTGCTGGCAGTAAGCAATTGCTTCTCAAAAAGGAAATAATTCTGCAGAAGAGTATGGATCTGCCCTCAGGTCCCGAGGCACCTCTCTGTGCTGCTCCCATCGGCCCATCGGCCCGCCGGTCTCCACACGGCACAGTTTGCACAGACATCGAATGCCCTTGGCTCTGCTGGGTTATGAGACTGAGCAGTCGAGCACTTTGTGCCACAGCCTGTCAATGTCTCCTCTCACTCTGAACCCCACTCAGAACCCGCCTGGCAAAGCAGAGGAGGGCGGCCCAGGTACCTGCGTCCCCGTACTCACCTGGGAGACCCAGATGGAGCTCCAGCCTCCTGGCTTCAGCTTGGCCCAGCCCCAGCCGTTGGCGGCCATTTGTGAACCCACAGAGGGAAGGCCTCTGTGTCTCTCTCCCTCTTTCAAATAAATAAAAGAAACATATACTAATGAATGGATAGATGGATGTGTAGGCGGGGGACCTGATGTGGTATTCGTGATCCTAGATTCTGCTATCTGTCCCTCTGCACTATATTTGAGTACCTACTATGTGCTGGCACATAGTGGTGCCCTGCACATATTACTACTGTCTACCAGCTCTAAGAGATCATTCTCCTTTCACAGCTGAGAAAGACTACTTAGCAGCCAGTGCACGGCAGAGTGTGGCTAAGCCAGGCGCGAGAGGTGACTAAGTCCCTTTGCCGGGAAAGCCGTCAGCATCCGCTGTGCTGTGTCACCGTGCGCGCAGTGCCTGGGTTTCATGAGAACGTTCTTGATCTCAACGTGCAAACTCCGTCTCACGGGGCCTCTTATGAGCAGGCGGCCCTTCTCTGAAGAGAAGCCTCTGCTATTTCTTATTTATTTTACTTACTTTTTGCAAGGCAGGCATCAGAGAGCGAGCGAGCGAGCGAGCGAGCTTACATCTGCTATCTCACAAATGGCCACAAGAACCAGGGCTGCGATACACGGAAGCCGGGAGCCTGGAACACCATCCAGGTCTCCACGTGGGTGGCGGGACCCCCAGCACTTGGGCCATCTGCTGCTGCTTTCCCATGCACATCAGCAGAGAGCCGGATCTCAGCCTCTATTATTTCACAGCTAATCCAAGTGCTCAGAGCTTCAAATGGAAGCTATTCCAAAGTGTAGATAAACAAAACACACAAGGAAGTTATAAAAATACTTTTATTTAAATGCTGCAGAAAAAATTATACACTGAGAAATGATCAACAGTTCATATTTTAAAAAATGTTAAAAAATCCTGTGATTTACACAAAGATAAAATCTGATAAATGATAGGAAAACAAAATACAAGGGCACTTCAAAAAGTTTGGAAAAACTGAATTCAAAGATAAACTTATTTGGGTGCAGAAACATTCGGAATCATGCATAGTTTTTTCTAACATATTTCCACTAGCTTTTTGAAGACCCCTCATACTTTCAGTTGCTCCCCTCCCCTCTAGAAACCATTATGGAAGTAAGATGTACAGTATTATGGAAGGGGGGTAAAGGCACATGACAACGCAACCCCGTTCCACACACTCCACTCCTTCATACAGTGACCTGCCATCCGGAAGTGGGAGACGGAACCACTTACTTGGGTATTAGGATGCACTAAGAACCTGGGGTGAAACTACTCTCTCCTCTGAATATTAACAGATTAACGCTGTCCAACAGTGACCTCCACGTAACACTGACTTCTGAGAAACTCAATCACTTGAGTTTGAGAATATCCAAATGAAATATAATTTATTCTGATTCCAACAACACATTTGCAAAGTCCCAATTCTTCCAAGAAAAGCTCTCCGTGGGTGCAAAAACACTGTGGCTTTCCCTCTCTCCGTCTGTAACGCCTTCTGTGGGCGGCCCCGACAGCTGAAAGAAAACCAGCATTTACGTGCGAGAAGAACACCCCCTCTGTAGTTCTGAGTTTAGCGTTACAAAGCGCAGTGCAGTCCACGGCCACAGCACCACCTGCCTCTGGGTTACAATGAGCCCAGGTCAGCAGGAGTCGGCGGGTCCGTCAAAGCTCACAACTGAGAGGCCGCAGAGGAGCTAACAAGAAGGGGAGGGGGGGCCAGGGCCACACGAGGGACGTGTCCCAGCAGCCACCTGGAGACTGGCCACAAGATTGCGTCCACACACTCTGTGTGGTGATGGAGACATTCCGGGAGGACCCCACAGGGAGAACACGCTGTTTGCTGGCGGCAATCTGCCTGCCCGAACACCCTGAGAACGGAGTCTGTGAGCCCCTACTGCTCGGGTCTCGGTCTCCGTCCTGTACACTGTGTCGGGAGTCGCCTTCCTCCAGGGCCTCGTGTATGGGACTTGAGGGGAGGGACGACTTCATCCCCTGCACACAGAGTAACCAGCACCCTCACTCATGTACTCAGAAACAGACCTCCCGTGCAAGGCAGCAGGCCGGGGATGGGGCAGGGGAGTCCCTGGGGAGGCAGGAATTTTACAAACAAGGAAGACAAAGGCCGACAGGGCAACTAGCAGGCTTTGATGAGGCAGCCAGGGCAGAGAAAAGGGAAGAATGCATTTTCCTAGTTAGGTAAAACTGCCCTTTCCCCGTGCTCACGGCCTTAAGGAAAATCTAGCCAGCGTCGCAGTGTGTGTGCTGAGGGAAGCTCACTTCCCTCCCAAACGGTCCAGTGCATATGCATGCGGTCTTGGAAAGGCAGGTGCCTTCTATAACAAGTGCCACTCAGAACCGAACTGTACCACAGGGAAGATGCTCGGTGCCTTCTGAGTCCACGGACGAGCAGCGCTGGTGCAACCACGACTGGGAGCAACTCGCAGCCGGCCGCTCGCTGCCTGTGTAATGACTGGGAGTAACTCACAGCCGGCCGGTCGCTGCCTGTGTAATGACTGGGAGTAACTCGCAGCCGGCCGCTCGCTGCCTGTGTAATGACTGGGAGTAACTCACAGCCGGCCGCTCGCTGCCTGTGTAATGACTGGGAGTAACTCGCAGCCGGCCGCTTGCTGCCTGTGTAATGACTGGGAGTAACTCGCAGCCGGCCGCTCGCTGCCTGTGTAATGACTGGGAGTAACTCGCAGCCGGCCAGGAGCTGCTGTGTAATCACTGGGAGTAACTCGCAGCCGGCCAGGAGCTGCCTGTGTAATCACTGGGAGTAACTCGCAGCCGGCCAGGAGCTGCCTGTGTAATGACTGGGAGTAACTCACAGCCAGCCGCTCGCTGCCTGTGTAATGACTGGGAGTAACTCACAGCCGGCCGGTCGCTGCCTGTGTAATGACTGGGAGTAACTCACAGCCGGCCAGGAGCTGCTGTGTCCAGCGGGAATGGCCACAAAAGATATTTTCAAAGTGAGTTCATATTCAGAAATAGCACTCCAGCTATCTTACCTCCAGAAATCATCCAAGGAGGGAGATCAACATTATAACTCCCATAAATTGCGTAAATAACAACAGCGGCGTTAAAAACGACCACACGTGCCATAAAGCAATGTTGAAGCTGAAAAGAACAACAAAAAAAATTAAATAGTTGTTATTCCTAACTGTAATGCACACAATCTATTTTGTTCTAGAATCAGACTTAAAGAACTTAATTTGGGAAAGTTTGTCCAGCCAATAGCTTCCCATGTATCATACTTCTCAAATACGTGATCAGCCAACGCTGGAACTTCCAGTCTACCCGACGGTGCCCTAGCTTGAGTCTGGCTCTGCTCCACAGCCCAGCTTCCCACCGATGTGCATCCAAGGAGGCAGCAGAGGAAGGCTCAAGCACTTGGGTCCCTGTCACTCACACCAGACTCGGATTCAGTTTCCTGCTTCTGACTGGCCTGGTCCAACTCTGGCTGTGGCAGGCATCTGGGGGGTGAACCAGGGGGTGAAGATCCCTCTACCTGTGTCTCTGCCTTTCAAGTAAACAAAAACAAGTGTCTTACAAAGTGCTTGGAACTGGGGTCAATGGGAGTCAGCACGGCTTAACAGAACAGGCTTCAGTCCCTTAAATCAGCGACTGCAATGGAGCATAAGCTAAAATGGGTATGGTGTGCTTTTACAACCTCACACACTATCAAATCACCATGGAAATAAAGACAAAACTTCTCTCCTAAAACCAGAATGAGGGGCTGGCGTTGTGGGGTAGCAGGTAAAGCTGCCACCTGTAATGTCAGCATCCCATATGGGCAGCGGTTCATGTCCTGGCTGCTCCACTTCTAACCCATCTCCCTGCTAATGGCCTGGGGAAAAGCAGCAGAAGATGGCCCAGGGGCTGGGGTTCTGACACCCACAGGGGACACCTGGAAGAAGCTCCTGGCTCCTGGCTTTGGCCTGGCTCTGTCCTGGCTGTTGCGGCCACTTTGGGAATGAACCAGTGGATACAAGATCTCTCTGTCTCTCCCTCTATAACTCTTTCAACTCAATAAATATTAAGAAAAGGAAAAAAAAAAAAAAAAAAAAAACAGAACGAAGGGGTATTTGGCAGAGTGGTCAAGCCACCACTTGGGCCACTGCGCCTGGTTCAGGTCCCAGCTCCTCCTTTCTGCTAAGGCACACCCAGGGAGGCTCCCGGCCGTCCGTGTGCAAGACCTGGATGGAGTTCAGGCCCCTGGCTTCACCTGGCCGAGCCCTGGCTGTTGCAGGCATGTGACCTGTCTCCCTGCCTTCCAAATAAAATGAAAATAAATAAAACTTTAGAGTTAAAAATAATCAAAAAGTAGTAACTCATAAGCTGCTAGTAGTTTTTTTTTTTTTTTTTTTTTTTGACAGGCAGAGTGGACAGTGAGAGAGAGAGACAGAGAGAGAAAGGTCTTCCTTTGCCGTTGGTTCACCCTCCAATGGCCGCCGCTGCAGCCGGCGCACCGCGCTGATCCGATGGCAGGAGCCAGGATCCAGGTGCTTTTTCCTGGTCTCCCATGGGGTGCAGGGCCCAAGCACCTGGGCCATCCTCCACTGCACTCCCTGGCCACAGCAGAGAGCTGGCCTGGAAGAGGGGCAACCGGGACAGAATCCGGGGCCCCGACCGGGACTAGAACCTGGTGTGCCGGCGCCGCAAGGTGGAGGATTAGCCTATTGAGCCACGGCGCCGGCCAACTAGTAGTTTTTTTCAATGAGAAAGAACAGTATTCCTGTCACCAAAGTGAAAACTGTTCAAAAAATGGGAAGCCCCCACATGGAGTATTATGGAAGAATTCCACACCATGTGGGTCCACTGACAAGGAAGAAAAGAAAAGTATCACCCCTCTGGAAAACGCAGGGTGCAACTCACCGCAGCTGGAGGCATGCACGTCTGTGCTCAGGCACCTCCTCTCCGACAGGGCTACACACTTAGACCCGCCCGCAGAGCTGTGTGCCACGTGCAGCACGAAACAAGGAAACGTGCCCATGGAGTCCTGAGTCGTGTCTTTCCCGACTTCAAACTGGAGAACCACCAAATGGCATCAACAAAAGAAACAAACTGGGGCTCAGTCACACGGACTGCTGAGCAGCGACAAACACCAGCCACGCCAGGTGCGGTGCTGTGGACGGGTTTGTACCTAATGCTGCGCACGAGCAGCCAAACACAAGACAAGACAGCACGCACAAATCCACCTCAAGGAAGGGGCTGGTGTGGTGCTGCAGCGGGTAAAGCCATCGCCTAAAATGCCAGCATCCCATAAGGGTGCCGGCTTGTGTCCCCACTGCTCCACTTCCGATCCAGCTCCCTGCTAACATCCTGGGAAAAGCAGTGGAAGGCTAACCCTCTGCCTACAGCACCGGCACCCCAGGCTCTAGTCCCAGTCAGGGCGCCGGATTCTGTCCCAGTTGCTCCTCTTCCAGGCCAGCTCTCTCCTGTGGCCCGGGAGTGCAGTGGAGGATGGCCCAAGTCCTTGGGCCCTGCACCCACATGGGAGACCAGGAAAAGCACCTGGCTCCTGCCATCGGATCAGTGCAGTGTGCCAGCCGCAGTGGCCACTGTGGGTGAACCAACAGTAAAGGAAGACCTTTCTCTCTGTCTCTCTCTCTCACTGTCCATTCTGCCTGTCAAAAAAAAAAAAAAAAAAAAAAAAGGCAGTGGAAGGTGGCCCAAGTGTCTGGACCCTGGCACCCATGTGGGAGGCCCAGATGAAACTCTTGGCTCCTGGCTTCAGCCTGGCTTCCTTCCAGCTGTGGCAGCCATCTGGGGAGTGAATCAGTGGGTGGAAGATTCTAACTCTGATTTTCAAAATAAATAAATAAATTAAATCTTCATTTAAAAAAAAAAAAAGAATCCATCTCTACACAGCTCAAACAGAAGACTAAACAAAAATAAGGTATCTAAGGGATGCAAAAGACAGTGCCAACCACAAAGCTCAGGGCAGGGCTACGGGGCAGGATGGGCTGCACTGACTGGACGGACAGCGGGCGACGCTGGGTGCTGGCTCAGCTCTCTCCACGTGGTGCGGTTTACACCAGTGTGTGTTTGGTGACCGTTCATTTCCGTGTACGTTTCAGTTTCGTCTGCTTTTCTGTGTTGTATTGTGCATAACAACGAAACAGATTTAACCATCAAGATGCAGACTACGTGTGGGACGTTACCCACACGTAGCATTTCAGTGACTTGGTACATACGCAGAGGAAGAGACGCTGGGAAGAACAGGAATGACTGGAGACCACCGTTCTGTTACACCCTCTAATTCTTCTGCCTTTTACACCAGGTACGTAATTTCCTCCTTCAATTAACTCACCATATTCCTGCCGCGATGAAGGCAGCGGTCGTGATGGGGATCAGGGCCGGGTATCTGACGTCATACTCCTCAATCCCACGATACCACTCCAGATAGACGATGCAGTACAGTGCAATCGACAGACTGACGAGCAACAAGGCACTGCCAGACAGGAACCAACTGTGGACGCAGAAACAGCCCATGAAGCCTTGACAGCACTTAGCCAATCGGCAGACATCTCACACATTTCATGACAGCCTAGCACTCTCCTTCTAGAACAGCAACTGCAGAAGGCTGCAGAGGGACTCGGTTACTCAACCTTGGCTTTCACGGCCTCAGTGGGAGGGACACGGGGCTGAGACACGACCAGACGCACGACAGGATTAAGAGCGCTGTACTGCGTGCAAACCGACATCGAGCAGGAACCCTGGGGACACCGACGCCCTGGTCTGAAAACAGACGAGACAGCAGCTCTCTGGCTGTTCTGAAGTTTTCAGTGCAGGTCCCGCCAACTCCTCGTGAGGCAGAGCTCCTTGGAGCACTGCAGACCAACGGGAAGACGTTCACTCAAATCCTCTCAGAACTCCAGAGGAAAACCTCCCATTTGCAAGATATTTCTTAGCCTCTCCTGGCGGACAATGTCTTTACACTCCCTTCCAATTCCACCTAAAACCTGTCTCAGTGTGTGAGGCAACTCTGACAGCCCTTAATTCCAGCCCCAGCTAGTCATGGAAGAGGCAGACTGGGGAATAAAGTCCCTCCCATCCCTCCCGACACAACCCAGTACCCCCATCATGTTTTGCTTCTCTATGGCGATCCTGTGGGAGGCAGAGGACCGCTGGCGTGGCAGCTGTTACGCGGCCCTGAGCGGGATTCCGGCAACAGCAGGGTCCGAGATTCCAGCACGGGCTCCTGTGGCGAAGCGGGGCTGCGGACGAGAATCCCAGAGGCGTCTGCAGCACCGGGCGGGGGCCCAGCCCTGAAATCTAGGCTCAGCCCCGACCCGCTCTAGACTGCACAGATCACCTAAGCCGACGTGCCCAGAGATACTGACCGTACTTAACTCTCAGAGCCGCTCCGAGAATCCCACGAGGTGCCTGCCAGCCCAGCGGACCCTCAGCGGCAGTGGTCATGACTCCACCGAGCTCACCTACAGACAAGTATCTCCGTTCTCCTGGGGGGTCCTGAGAGACCCTCTTCTGCTCAAGTGCGCATTCTCAACAGGGCATTCTTAAAGCTGCCCGGACAAAACCTGGCAAGGCAGCGCTAAGCTTCCGCGGCCTGCAGCACAAGGCCTCTTAGCTTGTCTGCTGCAGGCCAGGACAAGCCGGCAGAGGGCTCATTCATCCCTGGATCCACAGCCACGCAGTCTCGGGCTCACGTGACCATCTGGTGAATGAAGGGGCAGCTGCGGCCAGCGGTGGTTAGAGTGCCCACTCCCTGTTTCCCAGCCCGAGTTCTAAGCCGAGAGAGAGAGATGGAGGAATCGGGCTGACGACGCTCAAAGGCCCGTACCACTGCTGGAGCTGTGGGAAGACATTACTGGGGAGAGAGACGGAGGCCTCCTGATACCGAAACCCAGAGAGACACAGGTTCACCCCTGGGCTCCAGACATAGGGAAACCCAGAGAGAGACAGGCTCACCCCCTGGGCTCCAGACATAGGGAAACCCAGAGAGAGACAGGCTCACCCCTGGGCTCCAGACATAGGGAAACCCAGAGAGACAGGCTCACCCCCTGGGCTCCAGACATAGGGAAACCCAGAGAGACAGGCTCACCCCCTGGGCTCCAGACATAGGGAAACCCAGAGAGAGACAGGCTCACCCCCTGGGCTCCAGACATAGGGAAACCCAGAGAGAGACAGGCTCACCCCCTGGGCTCCAGACATAGGGAAACCCAGAGAGAGACAGGCTCACCCCCTGGGCTCTAGGCGCAGGGAAACCCAGAGAGAGACAAGCTCACCCCCTGGGCTCCAGGCACAGGGAAACCCAGAGAGAGACAAGCTCACCCCCTGGGCTCCAGGCACAGGGAAACCCAGAGAGAGACAGGCTCACCCCCTGGGCTCCAGGCGCAGGGAAACCCAGAGAGAGACAGGCTCACCCCCTGGGCTCCAGACACAGGGAAACCCAGAGAGAGATAGGCTCACCCCCTGGGCTCCAGGCACAGGGAAACCCAGAGGCCTCTCCTGCCGAGGCTGCACGGAAACGCAGGCTGCAATCTGCGCCTCCTACGGGCGGTCATGCTGAGCTCTCGAGTTCTTCACCTCGAACCCTACCAGCGAGGTCCACCACCTCCCAGGGAAGGAGAGAGAGGTGGGAGAGCAGGAAGCCGGCGGCATGCGGGCGGAGTTCGGCACGAGAGGAACAGGCCATCTCCCCGCCACAGCTCTGAGAGCTCGCCGGTGCCTAGCCCTGACTGCTTGCTCCCTCCGCTCCTCCAGCCCCCACCCCCCACCCCCGAAGTCGCCTGGAGGACAAGCGTGTGCCCACCATGACCCAAAGCCCCCGGTCTGTCTGCATCTCTCCAGGGCCCCTGGTACTTCCAGATGACGACTCCCAGCCCTCAGCAAAGTAGCCCTCCCCAAGCCCGCTCTGCCCTGTCTCGGGGCCCCCACACCGTTCTCCGGGGTTCAGCGAGGGGCCCGGCACATGGTTCACAACCTTCTCCTCCACTCAGCTCCTGGGGTCACATTACAGGGCGCTGGGTCCTCATGAACCAGGGATTACCAACACCAGGCCCACCCTCCTGGAACCCTGCCCGTTCACCTGCTCTCCGAAACAAACCCTGGGAGCTGTCCTCACCAGCCGGCTCTCGGCCCCTCCTCCCAGCTGTCCTGCACTTGGTCGTCAAGAGACCGTCAGACTTTCTCTCGCCATTTCCCCCAGTGCGTTACACCCTTACACTCACCAGCACCCCCCCCCCCCCACAACACATCTGTACTGAAAAGACACTGACACAACTTCCAGTTCTCGCCACTGCTGTGCGCGCCCATGGCACACGCCCTCAGCTCGGCCTTGTTTCACTGCCTCTATGTGAGGGGATGATGTGATGATGTGATGATGTGATATGTGCACGCACGCATCCGTCACTTCCCAGAGCTCCCGCTGTGGCTTGTGTACGGGATGTGTGGGCGGAGGACTCACGAGAACACTCTCCTGGCAAAGTTCAAGTACACAGTACCTTACTGTTAACAATACAGTTAGGGGCCGGCGCTGTGGCACAGTGGGTTAAAGCCCTGGCCTGAAGTGCCAGCATCCTATACGGGCACCGGTTCTAGTCCCGGTTGCTCCTCTTCTGATCCCGCTCTCTGCTATGGCCTGGGACAGCAGAAGAAGATGGCCCCAGTCCTGGGGCCCCTGCACCCTTGTGGGAGACCCAGAAGAAGCTCCTGGTTTCAGATTGGCACAGCTCCGGCTGTTGCAGCCATCTGCAGAGTGAACCAGCGGATGGAAGACCTCTCTGTCTCTACCTCTCTCTGTAACTCTTTCAAATAAATAAAATAAATCTTTAAAACGTGTGCCCTTTAACCAACACTGCTCACTCATCTCTGCCCCCAGCACCAGCACGGTGCCCGGCACACAGGAGGTGTTTTCTTAATTTCTGAAAAACCCACCTGAAAAAATGGAACGCGAGAAGTAAGACGAGGGCGTCCAAGTTTTCTTACCTGCTAGTGTGAAAGTTCTCTCTCAGGGTTTTAAAGAAATCAACATAGTAGGTCACAGCAATGGAGGCCAAAATCCAGAACCCGGAATGGAGGTTCAGTCTCGGGAGGGGTTTCTCCTTCTTCTCGGCAGCTGTGGAAGCGCCTGCAAATAAAATCCCAACTAAGTTCCCAGAACTTCCGGGGAGATCACACCTACTTTAAGTCAATTTCCCTGCTCTTTCTAAACAGCAGAGTCTCTCCCTTTACAGCACCAAATCGCTCTGTAAAATCATTATGCCATCGCATAATGCAGAAAAAATATAGATGCAGAACAAACCAATAGGAGGCTGCATAAAACATGTTCAATGCAGGTAACGTCCACATTGTCAGTCTTTTGGAAATAACGATGCTATTCACAGTGTACAGCTCTTCAAACTAGGTTTCACCTGAGTGAAAGTTAAGAAGTCATGAGTCTTAAGAAAAAAAAAAAAAGCAGAGATAAACATCAGAGCACAAAATGGACTTGTCACATCTAAATTATTATTATTTTTTTTTTTTTTTTACAGGCAGAGTGGACAGTGAGAGAGAGAGACACAGAGAAAGGTCTTCCTTTTGCCGTTGGTTCACCCTCCAATGGCCGCCGCGGCCGGCGCGCTGCGGCCGGCGCACCGCGCTGATCCGATGGCAGGAGCCAGGAGCCAGGTGCTTCTCCTGGTCTCCCATGGGGTGCAGGGCCCAAGCACCTGGGCCATCCTCCACTGCACTCCCGGGCCACAGCAGAGAGCTGGCCTGGAAGAGGGGCAACCGGGACAGAATCCGGCGCCCCGACTGGGACTAGAACCCGGTGTGCTGGCGCCGCAAGGCGGAGGATTAGCCTAGTGAGCCGCGGTGGCGGCCTCTAAATTATTTTTAAACACACGTAATCTCTTGAGTCAGCTCAAACATGGGAAAGGCACGCCACATCTCTCAGGCCGGCGCAGGGCGGTCCAGACAGGTGCCAACAAGTCCCTTCTTCCACCTGGGACTTCCTCGGCAAGACTGGGGGGCTGGGCCGGGTCAGATGGCGATTAACAAGCTGCCCTTTTTCACTGCGAGGAAGAACCGCAGGTGCCCATCGCAGGGCCTGGGCCTTTAGCAGACCCATCAGATGCCCGCAAACGCAAACTGATCTTAACAGAGACCCTGGGGACACACCCAGAATGCAGAAACCAAAGCTGCCGTGGACCCAGCTCACAACGTACGGGCCAAAAGATCTAAAACGAAATGCCCCGACCTTCACCCCAATTCCCCAGCCAGCCCGGGGCAACCTCCACTGTCACTTGTACTGCGTTCTAGCACATCCCGTGGCCTCCCGGTGAACGCAGCACACGCAACTCTGCATCTCCCTGAGGAAATCGGCCACAGCCGGCACACGGACGCCTGCCCGCGTGCCCCGGACGGACAGGGGCGGTCTCATTTCACCAGTTTCGCACCGACGGCAAATCGGGTGTCCCCAGTCGTTTGCTACTAAGAGATGCTGGGGTGGACACCTTCACTCCGAATTTTTCTTAAAAAAAGACTTTTAACGGCTATCTCCTCACAGGCGCTCCCAGAAATGCTGAAGCGGGACTAAGAAGTGCAAGGCTGCGTGAGCCTCCCGTTCGTGACATTAAATACCCGACTTGCAAAAACTACTTTGTAGCCGAGAAATGAAACCCGGCCCCTCCGGGAGGCCCGTGGAGCCGGCCGCTTCCGGGGGAACCTCGGCGCGGCTCGGAGCGCGCCTCACCCGGCCTGGCGTCGCCCTCGCCGTCCCGCGGGACCGCGGAGTCCGACGACAGCAGGTACCGCCGCCGGAGCTGCTCCCGGGCCCACGGAGCGTCCATCTTGGCGCCGCCCAGAAACGCGACGGAAGTGACGTCGGCGCACAGCACTTCCGGCGCCGGCGTCGGGGGCGGGGTAAGCGGTGGTCGCCGTGGGGAGGCGGCGGGGTGGCGTTAGTGGGTGCGAGGCTCGTATCCCACGCGTGATTTGAAGTTTTGGGTACTGCTAGCCTTCCCGGGTCCTTAGGGCGCTGATGCGTTTCCGACCTACGGAAGCCCAGAGGAACCAAGATGGCCGACGCCCGTGGGCGCGCGCGGGGCAGCCCGGCTCCCGAGTCTGCCCAGGCCTCCCGGTGTTGGAGCAGGCACGGACGTTCGCCCCGGCCTCTTTCCTACTCCTGCCTCTGGGGAGTCGCCCAGCCGGACTGGAAAGGGCTGAAGGCAGCCCCAGGAGGGAGAGGGGGCCCCGAACCGGGCCTCTGACCCCGTGGGGGACAGGAATGACCCTCTCTGGGCCTTTTGCTCTCAGGCCCGCTAGGCTGGACCTGCCTGCGCTCAGGTGGTTCGTGGGAGAGCTCCTTGTCCCGCCTGGGGGAACGTGTCCCCTCCGGACCGTGGGCACTAAGGTGCTTTCCCGGCCGCCCAGCGCTCAGAAGCCGTGTCCGCCGGTTCCCGGCTTTCTGTCAAACGGTCATCCCGATGGCTCTCCCGCTGTCCCCTGGCGAGCCGTGTTGCTCAGCGCCCACTGTGCGCTGGGAATGCTAGGCGGTGAGGATAGACTGCCCGTGAGCTGCGGCTGCAGCGCCGACCTGCAGGACGGCGCAGTGCACGGGGCGTCCTTCCCCCGGCCCCGAGTTCCGGGCAGCACGGGCAGCTGCGGGCGGTGCAGCGGTGATGGTGGTGGGTGGCGCTGGCCGAGGAGGTGGCCTCAGTAGGGTGCGCCTGGGGCTATGGCAGCGCTCAGTGAAGTCTGTTCTGCGGGGTGCGGGCAGGAGCAAGGGGAGCGCTTGAAGGAGATGGAACACAGGGCTGGTAGGGTAGTCCGAAAAGCCACGGCGGACGTGAACTTCGGATTAGCTAGTAGGCTGCTCTTCCATATCTCCTGGGTGTTGTGGGTGTTTGTAAAAGGAATGTAATAAAAAATATTTAAGAAGAATGTCAGCCGGCGCCGCAGCTCACTAGGCGCCGGCACACCGGGTTCTAGTCCCGGTCGGGGCGCCGGATTCTGTCCCGGTTGCCCCTCTTCCAGGCCAGCTCTCTGCTGTGGCCCGGAGTGCAGTGGAGGATGGCCCAGGTGCTTGGGCCCTGCACCCCATGGGAGACCAGGAGAAGCACCTGGCTCCTGCCATCGGATCAGTGCGGTGCGGCGGCCATTGGAGGGTGAACCAACAGCAAAGGAAGACCTTTCTCTCTGTCTCTCTCTCTCTCACTGTCCACTCTGCCTGTCAAAAAAAAAAAAAAAAAAAAAAAAGTCAAGTTCTTAGCGGCCCATTTCTGCAATTCCTTCAACCTTCCTGTACCCTTGGGAGCAGAGAGACTCACAGCCCGGCAGACTGCGGCCTCTAAACAATCCCTCCTTTTTTTTCCTGCTCTTTTTCTTTGCAAACTCCTAAACTGGGCTTCATCTCTTCAAAGCCAGCCGAGGTCTTGGCCCCTTTTTCTTCTTTCTCTTGTACGGGGTTAGAAGCCTTGTTAACAGGAAGTGACTTCGTCCCATCGAACAGTCTTGTTGATCTTTCTCCTCG
Organism: Oryctolagus cuniculus; assembly: GCF_964237555.1. Lineage (NCBI taxonomy): Eukaryota > Metazoa > Chordata > Mammalia > Lagomorpha > Leporidae > Oryctolagus > Oryctolagus cuniculus. The sequence continues at coordinate 4,861,762 of NC_091433.1, read as the reverse complement.
AGAAAAGGTCAGTGCCGGGGCTCCCTCGTAACCAGATATTCCCGGGAGCCCCCCAGCCACCCCGGGGTTTCCGTGCGCGGTATGTTGAGGTCAGATCGAGTTCCCCCTTCGGTGGTTTCGGGGCCTTTGTATTTGGAGCTGAAATCCGTCCAGCTTTTTCCCCCTGATATTTTAAATGGCACTACTTGCATACCTTATTGATGCTACTTAAAAGCAGATTGGAAAAAATCCAGTATTTAATGACCACATCTTCTTTGTTGGGGTCCATTCAGTGAGTTCTTCAATGTGTGTACTGTGGCACCTTAATTATAGATAGAGATCAGATTGCTACCAGTGCAGACATTTTCAGTGTGGGTTACTTGTAGGGAGAACAGTGGATCTGACTGTGACCTTGCTGGTTCCGTTAGCCATATGGTTATGTCCGAGGTGTTTACAGCCTACGGAACCCTGACTCCATCACTGTGGCTCTTTGGGTGTGTTGTTTCATTTTCCTGGATATCAGTTTCAGCGTCTGAAGCAGCATGAACCAGAGTGCGGGTGGATGTACACAGGTGGCTTAGCCTAGTCCCTGGCCAGTGGTATGCATTCAGGAAGGCTACCTGCTGTTCACGACTCCATAGCTTGGCCTTCAAGATCTTGCACCTGCTCACCTCCTGGTCAGTATTTCCTGGTGCTTGGGCTGCAGCCACTCTTCGTTCATATTTCTCTTCCAGGAATTAGCAGGTTGGGCCATGGGGTCACCTGGCTTCCAGCAGTGGCTGCAGGGGCTAGAGCTAGGATGGTGTGCGGAGTGTAGATGGCACCATAGGTAAGACTGCGCCATTTTACTAACATTCCCCCTTTTGTTTTTTATTTTTATTTATTTTCTATTTATTTATTTATTTGACAGGCAGAGTGGACAGTGAGAGAGAGAGACAGAGAGAAAGGTCTTCCTTTGCCGTTGGTTCACCCTCCAATGGCCGCCACGGCTGGCGTGCTGCAGCCGGCGCACCGCGCTGATCCGATGGCAGGAGCCAGGTACTTCTCCTGGTCTCCCAGGGGTGCAGGGCCCAAGCACTTGGGCCATCCTCCACTGCACTCCCTGGCCACAGCAGAGAGCTGGCCTGGAAGAGGGGCAACCAGGACAGAATCCGGCGCCCCGACCGGGACTAGAACCTGGTGTGCCGGCGCCGCTAGGTGGAGGATTAGCCTAGTGAGCCGCGGCGCCGGCCCCCTTTTGTTTTTTATAAAGCAAGAGTTGTATGGGATTACATTAGCCCCAAAAGTCCAGGAGGGGTAGAGGGACAATGATCTGCCTTTGGAGCTACCTCCTGCTGGCATGGGGCGACGTCTTAAGCTGCTGTCTCGTGGTGGGGAGCCGAGTAGATCTGCAGCGGCATTTGGTGGACCGCCTAATTGCTGAAGGCCTTGGTTTGTTCCATTATCACCTGCTGTCAACACTTAAGCCGACCCGGTAGTATAAGAGGGTGAGGGCTGGCGCCGAGGCTCACTAGGCTAATCCTCTGCCTGTGGCGCCGGCACACCGGGTTCTAGTCCCGGTCGGGGCGCCGGATTCTGTCCCGGTTGCCCCTCTTCCAGGCCAGCTCTCTGCTGTGGCCAGGGAGTGCAGTGGAGGATGACCCAAGTGCTTGGGCCCTGCACCCCATGGGAGACCAGGAGAAGCACCTGGCTCCTGGCTTCGGATCAGTGCGATGTGCCGGCCGCAGCGGCCATTGGAGGGTGAACCAACGGTAAAGGAAGACCTTTCTCTCTCTCTCTCTCTCTGTCTCTCTCTGTCCACTCTGCTTGTAAAAAATAAATAAATGAATAAATAAATAAAGTGACAGGGTGAGAAGAGCAACCAGTAGTCCTAGCAGTGGCATTAACCAAGAAATGAGAGGATTTCACAGAGGAGAGGAAATGGGGGTGGAGTGTCGCTCCCCCTCTTCGTGGAGGAACGACACAGGACCCTGCGCTGTTCTTTCGTCTGCTCGGCCCTCCCCGGGTTTGCTGCTGGTTCTTCCCGGGTTGGCTACTATCCCTTCCACCTCCGTGGAAGGGCAGTTCCCCCCGGCCGCATTCCCCACTTCCGCAGGGGAGCGGCGCACCGCCGGCCGGCTTTCTCGGGGGCTGCACGGGTTCCCTTAGATGTTCCCCATAGATGTTTCCGGTGCATGCCGTCTCTCTCCTCCTTTATAGTCCTCCTCCGCCAATCCTAACTCGGCTGCCCACACGCCGAGCACGCTGCTCTCCTCCAATCAGGAGCAAGTCCTACAGTTTATTAGTTGAACTGGAGGCAGCTGTGCGGAAGCTGTTTACTTCTCTCCCAGCGCCATATTGTGGGAGAGCAGATGCATAGAATAAGTCTTAATTCCAGTAACAGTCTAGTCCGGTTTGCTCCCCACAGTGGAGGGGCCTCTGGACCCTTGTGAAGACTGTTTGATGGACATGGTTTAAAGCTGATTCCAGCCAAGACCGGGAGAAAGGCCACTCATCTTTTGCGTGTAGAGGGGTTTGTAGAGAAACAATCAGACAACATTAAGTGGGGGAGAGGACCATGAATACACAGGTCAGGAGTAGAGCCACTGATGTTAGAGTAGAGGCTGTGATTACAAAGGAGTGAGGCCCCAAGGGGGCTAGACAGCATCTAGAACAAAGGACAGAGTCATTATTGTAAGAGAGCTGCTGTCTAAACTACGATTATGTTTTCTGATTGAGAGGCAAATAGAAACTGACAGAGAGGTCTGGTAATAATCAGGTAGGCTTTAAGACCTTGTCTGTTATGAAGCCCAGACTTCTCTCTTCACATGGGGTACATCCTAAGGGAGGTATGAACCTCCTCGGGGAAGGCGCCCTGTTGACTCCCATTACCTCACTGGCCTGGGAGGAGAGCTGGCCAGGGGAAGGCAGGTGGCATCCGTAACAGAAAATTTACCGTTCTGCCTGATTGTTACTGACCCTGCTTGGCCACAGCGGTGGCTACTTTGGAAGCTGGGCCGAGTGCTGAGATTTTCGGCTTGGAGCCAATAAGATCTGTGGCTCTGACCTGGGCGTTCTTCAACTCCAGGTTGAAGACTTGTGATAAACATGTTATTTTCTTCGTTGTTGTTGTTAAGATTTATTTGTTTGAAAGGCAGAGTTACAGAGGCAGAGAGAGGTCTTCCACCCGCTGGTTCACTCCCCAGGGGGCCACAATGGCAGGAGTGGTGCCCATCCAAAGCCAGGAGCCAGGAGCTTCCTCCGGGTCTCCCACGTGGGTGCAGGGGCCCAAGCACTTGGGCCATCTTCCGCTGCTTTCCCAGGCCACAGCAGAGAGCTGGATCGGAAGTGGAGCAGCTGGGACATGAACTGGCTCCCATATGGGATGCGGGCACTGCAGGTGGCAGCTTTACCCACTGCACCACAGCACTGGCCCCGTGATAAACATTTCCAAACCAGCCCCAGAAAGGGTTGACTGCTCTGCTCTGCATTCCCCCAGCCGCGGGCAGACGAAGCCAGCTTCCCGCTTTATCACTCCGATCAGAGTTTCCCAATTACTGGTTGGGACTGGGAGGGAATCTGATTTTAAGTAGCTCTGCTTGGCTCATTGAGGCTACGTGCAAATCGGTCCTCCTTTTGAGAAGTTCATTGCTGCTTTTCGTTTTAATTTATGTATTGAGGGAGAGAGCGAGAGGGCATGAGAAGCACAGAGCTCCCACCTCACTCCTCCGTTGCAGGCGCAGCGGCCAGAAGTGGGCTAGTTCTTTCACCACAACCAGAGCCAACTCCAGGCAGCTAAGCAGTGTGAGAGCAAGAACGCCCCCAGTGACCGCTGTCGCCATTAGTATACGCAGTTTCTCAGGGAAGCCGGTTGGAATTCCTCGCGAGTATCTCCTCACACTAAAGAAACATGGGATTTCACTCGGGCCAGAGTGAGGTGACACCCAAGACGGGACCCCTACTCGGCTCAAGGGCGCCCTGTGTCTGTGGCAGACGCTGTGCCTGCCGCCCCCCCTTGGCCCCCACCACCCCTGCGCCTGCCAGCCCCACTTCTGAGCCCAGCTCGTTCTGCTTTGACTAGAGTTTGCTGTGCATCCTATGTAGTTTTTTAATTTAAAAATTTTGTCTTTTTTTTTGAGAGGCAGAGAGAGTAAGAGAGACAGAGATCTACCTGTTCATCCCCCAGGTGCTTGCAAGAGCCAGGGCCGGGCCAGTCAACCCAGGAGCCTGGAAGTCCACCTGGGTCTCCGTGTGGTGGCAGGGACCCAAACCGAGTCACCTCTGCTGCCTCCCAGGCGCAGGAGCAGGAAGCTGGGTCAGCTCAGACGTGGCTGTCGCTCAGCTGTCGTGTGCCCCCCAGGGGCGCATGCATTAGAAGCTTGGTCCCCAGCGTGGCCTTGTGAGAGGCGGTGGGGCCGGGGGGGGGGCATAGGTCGCTGGGGTCCTGCCCTTGGAAGGAATTAGTCCCCGTGGGACCCTGGTGAGTTCTGCTGAGAAGGTTGTTATTAAACAGTGAGCCCGACCCCACCCTGGCTCTCTGGCAGGCTGTGGTCTCACTGTTCACGCGTTGCTGCCCGTGTGGCGCCACCTGCTGGTAAGTCCTCACCTAAAGCCGAGTCAGTGAGGCTTCCTGCAGAACTGTGAGCCAAACACAGTTGTTTAAGATTTACTTGTTTGTTTATGCAGAAAGGCAGAGTGACAGAGCAGGAGGCAGACCCTGTGCCCACTGGTTCACTCCCCAGATGGCTGCAACAGCCACACAGCTGGAAGCCAGGAACCAGGAACTTCATCCTGGTCTCCCGCATGGACGGCAGGGACCCGAGCACTGAGCCCTCTGCTAGAGTTTAGTAGCAGCAAGGGGCTTAGGGACACCTTAAAGTCGAGAAAACTCGATGACCTTGGCTGTTTTCTGGAACCTCCAAGAGGCAGGAGAGGATGAGCCGTGTGACACTTCCCTGCCGCATGCCGTTGCCCTTGGTGTCCCAAGCGCAGCTGGGTGCCAGCTCCCTGAGGCCGCGCTGTGAGGAACCACCCGTGGGACGGAAGCTTCACCTCCCTTTGATCGGTGCTGGAGAAATCTAATATGTGGTCGGCCGCTGCCTCCCCCACAAGTCGGCCTGAGGTCACCAGGAAGAGTGGGAGCAGCCCGGGTAGTGTTTCTGCTGCTCACAATACGGGCTCTGTGGCCCAACAAAGGCCCGACCTCCTCGGCGCTGTCTGACCTCTAAACCCCGGCAAACATGCTGTACTTACTCCGCAATTACAATTTAAGCTACTGCAGGGGCTGTTTAATCACTCGGATCAAAGGGAACGAAGGGAAGCCTTCCCAGGTCAGGTCCCCGAACAACAAAAGCTGAAGTCGCGTGAGCACTCGGAAGAAAGCCGCGTCTCTTCCCCAGCACGGAGGCTGCCTCCGCAGGCACGCTCGCCGTCTGTAACTGAGCGGGCAGAGGTAAGGCCCGAGGCCAGCGACAGACACTACGAGGCCTGCTGCTAGGCGAGCCGGCCGGGGTTCCACAGCGGTGGTCCAGGATGTGAGGAGAGGCAGTTTGTGTGGGGCCTCGCTCCACTGGCTCACTGTTAACATCGCCGAGGTGCAAATCTGCAGCAAAAGGCTGGCGACGCCTCTCCTCCCCGAAGAGTAGCAGCCGTCTGAGGCGACAGAGGGAAACCGGAGCAGACTAGATTTCGTGTGGTTTTGGGCAGAGTCAACTCCTGTGCTCAGGTGCTGGGGTCGGCAGTGAGTACAGAACTGGGTAGCCAAATCTGTGACGGCTGAAATACACCCCGTGACACGGCACTGCCTCTCGTGGCCGGACTCAGCGCCCCCAGGAAGTGTGTGCACCAGGGAGGTCCTTTTCATTTTTTTTTTTAAAGATTTATTTATTTGAAAGTCAGAGTTACACAGAGAGAGGAGAGGCAGAGAGGTCTTCCATCCGCTGGTTTACTCCCCAGTTGGCCTCAATGGCTGGAGCTGTACTGATCTGAAGCCAGGAGCCAGGAGCTTCTTCTGGGTCTCCCACGTGGGCGCAGGGGCACAAGGACTTGGGCCATCTTCCACTGCTTTCCCAGGCCATAGCAGAGAGTTGGATCGGAAGTGGAGCAGCCGGGTCTCGAACCGACGCCCATATGGGATGCCCGTCTCAGATCAGGGCGTTAACCCACTGCGCCACAGTGCCAGCACCCAGGAGGGGTCCAGATCCTCAGAAACCCTGTGGGGGGCCGGCACTGTGGCACAGCAGGTTAATACCCTGGCCTGAAGCGCCGGCATCCCATATGGGCACCGGTTCCAGACCCGGCTGCTCCACTTCCGATCCAGCTCTCTGCTGTGGCCTGGGGAAGCAGTAGAAGATGGCCCAAGTCCTTGTGCCCCTGTGCCCACATGGGAGACCCAGAAGAAGCTCCTGGCTCCTGGCTTCGGATTGGCGCAGCTCTGGCCGTTGCAGCCAATTGGGGAGTGAACCATCGGATGGAGGACCCCCCACCCCTGCCTCTCCTCTCTCTGTGTAACTCTGACTTTCAAATAAACAAATAGATCTTAGGGAGGGAGGGAGGGAGGGAGGGAGGGAGGGAGGGAGGGAGGAAGGAAGGAAGGAAGGAAGGAAGGAAGGAAGGAAGGAAGGAAACAAACAAACCCTGTGGAATGCTTCAACACAAAATGGCGCTTACAGCAACCAGTAGAGCATTGACAGCTACAGAGTGACCTGGATGGACCTCGCAGAATCGCGAAAGCAGCCAGGCACAAACGGGCTCGTGCTGTGTGATTCTGTTTACATCAAGTCCAAACCAGGCAAAACCAGCCCACGCAGACTTGGGCTAGGCTAGTGCAGTGACCAGGTGTGAGCACGTTAGAGAGCTCAGTGAGTGGCACACTGATGTTTATGCGTTTCACTGGAAGTTATACGTCAGTAGAAGGTTCACGGGAAAATAGACTCACCTGGAGCTGTCGGCCGGGTGCAGGACTGTCTTTGTCCCGGAAAATGGATCAGAGTGGAGGTTGGCTGGGGTGTTGGCCACATCCCCAGGGCTTCCCTGCAGTGCGGTCATTTGGGGGGCTTCGTGCATGAAGAAACAGTACGGGTCAGGGCCTCCCCCAGGCAGTGGTACACACTGCACAGTCTATGCACTTCACGTACTTTGAAGAGATTTTTCAGGTGCCTACTATGTGCCGGCCACTTTGTGTATGGTATTTTAATCCCCTTCTATCTACTCTAGGAAGTCCGTTATAAGACAAAAACCCCTGAGGTTCAGAGAGGTGGAATAACCCACCCTTGGTTCGTAAGACACAAAGCTCAAGTTCAGCGTCAAGTCTAGCTCTGGCTCATGGACCCCGAGTGGACCAAGCGGCCAGAACATGGAGAGCTCCTACGCCTTGCCCTGCAGTGAGCCCTTTAATCCGTAATGCTGTCCACCCCACCCCGGGCAGAATTCAGCAGTCCCTCTGGGCACCCTCGTAACCGTTAGCCGCTCCTAACTTCTTCCTGTCTTCCTTGACGGTATCTGTCCCCCTTCCTAAAGACCCGTGTGCCAAGTACGCAGCATGGAGCCCAGCCCAGGGTAGGCAGCCTGGGGTGACTTCACCCGTCCCCGTGACCGAGGACCGTATCAGGGGCCAAGGGCACCGGAGGCCTCGGGCAGAGCGAAGCTCGGTGCACACAGGCAGCTTGCCTGCAGGGACTCTTCCCGCACACTCCTCATCGGCAGCACCAATGCTGGCCGAAGCCGTCTGCTGGGGTGAGAGCAGAGGAACTGCCGGCGCCAGCCTCTTGCCCACAGGGAACCTAGGAGTCTCCCTAAAGTAAAGGGGGAACAGTGTACCTGCCGTGGCTCATTCGGCAAAGAAATGTAGGAGCCTCTCTCAGCCCTTTCTTCAAAGTTCAGCTGGAAGTGGGACAGAGGCTGAATGTACCCTGGGACCCAGCAGCCAGTCGTGGGGAGTGTCCAGGCTCTGCCTTTCCCTTAGCTGAGGCTGATAACCCACCACGTTTCTGCCAGTGTGAGACAGAGCTGTGGTTTGGGGTCCGCTCTGTATCCAGGCGTCCAGGTCCATCACTGGGACAAGGAGTGAGGCACCAGCAAGGGTTGGTTGTCAGGGGTGCACTGAAGACCCAGATGGGCCCACTGCTGGGGATGCGCCAGGCCAAGCCCGCCACCTCCTAGACCTCGCGACTCACCTGTAAAAGTGGTCCCTACGACAGCAGTCCACACCTGCCGCTTTCCTGCCCGAGAAATCTATTCTGGGAAAGGCAGTCACAGGCTAGTGAGACCAGCAGCGTCTGCTGTTTAACGTGAGCTCGAGCCGTAACTAGACGTGAGATGCTCAGATGATGTGAGGGCTTCTCGGACAGCCGTGGCTCTGCAGGCGTGGGGACGGCTCTCCTCCGTGACCATCAGCAGTGCGCTCTCCAAACCGCCCCACCCCGGACAAGGATCCGGGCTCCTGAGTGCTCGCCTCTGCGCCCAGGGAAACGGGAGGTTTCGCGTGTTCAAGCTTTCTCCTCTCTGCTCCTCTGCCATCAGCCGTTCGAGGGCTTCTGCTTCTGCCTCGTTTGCCAGCTGTCACGCCAGGTGCAGGGTAGAGGGCAACCCTGGTTCCCTCCCTGGCTTCCCACTGACTGTGCCGAGCCTGTCTCCTCACCAGGTGCGCCTGACATGAGAGATGGCCCTGTCGCTCCCCGTCTTCGTGGAGGAACGACACAGGACCCTGCGCTGTTCTTTTGTCTGCTCGGCCCTCCCCGGGTTTGCTGCTGGTTCTTCCCGGGTTGGCTGCCGACCCTTCCACCTCCGTGGAAGGGCGGTTCCCCCTGCCACTTTCCCCACTTCTGCGGGGGAGCGGCACACCGCCGGCCGGCTCTCTCGGGGGCTGCACAGGTGTTCCTTCAGATAGATGTTCCCCCTAGATGTTCCTGGTGCATGTTGTCTCTCTCCTCCTTTATAGTCCTCTTCCGCCAATCCCAACTCGGCTGCCCACACGCCGAGTACGCTGCTCTCCTCCAATCAGGAGCAGGTCCTGCTGTTTATTGGTTGAACTGGAGGCAGCTGTGTAGAAGCTGTTTCCTCCTCTCTCAGCGCCATATTGTGGGAGAGCAGATGCATAGAATAAGTCTTAATTCCAGTAACTCAGTCCAGTCCGGGTTGCTCCCCACATGGCCCCAGCATGCAAGTCACACATCTGCACCTCCCGGGTGGACAAGAGCCTGTGTGTTCCCGACTCCTGCCTGTTACGCAGCACCGTGGCAACTGGCCAGGCCACAGCTGGCAAGTGTCAGAATGCCAGAAAATACGGCATCAGGGTAGGAAGTGCCGTGTGGCACAGTGTAGCAGGGGGCGGGAGTGCCACACCCATCAGGCCGCACGAGGACGGGCAGTCAGGGCAGAACCTAACTCAGCTCACATGGAGGGAGCTGGGTTGCAGCCCCGAGGCCCGAGTTCCTGCGTGGTTGAGAAGCCCAAGTCAGGCAGCTGCCGCCACCCGAAAGGGTGGTCTCTGTGCAGGGACCTTGGACATGGCCTTGGAGCACACCCCCAGGGCAAGTGCCTCCCCGCCTCCTCTGCACGGCATCCATCGCTGGCCCCACTGCTGGCCACTTGGGGTTGGAAGGGAGCGGAGAGGCACCCGCCTGTCCCTGCCGGAATCCCCAACACTGTGTGAAGGACACGGGGACAGGAAAGACTCGACTACAGCAGCAAATGCGTCTTAATTTTGTCACATCTGCCACACTTGCCTTAAAGCCGTCACAGTAACGGGGACACAAACAGTCTGACGTTAACATACACGTCAACACCAGCCTGACGCCTGCCCACAGGGTGGGGCGGGCAGTGGAGTGCTTCTGCTCCCTGGCGCCCTGCTTTGGTCCCTGGTTAGCTGTGTGCTCCGGGCCAAGTTCCCCTTTGCTCCCTGGAACGTCTAAAGCTGCTCGTGGCTGAGGTTGTTCCGGTAACCGCAGACGGCAGCCTGAGAGGGCATCCGCAGGGCACTGCGCTTACATGAACAGGTCCACGCTCACGGCCTTACCAGTCCCATCCTTGACACAGCTGCGGGATGAGGGTTAAAGGGCAGTGGTGATGCTGACCGGGAGCACTGGCCAGTGAGGGTCGGGTGGGCAAAACTGCTCAACTATCAAGAGGAGGTGGCACATAGCCGTCTGCCAGCCCACCGCACCAGCACCCCAAACTCCAGCTGGGCAGCTTCCTGGCACAGTCCCAGCCCCAGATGGCAACAGCTGAGCTCCGTGAGCTGATTCCCGCACTTCCTGGGCACAGGACACACCCCTATATGGAGCCCCTGACATATGCCTCTGGCTGACAGTAGACTGGGCCACAGCCTGGAGGGCTGCTGTGTTTCCAGGAAGCCACCCTGGAGGGCCAGGCCCGTGGCTGAGTGAGGACCACGCTGGCACCAAAGACTGGAGCACAAACACTGAACACACAGAAGCAGACTGAGGGACATGGCTACAGTGAGGATTTTTGTTAGTAAATACTTCCAGTTGGATTTACCTCCTGATCAGAGGAGGAACTACTTTTTGACTTGTCACTGCACAGTTTTACAGCCTTCCACACAAAAGAATTTCTTAAAGAACATCGATTTTTGCCACCACAAATTTAGAATTTTGGACAAGAATATATTTTATTTTTTTCATAAAAGTTCTACCAAAAATATATCTTTGTGCTTAACTTAAAAATACAGCTTCAGAAAGCAAAATCTGAGTTGTTCCAATTCATTACACGCCTGTAAACAGCAGTGGGAGGGAGGAGCCGCAGAGGGGCCAAGTGTTAAACTCAAATGCTCACTTGAGAAGCTTGACCTTGTCCTTGAGCAATCTGAAGGTGGGGTTCTTGCTGATTTTCTTGTTGAAGATGACCAGGAGCTCCTCTTCAGACTTGTGACAGTCACTGGTCACGGTGTAGTACTGAGCTAGGACCTGCACAGGGAAAACAAACGGCAGGTGGCTGGGCGCGTCCTCGAACCCAGCCCAGGGGCAGGCCGCCGGTGGAAGAGACGACCCCGGCTGCTGAGCACACGGGTGCCCTGCAGAGAACACCTCCCCGCTGCTCTGGCATCAGCCAAAGGGAACAAACGCTCTAGGACAGTGACTGCGTAACAAAACCGGATACAGCCAGAACCTAGGCACTGCCCTGGCTGACACCACGTGACAGGGTTTGGCCCAATTTTTCTCCACAGAGCCTGTGGGGCGGGCCACTGGGACAGCTTGAAAAGCACTAAGACACACACACACTCATAAAACAACTGCACACTTCAGTGGCTGGGATGCCTGGGTTCCAAACTGAGTGCCCGATTCGCGTCCCAGCTCTGCTCCGACAACAGCTTCCTGCTCACGTGAGCAGGCAGGTGAGGGCTCAGGCACTTGAGAGACCCAGCCTGCGTTCCCAGCCCCAGCCCGGGGCTGTTACGGGCATTTGGGGATCTCTTTCTGTCTCACGCAAATTTGTAAAAGACAGCAAATCCCTCCACAGCCAATCCATGCTGGGCTTGTCCATGTGTCATACCTTTTTCCTTAGCTTTTTGATCGAAATTTCATTGTCGGGGGCCTGTTTTAGAACTGCTTTAATAGTTCCCTTCCAGTTGAATTTACCTACAACACAAGAGGTGTCAGAGGTTAAGGAGGGGCGGGGGCAGTGGGCAGTGGGGGGCACCCGGGGTGGTGGAGCACCAGTCAGGCTGTTGTGTGAGACACCGTGCTGGTTTGTGCAGCACAACCCGGGTCCGAGGGCACCACCTCTCCTGCAGCTGCCTGCCAACCCAGTGATCGCGGCCACCGCACGGCAAAGGCCTCCACACTCACACTGAGAGGGTCCCCAGCTGAGACATCTGATCCAGCTCCCACGGTCCCCGGTTCCCGGGGAGTCCCTGGGCTTGTTCCTGACTAGGCGGATCCCTGGGACTGGGGGAGACCGCCACCTCCTGACAGGAGCAGAGGCTTCAGGCCCGAAGCTTTGTGTGACAGGTGCGTGCGGGCAGGGCACGGCAGATGCAGCCCATGGGGAGCAGCAGGGAGGCCCCAGAACGGACACCGAGCTGAGCAAGGAAGCAGCCACGTGTGGCTGGGGGCTCAGGGGACCAACGAGAGGCGGGGATGGGAGACCTGGGAACAGCAAGAGGGACAGGGCCTTGGAAATGTATCCTCAATTCCAAAGGTCATACACCGGAACATGTCCCATGCACACTGCTCTCCCTTTGTCCTTGAAGACAGGGGCACAGCTCTGGCTCCCAGCGCCTCCACGTGCCCTGGGGGCGCGAGCCTGCCCCCACCTCGGCGCTTGGCCAGTGACGGCGACCATACCCTTCACAGGCTGCTGCTCGTCCACTTCTCCGCCCTCTGCCTGTCCTGCGAGCTTCATCTTTTTCTTCTTAGATTCTGTTTCAGCTAAGTATTTACAAAGAAGAAAAAAACAAAACAGATTCTGCATTCAGTGAGCGCGTTCCTCATGCTAGCCAGGTTACACGCATCGTCGTCTGTCCCCAGCCCACCCCGAGTGGGACAGGTCAGCCCGAGCCCACAGCTCACGCCAGGCCCCGCAGGTGCTACCCCTCCCCAGCTCCCTGCTTCAGCGCTCCTGTACCGTCCTGAGAGGGACGCTGGCTGGCCACACCTTCCGCGTGCTTCCGCTTTCTTTTTCCCACAGCCGACGCGGTCTCCTCCTGGCCCGCGCCCCCTCCGTCTGCCGCCTCCTCTCCCTGGCGCCTCTTCTTGCTCCTCTTCCGGGCTGAGCCGTTGGCGGTGGGCGTGTCCTCCCCGTTGGCCTCAAGTCCAGCCTCCTGGCCCTTTTTGCACTTCTTGGGCTTCTGACCCTTTGGGGTTTCCTGGTGGTTTTCCAGTTCCGGTTCTTCCTTCTGCCGGTCTCCCTTCTTCTCTCTCTTCTTCTTCTTTGCCTCTGCTGGCTTCGCCGTGGCTTCACCCGCTTTAGAGGCGGGAGGCTGGGCGGGCGTCTCTGCACGGGGACCTGCCGCTTGGTCAGGTGGCGGCTGGGCCTGCCCCGTGCTGACTGGCTCCTTGTTTTTACGGAAAAGGAGGAAACACAGACATACTCAGTCTAGCTGCGGAAACACAGCCGGTCTCAACACTGCATGTACAAAAAGCGGCTTTATCACTTACCGTTCTAGAACAGCGGAAATGTGGCAGTGACAAACAGAGGAGACTCCCCCAGCCCCCTGCACCCAACATTTCCCTTCCGTTGGAAAAGTGAAGAGCCCCGGTGCTGAGTGCCAGCCCACTGTGCACCTGTCTGTCAGGACACACAGCACTTAGGTGTGGCAGAATCTGCTGGACTGTGTCTGCAGCCCTGGGCTCAAGGTCCAGCTCTGTGAGCTCTGTGAGCTGCCAGTCAGCTGAGCCTGGCTCCGAACCTATTTCCCCAACTGTAAGAGAAGCGGTGGTCACACCTCCTTACACGAGGCACGAGGCAAATGGGAAGAGGAATGTGAGCGCGTAGCACAGGGGTGGCTCAGCAAGTCAGCCCCGTGGGCAGGGAAGGCTTCACACATCAGCAAGCACCAGACAAAGGCAGGCTAGCGCCATCACTGCTCAGAGGCGGCTTCCCTGGTGGGGGGGCACTTGGAGAGCATGGAAGGAGCGGCCAGTGCGAGCGGAGGAGGAAAGAGGCCCCCGCCCTCTGCAGCGCCAGCTGAAGCCCGGCCACGCATCCCACTTCCTTCAGAGAGGACCTGAGGCAAAGCACCAAACTGCCCCGTGAGCCCCGACGCCCCGGAGACAGGGAGGGGGCCGATGGCGGCAGCAGCAGGGCTGCTCCGGGGCCAAAGCCACTGGGATGCACCTGCAGCCAGGTGACCCGGGGGTCACTCACAGCCTCTCCCCGCCGAGGGAGCAAAGGCCTGGCTTCCGCCGGCGTAGGCGGGCCCAGGCCTGCCGCCTCAGGAGCAGCACTGGGCAGTGAGCTGTGAGGGCTCGAGGCGGCATTCGAAAGCAGACTGGGGAGACTGGGGTTAAGGTAGCGCTACAACCGCCCGTCCACCAGCTGCGGCCACGGCGGCAGCTCGGGCCTTGCCCTGGCTGCTCAGCCGCCGGCCGGGGGACACGGAGAGGCACACGCTCCCTCAGCCAGCCCACCCTCTCTCCTTCATTCCTCACCCTCCGGGTGCCGCCCCAGCAGAGCGCCCCCTTTCTGCTCCAGGACCCCACAGCCCTCTACAGGACCCCAATCTGCCCTGTGCGCCCGTATCTTGTGGTTTTCTGCCCCAACCCATCCAGGAGGGCAAGCCCGTGGCCGGGCAGGACAGAGGAGCCCCAGCTGGTGCCTGGTGCAGTTAGCAGAGGGAAAACATGTGCGACGTGGACTAAAGAAGTCACAGGCCTTTAGCTTGGCGTGACAGGCACCAGGGAGTGCTGGGAGGCCCCCTGGACGCAGCCACAGCCGAAGCAGCGACCAGCAGCGGCTCACAGAGCCCAGCTTTCCCACAGCTGTTCACTGACGATTCTGTAAAACAGGTGCCACATAAATGGCTGTCGGGGTTCGAAGGTGCAGTCTATCTGAAAGATTCCGCCGTGGCTCGGGTGCAGGTTGCTCACCAGGGGTCCGTGGGTGGTGATGTGACTTTAAGAGGCGGAGCCTAGTGGGAGGTTTTAGGGGACCTGGGGGCACCACCCTCAGAAGGAATGTGGGACCCCAGTCTCTCCCTCTCCGGCTTCCTGTCTGGAGATGTGGTTTCTGTCCTGCACACCCTTCCACCCTCTGCCTCGGGACCCTCCCCACGGGCTTAGCCATGCTATTCAGACTGCCGGCCGCCAAACTGAGCTCAGTAAACCTCTTTGCTTCATAAGGTCAGCCTGTCTCATGCATTTCATTTCAGTAACAGAAAGCAGACCAACAGCAAGACAAACACTAGATACACCACCAACCTCCACTCCACTGCAGCCTCAAGTTGATGCCCAAACTCTTCTCCCTGCACAAAGCAATCAACTGAGCACTTCGACTAGAATCAAAGAGCAGGCAGAGTCCCACGGCCGCCGGCTGCCAGCGCTGCTGCTGCTTCCACTTTCCCAACACACACCCGACTCAACCAGCTGGGTCCCTGGCACCGACATGGGAGACCAACTGAGTTCTGGGCACCTGGCTCCAGGCTGGCCCGCTCTGGCTGCTGCAGGCCTCTGGGGCGGAACCAGCAGGCAGATCTTTCTCTACGTGTCTGTCTAAACAAAAACTTCAGCAAACAATCCTCTCATCTTATGAACCTGCTGCTCTTGCCTCCAAAGAGGACATTAAGTTCTATACAGGAGCAAAGCGCAACTGAATAAATGAGAACAAACTGTGAGCTCACAACGTGGCAAAGACGGCAAACCGACACTTCCTGCACTGCCGAGCCACCGTGACTCAGACGGCGTGCGGCAGGCTGAGTGCCGTGGACGCGGGGCCCGCGCACAGACCCAGCACTGCACCTGCCACAGGACACCTCGGGGCCACTCCCTCGCCGTGCTTCGGCACACCACTGCTGCCCGGGAACATTCCCTTTTCATCCAGGGCCTGGAACAGGCCGGCCCCCAGTGAGCACTGACTAGACGAACGCCGATCACGGTCCACCTTTCTGTAGCTCAGAGCTGATAACAAGCCCACGACCGAACCATCGCAGACGCACAGAGCTGACGCGGGCCCGGCACAGGAGCACACCCCAGCTGCATTTCGGAGCCGGCCATCGCCCGTGAGCTGGTACCGCGGTCCAACAACGGGCGAAACACCTTTCTCTGCACGACAGGGAGATCTTATTCCTTCCCGCACGTGAAGGCACAAAGAGCCTCTCTGAGAAAGGAAGCTGTCTTGACCTCCCAAAGTAGGACATTCCCGCTTCCTTATCACAAAAGTACTGCTGCTGCACCGCAAATCCACAATGCAACCGCACTTACTGTGCTTGAAGCTTCAGAAAAGATATTCCACACCTGCTCCAGGACGGAGTCGCTGTGAACTTTTAAACTGTTCTTCATCCAGTTCTGTGCAGGACAGAAAGACAAAGTCCTGTTTATGCCACCTGCAGCTCGGTCACTGCTGGGCCACGCGGGGGTCAGACCACTCCATACCTGGAATTTCGCCTTTTTCCTGGGGACGTTGTCAAAAGCACTAATTTGCTCTAAAAGTTCTTTCACTTTGGGGCTGACATTAGGTTTCTTTATTAATTCATTAATTTTCTACAAAAAAAGGAAGATAAAACAAAAACAATGAACAACCAGGTCAGAAGCTTCATAAAAACCAAGCAAAAAGTCCCTGTCGTGGCCAACAGTTCTGTTTTAGGCCCAGATTCTATATTTAGGTGACACCTCGAGACAAACAGATTAACTTCTCTTCAACACATGATGGAGTCCTGGCCAGAGCAGGTAGGCAAGAAAAAGATGTAAAACGCATCTTAAATGGGAGAGGCAAATAAGACAAAATTATCTATTCATAGACAATTTCTATGTAGAAATATGCTGTTATATGTACAAACCCCTAAAGATTCCACACACACACACAAAATAGAACTAATAAGCAAAGTTGCAGGATACAAAATCAGTAGTCAAATGATTAGGAATAAACATAAGAGTGACTTGTATGAAAATCACAAAACAATGTTGAAAGAAATTAAAGATACCAATAAACACAAAGCATCCTTGTCACACACTGGAAGACTTAATAGGACGTCACTCCCTGCTACCCAAGGAAACCTATAGAGTCAATGCAATTCCTCTCAAAGTCCAGGTGGCATTTACGCCTACAATACGCATCTATCCAGCGGGGAGGACAGAAATGGAAAATCCACCCTGGAGTTTCCAGGGAGCCTAGAAGGCTGCACAGGAGCAACGCTGGAGGTCTCACGCGTCTTGATTTCAGAACTTACTGCAAAGTACAATCATCAGAACCGTGATACTCACTCACAGACACACACAGTCCAAAAGAACCGGGAGCCCGGAAGGGAGTGCTTGTATACGTGGGCAGATGCTCTAGGACAAGGCTGCGGGGACCACTCAGGAGACGAGGGACAAGGCTGGCGTTGTTGCGGCCAAGCCGCCACGTGCGGAGTGGCTATCAGAGCACAGGGCCGAGTCCCAGCAGGTTTAGTTCACCTCTGTCTCCCCTAAGATGTGCTATTTCGGGGCTCATCTGCATAAAGGACCCATTTACTCTCCGTCTGGACGAGCGAGGCGCTGTTACCTGAATCCACGCCTGCTGCTTCACGTCGCCTTTGTGGGTCTTCCCTTCGTAGCCTTTGCCACCGTACTTCTGGTCTTCACTCACACACTTCACGTGGTTTTTGTAGTCGTCGCCCCTGCAAAGCGATCGGCAGTCCGGCCCTCAGAGTGCCGGCATGGGGAGCCCTGTCCAATGGCAGCGGCAGCTCCTGTATCTGCTCACACCTGCCCCTAACGGCAGCACCTCACGGTCACGACCCCATGTTCCTTCCTCCAGACTTCCTGTGGAGCCCACCACTGTGGTGCAGCAAATGAAGCTCCGCTTGACCCCAGCATCCCGTATCTGAGCACCAGTTTGGACTGCTTTCGCCTAAGGAAGCAGTGGAAGATCACTCAACTTCCTGGGTCCCTACCACCCATGTGGGGACCCAGACGCAGCGCCTGGCTCCTGGTGGCAGCCTGGCCCAGACCGGGTGCACAGTGGACAGAAGATCTCTCTGATGCTCTGCCTTATAAATACATACATACACAACAAACGTTTAAAATGAATACAACCCACTACTAAACTTTTCGTCCATTTTTATATACAAACGTGTTCAACCAAACTGACAGGCAGCATTTTTCTTTCAAATCATTAAGTGATGTACACTGAACACAAAAGAAAACCCTTCTCTGCAAAAGAATGGTTTTATCTGAAACACAATCATCTGAAAGGCCTCCCGGTGACGGGGGAGGCAGTCAGGAGTTGTAGTACCAGCACTGAAAGCCGATGTGCGTGGAGGTACTGAGTCACCAAAGTGATCTCGGGGTCCTGGGGGAAGGCCGACTTCTCTCTCCTGCAATCTTTTAGGCTCTCTGGGATTCCCAGGGAAATGCTGGGGACAAGGAGGAAGGCAGAGTTCTCAGATGAGAAACAACCCAGCTTTCACCTACTTCACCCATCTGGCTTCCTCCCCTCCCAGGATTGAGCCGGAACAAAGACTTGAGCAGCTTCAAACCTCACTGCTCTAGAATGACATTAAAACCTGCTCCTAACACACAGTGAGCAGGTGCCGCCGGGAATGCTGGGTAGATCAGCCAGAGGCAGCGTTTCAGTGGGAGCCCCCAGCGCCGACGGGAGCAGCGTAAACTGGGCTAGCCCTCTGTAGTGACCCAGCCGCCTGGCCCTGCCCCGCCTTCCCAGAGCCCCCCTGAGGCAGTCTCCACAGACCCCGCAGCCAGGGAAGGCTCCTCCTACCTCTGGTTTCCAGGGAGGACCCGGCCTCCCCTGCCCCGGGAGCCGGGAGCCGCTCATTCTCTGGTTCCTAAGCCCAGCTCATCGGAGGCACTGGGCCCCGCAAAGCTGTGCCAGAGCCCCTGGGTCTGAAAACGGTGGTCAGATGAGAACTACCAAACGCTCTCATTGCCATGATCCCTTCTCTTAGTCCTCTCTTGAAAACGTCCTTGAAAAGCAAGTGGTTTTGTAAAGCACTTCTGAAAGTCTTATCTATTTTATGTGAAAGGCAGAGTGACAGAGAGAGAGAGATCTTTCATTTACTGGTTTCGTCTCCAAATGACGGTAATAGCTAGACCTGCGCCAGTTCGGAGCCAGGAGCCGGGACTCCATCCGGGTCCCCCATCTGGGTGGCAGGGGCCCACATGCTGAGGCCATCGCCTGCTGCCTTCCAGACACATTCGCAGGAAGCTGTGTCAGAGGGAGGCTGGACTGGATCTAGGCACTCCCATACGGGAACAGGCTCCCAAGCAGGGGCTGAGCCTGCGGCACCACACCCCCCGCCCTGTAAGGCACCTTTCCAAGAATTCACCACTTAGAATCAAGGTCTTCCCTCAAATGTGCCTGCACTGTCGCAGGCCCCGAGGGGCCGCAGCTGCCGGAGCCGGTCTGGCACTTCACCACGGTCTTGGCAAACGCTGTGTCTTACCAGAAGTCTCTACCACAGTCGATGCAGGAGAGGCTGTCGCAGCTCCTGCACACGGACACGTGCTTTTCCACTTGCACCTTCTTCACCGATTCGCCACACGCGTTGCACGTGAAAAACACCATTTTTAGCTAAACGATTAAAATGATCTCTGTCCAAGATAGGTTTTAAATCTTGTGCTAAAAGAACAAAAAGAAAAAAAGATATTTACTTTACGCTGCCATTTCTGTTTCCACACAGCTAACTTTCCAACCAGAATTTCTCATGAAAATCAGTGCAAGTGGCAGAACCAAAGCTGATCAGCAATCCACAGAAAATTCTCCACCAGCGATGCAAGACAGTCACTCCTAACGGTGCTGACGGCCCACACTTGCTGACTGCACACTTAGCACGCGCCAGACGTGACCATGAGCTTCACGGGTATTCATTCAGTCAGTCTGCACAGCAACCCTACAAGGAAAGACTGTTACTGCTTAAACTTTCTGAGGTATCTGAGGCACAGAGAGGCGAACTAACTTGCCCAGGGCCCCACAGCAACAGACCCGGGATTTAAACCTGGCAGCTGGTGACAGAGGAGCTTCAGGAGTGTAACAAACAGTGCTGCCTCCTGCTGTGATAACTTTAAATGCACTTGCATGCCCTCTCTGTATATATGTAAGAACGATGTCTAGCGTGAAACCCCTAGAAACACTGGTTTAGATGGGCACTGCACACTATTTCACGCCCGGTTACGAGGGGCAAAGTGGAGGAGAGACCCAAGAACAACTTGTACAGGCACGGAGGGCATCCATAAACACATTACTGCATGTCCACGGGTGTTACACTACATGAGGACGGGGAGCAAGAGAGAGGCTTCACTCATGCGGCCTCTTGTCCACAAGGTCACAAAGGAAAACGGAAGCACACCCGGAGTCCCAGTCCAGCAGGTGCTGAGTTACCTCAGGCAGCCACAAACCCAGGTGTCCCCCGCACTGCCTCCCTCCATTGCACCTGCACGTACACATAACCACCATTTAAAAATCTCATGGCACAGCAGGTAAAGCTGCCATCCGCAATGCCGGCATCACCTGGGTGTCAGTTCATGTCCTGGCTGCTCCACTTCTGATCCACCTCCCTGCTGATGGCCTGGGAAAAGCAGTGGAGGGTGGCCCAAGTGTTTGGGCCCCTGCCACGCAGATGGGAGACCTGGATGGAGCTCCTAGCTTCAGCCTGGCTCAAAAATGAATCAGCGGGTGGAGGATTCTCTCCCTCTCCCCCTCTCTCTGTAACTTTGACTTTCAAAATAAATCTTAAAAATCTCATGGAGATGTTGTCTAGCAGCCCAAGAACACAGGTTCGTCTGAGTGTGACAGTGCTCCGAGTAACTTTCCATACTTCTGTGACCTCTGAGTCACTGCGTTCTAAGTCTCACAGCACAAATATTAACAACTGTGTAACCTGCACTTTCTTCCTTGTTAAGAGGATGGATGCGCATCAGGGTCACACTTCATCTGAGAACCCTTCGCACGAATGAGCCACCCTTGGTGCATGGAATTCCCATGCCTGGCCCCCGCCGCTCCCCCATGCACATGTTCTGGATCACTGCTGGCAAGGTCCCACCTGAGCAAGGACCAAGGCCATTCCTGTCCACTCAGCCTCCAGTGGAAATGTACAAAGGCCCGGCCAGTCTGTGGAGGCCTCTGTGGGGCACTGTCGGTCAATAGTTTACCTTATACGCTGCAGACAAATCACAGGCCCTGAGTCCGGGGGCCCTGGGTCCCACTACTCAGGAGGGAGGATAGGTGTGTGGTCAGCCATAGCCTAGCCCCCCAAGGGACCAGGGCCACCCTGGGACGTGCTGCAAACAACTGTCAGGTTCTGTGTGCTGAAGGTAAAGACGTGGGAGAGTCGCAAGCCCCGGGGTGGGGAGCACGCACACCATGACGCAAGGCCCCTGACCACCACCCTGCGCGAGGCAGACAGGTCCCCTACATCGCAGGCCACAAGAGCAGCCGTTCTGCCTCACGAGGGCGCGCAGAAGCAGCTGCACAGAGCCAGACTGTCTGCCGGACATTTCCTGTGCCTGCAGGAGACCACGGAGAAAAGCGTCCCCCAAGCTCACGGCGGCCGAGCACTTCCCAGCCTTGGTGTGGGGACAGCTCTGCGTCTCGGCAGAGGAAGAAGGTTTCGGCAAGCTCCAAGATCCAGCTGGGAGACTCCCACCACACAACCTGGCATTAAAGGCCTCAGGACAGGTGCGAACAAAATACAGGAGTCAATGATGCTGAAGGAAACGATGCCCCCAGGGTATCTCCCTCCCTCGGCCATGTGACTGGCCACACCGGGCAAACATCGAGTCAGGACAGGATCGGAACGCACCATGCGGCCAAATGAAAGGTCTGCTTTCACTGGACCTTTTGTGGATTTAAGACAAAATGGATAACTCCCCGGCAAGTCACAACTCAGTCCCTCTGTGCCTCACGCTGGACTTTCACCCTGGATATGTCTCCCGCCTGGCTAATGAGATAAGGCCGGTAAGGAGCTTAACTCTCCCTCATTCACTCCAGCACCAGCCCAAGAGTGACCTTGACTGTGCCTCCCACCTGATCCTGGCCCGGGAAGACACCCAGCACCTGTGCGGTGACCACGCCTGCCTGGGGCGCACAACCATCACACCCCAAACCTCCCAGCCCAGCTCAGCTGCACGGCAGGCGCGGTGTCCCACGCCTCAGTGTGGACTTGCAAGCTTCAGAAGCGTCGATGCCCCTCTCCCAAGAGACCACCCGCTAACTGAAGACAGCGAAGACTGCTTCAGGAGGCAGCTCTGTGTCACTCAAGCCCCACGACTGCACGAATCCGAACGACATTTAGCGACTGAACTTCCAAGTGCTGGCTGGCGAAGTCTGTAAAATCCCCGCTTCTGAAGTCAGGAGAGCTGCAGAGGACGGCACTGGGGCTGCCCACCAGGCTCAGATGTGACACTGCGGCCTCTAGCCCTGCCCATAGAAGACGGCACTGGTACAGGGCCAAACCTGGATCAGAGCCCCTCCTCCCTCCCTGCGGCCACCCTGTCAAAGACACTGCACAGAGTCTTCCTTGAGAAAGGCAAACAGCAGTGCTCCTGGACGGGCCGGGCACACGCAGTGAGCACACAGATACTGAATGAGAAGCACGCCTGGGCCCTCCGCTCTCCAGGCCCCGGGTGCCCCGACTCAGAGCAGACCAAGTCCTCTGTGTGCACTCCCGCTCTCCAGGCCCCGGGCGCCCCGACTCAGAGCAGACCAAGTCCTCTGTGTGCACCTCCGCTCTCCAGGCCTCCAGGTGCCCCGACTCAGCAGACCAAGTCCTCTGTGTGCGCTTCCAGCTTGCTCTCCCTGAGAGTGACTGAGTTTTCACGACATGCCACACCCAAGACAGAGACGCTGAGAGCCTGGACCTGGACCACAGCGTCATCAGCTCCCTTCAAAGCCATTCCGCACTCAGAGCAGCAGGACAGCCACCACCGCGCCACGGCCACCTAGACAAAGGCAAGGCTCAGGAGGTCCACGGGTCTGCTCCAGGTCACAGAGGGGCAGAGGGGGCCTAAAAGGCCGGGTGACAAGTCCAAGCCCCGCCCTCACCATGTGCTTGACCACCACGCCGGGACCTTGAGATCCTCATACAGAAAAAAAAAGGGCAGGTTCTACAACATGACCTTTCACCTCTAGACCTCAGAGCCCTGAGCCTTCAGGGTAAAGTCAGCCCCCACTGGGCAAGCAGCCACCCACATCCGCCGGAGGTCATCTGGCGTGGGGACACAGATGCTGAGCTGAAGGGCAGCAGACAGCCATCGGGGAGGGGCTGGGAGCTTAGGGCCCGGGCACCGTGGTCTTCTCTTAAGAATACGGACTGCATCAGGGCAGAGGATCTGAGCTGGGTCCGGCAGTCGCCAATCAAACAACCCATCAGTAACCTCAAGGCACTCGATGAGGATCTGTTTATCTGTATTTATTTCAAAGCATCACATGGGAAGTCAATAAGACACCAGATGGGAAGGCGTCAGTCCTACCCAAGCGTGCAGAGGTTTCCCTGAGACTTGGTAATGCACACATCAACGCTGCCACACCCAGGCTCCCGAAACCACGACCTCCACCCACCTGTCCGCCCCGCCTCCGCCGGTCCTCACTGTGACCACCAGCTAACTCCCTGCTCCGGACGACGTGCCCTGAAGTTCGGTTCTCAGACTCGGATTTAGAGTCTTTTTTTCCCTTCAACCTTCCTCCCTCCATATTTTTGTTATTTTCATTAAAAGACAACACTCGCTACTCTCCAAACGTTCTCTCACACACATACATCACTCCATCATCATCACACCACAAAAGCTGCCCCCTTGAGGGGCCAGGCGGGCAGCTCCAGCACAGCGCCCAGTGAGCCTGTGACCCGCAGCGACCTCCCCATGTCACACACTGTGCAGGCCAACTAGCCTAGACTCTCGCCACTTCCGGGGCGGCTGTCCACCGCCCTGGAGCCCCTGGGCGTGGGGTGACTAGGGCTGCAGGTGCACTGTCAGGGAGGTCCTCTCCCTTGGTCCGGACTGGAGCCCTTGGAAAGGAGGTGAATAAACGAGGGACCCGAGGCTGGGAGAAGTTAAGCCACGCCCCCCACTTCCACTCTCTGCCACCCTTCCCGCCACAGCGTCTCCGTGGTTTCAGACAGCATCCCCGGAGTCGCCAGGGCATCCGGCACTACGCTCGGCGCTGGACGTGGAGCGCACAGTGCAGCCAGTCCTGGGTGGCCGCGCTCTGCAGAGCAGCAGGGCTTCTTGCAAACACTCACGCTCCCCTTCATCCATTCCCTCCCAGGCCCTCACAGGTAGGAGCTGCAGCCCGGGCACCTGCCGCGTGCCCAGGCCTGTCGTGGGCGCTCAGCACGTCTCCATTCACGCGGCCCTCGCCACGCCCCCCCCCATCAGCCTCTGTGTCGTCGCTCCCGTGCGACAGATGAGGATCCCGAGGCTCACGGAGGTGCCCCGCGAGTCGCCACACCTGCAGTCGGCGGCAACCCGGGTTCCCATGCAGACACTGGGGCCCTAAGCCCGTGCTCGCGACCCCTGGGGTCCGTGCACCTCGGACTCACACGATAGCCTCGCCCCCAACGTGCAGCAAAGCCTAAGCGCACGAGCTCCTGGGCCGCGGGGCCTTCAGTGTTAAAACCGGCACAAACATGTCATCCTACGTGCAGGGCTGCAAGGGTCTCCGCCTCCCTCGGAGCGTGCGAGCCACGGCGGCTAATGGTGGAAAGGCGGGCATCGGCCCCAGCGCCTCGGCCCTCCGCTCCCGCTGAGCCCCGACCGCCTAGGACGGACCTCCGGGTCACCGCCCCTCACCTCTCAGCCAGCGCCCGCCAACGGTTTCAACTGGCCGCGGGGAGCACGTGGAACCACCGCCGCCCGCCCGCCGGCCGCACCACCTCCTCGGGCGCTTCCCCGCGCAGCCAGAACCGGCCCACGCGCCTGCGCGCCGCGGCCACACCCCCCGGCGGAAGTGACGTCGCCGGAAGCCGGCGGGCGGGCTCCGCGAGCCGAGGGGGCGTAGTCGGGAGAGTTCCGCTGTATGCGGGGCCCGGCCGGCGGGCTGAGGGCGGTGGGCGCCGGTGGCGGGGAGGCGGCGGGGCACGGAGCGGCCTCCGACGGTAAGGGGGCCCGGCCTCGCGAAGGCGTGCGGGGGCGGGGCGGTGGGAGGCGAGGACGGGCGCCCGAGGGTGGCCGTTACCCCGGCCCCGCGAGGGGGCCACGGAGACGCTGGCGGCCCCCGCGTGAGTCAGCGCGCACCTGCCGGGCGCCGGACTCCGGAGGGGACGTGGGCGGCGGCTCGGGGCCTGGCAGCTGGGCCTTCGCCCCTCTCGGCTCCGGCGGCCTGGAAGCGCCGCCCGCCCCCTGCCCGGCTGCGGGCTGCGCCGCTCTCGAATGCGGTGTGCCCCCACCCCCGAAGCACGGCGCGGAGCGAAGTGCTCAGGCAGCCGGGCTCCCAGCTGGGCCTCGTCACCGCGCGCCCCTGCAATGGGAGCCCCGCCACCTGCGAAGTCGGGTCCCGGCGAGCGGAGCGCGCGGCGCAGTGCCCGCCCCCAGCAGGTGCATCGTCCGTGGTAGCCGCTTTTCGGCCTCGAGTGAACGGGGTGGGGGCAGGGTCATTAACCGCCCCCCCCCAGGGGTGATGGGGAGGCCTCTCGCATGCTTTTTTGGTTTGTTTAGAGGTTTGTTCTTATCTATTTGAAAGGCAGAGTTATAGAGAGAGCTCTTTGATCCGCCGGTTCACCCCCCAAATGACCCCAGCGATCGGAGTTGGGCTGATCCGGAGCCAGGAGCGTCTTCTGGGTCTCCCACGCGGGTACAGGGACCCAAGGACTTGGGCCATCTTCCGCTGCTTTCCCAGGCCACAGCAGAGAGCTGGATCCGAAGCAGAGCAGCTGGGACTCGAACCGGCCCCTTTACAGGATGCCGGCAACACAAGCAAGGATTAACCTACTGCTCCAGGGCGCCGGCCCCGCCAAGAACCTTCAATGCAAGTGTTTGGAACAACGCCTGGCGGGTTAAGCCTCTTCCTGGGACACCCGCATCCCATGGGAACGCTGGTTGTAGTCCAGGCTGCACCACTTCTGATCCAGCTCCCTGCCAGTGTGCGTGGGAAAGCGGCAGCAGGGGCCCAAGCCCTTGGGTCTCTGCCAGCCACGGGAGACCCAGATGGAATCCCAGGTTCCTGGCTTCAGCCTGGCCATTGTGGCCATTTGGGGGAGTGGACCAGCTGATGGAAGGTCCTCTCTCCCTCCCTCCCTCCCTCCCTCTCTCCCTCTCTCTCTCTCTCTCTGTGTATCTCTCTGCCTTTCAAATAAAATATTGAACAAGAAAGAATTTTTAAAAATAAGAACACGGAAGCACTCGAGCTGTCTTGCGTGTCGGGACAGAAATGGACTTCGTGCTCGCGTGCCTTCCTGCATCTTGCTCGCACGTGGTATCTGAAAGTTCAGGACGGGTGAGCTCGCTCTCTGCAGAATAAAGCTTTCAGCGCACGTCCCTCCGCCACGAAGCTCTCCGCGGGCGCTCCCTTCCCGTTGACCTCGGCTCCCTGCGTTGAGTGGCCCTGGCCCAGTGCTGCACTCGTGAGGACCAGGGACCGTCTTCCTGGGGGTGATCACTGTCGCACCCGTGGCGCCTGGCACATAGGGCTGCCCTGTGGGGAGGTGACACACAGCCTGTTCCACGCCAGGAGTCGCGTGTGCCTATTTGGCACATAGCCTCTGTGTGAGCTGGCCTGTGCCGTGTGACGGAGTCACCCGCACGAGGCTGGCTTGGTGCTGAGGTGCCTCAGCTGCGGCTCTTGGAGAAGTAGCCTGTCGATGACAGCGTTGCTGGAAGACATCCACCAGTTCTCTCCTTTGGTGTTTGCCGAGTTGGTAGAGTTGGCCCAGGGCGCGGGGAGGCCTGTGTTCCGGAGCCCTCTGGGGTTCGGTTCCCTGGGACGCGTGACGCAGTCAGTCGAGGCCGTTGTCTGGTGCCATTCAGTCCACCTTTCCACCATCACGTTCCTGGTGTGGATTTGTGGCTTTTATCCGCGATTTCTGTTGGTTTTATTCGCGAGGAGGAGAGGCCGAGACATCTCCTCTGCTGGTTCACTCCCCGGATGCCCGCCGGGAACTCGATCTGGGTCTCCCGTGTGGCAGGGACCCGGCTGCTTGCGTCCTCGCCTGCTGCTTCCCTGGCTGTGCGTTAGCCGGGAGCTGGGGTTGGGAGCAGAGCTGGGACTCGGGCCGGGCTCTCTGATGCAGAAGTGCGGGCGTCCCCGGCAGCCCTCCCCATCCCTTGGCGCAGTGCCTGCTCCCGTTCGTAGGTTTTAGAGCAGGAAGAAGCCTCCGAGTCCAATGGGGACGCTCTCCATTTTCATACACGAACAAACAGACCGAGAGCATCCACGCACCCAAAGGCTGTGTGTAAGGCACCCGCTGGGCACAGAGGCACCCTGGTCCCAGAGATGCAGCCGTGTCCGCACCCCACGAGACTTCTGCTTCTTGTCACCGTTAGCTGCAAAGATGGAAGAGATGCCTGTGCCCCCCACCTCCCCCCATCAGGCCCAGCCCGGGCCTGTACGTGCCTTACAGCAGGGCCTGCCTGGGGGCTACCTGAGGAGGTAGATGACTTGCGAAGGAAGGCCTTCGCTTTGCTTCAAGTGCACAGTTTGCAGTAGTGATTAGGAAGTGTGGGTTTTGGAGTCTGTCCCTGGTTTGAATCCTGACTGCCCTCACTTGATGACCTACTTTAAGCTGTGTGACCGTCTTCTGTGGACTTAGGGTCAGGTTATTTAGTGCCCTGCCACAAACCACCCCCAAGCTCAGTGCCTTTGAAACCGTTTTGTCTGAAAATGTTGGGGTCAGGAATCCAGGCGGCCGTGAACTGGTGGATTCTTGGGTTGCACGTGGTGTCGTCCAGAGGAGGACCGCTGTGGAGAGGGATCGCCACCCCCAGCCACGGCCCTGCCCTTCTCCACGCCTTCTGCGGGCAGCTCAGACCTCCCAGAGCCAGTCAGGAAGACGAGGAGGGGAACTTGCTAGCTCCCAAGGCCTGGGCTCAGAAGTGAGCGCAGCCTTCAGCCTGCTTTCTCCAAGTTCTGGGGACGACAGAGCCTGCTCAGGTTAAGGGGCCAGAACCTGGACTCCACGTCCCGATGGACGTGTGGCCTTCTTTCATCTACGGCCCTCGCTGTCCTTTGCTGCACGTGGGGTAACAGCGGTAGCTCGCAGATGGTCCTGGTGGGGCTGTCAGCTGTGAGGGGCTTGGCTCAGTGCCTGGTGCGTAGGAGCCCTCGGTAGGTGCGTTTATCACTGTTGTGATTAGGCACGTTCCTATCGGTAGTTGTTTACAGAGTGTGTCAGAAATACAAATCCACATTCCTTTTCCGGAGCTGCGCCTGACCCTGCTGGGGAGGTACATGTCGCTCCCCCTCTTCACGGAGGAGCGACACAGGACCCTGCGCTGTTCTTTTGTCTGCTCGGCCCTCCCCGGGTTTGCTGCTGGTTCTTCCTGGGTTGGCTACCGTCCCTTCCACCTCCGTGGAAGGGTGGTTCCCCCTGGCCACTTTCCCCACTTCCGCGGGGGAGCGGCACACCGCCGGCCGGCTCTCTCGGGGGCTGCACAGGTGTTCCTTCAGATGTTCCTCGTGCATGTTGTCTCTCTCCTCCTTCATAGTCCTTTTCCACCAATCCCAACTCTGCTACCCACACGCCGAGTACGCTGCTCTCCTCCAATCAGGAGCAGGTCCCACAGTCTATTGGTTGAACTGGAGGCAGCTGTGTAGAAGCTGTTTCCCCCCTTCTCAGCGCCATATTGTGGGAGAGCAGATGCATAGAATAAGTCTTAGTTCCAGTAACTTAGTCTAGTCCGGGTTGCTCCCCACAGATACCCCTTTCTTTTTATTTTTGGCGCTGATACGCGCCCGTCTTCGGTGCCCCGCGGCACACACTCTGCTCTGCTTGCTAGAGTTGCCCACAGGTGCTTACAAGCCCTACCAATCAGGCAAACCGAATCCGGGTCCTCTCTTTGCCATGTTGTGAGGAGGTTTTTAGGCACTGATGTGTGCCTGTGTTCGGTGCCCTGCAGCGCATGCTCTACTCTGCTAGAACTGCCTGCAGGTGCTTACAAGCCCTACCAATCAGGCAAACCGAATCCAAGCCCTCTCATTGCCGTCTTGTGGGGAGACTTATTGGTGTTGATAACGTGCCTATCTTCGGTGACCTGCAGCTCATACTCTGGTCGAGCTGCCTGCTGGTGCTTATCGCCTAATCAGGCAGACCGAATCCAAGCCTCCTCATTGCGGTATTGTGGGGAGACTTATTGATGTTAATTCGTGCCTGTCTTCGGTGACCTGCGGCGCATAAGCTGCTAGCCGCCCGCAGGTGCTCACCACCTCCCTAATCAGGCAGACAGAATCCAAGCTCTCTCATTGCCATGTTGAGGGGAGGCCTTATTTTTCTCTATTTCTCTATCTCCAGACATTCCTATCTCTCCTATTTTACTTCTATCTACCAGCATTCCTATTTCTCTCATTTTACTTCTAAACTTCTGTTTCTCTTATCCCTGCGGCTTCCCGGCGCCTGCCCCGAGGCTGCTTCTCGGCGGCTTCCTGGCTCTGAGCCGCTTCAGCCCGCGCTTCTCTCATCTGCACGGCTTCCCGGCTTCGCGCGCCCGCACCACGGCCTCGCACTAGCCCCACGTTCCCTATCTATTCACGCCCCACGCGCTCTCTGCACACGGCGGCTTCCGCGAGTCACACAGTGTAGCTTACGTTTCCGCCACCACCCGTATTCAATCTAAGTTCCCCGGACTAACCTGGCGAATTCCAACCTGGCGGCCCACATCTCTGCCTCTGGTTCCAGATTTTTGCCTTTTGCTCCCCGGGCTGACTTGAAGAATTCCAAGATGGCTTCCGTCTCCGCCTCAGCCTGCCCCCGCGGCTTCAATTTCCCTAACATTTTTCTCTACCCGGTATGTTTCCCTAACTTTTCTTCCAACAACAATATTCCCCTCTCATTTCTCCCGGTTTCTCCCCACAGTCCGCATCCGAGTCCAAGCCTCCTCCAGGTTTCACTTTCGCTTTCAATCTCCTAGCTTCCCCGCCATAGTCCGCATCCGAGTCTAAGTTTCTTCTTGCTTTCACTTTAAATCCTAACTTCTTTCCCACAGTCTGTATCCAAGTCTATGCCTAGGCTTTCGATAGCTTCTTCCGGCACCTTTTCCGTCCGGCTTTTCCCTAGGCTCTTTGCTAGTCTCTCTCTCCGGTATTTTCCCACTTCTTCCCGTTTCTTCCCTCTTCTTCCCTCCTAGGTTTCCTGTCCGAGTCACGGCACCATTATGTCGCTCCCCGTCTTCGTGGAGGAACGACACAGGACCCTGCGCTGTTCTTTTGTCTGCTCGGCCCTCCCCGGGTTTGCTGCTGGTTCTTCCCGGGTTGGCTACCGTCCCTTCCACCTCCGTGGAAGGGCGGTTCCCCCTGGCCACTTTCCCCACTTCTGCAGGGGAGCGGCACACCGCCGGCTGGCTATCTTGGGGGCTGCACAGGTGTTCCTTCAGATGTTCCTCGTGCATGTTGTCTCTCTCCTCCTTCATAGTCCTTTTCCACCAATCCCAACTCTGCTACCCACACGCCGAGTACGCTGCTCTCCTCCAATCAGGAGCAGGTCCCACAGTCTATTGGTTGAACTGGAGGCAGCTGTGTAGAAGCTGTTTCCCCCCCTTCTCAGCGCCATATTGTGGGAGAGCAGATGCATAGAATAAGTCTTAATTCCAGTAACTTAGTCTAGTCCGGGTTGCTCCCCACAGTACCGGACTGACGTCAGGAAGTAATTTAGAGAACTCTAGTTATTTATAATTCAGAAGTAAATTTTGGGGGCTGGCTCTGTGCGCAGGAGGTTAATCCTCTGCCTGCGGTGCCGGCATCCCATATGGGTGCCGGTTCTAGTCCCGGCTGCCCCTCTTGCAATCCAGCTCTCTGCCGTGGCCTGGGAAAGCAGAGGAAGGTTGCCCGAGCCCTTGGGCCCCTGCACCCACGTGGGAGACCCCGGGAGAAGCTCCTGGCTTTGGATCGGCGCAGCTCCGGCTGTTGCGGCCATCTGGGGAGTGAAACAATGGAGGGAAGACCTTTCTCTCTGTCTGTCCCTCTCACTGTCTGTAACTCTACCTCTCAAATAAATAAATAATCTTTTAAAATAAAAAGTAAGTTGTGGGGGCCGGTGCTGTGTTGTAGTAGGTTACGCCTCTGCCTGCAGTGCTGGCCTTCTATATGGGCACTGGTTCAAGTCCCGGCTGCTCCACTTTTGACCCAGCTCCCTGCTAATGCGCCTGGAAAAGCAGTGGAAGATGGTCCAAGTGCTTGGGCCCCTGCACCTACCAGTGAGACCCAGAAGAATCTCCTGGCTCCTGGCTTCAGTCTGGCACAGCCCTGACCATTGCAGCCGTGTGGGGAGTGAACCAGCGGATGGAAGATCTCTCTGTCTCTGCCTCTCTCTCATTCTCTGTAGCTCTGCCTTTCAATTAACTAAATAAAAAAAATTTTTTAGAAAAGGAATTGTGGAAGGGTTCATAACTTTGTATATCATAATTCCGGGAGTTGGTCCAAAGAATTGTCTCCGTTATTATTTCTGTAGAGCTAGATATGTCTAATGAAGGTTCAGCATAGTGGCTGTATTTAACATTGGTTTGTGGTTCGAGGTCTTCCCACGGGAGTCAGTGAAGCGTAAGAACAGGGACCCCCGGGTCTCGGAGTTCAAGGCCCAGCTTTGGCACGTGGGGGCTTTATGGCCCCAACAGCTGCCTGGCCTCCCCACTGCTCGGCTTCTTCACCTGGAAATGGTGATAGCTGAGCCTTTACAAGTGCTTGAGTTAGTAGACACAGTTCTGCAGTACGTGGTTTGTACGTGATAGCTAGTTATAAACCAAGAGGCCCTCTCTGGTCCGGCTGCCAGTGGGGCAGGGGCGGCTCACTGATGACTGGCTTGGCTCCTCACTGCCCCAAGGATTCGGCACTGGAGACAGTGCCCACCACGTGGCACCGAGCCTCCCTTTCTGAGTGCTGGTCTGGGCGAGGCTGCCCGTCCCAGGGCTTTCTGTAAATGCCAGACCAGGAGGTGGTAACCCTGCCCTCAGCTCTGCACATCAGAAACGGTGCTTCCCGTAAGGAAGGGGGGGGTGAGAGGAGGCGTGAGGGGTGAGGGGCACGCGTCACAGAGGCGCCAGGTTGAGGGGCCGCAGCCCTGGAGACGTTCGGCAGAAGGCTGGAGATTTGGAACTGGTGGTGGAAGGTGACGTTTCCGGTTTCAGAGCCGTCTGCTTGCGCAGGCGGAAGCCCGGGCTGCACGTGATGGTCCAAGAACCGAGGAGAGGCCAAGGAGCTGCATCCCAGGAACACTAGGCTTTCCGGACTAGCGGGAGAGGAGGCGTGGCACAGACCGCACAGATCCGGGGTGTAGGGAACCGGAAGAGTCCTGAGGAGGGGGAGCTTCAGGAAGGAGTGGCCGCTGCAGGAGAGCTGGGGAGGAGGGGTCTGCAGAGCACGGCGGGGTCATTCTGGGGGGTGGACACTGCTGTTTTGAAAGGTGGGGGTGAGATTTGTGTTGGACGGACCTGGGGGGGACAGAGTGAGGCCCTGAAAGGGGAATTATGGGAAGGTTGCGTGGAGAGGAGGAGGCACACTTCATCCTGCCAAGCCCAAGGCAGTGACGGGGCGGTGAGTGGGAGGTTTGTGGCTGTCGGGGTGTAGCAGGCCACACGCAGACGCACTCCTGGGTCACGGGTGAGGAGGAGGAGAGGGCAGGGGCCAGAGCGGCCGCTGGGTGGGATGTAACGGGAAGGATTTAAAATGGCCTAAGTGCTTGTGAAAAGTTACCTGCCAGTATTCATCAGCCAGCAGAGGTCAGGGAGCGTGGGTTGTAGAGGCTGAGGGTCTGCTGTGTGCCAGGCAGAGATCAGGAGGTGCCACAGAGCAGCAGCACTGGACACGAATGCGGGAACCGCGTTACCTCACGGGAGCCTGCATGGGCGATCCCAGGGTCAGATGTGAGAGAAGCAGACGGCAGCCAGCCCAGCCCTGCTGGAAAGGGGCGGTCCGGTGTGAACGCAGTACTCCCAGGAGAGGCGGTGTGGTGCGGAGGCCTGCGGGTCACCTCCAGGAGCAGCCGGAAGCTTGTGCTGATGCCCTGGCCCCACTCCGGACCACAGGACAGAGCTCTGCCCGGTGCCAGGAGTCGGCACTCCTGAGCTCCCAGGGAATTCTCAGGACACCTGCGGAGCACTTAGACGTGCCAGATACCATTCCAGCTGTTTACCCTGTTGCCGCAGCAACCTGTGAGGTAGGACGGGCACCGCAGGGAGAGGGCGTTGCCCAGGTCCTCACTAATGAGCCAGGGATGTGGTGCGTTTGGGGAGCCCGGGAGTTCCGCTGTGGCCGGTGTGTGTGGGGAGAGGGGGCTGAAGGTGGGGTGAAGGAGGGCCACGCCAGCCAGATTCCAGCGGGTTCTGCTGCACCTGCTCACCGAGAAGGACCGCAGAGCAGGCGGAGGGTGGCGGGGCGGAGTTCAGTGTCCAGCCTGCCATTCTAACCTCCGGAGTCTCGTCCCACACCCACTACCTTCCCTCGCTGTCACGTCTCCTCTGTAAGTCATGCCCTGCTGGACTGAGCTCCTGGCGCCGGCCTGTGTCTGTCTCACTGTGTCTCACTGTCTAGCCGTGACTTGTGGCTGCGTACTTGTGAGTGTGTGTTGCTCTCACTGGAATTCAGCCGGCATGCTCACTCCCGCGGCCCTGAAGCCCGTCACACTGTGGTCAGTCGGTGAGTCCGTGTTGCAGGATGGAACTCCGTGTCCTCGTAGTGGCCTCCCGTGTCAGCTGGCGCCAGCGGGGGGCAGCGTTTGCCCATGTCCCGTGCCTGCGTGCCTTAGCACCAGTCCTTGCCCTGATGTCCATCCCAGCTGCCTGCTAGTGCACGCCCTGACAGCCAGTGGTGATGACTCAAGCCACTGCTGGACCGAGCTCCTGGCCCCCGACTTCAGCCTGCTCCAGTCCTAGCTGTGCGGCATTCGGGGAATGACCCAGCAGATGGGCGGTTCTCTCCCCCCCTCCCCCTCCCCTCCCCCTCCCCTCCCCTCCCTTCCCCTCCCCTCCCCTCCCCTCCCCCTTTCAGATAACATACATACAAACACAAAAACAGCTCTGTGAGGCTCAGGGTGACCTGCCTGTCTAGGGTATCATCCCAGACCCCTCACTAGCCACCAGGTACCTGCTCAGCCCCTTCCCGTACGTCCCGTCCCGCAGCCACGGAGGCACAGAGGTGGGTGCCCTGCTGTGATACCACCCTTTTCATTGGCTGCTGCTGTCCGTTATTTTTGGCGACTCCTAATTTTTCCCAGCTTCCGGTTCTGTACAGGTGTTCCATGAAAGCACGGTGAATCCTAACCACTTGGCTTTTTTTTTGTTTTTGCCTTACACGTGTTACTCTATGTGTTTTAGTTTGTTTTTGAAATTTGTCATTTTCTTAACACATGAGAGAAACATATGGTATTAACAAGATTATATTCTAGATCTGTGCTGTCAGATATATTTAAATATAAGCTGAAATTTCCGATCCTCAGCCACATGTCAGATACTCAAGGCCGCACGTGGCCAGCGGCAGCCACATTCACGCGCGGATGGCCCTGCTCCACAGCCCCGGCCTCGGTGCCCCACGAATGGAGTTTCTCAGGGGTGTGTGTTGGGGAGCACAGGGCGGGTGGGGCTCGGCGCCGGTCGGCTTGCAGCGACGTCGTGAGGAACCGCTGTCACCACTTCTCTGCCGCAGGTCTCGCGGGTTTGGCATGGACCCTGTCGCCACCCACAGCTGCCACCTCCTGCAGCAGCTGCATGAGCAGCGCATCCAGGGCCTGCTGTGCGACTGCATGCTGGTGGTGAGAGGCGTGTGCTTCAAGGCCCACAAGAACGTGCTGGCCGCCTTCAGCCACTACTTCCGGTACGTGGGGGGGGAGGGCTCTGCCCACAGTGGGCTCTCTCCCTGGCTGTCCTGCCCTTCTCTTCTGTAACAGACTGGGCTTTGTCTTTTTCCTTCGTAACGGTAGTCCTTAATTATTTTAGAAGTTAGTTTTTATTTTAGATGATTTTATGGCTCTTGTGTTTAGACTCACCTGGAAGTAAAATGCATTTGGGGTGATGCAAGTATTTTGACAATTTGTCATTTAAATCATTAGTTTCAGTCTTCTCCACATACATGTATGTATTTCACTTCCTTTCAGGATAAAATGATTGAGGAACTGAATTTCTGGTAAGAATTTTTCTGTGATTGGGGCCAGTGTTGGTGCAGCAGGTTAGGTGCCTCCTGCAGTGCCCACATGCCATATGGGTGCCAGTTCAAATCCTGGCTGCACCTCTTCATATCCTGCTCCCTGCTAATGGCCTAGGAAAGCAGCGGAGGATGGCCCAATTGTTTGGATCCCTGCACCCACATGAGAGACCCAGATGAAGCTCCTGGCTCCCACTC
Organism: Oryctolagus cuniculus; assembly: GCF_964237555.1. Lineage (NCBI taxonomy): Eukaryota > Metazoa > Chordata > Mammalia > Lagomorpha > Leporidae > Oryctolagus > Oryctolagus cuniculus. The sequence continues at coordinate 4,826,728 of NC_091433.1, read as the reverse complement.
TGCAGCCATTAGTGGAGTGAACCAGCAGATGGAAGATCTGTGTTTTTCTATCTCTGCATCTCTGTCACTCTGCCTTTCAAATAAAATAAATAAATATTTGTTAAAAAAAAGAATTTTTCCATGATAAATCACAGTGGGACAGACATCCTATACATAATTTTCTGTTTCAGTTTTTTGAGGTGTATTTTTATTTATTCTTTGAAAGGCAAAGTGCCAGAAAGGGAGAGACAGAGATCTTCCATCTGCTGGCTCACTCAAACTTTTTAAAAAATGTTATTAAAATACTTTATTCCTTGTTGGAATATTTTAAGAAACCTTAGTTGGATCTCAGCTTGGTTCTCCTCATACACCTTTTTTCTTACATGAAATATTTATGTGCAAATACTGAATAAAAACCAACAGTAGGCCGGCGCCGCGGCTCAGTAGGCTAATCCTCCACCTAGCGGCTCCGGCACACCGGGTTCTAGTCCCGGTCGGGGCGCCGGATTCTGTCCTGGTTGCCCCTCTTCCAGGCCAGCTCTCTGCTGTGCCCAGGGAGTGCAGTGGAGGATGGCCCAAGTGCTTGGGCCCTGCACCCCATGGGAGACCAGGAGAAGCACCTGGCTCCTGCCTTCGGATCAGCGCAATGTGCCAGCTGCAGCGCACCGGCCGCGGCAGCCATTGGAGGGTGAACCAACAGCAAAAGGAAGACCTTTCTCTCTCTCTCTCTCTCTCTCTCTCTCTCTCTCTCTCACTCTCACTGTCACTCTCCACTCTGCCTGTCAAACAAACAAACAAACAAACAAACAAAGCAACATTTAATATCGCTGGAGTTAGTATTCTACATAAGTTAATTTTCTGGTTGGCAGATTTAATTCTCCTTAAAACTAAAACCTCTTTCCTCCCACCCAAGTACTTTGTTCTCAGAATGTATACCATTTTACTACTCAAATAAACATTATTCACAGGTACTTCAAAAGGTTCATGGGAAAATGGAATTGAGGTATAAGTTTTTTTGGTGCAGAAATGTGAAATCCATAGTCTTTTCCTAACATGGATCCCCATGAACTTCTTGAAAGCCTCTCGTGTGCAACATAATTTACTGTCTCCCTGACAGTCTTGAGTCCTGAACGAAGTCTCGGTCACTTTGTGCACCGTGTCACGTACTGTGGAAGTCAGCTCATGGACGCAGGGCAGTCCTCGTTCCTGCACAGAATGGCCCCCTGTTCTCCTGTCTCCCAGATAGTAAGGTTTTAAGACTGTAACCCATTGGTTGTCAGGAGTGTCCATCACAGAAGGTGCGGCTGTGTGGGGGACACAGGTGGCTGTATTTCACAAGCTTGGGGGCTAATTGACCCAGCCCCGGTTATTTATATCCAGTACCAAGTCCTTCACCTGTGAACTTGACTTGTGTCGTGGTAAAGTGCCTGGCTTTATGGTGCCTTTTTTTCTTCATGAATTCATAGGAGTGTTTCCTCTGTTGGTTTGTGGACCATTGGCCTGCCGAAAACCCGGCAGCCAAATACATGACTGCTTGCAGTGTGTGTGTACTGAGGGTTGGCTGGCTATGGCAGTTTTTGTCTTTAGAAGTTTTAAAGGCACTTAGATATGGAAACATTGGTCTATATGTTTTATGGCTTGAAATATATAATTGGTCAGAGTAAGCATGGAATATTGAAAAGTGTATACCCTTTAGTTTTCTGTATTGTATGAGTATGTAATTCATGTGGAAAAATATTTACATCATATTGGGAACTTCTTGATGTGTGATTTACCAGCCATGTTACTGGGTGTAATCTTCCTAATCTGTAAATTTTAAATTTATTTGAGAAGCAAAGAAAGATCTAGAGAACTCCCATTTGCTGGTTCAGTCCCCAGATGGCAGCAATGGCGAAGGCCAGGCCAGAGCCAACGCCAGGAGCTGGGGACTCATTCCAGGTCCCCCCACCCCACCCCCGCCATGGATAGCAGGGACCAGACCAGCAGGGTGCACGTTAGCAGGAGGGTGGGGCCTGGAGCTGACGGCTTCCATATGGGATGCAGGCGTCCCAGCTGGAGTCCTAACCAGCAGGCCGAGTGCCCACCCCTCAGCCGTCCACGCAGTGAGTCTACTCCAGACCTGCACTTGGAGGTCTGTTGTGAAGTTGGGAACCCACGACACGTAATTCACCTGAGTTGTTAATCGGATGTTTGTGAACTGTTCGAAGGACTCAGATGTGTGTTTGCGGTGCGCCTGCGTGGGAGGGTGGTGTGTTGGGTTAGCGGCCCGCGTGCGTGTTGACCCTGTAAACAGGTATCTTTCTGTTACCAGGAGCCTCTTTCAGAACTCTTCCAGCCAGAAGAATGACGTGTTTCACCTGGACGTTAAAAACGTGAGCGGCATAGGGCAGATCCTGGACTTCATGTACACGTCCCACCTGGATCTGAATCAGGACAACATCCACGTCATGCTGGACACCGCGCAGTGCCTGCAAGTGCAGAACGTCCTGACGCTGTGTCACACCTTCTTAAAGTCCACCGCAGTGGACCAGCCCGCGGGCCTGCCGTGTAACGGCGTGTTCTCCCTGCAGGGGGCGCTGACCGCGGACGGGCCCTGTGTCCTGAGTGACAGCTACCCTCCTCACTTACTGCAGGAGTGTGCGGCGGACGCACCGCCCGCCAAGGTTCTGGATGAGCCGCAGTCTCAGGTGCCGCCGACCGGGAGCCTTCCTCAGGCCGCAGCTGACGGCGCCAAGCAAGCCCCGGACACGCTGGACGGCGGCTGCGCTGACCTGGCTTTCCGGCAGCCGAGCTGCTACTACAAGCTCAGGAACCTTTACAGCAAGCACTGCAAGCAGGCCGCCTGCCCGAGCCACGAGCGCGTCGTGGAGCAGCCCTTCGCGTTCAGCTCGCACGCAGCCCTCGCCGCCGCCGTGGAGAACCAGCCCTGCGCCGTGGGCCCCGCCGCGTGTCTGCTGGAGTCCCCGGAGCACCTGCCTTCCAACTTCCTGGCCCAGCCTCTGAGCAGCTCTGCCCCCGACCCCGAGCCGGACGCCGGCTGCCAGCAGCCCACCAGACAGATGAGGCTGAAGAAGGCCGTTCATCTCAAGAAGCTGAACTTCCTGAGGTCCCAGAAGCTGCCAGAGCAGGCCTCTGCCCCCGCGGCGGCGGGCGACGCGTTAGCCCAGGGGGTGGAAGCCCCCTGCGAGAACGCCGGGGAGAAGGCCCGCAGCCAGAGTCCCCACGAACAGGAGAGGGAGGACCTGGTGCCCCCGGAGAGTGACGTGGAGGTGCCCGAGGCCCCGGGGGCGCCGGACGAGCAGGCTCAGGCCCCGCAGGCCCAGAGGCAGTACGCGTGCGAGTTGTGCGGGAAGCCGTTTAAACACCCCAGCAACCTGGAGCTGCACAGACGGTCGCATACAGGTACAGAGCCCCGGCCCTGCGGGAGAGCGACGCAGCGATGCCCTGCCGGCAGCACTGCCTGCCCTTGTCTGTAAGGAGTCCCGCCACTGCGCGCTGGAGTCTCGTGTCCTGAGCCAACGCGCGAGCTTCAGCTGCCTTTGACTCTGTGTTCCCGGTGATGCTTCCAAGTGCTGCAAATCAGTTTCCCCGTAGAAAGATGGTGTATTTTAAACTTGAATTCCTGGTTGTATATGATAAGTTCTCTGCTTCCAAGGAAGCCTCGTGTATTATTTAAATTCTAAGGCAGATAAATCTTATTTAGTTTCACTAGACTTATTAGGCTTATTTTTTGAAGGCAAAGTGTAGCTTAATTCATTCCACAAGAATTTAGTTGGAGTAATCCTAAAATTCTCTTAGAAGTAATAAATACCTGATTTTAGAAATCATGATTTGGGAGGCAGGAAGTAAACTTTTAAGGATCACTTAATCATTTGATATTTTCAAATGAGTTTCTTAGATTTTAAACACCGAGTTTTCAAAGTTTCATTGTCTCAATCTGTACCTCCTACCCTTGGAGGTTTTTTTTAAGGCCGTACACATGGACGTTATGTTGTGCAATACATGCATTTTGCTTTCATTCCTATAATTCAGCATGATGACTTGGACAACACGTTACACGTTAACAACAGTTGCCTTATAAACTGGGAAGTCACGTGTGACGCGATGCTCCCAGTTAACTGCTCTCATGCATGTTCCGTGTGGCCCTCTGCCGTCCGTGTGCTGGGTGTTTCCTGCCTTGTTGTGCTGGGAGATCTCAGCGACCTCCGTGAAAGCCCTTTATAAACTGTGTTCCTACAGAATTGCTCCATAGGAAGACAGTATTGCAGACTGTTAGCTCATTCTGCTTGCTTTTCTCTCCTACAGCCTGGCGATCAAGGTTCATTTTTATTTGAGAAGCCCACCTGTTTAAAGGACATAAAAATTATTATTATTATTATTATTATTATTATTATTTTAAATTCTGGGAGCCCTTTTTGGAGTGTGTGAGGCCATGACAATGTTCAAAAATAGCTGGAGTTGTCGCTCGCCCTTCCCACCCTCTGAGTGTAGTGTGTGTGGCAGGTGGTGATGGCGCCCTGGCAGCCAGGGAAATGTTGGAAAAGCCACTCGGTCTTCATGTCAGACAGGGTCTGGGTCCCTAGATGCGGCCCACGTGGACGGACGTTCTAGGCAGGGCCCGCTGTCAGCAAAGGGGCCCGAGGCCCACCAGAGCAGGACCACGGCCTTGGTTACCTACAAGTCTTAGGACCAGTGACCTCTATTTTTTTCACACTGTTATATAAATCTCTTATGGGGGATTTAATTTATTTGTCACTGTTATCCCGACAATTTCAGATGTAAATGGAATCTCCAAATACAGAATTAATGTGATTATAATTATTCAAGGTCAAGGAAGCCATCAGACATTTGCAGGACAAAAATAGAAACACCGTGGCAGGAGCGGAGAGCTCGTTAGCTGGCTCCTTCAGAGAAGTTCAGTAGCGGGAAAGCGGGGTTGCAGGTTCAGAAAGAGGGCTTGAGGGAGCCATTAGTTTTGAGGGGAGTGGGGAAAAGGGCGAGGTCTTGGTGTTCAAGCTGTTTAATAGGTTGTGTAGATTAGTCCCACAAAGTGTGCTTTTATTGAACAGATCTCTGTCTGTTTAAAAACAAAAGATTCCTCTATTTACTGGAAAGGCAGAGTAAAGGAGAGAGAGAGAATTAGATCTTCCATCTGCTGGTTTACTCCCCAAATGGCTGCAGCGACCAGGGGTGGTCCAGGCTGAAGCCAGAAGCCAGGAGCTTCTTCCAGGTCTCCCGTGGGTGCAGGGACCCAGGGACTTGGGCCTTTTTCTACTGCTTTCCCCGAGTGCATTAACAGGGAGCTGGATTGGAAGTAGAGCAGCCAGGGCTTGAACCAGTGCCCATATGGGATATCTGCACGCTGTGGCTTAAGCCACTGTGCCAAAGTGCCAGCCCCTAACCGGGTGCCTGTAAGCCGGGTTCAGACAGCGGTCATTCTTGGTGGCCGAGAGGTGCCATCCTCCACTGTCTCCTCTGCTGGAATGCGGCTGCCCGGCCTGACGTTGGAGGTGCCTGCAGGTCAGCAGAGAAACCCCCTCTCCCTGAGGGAATCTTCTCTGGGAGCAAGCTTAAAGCAAGCCGGACGGCCACAGAGGGAGGCAACCTCCGCGTGAGCGAGCCCTGCTGTGTCAGGCAGAGGCAGGCTCACCTTTGACTCCCGCTGAAGGCAGAGACCGTGTCCCGCAGCTGAGGCTGCATAACTGCACAGCCGTTCAGCCCAGGGGTGGACTCCTCGTGGATCCCACCCGTAGCTCCCGGCAGCAGATGGTGTGCGGAAGCAGAGACTCCCCCTGCCTTTAGGGTAAAGAATGCGGCGGGAGCCGACGTAACTGCACGTGCTGGTCGTGATTTTACAACTTGTTTCTTGTTTGTTCTGTTTTAGGTGAGAAACCTTTTGAATGTAACATTTGTGGGAAGCATTTCTCTCAGGTGGGAATACTCTTTATTTACTGTTCATAATTGGGAACCTGAAACCCAGTGTGTGTGTGTATTATAAATAAGCCGTGCTGTCGTCCTGGGGAGAGGCGTGCGCTGATACCTGTGACCGACAGGCTTCACACTGAATCACGAGAGGGGATTTCCAGGAGGACAAATTTCTGGTTCATTGCGGGGAAAATAGCACTCTGTGTGTGTGTGTGTGTGTGTGTGTGCACACAGGATCCTCTGTGTGTGTGCATGTGCACAGGACCCTCTGTGTGTGTGCACAGAACCCTCTGTGTGTGTGTGTGTGTGTGTGTGTATCCTCACAGGACCCTCTCTGCTTTCCCCACCAAGGAGGCTCAGGGTCCTGGACCTGTCCTGACCTGTCCCCGTCGGCACAGTTCCCAGTGGCCCACGGTGAGCGTGGCATTCTTGGGGGCTGCACGTGGCACCAGGCTCGCCCAGTGCAGCTCCTCCTCTTCCTAGGGGTGTCAGAAAAAAGAGCAAACGATTTTTACTGCCTGCTTTTGCTGCTTCCTCTAGCTTATGGGAATGTCCTGTCTTCCTTGCCCTGTGGGTCAGGGGGAGGCCGCGCACCCAGGAAGCGTTCAGGAAGGGTTTGCCGACCTGAGCTGAGCACTCGTCGTCCCAGCCGCCCGGGTCACCTCAGGTGACCTTTCAGGCCCTTGCTGTGTCCCACAGGCCTGGCGGGGCATCAGAGTCTGGCCCCTGGAGCCAGACAGTCCGGGCCTCTGCTCTGTGGCCTCGAGCAAGCTTCCTGACCCTTTGCGGCTTCTGTTTCCTGACCTGTGAAATGAGGAAGATAAGATGCTTGCCCCCAGTGGGGGTGTGGGCAGGGCTGAGTTAGTGACGTAGGTGAGCGCTGTGGCCACCACCACCTGCTGTCCCCAGCCTCCCTGGGGCCCGCCCCTTCCTCCAGGGTCCTCGTAACAGCTTTATTTTTCTTTTTTAAAGAATTGTTTATTTTATTTGAAAGTGTTACATAGAGAAGGAGAGGCAGAGAGGGAGAGAGGTCTTCCACCCGCTGGTTCACTCCCCAGTTGGCTGCAACGGCCAGAGCTGTGCTGATGCAAAGGCAGGAGCCAAGAGCTTCTTCCAGGTCTCCAACGTGGGTGCAGGGGCCCAAGGACTTGGGCTATCCTCCACTGCTTTCCTAGGCCACAACAGAGAGCTGGATTGAAAGTGGGGCACCTGGGACTTGAACCCGTGTCCACATGGGATGCTGGCACTGCAGGCAGCGGCTTTACCCGCTACGCCTCAGTGCCGGTCCCCTGGCAGCTTTCTATAGTGGAGAAAGCACAGGCCCTGGCCAGTCACAGCGTCTCGCAGCCTCCTTTGTCTGATAAGTAAGGGACAGCCCTTGGTGGAGCTGAGGGAGACTGGATGAGAACGTGGGCTTGCAGGCTTCACAGTTAAATTGTGCTAATGGTGTGATGTTCTGTCGTTCTGCCACTCGGAACGCCTCCGTGCCACCCCGTGCAGACCAAACTAAAACTGACTGTCAAGCACCCCTGCTGTCTGCCCCCATCCGCCTCGGGGGCCGGCTGCCCACCCTCAGGGATTCTGGCTCTGGGTTGGGGCGAGGCTCAGCTGTTGGCATTTTTTTAATCCAGGAATTTTTGCCATACAACCAGGCTTGAGACCGCTGCTTTAGGCCTTGACTGCCCATAGCCCCTTGGCTCCTATGCCTCATAGTGAAGTACCCTTCTCTCTCCTGTGTCCGTGTGTGTATTTTACCTGGTTTTTTATGAATGTAAGGGTTGTCACGCTGTTGTGTGCAGCATCCTGCAGAGGGGACGGGAGTGGTGCTGGCCCGGGGGGAGGAGCCGGCACACGAAGGATCTGGTCCAGTGACGCGCACAGGAGCAGCGTGGCCAGAGGGCGGGTGCAGCCACATCTCCCTGGAAAGTGCTGTTTGGGTGGGGGAGCCCCACAGACACGTAGGCCCGGGATCCACCCAGAGTCCCCAGTGTTTGCGCCTGGTGCAGCTCAGTAAACAGTGCCCACCCACACGCCCTTCACCTAAGCCGGGGCTCTGGAACGCGGAACTCCCATATCGTTTGCCAGAAGTTAGAAAATGTTCCCCGTCCTGCTTACTGAGGGTTTAGTATTTCACAGGGCTAGTCTGTCTAAAAAGTCAACCTCAGCCTTAATGATAAGTCAGCAAGCAATATGGTACATCAGCTATTTAAAAAAAATTTATTTATTTGAAAGGCAGAGTTAGACACAGAGGCAAGAGAGAGGTCCTCCATCCACTGGTTCAATCCCCAATTGGCCGCAATGGCTGGAGCTGCATCGATCTGGAGCCAGGAGCTTCTTCTGGGTCTCCCAAGCGGGTAGGGACCCAAGGGCCTGGGCTGTCCTTGCTGCTTTCCCAGGCCATAGCAGAGAGCTGGATGGGAAGTGGAGCAGCCGGGACCTGAAGTGGCGCCCATGTGGGATCCCGGCACCGCAGGCGGCGGCTTTACCTGCTGTGCCACCGCGCCAGCCCCGGTACATCAGCTTTAGAAAGCTGCTGCCATCTTCGATTGGGACAGCAGAATACACCATCACCTGCTAGTGTCCATGGAACCCCCAGGAAGCTCGGGTCTCTCAGGTCAGTGCTGCGCACGTCCTCCTGTAGAGCGTAGGCCGTCTGGGTTACCTGTAATGCCGACTTCCACGGCAGTGCAGTGTAAACAGCTGTCGTACTGTGTTGTTTACAGAGCAGCCACAGGAGAGTGTGCGTGTCCGGCGCGGACACCGCCGCCCTGGCGCCACTCAGCACACACAGCCGCAGCGTGACTTTCTTCCCCAGGTACGTCCCGCCCTCGCCTGGCGTGCAGACTCCCGACAGCCTGGCCGCTGCGCCTGCGTCTGCGTCTGCGGAGTGAGAGTCGTGGTGCTTCAGAGTAGGACGCGGGCTCCCCTGTGCGACACACAGCACAGCCTGGCTGGGAACCGGAGAAAGCACACTTGGCGTGCTCGGCACCTTGAGGAGAGCAGCGGGGCAGCTTTGTGCCTCTGAGGAGACAGAAGTAGAAACACGGGCGGTGGACAGGAAGCCGGGTTGAGAGGGTTTGAGTGGCAAGAGCCCCAGTCCGGAGGGGCAGAGGCCTCCACACCGGAGCCGGGTGGAGCTGCCTGCAGCCAGCAGCTTCGGCACGGGCGTCCTGGGCGCTGGTGTGCACTGAGGCGGCGGTGTCCGTGGTGCAGGTGTAAAACTAAGGGTGCAGTGAGCTTTTCCCAGGTGACTCCGTGTTCAGCTCTAAGGGACACTCCCCACTTCTCCTGTTGCGTGTTGTGAAAGAATGTTCTTCATTTAGGTTCCCTCTCGACTGGTCCCAGGTTTGTTTTTGTTTTACATTTTACTACTCTGTGAAATTCCATTCTTGAAACTCCTAAACTAGCTGACTTTTTAAGATCTGCGATCCCTACAGTCTCTAGTATTATGATTTTTTGAAGATTTATTTATTTGAAAGGGAGGGAGAGAGGAAGAGAAATATTTTCCATCTGCTGGTTCACTCCCCAGATGGCCACAACAGCCAGCGCCAAGCTAGGCCAAAGTCAGGAGCTTCATCCAGGTCTCCCACATGGGTGGCAGGGCCCCAAGCACCCACGCCGTCTTCTGCAGCTTTTCCCAGGCCATTAGCAGGGAGCTGGATGGGAAGTGGAGCAGTGGGGACACAGCTAGCACCCATATGGGGTGCTGGCATTGCATGCAGCGGCTTTACCAGCTGTGTCATGACGCCAGCCACTAGTTTTATGATTCTTGACATTTTTATGTAAACGCTCTCTCCCTCCCTCTGTCCCCCATGGAAAGAGTGCTTGTGATCGGGAATGGGCGGGGTTCTTCCGTCTAAGTCCTGCCCTACCAGAGGGCGTTTACAACAGCTCCTCGGCTCCTAGGTCGCTGTGTTCTGCAGCAGAGTTCTGGTAAAAATTCTAACGGGGCCGGTGCCATGGCTCACTAGGTTAATCCTCCACCTGCGGTGCCGGCATCCCATGTGGGTGCCAGGTTCTAGTCCCGGTTGCTCCTCTTCCAATCCAGCTCTCTGCTGTGTCCTGGGAAGGCAGTGGAGGATGGCCCAGGTGCTTGGGCCCCTGTACCTGCACAGGAGACCGGGAGGAAGCTCCTGGCTTCAGATCTGCACAGTGCCGGCCGTAGCGGCCATTTGGGGGGTGAACCAACAGAAGGAAGACCTTTCTCTCTCTCTCTCTCTCTAACTCTGCCTGTCAAATTAAAAAACTAACAGCTCCATCTTAAGGAGTCGTTAATGACTTAGAATCAAAAGTCATTCCTGCTGACATCTTCAGCATATGTTTAACAGCACAAGCCTTGGAACCCTCAGACAAACCTGAATTCGTGCAGTTAATCCCAATTTTATGACCTGGCAGTGAAATGTGAATACTGTTACTTTGTAACACATGGGGGGACTGAGCCAAGTGCTGTTTGCAGCCACTCAGGGAGATGCAGGGTGCGCCCGTGAAGAGCACTCACTGCACCATTACCACCTGATGGAGCGTCGTGCACGCAGGGCCTGAGGGTACTGGAGTGGCTCAGGGATTCCCCGGAAGTCAGAATGCTGGCTAAAGCTCACATAATCTGCAGCCTGGTGTGCTGCCTAATCTGATGGGATTTTTCCTGAGCCACTCCACTTGTTTATAGAATCTTACAGTATTTATCCGAACAATGGGGCCAGGTGAAGAAACATTCCCCAGCTTGGTATCGCTGGTGTAACATTACGTGGAAGACCACTATATTATGTTTGGGAAGCGAGTATGTTATGCCTTTCTTAAAAAGGAAAAAGGCCGCGTTGCTCGGAATCCACTTCAACCGTAATGTGTAACTCACTGACCGCACAGCTGGGCACAGGGCGCGGTGTAGACCGCCCTGTAACCAGCGAGCTTTCTTGCCACTAGGGAGCCACTGCTTTAACACCTGTAGGAGACCATCGGCGTAACCCTCGTGGCTGGTGCCAGAGCGGCAGAGGGCCCCTTGTCGCTGCACTGCGCACACACGCTGGTTTATTCCTGGGGCCTGGCACAGCCAGAGAAGAGTGTAGACCCACATACGCCAGCGCTCCTGGCCGGCGCAGCCAGCAGGTCACACTATCCTGCTCTGTCTGAATGTGTTTGTCGCCACTTAGCTGTGGGGTCTGGTCGCGGGGTGAAGGCCTAAGAGTCCAGCAGGCGCACGCTGCTGTCGTGTCTGGCTTTGCTGTTTACGGTCATTCTGTTACAGACACGTCCCCAAATCTCGCCAGGTTCTTTTCTCTGGTTTTGAAGATAAATCTGGGTTTTTCCTAAGCCATGGGTACCTGATCTTAAGTGTGGCGTCCAACTCAGCTTGCCAGAGCCTGGCAGACAGCGTCGGTCCCCGTGTCATGCAGGCCACAGACACGGTTTTGATACTTGTGAGTTCCCACTCACAGGTGCCATCGGCCTCTGCCGTTTACGTGAAACACGGGGGCGAGTGGGAACGCCAGGCCTGCTCACCGCATGTGGCTCGTGCTCGTTTTGGGGCTTCCTTGTGGGCCGTGCACTCCCCTTGCTCCCCGGGGCGCGGCGCTCGTGGCCTGTCACAGGATCCAGCGGAGGGAGAAGGGCGAGAGGCTCAGGCGTCAGACTGCGGCGCTGGGGGCTGTTTCCCAGTCCTGACCGGAAGCATCACCGAGGGTTTTTCTAGTGTCTGAGGCCTCTGCGGTTTCCACCTCGGTGTACGTCAGGTAATTCAGTGCCGCCGTCCTGGAAGTCTGTTCGACGCCTCCATTTCGATGTTACTCTCTGCAGAGCCTTGCTGCTTTCGGGAGCCCGGAACTGGGGAGGCCTGCAGCTGGGTGAGCTGTGCTGCCCCACGTGGGCACCACGCACCCAGGTGACATGGTGGGCCAGACACAGCCACTGCGCGGCCAGGGGGTCCTCGTGGAAGGTTCTCCCCTTGGCTGTAAACACACAGACACAGTTCTGAAACGAGCCGGAGCGGGTGCTGCTGCCTGTGGAGGGGCCTGGTCAAGGTGCAGGCTGGCGAGCGCCGGCATGGCCTCCACGGGCAGCCAGGCCCTGCTCAGCAGGGAGTGTGCCAAGCAGGCTGCAGCAGGGGCTCGCGTGGGGTCCCAGGGCCCTGATGTGGCTGTCCTGCGGCTGCTCAGCTGTGCCCACCTGGTCTTCCTTTGGAAGCAGGCTGGGAGCCTGGCCGAGCGTGTCACTTGTCCTTCTGAGCTAACATGGCTTTAAGAAACTAAACTTTGGTGATGGTTGTTTCTCCCTCTCCTTTCGCAGGCAGGTAACTTGCAGACCCACTTGCGTCGGCATTCCGGTGAAAAGCCGTACATCTGCGAGATCTGTGGGAAGAGGTCAGTGCTGGGCTCGAACTTGCGCAGGTCAGGGGCTGCCTGTGGTGGGAGCTCTGATGGGAGCCCACGCGTGGGCCTCTCCTGCCACGGTGGGTACTCTCAGACCCGTGACATGCATGAGAATTACAATGACAAGAGTGAGTTCCCAACGCAAATCTAGGACAGGAGTCGGGGAAAATGGGATTTTACATGAAGCAAACTGATTTCAGACTAAGATGTTCATTTATCCCAAAACTGAACACAGATGAGAGCCCCCCGGGGTGGCCGTCTCGTAGCGGGTGGGACTTGCCGCCCGGGTGACTCCAGGAGCAGTCCAGCCTCAAGGAAGGCTCAGCCAAACCCTGCGGGGGGCTGGCAACAGTTGGTCCCTGGTGGAATGAGGCGTCGATCCCTCTGTGCAGTGTGGTGTAAGTGTGGGCCTTGGCCCCTCCTGGCCGGCAACCTTGACCCTCATCCTATCGCTTGGGTTGTGTATCTGGGGTCCACACACTGCACCCTCTAATGGTTGTGCTAAACCAACAAGCTAGCCTGGTTACGTAGTGTTTGTATTCAGACGTTCATTCAACATTTATTGGACACCCGCTATATGTGAAGTGCTGTGATGGGAACATAAAAACTCACAGCGAACTCTGGGCCCCTGATGAATTCACGCTGGAGAGGCCCAGAGGAAGACGCGGGCATGGGGGCGATTCGGTCCCTAATTCAGTCTGCCCGCGTGCTGCGGCGGCAGCACCGGGAGACACGGCTCGGCTGTTCGTCCTCCCCAGAACACAGCACAGGAAAGAGCCGCGGTTACTGCCTAAGCCGGGCTCATGACTGATTCCGGCCTTGGTTTCTCCTTCCGGGAAGCAGGGTTGAACATGCCTGCTTGGCGGTGCTGGGGAGACCAGGGAGCGAGGTGAGGTTTACGCGACACCTCGCGCATCACCCGACCTCGCCCGCTGCTCAGCGAGCCCTCGTGTCCTTTCTTCGTTTAGTTCCCGGTGTCTCACAGCCTGAGGATTGGGCGTAGTAGGCAGAGGGGAGAAGGCGCCGCTCCCCCAGGGTCTCGAGGGTGGCAGGGACAAGGGTGTTCTTGATCAAACCTTTCGACTATCTACCTGGTGCCTGAGGTTCTGCACCCCCTGCTTGCTCTTGGCCTGCGCCCGCCGAGAGCAGGGAAGCACTCGGGGGTCTCTGGGCATCCTCCCTGGGCTGTCCCGCTGGCCCCAGGAACCTCACCTTGTTCTGGACCGGTGACACTCTTTCTCTCGACAGCCGACGAGGTGGTGACGCTACACCATGTAGGATCTGGTCTTGTGCTCTAGGAAGCCGAGGAAGGCCAGGTGGGCAGATGAGCGAGCACAGCAAAGTGGATTTTGCATGCCCCTGTCGAGGGCACCCCGGCTGCCTCTGATGCAGGTGTCCCTCGCCCGGTGACCTGCGGTTCCAGCGGCCGCGGCGCTGGAGGCGGCCTCCTAACCGGGTGTAAATTGCGTTTCAGGTTCGCAGCCTCTGGCGACGTCCAGCGTCACATCATCATCCACTCAGGAGAAAAGCCACACCTGTGTGACATCTGTGGTCGAGGTACAGCCGAGCCCAGAGCCTCCTTCCCTCGAAGCTTGCTCACCGGTTGTGCGCTGTCCTCCCACTGACGCCTGTTGTCTCTCCAGGATTCAGCAACTTCAGCAACTTGAAGGAGCACAAGAAGACACACACGGCGGACAAAGTGTTCACCTGCGATGAGTGTGGGAAGTCGTTCAACATGCAGAGGAAGCTGGTCAAGCACAGGGTGCGGCACACGGGCGAGCGGCCCTACAGCTGCACTGCCTGCGGTGAGTCCCTGTCTCTCTCTAACACTGATTTGTTTGAGAGGCAGAGAGAGAGGTCTTCCATCTGCTGCGTCACTCCCCAGATGGCCACCACGGCCGGAGCTGGGCCAGTCCCAAGCCAGGAGGCAGAGTGCAGGGACCCAGGCGCTTGGGCCGTCCTCTGCTGCTTTCCCCGGCCGTCCGCAGGGAGCTGGGGCAGAAGCGGGGCAGCCAGGACTGAACCGGCGCCCACAGGGGATGCCGGCGCCGCAGGCGGAGTCTGGTGTGGGATCTTGTTGGCTCCTGCTTCTGTGGAGACGTTCGCTGTGGGGCGGCCAGGACTGAACCCGGCGCCCACAGGGGATGCCGGCGCCGCAGGCGGAGTCGGGTGTGGGATCTTGTTGGCTCCTGCTTCCGGTGGAGATGTTCGCTGTGAGGCTCCCGGCCGCCAGCACCTGTGCTGGGGCTGTGGATGTGACAGTGGCGAGCACAGGTGCAGCTAGGGAAAGCAGGGTGGAGTGGGGTGGGGGCTGTGGGTCACTGTGCCTCCCCCAGCCCCCAGCGCAGGAGGAGCACCCGGCTGTCAAAGCCAGCATCCCTGCTCTGGGCGCTTACTGCTGCCCGTGAGCGTCGGTGGAGTCGAGTCCTGACGGAGCAAAGGCGGCAGCCTGGTGCCAGGGTGTGAGCGCACAGCGAGGACGTGGGCTCCACCCACGTGCACCTGCTCCTCACAGGGGCCTGGTGCATGAAGTGAGCAGCGGGCATTTTAGAGAACAGGGTGAGAGCAGAGTCCCCCTGGGGGGCCCGTGGTCAGGCCCCGCTCGCGGTGGGGCAGGACTTCCGGGCTGCACCCAGAAGGCCACTTGGTCTCCCAGCACGGGGCACAGCAGGCTCCAGGGCAGTCCTGACCATTCTTGACAGCTCAGAACGTGAAATGTCGTCACTTCACATCAGGAACCCACCTCTGGTCACGCAGTCGTCCGTCCCAGGTGATCAGCTCAGCCGTGCCTTCTCCCCTCCCCGCTAGCCGGTGACGGGCTCCTCCTCCCCTCCCCGCTAGCCGGTGCCGAGCGCCTCCTCCCCTCCCCGCTAGCCGGTGACGGGCTCCTCCTCCCCTCCCCGCTAGCCGGTGACGGGCTCCTCCTCCCCTCCCCGCTAGCCGGTGCCGGGCTTCTCCTCCCCTCCCCGCTAGCCCATGCCAGGCTCCTCCCCCCCTCCCCGCTGGCCGGTGCCGGGCTCCTCCCCCCCTCCCCGCTAGCCGGTGCCGGGCGCCTCCTCCCCTCCCCGCTAGCCGGTGCCGGGCTCCTCCCCCCCTCCCCGCTAGCCGGTGCCGGGCTCCTCCTCCCCTCCCCACTCCAGGGTGTCTGATCCCAGCGCCATCAGCTTTGGGGGAGCTGGGCTGTGTGTGTGACAGGTGCAGTCTTCGACGGCTTTGAGAGAACATGCCCCGACCAGTGGTTCACCAGAGCCTTGTTTAGCACTGCAGTCTGATTTTGGAACATTTCTCCACCCAGGGGCAGTTGCTCCCCACTCCCCACCCCCAGGCCACCTCCTATCTGATTGGCTGTTGGACATCTCCCGGGAGGGGCCTCCTGGGCCGTGGGTCTTTGTGGCTGCTTTCTGTGCGCATCTTGTGTGAGTTTTCCCTTTTTTAAATAACCCAACTATTGCTTGACTAGGACTAGAGAGCCAGGAGTTCAAACACAAATATGTAATAGGGGAGAAGTCTCAACAGACTAAGGATCGTCAAAGTGCCTGAGAAACATGTGTCCCGGATGAGTGCGCGGTGCCGGGGTGAGGCCGGCACTGGGGCCACCTGCGTCAGCTCAGCCTCTGGGTTCCCGTCCTGGCGCCAGTACCCGGGTCTCTGCCACCCTCACGGGTGACCAGGATTGAGAGCCCGGCCCAGCTGCTGTGGGCATTCGGGAATGAAACAGTGGACGGAACAGCTCCCTCTGTCTCTCTGCCTTTCTTTTTTTTTTTTTTTTTGACAGAGTGGACAGTGAGAGAGAGAGACAGAGAGAGAAAGGTCTTCCTTTGCCGTTGGTTCACCCTCCAATGGCCGCCGCTGCAGCCGGCGCACCGTGCTGATCCGATGGCAGGAGCCAGGTGCTTTTCCTGGTCTCCCATGGGGTGCAGGGCCCAAGCACCTGGGCCATCCTCCACTGCACTCCCTGGCCATAGCAGAGAGCTGGCCTGGAAGAGGGGCAACCGGGACAGAATCCGGTGCCCCAACCAGGACTAGAACCCGGTGTGCCGGCGCCGCAAGGTGGAGGATTAGCCTAGTGAGCCACGGCGCCGGCTATCTCTCTGCCTTTCACATATTAAGAGCAAAAGAAAACCACACACTATGAGGGAACCAGGCGTGAAGTTCAAAGTCGTTCTGTACCAGAGGAGCCTCACCCTCCACGTTGGCGGCCCCTGTGCCCCTGTGCAGATGATAGGGCCTCTGAGTGCTGCCTCCCATGCTGACGCTGACGCTGACCCCTCACCTTGGTCCCGCACACCCGGCCAGGCGGCCTCACTCCTCGAATCCCTTCGGGAGCAGCTGTGGGGGGCGCACTAACACGGCCCTCCTCCTCTCCGCAGGGAAGTGTTTCGGGGGCTCCGGGGACCTCCGCCGGCACGTGCGCACGCACACCGGGGAGAAGCCGTACACGTGCGAGATCTGCAGCAAGTGCTTCACGCGCTCGGCCGTGCTGCGGCGGCACAAGAAGATGCACTGCAGGGCGGACGCGGGCAGCCCGTGCGCGCTGGACGAGCTGGGCGCGGCCGCGGAGGCCTCGGACCTGGACAGGTCTCGGGGCTCGGACTCCTACTCCCAGGACGTGGCGGTCACGCTGATGCCCGTGTCCGTGAAGCTCCCGGGCCAGCCGGCAGAAAGCTCGCCGTTTGACAGCCCGGCCGCGGGCGCCTACTGCAAGCTCCGCCCGCTGGCGCCGCCTCCCGGCGTCTCGGAGCCCGAGAAGGCGGGCCTGGAGCCCGAGAAGTTGGGCAAGCTGGCGCCGCCGCAGGCCTACGCCTACGCGGACGCGGACGGCACGGCGGGCGGCGAGCCGCTGCAGGCCGACGGCATGGCCATGATCCGCTCGTCTCTGGCCGCTCTGGACAGTCACTGCGCTGACCCCCTGGGCGCGCGCGCGGCGTCCACGGCCTACAGGAACTCGGAGGGCCAGTTCTTCTCCAGCATGACGCTCTGGGGGCTGGCCATGAAGACGCTGCAGAACGAGAACGAGCTGGACCAGTGATGGCCGCGCCCCCACGGCCGGGAGGCGGTGCGCGCTGTGGCGGGGCCTGCGGGGCCACGAGGGAGGCAGCGCCGGCCTCCGGACGCCCTTGTCGGCCGCGCCAAGGGAGATGGAGATGTACCACACAGATACTATTTTTGTATTTTCCAAGCTTGAAATTTGTAGCATCTTGTATTTTTAAATATTTACAGATTCTATTTGTATATGGAACTCGTAATTTAATTGGAATAAATGAAACTTACTTTTTGGTCCTGTGTTTTCTCCATCGTCAAGTGGCCTGGACGGGCACTCGCCCCGCGAGGCTGGGTACCGAGTCCGGTCGCTCCGGCACGCTGGGTCTGGCTCTTCCCTGCAGGGGAGAGAAATGCCTTTGAGGAGATGGATCAGCGCACTGCTGTGGCCGTGAGCTCCCTGCCTGGCCAGCACCCCAAGCCCTCTCATCAGCGCCTCCAGCCCCCAGCTCTGCCGTGGCGGCAGGCTCACTTCCTGCCCTTGTTTAAGGCTGGCCCAGCAAGTGTGGAGTTAGGGGCATGCCTGGGGTGGCCCCTGAGGGCATACCCCCTCTCTCCCCTCAGCCCCCTCACCCTGTTGCTGTCCATCCCTGCCAGTCCCTTTATCAGACCAACCTGGGAGACCCCCAGCTCTGCCCTCACGCCTACCCACGGGCAGCTCCAACGGCCGCCCTCTGGTCTCTACTGTGCCGCCCCACCCGCTCCGTGCTTACCTGCCCCCCCCCCCCCCCCGGCAGCTCGGGGAGTTTTCCGTCTCGTTCTCTGCTGTTCCCTGGGCCCAGAGCCTTGCCCGGCACCCACGACGCGCCCAGTCACGATCGGGTGAAGGTTCGGGACAGCTCCGTGTCAGGATACTCAATCTCCTGGACTGATCCTTCCCTACCCTCCCCTAAACCCTGTTCAGCCAGACTGGAACCCCGGAGTCGCCCTGCCCCCACCAGGAAATGGCGGTGAGCCGTCCCTTCCCACGCCCCGGCATGGGAGTGGTGGTTGCTCCCACAGGACGAGGCTCACCTGGGCCGAGGCAGCTGTCCGTGCGCATGTCTGCTGGCGAGGACGAGCGCTGGACCTTGTGGGCAAAGCTTCAGGGGAGGACGGTCAAGCAGAGCTTTGGTTCCCGTTTCCTGTGTCTCGCTGCCCCAACCCCACCCCAAGTCGAGAAAACACAGGAGGGCAGAAGGCTTGGGTGTGCATGAGCGTACTGGACGGCTCATCATCTGCCCAGGGCGGGCCTAGGCTTCCCGCTGAGCACGTGGCACAGGCCGTCCACAGCAGGGGCAAGAGCACATGTGTGTGCATGCTCACGTGTGCACATATGTACACACATGCACACACGTACATGTTCGTGTGTCCACATGCTTGTGTGGATGTGCCCACATGCTTGTGTGGATGTGCTCACGTGTCCACATGCCTGCGCATACATGTGTGTTCTCATGCATGTGTGTGATCGTGTCCATACGTGCTCGTGTGTGCCCGTGTTGACGTGTTTACATTCTGCATACGTGCATGCTTATGTGCCTGCATGTTGCTGTGTACACATTCTCATGCATGTGTGCATGCCCATGTGTGTGTGCGTTTACACATGTGAGGGGCTTCTGTGCACATGCCCGTGTGTACATGCTTGCGTGCATGGCTGGTGGGTAGACGTAGACCCCTTGGTCCCAGAGGCAGGAGACCCCACAGGCAGGCCGTGAGACAGACGCCCTCCCTGCCCGAGTCCAGCGCTGTGACGGGGGTGAACTTGAATCCTGGGCTGTGCGGCTCTGAGACCGGCCTGGGCCCAGGCTCCTGCAGCGCCTGCCGAGCACGGCACTAGCGCAGCCGGAAGGCTTGCGAGCGTGCAGACGCTGGAAGGCGCCGACGGCAGGGCAGGGGCGAGGGGTGCGAGTCTGCACGTTACGGAGTCCCAGCTGGCTCAGAGGCAGGCAGTGTGAAGACCCTGACCCGGTCTGCACTCACGTACAGAGGCCCTGACATGGGGCGGGGGGATCGCCTGCTGCCAGCAGCAGCACAGGCACACGTGTCCACAGCTCCCGGTGCAGCGGTCACTGCTCGGTGCACACCTGCAGGCTGGCCTGCAGGACAACCCTGTGGTGCAGTCCCTACGATGGCCCTCGCTTCCACGTGGGAAAAACGGCTGTGAGGGGACTTACCCCAGAGCCAGGAACCCAGGACACAGAGCCAGGAAGTGGCAGGGCCGGTCCCAGAGGAGAGCCAGGCGGGACAGAAAGCAGGGCTCACCCGGAGGGCCGTGGGTGGGCCTGGAGAGACTAGCCTGCTCCGTGAGGGTCGGGAATCAGCTTCCCGCCGTGCGGGCTGGGAGCATCCTTGCCCTGGATCTTAATGTCTGTCAAGCATGTTCAGTAGTAACCCACGGACAAGAGGAGAATACGGAAACACAACTAAGCAGAAAGGATACAATTCCACCCTCCAGAAGTGACCCTAATGCTTCCTTCCACCCACCACAGCTGCTGAGAGCCCAGACACCCCCCTTCACCAGCTCACAGATCTGCCCACAGAGCCTGGCCTGTGCCAGCCCCACACACCCCCTGCACCAGCTCACAGATCCTGCCCACAGAGCCTGGCCTGTGCCAGCCCTGCACACACCCCTGTGCCAGCTCACAGATCCTGCCCACAGAGCCTGGCACAGGCCAGCCCCACACCCCCCTGCGCCAGCTCACAGATCCTGCCCACAGAGCCTGGCACAGGCCAGCCCCACACACACCCCTTGCCAGTGCACGGATCCTGCCCGCGGAGCCTGGCACAGGCCAGCCCCACACACACCCCTGTGCCAGCTCACAGATCCTGCCCACAGAGCCTGGCACAGGCCAGCCCCGCACACACCCCTTGCCAGTGCACGGATCCTGCCCGCGGAGCCTGGCACAGGCCAGCCCTGCACACACCCCTTGCCAGTGCACGGATACTGCCCGCGGAGCCTGGCGCGGGCCAGCCCCGCACAGCCCCTTCGGCCCCCCAGCGAGAGAAGCCTGCTCTCATCTGGGGTGGTTTCCTCCCGGGCTCTAACCTGCAGGTGCCCGTAGACGCACCACATGTATTGCTTTGTCATCTGCCTTTTCCCAAAGCAAATTGTCACCAACCCTGGCCCCTGGGCCCACCCCTGAATCCCTGCACAGTACTCGCATCACACTCCCCCTCAGCCTGCAGAGTCCCCGCCCTCGCACAGCTCCCGGCAGGCAGGCGGGGTTCAACCCCAGGGCTTCCCGGACTGTTCTGTGGCAGGCTTCTTTCTGGCCAGCAGATGGCAGTATCGGCACTCACGACTCAGAGCTGGGCCTGGGGCACCTCAGGTGCTGCCCCACCCGCGGGTGTCGTTCCCGCAGCCCTGTGCAGGCTGTGGTACCCCAGGAAGCCCGTGAGGTGGCAGTCCCTTTGCCCCCATTTGCAGGAGTGTCTCCACCTGCTCACCCTCCCCCAGCCCTGCTGAGTGCTACAGATGCACTCGCAGCACGGCCTAGGACCCTGCCTTCGGGAGGGGGCTCCACCCACAGCCCTGCAGGGCAAGGTCCCCAAGCGCTGGCCTCGGTGACTACAGCTGTAAAAATGGCTTTAAAACCAGCTTGCAGCCAGGGTGAACCTTGAAAAGGCGCCGAGGGAAAGAAGCCAGACACACACGGCCACGCCCTGCGGGACTCCATGCCTGCGACAGAGCAGGCAGACCAGAGACAGGAAGCCGAGTGCCGGCCGCGCAGGGCTGGGGGAGGAGGGGGGAAGTGACGGCTCACTGCACCCAAGGCCAGCGCCAGGCAGTGCGCCCCCGCCCCCACCGAAACCGGAGGTTGACGCCGCATCCCCAGTGGGAGCGTGTTTGCAGACAGAGGCCTGGAGATGATTCGGGTTCATGAGATCCTGAGAAGAGCCCTGGGCCTCATAGGACCGAGCAGGACACCAGATCTCCCTCTCAGTGAGGACACAGAAGGCAGCCGTCCCCAAGCCAGGACGACAGAGGCGGCTGGCGCCTTCGTCTCCCAGACCTGTCAGCCCCGACGGACGGGCGCGACACAGCGGCGCTGGCTGCACAGCCTTGGGCGTGTGCTGGACGCCCCTGAATTGGGCACTGTATTAATCCACTTCGCATTACTATAAATGCCTGGGAGGCGTTTCTTTGGGAAAGAAATGGTCTATTCCAGCTTCCAGTTGGAGGTTTCAGGATTGGGCACCTGCCGGAGGGCTGGTGGCACGTGGTGCCAGGCTGGTGGTGACAGGCATGGGGGACAGCGCGTGGAGAACCAGCAGCAGAGAGAGAGAACCGCAGCCGGACTTGAACTGGGAAACTCAAACCTCTCCAGAGACCCCCCCTTAGCTCAAGTCGTCACCCTAAACCAACCATCACCATGATCACGTCAGAGCTTAAGCACAGGTGTGAGGTGTGGGGAGACAAATCCTACTACACCCACAATGTACACTTTAGAGCAGTGAATTTTGTGTTATATGTATTTTACTCTGCGTCTTTGGGGGGGGGGGGAGGTTGGTAAAGACGTTCGCATCTCACGATGGAGGTCCTGGGTTTGACACCTTCTTCTGTAACCCCACGAAGGCAGCCGTGATGGCTCCACTGGAGGGGTTCCCGCCACCCATGGGGGAGCCCTGGGTTGGCTTCCCAGCTCCCAGCCCCGTCCGTGTGGGCATTCAGGGAGTGCACCTGTGGATGGGAACTCCCTAATAAATATTAGGAGACGACAGGACTATCTCACAGGGCTGTTGAGAGAACGGAGTGAGCGTGGCCGCTCTGAGCCCACGCCCGCTGGCTGGACGGAGCTGGCACACAGGGTCAGACTCAGAGCCCTCTTGTTTCTTTGTGCTGAGCAGATGGGCGCAGCAACCACAGGGCGGGCTTTTCTGGGACCGACTTCAGTGTGCGTCCATCCTAAACATGCTCACACGGTGTCATCCTAGGCCATTAAGTCAGGGTCAAATCTGAAGGAGGCGGCTTAGAGACTCTGCTGTGACCTCAGTCCTCAGTTTGCCCCACTGTAAAATGGGCTGATAATAACTGCCTACCCACCCCCCCCCCCAGGGCTGCGGGGAGAGTGGAAGCAACGGCCAGTGAGGGACAGGCCAGGGCCAGCAGGGAGCCAACATGCCATTAACACAGGCCTTTGTCTGTTGTCTCCTGTGGGTGCCAAGGGGGCAGGGTCCTCACTGCATTCATACACTTCCGCCTGCCCCAGCTGGCCAGGCACTCGGGAGAGACTCATTGCATGGATGGTACAGGTGGGGTTTGTCTGATTTTACCTAAAATCCAAGCAAAAAAGTCAATTGCTGTCATGGGTTGATTTGTACCCCCCAAAATCCCTATGTAGAAGCCCTGACCGCAGGACCCCAAGATGGGGCCGAGCCTTGAAACAAAGATACCTCGGTGGAATGGGTTCACATGAGTCTCGTGGGGGGCGGGTGTGCCCTGACCCCACAGCGCCGGGGTTCTGGTAAGAGGGGGAGGAGCCAGCACCCAGGATGTCCAAGGTGACTGGGGTGATGCAGTGACAAACCCAGGGGCTCCAAGGTGGCCAGCAGGGCACCAGAAGCCTGGGGAGCCCCCAGAAGGAATCTACCCACCACCCCTTCCTCCCGGACTGAGACAGGGCGACTGCACTGCAGGCCACCATTTGTGGTCCGTGGTGATGGCAGCCCCAGCAGGCTAATTACATTGTTGGTGTGTAAAGGACCCAAAGACAGGGTGTCCAGGCCCCAGAACTGCACTCACACTGTACCTCGGGGTGCAGGGCATTGCCAGCCCTGAATTCTTCCTGGGACAAGGCAGTGCATGAAAAATGAACAAAACACCCAAGCGGGCTCACACCTGGGGAGGGGGCACCAGCAGCCTCTGGGTAGCTCCAGCCCCTCTGGGGCAGGAACGGGGATGTGCAGGTTCAGGGGCACCACAGACAACTTACGCTCATCTCAGCCCGTATGGAGCCCAAGGAGAGGCAGGCCAGCCCCGCCCTGTCCCCCGGGGGCTGTGACTGTGCTAGGCAGGGGAGGACCAGCCAGAGCCGCTTCCGCCCGCATGCCCCTGGACAGTCGGGAGCAAAGCACCCTTCCACGCCTGCACAGTGGCCTGCAGGCACCTGCAGGCACGAGGTGGAGCCTCTGTCCAGGATCCCTCACAGACCCTTACCTGGCTTCCTACACTGTCCGGCTGCCTAGAAACCCCTGGGAATGGTCCTGTCCCCAGTGCCTGGCCCATGAGTTACCAAAGCTCAGGACACAGGGTTTGGGGGGCTGCATCTCTGTGGCCAAGCCTTGGTTTTCGGGTCTCTCTGTAGGATTCCATGCTGCATGCCAGCCTGCCCTAGTTCCTAGTGCTGTTGCTCGCAAGCCTCCTCTAAGACCAGGGGGCTGGGGCTGGCTCTGTGGTGTAGCAGGCAAAACTGCCACCTGCTGTGCCAGCATCCCATATGGGTGCCGGTTCAAGTCCCAGCTGCTCCACTTCCAATCCAGCTCTCTGCTATGGCCTGGGAAAGCAGTAGAAGATGGCCTAAGTCCCTGGGCCCCTGCTCCTGTGTGGGAAACCTAGAAGAAGCTCCTGGCTCCTGGCTTTGGATTGGCGCAGCTCCAGCTGTTGTGGCCATCTGTAGAGGGAACGAGCAGATGGAAGACCTCTCTCTCTCTTGGCCTTTCAAATACATAAATAAATCTTAAAAAAAGAAAAACTCCAAACCACCCCTGGGAAAGTGCAATTAAAATACCTTATTTTGGCTTCTTCTAGGTCTCCCACACAGGTACGGTGCCCAAGGACTTGGGCCATCTTCTGCTGCTTTCCCAGACCACAGCAGAGAGCTGGATCGGAAGGGGAGCAGCCATGCCTTGAACTGGTGCCCATATGAAATGCTGGCCCTGCAGACAGTGACTTTACCTGCCACAGCACTGGCTCCAGTTTCAATTTCTATGAGATCACTGTTTAAAAATTTTACGACTGGATTAAGGTGGCAGAGTAGGGAGGGTGCTTGCTCCTCTAGTCTAGAAGATAGTTTAAAAAAAGTGGAGAGAGTGCAGTCTCAGGGAAGAGTCAGGGAGAAACAGACAGAAGGAACTCTACAGAAATTAGAGGGACACTGTGGACCTACGTGGAGGGTAAGGGCACACACAACTCAGGACCTCAGCAGCCAAGAGCCTCCGCATCAGCTCTGGAGAGAGGCAAGACCAGACCGCAGCAGCCCAAGCCACTGGTGAAAAGCTGCAGGAAGAGCCTGGAGGGAATCCAGCTTGGAGCCCTGTGGGAGACATTGTAGCTGCCAAACTAGAGGATAAAATGGGGGGCACGTTTCTGTCTCCCCATCACCCTGCAATGCTATCCTGTAACAAGATGGTACAGAGTGGGCACCATTTTGGACATATCTAACAGCTACACCAGCTCCTGTCCACACCAGCAACCAGCCAAGTAGAGACTCCTGAGTCTGGTGGGGAAAACAGAGAGGGGGCTGGGTGCTCATGACTGTGGGAGGCTTGTGTGCCAGGACTGTGAAAACACTGAGGCTGTGTGGGAGGGCTCAGGGTGTGGCTGGGACTCTGGGCAGTCGCTGTGGGAGGCTCCACGCAATCAGGGCTCCCTGGTTCCCTGGTGAAGGACATTGCTGGGGAGTCTGAGCTTACACTGAGGACTGCACAGATCCTTTGTGTGGTCCTTGTGGGCAGAGTGGATGAATATTATACTCACTGGGGCTAGTGCCCAGGCACTGATCTCCTTTGAGGAGAGGAAGTGAGCTGAGTCTATGCCAACAGAGCAGAACAAACCTCCCTTCTGATAAAATTAAACAAGAGAGAGAGAGAGCTTTACCCCAACCTGGGTGTCAGTCACCTTAGATACTTCCTTCTCACCCTGGAGTACTGAACAGAGCTCCCTGGCCACACCCACCACATACCTTAGGTATTCACTGAAAGCAGACACTCCGTTAAACCACAGAGACACAGAAGATAAAAGCAGCCACAGTGAAAAAACAAAGAAGAAACCAGCAAGTATCTCCACAAAGGCTGAGTAACAAACAAGAAACACAGCATGAAGCCCCCAAACAAACACAACTCTTCAACACTAGATTGTGAAGATGCGGAAGCTGAAGAAGTGCCAGAAGTGGAATTCAAAAAATAGATCATAGGATTACTTAGAGGTAATCAGAAGCAAATGCACAAACTAATGAAATCCATACACGACATGAAAGAAAATTTACCCCATGAAATCGAGATCGTAAAGAGAAATCAAAATGAAATCTCGGGAAGGAAGAATTCAACAGAACAAATAAAAATGCAGTGGAGATTCTTAACAACAGCATTGGTGAAGCAGAAGAAAGAAATTCTGATTTAGATGACAAATCTCAGGTAATTATGCAGTCAGACAAAAACCAAGAAAAATAAATTAGAGAACTAAAAAACACTGTTGGGAATCTATAGGATACTATGAAATGACCCAACATATGGGTTCTAGGAGTTCTTGAAGGCGTGGAAAGAGAGAAAGGATAAGAGGGTTGTTTTTAGTGAAATAATAACAGAAAACTTCCCTACTTTGGAGAAAGAACAGGGCATCCAAGTACAGGAAACACATAGAACTCCTAATAGACATGACCAGAAAAGACCTTCACCATGACACATTGCAGTCAAACTCTCCACACTGAAACATAAAGAGAAGATTCTAAAGTGTGCAGAAGAGAAATGCCAGATTACTCTCAGAGGATCTCCAATTAGACTCACAGCAGACTTCTCATCAGAAACCCTACAGGCTAGGAGAGAATGGCGAGATATAGCCCAAGTACTAAGAGAAAAAAACCCTGCCATCTCAGAATATTATACCCTGCAAAGCTCTCATTTATGAATGAAGGTGAAATAAAGACCTTCCATGACAAACAGAAATTGAAAGAATTTGTCACTACCTGTCCAGCCCTACAAAAGATGCTTAAAGATGTGTTACACACAGAAACACAGAAACATGGTCATCAATATGAAAGATGATAAAGGAAGAAAATCTCTCAATAAACATTTAAAGGAAATTCAATGCAAAAAAGTAGGAATTTTTTGGGAAAATGGCAGGGCAAAGTTGTTACTTATCAATAGTCACATTTAATGCAAATGGCCTCAACTCTCCAGTTAAAAGACAAAGACTGACTGAATGGATTAAAAAACAAAACCCATCTATTTAATGCCTACAAGAAACACATTTTGCCAACAAAGATGCACATAGACTGAAAGTGAAAGGATAGAAAAAGATATTCCATGCTAACAGAAACTAAAAAAAGAGCTGGTGTAGCCATCCTAATATCACACAAAATAGACTTTAACACAAAAGCCATTAAAAGAGACAATGAAGGGCACTATATAATGGTTAAGAAATCAATTCAACAGGAAAATTTAACTATTATAAATATATGTACCTGGCCGGCGCCGTGGCTCACTAGGCTAATCCTCCACCTTGTGGCACCGGCACACCAAGTTCTAGTCCCGGTCAGGGCACCGGATTCTTTCCCTGTTGCTCCTCTTCCAGGCCAGCTATCTGCTGTGGCCCGGGAGTGCAGTGGAGGATGGCCCAAGTGCTTGGGCCCTGCACCCCATGAGGGACCAGGATAAGCACCTGGCTCCTGCCATTGGATCAGCGCGGTGTGCTGGCCGCAGCGCGTTGGCAGCGGCCATTGGAGGGTGAACCAACGGCAAAAGGAAGACCTTTCTCTCTGTCTCTCTCTCTCTCACTGTCCACTCTGCCTGTCAAAAATAAATAAATAAATAAACATATGCACCTAATTACAGGGCACTTAGCTATTTAAAAGAAATGTTGAGGATTGAAAGAGAGACTTAGACTCCAATACAATAGTAATCAGGGACTTCAATTCTTCACTTTCAAAGTAGACAGATCAACCAGACAGAAAACCAGCAAGGAAACAACATAGTTAATCAACCAAATGGACGTAACAGATATCTACAGAACTTTTCATCCTACATTGCAGAATACACATTCTTCTCAGTAGTACATGGAACTTGACTGCATACTAGGCCATAAAGCGAGTCTCAGCAAATTAAAAAAAAAAAATCGAAATCATACCTTGGATCTTCTCTGACCACAGTGGAATGAAGCTGGAAATCAGCAATTTAGGAATCTCTAGAACATATGCAAACACATGGAGACTGAACAACATGCTCCTGAATGAACAGTGGGTCACAGAAGAAGTCAAAAGAGAAATCAAAAAATGTCTGGACCGGCGCCGCAGCTCACTAGGCTAATCCTCCACCTTGCGGCACCGGCATACCAGGTTCTAGCTGGTCGGGGCACCGGATTCTTTCCTGGATACCCCTCTTCCAGGCCAGCTCTCTGCTATGGCCCAGGAAGGCAGTGGAGGATGGCCCAAGTCCTTGGGGCCTGCACCTGCATGGGAGACCAGGAGAAGCACCTGGCTCCTGGCTTCGGATCAGCACGATGTGCCGGCCGTAGCACGCCGGCCACGGCAGCCATTGGAGGGTGAACCAATGGCAAAAAGGAAGACCTTTCTCTCTGTCTCTCTCTCTCACTGTCCACTCTGCCTGTCAAAAAAAATGTCTGGAAAAAAATGAAGACAACACAACATATGAAAACTTATGGGATACACCAAAAGCAGAGTTCAGAGAAAAGCTTATAGCAATAGGTGCTTACATCAAGAAATTGGAGGGGCCAGCACTGTGGTGTGGCGGGTAAAGCCACCACCTTCAGTGCCAGCACCCCATATGGGACCAGTTCAAGTCCTGGCTGCTCCACTTCCAATCCAGCTCTCTGCTATGGCCTGGGAAAGTAGTAGAGGATGGCCCAAGTGCTTGGGCCCCTGCACCCGTGTGGGAGACCTGGAAGAGGCTCCTGGATCCTGACTTCAGATTAATGCAGCTTCGGATTAGCACAGCTCTGGCCAACTGGGGAGTGAACCAGCAGATAGAAGACCCCTCTCTTGGCCTCGCCTTCTCTGTGTAACTCTTTCAGGTAAATGAAATAAATCTTTAAAAAAACTGGGGGGCTGGCTTCATGGCTCACTAGGTTAATCCTCCACCTGCAGTGTCAGCATCCCATATGAGTGCTGGGTTCTAGTCCCAGCTGCTCCTCTTCCAGTCAAGCTCTCTGTTGTGTTCCAGGAGTGCAGTGGAGGATGGCCCAAGTGCTTGGGCTCCTGCACCCCATGGGAGACCAGGAGAAGCACCTGGCTCCTGGCTTCAGATCAGCATAGTTCCGGCTGTGGCGGCCATTTGGGGAGTGAACTAACAGAAAAGGAAAACCTTTCTCTCTCTCTCTCTCTCTCTCTCTTTAACTCTGTCAAATAAATAAATAAAGTCTTTTAAAAAATTGGAAAGGCACCAAATAAATGAACTATCAATGCATCTCAAGGATCTAGAAAAATAACAGCAAACCAAAAGCAAAACTAGGAGAAAAAAAATAATTAAAATTAGAGAAGAAATCAACAAAATTCAATCAAAAAATAATACAAAAAAATCAGCAAAATGAAGAGAAGGTTTTTTGAAAAAATAAACGAACAAAATTGACACACCACTGGCCCAACTAACCAAAAAAAGGAGAGAGAAGACCCAAATTAATAAAATTAGAGCTGAAAAAGGAAATGTAACAATAGACACCACAGAAATAAAAATAATCAGAAATTACTACAAAGAGTAGTATGCCAACAAATTGGGAAACTTAGCAGAAATGGATAGATTCCATTTCCACATGCAACCTACCTAAATTGAACCAGGAAGACATAGAAAACCTAAACAGACCCATAACTGAGACAGAACTTGAATCAGCTATAAAGGCCCTCCCAACAAAGAAAATCCAGGACCAGATGGATTCACTGCTGAATTCTACCAGACAATTAAAAAAGAACTAACTCCAATTCTTCTCAAACTATTCAAAAAAATTGAAAGAGAGGGAGTCCTCCCAAACTCTTTCTATGAAATCAGCATCACCTTAATTCCTAAACCTGAAAAAGATGAAGCAGAGAAAGAGAATTACAGACCAATATCCCTGATGAACATAGACGCAAAAATCCTCAACAAAATTCTGGCCAATAGAATGCAACAACACATCAGAAAGATCATCCACCCAGACCAAGTGGGATTTATCCCTGGTATGCAGGGATGGTTCAATGTTCACAAATCAATCAATGTGATACACCACATTAACAGACTGCAGAAGAAAAACCATATGATTATCTCCATAGATGCAGAGAAAGCATTTGATAAAATACAACACCCTTTCATGATGAAAACTCTAAATAAATTTGGTATAGAAGGAACATTCCTCAACACAATCAAGGCAATTTGTGACAAACCCGTGGCCAACATCCTATTGAATGGGGAAAAGTTGGAAGTGTTTCCACTGAGATCTGGTACCAGACAGGGATGCCCACTCTCACCACTGCTATTCAATATAGTTCTGGAAGTTTTAGCCAGAGCTATTAGGCAAGAAAAAGAAATTAAAGGGATACAAATTGGGAAGGAAGAAGTCAAACTATCCCTATTTGCAGATGACATGATTCTATATATAGGGCATCCAAAAGACTCAACTAAGAGACTATTGGAACTCATAGAAGAGTTTGGTAAAGTGACAGGATATAAAATCAATGCACAAAAATCAACAGTCTTTGTATACAGAGACAATGCCACAGCTGAGAAAGAACTGCTAAGATCAATCCCATTCACAATAGCTACAAAAACAATCAAATACCTTGAAACAAACTTAACTAAGGATGTCAAAGAGCTCTACAATGAGAATTACAAAACATTAAAGAAAGAATAAAAGATACAAAAAAATGGAAAAATCTTCCATGTTCATGGATTGGAAGAATCAATATCATCAAAATGTCCGTTCTTCCAAAAGCAATTTACAGATTTAATGTGATACCAATCAAAATACCAAAGACATTCTTCTCAAATATAGAAAAAATGATGTTGAAATTAATATGGAAATGCAGGAGACCCTAAATAGCTAACAGAATCTTATACAACAAAAATATAACAATGCCAGACATAACAATACCAGATTTCAAGACATATTACAGGGCAGTTATAAATAAACAGCCAGCTACTGGTACAAAAATAGATGCATAGGCAATGGAACAGAATGAAAATGCCAAAAATGAATTCAAATATCTACAACCAACTTATATTTGATCAAGTATCTTAAACCAATCCCTGGAGCAAGGACAGTGTCTTCAACAAATGATGCTGGGAAAACTGGATTTCCACATGCAGAAGTATGAAGCAAGACCCCTGCCTTACACCTTACACAAAAATCCACTCAACATGGATTAAATCTATGTCACGACACCATCAAATTATTAGAGAACACCAGAGAAATCCTGCAAGATATTAGCGCAGGCAAAGACTTCTTGGAAAAGACCCCAGAGGCACAAGCAGTCAAATCCAAAATTAACAAATGGTATTACTTCAAATTGAAAAGTTTCCGGATGGCAAAAGAAAAGTCAGGAAAGTAAAGAAGCAACAGACCGAATGGGAGAAATTATTTGCAAACTATGCAACTGATAAAGGATTAATAACCAGAATCTGCAAAGAGATCAAGAAACTCCACAACAACAAAACAAACAACCCAGCTAAGAGATCAGCCAAGGACTAAAACAGACATCTTTCAAAAGAGAAAATCCAAATGGCCAACGACATGTGAAAAAAATGGTCAGGATCATTAGCTATCAGGGAAATGCAAGTCAAAACCACAATGAGGTTTCACCTCACTCCCGTTAGAATGGCTCACATACAGAAACCAACAAACAACAGTTGCTGGGAAGGATGTGGGGAAAAAGGTACCCTAATCCACTATTCTGGGAATGCAAACTGGTAAAGCCACTATGGAAGACAGTTTGGATATACCTCACAAATCTGAACATAACCCCACCATACAACCCAGCCATCCCACTCCTGGGAATTTACCCAAGGGAATCAAAATCAGTAAATAAAAGAATTATCTGCATCTCCATGTTTATTGCGGCTCCATTCACAACAGCTAAGACATGGAATCAGCCTAAACGCCCGTCAGTGGAAGACTGGATAAAGAAATTATGGGATATGTACTCTATACTACACAGCAGTAAAAAATAAAATGAAATCCGGTCATTTACAACAAAACAGAATAATCTGGAAAACATCATACTTACCGAAATAAGCCAGTCTCAAAGGGACAAATCCCATACATTCTCCCTGATCTGTGAGAACTAATAGAGCACCTACAATGAAATGTGTAGATGTGAAATTGACAGTCGGAGAAGGGATGACTTGAGCTGCCCTTGACTGTTGATGAACAGTTTCATTTTCTTTGTTTTTTCGTCTTTTCTTTCTTGTTGAGCTGTTTACTTAACAGAGTTAATCATATGTGTATAAAGTCAATAGAAAACAGACCTCAGTAAAAAATAAGGGTGGGAATAAGAGAGGGAGGAGGAAGTTTGTAGCTGTAAAGCTGTGTAGTTCTGCATACATTCCTACGGACTTCTGAGGGTGCAGTTTAAATACTTGTCATGGGACTCCAAATCCCATTAAACTTGGTGGTAAAAATGCCATCTTAACTGTTAGAGTGATCATATTAAGTATTAAAGTGAACATGTAGATAAGATTAGTGTTAAAGAGACCATATAAATAGCATCAAGTGCCTGGCAATAATAGAATTAAAAAGGAGAGAATGTCCAACATGGGAAGCAGTCCACACAGCAGACTCACAGAATGAAAATGACTTTCAGTAACCCTCTGACCTCAGAATCAGCTCTTAAGCCTTCCCTGGTCTGGCTGAAAAGCCCGTGAGAACATTTCAGGCATGGAAAGCCAAGACACTGTGGGGGGAAAGTGTCCTCCACGAAGGATCTCTGTGAAAGACCCCAGTGGAAAGAAGGGGCCCTCAGAGGAGGATGTACTTTTCTCTAAAGGGAGGAGAGAACTTCTACTTTGCTTGTAGTCTGATCCAAATACTGATGGAGTTTGTGGACTCAAAGGCTTCCATAGCCTAGGCAGCTCATGTCAAGAGCCTCGGGTGGTCACTGACATCACACATAAAAGTGTTAATTGTTAAATTAACAACAGGAGTCACTGTGCACTAACTCCCCATGCAGCACCTCTGTCCTCAATGAGTTGTATTATGAGTTAGCTGTGATACTTGTTCTCAGTTGTGTGTGTGTGTGCGCGTGCAAATTGTTGAAATCTTTACTTAGTGTAGAGTTGGTTTTCTGAGTACAAATTTAATTGAAAATGAAACTTAATGGAGAATGGGACTGGGAAGGGGAGAGGGAGGAGGAGGAGGGGTGGGAAGGCAGGTATGGTGGGAAGAATCACTATATTCCTAAAGTTGTATTTATGAAATTTGTATTCCTTTAAAAAAGAAAGCATTTTCAGAAAAGAAAAACTCATGCCCATGTGAGTGCGTGCACATACCAGTGAGGGAGTGTGGGGAGCAATCCGGACTGGACTAAGTTACTGAAATTAAGACTTATTCTATGCATCTGCTCTCCCACAACATGGCGTTGGGAGAGAAGTAAACAGCTTCCGCACAGCTGCCTCCAGTTCAACTAATAAACTGTAGGACTTGCTCCTGATTGGAGAGCAGCGTACTCGGCGTGTGGGCAGCCGAGTTGGGATTGGCGGAGGAGGACTATAAAGGAGGAGAGAGACGGCATGCACCGGGAACATCTATGGGGAACACCTAAGGGAACCCGTGCAGCCCCCGAGAAAGCCGGCCGGCGGTGTGCCGCTCCCCTGCGGAAGTGGGGAATGTGGCCAGGGGGAACTGCCCTTCCACGGAGGTGGAAGGGATAGTAGCCAACCCGGGAAGAACCAGCAGCAAACCCGGGGAGGGCCGAGCAGACGAAGGAACAGCGCAGGGTCCTGTGTCGTTCCCCCACGAAGACGGGGAGCGACATAATGGTGCCGTGACTCGGATGGAAAACCTAGGAGGGAAGAAACGTGACTTGGATAGGAAACCTAGCTCGGATAGGAAACTTAGGACGGATATGAAACTTAGGAGGGAAGAAACGGGAAGAACTAGGGAAAATATCGGAGAGAGAAACTAGCAAACAGCCTAGGGAAAAGCCGGACGAAAAAGGAGCCGGAAGAAGCTATTGAAAGCCTAGGCATAGACTCGAAACAGCCTAGGGAAAAGCCGGACGAAAAAGGAGCCGGAAGAAGCTATTGAAAGCCTAGGCATAGACTCGGATACGGACTACGGGGGGAAGCTGGGAGAAATCTCTAAGGTCGAAAGCGAAAGTGAAAGCTAGAACAAACAGACTCGGACGCGGACTGTGGGGAGAGGCCAGGAGAAATGAGGGAGGAATATCGTTGGAGGAAAGTTTGGAGAAACATACCGGGTAGAGAAAAATGTTAGGGAAATTGAAGCTGTGGGGGGCAGGCCAAGGCGGACACGAAAGCCACTTTGGGATTCTCAAGTTAGCCCGGGAATGGGGGGCGAAAAGTTGAAGCCAGAAGCTGAAACGTGAGCCTGGTTGGGATCCGTCTGATTAGCCCGGGGAGCAAAGGACGGGAAGCCAAACCGTGGGGCGGAGAAGTATGCTGGGTTGAATTCGCCAGGCTAGCCCGGGGAACTTAGATTGAATGCTAGTGGCGGACACGTAAGCTACGCTGTGTTACTCGCGGAAGCCGCCGCGTGCAGAGAGAGCGTGCGGGGCACAAGTAGATAGGGAACGGGGCTGGCGAGGCCGTGGTTCAGACGCGAAAGGGTTAAGTGCGAGACCGCGGAGCGCGCGAAGCCAAGCCGCGCAAAGCCGAGCCGCGCAGATGAGGCGCGGGCTGAAGCTGCACGGAGCCGTGAAGCTGCCGGCAGCGTGAGGCGCCGGGAAGCTGCAGGGATAAGAGAAATAGAAGTTTAGAAATAAAATGAGAGAAATAAGAATGCTGGGAGATAGAAGTAAAATGGGAGAAATAGGAATGCCCGGAGATAGAGAAATAGAGAAATAGAAAGGCCTCCCCTCAACATGGCAACGAGAAAGTTTGGATTCGGTCTGCCTGATTAAGTGAGGCGATGAGCACGATGAGCACCTGCGGGCAGCTAGCAGCTTATGCGCCGCAGGTCACCGAAGACAGGCACGAATTAACATCAGTAAGGCTTCCCCACAATACAACAATGAGAAAGCTTGGATTCGGTCTGCCTAATTAAGGCGATAAGCGCCAGCAAGCAGCTCGACCAGAGTATGAGCTGCAGGTCACCGAAGATAGGCACAAACCAACACTAATAAGTCTCCCCCACAATACGGCAATGAGAAGGCTTGGATTCGGTTTGCCTGATAGGTTTTGTAAGCACCTGCGGGCAGTTCTAGCAGAGTAGAGCATGCGCTGCAGGGCACCGAACACAGGCATGCATCAGTGCCTAAAAACCTCCTCACAACATGGCGAAGAGAGGACCCGGATTCGGTTTGCCTGATTGATAGGACTTGTAAGAGCCTGTGGCAACTCTAGCAAGTAGAGCAGAGTGTGTGCCGCGGGACACCGAAGACAGGCGCGTATCAACGCCAAAAAATAAAAAGAAAGGGGGATCTGTGGGGAGCAATCCGGACTGGACTAAGTTACTGAAATTAAGACTTATTCTATGCATCTGCTCTCCCACAATATGGTGCTGGGAGAGAAGTAAACAGCTTCCGCACAGCTGCCTCCAGTTCAACTAATAAACTGTAGGACTTGCTCCTGATTGGAGAGCAGCGTACTCGGCGTGTGGGCAGCCGAGTTGGGATTGGCGGAGGAGGACTATAAAGGAGGAGAGAGACGGCATGCACCGGGAACATCTATGGGGAACATCTAAGGGAACCCGTGCAGCCCCCGAGAGAGCCGGCCGGCGGTGTGCCGCTCCCCTGCGGAAGTGGGGAATGTGGCCAGGGGGAACTGCCCTTCCACGGAGGTGGAAGGGATAGTAGCCAACCCGGGAAGAACCAGCAGCAAACCCGGGGAGGGCCGAGCAGACGAAGGAACAGCGCAGGGTCCTGTGTCGTTCCCCCACGAAGACGGGGAGCGACAAGGGAGGGCCCAGCAGGCGTCCCCGCTGGGAGGCCAGAGAAGCCACAGAACAGCCACACTTGGCTTGGGAACACGAGGACCTGTGGACCAGGCAGAGGCCTCAGACAGCCACCACGCCCTGCCCGTCCACAGACAAGAGCAGAAACTGGCTGGGGGGGTGGTGGTGATAGCTGCCTCCACCCTGCCCCCTTGGAAGGGCTCTGCACGCATCCCCAGCAGGGCCAGAGGGAACCAGGTCCCCCGCTGTCCATGAACATATATGCGTGCAAGAGAAAATAAATGCTTAAAATAACCAGGTAGGAAAGAATCAGGGTCTTAGATTTATTATCTCAGAAGTCCAGGGGCCGGCTCTGTGGCGCAGCGGGGTCAGCCACCACTAGCATCCCATACCAGAGCGCCAGTTCAAGTCCCAGCTGCTCCACTCCCGGCCCAGCTCCTTGGGAAAGCAGAAGACGGCCCAAGTACTTGGGCCCCCGCCACCCACATAGGAGACCAGGATGGAGTTCCTGGCTCCTGGCTTCAGCCTGGCCCACACCTGGCTGCTGGGACCATTTCGGGAGTGAACTAGAGGATGGAAGATCTCTCTCTCTCTCCCTCTGTCCTCACCCCCCGCCCTGTCGCTCTTTCAAATAAAATAAATCTTGAAATCCAATTGCAGCCGCATGTGGGTGTTCCTAACCTGAGCCAGCAGCCCCACTCAGGGCCGGGGGCGTTTTTGGTCATCGTGGGGGCGGGCCAGGTATTCAGACAGTGAAGGGGAAGGGAACGGGATAATTTCAAAACAGCACTGCCCAGGGTTAAACAGAACGCAGACAATGAGCTGACCCAGCCCCGGGGACAGAGGGGTCAGCTGAGCCGTGGTCCAGGCCTCGCCTCTCTGCCTGTGACCCTGGGCAACCGAGCCCACCTCCTCATCTATGAAATGGGTGCGATGCCACCCACTGCAGCTTCATGTTTTTAAGGATTGCTGTATTAGTGTTATTTATTGGAAAGGCAGAGTGACACGAGTTTCCCATCCGCCGGTTTTCCGACCCCACCTCAAAGGGCTGCGCCTCTGGCATAAACCCTGAGCGGTTCTGCGGTCCTTTCTGCCTCCATTCTTCCTTTCCTCCCTCATCCATCCATCCATTCATGCCTTCACTCAACAAGTCTGTCCTGGGACACCTGCACCCTTGCCATGTGCCAGGCACTCAGCTACCTGTCACCTCGGCTGAGCTCTTTGCCTCCCGCCCCAGGCGGGTGCCAGGACAACCTCGCCCTCCCCAAGCCAGGCCTGGGGGGCTTCCGCTGCTGGAGGTCTCCAGGGCGCCCTCCACCCCTGCACCGGAGAAGAGGACCCAGGCTGGGTGGACGTGCAGCTTCCCGGGCCCTGACCCCGGGCGGCACAGTTAGGATCGCAGCACATTCCGGGTGGGTCTCTGGTTGGGAAAGTGCGGGAGCACCTTCGTCCCAGCTGGCTCCTCGCGCTGCACTGTGCCTGTCACTCACACCAGGGTCGGAGGGCAGGACCGTGCCCTCCTACTTACCCCCAGGTGGCACCCACAGTGTGGCTTGGGGTCCGGGCTTTGGGGGCAAGGCCACCATGTGGTAGCTTCTCTCTGCAGAAGTAACTCCAGGCACACCGCGACCCACGATGGGGCTCATCACTCCCTAAAAGCATCATAAGTCAGACAGACCCGGCCGCCCAGCCTGCTGAGGGCTGCGGGAGAACCTGCCACTTCCCCAGAGCTGCCTCAGCCTATACTGACACCGAGCCCGCTTTCTAATAACAACCAAATAGCCCGTCATTTCATGAACACTGCTCTGAGAGTGGGAAAGAGAATGGTGGTAGCCGATGTTTCCCCACCATCTTCTTGTTTGCTTCTGAGAGGCAGACAGAGCAATGGGACGTGATGATTGGAGCCGTCTCTGCTGCCTCCCAGCAGAGACGGCATTAGCAGGAGCTGGAGCCGGGCATCAAACCCAGGTAATCTGATGTGGGCGTCGGAGCCACTGGGATCAATACCCGCCCTGCACACCATCTCGTACCAAGGTCAAAAATCCCAGGTCAAACCATCACAATGCAGGGACCGTCTTCTGGGTAGATTCTGAGCCCCTCCTGTGAGCTGGAACATGCTAAGGGCTCTGCAAGTGATGTCCCGTTCGGTCTCTTAACATCCCCCTTTCCCGGATGAGGACACGGAGGTGTAGAGAGGTTAGGGGCTTGTATAAGAGCCACGAGGTGCAGGGCTGGCCTTGGAGCCCAGGCCATCAGATGCTAGGGTCCATGCTTAAAACAGCAGGGAGGGAACAGCCAACTCTGGCCACCACCCGGTGCCAGGCTGGCGGTGCCAGCATTCGCCATCATCACCACCCTTGCAACAGCTTTGGGGACGCTTCTCAGTCTCCTCGACTTACAAAGGATGAAACAGGCCTGGAGAGGCCACAGAACTGGCTAGAAGCCGGTCAGCTCCAGGGGCATGCTGGGATCGAGGTCGAGCCCCCGGAGCGCCCCAGCCCTCTGCCAACCTGCACACCCCGTGCCCGCTATCCCCGCCGCTGCTGTAGCCTGGACCATTCCTGGGCTGCTGTGACAAAACTTGGTCTCCCACGGTTCTGGAGGCAGAAGTCTGGGTTCCAGGCACCAGTGGGGCACCAGTGCTCCCTCGGACTCCCCGGGGGCAGGTGCCGCCTTTTCTCTCCCCTCTGGCAGCTCCTGGCACTCCTTGGCTTGCAGCCCCACCTTGCTCCCACATCACACGGCCTTCCTCCATCCCGTCTCTGTCCCTTCTCTTCTCATGAGGACTAGTCACCTAGGAGTAGGGGTCCACCCTAATCCAGCGAGACCCCATCCTGACCAAGGACATTGGCAAAGACCTACTCCCAACCAGGTCAGGAAACAAGACCCCGGAGCCCAACTGTGGGGACTTTAAAGCTGAGGAGCAGCCTCAAGGTTCCTCCCAGATCCCCCACCCCCTACCGTGTCCTTTAACCCCTTCCTGTCCTCGGGGGATGCAGCTGCTAAAAGTCTCCCCAGCCAGGAAACAGGAATGACGGAGAAGCAGCGGTATGGCCAGACCTTTGTCCTCTTCTGAGGACGCCTGAGCGATGCCTCTGCTGCCAGCTGCCTCCAGCCCCTCCCACTCCAAGCCTGAGTTATGTCAGCGTCACCCACCTGGCCCTTCCCGGGGTCTCACGCTGTGTGCATGACTCTCGCGCTGGGCATGTTAAAGATGGGCGTATCTCTCCTCCTGTTTACTCGGCCATGGTCAGCCCAGGGGGACAATTCCAGACAGGCATGGGTCTGGGAGAACCGCATTCAGCCTAGCACAAGCCTTCAGCCCCTGACACAGAACAGGAAGACAGGGACCGGGGACGGGTCCCTATGGTGCCTGGTGCTCAGCCAGCTGCCAGCTTCGATCCCGATCGTGGGTGGTTCCCAGGCCCTCCTAGGCTTGTGCCCTCCTCAGTGGTCCCCGAGCTGTGTGCGTGGCTCAGGCTGGGAGCCACGACGACCAGCAGGTGAGCTGCAGGGGGAGATGTTGCCAGTTAGCGTGAGCCTGGGGACCAAACACGTACAGACTGCTACCAGGGGCCGCTTCTGGGCCTTCAGGTTAGCGATGGGTGCTCTGTTTTAGATGGCCATCGCCAGTGCTGGGGACTGGGTGTTCAAATGGCCCCTTTGGGGAAGCAACTTGATGCTGGTTTTGAAGTGCTGCCCAGAGATGGCTTCCCCTGAGCTCTGTGACTTCCCACCAAAGGAAACCGTCAGAGACGCGGTCAAAGTCCCCGCGCTAAGTTGTCGTTACGGCGGGAGGAAAGGTGGCAGAGAGAACCAACGCGGAGCAGCAACGCCCGTCTCACACAGGCGTCGGCCGAATCCGTAGCAGATTGGCTCGGTGGAAGAATGCCCGCCCACACCCCGCCCTATCCTGCGCTGTACGGCTCAGCAGGACCACCAACCTGCAAAGGTTATCCGGGGAGAAAAGCGATTGAGGTGCTCCTGACAACGAACCCCTCCGAGGAGCCCCCGGCCCCCAGGGAAGGAGAAACCCAGGACAGCAGGGACTCCTGTCACTCCCCGTCTTCGTGGAGGAACGACACAGGACCCTCGCTGTTCTTTTGTCTGCTCGGCCCTCCCCGGGTTTGCTGCTGGTTCTTCCCGGGTTGGCTACCGTCCCTTCCACCTCCGTGGAAGGGCGGTTCCCCCTGCCACTTTCCCCACTTCCGCGGGGGAGCGGCACACCGCCGGCCGGCTCTCTCGGGGGCTGCACAGGTGTTCCTTCAGATAGATGTTCCTGGTGCATGTTGTCTCTCTCCTCCTTTATAGTCCTCTTCCACCAATCCCAACTCTGCTACCCACACGCCGAGTACACTGCTCTCCTCCAATCAGGAGCAGGTCCTGCTGTTTATTGGTTGAACTGGAGGCAGCTGAGTAGAAGCTGTTTCCTCCTTTCTCAGCGCCATATTGTGGGAGAGCAGATGCATAGAATAAGTCTTAATTCCAGTAACTTAGTCTAGTCCGAGTTGCTCCCAGTTGCTCCCCACAGACTCCGTCTCTGTCCCCGGTACCCCCGCCCCCAGAATCCCTAAAGCCCTAGTAATTTGCCAAGTGGTGGGAGTGCCTTTTTCTTAATTGAAAATGAGCCCCTTTGGGTCGCACCTGATTTGCTGCGAAGCGGGTGAATTCAGATCGGGGCAGCCTCAGGAGAAAGACCCAGAAGCAGAGTGAGGGTTGCAGCTGGCAGCCCCCTCCCCTACCCCGCCAGCCTCTGGCTGTGAGAGGGAGTCGGTCCCTACAGGCACTCGGCGTGGGACACCTGCATGCCCTATTGAGTGCCGTGTTTGAGTGCTGAGTCCACGTCCAATCTCAGCTTCCTGCTGATGCGCGCCCTGGGAGGCAGCAGGTGCTGACTGGAGTCATCCTCCAGCCCCTGCCACCCACGTGGGACACCAGGGCTGAGTTCCAGGCTGCTGACTGCAACCTGGCCCAGCCCCGGCTGTGAACAAGTGGATGGAAGATTTGTCTGCCTCTCTTTCAAAGAAATAAAAAACACTTCCTTACAAATTAGAAACCATCACTCTTGACCAAGATGGTTTACTGAGCTTCCAGGGTGCCAACGGCATGGAGCCCCGGGTCTGCCCTGCCCCACCCACCCATCCTGCACCTGCCTGCCCCCTGCCCCACCCAGCCCATCTGCACCTGCCTGCCCCCTGTGTGAGAGCTCGCAGCACCACTGATGCCAAGAACAAAACCACCAAGAGCCTCTGCCACACCTCACCTCTTCAGGGACGGCTCCCAGCTGCTCACGGAGCCGGGATTGGGATCCACTTGCTGAATTCCACAGCCTGGGTCCTTTACAGAGAGAAAGGTGCACTCAGCTCACAGGTATGGAGGCTGA
This sequence comes from Oryctolagus cuniculus, assembly GCF_964237555.1. Classification (NCBI taxonomy): domain Eukaryota; kingdom Metazoa; phylum Chordata; class Mammalia; order Lagomorpha; family Leporidae; genus Oryctolagus; species Oryctolagus cuniculus. The sequence goes on along the minus strand of NC_091433.1, from coordinate 4,786,074 downwards.
CAGGCCCACGGGCAAGAGCCATCTTGCTGCCAGAGACCCCCTGCCGAGTCCCTGGATGGTGAGAGGGGAGCGCGCCAGGGGCAGAATCCAACCGGCTTTTCTGCCCCCACCCCTGTTGGTCCAAGACCCCAGGCACAGACGAATCCAAGCAGGGAGACGAGCCCTGGTGGCCACATCACCTCCTACAGGTAGCACCTGGCCCCACTTCTTCACTCCCCACCTGAGCTTTGCTGGGAACTCAGACCCGGCCCTGCAGCCGGCGTCGTGGTCTGAAGACCCCTTCCTGGCAATGCCAGCCCCGCCAGCTCCAGCCAGGAGCTGCTGTGGCCCGTGCTTTGCTGCAGAACAGCCCACATGGACTCACCCTCGCTCCCTTTCAAAGTCTCCCCTCGGGGCTGGCGCTGTGGCAAAGCAGGTTAAGCTGGCTCCCGTAGCAGAGTGCTGGCTCAAGATCCTGCTGCTCCACTGTGATGCATGCTGGGAAGGCAGCAGAAGACGGCCCCAGGTGCTTGGGCCCCTGCCACCCACGTGGGAGACCCGGATGAAGCTCTTGGCTCCTGGCTTCAGCCTGCCTGACCCAGACCTGGCGGTTGTGGCCACTTGGGGAATGAACCAGCGATGGAAGATCTCTCTCCCTGTGTCTCTCCCTCTCTGTAACTCTTTAAACAAACAAATACATCTTTGAACAAAGTTTCCCTTGTTTCAACCTCTGAGGGTGCACCTGCAATGGGTTGCAGCCCACGTGGCCTGAGTTACAACCCCCTGCTCCCTCCTGAGCAAACTCACTTGTCTTCAGAGCATCTTCACTTACGTTGACGTCCACATCCTTTATCAAGGCCATGGAAAGGAACCACACACGTGACAACCTGTGTTCCTGGGACCCAGCCCAGGAAGACCTCGCACCCAAGGAGGGGGCTTGGCAGAACTCCCCATATACAGTGGGTCGGGCAGAAGCACACTCGCACCTGCCATTGGCGTGTGAAGCCCTCACCCGTGCACCTGAGAGAAGGACTCAGAACGGAATGGAAGCGCAGGACACACCCAGCGGCACCTGCGGGGGAACCCGCGACGCGCGTGCTCACACCGCGGTCTGTGCTGCGTGGACAGCAGTCTGTCCCTCCCCTTCGAGGCCCAGCGGGGGAGCCCACAGACCAGCAGTCCCTGTCCCCCATAACAAGGAGCTCGGGGCAGTCAGAGGTCTGCGGTCCCAGCGGTCTCCTGCCCCTCTCGTCTTCATCTCTACGGTCCACGCTGCAGGCAGAGTGGTTGTTCCAGAAGACAGATCCCCTCAGCTCACTCTCCTGCCAGAACCCCTTCCAAAGCTCCCCATGGGTGACAGAATAAACCCACACCCAGGGAAGGCCAGTCCCTCCCCAGCCAGTTAACCACCCGTCTGCCCACCACACCTGCCTCCGGCCACAAGCCGTACCCTCTCGGTCCTCTGTGCCTTTGCTGTCACTCTTCCTCGGCCCCAAGTCCACGCCCTCGTAGTTCCTCCTAGCAAACCCCTTTGCATACTTCAAAACCCAAGTCAGTTGCCGCCTCCTCTGGGAACCTTTCTCTTCCCCACACGTTGGCGGTGCGCTCCTCTGCTTGCGCCGTAACAATTCACTTGGCTGCCTGTCGCTTCTTCCAGGCGGAACCTCGTGCAGGACAGGCCCTGTCACCTCTTTCCCTTGAACGCCCAGAGCCCAGCGCATGCTGGCCCACAGCAAAGACCCAGCAGGCACCTGCGGAGCAGTGACTGCCCGTCCCGGCTGACCAGGAGGTCCGTCACGGGTAGGAATCCGATCCCGGCTCAGCACACAGGGACACTGAGGCTCTGGGGCGTGAGGGACCTGGCCCGACAGCAGGCGGCAGCACTGGTGTTGCCTGTGTCCAGACACAGCTCTCACACTCTGTCCACTGCACTTGTGTTAGCTTCCCACGGCGGCTGTAACTAGTAACCATGAACTTGGTGGCTCCAAACAACAGAAATTCATTCTCTCCTGGTCGCGGAGCCAGAAGTCGGACCAAGCTCCCCAGGCTGGCTCCAGGCCGCCCTCCAGTGGCTGCAGGTGCGCCTGGCTTGTCGCGGCACCGCCCCAGTCTCGCCATTTCCTGGGCCCACTCCGCGTCTGTCTCCTACAAGGACGGTGTCGTTGGAGCCGGGCTCCACGTGCACAGCCCAGGAGGGTCTTGGCGCCAGGTCCTTACCTGAATGGCCATTTTAACCATTTTCAGGGTCTGACTCTTTGGCTTTGATTTCATTCACAACGTGGCGCCGCCTCCCCCACCCTCCCCCAAACGCTCTCACCAGCCCAGACATAAACTCCCCATTGTCTCCCCGAACCCCGGAACCTGGAACTACTTCCTGTCTCTAAGAATGTGGCGGCTCCAGGCACCTCCGGTTCCCCTCACCTGGCTTCCGTCCTTTGGCGACTCGCTCCTTCCCCTGGGCCTCGCATGCACCTCGCTCTGTCTGCGCACTCCATTGGAGGACCCCCGGCCACTGGGCACCGTGCGGCTGGGACACGGGGTGCAGGCATTTGTGACTTCCTGCTGTGTCCGGGGGCGGCTCTCAGGATCCTACGGGAACTCACGCTTCTCTCTGGGGGAACAGCTGACCTGTTTCCCACGGTGGCTGCCCCATTCATTTCTTATTTATTTTTTTTGAAAGGTTTACATAGTTGAAAGGCAGAGGGAGGGAGAGGGGCGGGGGAGAGATATCTGTCATTCACTGGTTCGCTCCCCAGATGGTTGCCACAGCCAGGGCTGGGCCAGACCTAAGCTAAGAGCCATGAACTCCGTGCGGCTCTCCCAGTGGACGGCAGGGATCCGAGTGTCTGGGCCCTATCTGCTGCCTTCCTGGCACATTAACAGGAAGCTGGGACTAGAACTGCTGATCCTATATGGGACTCGGGCAGCAAACTGGTTTAAACTGCTCTGCCACAACACTGGTCTCTCAATTCTATTCTTGCTTATTTATTTGGGGGGTAGGGAGGAGAGAGAACTCTTATCAGCTGATTCACTCCCCAGATACCTGCACCCTGGGCCTCCACGTAAGTGGCAGGAACCCGGGCACGTCCGGCCTCTCAGGGCCAGCATTAGCAGGAAGCTGGAGGCAGGAGGCGGAGCCGGGCGCTCTGATGTGGGCCTTGGACGTCTCAACCCAGGCAAGCGGCCAAGTTCTGCTCCGTGGGTCTCTCCTTCGACTGCTCAGGTTTCATGGGAGGCTTGAGGCGGGGAGGGTGGGGCTTAGCCACGCTAAGAGGTCAGCGGACATCGGTGGCATCAATCAATCATCTCAACCTCCAGAGGCCCCAGCAAGCCAAGGTCAAGGCCAGTGTTCAGGGCGCCCAGGGCCTGGCCTCCGGCTGCCGCCCAGCGCCGTCCCCCACCCAGCCTGTGTGCCGTGCTGACTCGGCTCCTGCCCGCTGCTGGGCCCACTTCACCTGCTTTGCCCATCAGTATTGGAGCTGGCTGCAGGCCCCATGGCCTCTCGCGACCCCCGGACTTGGGCATGGTGCTGGCGGCTCCCAGTGTCCTGTCTGTGTCCTTACGATGCCCAGCTCTCCCTGAGGACAGTGCCACGAGTGTGCTGGTGTGTGGCCTGGGACCTCATGTGCTCTGACATTCGGGGCTCCTTCCTCTTAGGCCAGCCGCTCCCTGTCTGGCTCCAGAATTAGGGAACTGTGACGCAACAGCGCCCCCTGGTGTGTGGCCAGGAGGCCGGTGGGACACAGCACGCTGGCTCGGGAAGCCCCGGGAGCTGACTGCCCACCTGCACCTGGATGCTCTAATACTACCACCTCCTGGGGGGCCGGGTGGGCTCTTGTTCCTGTCCAGTGCCCACCCCAAGATGCCTGTGAGCCCCTTCACCTGAACTCTGAACCACTCCCCCGGCCACCCAGGCAGCCTGCACCACAGCCTCAAATGCAGTGCTGGCATCTGCTGCCCTGGCCCTTCCCGGGCTCCTGGGCCCGCCCCACCCACTCATCTCCACGTCCCAGATGCGGGGGCCTGTGCCAGGTGCTCTGGGGCTGACCCCCCAGCGGAGTGACCAAGCAGGAGTCTTCGGGACAACCTGGACCTGAGAGTGAATTCCAGTTCTGCCGCTCGCTTGCTGTGTGGATGTAGGGTCGTGATTTAGCCAAGGCAGCCTTGGTTTTTCCCATCTGAGAAATGGGCATGATGGCCCTTCCTCCCACGGGTGGGGGTTGGGGTTAGGAACAGGCATGGGGCGCACAGCTCAGAGCAGATTTGACTCGGGGGTGCTCCCGCCCCTACACGTGGTTAACGCCGCCCTCCTGGGCCTCGGGAGAGGGGGTCCTACGAAGTGGACCCTGCAGCTCCTGCTGCCAAGGCCTCATCGTGGGGCCGTGGCAACCGCCTTGCGCGTGGGGCCGTGGCCGACTCGCTGTCCAGGCTTCATGGCCCCGCTTGCCTGGCCCGCATGGGAGGAAGGGCCTCTGATGTTAATGGCCAAGTTCACTGGAGCCCAGGTGCTGGTCGCCCCAAGTTTGTTGCCTGCGATGTGGGGTGCGTTTGCATGAGACACACGTGACTGGCAGCAGACGGGAGACCCAGCACCTTCCCGGCAGACCTAATATGCAGATCCACACAAACCAACCTCCAGGAGGAGCAGGTGTCCTGTGGTTCCCACACGAAGCCTCCCACGGAGGCTGCACCCCAGCTCCAAGCAGCCAGAGCCTTCAGGCTCTGCCTGGGGGTCACCTTCTCTACCACCCTCCAATTCCCCTAGCGTGCAGAGTCAAGAGGATGTGGGTTCAAAACCCACTTTCACAGCTAGCTGCTGTGTGACATTGGCCAACTTACTTAGCCTCTCTGAACTGCCTTCTTCCGCCTTCAAATGGGAATAGTTGTAGTTTATACAGAGAAACAGTGGGTCGGGGGGAGCAGAGTGCTGGCTCTATCTCTGGAAACGGTCCCCTTTCCAGGATCTCCCCCATTTCACCTGCACCGGCTACCTCAGCCCCAGATCATGGCTGATTCTGCATGAGTTGTGCACCCCTGCCAAAGGTGTTAACTCAGCCATGTTAACCAGTGCCCCTGGCCCCAGCACACAGGGGCTTCCCAGTAAATGCTCCCCGGTCACTCATCTGTGTGAAGACTCCCACGCTTGTCGACAGGAGCCCCTCCTGTGTGTGGTTTTCAGAATCTGCACGAAAAGCCACGGGCATTGGTCTTCAGCTTCTCCTGGGACACGGAACTTAAGCAAGAAAAACCTCCCGTGTGTCTGGAAGACGCCGAGGCCGCGGCGAGACCGCGGAGGAAACCGTGGGGAGACTGAGAGGAGGCTGCCAGGTGCGGGGGCTGGGTCCAGGATGCGACTGTAGCCACGTGCACGTGTGGGGACTGGGCAGGCATCCCAGGGACACGGCGCAGACCAGCAGGCAGTACGGACACCACAAGCACCCGCATCTACAGGCATCGGGCAGCCCCGGTGCCAGCCATGAGGACGCCACACCTGTGCTGCCGCGGCTGGGACAGTGGCCCCTTAACAGATGCACCTGCCTCCTGACTCTCGGGCCACTGGGCAACAGGGTCTCTGCAGCTCCGATGCAGTGCAGGGTCTTGGAGGAGGTGGTGTGGATGAGCTGTTGGCAGGCGCCCTCCTGAGGCATAGGCAGAGGGGCATAGAGGCGGGGCGAGGCGGCTGTGTAATGCGTACCCCACACGGCTCAGGGGTCAGGCCTGCCTTCACCACCTCCACAATCCATTCTGCATTCCAGAAAGAAACTCAGGGCTTCTCAGCGCGGAACTGGAATCCTGCACCGTCTCCTGCGGCCACGTGAATGCTCTCGGGGTTCCCGCGCGTCGGGGCCGTGGCAAGGCTTTGTCCCTTCTTCCTGCCGAGTGACGCTCCATCGCTGGACCCGCCCATTCACCCGTTCATGGCGTTTCTGCTCTTCAGCCGCTGTGAATGGTGCCGCTAGGAACCTTCCAGAACAGGCCGTGTGGACGTGTCTGGTGTTCCCGCGGGCGACACTGAGGCGCTGGCCCTCGTTCCCAGGCCCCTGGCGTGGTTTCTGTTCTCACAGCAGAGGCTGCACGTCCCACACCGTGCGTCCCATCTCTTCTTCTTACAGTCGCCTGAGAGACGTGGCCGGCCGTGTCACCGCGCAGTGGATCTGCGTGACGATGGTGACACGTGTTGAACTGTGTCTTCCCCGGAAGACGTGTTCAGTTCTCACCCCCGGTGCGGCCGGAGGGGATCTTGTTTGGAAGCAAGGTCTCTGTAGAGGTTGGGGCGGCTCCCACACAACCTTGTCCCACACAACCGATGCCTTCATTAGGAGGTGAGAGGGACCCACAGGAAGAAGAAGGCAGGGACAGCAGGGGCAGCGGCTGGAGGGACACGGCCACAGCCGAGGACTGAGGGGCACCCAGGAACTAGAGAAGACAGGGCAGGGCGCCGTGCAGCCTCAAGGAGGCGTGGCCTTGGTGAGACCTTCAGTCTGGACATCGGTCCGCGGAGCTCAGACAGAACACATCTCATCTCCCCAAGTCCCCGCCGCCACCAGGCCATCTCAGGGGGACGCCGGGAGGCCTCTGGCCAGCTAGGGGAGCCTCGTGTTTCTGTTACTATGGCAAAACCCCCAGGGCTGGGCAGCATCGCATGAACCAGACGCTCCCTTGAGCCCGCAGTGTGGCGTGCGGAGGGCCTGGCACCAGCCTCAGCTCCACTCTGCCAGGGCTCCGAGGCAGGTGGCACACGGGGACAGGAAGGCAGAGAGTGACTCGGGGTCAGGCTCAGTCTTTTCTTTAAGTTTTTAATTAATTTATTTGAGAGGCAGAGTTACAAACAGTGAGAGGGAGAGCCAGAGAGAGAGGTCTTCCATCCGCTGGTTCACTCCCCAAATGGCCGCAACAGCCAGAGCTGGGCTGATCCGAAGCCAGGAGCCAGGAGCTTCTTCTGGGTCTCCCGTGCAGGTGCAGGGGCCTAAGGACTTGGGCCATCTTCTACTGCTTTCCCAGGCCACAGCAGAGAGCTGGATCAGAAGAGGAGCAGCTGGGACATGAACCATACGGGATGCTGGCACCGCAGGAGGAGGCCTAGCCCACCACACCACAGCGCCGGCCCCCAGGCTCAGTCTTTTAACAGCCTGACCCCAAGGGGACTAACTCAGGGCCCTGTGAGAACCACATTAAAACCTACTGAGTGCCATCCAACAACCCAGGAGCTCCCATGAGGCCCTGCCTCCCAGATGTCCACCCCCTCCGACCCACCACCCTGAGGACAAAGCTTCCTAGCCATGAGCCCTTGGGGGCACCCTCCAGCCATAGCGGCCACGTTCCCTATGCCAGGGGTGCAGAAAAGAGTGCTTTTCTGCCAGGTACCAGGCTGAACGCTGCACCCCCCCCCCCACGCGTGCCTGCACTGCTTCCCTGAAGCCCGTGAGGGTGGTTTTGTTTGTGAAAAGGGTTTTACAGATATAATCAAGTCCAGGATCCCAGGATGAAGTCTTCCCGGATTTGTGGGGCCCTCAATCCAGTGTCAGGTGTCCTTCTACAAGAAAGAAGACGACTCAGAGGAGAGGGCCAAGTGCAGAGGGAGGCAGAGCTTGGAGTAACCCAGCCTGTGAGCAGCCGGAACCAGGGAGGGCTACTCATCTCAAGCCTTCGGGGGAGCCGACTGCTTGATTTAGAACTTTCTGTCTGGGCTGGCGCTGCGGCATAGCGGGTAAAATCTGCTTCCTGTGGCCCTGGCATCCCATGTGGGCGCTGGTTCAAATCCCGGCTGCTCCTCTTCCAATCCAGCTCTCTGCTGTGACCTGGATAGCAGAAAAAGATGGCCCAAGTGCTTGGGCCCCTGTGCCCACGTGGGAGACCTGGAAGAAGCTCCTGGCTCCTGGCTTCGGATCAGCACAGCTCTGGCTGTTGCAGCCAACTGGGGAGTGAACCAGCGGATGGAAGACCTCTCTCTCTCTCTCTCTCTCTCTCTCTCTCTCTCTCTGCCTCTTTTCTCTGTGTAACTGTGTAACTCTGACTTTCAAATAAATAAATCTTCACAAAGAGAAAAAACCTAAAAACATAGAACTTTCTGTCAGCACGACAGGGAGAAGATGGATCCCAGTGATTTTAAGCCACCAAGTTCGGGGCACTTTGTTACGGCTGCCACAGGAGGGGACTACACAAGCCTTTGAAATCCTCACTTAAAAATGTGTCTTTGCGGCCAGCGTGGGAACGCAGGAGGTTTGCAGCGTTGGCAGGTTTGAGTCCCGGCTGCTCTGCTCCTGACCCAGCTCCCTGCTAATGCACCTGGGAAAGCGGCAGAGGACGGCCCAAGGGCTTGGTCCCTGCACCCATGCAGGAGACCTGAGTGGACTTCCTGGCTCCTGGCTTCAGCCTGGCCCGTCCTGGCAGTTGCAGCCATTCAGGGAGTGAACCAGAGAATGGAAGATTCTCTCTCTCTCTCTCTCTCTCTCTCTCTCTCTCTGCCTTTCAAACAACAACAACAAAAACTTTTTAAAAAGGCCATTATCAAGGTGCATCGGCTCTCATGGTTATTGAGGGCTGCTCAGTGTGCTCATCTGTCGAATGGGCACATGAGCCGTCCTCATTGAGAATGGACCGAGAAAGCCCAAACCAGCACCATGGACAGAGCCGATCAACACTGGCAGACAGCGGTTACTTCTCTGCAATGGAAACAGCGCTTCCAAGTTTGCCAAGTGCTGACTGATCATCACGCGGCTCCTTGGGCAGCCAGCCGGCCACGTCTGGTCAAGAGAGGGACGGTCTCTGACTCCTGGCCAGGAAGCGGCGCTCCCAGCCCCGGGGCGACATGGGACTTAGCTGGGCTGCACTCCAGCCGGCAGACCGGGGCTCCTCCCACATTTCTCCAGGGCAGACCCCTAAGGAGGGCAGCAGGCCTTGGAGACGAGGCTGGGCCAGCAGCCGCTCTGTCTGCTCTGCAGCCGGCCAGCACCGACCCCCAGGAAGACTTGTCGAGTGAGTGGGTGAGCAAGCGGGTGAGTGGACGGATGGATGAAGGCCACGTGGGGTGCCTGAGGCAGGGGCGGCAGGGTGGGAACAGAGGGCTTACTAATGCGGTGCAGCCTGTGCCCTACGCCCCCTGGCGGCTGGGCCCCGAGCCACGCTCGCCGGCTCGCCCCGCAGTGTCATCGGGACCGTCAGTCCCATTTACAGGGAGGTCCGCCTGACTTCCCGCACACGCCGGGACCCTCACAGCAGGGAGGCGGAAGCATCCGCTCTGTTCCCAGCCACACTGCCACCAGCAGTGGTTTCCCGGGCGCCCTGTGTCTGCCTGCTGGGCTGCCGACGTGCCGCGGGCGGGGGGCTCTGACCCTGGGCTTGCACCTGCTGCCCCGCCTCCCACCACCAGCCAGAAAGCAGGGAAGGAGCCCGCGTCCGCGTACTCACTGCACCTCGTTATAAAGCATTCCTCTTGCTTTGCCACTTTGTTCTCAGGAGAGTCAAACTCCACCCTCAAAGTGTGTCATCCCTGGAGTCGCCTCCCGGGGACAGAGGGAGATGGCACTGACTTTGGGACAGGTGGTGCTGAGTTCAAATCTGTACTAAAGCAGCTTCATGCCCTGCCACCCTGTGGGGCGACACTCATCTCTGTCGCAGGCTCGTAGGCGGCTGTGACTTCTCAGTCTCATTAACAATTCCACTGCACGATGCCCTGCGTGTAGGCTGGCTCTCTTGCCCTGAGATGAGACAGTAGCAGGGAGAACTCTGTTTCTGGCTCAGGGTCTCCAGTCCCCCGCCCCCAGAAGCAGCCCTGGCCTGACACATCCACGGCTCCTGGCCGGAAGGTGACCCCTAGCTATGAATGAAATCCCTGGAGCCAAGCACTAAGACATCAGCCACTCCTGAGCGGATGCGGAAGCAGCAGATAATGGGACAATAAAATTAATCTTGTAGAAAGACACAGTCAGCCGAATCACCTATACATCTCGCCCTCTTCTGCAGGGGGCTGAGCCGCGCCCGTCTTCCCTCCCAGCGACATCCGCCCATCACGTTCAGGGTCATGGATGGGGGTTTGAAAACAATCCTTGCAGCCAAGATGACTCAGAGATCAAATGAGCGGGTTCTCCCTCCCCATTTAGGGGGTCAGAGGCGCCCCTGCCCTCCCACTGTAGGGGTGTTTGCGGCCCAGGCAGGGGTGCAGCAGGCGGCCCAAAGTCCCAGAGCAGCTGGAGCGGGACAGGCTCACCCTGCCCCTGCCCTCTGTCTCCCCACTTCAGGGCCCTGCCCACCCGGCCCTGTATTCCACACGGTTTCCCGGCATCCGGCTCGCCAGGTTTCCATGTATGCAGAGTCCTGCAACTCTCAGCACTCCAAGTCTAGAAGGTTTCCACCAGCCTCAAGAGAAGGCCTGGTGTCTGTTTTCGTCACCTCCTGCCCCCCAGCCCCTGCCCACCCCCCCGCACCCGCCACTCAATTTTCTGCCGCCACCATTTTCCTGTTCTACACACTGCATATAAACGGAACCACACAACCACGTGGCTTTAGTGTCTGGCTTCTCTGGCTCTAAGACTTATTTTTATTTATTCTAAGACTTATTTTTATTTATTTGAAAGGCAAGGGCAGAACGACAAGGAGAGAGGGAGATCTTCCAGTTGCCAGCTCACTCTTTCAATGGCTGCAATGGTCACAGCTGGGCCAGGCCAAAACCCGGAGCCAGGAACTCCATCCTGATGTCCCACAGGGGTATCGGGGCCCCAGCACTTGGGCCATCTTCTGCTGCTTCCCAGGCGCGTAAGTGGAGAGCTGGATCAGAAGTGGAGCAGCTGGTACTCAAACTGGCGCTCTGATATGGGATGCTGGCTTACCAGGCAGCGGCTTACGCCACTGCACCACAATGCTGGGTCCTGGCTTCTCTCTCCTAACACGGGGTTTTCAAGGTGTATTTCTGTCACAGCAGGTGTCAGGACTCCCGTCCTTTTTCTGGCTGAATAGCACTCTGTTGTATGGACAGAGCATGCCCGTGTGTCCAGGCATAATGGACAAACAGTCGGGTTCTTCCCACTTTTTGGCTAAGATGATTAATGGTGCAATCAGCATGCATGCACACATTTTGGACAGTTTTGTTTGTTTGTTTGTTTTTAGAAAAACAGACAGACAGAGCTCCCCTCTGTTGACTTACTCCCCAAATGCTGATAACAGCTGGGGCTGGACTGGGCTAAGCTTGGAGCCAGGAGCTCCATCCGGGACTCACAAGTGGGTGGCGGGGACCCAAATGTTAGAGACCTCACCTGCTGCCTCCCAGTGTGTGCATTAACAGGAGGCTGGAACTGGTATGGAGCTGGGCCAAATGCCCACCCCTGAAATACATTTTAATCCTGTTGTATAGACACCTGTAGGGGTGGAGTGGCTGGGGCCAGTGGTCATTCTGACTTTTTAAGTAACCTCCATACTGATTTCCACAATGGCTGCACCATTTTACATCCCATCGGCAGCATGTCAGAGTTCCAATGTGCTTGCTTCCTCGTCAACACTTATTACTGTCTCTTAACCTTCTGCTTGGACTGTGGATTGTCAAAGCTTTCTTTTTTAAAAGCTTCTAAAAATTATACATTTACTGGGCCGGTGCCGTGGCTCACTAGGCTAATCCTCCACCTTGCGGCGCCGGCACACCAGGTTCTAGTTCCGGTCGGGCGCTGGATTCTGTCCTGGTTGCCCCTCTTCCAGGCCAGCTCTCTGCTGTGGCCCGGGAAGGCAGTGGAGGATGGCCCAAGTCCTTGGGCCGTGCACCCCATGGGAGACCAGGATAGGTACCTGGCTTCTGCCTCGGATCAGCGCAGTGCGCCGGCCACAGCGGCCATTGGAGGGTGAACCAACAGCAAAAGGAAGACCTTTCTCTCTGTCTCTCTCTCTCACTGTCCACTCTGCCTGTCAAAAAAATAAATAAATAAAAAATTATACATTGACTTATTTATTTGAAAGGCTGAGAGAGACTCTTATACTCACTGGTTCACCCCACAAATGCCCACCACAGCCAGGATTGGGTGAGAACAAAACCAGGAACTCCATCCGTGTCCCTGCAATGGGAGGCAGGGACCCAGCTACCCGAGACATCACCCCTGCCTCCCAGAGTGCACCTTAGCAGGAAGCTGTGTCAGGAGTGGAGCCAGGAAGCAGACCAGGCGTCCAGAATGGGATGTGGGCACCCCAAGCGGGCATCGTTGCCCCTGGGCCAAATACCCACCCCTCAGCAAAGGCTTCTCACAGCAGAGTTGAGCTCCCGGGACCCCAGTTTCTCAGTCATTCTCCACCACTCCCACACCCCTTGTGCCTGCCTCAGGCCCACAAAGGCTCTGAAGCCGCCCGGGGCCCCTTGCACACACACCAGTACCACTGCTTGGCTAAGGGAACCCGCTCATGTCCTGTGTGTCCCTGTAAGAGGAGGAACTGGAATAGGCTAGGGTTTCCAGCGCAGGTGCCTCCAGGGGCCAGGCAGGCTGTGTAGCCCAAGTGAGTGGGTGAAGGAACAGGAGGAGGGGTGGCAGACAGGTGGCAGCCATGAACCCTACGCTGTGGGCTTCGGCCATATGGGAATGTCTTTGTTGTCATATCTCTTCACGTTTTTTAAAGATTTTATTTATTTGAGAGGCAGAATTACAGAGAGAGAGAAAGAGAGAGAGAGAGAGACAGAGGGTCTTCTATCTGCTGGTTCACTCCCCAGATGGATGCAACAGCCGGAGCTGGGCTCATCCGAAGCCAGGAGCCAGGAGCTTCTTCCAGGTCTCCCACGTAGGTGCAGGGGCCCAAGGACTTGGGCATCCTCTACTACTTTCCCAGGCCACAGCAGGGAGCTGGATCAGAAGCGGAGCAGCCGGGACATGAACCAGCGCTCATATGGGATGTGGGCACTGCAGGCGGAGGCTTAGTCCCCCACACCACAGCGCCAGTCCCAGATCTCTTAAGTTTTCAAAACAAAACGAACAACCTGGATGTTCTGGGCACTCTCCTGACTCTTAGACTCTTCTGAAAAGGCAATTTTTAAAGCATGCAAACAGGCACAGCCTAAGCTGCACAGTCCCAGCGGGCAAATGCGGAGCTGCTGATCCCGACACGTGAGCAGGCATCAGTCCCCAGAGGGCTCGTTAGACCAAGGCTCTGGGGCCAGAGTTGTGGGGCAGCTGGCGAAGCTTCCACGTGCACCACAGACGTCCTGTATCAGAGCGCCAGTTCCAGCGCCAGCTGTTGTGGCTGTCTGCGGAGGGAACCAGCAGATGGCAGATCTCTCTCTCCCTTCTCTCCCCTCCCCACTTCTAAATACTTACTTAAAAAAGACAGAGGTTGTGACTGAGCAGGCCTGGGAGTCTGCATTTCTCACTCGCGATGCTGGCCCGGGGCACCCACGTTGAGAACCGCAGCCCTGGAGTGATGGAGCTCCTCCCCAGGTTGCAATGCAGGCTACGACGCTAGAGGCGCTGGACTCAGGGACGAGGGGCTCCGGTCAAGGGCACAGCAAGCCCCCGCTGCCTGGTGCCCCGAGGCCACATGGCGAGGTGAGGACAGCAGCCCTGGGCGCCACTGAGCTCTCGGCAGGGGGAGCCACAGGGGTGCGATGGCTTTGAAACCCCACACAATGTGCGCGATGTGGACACGTCAGTGCCGACAGGTGACGGCTGAGAACTTAGCCGAGCAGGGGGCGGGCGCTGGGTGCAGCCGTGCAGACCCCACCTGGGACATCCACACCCCATGTCGGGGTGGCCGGCTCCACCCGTACCCCAGCCACCTGGGAGGCAGCACGTGGTGTCTCAGGTCCCTGAGTCCCCGCCACTCACTGCCTCTCTTTGCCTTTCAAATAAATTAAATAAACAATCATTTTCAAAAAGCTCTGGAAAGTATAAAAGCTGTTTGGGGGGCCAGCTCTGCAGCATAGCGGGTAAAGCCACCGCATGCAACGCCGGCGTCCCACATGGGCGCTGTTTGGAGTCTCAGCTGCTCCACTTCTGAGCCAGCTCCCTGCTCAAGCGCCTGGGAAAGCAGCAGAGGATGGCCCAAGTGCTTGGGCCCCTGTACCCATGTGGGAGACCCGGAGGAAGCTCCTGGCTCCTGGCTTCAGTCTGCCCCAGCCCTGACCATTGCAGCCACTTGAGGAGTGAATCAGCAGATGGAAGACCTCTCTCTCCTCTCTCTCTCTCCCTCTTTCTCTGTGTAACTTTGCCTTTCAAATAAATAACAGCAAATCTTTAAAGACAAACAAAAGCTATTTGAGCCCTTGGGTGTTTGTATCCATTTCCCAGGATGGTTGCAATCACATAGGATAAACGGGGTGGCTTCAAGCCTCAGAAATGCCCTGTCCATAGTTCCGGGGGCCAGCAGTCCAGGATTAGCGCTCCCTGCACACGTGGGGAGGAGCTTCTCCTGGCCTCTTCCTGCCTGGGGGTGGCCCCCGGCCTCCTCAAGTCCTTGGCTAGTGACAGCCTCCCTCTGGCCTCTGCCATTGCTGCCCCTTCAAAGAAGGCCTGGGTCATCAGGCTCAGGCCCACCCTAAACCAGGATGAGCTCACCTGGGGATCTCTACCATTTACCTCGTGAAGACCCCATTTGCATGTAAGGTCACACTCTGCGGGTCCAGGGGCACACCATCCACCCCGCTACAGTCACTTTACTCATTGTTTTGGGTGCTAGCCTGCAGGTGGGCAGTGCGGGTCCTCTGGTCATAGCAGATTAGAAACAGTGCGATAGAAAGAAGTAGCAGGTGCACCGTGAGGGTGGCCCTGTGGAGGTCACAGCAGTAGCAGTGGTGGCTGAGCCGATCATTGGCCACGCCCACAGCCTGGGATGTTCCGAAGGGATGAGGGGCCCAGCCCAGCGCACAGCCCAGCTCCCTCCCGGAGCCCGCTCTGGATGGAAAGGCAGGACAGGGTGAGGCTGGCCCACAGTGAGGAAGATTAGCCAGCGATGGGTCAAAACCCAGCGTGCGCAGAATCTGCCTGAGCTCACTGCACCCCCACGGTGGGCCAGAGAACCAACAGGGAGCCTGCCAGTCAGGGCCAAGGTGATCAATCACGATGTCAAAACATCAGGACAGCTCCCAGCCTGGCCGGGAAGCCTCGTACCGATGTCCCTGCCCAGTGCCCACGAAACCCCAGCCCCAGTGGCAAGAATGGCGATGTAGGGGACGCAGGAGCCCCAGTAAGTCCTGGCAGAGCCGCCTGCAGCACAGGGCTGGCAGTCATGGTGCCGTCCCTCCGGGAATTTCACACGCCCCCCTGGGGACCCCCGCTCCACGGAGCGTGGAATGAATTGCACTCATCCATCTGTGGGCTTTTTAAAAAATCCCACAATTAATTTGCGCGTATGGTGGTAATATCGTTATTAGGATTTGGCCTGTCTGTGGTTCTTTACTCTGGCAAACAAAGTGCTTCCATAATCACTTACGGGCTGAATCATTGAATGCGAGTTATTGCCGTAAGCCGGAGTGCTGGTCCCCAGCCGTGGCTGCTGAAGCGAGCTGGGACCCGCCCCAGCCACAGATTCCCCGGCAGGCAGGCTGCAGCCTGCTCCGCCGCTGTGTGCCCTTGATAACTTTGGTCCTGGGCCATTCTCAACTCTGCCCCACTCTTGTCACGGTGACAACAAAGGCAACGAGAGGGTGACCCTGAGGCTGCAGGGAATCCGTTCTTTTTTGCTCCGTCCCCTCATTTTCTAGGAAGGGAAGGGGGGGGCTCTCCTGCCAGGGAGGAAAGAGAGCGGGCTCAGGGGCCACACTCCGGCCTGGGGACGCCCCTCCCCACCTTTGGGGGCTTCAATGGAACACGAGGGGAACAGAGAGAAGCTCTGGGGTCAGCCAGGCCAGGCTTGCGGGGAGAGGCTATGTTGCTGGGTGGGAGCCTGCACTTCGACCAAGTTCGTCTGTTTTTCTGCCTTCTGCACACAAGTCTTCGCAGTGTCATCCTGACAACTGGGGGCTTCGAAAAGTACACGGCCCCCCAGGGGCCGGAGTCCAGGCCCCGCTGCCTTCCACGCTGTCGGCATCCCATGTTGGAGCTCTGTGGGGAGCAACTCAGACTAGACTGTTACTGGAATTAAGACTTATTCTATGCATCTGCTCTCCCACAATATGGTGCTGGGAGAGGAGGAAACAGCTTCTACACAGCTGCCTCCAGTTCAACCAATAAACAGCAGGACCTGCTCCTGATTGGAGGAGAGTGGCGTGTGGGTAGCAGAGTTGGGATTGGTGGAAGAGGACTATAAAGGAGGAGAGAGACAACATGCACCAGGAACATCTATCTGAAGGAACACCTGAGCAGCCCCCGAGAGAGCCGGCCGACGGTGTGCCGCTCCCCCGCGGAAGTGGGGAAAGTGGCTAGGGGGAACTGCCCTTCCACGGAGGTGGAAGGGATGATAGCCAACCCGGGAAGGACCAGCAGCCAACCCGGGAAGAACCAGTAGCAAACCCGGGGAGGGCCGAGCAGACAAAAGAACAGCGCAGGGTCCTGTGTCGTTCCTCCACGAAGACGGGAAGCGACATAATGGTGCCGTGACTCGGATAGAAAACCTAGGCAGGGTTTAGTGTCGTTCCTCCACGAAGAGGGGGAGCGACAGAGCTCGAGTCCCCGCTGCTCTGCTTCTGATCCAGCTCCCTGCTAATGCACCTGCGAAAAGGAGACCCAGATGGAGTTCCAGGCTCCTGGCCTGAGGCTGGCCCAGCCCTGGTCATTGTGCTCATTTGGGGAGTGAACCAGTGGAGGGAAGACCTCACTCTCTAATTCTACCTTTCAGATAAATCAATCTTTAAAAAGTGGCCCCGCCCCCCTCCTGCTCGTGGACATTGGAATTCCAGTGCCCCTCCCCCCACACCCCAGGTTCTCAGGCCTTGGGACCTGGACTGAGCCCCGCTCCCGGCACCACAGGGTGACCAGCTTGCTGATGGCTGTCCCGGGACTTCCAGCCTCCATCATGGCGTAAGCTAACGGCCCTGACAAACGCTCTCTCCTGTCTGTCTCTCTGGAGAACCCTGTCCAGCACGTTTGGGAGGTCACTGGCATTGCTCATCATGATGAAACCATGGGCCAGAAACCCCAGCACCCACAGGCTCCACAGAGCGGCCGCTGGCATGGGCCCCTGCTGCTTGCTGGTCCAGGAGTAAAATCGGGGGTGTGGGGGTGGCGCTGTGGCGTAGCTTTACCCGCCTGCAGTGCCCGTATCCCATATGGATGCTGGCTGCTCCACTTCCTATCCAGCTCCTGCTGTGTCCTGGGAAAGCAGTGGAAGATGGCCCAAGTCCTGGGGCCCCTGTGCCCAGGTGAGAGACCTGGAGGAGGCTCCTGGCTCCTGGCTTCGGATTGGCGCAGCTCCGGCCATTGCAGCCAATTGGGGAGTGAACCAGCAGATGGAAGACCTCTCTCTGCCTCTGCCTCTCCTCTCTCTGTGTAACTCTTTCAAATAAATACATCTTTAAAAAAAATGGGGGTGTGGAACTGGGGGCCTCAGCCTCTGATAAAGCCCTGCACTCTAAGGTATTTTTTTTTTTTTTTCATCGCATCTGTATCCTCCCCTGACCCCTGCAAGACTCTGGGCTTTTTCCTTCTGAACTTGGCCCCACCCCAATAAGGCGTTCTTGACACCCACATGCACCCCCCTCCATCCTGTGTTTGGGGCAGGTGGGGGATGCTTTTCTCTGTCCTCTCCACCCTCCCTGACAAAGGAGAGCCCCAGGCTCACCAACATCCTTGCAGCCTCCTTCCTGCTGGTGGGGTACAGTAGAGGGGGAGCTGCCACACCCCCAGTGCACACACCACCAACACATATATTGGGTTCTGTGACATGCACAGGTCTGAAATGGGGACAGAGCCACTCCCCCGTTTAAGCCCATGTGGTTTCTCCTGTCGCAGGACTGGTGGCTGGAGTGACTTCCAAGTGGGAGATGGCTGTGACCTTGCCTAAGGCCGGTGGGAGGGGCCGGAGGCAGAGCCCGCATCCCTCCTGGGTGGACCCCAGGTACCACTTAGGGAGAGCATGGCCCGGCTCCCTCCCACCCCCACCCCCGCCTCCTCCGCGAAACCCCGCCAAGCCTCTGCTGGAGACTTGGGGAGGCTGAAGCAGAGCCCAGGAGCTCACCAGTAACGGGTCGGGGCCGGGGGAGGGGGATTCTGAAATCAGACCTCCCCGCACCCTCTACGGCAGGCAGGCTCCCTCACTGGGCCTGCGCTCCAGGCCGGCCGCGGCGGGTCCCGCTCCGCTCCCCACCCAACCCCGTTTCTTTCTTTATTCCCGGAGACTCCCGAACTGACGGGAAACCCCAGGCCTCCGATCCTCCACCGCTCGCAAGGGGTGTGAACGCCTTCCAGGTGCCCGGGAGGCCGCGATCCTCGCGCGCCCCCGGAGCTTGTCCTCGGGCGAGTGCCCCAAGTCCTCCTTCTGGAGGTCCGCAAAAGCGGGCCCCCTGATCCGGGCCACTGCGACGCGGTCCGGCTTGGCTGGTGGGGGGCGGGTCAGGCTAGAACCCCGCGTCCTCGTTGCGCGCCCGGGACCGTCCAAGCGGCCCCTCCTCCGCCGGGCGCGCGGGATCTCGCCTTCCGCTCCGGCCAGACTGCAGGAGCCCCTCGGTCTCACCGCGCCGCGCGCTCTCCGCCCCGGACACCTGCCCTCCGGCGCCCGCGTCCCCCGCTCTCGGAGGCGCAGCCCTGCATCCCGCACCCACGGGACCCTGCCGCCCGTCGCCTCTCCCACCCCGGCCCAGCACCAGGGGAGGCTCTGGACTCGGCCCCAGCCCGCCGCCTCTGGGGATCTCTCCAAACGCTTCCTAGGACGCCCAGGTCTGCGCGACTGCCCCACTCCCCACGTCCCCCCACCTTTGGGGGATCGCTCCAGCCCTAAACCCCCCTTCTCGTTTCGAATCGCCTTGCGCCCGCGCCGCCGCCACCGCCCCAGGCCTGCGCAGCCCGCACCCTCTCGCGCCCCGGGGCGCCTTTCCACCCTCAAGCCTCCCAGCGGGGCGCGCCCCACCCCCGCCCCCTTCTCGGCTGTCCCCGGGCTTGGGGCGGCCGCGGGGTCCCGGGGGAGGCTCCCCCGCCCGGCCGCGCGCTCCTTTGTGCTGCCGGGCGCGCTGCGTCAAGGCGGAGGCGCCGCCGCCGCCACCCGCGCACAATTAACCCCGGGAGCGGCAGGAAGGGAGGCGGCGGGCGCGGGGAGGAGGGGGCCGCAGTCGAGCCCAATCGCTGCTCCGCGCCAGCCCCGCGCGGCGCCGCCTCCGCCATTGCTGCGCGCAGGAGCGGCCGACGCGGAGGCTCGGAGCGCGCTCGCAGCCCAGACCTGCCGGAGCCGGGCGTGGGGTGAGTGCGGCCGAGGCCGGGCGCCGCCCGCCAGGGAGCGGGGCTCGGGGGCCGCTCAACGCCCCGAGTCGCGGGTGGGGAGACCGGGGCGGGCGGGGTGGCCAGGGCGCGGCGGGCCCCGGGCAAGGGGCGCGCCCAGACGGGCTGGACAGGGGCGGCGGCCCTTCGCCGGCCGCGGGGCGCCCCTGCGCGCGCAGCGAGGTGGCTCCGCAAATGCAGAGCGCGCCCCCACCCCCACTCCGCATCGGCGGTGACCGCCGCGTCCCCTCGACCCCTCCCCGGAGACGTCGGCCGGGCCGGCGGGCGGACCCTCCCCGCGTCCTGCTCGCGGTAACTCCCGCCCGGCCCTGCCTCCGCAGGCGGCAGCCTCGGGTCTCCCGGAACCATGGTGAAGTTGGGGAACAATTTCGCCGACAAGGGCAGCAAGCAGCCGCTGCCTGAGGATGGCTTCGACACCATTCCCCTGATGACGCCCCTGGACGTCAATCAGCTGCAGTTCCCGCCCCCGGATAAGGTAAGGGGCCTCGGGCACCCCCGCGCCGCGCGCGCCGGAGACGCGAAGCGGGGCGGGCGCGTGCGGCAGAGGCGGCCCCGGCGGGGACAGCGTGCCCGCCCGCGGTTCTGGAGCGGGGCGGTGGGTGGGAGGCCTCGCCTCGGGGTCAGCACCCTGATAAGTGACCTCGGTGGGCAGCACGTCCCTTCGTGGACAGATCCAGGGGCTAGCGGTCGCCCGATCCCGCGTGCCCGGGGACTCTGGTTCTGGGGTGAGCCCAGTGCGGGGGCGCCCGCCCCCTGCCCCCCTGGTGCTGCAGTGCCAATCCTGCCCTTTCTGCCCGCTGGCCTGGTGTGGGTGCTGGAGGGAGGTGTTCTCCAGGGACCCCCGGTGCACCCAATGGAGGGAGGGAAGTGGGGACCCCTTGATTCTTCCACCTGGGCCCGGGGTGGGCTTTGCTTTTTTTTTTTTTTTTTTCTGGACTCGTTTGCATGCGCTAGAACAGTGTTTTCACGACTTCGTGCTTAAACAGGTGACTCCCATCTGTAAACGTCTCGCAGATCTGAAATCAGACACCCAGCATCCGTTCCCAGCACCTTGCTGCTACTTTTTAAAAAGCCACAAGGGGGTGGGGGTACCCGGAGCTAGCTGAAGTGTTTTCGCCTTGGTGGTTTTAGGTAGTCGCCCTCGGGCTCTGACCCAAGGCTTGAGGACCTGCTGACAGCTGGGCGGGGGTGGGATGAGGTCTCGGTGGTGCCGCCTGTATCCCCACGTGCACCCTTCGAGGGGCTCACTCAGCTCCCCAAAGTGGGTGTGACTCTCTCCGCTCTGCTGTCTGTGGTTTGCGTGGGGGGGAGGGGGCGGCAGGAAAGGGGGACCAGCTGGTCACATCTGGGCACCCAGGTTGCCATGGGGACCCTTGGGGACGCTCCTGATCCCGGCTGGGCTTTGCTCCCACCCCCCGCTCCCCGTCAAGGTCAGGTGCGCCCAATTAGCAGAGCCTGGCCCAGACCCCTGCTCAGCCCGAGAGCAGAGACAGCTGTGCCCACTCCTCGTGCTGAGGCAGCCCCTCTATCAACTGCTTCTGTCTGCTGCGCCCGAGCCTGTCCCACGCAGGGAGGGGGGGTTCCGGCAGGTGTGAACCCCTTGCTAACCCGTGGGGCCGCCAGGTGGCTGGGGAAGGCACTGAGTCTCAGTCCCGGGCAGGGCTGCTCCAGAGGGGGGACTCCCAGGCAGGACCGAGGCAGCTGACGCCTGCCCAGGGTCACCGGTGAAGGGCAACCCCCCCCCCCCCCCGGCTCCTGCCTTTTTGCAGCCAGGCAGCTCTCCCATGAGACCTGGCTTCACCCGCGCTGCTCAGCGTCGGGGTTCAGGGAGGCGAGGCCCCCTCCCCCGGAGGCACAGCCGTCCCAGAGCCGCAGCGAGGGCAGGGCTGTCTCACCTCACACTGGCGCTTGTTCCACTTCACGGAAATAGCCACCACCATCCGGCCCATTTTCCAGATGTGGAAACAGAGGCAGAGAGAGTGCCCAGGTCACCTCACCTGTTAGTGCCGGAGGCAGGGTCCACAGAATACCCACCGAGCCCCCACCCTGGGCTGAGGGTCCCGTGGGTCTCCTCTGCCTTGCCGTAGCCCAGGGATGAGACTTGCTCCCATTTCACAATGGCTCCAGGTCAAGTGCGTGCTCAAGGCCACGGGGCTGCTCAGGTGCAGCTGAGGACAGGAGGGCGACGCCCAAGGGGTGCTGTCCCAAGAAGTGGGTGCCTCGCAGGGGTCACCCACTCCAACTCACACTGGGCACGCCCTTCCCTCTGCACCATGGCGGGGGGCAGAGCATAGTTCCACGTTCATGGCTCTTGGGGTCATTTCTCGGTGCCACTGGCATGGCCACGTTGTCCTCCTGTCCCTCCTCCGAGGCTGGCTCCCAGCATCCACCCCCCCCCCCCGCCCCGGTTCCCCCCTCCTGGTTCCCCCCGCCGGGGAGAGCAGGTGTAGTCTGGCAGCCACTCCCGGGACCTGCTCTGGGGAGCAGGGTTTGGGGATCAGAGCCCTGGAACACTGCCTGTCCCCGGGGGACAGAGACGACACCAGGCGCTGGCCGCAGGTGTCACGCATGCAGTGGCCTCGAGGCTGGGCCGTGGGTGGCAGAGGGAGGGGCCTCCCACCTGAAGCTGGTGGGAAGGTCTGTGCGGGCGGAGGCAGGGCCAGTTTCTAGGCTGGGAAAAGCTTTTTCCTGCTGTGAAATGGCAGGTGGAGGGGAAGAGGACTGGCCTAGACTTGCTCTCTTCCAGGCTGGTTGCTCAGGGCCGTGTCCCCCCAGCCACCTGCGCCTGGACTCTGGCTCCAGTGGCAGAAGGAGCCCTGGTTCAGGAGTGCGATGCCATGCGGCCGTGTGACCGCGGCCTGTGTCACAGCGTTCCCCTCCTGGGGGCGGGGGCGGCATCGGGAGTATTAGCCCGTGAACTCGTCAGGAGTCCCGGCCCGGGAGGTTGCCTGGACCGGCGGCTCTTCTCTCTTTTCCCTGACT
Organism: Oryctolagus cuniculus; assembly: GCF_964237555.1. Lineage (NCBI taxonomy): Eukaryota > Metazoa > Chordata > Mammalia > Lagomorpha > Leporidae > Oryctolagus > Oryctolagus cuniculus. The sequence goes on along the minus strand of NC_091433.1, from coordinate 4,763,788 downwards.
CGCTCCCTGGCGGAACCACGCCTCAGAACCCCGGGGGCCCCAGTCCTACCCCGCGCCTCCAGGCACCCCCCTGACGGCCTGCCCGTCTGCTTCCTGTAAGGTGGTCGTGAAAACCAAGACCGAGTATGAACCCGACCGCAAGAAGGGGAAGGCGCGTGCTCCCAAGATCGCCGAGTTCACCATCAGCATCACGGAGGGCATCACCGAGAGGCTTAAGGTGAGTGCCCGGGGGCCTGGTCCTGCTCTGGCCCCCAGCAGGCGTCTGCCGAGCTGCGGACGGGATCCGTGCGGGCACAGGGGCTGGAGGCGACGCCGTGTGGGCGAACCCAGCAGCTTCCGGCTGCCCACCCCACCCAAGGCCTTATCCCAAAGCATGTTTTTCTTTTCATCTTCCAAAGTGGTCCTGGTCCTGTATTACTGATTTCTGTCGCAGGGAAACCCCACCCACAAACTTTCTTTTAGACACAGCTGACAAACATTGGAGAAAATCACTCGCCAGACATTCAACTATCTGACAGTTCCGGCCGTGTGCTGAGCCCTGCACCTGTGGGAGGCTGGTACCGATGGGTAAACCCATTTTACAGAAGGGCAGGTTGAGGTGGCCACAGCCCTGTGTGTGGCAGAGCCAGGCTCCGGAGTGCTGTGCTGATTCACCCTTGCCACCTCCTGAAAGGTCTGGGTGGGAGGAGCCTTGTGGACCATCCGGGTCACCCTGGAGGTAGAGCCTTTGGTTGAGGAAGAAGTTGGGGTCCATCTGGAGACTCATTCTGCCGGAAACATGGGGAGAAAGGATTTGAAATGGCCACTTCGCTCAGACTCAGAACGGGGCTCGGGAGCCAGCCAGGGGCCCCCAGGCCTTGAAGAGTGGCTGGCTCACTGGTGCCCCCACTTAACGTGGAGCAGCATGCCCGGGGGGAAAAGGCCACGTCCCGGTCTGCACGGCCCCTTTGTACACTGTGTGCTGGTTGGTCTCCCTGGAACCCTCCCAGGCGGGTCATGGCGGTGCGGCCAGGGAGGTGGGCGCCTTCGTGGAGAGAGTGGGGAAGCCAGGGAGAACCCAGGAGCACGGGTGCCTGGTGCGGGTGCAGCGTGTTCCCTTGAGTTGGCTCCCGTGATCCTCCCACACTCTCGCCCGCTGCTAGATGGAGAAACTGAGGTGCGGGGACCTCTGCTGGTGTGAGGACGGGCGTGTGCCGAGATGCTCCCGTGGCACAGCAGTCCGTCCGTACTTGAGGTTCATGGCCAGGACCAAGGCAATGGGCCTCTGCCTCCTCCACTGCCGCTTCGCCTGTCCTCTGTGTGCACGCAGGGATCGGCTGCTGCTCCTCCTGGGTAAGGCACCAGTGACCTGGGTGCCAAGGTCATGGTGTCAGGCGCCCCAGATTTCTGAGCACATCTTGTGCCCTGGCATTTTAGGTCCTCACGGAGCAAGGAGTGAACAGAGCCTTCGGGCCACTGCTCCTTTGTCTACCGAGTGCCTGTCATGTGCCAGGCTCCGCCCCCTGGCCCCGATGCCTTGGTGCGTCTCCTGAATGCTCGCCTGGACCAGGTCCCCAGGTCCCTCGCCTAAGGGCCAGCTGACGCACATTTGCCACCAGGGCCCGTGGTCGCTGTGCTTGGGACCGTGCGGTTACCTGGCTCCTCTGTGCCCCTCCCAGTGGACTGGCTCAGGTGGCAGGAGCCCTGCCTCTAAGGAGGCGAGGTACTGAGGGACCCAGCAGGTGCTCAGTGGGTTGTGACGAGTGATGAGCCTGTTGCCCTGGTTACGCACAGACCCGCTGGGCACGCTCCTAGGCCACCGCTTTGTGGCCTCCTTGGTGATCCCACACCCTGAAGGCGGCGCCATTAACCCCTTTGGCTGATGACACTGTGCGGTCCCGGGGGACTGGGCTCCTCCTCGTGACTCCGGTCCCAAAGCCTGCGTGTCCACCACATCTCCTGGGACCCCCACGTGACCCCCACCTCCTGCCTCCTTCCACTGCTGCCTCAGCTGCCACTTCCTCCAGGAAGCCTCTGGGTTGGGACTGACCTCACCCTCCCTGTTCCCAATGAGCAGTGACTGCACCTGGCAGCTCTCGAGTGCCCCCACCCCACCAGCGGGGGCCACACTTGGCTCCCGGACCTGTGCTGACTGTCTCGCATCATCTTCATAAACGCCTCCCGGGTGGGCACTGTTGGTATCTCCATTGCATGACCAAGGGGAAACTGAGGCAGAGGGCTCTTGGCCGCAGCCCCAGGGTTCACCCAGCTTCTGCTGTACAGGTTTGCTCTGGGTGCTCCCCCCCCCCCGCCCCCCAGGCTGCTGCGTTGTTCGCTTCTACAGATCCTAAGATCCTCTCCCTTTTGTTGACTCGGAAGCCTTGCCAGCGCTGTGCTGCCCGGTGCCCTCCGTCTCCTGCCTGAGCCCCGCAGAGAGCACGCACACGTCACCCCTCCCCACTCCCGCAGCCTTGGCTGAGCGCAGGCTCCGGGGCTGCACCTGCTCCCAGAGCAAGCCTCCTTTCCCTCGCCTCTTCCTCCTGTGCCAGTGTCCGGGCCCCTCTGCCCCCAGGTTCTCTCCTCTGGGTTGAGTGTGAGGCCTGGGAACAGGTGTCCCCGAGAGGCCGGAGGGGTGGTTGTTTGAAGCAAAGGCCCCTCGACCCAATCGGTGGCCCGGGAAGGGGAGCAGGCCACGGCAACCCCCCGAGACGAGACCGTGAGCCCCGGTGAAGGCGCGAGGACTGAGTGTGCAGGCGGAGCTTACCCCCCAGCCCCTGCGTGCAGCCCTGGGAAGAGCTCCTTGATCCGTCTCCTCGCTGGCACTTAATGCACACTCAGTAACAGCTTGATAAAGTAAATGGATGACTAATGGAGCTGCTGGCCTCCCAGCGAGGGGGACTTGGCCAGACTTCCAGGGTCTGCTTGCGGGGCTCCCGCCTGTTGAGCGAGTTTAGTGGCGGCCCTCATCATGCGCCCGCCACCGCCTTGGGGTATTTGTTCCCACCAAGCCGGGGGCTGGACCTGCCCCAGACCACCCCGTCAGGAGTGTTGGCGGCAGGATCGGAGCCTGGCACCTTGCCCTGGGAGCCTTGGGCTGGTAGCTTGACCGGGATGCCGTGGGCCAGACTCTCACAGCTGAGCGACTTGGGTTCTGAGGGTGCCGCTTGCCTTTGCCTGTGCCAGGCCCCTCTGAACAGGGGACATTGACCTGGCCCCCTGCACCTGCTGTGGGGTGAGCAGTGGACGGGGGTGCGTCGGGCACAGGGCAGAGCGGCAGCCTTTGGGAAGTGCTGGGGCGCCCGCCCTTCTGCAACGTCCTCTCGGCATTCGATTGTTCCGTGTGCGTGCACGGGCGAAGCGTGCTGCTGCCGTGGCTGCCTGAGGTGGGGGCCTCTCCGGCCGGGGAGCAGGAGGGTGGCACGGAAGCTGCCCTGCCCAGCCAGGGTGTGCCCTCTGCCCAGGGCTCAGCCACCTCTGGCTGGGGCAGAAGGGCTTCGTTGTCCCACTGGTGATGCCGTGGCTTCCCCGTGGCTCCCCAGCCTCGGCCCTGGTCCTCTCCCCGTCCAGGGGCGCGTCTCAGGAACGCAGTCCTGCCTCTCAGATCTTGCAACGCCAAGCCAGCAGTGAGCGCCAGCATGCACCTCTGGGTGGCATCCTGGAGACGCACGTCTTTCTGAATGTTGCTTTATGACTCTCACCCGGGGACGACACTCCTGGCTGCCTGCTGGCTGGGCTGGTTGCTAGGCAACTGCCCTTGGGGAGGGGTTCTGTGGGCTCCGTGCAGCATGGGTGGAAAGGCTGGGCTCCAGGGGAAAGCGGGAGGAGGCTGACGCTCGGGATAAACACGGACTGGGATGGTTCCTGCGTGAGCCAACCTCAGCGTTTCAAATTGCACATCCCCTCTCACGGCCAGGGGCTGCCAGGGGCTGGGTGTCATGCGCCCCCGGCTGTCTGGGAGGATGGGGCCCACAGCCACACCCTGGCCTCGGCCGCGTTGCCCCCAGGGCCTGGAGAGTGGAGGGTCGGTGGGTTCATGCACCTGTCGCGGGCGGTTTCCTGAGGGGTACTCAGCTGGCCATCGGTGCTCCAGGAGGGTGACCCTTGGCACCCGGTCACGCGTGATTCTGTGGGCGCTTGTCTGCATCTCATGTCCTTGGTGACCTTGAGCACCTGTGTGCACGCCTGTCTCCAGCTCTCAGTCACCCTGGGCGTTAGTTAACTGTTTATGCTGACTCCTTGGCATTCGGCAGTGGGGGGCCGGGGGGTCTTCACGCAGAGGTCCTGGGAACACATTGGCACGTCCCCAGTGGTGACCTTTGGCTGTGCTGAGCACCTCGCGGGATCTGGCTGCCCACCTGCGCCGAGGCAGAGCCCCGGGCTCCCAGCCCGGCTGCCCAGGGGGGCTGCACCCGGAATCGGCCGACGGGGGGCTGAGTCATCTCGGGGATGTGTGTTCACCTCTGTGTGGGGTCCCTACAATAGTTAGTGCTGGAAACACTTGAGGATGTAGGAGACATCCTCGTCTTCCAAGATCATTTTTTTTTTTTTACTGCATTACTCAGCACAAATGCTCATTGCCACTCCCCTCCCCCCGGGGGTGGGAGGGCTCAGCCATCGACCCGCTGCCTGCCGGGCTCCCAGCTCCCGAGTGCCCTTCCTGCGCTCTTAGTCACGGCGTCTGGAGGCTGACCTTGCCGTGGCGACGTTGTACGTGGCCCGTTAGGGATCAGGCAGCAGGCCCAAGGTCACTCAGTGAGAGGGGCGGCAGTGGGATCTCCAGCCACACCCGCTTGGCACGCTGTGAACTCCGTGCCAGGGGCCTGGTGGGGGACACCTCTACTGCTGCAGACTCCCTGCCCCTGTCTCCCCCGCTGGGCAGTGGTCCCAGGAGGCTTCAACAGGAGAGAACAGCTGGGCACGGGGGAGTCAAGGGAGGTTTTGCCCAACGCATAGGCCTGGTGAGTGCTCCGAGATCCAGTGTGCTGCCTTGGCCTTGGCCTTGGCCTTGGCCTTGTCATTCGCAGCCTGCTGTGAGTGAGGGCGGTCAGAGCAGTGGGGAGGGGGGGCAGCGACCGTCCCTGAAGCCTGCCCCACCCCCTGGGCCACACGGCCCCTCCTCGCCCTGGCCCATTAGCACCTGCCTGCTCCTGGCTACTCCTGTGTCTCTCCTACCTCACCTGTGTGTGTCAGGATCCCCCCGACATCCTGTGACCCCCTCGGTGTCCCGCTCCCCTCCTCTGGCCCATTTTTTTTTTTTAATTGTGGCAAACTCTCCGTAAGAGGAAATGAACTCCAGTGATACCGTTCAGTGCCATGGAGCGCATGCGCCTTGCTGTCCCGCCACCATCGCCCCAAAAGGAGACCCCACTGCAACACCCCTGGTGGACGTGGGTTTACCTCTTCTGCACCGTCTGTTGTAGCGTGGGCTTAGGCGGCCTCTTACACTGGGCGCGGCGTCTGCAAGTTCAGCCGTGTGGTAGCAGGTGCACCCCTTTTTGTGGCTGCATAGTATTCCCTGTTATGGACGCATGGCGTGTTGCTCCATCCGTTCATCTGTTGGAAAACGTTTGGTTCTTTTCCCACCTTTGGCTGATGGGAGGCGTGCTGCCTGAACACTCACCCGCCAGTTTTTCTGGAGCCTCTGTTTTTAATCTCTCGGGTGTACGCCCAGGAGTGGCATTGTTGGTTTGTGTGGTGGTTTCGTGTTTCTGCATCGTGGGACGGCCGAGCTGGTTTCCAGAGCAGCTGTGCCACTTTACATCCTCCTCCGCCGCGTACACAGCTCCGACTTCGCCAGCTCCTCCGGTGCTTGTTATGTTGTTGTTGTTGTTTTCTAAGATTTATTTATTTATTTGAAAGTCAGAGTGACAGGCAGAGACAGAGCAAGAGAGGTCTTCCGTCCACTGGTTCACTCCCCAGATGGCCGCAGTGGCTGGAACCGAACCGATCTAAAGCCAGGAGCAGCTTCTGGGTCTCCCGTGCAGGTGCAGGGGCCCAAGCACTTGGGCCATCTTCTACTGCTCTCCCAGGCCACAGCAGAGAGCTGGATGGGAAGAGGAGCAGCCGGGACTCGAACCGGCGCCCATACAGGGTGCCAGCACTGCAGGTGGCAGCTTTACCCACTACGCCACAGTGCCGGTCCTGCGATGATTTTTACTGCAGCCGTGTCAGTGGGTATGAGGTGTATCTCGCTGTGGTTCAGATTCACGTTGCCATGACTACTGGTGTTGCACATCCTCCTGTGCCTGTTGGCCATTTGTCCTTGGAGAGAGAGATCTTTCCCCATTTTCGTTGGATGGTCTTGTTATTTAGTTCTTAAGAGTTTCTTACATACTCTGGACACTAGGCCCTTGAGGAAATGTGGTTGGCAGATATTTTCTACTACGTTCTCTGGGTTTTCTTTTTACTTTCTTCCTAACTCAACAGTTTATTTTTTATCTGTTGTAACATCTATATTCATTATTTTGCCTTTGTTGCTTGTGCTTTTCATGTCATATCTGGGACAACACCGCCGAATCCAAGGTTATGATGTTTGTTTTCTTTCAGGCTGCCTTAGCGCCTGTACTCAGGTGTGGTTTCTCTATAGGGTGTGAGGTAAGGGTCCAGCTCCATCACTCTGTGGGTGGGTGTCCAGTTGTCGGAGCAGAGAGTGGTCTTGGCCCCATCAGCGGTGGACACACAAGGTGTTTCCCAGCTTCTAGTTATATTTCGCTGGCCCGTGTCTTCTCTCACGCCAGCCCAGCACTGTGGCACTTTGGCTGCTGTGGCGTGGTCATGTATTTGGAAATCAGGAGTGGGGCGTCCTATCCTGGGTACGGAGCCCATGACACAGGCATTTGTTTCTTTCATTTCCTTCAGCAGAGTTTTATAGTCTTCAGTGCACACGCGATGCGGGGAACGCACTGCAAGGCGTAGCCACCGGGCCTCTGACTTTGCAGCCCGTGCAAGGCACCCGCGCGTGTCAAGGTCTTGGGCCGGTGTTTGCGCGTCTCATTCTGTGGAAGTCACGGTATTTAAAAGATCTTGTTCCGTGTGTTAAAGACGCAAGCACACACACGTTCTGAAATTTGTGTGTTTGCAATATTTCAGTACCAGTATTTGGGTGTGATCGGGTTTCTTCACTAGCCCGCATTAGTGAGACATGCGTGGGAAGTGTCATTCCGAGAAGACCTGTGGCTTCCTTTAGAGGTCAAAGGCACAGAGCCTATCACGGCGGCGGCCGCTGGCCTGTGCCAAGGTCACACAGCAAGGTGTAGACCCTGGCGTGGTAGCTGCCATTCATCCCATCGTCATTTGCCATAGAGATTTTTTTTTTTTTGACAGGCAGAGTGGACAGTGAGAGAGAGAGACAGAGAGAAAGGTCTTCCTTTGCCGTTGGTTCACCCTCCAATGGCCGCCGCGGTCGGCGCGCTGCGGCTGGCACACCGCGCTGATCCGATGGCAGGAGCCAGGAGCCAGGTGCTTCTCCTGGTCTCCCATGGGGTGCAGGGCCCAAGCACTTGGGCCATCCTCCACTGCACTCCCGGGCCACAGCAGAGAGCTGGCCTGGAAGAGGGGCAACCGGGACAGAATCCGGCGCCCCGACCGGGACTAGAACCCGGTGTGCCGGCGCCGCTAGGTGGAGGATTAGCCTAGTGAGCCGCGGCGCCGGCCCTGCCATAGAGATTTGATTGACAGCTGCACAGAGTGGGGATGATGTAGACTCAGCTTCAACATACACAGGCATGCACATGCATGGACATGGCCAGGTGTGCACACACACGCCCATGCGTGCACACATGCCCACACCCACGCGTGCACACACGCACACACATGTGTGCACACACGCCCACGCACCCTCCGTCCCTGGCAGGTGTCCTCCTGCAGACAAGTGTTGAGCACTGTGAGAAACGCTGTTTTTTTGCAGCGGGGCCTCCCGTGGGATTGCACGGGGACCACGGCCGGATCACCTGGGAGCGTCCCCTGGCCGCCTGTGGAATCTGCAGGATGGAAGGAGGCAGGGCTTCCTGGGCCCGAGCTGTGCTGCCTTCTGGGGTGCCTTCCCCCGCCGTCCAGAAGGAAAGTGGTGACTGCCTCGACCTGAAGACGGGCACGGGCCAGACGAGATCCGGGTCTGTGTTCGTTGTCGTCGTCACTGTATTTTTACCCTGATTTTGAAGCAAATGAAACTCTAAATATTTCCCCAGGTCCCCATGGGTGTGGAGGGCCCAGGCCCTGTGGGTGCCCTGCCCATGAAGGGCGTGAATCGCAGCCCTGGCTGTCACAGCTCCCTGCACTGGCAGTCCTGAGACCCTGGGTGGGGTGGGGGGGCCTCCCAGAGTCTCTGCCCTGCGGCCACACGGGGGTCTCTCAGGCTCGCGATGATCCCCTCCCCGTCTGAAGAGCCCGGCGCCCACACTGCTGAGGCTTCTGCGGGTCCTGGCCTGCCCGGTGCTGCTCACGCAGGTGCCTGAGCCCGGGGCCGGGTGATGGACACGCACAGCCTGGGTTCTGGGAGCTGCGAAGGCCAAGATCGGAGCGGGGCCGGGCAGTGTAGCACCTGCGGAGGGCCTGGCCGCCTTGCAGTGTCCTCTGTGGCAGGACAGAGAGGAGGGGAGGGGAGGGGAGGAGGCGGCGCCTCCCGCAGTGACGCCGCTGACCCAATTGTGCCGTCCCCAGGAGCCGCCTGCCTGCCCCAGGCCCTGCGGCCCTGCAGCTGCACGTGCTTCTTTGAGCCACGCGTTCAGACCACTGCGCAGGGATTAGCAGTGGTTTGGGGGGGGGGGGTGGCCCTGACCGCTGGCAACACGCCTGGGCCTGTCTGTCCACTTGCGGGATACACCCTGTGTGGCGCCTGGGGAGTCTTCCTGGGCGTGGGATCCTCCCTTTGTCCCGAGGTTGCAGCTTCGGCTGCACACAGGGTTCGGAGCGATGGTGCCACCTGGCCCCGCCCTGGGAGGGCCCGGGCGTCAGAGCCTCCAGGAGCTCGTGCGAGTCATCCACAGCCACGGGCGGCTCCCAGCTCCTCCACGTCCAGGCTGGGGCTGTCGCCACTGCTTCCTCCTTGGTGGCTGCCCTGGCCCTGGGGAACGCTGGGGCATCCTGTTAACCAGAGTGAGGGTGCGACTGAGCTAGGTGGGCGTTGGAGTGGACACGGCTTGGAGGCTGCAGGTGCTGTGGCACACGGCTCACGCTGCTATGGGAGGAGCTGTGCCCCTGTGTGTTCCCCGCTTCCGGGAACCCCCGTGGCCAGCGACTTGATGATGTCAGAGGGCGCGATGCTTGCCGAGCCGCAGCCCCGAGGGTGTCAGCCCGCCTTGGCTCAGCTCTGGGGCACGTCCTGGCTGGCGGTGTAAGCGGGAGAGGCCCCAGGGTCAGGCAGGAAGGCAGACAGTGCTCAGACCCCACCTCCCAGCACAGCCACCCTGGGGACCAGGCTCCCGGCACGTGAGCCTCTGGGGACAAACCACTTGCAACCCACAGCTCGGAGCCCGCTGTGTGCCTGGCACGAGTGTCCTGCCCTTGGCCCCCGTAAACCCGGGCAGTGCTGCCATGGATGCCTCCCCAGGGTCACCAGGCGTGGCTGAGCCGGTGTCTCACTGGGTCCTGGCCACATGGCCAGCTCCTCTGGGGCAGAGCATCTGTGGTTTTGGGATGTGGGGCAGCTGCTGGCGGGGGCTGAGGGGCGTGGCTGTCAGCACCCGTGGAGGCTTTGTGGATGGCTGGTTCTGTAACGTCACTCTGTGTTCTGGAATATTCCTGACTGTCTCATGGGCGGCGGGGGAGGGGTGCCCCTGAAAGCCTCCAAACTGGGACGCACCTTTTAAAAAATTGCCTTAAATTAGGGAAAAGCAGGGGCCGGGTTAGCCGACGCCTGCTGGCTGACGTGTCCGGAGAGGGCTGGGGGTTCCACCGCCTTCCTGGAGGCCGGGCTGGGGGAGAGGAGGCAGCGAGGCCCGTGTGCACAGGAGGGCGCAGAGACCCTGGCAGCCCAGACCCGAGGCCCCAGGCTCAGTCCTGGTGTGGGGGCTGTGTGCGTCTCCTGCGGCTTCTGGGAGGGGGACCCCACACCGGGGTTGGGGGGCTGAGATGTTTGTTCCCTCCCAGACCTGGAAGTGGGAAGTCCAAGCTCATGGTGGGAGCTGCGGGGGGCCCTGGTGCTGCCCGGTCTCTGGGGTCACGTGCGTGTCTGCGTGTCCAGGCTTCCTTGTGTATGAGCGACACAGGTCACGTTGGCTTCGAGCCCCTCCCAGCGACCTCCTCTCGGTGCGACTGCCCCTGCTGAGACCCTCTTTCCAAATGAGGTCATGCTCATGGGTGCTGGGGGCGGACGTCAGCATCCCTTCTGAGAGGGACGCAGCAGGTTCTGGAAGCTTGGTCCCTGTCACTCTCCAGAGAAGCCTGCAAGGCTGGGAGGCCCTGCCCCCTCCCCCGCAGTCCCCAGGGACAACAGGCACCCTGCTTGCTCAAGGTTGTGCTGGCTGAGCCCGGAGCCAGCGCTGAGCCAGCTGGGGTCTTTCTAGAAGGGCACAGCTCTCCCCTTAGGGCGCCATCGCCAGCGGGTGGGGGGAGGTGCCACGCTGGGAATTCAGACCCCGGGGCAGGCAGAGGCACCCGCACTGGGAGGGCCTCTTGTTGCCGTCTGTGGGTGCATCTCTGTCCTCTGCCCCCGCACCCCACCAGCTGTTCTCATGGCTCAGTTCTGAAGACTGGGGATCCTGGGGCAGAGAGGGAAGCTGGACAGACCAGGTGCTGTGCACTGCACCCAGGTCTCGGGCCACCTCAGGCCTCTGGGCCCTGCCCGCTTCGCCAGGCACTCGGGGCCCTGCCGCTGTGTGGACCCCTGTGCCAGCTCTAGGACATGGCTCCTCTCGCTGGGGCCTGGACACGTGGACCAGGGAGCTAGAGCCGCAGGGGCTGAGCCCCACTGAGCTCCGAGTATGGTCAGGGCTGGTGGCTGTCCCTGGCCAGTCCCTGCTGCTGCCCGGGCTGCCGGGCTCCTGGGACAGCTGCCTCTTCTTTCTCCAGAAAACTTGACTTCACATGGTCGGCCTCCCAAGTCCATGTGGCTGTGTGCTTGAACGTGGGCTGTAGCTGTGGTCCAATGGTGGGCGCCTGGACGTGCCTCCTCCCCTGCCCCCTTGCGCCTGGACACCGTGTGCAGGGCAAGGTCAGATACAGCGCAGTTGCTGTGCCCCTGTTGGGGGTGTCGGCCTGAGCAGGGTGGGGCACTCCCAGCGAGGGTCTCCAGGCCAGGCTGGGGTGGGAGCCGTGGGGAGGGCGGGCTTGGAGGGGATGAGGTGGTTTCCTGCCAGTCAAGGGGTCTGCAGGGGTGTGGCTGGTGGCGGGGGCGGCTGTGCAGGGATGGAGCAACCCCGGGCTAGGGGCCCAGGGGCCCTGGGGAACGTGGCGAGAGGACCCGCAGGACTGGCTGGATCTGCAGCACCACGGACAGCGCACTGGATGGGAGGGCCCGTCTGGCCCTGAGGCTGCACCCGTGGTGCTGAGCCTCCTTCCCAAGGCCGGGGCTCCGGGTAGCCGGATAGCCAGGATGCAGCCTGCGATGGTTCTCAGCCTGGAGACTGAGGGCCCTGGGACTGGAGGGGGACTGTGTGGGTTCTGGCTCCCTGGGGCACGTGCAGCTGACAGCCCCTGGGAGGTGGCAGGGCCATCGTCCCTCGTCACAGGCAGGTGGGGCTCAGGGCTTCTCAGATGGCGCACAGGGTCCCACGTGGAAGTCATCCATGGGGACCCCAGGGTTCTCGGCGGGGCCGGCGTCCCGGCCTCCAGGCGAACGTGGCGCTAGCACGTGAGGCTTCCTCACACAGCGTCTGCCCCGGACGCCCTGGTGACCTGCCACAGAGCACAGGGGCTGCGCGGCGTGGTGGGGGTGGGGACGTCCTGGCACTCTGCCTGCAGCCGTGCCCCGAGGAACTCCAGGGACAACTCTGGCCACATCGCTGACCTGGCGACCGCAGGGTTCTGTGTGCGGCCAGCGGAAGGAGCCCAGCGGCCTGGCAGCCCCGGGCGGTAGCAGGGGAGCTGGGCAGTGAGCGGCTTTGCGCGTTTCAGGCTCTCGCTGGCTCCCAGCGCCCGCGCCTCCGCCTCCTTCCCGCTGTCCTGGGGCACCAGGGCGCTCCCACTGCTCACCTGGGCTGGGGAGGGCAGTCTGCTCACCTCCCAGCCTCTCGTCCAACACGTTCTTGCCCCTCCACGCCCCTCTCGCTGGTGGAGTTCACCTGCAAACACAGGCTGAGCCCCTGCTGTGTGCTGGGAACCTATTGAGCACCTACTGTGTGCTGGGAACCTATTGAGCACCTGCTGTGTGCCAGGCACGTAGCAGTGAGCAGCACTGACTCCTGTTGTCGGGGGTGAAGCTGAGCGGACGGTGAGCCGCGTGAGCAGCACCAGGGCCCGACTGTGGCTGTAGCCCGGGTTCTGCACGCAGGGTCTGTACTACTGAGTAAGTCACTTAAGGGGAAGTGGGTGGGCGCCCGGTGCAGCAGCTCGGCTGCCTCTTGGGAGCTCTGTGTCTCATACGGGAGTGCCTGGGTTTGTGTCTCGGCTCTGCTTCCAAGCCAGCTCCCTGATGATGCGCCTGGGAGTATGGCAGAGGATGGCCCACGTGCTTGGGCCCCTGCCACCTGCATGGGAATTCTGGATGGAGCTCCTGGCTCCAGCCTGGCCCTGCTGTGGTAGGCATTTGGGAGTGAACCAGCGGATGGAAGATCTCTCTCTCTGCTGTCTTTTGAATACATACATAATTTTTAAAAAAAAGGTAAAATGACAGACCCATGTGGGAGACCTGCATTGTGTTCCTGCTCCTGGCTCCAGCCTGACCCAGTCCTAGCCAGCTGGGGAGTGAAACCAACAGGTGGGAGCTCGCTTGCTCTCTCAAACTTTAAAAAGATTTATACAGAGAGGAGGATGGATAGGAGTCTGGAACTCTATTTGGGTCACCTATGTGGGCAGCAGGGACCTGGATGGGCCAGGGAGCTAGATAGGAAGTAGAGCAGCCGGGACTCGGGCTTTATCCATTACACCATGGCGCTGGCCCCAGTAAAAATACATTTTAAAAAGTGAAGGTGCTATAAGGATATGGTGAAGAATTAAAATGGCATTAACATGGTCTAAAGGGCCCCCAGCTGTCTGGCCCTGGGTGCACGTCTCCCTCAGAGCCCGTCTCTGCGTGCCTGGGGCAGGTGCACCCGTGTGTGTCTGTGCGTGTCCTGCTGCCTTCCCAGCCCCTGACGGCCCCTGCCTCCGCCCACAGGTGTCTGTGCTGGTCCTCTTTGCCCTGGCCTTCCTCACCTGTGTCGTCTTCCTGGTCGTCTACAAGGTGTACAAGTATGACCGCGCCTGTCCGGATGGCTTCGTCCTCAAGGTAAGCTCCACTGCTCCCACAGGGCCCCGGGCCACACCTCGCATTCGCCCTTGAACTCGAGGCCGCTCCTGCCTGTCTCCCAGCTGGTCTGAGGCAGGCACTAGAGCAGCGGGGCTTTGCGCTCTGTGGCCTGGGGCCGGAGGGCCCTTGCTAGAGGCCCTGCCTCGGGAGAGGCCAGGCAGGCAGAGGGCACAGTGAGAGCACCAGGGAGGTCTGAGACCCTGGGTCTGGGGAAGGCAGGAACCCGCAGGGACGGGACCACGGCCACACAAAGGCAAGGATGCACTGGGGGGAGCCGAGGGCAAGAGGGCAAGGCCTTGCATGGCCACACGGGGACCGGCCCTCCTGCCGCTGCGCCGGGGCCGCTGCACTGGGGCTGGGCTCCTGGCCCTCAGCCAGCCCTGATGGCACAAGCCTGAGCCTGGCGCCCACCGGGCAGGTGCTAGACTCCAGCCAGTCGCCAGAACAAAGGCGGAGAGGTGAGCAGGGTGCTGAGCGCGGGCGTCAGGAGCAGAAAGGGATGGACAGGTCGGGGACGGGCGGGCAGACGGGAGGCTGCAGCTTCTGCCCAGCTGAGGCTCTGGGGCCCTGCGGCAGAGCTGTGCTCTGGGACGTGCACCCAGCAGAGGGCGCCCGTGCCCTCATCCATGCTTTATTCCACAGCGGCTGTTGCTGCCCTGGGGGCCCTAGAGTGGAGGCGGGGAGCCCTGGGGTGGGGAGGGCTGGCCCTGACTGACTGGAGCTGCAAGCACAGAAGGAACAGCAGGCGGGCACTTGGGGGCAGCCCCAGGCCCTGGGAGATGGGCCAGTGTGTGGCCAGGCTGCAGGGCACTGGGGGTGCCAGGCAGAGGCCGTGGAGTAGGGGACGTGATGGGGACGACCCTTCAGGTCGCCTGGGGAGACTGAGCTTGGAGGGGAGAGGCGGGGACAGTGAGATGACTTGAGGAGTCTGCTGTGTGGGCAGGAGGGTCCGGCGGCCAGGGCATGGGGACAGACCAGAAGACCGGATCTGGGAGGCAGGGCAAGGGCAAGAGCAGAGAGCCTGAGCCAGACGTGGGAGACTCGGCGGCTGACGGCGCAGCCCTCCTGCCGGGCGCCTCTGTGCGGCAGTGCCGAGGGCACCCAGGGCATGCGGTGAGGCCACCTGGGCCGGGCAGGACGCAGGTTTCCACCTCTGCATATTTTTATCATAAAGATGTAGGAGTTTTAGAAAACTGGTAAACACAAGGAAGGTCTAAGTTTCTGGCCAAGCCCCCGAGCTGTCTCTGCTGGCTGTGCCCTTCTATCCTGCCCACCGAGGGGCTCCTAGAACAGCACTTAGCGACGCAGGTACTGGGGAGGCGGCTGGGTCGCTGGCTTCATTCCACAGGTGAGAGATGTGCCCCGAGAGGCTGGGGACCAGCTCCGCATCCAACCCAGCTCCCGCCTCTCCTCCCCTCCCGAGCCAGTGGGGAGCACCAGGGGTTTCTCAGGAGCACCCCTCCTAGCTCCTCTCCCCTGGGAAGCCATCCCTAGCCCCCAGGGGTTCCTGTCCCCACCCCTGCGTTGGCTTGCTGCCATGTCCTGTGCGGGAGGCATCGGCGACTCCGGGGTCCTTCACCCCGGGCTGGCGCCAGGAGGGCATAGTGGCTGCTCGGCAGGTGCTGGCTGGTGGCCCCTGCTGTCACCGAGGTGCCCACGTGTTCCCGAGCATTGGTGAGTGGTGGGTAGAGGTCAGGGGAGGTGGCAGGGCAGGCCAGAGGGCTTGGCTCCCCTGTACAGCCCGTGACAGCCCCGGCAGCTGTCCCGGGTCCAGGATGGACTGCCTCTCCAGGGTGTCATGTGCACCTGTGCCCAGGTGGGGCTGCACCTCGCTCTGCCCCTCCAGGCTGTCCACCTCTGTGTCTGCTGTGCGGCCGTGGCCACGTCCTAGTTGAGCTGCCAGTGTGGACTTTAGTCTTCGCCGCCATCTGGCAGTGGGACACATTGGCCCCATTTTATCAATGACAGAACTGAGGCTGAGAGCAGACTCGAGTGACCCCAGCTGGTGCCATGGGCCCAGGTCCAACAGCCCCCTGGCCTGCGCACATGGGGCCTGCAGGTACGTCTGATCCATACACACCAGAGCTGGAGCAGAGCCCTCCCACTCCATCCTCCCCCCACCCCCCGCGGCAGGCCGGCAGCAGGGGCGGAGCCCGCCACACCTTCACAGAACTGGTGGCTTCCCTCTGAGAGGCAGTAGCCACGGAGCCCAAGCAGGAAAGATGCCAGGGTTTGCCTGGGCCATGGCGCTGGGCTTACAGAGCACAGGGGGCAGAGAAGGGTCTTGGATTCCAAGGGGGCAGCTGCGGCCTGGCGCCCCCCTGGCCCTGGCTAGTGAAGGCTGCGGCGTTAGGCCTGGCTCTGGTGGCAGCTGGGACTCCCACTGTGGTCCCAGCTGCCCGAGCTCCAGCCCTTCTGTCAGAGTCCCCTAGTCTGCCTTTGAGGGCACTGAGCTGGTCATGCAGAGGAGTGATGGTGGCTGGGGCCGTGTGCGAGGGCAGGGGCCTGACTGCTGGTCACGGTCAGTGGAGGACCTACCCACACCCCTCTACGTGTGGGGGAGGGAAGTTGAGGTCAGCACCTTGGAAGGGTGAACGGGTGGGTGGGGCCGAGCTCTCCCACTCACCTGCGTGGCCCTGGAGGACCACCTCGCTCTCCAGTTCTGACCCCCCCCCCGCCCCCCCGCCGGTGGAACTCACCTCACCGGGAGAGGATGTGCCTGCAGAGTCCCGTGTAGCCCGGCAGTGGCGGCCCAGCCCCGGCTCCCCTTTGCTGCTGGGGTCGGCTGAACGCCCTCCAGGAGCAGGCCCAGTCAACCTGCTGGAGCTTACAGAGCCAGAGCCCAGCTCTCGGGCCCGAGGAGGCTCCCCAGGGCGACTGAGTCCGTGCCGCAGCCTGGTGCAGAGCCCGATGGACAAGGGCCTGGGGGAAGGCAGCCCCCCTTTGCCCCCTGCACCTGCCTAGGCCGTGGGGTGGACGCTCAAGGTTTCCTTGTTGAGGACCAGCAACAGGTCTCACACTTCCCAGCACGGAGGCCTTGGCCAAGATGCTGGACTCAGTGGGGCCAAACCAGACTCCACGGGAGGTGTCTAAACTGGGGGTCCCGACAGCACAGATGGGCCGAGTGAGGGCTGAGCAGGGAGGGCCCAAGAATCTGGAGTTTTCAATCCCTTCCCAGGGCCTGATGGCCACAGCCAGAGGCCCTGGCCTAGCCGCACCGTGTCCCTCTCCTCCCCACAGACGCCAGTCCCAGTAGCTTAGGCAGGTCGGGGGTCCGTCCAGGCTGGAAGGCTGGGTGGGATCCGTGGGGTTGTCCGGAAGCCCCGGGCCCCTGCCCCTTGCTGCCCTGCGCAGGGCGGACAGCTTCCCTTCACGGCCCGTCCATAGCCTGCTCCACTTGAATCCCGCTGTGCTGTAGCCACGGGACCACGCCTGGCTGCAAAGCCGGCTGGGAAATAGAGTCCTGCCCGCTGTGCCCTGCGGGTGACCGGTGTGGAGACGGCCCCCTCCCCTGGGGGCTGGGAGCCGGGGCCAAGGCAGCTCCTGCGCTGACCCACAGCCAGCTTTGTTTGGGGCCCAAGTGGGTGGCAGCTGTAGGCCGGCCTTCAAAATGCTCACGTGACAGAGCGTCGTGGACGAGCCTAGGGGCTTGTGGGGCGCAGCTTCCGCCAAGGTCCTCTCATCCGATGCACGGCGGCTCCTGCCGCCTCGTGGCCTCTCCGCTGGTTCCTTGGCCTTGAGCGCTGGCCTCCACCCGGGTGCACCTGCTGGGACCGCAGCACAACCAGAGCCTTGCTCGGCTCCCTTCCCTCCTTGAAGTGGCTGTTGTGGCCGGGTCCGAAGCGTCACCGTGTCCTCGTAGGCTCAAAGCCACTGACGAGGGCACTTCGTGGGCAGACGCTCTGGGAGCCCGAGTCCCGCCCGTCCAGGCGTGTGCGGGTCTCCCGTGTCCGTGAGTGGCCAAGGGTGAGCCTGCTCAGCGGCCGCTTGTCTTGCAGAACACGCAGTGCGTCCCGGAGGGCCTGGAGAGCTACTACGCAGAGCAGGACTCCAGCGCCCGGGAGAAGTTCTACACCGTCATCAACCACTACAACCTGGCCAAGCAGAGCGTCACCCGCTCCGTGTCGCCCTGGATGTCGGTCCTGTCGGAGGAGAAGCTGTCCGAGCAGGAGACGGAAGCAGCGGAGAAGTCGGCCTAGGCGGCGGGGCGGGCTCCTGACACCGTGCCACCTGCAGGGAACTGAGGGACTGCGAGGGCCATTTCATGAGTAGAATCACTGATAATGTAGAGGTTACTCATCACGGTGCAATCGCTTCTGTCGCTAATGCTGCTTTGCAAATAAGACTCGCTGCCGACCCCCACGGGCAGACAAGCGCATCTCCGCAGTACGCAGGCCCTGGCCTCACGTTGAGGGGGCCTCCGTCAGCCCCTTCAGCGGGTTACGGCTGCGTCCACTGCACAGGCCAGGGCTGCGGACTTCAGACAGACGGCCCATCTCATGAACTGATTGTTTTGAGCCACTTGCCGCGAGCAAACCTTACCCCAGCCATGCCCGGGCGGGCGCTTGCTCGGCGGGCCGCGAGCCAGGCTCCATGCTTCGCCCACTGCTCAGCAGCCGTGTTCGGGGGAAGGGGGACAGAGTACCAGGGACCAGCAGCGGGTCACCGTCCCCTCCCCAGGGCAGGGGGCAGGGGAGACCCTGGGCCTCCCTGTAGGCAAGAAACGCCACGGGTCCTCTGCCTGCCCGAGGTGGGTGGGTCGGCACACGCGGCGCGGTCTGAAAGTCGGTTTCTAAACACGGGTGGGGAAGGTGGACCCGCACGGCTCAGCAGCAGGGCTCCTGGATTCTCCCTGTGAAGCGGCTGTAACCCCTGACGTGCGACACGGCCGGGAGGCCTGGGGGTGTGTGTGGGGGTGGGGGTCGGGTGTGGCACCTTGCAGATACAATGACATTTCAATCCACAACCTTTGTAAGAGAATCACCTTTCAATTTGAATCTTGACATTCAAATGTTTACAAAAACCACCAGTTAGATAAACTAAATGTGTAAGACAATTAAATAGAAAAAAAGATATTCGCAGCCTCCTTCTCCATGTTGTTTGTGCTGTTCCTGGCGGGCGCGTCGAAAGTCACACAGCTGAGGTCAGAAATAAACAACAGTGCAGGCCGGCACGGGGGCCACGGTCAGCTCCACTGCTGCTCCCCGGAATACGCTTAGCGACATCAAAGACGATGGCCACCCATGCCCCCAGCAGGTGGGCGAGTGCTGCCCTGGGCGCAGGCACAGCGAGTGTACCAGCAGAGGCCGCACACTCGCCACGCCCACTCTGTGCAGGGACGCTAGGCCACCGGTGCTGCTGCTGCCACTGACCGTGTGCGCACCCCCCCCCCCCCCCGACGACTCAGGCCTTGTTTCTGGCTGTAACAGTTGCTGCCCTGCCGACATCTCTGGGGGTCGGGGCAGTAGGCCCACACTTCCATGGACCCAGTGATGGGAAAGCAGGCCGCACGTGCCCTGGCTGCCCCTGCCGGGAGCTGTTCTGGGCGGGGTCGGGCCAGGCGGCTCTGGCCGAGGGCCTGGTGGGTAACTCACCGACAACACAACAGGGCCGTCACCAGATTTATTGGATGAACAAGGCAGGTGGGAATTCTCTCAGACCACGCATCTGCTGACTTGGGCAGACAGGAAGCGTGCAGAGACAAGGGAGCGGGCATTCGTGAGAGCCGTCACTAGACGCGTTCTTCCCTGGAGCTCCGGGGCCGGGCAGGGTCAGAGCCGCGCCCGGCCGGCAGCCTCGCCGTCAGGTGGTTAACGCCCCTCCCCGAGCCCTCCCCACCCCCACCCAGTGACTGCTGCACAGGCCACTTGCATGTGTGCTCGTCATGTTCTTTCCCAGCCGCTCAGCCAAGGACACAGGTCTGGGTGTCGCTCCGCGTGGGAATCCGCAGGTGTGGCTCAGGCCCCTCTCCCTGGAGCGGCTCTGACACCCTGGTGACAGTCACGCCCCAGTGCCAGAGACGTGCAGAGGCACACGCCGCCAGGCCGCCCGAGCCGGCTAGCTGTCGTACCAGTCGAGGAAGAGCAGGGAGAAGGAGCACATCACGAGGAAGAAGAGGATCCACACGCGGAAGCCGGCGTTGTTCTTGATGGCCTGGCGGGGAGAGGGGTGTGGCGTTTCCGTCACACAGGCTCCCCGGCTCGGTGTAGCCGCGCTCAGTTCTACGCTCGCCGTAGCAGGCGGCTTCGTCAGAGGGGAAACCGACAGCGGGCTCCGCTTCCGTCAGCAGACACAGCGGTGTCGCCCCTCTGCTCAGCGCTCCCAGAACACGACTCCCTGGACACCACCTCGGTCCCAGGGTCCCAGGCTCCAGCAGCGCAGCGACCCAGTGGGGGTCCCACATCAGGAAACATGGCTGGGGCCGGCCACAGACAGCGGCCAGGCTCTGGCCCAAGGGGCCAGCGAGCTCCTCCATGTCCTCAGCCGGTGCAGGGAGCCAGCCTGCGCTGCAGGGGTGCCCCCAGCCCCGCCCCGCCCCCACCTTACTCCTACTGAGGGTGATGAGCACCTGCCTCTCCACAGAGCCGGAGGGGCCAGGGTCTCAGACCAGGTGGCCCGGCTGGGACTGACCTAGACCGCACGGCTACACAGGGGCGAGATCGGCCCTGCGCCACACCAGTCCCAGGGGCCCCAAACAGCACCCACCTCTCTTATGTCTTCGTTGCCCTCCTTGATGTTTTCGGTCGCTCCAACCACCAACTGGTGAATGTTGTCAATCTCCGCTTCCTGTGGGAGGGTGGGACACGCACTCAGGTCCCCTCCGAGTGCACGCCATGACCAAGACGGGCCCAGCCGGCGGCCCTCACAGAGCACACGCCGTGACCGAGACGGGCCCAGCCGGCGGCCCTCACAGAGCACACGCCGTGACCGAGACGGGCCCAGCCGGCGGCCCTCACAGAGCACGCCGTGACCGAGACGGGCCCAGCCGGCGGCCCTCACAGAGCACACGCCGTGACCGAGACGGGCCCAGCCGGCGGCCCTCACAGAGCACGCGCCGTGACCGAGACGGGCCCAGCCGGCGGCCCTCACAGAGCACGCGCCGTGACCGAGACGGGCCCAGCCGGCGGCCCTCACAGAGCACGCCGTGACCGAGACGGGCCCAGTCGGCGGCCCTCACAGCGACCCCGGTAGGCACCAGCGCCCCCGGGGTAGGCATGGGCCACATCTTGCAGGGGATTCTTGGGCTCGGGTTTTGCCACCTCGCCCACAGGCCCAGAGCAGCCACGGGGCCGGACGAGCGCAGACCTCCCACTGTCCGCCGCGTGCTGAGCTCTTCGCCCACCCCCACCTGGGCTGCACGCACCAGGTGACCGGCACATCTTTCAGGGATTCCTGTCCAGGAGTGGCCAGCACAGGCCGGGGGCTGTCCCTGTCTGTCTCTCAAGTCCAGAGCAGTCAGCTAAGCGGGTGCGTGCTAGAACACGCGTGCTAGCTTCAAGAGCAGGGCTTCTGCTTTACCAGCGTGTCTTAATCTAGGCTAAAACTTGAAAATCCACATGGGATGCAGGACGCTCACGGAAGAGGTTGACTCTGAACACGCAGAGAGGTGGGGCCTGTGGCCCCGCCCACTGCCCGGCCCCTCCTGACAGGGCGTGCGACACCAGCCCAGGCTCCAGAGACCCCTGGCTGATGCGGCACTGCCGGAGGAAAGCTAGTCGGCTGTCCCTCCCCACGAGGAGTCTGAGCCACAGTCTAGGGCTCTGCGCAGCCCCTCAGGAGCGGCTGTCGCCGTGTCGGTGGCCCGCGGCTCTGAGAGCGGTGCAGTTCTGACTTCCACTGCATGCGTCACGCCGCGACCTCGCTGCATTTCTCCGTACATGAGACACGGAGGAGTGCGCCCTGCCAGTGGCTACTGGCTACAGGGCTAC
The DNA here is from genome assembly GCF_964237555.1 of Oryctolagus cuniculus. Lineage (NCBI taxonomy): Eukaryota > Metazoa > Chordata > Mammalia > Lagomorpha > Leporidae > Oryctolagus > Oryctolagus cuniculus. Next base: position 4,742,497 of record NC_091433.1, on the reverse strand, counting down.
AAGTAACCACAGTCCCTACCTATCAAGAGCCTGCCACGGGCCAGGTGTGTCACGGGAGGCCGCAGGCATCAGACCCCTCCCACGGAGGAGGAACAGAGCTCGGGAGAGGCCGTTCCCGGGCACACGGTGTGGGGGGACCCTGGAGCAAGCCGGTGCGTGGGGGACACACCTCGTCTGCCTGTTCGGTGTGTCACGCGGCTGAGCTGGTGCCGGCCGCCGTCTTGGCGGACACACACCGTCAGCAGTCCCCCAAGGCTGTGGGGGACAGCGCCCTGGAGCTGCGTCCTTGCTCAGAGTGGCCGCCTCCGGCTGCGGCCCAGAGAGAACTGCTCTGATGAACCAAGCAGCCAGTCCGACGCACTGAGAAAGCCAAGTTTGTCTTTCAAGCCCTTCCTCTCTGGGCACTAAAGACAAGAGGGCCAGGCGCTGGCAGGTAGGGGCAACACGGGGATTCACGCAGGAGGACAGTCCCCCTCCCGCGAGGCTGGGACAGAGGTGGCGGGGCCAGCACGGGGTGGGGGTGGGGGTCAGGACCGAGGAGCCAGCCGAGTGCAAACCTGCTGCCTGCAGCCACACGCCTCACCTGACCAGGTCACCTCTGACTCTGACAGCAACCCTGCAGGGTCCCTCCATTTACAGATGGGAAACTGGGGTCTGGGGGCCACCCAGCTTGCCCACACGGAGAGCCCCCTGCCACCCCGACCTGTGCTGGGAAGCCGACTGAGGAGCGGGGGAAACGCTCACTGGCTGGCAGCATGGCCTCCGCCCACGCCTGCGGGGGGCCACAAGGAATCCCTGAGTTCTGGGCTTCTTGTTGCTTCCCTACCTGTTGCAACACCTTTTCCGTGAATATCTCTTGGAGTCTGGAAATTTCAACCACTTTCCCTTCGATTTGCCTTCGTGAAGATTATCAAGAAAAGAAGAATCAGCAGGTTACTTAGTGACCAACAGTGCCCGGTCTAACAGGAGCGTCACGCCCAGGGATAGGCAGGAGCGGGGAGGGGCGCGCCACGTCGCCTGGGGAAGTGGGGACTGGTTCACTGCTCAGCCTTCCCAGCACACTGCCCTGTCAACCGACCCTGGCCCCAAGGGGTGGCCACGTGCTGCGGCCCCTGCCTATGGGCCGGGATGTAGAGTGAGGCCCCAGCTACAAAACGCAAAGCTCTGGTCAAGTCCCATGTCTGCCTAGTGACCACAGCAACACGTGCTGGCAGAGCACGGGGACGACCCAGCTTCGCGCACGCGCAGCGGGTGAAAGATGGACGCATACACACTCCAGCCAACACCACTCCGTGTTGCAAGGGGAACCCCTCTCTGGTTGGGCAGTGGAGCGTGAGCGTGGGCCTGCTTCAGGGGCGGGTGTGTGTCTGGGGGGAAGCCACACGGGCAGAGACGGACTGCTGCTCCAACACAGCAGCCACAGGCGGGCAGGGGGCGGAGGCGGAAGCTCCAAGCGCCTCCACAGACCCAGGGCCTCTAAGCGCCGGCACGAGAGGGCAAGGACGGCTCCTGCGTGTGAGTGCGGTGACTGTGGAGCCGTGCGGGGAGGCTGCCCACTGTCACGTTCCTGCCCAGGCCTGAGCCCAGTGGGTGATGCAAACCATCCTAGGGCAGCACGCCACCACCCACTGATCCTCTCTAGATGACGGAGGTTTGGGGCAGCTCCCCTGCCCCCAGCTCCCAACCCCAGGGGCCAGGCATGGACACCCAGTCACCACAGTGAATAAACACAGCCCTCAGCCCCGGAGAAGCCAGACGCCAGCCGACAAGGAGCTGCACGCATACCTCACTTCGTCAAACAAGCTGTTCATCTCCCCAATGAGCCGCTGGTTTTCTTGTTCAAACTGTGAGGAGACAAACAGGTTCAGGTGACGTCAGATGGACTCGGGCAGTGCCCCCCGCGCCCCCACGCACGAAGTCACAGCGAGGCTGCGAGCAGCAGCGGGAGAAACCCAAGGACGGCTGGGCTGCCGCTGGCTGCCGCCTCCGCCTCACTCATCTCCACTCCCAGAACACGCGGGACACGACGGCAGCCGTGAGAGCCCCAGCCTGGCCCCCTGCCTGGCCCCCCGCCCGGCCCCCGGGCTCCCGCAATCTGTCCTGCCTCTGCTTCCCCTGAGATCATGACTTCAACACATCCATTCTGAATTCTAAGTGCAAACTGATGACACACGTGATAAGCTGACAGGGTCTACTGGGCCCCAACTCAAATCGGCGCTCGGTCTCCCAACAAGCAGCCGTGAGATTTCCACGGTTTCTGTCTCTAGCACTGTACTTTTTTTTTTTTTTAAAGATTTATTTATTTATTTGAAAGACAGCATTACACAGAGAGGAGAGGCAGAGAGAGAGGTCTTCCATCTGCTGGTTCACTCCCCAGCTGGTCACAAGGGTCAGAGCTGCCCCAATCTGAACCCAGGAGCTTCTTCCGTGTCTCCCACGCAGGTGCAGGGGCCTAAAGACTTGGGCCACCTTCTACTGCTTTCCCAGGCCACAACAGAGAGCTGGATTGGAAGTGGAGCAGCCGGGACTTGAACTTGCGCCCATAGGGGATGTCAGCACTGCAGGTGGCGGCTTTACCTGCCACACCACAGAGCCAGTGCCACACCTTCTTTCTTGTATCATCCTAAGAGAAGACTGAAGATGCTGTTGGCACATAAGGTGTAAGACACACTAGGTGTCACATGACCATGCAACGGCGTTTTCTGAGAGCAGGGAACAGACGCCCCAGTCTGATCTCCGATCCACCCGTCAAGAGCATGAGAGCAGTGCTGCGTCCTAGGCAGGTGCAGTCTTCAAAAAGTTCGTGAAGAGGGGCCAGCACTGTGGCGTAGCAGGCTAAGTCTCCGCCTGCGGCACCAGCATCCCACATGGACGCCGGTTCGAGCCCTGGCTGCTCCACTTCCTATCCAGCTCCCTGCTGATGGCCTGGGAAAGCAGTGGAAGATTCCCAAGTCCTTGGGCCCCTGCACCTGCGTGGGGAACCCAGAAGAAGCTCCTGGCTCCTGGCTTCAGATTGGCCCAGCTCTGGCTGTTGCGGCCATTTGGAGAGTGAACCAGTGGGTGGAAGACCTCTCTCTCTGTCTCTCCCTCTCTAACTCTGTGTCTGAAGTAAATCTTTTTAAAAATTATATTAAAAAGTTCTGAATAATGTGTATTATGAAAACACTAGGCATGAGTCTCAAATTTAAAAAAAAAAACATTGATGGACACATGCCCTATGCACTGCTGTGGGATACAGCGCAACACAGCACCACATCCCCAGGGGAGGAGCCAGCCGCCAGCCCCTTCCCCAGCCCCCAAGACAGCAGGACACGCAGTTCTGTGAGCCGCAGTGGCCCCTGTGCACTGGAACTGGACACGGACTGCTCTGCCTGTGTCTGCGCCCCCCCCCCCCCCAGGCCCCACGCCCTCTGTCTGCGCTCCCCCCGACAGGCCCAGCGCCCTCTGTCTGGCCTGCAGCAATCACACTGCAAGTTCAGACCGACTGTCTCCATTTTCACCTACGAGGGAGAACACGCAGTGTCTGGCTTACTTCACTCAACACAGGGCTTGGTTCCATTGGATTCGAAGGAGAAGGATCTGGAGAGGAAGGGGAGGAACGCAGGGCAGAAGCAGAGCTGCCCCAGGCCAGTGACTGCAGGCCATGCTGCCCCTGGTGCACTCCCTGGAGCCGGACCGACTCCGCAGGCCCAACAGGTGCCGCCCTAGACGCGCCTGCCACCCTGACATCGGCTCAACCAAAGGCCGGACGCGTGGGAGGCTGACCACGGGGTGCAGCCCGGAGATTCTTGCACACCCGGCTCAGTGTCCACGCCACTTCCTGCGGGCAGGCACAGCCCAGGGTCCTCTGTGTCCTCCCCGTGGGCCTCCCAGGCCCAGCTTCTCTGGGAGCCCTTCCTGACTCGAGTTCTTTCTTTTTCCTGTCCTGGCTGAGCATTTGCTGAACACACTTAGGACATGTACTGCTTTGTGATGAACTGCGCCTCCCCCAAACTCCAGGTGCTCCGAGCCGAGCAGCATTCTTTTTCCTTTTTTTTTTTTTTTGACAGGCAGAGTGGACAGTGAGAGAGAAAGAGAGAAAGGTCTTCCTTGGCCATTGGTTCACCCTCCAATGGCCACCGCGGCCGGTGCGCTGCGGCCGGCGCACCACGCTGATCCGATGGCAGGAGCCAGGTGCCTCTCCGGGTCTCCCATGGGGTGCAGGGCCCAAGCACCTGGGCCATCCTCCACTGCACTCCCGGGCCACAGCAGAGAGCTGGCCTGGAAGAGGGGCAACCGGGACAGGATCCGGCGCCCCGACCGGGACTAGAACCTGGTGTGCTGGCGCCGCAAGGTGGAGGATTAACCTACTGAGCCGCGGCGCCGGCCTCCTTTTCCTTTCTTACACAGCTGTTGAAAATGCTGCCAAGGGCACACTCCTCGTCCAAGGTGCTCTGTGCCAGGTGTGGGGGAGGGGGACAAGGACAAGCTGCCCTGAAGCTCTGGCTGGTCCCTCGCTTGCTGGGGTGCCCACCGTGCCCCCGGCCTCGCTCGCCTGGCGCTGCTCGTCACAGTGGCCTCACTGGCAGCATGGGCTGCTGCAGGCTGGCCTCGGCCTGAACCCCTCCCGGCGCTCAGAAGCCAGCAAACCCCTCCCCAGTGATCCGACCCCCCGGGGGGACTGAATCACCTCCCTGCAGCCCCCCCCCCCCCCCCCCCGCACTTGGCTCCACGCTGGCGTCTGCGTCACACTGGGCCCCGGCTGCCTCCTCTCTGGACCCCAACCTCAGCGCTGGGCCCGGCCTGACAGCCCTGTCTGCCCTGCCGCTCTCCTCTGAAAACAGAGAGGCCTCTTCCACACCGAGCAGCAGGCCGCTCGGGGCCCTCTGCCTGGGCCTCACGGCAGAGCTGGGAAGCGCCGCTCTGTTAACTGTCAGCGACAGCTCCGGAAGGCTGCGGCCTCGGAGGAAGGCGCGGAGCTCCTTCGGCGGCGTGTGGCTGCTGAGTCATTCTGACTCACTCAGGTAGACTCGGGCTTTTCGGGGGCTGGGACATCAGGTTTTAATTCTTCTAGTGACAAAATATGGCCCTGCCCTTACAAATCCAGTCCTGTTATGCTCTGAAGCTGTTCCTCAACACAATTAACTCGTGGGCTGAGGGGACCCATTTCTGGAATGTTCCTTGGGAACAAAGCGTTTCCGTCTCCTGCCCGCCGAGGCGAGCGGCGTAGCACCGCGCCTCCCTCAGGCCGCCGGTCTCTGTTCCTCCTGGGAGCTCCGCGTCAGCCCTGCACAGCAGGCGGGAGAGGGCTCGGCTCCCAGCTCGCATGTCCTCTGACCCCACGGCCGCCTGAGCCACTTGAGAAATCCCCAGTCCCTGGAGGAGAGACAGGGAACAGGTGCCTTACAGGGTGACGTGCCGAGGGCTGCAGACGGTTGCGAGTGGCCGGGGCCTCCGTTCAGAAGGTGAGGGCGACGAGACTGTGTTTTAAAAGCCCTATTTCCCTCGGCCAAATGCGAGGTCACTACTTAACGAGGCCCAGCAGGCTTGGCTGCGAGGGGACGGCTGGGCGCTGACGACACCCCCTTTCCAGGTTTCAGGAAGGCTCTGCTGTTGCCTGAGGGGCTGACCTGTCTGCCTTAGCCCTCACCACGCCCAGAGGCCCCGGTGAAGTGGACGCCGGCTCTGCGGCCTCCTGGACACTGCCCGGGGAGCCTGGGCAGCAGGCGGAGCTGGCGGTTCTGCGGCTTGCCTCTCCCTCAGTCCTACGCTGAATGACCCTGGGCGGGTCACCGTCCTTCTGCCCCTCAGTCTTTGTCACTAAAATGGGTGATAATAGCAGTAGGGTTGTTAGAAGGAACACAGGAGTGAAAACAGGGAGGGGCATGGCGGCGAGGATCTGCCGCCCACCGCACGGCCACGTGACCTCCCACCGGGACAGGGACCCCGCTGGGTGCAGCACTGAATGAAGGCCTGGGCTCACGGTCAGCACCACAGCGGACATCTACGTCCCCTCTGTAGAAAAACGGAGTCTAAGAAGTGAGTGGAAAAGGAAGATGAGAGGCTTGGAGGGCGGGGAAGGTGGCGAAAGGGGCCACACAAGCAGGATGACAGCCAGCGCCCTGCTGGGGCCTCTGCTCCATACGCCAGGTATCTCACCAGTCACACTGCCTTCCGCCAGCCAGGCCAGCACGCCACGCCCCTTATCAGAGTGCTGGTTCCAGTCCTAGTCACTCCATTTCTGATACAGTTTCCTGCTAATGCGTCCTTGGAGGTGCCAGATAATGGCTCAAATACTCGGGCCTCTGTCACCCACGTGGAAGACCCGGATGGAAGACCCTGGCTTCAGGCTAGTCCAACCCAGGCTGTTGTGGTCATTTGGGAAGTGAACCAGCAGATGGAAGATCTCGCTCTGTGTGTCTCTCTTTCTCTATCACTCTGCCTTTCAAGTAGATGAAAATAAATAGCATTAAAAAAATAAAGCAGTAATTTTCTAGATGTAACATCAGAAAACAATTTGGTTCCACTTCCACTCAGTCTGACCACAAAACATCTGCTAACTCAAGGCATTAATATACCTTATCAGGAGTTATAAAGAGATGTATTATGCAAAACATATAAAACCCTACAATGATTTTGGATATATAACAATGTTCCTTTGGAGAAATAATGAATTAAATTGCTGTTATAAGACTTAATTCATTCTTTAGCCCTGAGGAAAAATTCCAAAACAGTGATTATGAATTATGACCACAATTTGCTCCAACACAATTTAAAACCAATACTGTGGTGTTTCTTTGTTTTCAGAGTTGAGCCTTTTAAATAAATGTTGAATGAGCCTGGCTATACACTATAGTACTTAGTGACTATTCAGTAAGAAAGAGGTGAATGGGGCCAGTGCTGTGGCATAGCGGGTGAAGCTGCCATCCACAGTGCCAGCATCCCACATGGGAGCCGGTTCAAGACCCGGCTGCTCCACTTCCGATCCAGCTCTCTGCTATGGCCTGGGAAAGCAGTAGAAGATGGCCCAAGCGCTTGGACCCCGGCACCTGCACGGGAGACCTGCGAGAAGTTCCTGCTCTTGGCTTAGGATCGGCTCAGCTCCAGCTGCTGTGGCCATCTGGGGAGTGGACCAGCAGATGGAAGACCTCTGTCTCTCTGCCTCTGCCTCTCTGTAACTCTGCCTTTCAAATACATAAATAAATCTTAAAAGTTGATTAAAAAAAAAAAAAAAAACAAGAAAGAGGTGAACAGGCAATGGCCTGTCCTAGAAGTTCTGAACAGGACAGTTCTCTGCTCCGCCCACTTGCAGCCACAACAGAAAGCAGGAAGCCCTGTTCACTCCGACTGCTCTAGTGCTGACGCCTGAAATGACAGCTGTGGGTGGGTCTGGCACAGGCATCTTGATGGTGACTGTCAGGACAGCAAAGGGGACAGAAGCCCGGCAGGACGAGTCCCAGTGCGAGGTGCCTCCCTGCACGTGTTGTTACGCCCAGCACTTGGCCACACACTGCACAGCTGCAGTGACACCGTGGCAGACCGCACGTGTCTTGGCCACACGCATGACACGGCAGTGATGCCCCAGGCAGACACAGACCTGTCTCGGTCCCCACCCGTGTCCACAGGGCAGAGTCCACGGCTGCGTGCCCTGCCCTCTGCGAGGAGCTCTTCCCAGGGCTACTGCAGCCGTGCCACGGCAATTCCATGGGGCGTCAGTCCTGACCAGATCCAAGCTCAGTCACAGATCACACAGGCAGCGAGCGAGACGGAGGACGCACGCCAGCTCAGCCCAGTGCCAACAAGGCAGGACGGAGAGCCTGGCCCCGGCCTTCCTCAGGCCTCCTTCCGTGTCGGGCAATTTCTAGATCAGGCGTCTGCAAAGCTCAGTAAAACCTTAAGGCTTGCCCAGTGCTTACAGGCGAGAGGGAACTCCATGGACACACACCGCTGGTATTCTAGTTCTAGACGCTTCCCCCATGAAGAGTGGGGGAGGCAAAGCCCACGCAGAAGAACCCCGCTGGCCAGGAGGGCCTCTCAGGAGATCCCACCTTAGACCCGTAGACCCTGACGGCCACACAAGAAAGCCTTCCCGGGGGCAGCCAGCAACACGCCAGCCTCAGTGGGAGGGCCCAGGCGGGGCAGAGGCCAGAGGCCTCCTCACACACAGGAGGCGTGGCCAATGCCCACGTGTCCTGAGGCTGCGCTAGTCATCGCGAGGGCACTCTGGCCAAGCCTCTTGCCAGCGTCAGAAGGAGACGGTAACGCCCGCCACCCCCTAGTGCACCTCCTTTCAATGTCCTGCAGCAGAGAGCACCAACAAGTTCTGTCAACTGTGGACCGCTGCACCAGTGCACCTGACGTCACCTGCAGGCACAGCGCTCAACCTCACGGCCCAGGCAGGGCTGCCCCAGGGTGGCCCCACCTCCGCCACGGGCAGTGAGGGCACAGGAAACCACAGGAGGCGAGGCGAGGCGAGGCGACACCAGTAGTTACAGGCGTTGTTGCTGTTCACTCCTCGAGCTTTCTGCACTTTACCACTACACTCGCAATTCAAACAGTCAAAAAGCACTGGAGAGGCAATGATGAAAGACCCATTTCAGACAATCTGACTGCTGCTAACGATATCTATTACTAGCAAAATTATTCTAAAGCAATTTCTGCTTTACCTATGTTACTGCAAAGTTTAGAACAAATGTATACCAAGAATCAGGAAATCAAGTGGGCAGGTATTTATAAGACTTGTATTTCTAGTCTGAAAAGTTGGCACACGACCAGAACAAGGCATTTGGGAAGACCTCTTAGTAACGCACAGGCCTGGGAAACCAGCCGGAGGAATGATCAGGGAAGGGCACCCTTACCATTTGTATTTCTTCTGGGGACAACTCGTCTTCTCCTCTGCCATCTCCCCAGGTACTCAAGTCAGTCGGCGCTTCAGACACAATCTTTTCTGCTAACAAAAAAAGGGAAAGGGACAGACAAATATTCATTTTAGAAGCGGCTGGCTTACAGAACACAGGCACACTGAAAACCTGGCATGGACTGCGATCCTGCAGCTTTGTCCATACGTGGTCATCTGTTGGTCAACATTCAGGCACTGCCAACACGGTTCTTCTACAACATTTAGGGCTTAAACTGTATGTGTGTATGTGTGTATGTGTGTGTGTGTGTGTGTGTGTGTGTGAGATGGGAGGTGCACCTGTACACAGTTTCGATACTGCACTGAGTTCAGCAATGGCTGCAACCTGAACAGATGCTCTTCGGAACCAAAGTGAGCTGTACCCAAAACACATCACACTTACAGTCTCCCTCTACTTTTTATTTTTTAAAGATTTACTTATTTTTTATTATTTATTTATTTATTTATTTATTTTTGGACAGGCAGAGTGGACAGTGAGAGAGAGAGAGAGACAGAGAGAAAGGTCTTCCTTTGCTGTTGGTTCACCCTCCAATGGCCACCGTGGCCGGTGTGCTGCGGCCGGTGCACCACGCTGATCCGATGGCAGGAGCCAGGTACTTATCCTGGTCTCCCATGGGGTGCACGGCCCAAGTACCTGGGCCATCCTCCACTGCACTCCCAGGCCACAGCAGAGAGCTGGCCTGGAAGAGGGGCAACCGGGACAGAATCCGGTGCCCCGACCGGGACTAGAACCCGGTGTGCCAGCGCCGCAAGGCGGAGGATTAGCCTAGTGAGCCCCGGCGCCAGCTCTATTTTTTTATTTTTTTTAAAGATTTATTTTATTTATTTGAAAGACAGAGTTACATTGGGTCTGGCGCTGTGGTGCAGCGGGTTAACTTCCTCCCTGGCCTGAAGTGCCGGCATCCCACATGGGCACCGGTTCTAGTCTCAGCTGCTCCACTTCCGATCCAGCTCTCTGCTATGGCTTGGGAGAGCAGTAGAAGATGCCTAAGTCCTCGGGCCCTTGCACCCACGTGGGAGAGAGACCCAGAGGAAGCTTCAGGCTCCTGGCTTTGGATAGGCACAGCTCCAGCCATTGTGGCCAATCAGGGAGTGAACCAATGGATGGAAGACCTCTCTCTCTCTCTGCCTCTCCTCTCTGTGTAACTCTTTCAAATAAACAAATAAATATTAAAAAAAAAAAAAGAGTTTACTTATTTATTTGAAAGGCAGAGTCACAGAGAGGAGAGAGAGATCTTCCATCCCCTAGTTCACCTGCAGATGGCTGCAAAGGCCAGGGATGGGCCAGGCCAACGCTAGGAGCCAGGAGCCTCTTCCAGGTCTCCCACGTAGGTGCAGGGCGCCAAGGACTTGGGCCAATCTTCTGCTGCTTTCCCAGGCAAATTAGCAGGGAGCTGGATCAGAAGTGGAGCAGCTGGGACCCCAGCAGGTACCCTATGGGATTATGGGATGCTGGCATCATAGGCGGCAGCTTCACCCACCACACCACGACGCCTGTCCCCCTCCCTCTATTTAAAGACTGCAAACTATATGGATATTTTCATTGAAAAACATATACAAGAAATGATATACTATCCCCCAATTTCATTCCTCTCCCAGAATTCCTGATAGAGCCCCAGAACTTCATCAAAGCAAACTCACAGACATGCTATACAGATAAGCAACCCCTCACACATTCCTCCAACTCAGAAATAATACATGGCTTTGTGAATGTGATGGTTTGTTGATCTCAAAGCTATCAATAATAACATAATGCTCAGGGGCCAGCGCTGTGGCGTAGTGGGTAAAGCCGCTGGCTGCAGTGCCAGCATCCCATATGCATGCCGGTTCAAATCTCAGCTGTTCCACTTCTGAGCCAGCTGTCTGCTATGACCTGGGAAAGCAGTGGAGGGTGGCCCAAGACCTTAGGCCCCTGTACCTGCACGGGAGATCTGGAAGAAGCTCCTGGCTTTGAATCGGTGCAGCTCCGGCTGTCGCAGCCATCTGGGGAGTGAACCAGCAGATGGAAGACAGCTCTCTCTCTCTCTCTTTTTGTGCCTCTGCCTCTCTGTAACTCTGCCTTTCAAATAAATAAACAAATCTTTTAAAAAATAGCATAATGCGGCCGGTGCCGTGGCTCACTAGGCTAATCCTCTGCCTTGCGGCGCCGGCACACCGGGTTCTAGTCCCGGTCGGGGCGCCGGATTCTGTCCCGGTTGCCCCTCTTCCAGGCCAGCTCTCTGCTGTGGCCCGGGAGTGCAGTGGAGGATGGCCCAAGTGCTTGGGTCCTGCACCCCATGGGAGACCAGGAGAGGCACCTGGCTCCTGTCTTCGGATCAGCGCGGTGCGCCGGCCACAGCACACCAGCCATGGCGGCCACTGGAGGGTGAACCAACGGCAAAGGAAGACCTTTCTCTCTGTCTCTCTCTCTCACTATCCACTCTGTCAAAAAAATAAATAAATAAATAAATAAATAAATAGCATAATGCTCAAAGATTTTCTCCTTACGACCTCTCCGTATCTTGGAGATCTCTCGGGTCAGTTCACGTGCACGGTGGGCACTCTCTAACCAGCTCCATCACGTGCCTTCACAAGGCTGCACTGCTCTGCATGCAACCCTGCGTCCATGACAAACCTTCATGTCTTCAGAGTCCACCAGTGTAACAGGACTGTGTCCCAGGCCACGCTAGGTGTGTGTGGGCGGGGGACACAGAGCTTTTCCCCACTGTGTGTGCTTTGCTAACCTCCAAGGGTTTCCCACACCAATCTCTGTGCTTCCTGGCCTCTGAGCTCATGTGAATATTTTTCTAGAACTTTCTAAGTTTCCATTTTTTGAACGTCCAGACTCACTGCCCAGTTCCAGCTCCTGTTGAGGTCTCCCTCTCAGCTCAGCCTCTGCCCCCACCTCTACCTTCACTTAGGGTACCACTGACTGCCAGGGGCCAGATGGCATCTTCTCCAACCCTTCAACTGGGCGCTCCCTGTGGGGTGGGGCCAAGTTACTTAAGGACAGAGATAACAGGCATCCATAAAAACCACACCCATCTACATGCGGGACAAACAGTGCTGGGGAACAAACTGCAAATGGCTGCATGAAGCTCTCCTCCTGGCTGAGCAGGAGAGTTGGAGAATGACCATCAGATGTGGACACAGGGTCAGGGTGACTGGAGTGCCTCACATCTGGCTAAGTGACCAAGGGTGACAGACAGAACAGCACGTGGCCCCACAGTCTTATGGTAACAGCTAGTGGATTAATACCAATGGTTGATGGACTGGGGTGGAGCCTTGACCTCACTTGGGCAGCCAGCAGGGGGCCCAGCGGGCAGTCTCTGGGTCACTGGGGCTCGCCCTCGGCCTGCAGCTCTTGTTCGGCCTGGCTTTTCCCTCTGCGTCCCAGCTCACGCCTGATGTCCCCCTGCCCAGGCTCCACCACTGTCAGCCCCTCCAGACACCAGACACGCAGAGCTGGCTGATCCTGCACAGGGAGCCTCCACTCAGAACTGGAATAAACTTCTTCTTCCCAAGAGGTTCCTCCAGGATTTTAAAGTGACACAAAGCAATGCCCCAAGTAACAAAAGCAGTGCCTTTCTGAAACACAGGGCGTGACAGGAAGAAACCACCCCTAGCTGCATCCACAACGCTTCCTGTTGTGCACTCCTACATTTCTTCTTGAATTTCAAAAGGGAAATGGAAACCCTGAAAGGCAGAGAGCTGAGGTTTTTTTCTTTGTTTTTTTGATCTTTCTGGTAAATGTGGGTAAACTTAACAAAATGCCCACGAACCAGAACAAACTGTCTCCCAGTTGGCGCTAGGAAGGACATGGAGGGGCGGGCATGTTCCACCTGGAGCACCACTCGGCCTGACCAGGCTATACCGTCTCTGCAACCCTGCCAGAACGCACGGCCCCAAAGACCCAACACAGAGCAGATCCGCTCCCACCGGCACGTGCCCTGAAGATAAAGGGCGCCCACGGCACGTGCTCGGAACACAAAGGGTGCACATGGCATGTGCTCGGAACGCAAAGGGCACCCACACAGCCACTCCTCTCCAGTCCCTACTGCAGTTGTCTGGACAGGAAAAGGCCTCTGGCATGTTTCAGGCTCAGAAAGCTACGACCCAATGCCAGCACTGTGGTGTGGGGGTAAAGCTGCCACCTGCGGTGCTGGCATCCCATATGGGCATGGGTTTGAGTTCCGGATGCTCCACTTCCTATCTGGCTCCCTGCTAGTGTGCCTGCTAGTGTGCCTGGGAAAGCAGCAGAAGATGGCCCAAGTCCTTGGGCCCTTGCACCCACATGGGAGACCCAGAAGAAGCTCCTGGTTCCTGGTTTCAGATTGGCCCAGCTCCAGCCACTGAGGAGATCTGGGGAGTGGACCAGGAGATGGAAGACCTCTCTCTGCCTCTGCCTCTCTGTAACTCCACCTTTCAGATAGACAAATACATCTTAAAAGACGCTATGAGGCACAGAGTTCACTGTCAAACGCAGATCAGTTAGCTGGAGGGCAGCCTGGGCATCCACAGAGCCACACACACCCCGCGCCCACCACTCAGGGCTCTGAAATGAGGCGGCTTGCCCAGCCCCCGGGCTGCGCAGGATCATCTGTGAAGGAGGCTCACGGATCTCGGCCACGGGGCTGCTGTGAGGACGGTGACAAGGTGCGAGCGCGCAGGACCGATCCCGCGGTCGGAGGCAGGAGTGAGCAGGGCCACAGCGCACTAAGGGGAGGGTGCTGGAGAGGACGCCCAGCTCTCCTGCTCCAGCGCACCGCCCATGAGCCACTAGAGCAGACCCTGCCCGGCCACGCCTCAGCCGGTGAGCTGCGGTGGCTCTCCCCACGTGGCGGAGGGGAACTGGCCGCACACACAGCCTCCGGCGCCCATGACAGCTGCCTTGGTGGAGTCCTGTATTTCTTGGCAGCCTGTGTGTGTCAGAACTGTTGTAGTCTCGGGGATGACGTAAGCACGGGACCCCAGACTCACATTTCACCCCCCGACACAGGTCCGGGGCCTCCCTGAGCAGAGCGCCCCACTCTCTCCTCCTGAGTCAGAGGCTCCAGTCCACACCCGGCCAATACACAGCTCCCACGGGCCCCTCCCGGTTCCCAGTGGACAGGCGACTCCTGCAGGCTGTGACAGCGCTGCGTATACAGGTATGAGCTGTGTCCGGCTTTGTACCTGGTGCCCACGTGTCACGAGGCAAGGTGTGCTTTTTTTTTTTTTTTTTTTTTTTTGACAGGCAGAGTTAGACAGTGAGAGAGAGAGACAGAGAAAGGTCTTCCTTCCGTTGGTTTATCCCCCAAATGGCTGCTACAGCCCACACGCTGCGCTGATCTGAAGCCAGGAGCCAGGCACCTCCTCTTAGTCTCCCATGCGGGTGCAGGGCCCAAGCACTTGGGCCATCCTCCACTGCCCTCCCAGGCCACAGCAGAGAGCTGGAATGGAAGAGGAGCAACCGGGACAGAACCAGCGCCCCAACCGGGACTAGAACCCGGGGTGCCGGTGCCGCAGGCGGAAGATTAGCCTAGTGAGCCGCGGTGCCGGCCCAAGGTGTGCGTCTCAGCTCGTACCTGGGAACTCTTCAGAGGCAGGCTTCTCTCCAGAGTCCTTTGAAGGATTCGGTGACGCTTTCTCGGAAGAGATGGCTTCTCTTGTTTTCACATTTGGTTCTGGTTCCAGCTTAGATCTGCAAATAATAATTAGCAGTCACCGCCTTCCCTTCACAACAGGCCTGCTTCCTGACAGAGAGGGAGTCCCACGTGGCCCCTGCGTCTGCTCTCCATGTCCTCTGGGGAGCAGTCGCTGGTTCTGGGCCCCGGGGCCGAGTGGACACAGCCCTGTTTGCAGGAGCAGCTACTGCTGCCTGCGGGGGCGGGGGTGGGGGCGGGGGCGGGGCTGAGCATCCCTCAGCGCTCCTAGCCCAGGTGGCGCCGAACCTCAGAGGAGGGTGCAGTGGCTAAGTGCTGACCGTGCCCCACAGACTGACCCCTGTCTCAGCCCAGGGTGGTGAAGGCTGACTGGCCCGGGTTCAACAAGTCCAGAAAGCTGGATTTACAGCCACACACTGGCACAATCAAGCAGGAGTGCTGTCAACACGTGTGCATCTCCACATGCACGCTGTGTGTGACGCTCCCAAGGACGTGTTAGCCCTCAGATGGCCACTCAGTGAGACCCGCTTGGCTCGGGAACCACAGCTCCTGCCCGCGCCTGGCCCTCGCCCTCCCACAGGGCTCTTCCTGCTGCGGGGCGGTGCTGGGTCTTCCCTCCTGGCTGCGGGCTTGGCTCAGGCTCGCCCACTGACTGCTACCTGAGAAGGGCCCCTCTCTCCCCAGCACCTGCTGGTTCTCTCCACAGCCGTGACCGTGGTCTGTCACCCCCCGTTATCTGTTCACTGCCTCCTTCGCTTGAGTGCCCGCACTGAGAGCAGGTCTCTGCCTCCCTAAGTCATGTCTGCTCCTTAGCCCTGCGTCCTGCATGAGTCCCTGGCATTCGAGCTGTATGTTGAGTGCTTTACAAATATCTGTAAACGGCTACTAAGAGAGAAAAAAATTTGGTTATGAAACGGAGGGCTCTGTAATAGCTTTACTAGAATCAACATAACGAGAAAATCACAGGCAGAAAAGTGTAAAAAGACCTGTAAAGAAGCTCTGACTGTCAGGCACACAGATCCAAGCAGAATGTACGCTAGCATGGCGCATGCCAGCCGGCATTTCTGGAGGGCACTATGCACTGGGCACTTTCTAAGCATTTTATACCACTGCATTGATTTGGCTCCAAAACTTCCCTCTAAGGTAGCCTTCACAGCACCTGCTGGGCTGGGACAGGACAGGACCCAGCTCCAAAGTGCATGGGCTGAGGCCCTGCCCCACGCAGCCGTGTCTGATCACCACGCACCACACGGGAGGGCTTCTGTGGTCATGCAGATCTGAGAGAGATCGCCAACGCCAGGTGGGTGTTCCCTAGACAAGTCTTTGTCTAGGCCAAAATCGTCTGAATTTCCAAAAAGGAAGTCCCTTCCAAACAACCCACATGCACGGCCTTCTTTGTCAGGTTTTTCTGAGACTGGCGTTCCAGGCCAGGACGTCTGGGACCTGCTCCTCTACATTGCCCAGAGAGTGCTCCGGAGCTCCAATCGCACCACTCTTTCCTAATGCTCCTGCGGCACAGTTAACACGACTCAGACCCTGGAGGGACACATATTCACTACCTGGTGCCAGGGGTCAGGCCTGGGGAGCAGCTTGGCAGGGTTTGGCACGGGGCTTCTCCCAAAGGTGCCCTCAGCTGAAGGGCACAGTGGGGCATGTGGAAGATCTCCTTCCTCGCCCAGCTGGTCTGCTGAGTGGTGCTTGTGGGAACCTCACTCCCCCTAGGGGCTGTGTGCGTGTGTTACTCCCTCACTCCCCCAGGGGCTGTGTGCGTGTGTTACTCCCTCACTCCCCCAGGGGCTGTGTGCGTGTGTTACTCCCTCACTCCCCCTAGGGGCTGTGTGCGTGTGTTACTCCCTCACTCCCCCTAGGGGCTGTGTGCGTGTGTTACTCCCTCACTCCCCCAGGGGCTGTGTGCGTGTGTTACTCCCTCACTCCCCCAGGGGCTGTGTGCGTGTGTTACTCCCTCACCCCCCTAGGGGCTGTGTGCGTGTGTTACTCCCTCACTCCCCCTAGGGGCTGTGTGTGTGTGTTACTCCCTCACTCCCCCTAGGGGCTGTGTGCGTGTGTTACTCCCTCACTCCCCCTAGGGGCTGTGTGCGTGTTACTCCCTCACTCCCCCAGGGGCTGTGTGCGTGTGTTACTCCCTCACCCCCCTAGGGGCTGTGTGCGTGTGTTACTCCCTCACCCCCCTAGGGGCTGTGTGCGTGTGTTACTCCCTCACTCCCCCCAGGGGCTGTGTGCGTGTGTTACTCCCTCACTCCCCCTAGGGGCTGTGTGCGTGTGTTACTCCCTCACTCCCCTAGGGGCTGTGTGCGTGTGTTACTCCCTCACTCCCCCTAGGGGCTGTGTGTGTGTGTTACTCCCTCACTCCCCCTAGGGGCTGTGTGCGTGTGTTACTCCCTCACTCCCCTAGGGGCTGTGTGCGTGTGTTACTCCCTCACTCCCCCTAGGGGCTGTGTGCGTGTGTTACTCCCTCACTCCCCTAGGGGCTGTGTGCGTGTGTTACTCCCTCACTCCCCCTAGGGGCTGTGTGTGTGTGTTACTGTCACTTCAGGGGGCTCCCTCAGAGATCAGTAACAGGCTTCTTGCTTCATGAAGCCTCAATGCCTTCCATGGCAGTCTCAGAAGGCACGGTGTCATTTCTGCGATATTCACTGCCCAAGGCAGCTGCTACGGTGTGCTCAGGTCTAATGGGGAAGGCAGCACAGACCCACCCCTCATGAAACAGACACAGCACCGCAGTTTAAAGAAGTGCGTGTGGGATGGGCTAGGTTTTGGTGAAGCCATCTTTAGCATCGCAAAAACACACAAAGATAAAACCAATAAGGATATCCATCACGGCACCGTTTAAAATGACAACAAAAGACTTCAATGGTCATCCAAAAGTGCCTCGGGAGGGGTGGTGGTGGCAGTGCTGTGGCACAGAGGGTTAAGCCACCACCTCCAGTGCCAGGATCCCCTGTAGGAGCCTGTTAGTGTCCCCGATGCTCCACTTCTGATCCAGCTCCCTGTTGATGCACCTGGGCCCCTACGTCCCGTGGGAGAGCCAGATGGAGTTCCTGGTTCCTGGCTTGGTCTTGGCCCAGCTCTGGCCCCAAATTGCAGCTATCTGGGGAATGAAACAGCAAATGGAAGATCTCCCTACTTGCCTTTCAAAGAAATTAATAAATCTTTTTAAGAAGTTCTCATTTTACAGTTAGAGAGCTAATGAAAGAAAAGATGCCATCTGCAACAGCCAAAACAGAAGAATAAAAACTATCAAAACCAAAAACTTCAGTGTAAACTTAAGCAAAGTCCAAAGCATACATGTGAAAAAGCAAAGAAATGCTCCTGAAAAAAATCTACTGTAATAAAGGAAAATATACATCATGTTCTTGCATAGAAAAAAATAAATATAGAGCTCTTACGTTCTAGGATAATTTAGAAATGAAAATGTGATCCCAATAAAATATATTCAGGTACCTCCCACCCTGAAGTTTGTCAAGTTAATTATGAAATTCATTGGGAAGCAAGAAGGAATGGTCACAACACACACACACACGAACCCCATGAACCCCAAACACATCAGAAAAAGAGCATGAGTGAATTCTGTAATCCAGGAGTGGAAAACACCATGTGATTCAAATCTGGAAGTAAAGAAGGACAGACTGATACAGTTAACTACATTAGCACTGAGAACAGTGCTTTGCCCAGTAAGTGGCGGGATGCTGTGTGGGAGGGGGTAGCGGTTACACAGGGATCCTCTGTATTCTCTGCTCACTTCTTCAGGAACCTAAAACTGCTCTCTGAAAATCGAGTCCATTACAAACAAAAGGAAAAAAAAAAAACCTCACACAGCATAAATAAAAGGACAAAACGACCAACAACCTCCAGTGACCCAGCCGTGCCTAGCAGACGACCGCCTCTGCCCGGGGAATATCCTTCCTGACAGTGACTCCTGGGCCTGCGGGATTCCAGGTAGTTTACGCTGGCAACACGCCTGAGGGTCCAGCTTGACAGAGCACCGCCATTCTGGATGTCGCCAACACCTCACCCTTTAGAAAACCCCAAACCGTGTGGGATCAACAGAGCCATTACGATAACCTTGTCTTGCCAGACCAGGCCCTGGAATGTTCCTTATCTAACCCCTGAAATGTTAACGTTTCTTGAGAAAACCCAGGTGCACTTCGGTTAGTCACAGCCGCCTTCATCCAGCTCACCCACAGACCCCTTACTGCTGACGCACAGGACAGGGATCCACTGTCGTGTGGCTGCGCACCAAGTCCTCCCACTAAACCACTCTCGCCAGTCCTGCATGGGGTCTGCTAGTTTCACACCTGCTGATTTTCAAACCACTCTGGAACAGGTAAGACATCCAATTTGCCAGGATTTGCAGATTTTTTTTTCCAGTTAATGATGGGAAGTAATTTAACATTTCTTAGCCTCCTTTCCCTCTGTAAAATAGGGCCCTCAGAGTATCTTTCTTGTAGAGGTACTGGTTTAAATGTAAGTACTTACTCAGCACAGTCTAAAACACATAGGAAGAACTCAAGAAAACAGTATTCAGTACTACGCTCATACTGCCGCTGCTCCACGTCACTGTGTAATGAGAAAAGGCAGAGCAGCCGGATGAGTCTCCTGTGACATCCTGCCGCATGCACGTTTTCCTTGACACAGTGCAGACCAACAGAAGACCAGGAGAAAGTGCTGAAGCAACCCACTGAAAATTCCCAGAATTCAGAGAAGGGGCCGACAGAACCTGTACCCGGCACTCAGTGGAGCCTTCCAGTCGCTGGCAACCCGGGCTCTGATCTGGCTGGGGGAGTCTTTACAGCCTCGCAGCGGCGGGGCCTGGGCTGACAGGCACAGGCTGGCTGACTCGGGCAGGCATCTCCCTGCCACGACGCGCAGAGTGTCTCAGCTACCCCGACAATCCCACAAATCCCAAGGCAGCCCGGAGGCTGGGTCCTCAAACCATCAGCTGAAGCACACGTTTAGAAATGGGGCTTGGAGACAGCGCCAGGCTGGATTCTAGACTGCCACTTATGGCAGTGTGCCCTGGAAGGACTTTTTCTAACAATCTCTTTTTTTTGACCTGCGAAATGGAGAAAATGCCAGCTTTCTCACAGGGCTCTCATAGTGTGTGTGAGCTCATCGCAGCGTGGGGCCTGGTATCCAGCAGGTGCTTCCCTGGTTTGCCTTCTGTTTGAGGCCCTAGTTTCCAAGTGACTTCTGGTAATTTTCATTCCAAACCCGAATCACAGGGTTCACTCTGGCTCCCTCCCTTTCACTCTTCCGGCTCCAATATCCTCCCAATATCTATCACTCAAAGTTGTTGTAAAGACCAAGTCGCACAGGAGACAAAGTCCTGTGTAAAATGCCAAGTGCTTTTCAAATTCTTACTACTTTTTTTTTTTTTTAAGATGTATTTATTTACTTGAGATGCAGAGTTAGAGAGAGAGGGAGAAACAGAGAGAGAGGTCTTCCATCTGCTGGTTCACTCCCCAAATGGCTGCAGCTGGGCTGATCCAAAGCCAGGAGCCAGGAGCTTCCTCTGGGTCTCCCACGTGGGTGCAGGGGCCCAAGCAGTTGGGCCATCCTTTACCACTTTCCCAGGCCACAGCAGAGAGCTGGATCGGAAGTGGAGCAGCCAGGACTCAAACTGGCACCCATGTGGGATCCACCCACAGCAGGTGGATGCTTAACTTACTACATCACAGCACTGGCCTTTTGCTACTATTAATTAAAAGTGTAGAGGGCTGGCACTGTGGGGTAGCAGGCAAAACCGCTGTCTGCAGTGCCAGCATACCATATGGGTGCCGGTTCGAGTCCCCATTGCTCCACTTACAATCCAGCTCTCTGCTATGGCCTGGAAAAGCCGCGGAAGATGGCCCAAGTCCTTGGGCCCCTGCACCCACGTGGGAGGCCTGGAGGAATCTCCTGGCTCCTGGCTTCAGATTGGTGCAGCTCCAGCCTTTGTGGCCATCTAGGGAGTGAACCAGCGGATGGAAGACCTCTCTGTTTCTCTGCCTCTGCCTCTTTGTAACTCTGCCTTTCAAATAAATAAAAATAAATCTTAAAAAAAAAAAGTGTAGAAATGATCGGGGCTTCACAGGCTAGACATTACTTAAGCAAGATCTTGAAGCAGGAGGGTTTCACTGGGCACAGGGCAGAAAGGACTTGCCAGGCCCAAGCTGTCTAGCGGTAGACCTGCCGGGTCACGGGGAAGCGGCCGCCTTCGGAGAAGTCCTGTGCTGTTTCTAACACGTATGAGTTCCAGCTGTTCCACAGCCTCCTCAACATCGCACTTTCATTCAGCCATGCTGGTATGAACTGGTATTCTGCGGGGTTCATTTTGAAGTGATCACACACAGAGAAGGCTGAGCACAGTTAGAAAGCACTTTCTTTCACTGACCTATCAGAAAGCAAGCTGCCAACCTGAGGTCCCTTTGCTCTAAATATTATTTCTAAACACAAGAGCATTCTCTGATGGAACCAGAATACCACCTGAAAACCCAGAGACTCTCCAACATTCCTCCAGACCCTGTTCTGTTCTATTCTGACCGCTTTCTCAGTAGCATCCAGGACAACAAAAGGACCCAGGCTGGAATCCCAAGCGGGCCAGCGCTGTCTCGCCGTCTCCTGCACTGGGCACAGTTCCTCAGTGTCTCCTGGCTTCACGACCTGAGGCACAGTACCACACCGCTTATTCTGCAAGCACCTTTCACTTGCTTCCATGCTCCCTCCTGGCTGGAGTGCACTTGTGGCCGAAATCGCAGAAGTGACGCCATATTCTTCTCATGGCGTTCTACGGGTGTCTGAGTTCACTTTGGCCACTCGATGGAGGCGAGGGCTGCTGGGTGACTCTTACTCCCTTTGTAATCAATAAGTACTGGGGAGTCGCTCTGACACCATGTGACTGTTCTTGACTTGTAGTTTATTGATTTCTCTATCCCATCTGGGAGGAGGAACCTGTGGCATCCTGTGAGTTATGATCTACTGCTATCATTTATTCCAGTGCTCACCTCACCTCCAACCGGCCAGCAGAAGCCCTTCAAGTCAGCTGCTGTGTCCACTGGACGTGTCTCCATCACCTCCGAGGCCATCTTTGCTATCTGATACAACAAAATGTTCCAGGCTTATTTCGTATTTTCCCATTTCTCCAAGAACCCTGGGTCCTTGAAGTGAAACTGGTATTTAGAAGCCAAGAAGGCAAGTACGCTTATCGCTATTGGGGAGTCACTAATTTCAGACCTCTCTGTTGGCAAAGCTAGAAAATGCATGCATACAGCTTCATACACACCCGTACACATGTACAGCCATGTTTACTCCCACACTGATCTATGGAACGTGAAGGCTGAGTTCACGCTAGTGTTCACTGCACCCTCAGACCACCACTCATCCTGGCTTGTCTCTTGCGTTTCTCCACACTGAGGAATCTGACTGCAATACTTTTCTGCATTTATCACTTCTCAGCCTCCCACACATAATCACCCTCATGTCTACCACAGCCTCCCTGGTGTGCAAGGGGCCCTCCTTGCTGGGGCTCCTCTGCTGGGCTCCCCACCACGGCAGCACCCACCTCACCCTGCCCCACTTCAGGGATGCAGGACTGAACTGGCCTGCAGGGGAAGGTTTAATTGACTGTTAATAAAGAGCTCCTTTAGCGTCTGTCATCCTTTGTGTCCAGAGTATGCAAATGGACCAGTTTTCAATTTAAAATGAATACAAGATTGCAGTGCAGCAGACTTAGACAAAGTTGAGTGCTTTTTTTTGGGAAAGTGATAAAAACATTTTCTAATTATACCCAGAATCTCTACTGAAATCCTCAGGGAAATGGTAAATTAACTAGTTGAAGGCAATTTGAAAAAAGCATTTTTAAAAAAGTCATCAGAAAGATCCGTTTATGCCCCATGATTTATTTAAATTGATTTCTCTAACTGAGGGCTGAGCATTTTGTAACTAGAGTCAAGGCAGTTTCCACCTGGCCAACATCTGTTTCCAGGTCCCATAACTGAAAAACCTCATGATCCTATTTCAAATTTAAAAAGAACAGAAAGAGCTAGAAAAGAGGGAGATAGGTTTATCAATTTTGAAATAACACGTGGGAGAAGGTCCTTGCAAACCTTAAATAAAGGTCTCTACAAATACTAGAGAAAGGCGCTTATTCATCCAGATTTAAATACACCGCTATACCTTTTACACCCCCAGCAGACTCTGGAGAGGAGGAGGACACGTTCAACCCAACGTCGCAGTGCCACAATCCCCAGCGTGTCTGCAGCCTAAGGCTCGTGCTCAGGCACCGAGCAGGGGTCCCCCACCTTGAGCAGGCCATCTTCAGCACCACGCACTCCCTCACTAGCAGATACACACTGCGCTTCCCCACGTTCTAGCTGACCCCCCGAGCCAGGCTCCCCGGTGTGCCAGACCACAAACCAGACGCCTACTGCTGTCTGCGGTAAGGACAAGACGCCGCATACAGCAATCTGACACTGCCACTGGCTTGCCAGGCAGGAAACAACCAGCTCGGGTGTGCAGGGGACACGGTGACCACCCACGGCATGAGCTGTGAGTGTCACACGCAGGACGGCCGGGAGGCGGCTCTTCCCCTAGGGCAGTCTTTTCTAAGCCAGGGGACAACACATTTTTCCTGTACAGGGCCACATGGTAAATGTCTCAGGTTTCACAGACCACATGAGACACAGGCTGTCTCAAATTTTTCTTTTACAAACCTTTAGAAATTTGAAAAACAGGCTTAGCTCAGACAGGCCAAGGCTGGGTTTGGCCCCAGTCTGCAGTTTGTTCACCATATTCTAAGCAATACAACTCCTGCGCTTGGTTAGAGGGAGACAAATCACTGGTGTGGACCCACTGGCACGGAGCACAGCTTCTCTTTGGTTTCTCATCTTCACCAGCACACTATTATCATCAGCCCTGATTACTGGTGAATTTTATTAAGCTCTTACTATGTGTAGGAGACTGGGTTAAGAGCTGTAGATACCAAGAGGTAAAAGACATAATTCTGCCCTCAGCAAGCTTACAATCTAATTGGGGTGAGAAGACTGAATCACAGATAGTAAAATTAGAATACACCCTTCAAACACCCAATAAACATGGTGCTAGTGTCACAAGACAACCAATCCGTTTTAAAGGGGGAGAAATGAAACACAGCACAATTTTGATCTTCTGTGCCAACCGTAAGGGAGTACGCAAAAACTCAAGATCATGTACCTGGCCAGTGGTCAAGGCTGCGCTCTCTAACACGTGCTTGCCAAGAGTGAGGCCTCCCTGGCTGGAGGGACGCGACAGTCCTCCACTCCCCTGAGGAAGACACCGGGAAGGTCAAGACTGGGCACCACGAGCACTCAGTGTGCCTCCGCCTTATCTGACCAGGGCAACTGTATTCACAGCAAACCTTCCGTGGGCTGCCAGGATCTGCTCAGAATCGCCTGGGGAGCGCTCACTTCTATTATCTCTTGGAGTTCACAGACTATGCTAATGCTAACTTCAAGCTACACGGATTTACTCACAAGGTGCTGTGAGTTATCCAGGCTTTCAATCTGGCTGCCTCATAACCTACCCAATATCAGAACAGACCATTATCTTCCAGACTAACAGATGTCACCTTTCTCAAATATCCCAAGACAGAGAAATAAAGTTTCCTGTTCTGGGACGCTGTGGTAGAGTGGAGGAAGCGGCTGCTGCCAGCATGCCAATCAGAGTGCGGGTGTGAGTCCAGGCTGCTGTGCTTCCGGTCCAGCTTCCTGCTAACTCTTAGGGAGAGAGCAGACAATGGTCCAAGGAAGTGGGTCCCTGCTACTCAAGTGGGAGACCCAGATGGAGGTCCTGGCCCCGAGCTTCAGCCTGGCCCAGCCTTGGCTGCTGCAGCCACCTGGGGAGTAAATCAGCAGACTGTTTCTCTAAAAAAAGATTCTATTTATTTACTTGAGAGGTAGAATTACAGAGAGAGAGAGGAGAAACAGAGAGAAAAGTCTTCCATCCATTGGTTCACTCCCCAGATAGCCTCACTGGCTGGAGCTGGGCCGATCCAAAGCCAGGAGCCAGGAGCTTCTTCTGGATCTACTACGTGAGTGCAGGGGCCCAAGCACTTGGGCCATCTTCTACTGCTCTCCCAGGCCACAGCAGAGAGCTGGATCAGAAGAGGAGCAGCCGGGACATGAACCAGCACCCAATGGGATGCTGCCTACGATGCCATAGCACCAGCCCCTGCTTCTCTGCCTTTCAAATCAATCAATCAATCAATCAAAAAAAAATTACAAAGAAAAAAGGTTTTCCCTTCCAAGAACATCACTGTACCAGTGAAAGTGATGTGTCTGAATGACGGGTTAACCCAGCAAGTTCTAAGGCAAGGTTAGCCACGGCAGACAATGCGCCCGTTTGGAGGGAAGGTCTGATGCTCTAAGTCTGGATTGTCCCAGGGCTTCTGTCCAGTGGATTGCCACGCTGTCAGAAAAAAATTCCTCTGATCCAGTAGAAAAGAGTATCCTGACCTCCAGATTTAAACCTTTTCCCAAGAGAATGCCAAATATATACACTTTCTGCAAAGAAAAAAATGTTTTCTGATTAATTCAGTTGGCTTTTAACTAAGAGTGTCTACCCAGAAGGGCACCTGATGGCTATTTCAACTCAAATCATGACCAGAATATTACTGCTTCAAGGTGCTCGGGAGGAGGCAGACTCCACACCCCGCATGGACGGCAGGGCCACTTGGGCAATGCTGTGTCCCACGCTGGCCCATAACCTTTTCAACTTAAAAGTGCTCCCTCTAGACCTGATGAGCCAGGAGCCAGAGGCCATGCGCCATT